>NW_026138143.1:3912654-5216873 GCF_025592945.1 Manacus candei
GTTGTTGTTGGGGAACTGACTGATCTTCCTACCCTTATCTTCTGTATAGCTCTGAATCCAGCCATTGCTAGGCATTTCTGCTATTTTCTAATTTACTTGCTATTGCTGTCTGCCTTTTCCTTTTGCTGGAGCCTGTGTCAAAAGCATTATTGTAAAAAGCCTCTGCGGAGGAACGTCAGTCCCCACTGAACTGGGAACTTATTAGGACACTACAACTACATCCAAGTTGTGTGGCAGATGAGTATCATGGTCACATCTTGATTGGCCTTTACAAAACTGATCCCATCTTTCCTCCAATCTGAATTTTCTTCCAGTAGTTTAGCCTCAGGAGGTGATGGCCTTATCTCACAGACTGAAGGTGAAATCACAGTGTCACTTGAGCTTAGACAGACAATCTTTAGGTGAAGAACTAGCCAAAGTTTTTTAAGAGGCATCCATCTGTGCCTTGTCAGGCCACCTGTGCTAATGGCTATTTCATCCCATATGAATTTTCTGTATTTCCTCACCACATACGCCATTTTAACTCTGGAGGACTCTGTTTCAAATGCCATCTCTTTTGGTTGGGGAAGAAGGGCTGTTTTGTTCTTGCAGTGGGGATGTAGTTCGTCTTGTACCTCTTGGTGTGTCACAAGTATTTGCAGATACTTTGTATTTTGTGCAATGAACAGTCCTAATTGGGTCAGCTACATGTTATTCTGTGTACACCCCATGAGCTGTGTTACTCGTCAGTGTTTCACTACAGTTTTAATAGATATTGCAGGCATATGATGGAAATATAGAATCTGTTTCTCTGAGTTATTATCTTGTATATATTGAGTTAAATTACATATGCTTATTCTCATTTCACCCCAGATTTTGTTCACAGGTATGTTTAATAGGAACAAGGTGAATGCATTTCATGTCACATTTATATTGCTTGCATGTTTGGTGGGGAGTTGTATCTCTTTGACCTTTCCAACCCAAAGTAATTGTCATGGCAACAATTGAGGTTCAGCCTCCTACATGACAGGAGAAGATGCTGAGTTTTGTTTCTTGCTCCTGAAGTTTTATTTTACTCCTAAATTTATATCGCGGTTCCATTCAAATACTGATTTTGCTTTTGTAATCTCTGTTTCTTGGATGCTTCTGGTTTACATGATTGCCTACTAGTTTTTTACTGATTTAGTAGCCAATGCTGTCTGAGAGGGGCACTGTGAGAATAAATGCGTGAAGAGAGTAGTCAAGCATTTAGTTCTGTAATAATGACCCATGTAAGAATTTAGAAGGAAAAAGATTATTTGCATGTATGCAGTCAAAATACTCAGGAATTCTGTGACTTCATGAACACTATAGAGTACTTAGATAATTGAGCTGTAGCAAAAAAAGCAATTACATAGCTACAGAATATTTTACTGGTGTTTGGAATAAATTTACAATTTCAAATACAGTATTTGACTGAATACCATACATCTATGATTACACGTTTGTGTCTTTAAAAGATATACACTGATGTTTGGGAGATCTAGCATGAAATAGCAAGTAAATAACAAATTACTGATGATGTGTTTTAGAATGCCTTTAAGTTAATAAGAGAGATTTATTTAAATTAGAGGATACTTCATAGAATACTGCTCTCTGTTCCAGATTACAAATCTCTGCTATTTAAATATTTTTCTGTGGGGGTTGTTGATAGGAGTAGGAGTAGATGCATTTCTAGTTTCATCTGTATCCTTGAATCAACTATGAAAAAGGGTGGGTTCTTATTTTAACTGACTTAAGCTAAAATCTTAGTGGAAACACGGTTTTTATAGTCTTCTGTACAAGCTTCCACAACTTATTTTAATAAGTGATTTACTTTCATTAGTTGACGATATTGGGAATGTAGATTTTTCAGAGCGAGACCAAGCCTTCAAATACTGACCTGCTGTGCATTATTTCCTGCCACTTTTAATAGCTGAGCCTCCTTGTCTTCCCCTCCACCTTTGGCCACTGACCCATTTTCCCCCTTGGATAGGGCAGGGCAGCTTTCTGTTTCCCTTTTTGTGTGACCAGCAACGAAGCCTGGTAGAACTTCCTTGCTTGGTTTCAGGTCTCATCTCGTCTGTGACTGCTGATGCTGGCTCCTTCTAAGGTCCACCTTGCTGTAATAAGGTAGTGGGTGGGTTAGGTGGGGTGGTTGCCAGGGGGCTGCATGCAAGACCTGACCTTCGCTGTGGAGTATTGGCTGTTGTGGGAAGATGAGTTTAGGAGGAAGTACACCTCCAGCTGTGGTTGTGCACTCCCAGCTGTTCAGAACTGCAAGACAGAGTCCTCCTGCGTTTTACAAATAAGTTTATAAGCTGGTGTTTGCCCCTCATACAGAGAAAATTGGGTTGTCTTGGTGAAGAGTTGTAGATGTATGACTTTTATATACGTGAAGAAGCTTTGCCCACAGAAGCACATAAGAGTCAGCCTACTTCTTATGCCCTCAAAAAACCTTCAGCAAGACATCACTGAATCTCAAAAAGTTTGTGAGGGAGGCACGTTTCATTTGTCTGAAATTAAAACATCTACATGAAATTAAATATAACAAGCTATATCAACTCATCTGTAGGCAATGATTGATCTTGACAGTGGTAGATAAAAGATCAGATGTCAATATGAAATGTTCCTTTTGGACTTAAGGAACAATAGAACAGAGTGATCTGGTTGAGACCATATTTGAAACTGGTTTTTGCTACAAGCTCAAATAAATATTTAATTTTCAGTAGATGGAAAACATTGAGTCTGAAATTCAGGACATCTGAATTGTGTTACTTAAGGGTATGTAAATGGGGTATTGGTGTGTTATAGGGGAATGTATAGGTCACAAGTAACTCATAGGTAATCTCCGTCTTTTATGCTAAGTATAAGATAGTTTATCTTCTTTGAGAAAGCTGCCTGTGCATTTAACATATGCTGAGGGTTTGTCTACACAGGAGCACTTGAAAGAATTAATCCAGATAAGATATGCTTTGGAAGTGGATTAAATTATATAGTACTCTTATACAAGGACATCTAAGCAGAATTTAAGTGGCTTTAGTTTTAGTTTCTTTACTTCCTCAGTTAAGTACATTAAGTCAACTTAAAGGCATTTAAATTTTACTCAAATGCCTATAGAAGTTTAATGTAATCTTATTAACCTGCTTCTAGTAAAGTTTATCTGCATTTGCTTTCTTTTTTTTCTTGTAGGCAAATTGGAGGAATGTTCAAACAAGCAGTAGTCAAGATTAGCCAGTTCAGTGTAAATTCAAAGTTTTTACTTCTTGTGCACTAACATTTTCAGGTTGACCAACTCTGTCTCTCCACTTACTGATATTACCTAACTCTGTCTTTTGGTTATCACATCCCTCATTTGCAAATTATCAGTAATGATTTTGATATCCTCAAGTTGACTAAGAGCCTTCTGTATGAGAAATGCTAAGTAGTGGCTGTGGTGGTATTTGATTAACATCCAGATGGAAATGTGAAGTTTGTCTTTGACCTTGTTCATTACTATAAAGGTGAAGGTGGAATTGGGGAAAATTATTGATTTACAGGAATTTTAGCCATGAATATAGTTCTTTTTCTGTGAAATTATGACAGACACAAACAAACTGTTGTTCTGATGTTACGCAGAGTTCAGGCACCTACATCTGCTTTTGGTGCCCCTGGCTTAGTATACTTGTGTGAGATAAAATGTTGTTCTATCTTTTGTAGAGTCTAGGATGAGGGATGTATACACACATTAATCAACAGATAGTAAATAGGGGGTGGGGTTTATCCTTTACAGAAGTGGAGACAAAATGTGAGAGTAACTTTGCTCTGACTGACCAGTACCTAACATTGTAGAAGTGGGTTTGCAAAATGGTAGCAGCAACTTTGGACCTTCCAAAATTCACCTTTTTTTTTTTCTTTTTTTTTTTCCTCATTGTTTAAGGCCTGATGTAAATCCAGTGACATGGGGTACTTGAGAATAGTAAATATTGTTATGCACAAATAAGAAGGAATGGCTTGAAAGTTTAATGACAAATTACTCGTGTTGGCATTGCAGTGTGAGGGCTGTATAATGCTGCTATATGAGGAGACAGACAGTGATTGTAAGTGCTCCTTCTGAATATGCAGAATGGTGATCTGTGGTATGCATTTTTCCTGTACACAGCAGCATCTAGCAGTGGGCAGTTGTAACCTCTAATCTGAATTGGCAAATAATGCCTTTACACTCAAATCCATAAGAAACCAACCTTTTCCTCTCCCACCCACAGCCCCATTGAGAAGTGAAATGTACTGAGATGCAAAAAGTATGTCAAATATGCATTTAAATGCTTTGCTTCTCTGACGTTTCATTTGATATGTGCTACATGTGACTTTGAAGCATAATAGCACATTGTCCTAAACTGATGGAGTTAGTCAGTGTTTGATCTTTTCAACTGAACAAACGTATTGTTTTAATGCTTTTTAATGACCTTTTAAACAGGAGAATTGATTTTATATATTTTTAAGAAGAGACCAGGATATAGCTGTGGCTTCTTTTTCCTTTTGGGTTTATAGCAGTATGTCAACAGCAAAGTAATCACAGAATATTCTAAATTGGAAGGGATCCACAGAGATCATTGAGTCTGAAAGTTGTCAACAGCTTTGGAAACAAAGATCCTTAAAATACATATATTCTAGTGATGGTATTGGAGGAGTTGGAACTCTGTTGACCTGTTGATGTCCACAGAATGTCTAGATGATGTACCTGAAAGGAAGAAAATCACATTCCTATGAATACAGCACAGGTGGGGGAGAAGGAAAGAATTCTAAGAGCATAGTTAGTAAGTAGTGATTTGGGCTAATAGCCTTTTTTGTCATCTTCTGGCAGCACTTTTGTGATACCAGGTTTTAAGTCATGAGGCATCAGGTGTGGGTACAGGTAAGTCAAATGATAACTAGTTTGAATATAAGTAGATCAAACATGCTAAGCCAGCATTTTTTAAATTCTGCTAAAATTAGCTCTGTGCAGATCTGTAGCTGATGTGAACTGGAGGTTCGATCTATTGGATAGCTCTGAAATAAGAATCTTGCCCTAAGATTGTTTTAAAAATTAACCCTACTTTTGCTTCCTGCTCTTCCAAACATGTTTTTGAAATAATGCTACATTTTGAGATAACAGATTGGCTATTATCCCTTGTGTATGATTCCTGGCTCTACACAGTTAGGTAAGAGCATGAGCAAAATGTAAATTCTTTGGTAAGTTGGTAGAAGATACTATTTCATCACAATTGCTATTTAATTTTTGCAAAAGAACCTCCCACGCTGAATGTTCTTTTGAGTTATTTGGGGTTGATTTTTCATGAATAAAATTCTTAGTCATCTTCAGAATCTATGCAATATCTTAAAGAAATAAGGACTTTGCACATTTCAGTAGTTCATTGGTCTCCTTTTGTATCTCTTGATTCCTGCACTCCTTGCTTTGTATGTAAGATGCTGCCCTTATGACTGTAGCACTAGACTTGAATTTGGGAGTTAAGTGGTGAAATCCTTCCCTCATGGAAACAAACAGCAAAGAAATTCAATTTTCTACTTTAGGTTCTGACAGTGACTTTCTGTGTGACCTTGGTATGAAGGTCTTACCAGGAGAATTTATACAAATAATCTGCACCTGGTTCTACAGGGCAGAAATGTATTGTGGGCTGCCACATGGCAAAGCTGCATATGAGTAAATGATGGCAGCTGATTTGTTCCTCCTTCTATGTGGCAGGACTCTTGAGAATGTGGGAGGTCCTTTATGTTTCGTCAAAATGTAGATAGTCTATCAAACCAAGATGCGTGTTTACCTCAGAAAGAGTCTGTGCCTTGAACCTCTGCTCCTCAGCTGCACAGCTTACATCAGTTTATATCATGAACAATCTTGGATGAGTCATTTTGTGGAGGGGAGTAGAGTACTAGGATACTGTGCAAATTGTCCCTTGCTACAGTGAACAGAAGCCCATGGATGAGTCACAATACTTGTTTATACCTGGGTAATGATATGTGTTTCCCTATCCAATAGAATAGGCCAATAAACTGGAAAGTTTCAGGACATCCTTATGAAGGATTTAGGGGTCACCAAAAGTTATCAGTGAAACCATCTCCTGTGGCTTTATTGTAATATCCACTCCTGATGCTATTCTAAAAGCCTGAGCTCATGAATCATAGAATACCCCCATAGGTAGGTACAACTTCCACTAGACCATGTTGCCCAAAGCCCTGTCCAACCTGGCCTTGAACACTACCAGAGGTGGGGCATCCACAACTTCTCTGGGCAACCTGTTCCAGTACATTACCAGCCTCACAATAAAGATTTTTTTCCTAATGTCTAATCTAAACCTACTCTCAGTTTAAAGCTATTACTCCTTGTATTATCACTACATGCCCTCCACATCTTTCTTGTAGGCTGCCTTTAGGTACTGAAGGGCTGCTCTAAGGTCTCTCCAGAGCCTTCTCCAGGCTTAACAGCTCCAGCTCTCTCAGCCTGTCCTCATAGGAGAGGTGCTCCTTCCCTCTGATCGTCTTGTGGTCCTCCTCTGGACTTGCTCCAACAAATGTCCTTCCTGTGCTGAGTACCCCAGAACTGGATACAGTACTCCAGATGGGGTCTCATGAAAGGGCAGTATAGGGGCAGGATCACCTCCCTTGTTCTGCTGGCCATGCTGCTTTTGGTGCAACCTGGAGCACAGTTGGTTTTCTTTGCTGCAAGTCCACGTGGCTTGATCATGTCCAGCTTCTCATTCTCCAGCATCCCCAGGTCCTTCTCCTCATGGCTGCTCTTGATCCATTTTCCACCCAGCTTTGGGTGGGATTGACCTGATCCAGGTGCAGAACCTCACATTTGGCTTTTTTAAACTTCATGAGGAGGCCCATCTCTCAAGCTTGTCCAGGTCCTAATGGATGTCATCCCTTCCCTCCAGTGTGTCAACCACACTACACAGCTTGGTATCATCAGCAAACTGGCTGTATGCACTCAATCTCACTGTTCATGTCACTGACAAAGATGTTAAACAGCTCTGGTCCTGGTACAGACCCCTGAGGAATGCCATTTGTCACTCCACTTGCCACTCCACAATGTCCAAGTGCTTTCCACTTGGACGTTTAGCTGTTGACTACAGCTCTTTGAGTGTGACCATGCAGACAATTCATTATTTGTGAGGTGGTCCATCCATGAAGTCCATGTCTCTCCAATTTAGAGACAAGGATGTCATGCAGGACAGTGTCAAATGCTTTGCACAAGTCCAGGTAGATGGTATCATGTGCTCTTTCCTTATCCACCAATGCTATAACCCTGTCATAAAAGGCCACTAGATTTATCTGTCACAATTTGCCCTTATTGAAACTATGTTGCCTGACACCAATCAGGTCCTTACTTTCCATGTGCTTTAGCACAGTTTCCAGGAGGATCTGCTCCATGATTTTGCCAGGCACAAAGGTGAGACTGACTGGCTGGTAGTTCCCTGGCAGATTTGTTTCTCCTTTTCCAGTCAGTGGGAACTTCACTTGACTGGCATGACTTCTCAAATGTGATGGATAGTGGCTTTCAGGTTCCTTAGATGGTGTCAGACTTGATCATCTCCTACAGTGGGTGATTCTTCATTCTCCCAATCCCTGCCTTTGCCTTCTGCAACTTGGGTGGTGTGGCTGGAGCACTTGCTGGTGAAGACTGAGGCAAAAATGTCATTGAGTACCTCAGTCTTCTTCATGACCTGGGCAATGAGATCTCCCATTTCTTTCTGTAGAGGGCCCACATTTTCCCTAGTCTTCCTTTAGTCACCAATGTACCTATAGAATCTTTTATTGTTGCCCTTGGTATCAGTGGCCAGATTTCATTCTATTAGGGCTTTAGCTTTCCACCTGATCGTAGCAGCTCAGGCAGTTTCTCTGTATCCTTCCTAGGCCACCTCTCCCCGCTTCCACCTCCACAGGCTTGCTTTTTCTGCTTGAGTTTTTCTAGGAGCTATATATTCATCCATGCAGGCCTGCTGGTATTTTTTCCCGACTTCTTCATTGGCATTGCTCCTGAGCTTCCAAGAAGTGATCTTTGAATATCAACCAGCTCCTCATGGCCTGTCTTCCCTTTAGGGCTTTACCCCATGGTACTGTACCAAGCAGATCCCTGAAGAGACCAAAGTCTGCTCTCCTGACATCCAGGGTAGTGAGCTTGGTGCACGCTCTCCTTGCTGCCCCAAGGATGCTGAACTCTACCATTTCATGGTCACTGCAGCCAAGACTACTCTTGAGCTTCACATTCCCCATCAGCCCTTCCTTGTTGATTAAACTATAGTCCAGCATAGCACCTCTCCTCATTGACTCCTCCAGCACTTGTGGAAGGAAGTTATCATCAATGCATTCCAGGAACCTCCTGGATTACTTATACCCTGCTGTGTTGTCCCACCAGCAAATGTCAGGGTGGTTGAAGTCCATGAGGACCAGCACTTGTGAACATGAGGCTATTCCCATCTGTGTGGAGAGGGCCTCCTCTGCTCAGTCTTTGGGTCAGGCAGCCTGTAGCAGACTCCTACTATATATATATAATGTCACCTGTCCCTGGCCTCCCTTTAATCCTGACTGAAAGTTCTCAGTTGGTTCCTCATCTATCCCCAGACAGACCTCCATGCACTCCAGCTGGTCACTGACATGACTCACCTCTGAGTCTTCCCTGCCTGCTCTTCCTGAAGAGCCTGTATCCTTCCATGCCAATACTCAAGTCAAAGGAGTCATCCCGCACATCTTTATGATGCCAGTAAGATCATAGCCCTGCAGACATGTGCATGTCTCCAACTCTTGTTTGTTCCGTGTGTGTGTGTGTGTATAGAGACATTTCAGTTGGGCCCCAAAAGCAGCCAGCTTACTGACTGGAGTGGCTGAAATCCCTTTGTGCTGCTCTTCAAGTGCTCTCCTTCTGACCTTCAATCCCTCTTCAGGCTCTCGACATCTCTTGCTGGCCTTGGCATCAAACTGATTTGCGATTTGGGTGGATTGAGGTTCCCCTCCCCCAGCAGTTTTAGTTTAAAGCCCTGTTCACCAGCTTGGCAAGCCTGTGAGGCTAAATGATTGCATTAAAAAAAAAAGCTAGGTTTGTGGGAGTAGTAACTCTCATTAGTCTAATTGGTGTAGCTGGAGAAGGTAAACAATCTAAGTTGCAAAAAACTGTTTTCTTTCATGAAGAGCAAGCAGCAGACTTGAAAGCTAAATTCAAGTTGGAGAACACTTACTTTGAACTTATTTAGTTCTGTGTCAGTCTGACAGAAAACAATAGTTGGTATCTGCAGGTTGAAGAGCGTGATGATAAAGGAAAAGGCTATTATCTCCAGGAAGGAGTGAGTGAGTCAAATAACATATGGTCTGTAAAATGTGGAGACATATTTTATAATGTGCAATAGAACTACTCTCTCTCAATCTCACCTTTTGTTATATATTACAGCTATGATCTGAGATTTGTTTCTGAAAGGCTGGTGATGAGTTCTTTTTGTGGGGGTTGTTTTTTGTGTTTGTTTTTATTTTTTTTTAAGTCTCCAATGACAAATGGCTGTTTCTCTTAGGTTTTATTTGTATTATTTGGTTACCCATGTGAGTTTGCTCTGGTGCCTAGCAGTGTGCATTTAGCAATAATTAATTTAAAATTGCCATGTAAAACTAGTTAATGAAACAATATCTATTTTTTTAAACAACAAGTTTAAATATTCACCTTAGTAGTGACAAGAGTGAATACCAGCTGAGAAAGGTAGTTCTTGATTTGTATTTAGATACTGGGGGTAGTAAACTTCAGGGTTAAATGCCTTTAGAATACACCTGTTACAAAAGGTAACAGTTGATTTGAAAAGGGCCTTTAGGAAAACTTAATAATTTTGAAGGTTGCTGCAGATACATTTATTATTTGGTTAAGCCTCAAAAAAACTCAGGAAGGTCCAGGTAACTGGGAGGGTATGCCTTAATACTTTGTAATGCAGTGTGCCTATTATGAAGGGACGTGTGCCATATTTGGGCTCTTTCCTATTGCATGGTTTGTATTCTGAGGTCACTCTTAAATCACTGAGCTTCTTGAGTGGTTCAGCTGTGCTACATGCATGGGATGTTTAATTACTCTGTGAAATGCAGTTTTATTTTGGAAGTGGTGTGTTTCTTCTTAGACCCCTGCCTGATCTGCTAGTCTTATTGCTAAGGGTAATATCAAAGTTGTTTTGCCCTATGCTTCCATATGGAATATAAGGGAACTAATATGAACTATATTTGCTTCCTAGAGGAGAGAATGGAGCTGAGTAAGCTTAGTGAATAAAAGTTCAAATAAAATCACAGTGACTTAAATGCGAATGTCCTTTTTGATTAAAAACTTACTCATTTCAGTCTAAAATCATCTCTACTTTGAAGTGAGGTTTCTTTTTATGATGTAACAGGGAAGTGTTATTCCATCTGATGATGTTATTTTACTGTTAGACTTTTCTTTGCAAATGAAAGGAAGAAAACCTTTTTTCTTTATATGAAAAGCCAGTTACTGTGTTATTGGGAAAAGGCTTTAATGACCCTAACTTACCTAATGAGGGCATTATCAAAAGAGCCCTCTGTTCACAGATTTATAGGGTGGTATTTCTTAGTCTGAATTGTCTTTGAAACTGCCATTTAATCTTAAATTCTTTGTAGTGAAGTAGTTGTTGAGTGGAGTTTTTGGTTGGGTTTGTGTTTTGTTTGTTTGTTTGTTTTTCTTTCAGGACAATATGAAAATATTTCAGTTAGTTTTACTTGTGTTTTGACCACGGGAGACTTTTTTTTCCAAAGTCCCTGTAAACAGTTTAGCTAATGATGTAGTTTGGGTGCTAATGTGAAGTTACTGGTTTGGATTTATCAGTAACCTTTAAAAGTAAGTGTATGAATAAAAAAAGTTTCCGCCAAAAGTCCCAGTTCTTAAATGCTGAAGTTGCAGGGGTTTTCTTTAAATTAGAGAGGTTGGGTAGGGCTGGGACTGAATTTGTTTTATTTTCAGATTGTGGTATGTTAGTTTTATTTTAATGGCAGAGTCTGGAAGAGGCAAATTAATTGCTGTTGTGGTGTTAAGGCATGTCAGAGTTTGAAGAATTACGGAGTTTGTGTTGTGCTGGATTGGAGTGATGAAGTACAGATAACAGGCCACAGCTGGGGCCACAAATTAGGCCTCTCAATTTGATGCTGAAAGTATTGCATTAGAGTTGCTCTTCCAGGATTACCATGTGGAAAGTCTGATGAATAAAACCAGATCTGAAATAGGGAAGCTAGAAATGCATGCTGCTGCTGAATAAAAACCAAAACACCAACCTCTTGGGGCTTCATTCACGTAAAATGAGGGGGACCACTTTACTAAAGCAAGAGCAGTGCTCAGGAGCTCACTGGTCTTCAAGAACTTCCACTGTTTTTTGATTCTTAGTGGTTCTTTAAAGAACTAGGGTTCTCAGTGATTCCTTCCTGTTACAGCCAGCATCCATTAGGGGAGGATGAGAGTTGTCATCCTCCCATGGTCTCACAGCACCTATCTATTGTTACGTGGACTCCATCAAGAGTTGGGAGCATGAGGTTTATCAAGAGGTGTTTCTGGAAGGTGCATAAGCTTTAATCCAACCGAAGTACTGTGCAAAGGCCTTCCTATACAGGAAGGATCCACTGAGGAGGTAGAGCACCAGCTTCTGAATGCTTGTGGGCATGGGAAACTTCAACATATGGGTATTGTCCTTGCGTTCTGTGTAGCTACCCTCTTGCTGTGGGAATGTTAATGCTCCAGGTATTTCCAGGCACCGGATAGGAGTAATGTAGTAATAGATCAGATCTGAATTACAACAATAATTCTGAGCAGTGATAGTTTTATTAGCAGAAATGTTCAAAACAACCCCAAATGTACAGATCTGTCCTGTGCTTAGGATGACTAGCAGACATGCCCATAATCAGTTCACAGATGGTCCAAGAGCAAGAGTATGAACTGCGGTGGACTGGCTGAAGCTGTCACAGCTGTTTCATGGTTGTGAGTCCTATAAGGTTGTCTGGGGCATTAAGTTCTTATAAAACCAAGGGATAGCTCTGGCCAACCAAGAGCTGCATGCAAACTTTGATTATCCCTGCATAGGGCTGGAACCAAGAAGATGCCAAGTAATAAAAGACTGTGCAAAGTTTCCTCCTCCCCTTCCTCAAATGTTGCTATTCAATGAGTGTAGCTCTATCCTGACCCGCAACATCCCGTTCATTGTTTTTGTGCTAGGAGTTTCCTGAATGCTCCATGGAAAATGTGACACACTTTGTAATGTAGAACAAATATCTTCTGGAGCGGGACTCAACCGAAAGGATAAACTCTGCATTGTGACTTTAATCCAGATTTGCATTCCAGTGAAGAACTCAGGTGGGGAAAATGTCTGTAACATAAGATATTGAGATGTAAAGCCACACAGTTGCCTTGGATATGAGGGTTTATTTATGCACAACTCAGAATCGATAAGTCTCTGGCCTTTTCAAAGGATTCTTCCTTTTTTCTTGCTGATACTTTAATATTTTTCCAATGCATGTGGCATTTTAGTGGATTGACAGATGACCAACTGATGTTTTATGTACAGTAGCAGAGGCTATGTTAATTTGGGATGTAGTACTTTACTGTTTCCATCAGCCTACTTTTCTGACTTTCAAACTGGAATTCCCATCTAGTCCTTCAAATCTATAAATGCACCTTTTTGAGAGGAAGTAAGATAGATGGCAATTCTAACATTTGGTGTATAAGGCTTTTGTGATGAATTGTTTTCTTCTAGCTACTCTGTTCATACTTACTTTCAAAATCTTGAAAAGCAACAACATTAATAAATCAAAGTGGGCAAAGATCAAGCATGTGGTTTTATTTTAATAAGGGATAAAGCTGAAACCTCACTGAGTGTACATTGTTCAACACTTGTTCTCTGAGGCTTATGAATCAGTCCCTTCATTAGTGATCTGTAAGCATTTCCTTTTGTGGTTACAGGGTATTTTCATTAGAAAATCCAATGCAAGATAATACTCGGTGCATTATTTTTGGTGCTTATGCTCATGTGCAAAGTTAATGTTTAAAAAAAGAAAAAAAGAAAAAGCAAGACTTTTATGACCATGTGAAGTTTTGACTTCACAGAGCGAGTTTGCTTGCTTGATTTATGTCTGTCAGCATGAAGAGGATTTTGAAAGAAGGCCTAGTAAGCCTGCAAGCTTGAAAAAAAGGTATAATTTGCATGGTTATGTCTTGTGTGTCTGGGACAAGTTTTCCCAAAGGCTGCAGGGAAAAATGTGCTTTGGGGACTATTTGCTCTGTTTGTGTTGAGGAGGACAGCAAGAAATGTGTCTCTCCTAGCTTTTAATCATTGCTGGTATTTGGGACAGTGTACCCTGAAGAGGGTAAGGTCAGAATCTGGTGGAAGAAGGGGAGTCATAAATAAAAGAATTAAAAACTTTGAGACCCGTCCTCTCATCCCCCTTGCTGCCATACCTACGCAGCCGCATCACTCTTTTTATCGTAATTGTTGAAAGAGGCTGCTAAATGAAGAAACCAGTTTTCCTTTTGAACTTTTAACCTTCATGAAAGCTATAGTAATTGGCTTCTACAGAGCATAGGTTGTTTCGGTCTAACATTTAAAAAAAAAATACAGGAAGAATGAAATATCAATGTGCATTTCTGAAATTCCCAAATTGGCAGTGAAGGTCTTGCATCCCCGTGCTTTAAAAACCTCAAAAGTGCAGAGAGAGATTGGTGAGGGTTGAAATGTCTCTGTTGCATCTCAGCTGGGATGTACTTTGGCTGAGATGAAAGTTCAGCAGTTGGTACAAAATCTCTGCCTGGGGAAAAAATGGTTGGTGTGTGTGTGTGAATGTAATCTCTTTGAGGGAGTGGAAGAAGGCTTGAAGATTGGGTCATGTACAGGGAAATAAAACACTGTCAGAAAATAAAAGGAGAAAAAAAAAGCCAAAGGTGAGAGAGATGGATTGTCCTGCTAGGCTAAAGGCGAGTTTTAGGCTTAGATTCCTTCTATGAATGCATGTCCTGTTTAACAAAAAATAAAGAAATGTTTCCCTGCTTCATCCCTATTAAAGTAGAACATGGTAAAACTCTTGACAGTTGCTATTCTTTCTAAAGTTGACCATGTGAAAATTTTATGTACTAAAACAAGGAAAGCACATTAAGGTCTAATCCTTGCTTACTCTAGTGGGTCTTAAAGCTGTCATCACTTTAAAGTCATACAAAAGCAAAAATAGTGTCTTAAATACAAATACTTTTTGTCCTCAGTGACTTTTAATGCACACATTATAAGCCAATGATTAAAAAATATAAAAGCAGATCCAGATCAAATCATGCTTTAGGTGACATTTAATCTAAAAGTGCTTGAAAACACCTTTCATGGGTATCATTGCTAGCTTTATCATCTATATAGAAATGTAATACATTCTTGAAAACTTGAAAACAAAAATTTAGAGGGCCACAGTCTGCCAGCACAGACCTGTGGCCCCTTCCTTCTCACAGCCTAGTAGCTGTACTGCATCACATGTGGCTGCTCAAAAGGAAAACATGCTCAACAAGACTTTTTACTTCTCAGCTGCTGGAGGAAACTGCCAGCTTTTGGCACGGTTGAGTTTCTCTTAACAGAAGGCAGCAATACATATTGTAAGTAACTTGTCTGGTGGCATGCAAAGCTACCTTGCTGCCTTCTTCCTTTTAAGATATGATTCTTCTTTCTTAAATAAGGTTGGTTAATGAACCAGGAGAAATAGTAATGGATTTAAGAAAGGAACTGTTAAAAAGTGGCACCTCCTCAATTTATGGGGAATAGTTGAGTTTGATCTTGTTAGAGATGAAACTGTTCTTGAGAAAATTGTAATCCTTCCTAGCTATGGGATCTTTCATCTTGCTGTTGCATTTTGCATCTTTAAAGCAAGAGGAAAGCATTTTCTGTCATGTACCTGTCTCTTTTAACATCTATACTTCCACTTCAGCAATTAAATGACTAAAAGCAAGGGCAGGAGAGAAGGAAGCCAGCAACCTTGCATTAATTTCACTCTGTAAAACTACAGAGATTATTTGAGGCCGGAAAGAGGTAGCTGTGACAGGACAGGGGGCTCTTCCTGTCATGTGTGTGCTGAAATTAGGGCAGTTGCCAGGAATGGCTGAACCAATGAGCCAGATGACAGACTATTTCTAAGCTAAGAACAGCTTAAATTTTCAGGACTCTACAACGAAAGCACACAGTTTTTTGCAAAGTCACACGTATCAAACAATGAAAGCCTGAGTAAAAGGGAGAACATGGTAAAGAGATGAGCAGTAGTTGCTTGCTGGGCTGCTTCTGAATATTTGCATTTTGATTGGCTCCACGGACATTTGTGTGTCCCTACAGCATGTTCTGTGTGCTCTTTCAGTCTTAAATGAGTATAATGGTGATGCCTTTATTTTACCTGGGAAATTAATTTCCCTTGCTGATTTGTTTTAAAGTATGTAGTCCACCTAGAAGTGTATTTATCATTTTGTGTTGGTAATGAATCTTTTAATTTGGCAGACTAAGAGAATTATTATATTTACTGGGCAATAAATATAGGCAATAAAGTCTTTGCTCCTTTCTGTCCCATCCCAGAGTGCATATCTGGGATCCTTGTGAGAAGCCCTGTCTGATGCATAGCCGCTCTGAAATGCTCAAAAAGAGAATGGACTGTTTCCAACAGACTCTGAAGCTGCATCTTCCACTTCTGCCTCTCTGTTTTTTAATGGGAGGTGTTGTATTGAAACTAAGGATGGTAGCAGGAAATGGGTAAACCAGTCTCTACTTTCAGGGTCTTGAGGGCTGGGAAGAGTAAAATGCAGGAAGATCCAGGTGAGTAATCTGTCCAAGGACATGAATAAATAAGGCAGCTTCCCATTCTGGATAATCTGTGAGCCTGATTTAGATACAACCCCCTGTAGCCTCTAAATGCCTCTCAACTTCTAGGAAGAAATGTGGTGCTCCATTTTATAGGTGGTTGTTAGAGGCACAGAGGACCAAAGGGCAAGTACGTGGCCACACACAAAGCCTTTGAATGAAAGAAAATTAAACACAAGTGTTCTTGGTTCCAAGTTTAACATCTTTGTCTTTGAAGCAGCTTCTCTGTTCGTTTTTTGAAGCAAACTCTCTGCTCATTTAAACAGTGTGATTACTACGTGTGGTAGAGAGTTCTCTTTAATCAGTGCTGTGGGGAACAAACTTGGCAGATATAAGGTCTATTTGCAGGTGAATTTTTTCAGTTTATTTTTTCTGTGGTCCGTGTCTTATACTAGCTGCTAGTAGTGTCATTTCTCAATGACACCGAGGTCAAATAAGAATCTCGAGCTTTTGTGTCCTGAAGTTTGTTTTGCAAATACTAGAATACATTTTTCTGTCTTATTTAAATTGGGAGCATTAGATTTTGTCCTGGGCACTGATGTAGCATGTTTACCTATTGGCAGTGCTGCTTCAGAATTTACTTCAAGTGAGTTAATGTACTATTTTTTAGGTTTTTATCCCAGTCCTAGTCAAAATTGTTGGCATAGTGGGTGAGAGCAACAAGGTAAGATGTTTGGGTGAAATACATCTAATTCTTTACACTCCAAGAAGAGAGCTTGTGAAGGTGGTGTGACTTGTGGGAATCTGCTCCAGAGTTTGGAGAATGGCACAGGTGAAAAGAAAACTTAAAAAAATCTTCAAAACCATTTTTTCCTTCATTCCTCATGTACACTGTTCTCTTAAGTTTTGCATGCACAGATCAAGAAGAACCAGTTGGCAACTGCATATTGTGAAGAACGTGTTTTTGTGAGCCCTACATATATCCTCCAAGCAGAGTAGAAGGAAGTTGCATCCAGCTCTGACAGAACAGCCAAACCCTCTGTTAGGTGTAAGGGACTGTAACTGAAATGGGACTCAAGTCTTGGTCTTCAGAGATGTGCAGTCCACTTACTTGTTACAGGGCAGGTTGTCTGGCAGCTTTGGAAATGGGATGTCTCTTTCCTGATCATACTCCTTACTCCAGATTAAAACCTTCTGGTGGGCTGTGTCTGTGGTTCTGTGAATGCAGCTCAAGGACTGCATCAGTGAGAAAAAATGAAGTATTCTTTCAGTAGCGATGCGCACTGCAGCTTTTTGGAAATGCTTTTACTTTCGGTGTACAACCTGTGAATATTGCTTAATATAGCGTAAA
Source organism: Manacus candei (assembly GCF_025592945.1). Classification (NCBI taxonomy): domain Eukaryota; kingdom Metazoa; phylum Chordata; class Aves; order Passeriformes; family Pipridae; genus Manacus; species Manacus candei. Next base: position 3,929,806 of record NW_026138143.1, read on the forward strand.
ATGAGAGTGGGTAAGCTCTGTGTTTGCTGTTGTCACCATGCTGCCAAACCTGTAAAGCTATCTTTCAGTAGAGTAGAAGCGTTTAACTGACAGGCAAAAAGAGGACTCCATTGTGTTTTAAAGCAATTAATACCTAAATCGCACTCACTGATTGAACGTTAGAGAGCTAATGATCTTGCCACAGAGATATGTGTTTGGCTTTGTTTTACTATTGCCATTTTCACACAAAGGACTTTTCAACCAGGTGTTAGCCCTCTAGGAAGTTCAAAATGGTCAACTTCAGTTGACAGCTTTATTTGGAAACAGTTCTGACACGTCAAACTGAACTAGACAGTTAACTGAACAGTGATTTGCCACCCCTCACCCCCAAGTACAATGGGAAAATTTAATTTGGGAACACTGAAGTCTGAAAGGAAAAAAGATAAACAGTGGTTTCTCTCACAGGGGACTTGGTGAAGGGGTGTTACTTTGTATTTCTGAAGATACCAGTTCTGGCAATCATCAGAGCACTGGAAATGTATTTGGATTTTATCCAAATGCTTTAATCTTTTAATGTCTGTTACAATTATAAAGGAGCTCATTGAGTTAATGAGACATACCATAATGAACGTAGTAATTGCATACTTTTACATCATTCTTCCCCATGGCATTGAATCTCAGCTGTGTGCCAGGAACTTTGCACAGGTGAAGTAAATCCTTTTTTTTTTTTTGTCTCTGGACATACTTACACAATGGTTTAAGATGAGCAGGTTGTATTCCTGTTTTCATCTTTGGCCTTACACATTCCTTGTTGTGATCCTGATACTTGGGTGAGTGAGTGGTGAACGCATTCAAGGGGCTAATCTGTCTGAAAATGTGTCTTTGTTTTTGTTTTGTGGGTTAGTTTTTGGACCCTTCATCTGTCTGAACTAGCCGGCTGGACAAGTGCCAGTGCTGCACTGGGGAGAGGGAGGCAAAGCCGTGACATTGGGAAGCAGACACCAGATCTGCTGTGGAACTGGACTTTGCCATTCAGAAAGTTTTTTGGAGCAGAAAGATTTTATTTTACCAGAAAATGTAAGGATGGTGGCCCAGGATGATGTATATGTATTACAATATTTTCAACATAAAGCAGTTACAAGGATCCATTTTTTTTTTTGCTATATAATAAGTTAGAGGTATGCATTTTATTATGCAGCAAAGGCATAGTGTCCTTCTCCCTGCTCTGTAGTTATCATTTGTAAGTTTTTAGCAGGTAAAATACTTGGCAGTAACTCCTGTGTGGCATCCAAAGGGTATTAAATATTTGAGGCACTCTATTTGTTTTTAGGATAATAGAGTAAAGCATCACACAACAAGTGCTGGTTCATTTTGAATGGGTGTTTTGATAGAAGTTGATTGAGTTGCAGCAGCAGTCGGTGACAATTGATGTTCTGGCTCCTGGGAAGAAAACTGCCACGAGTTGTCTTGCAGAATAATGTGGCTGGCACAATTCAGTCCTCAGTGCTTGTTGCTTGTCTGGATGCATGTATTGTGGGGAGGTTAAGCTCTCAGTTCGTTTATTAGCCAGTTTGGAAACAGTGAGTGTTTTGCTCATTCTTGGCATAACTGTGCATGTTCCCAGCGAGGCTGGAGCAGGAGCTTCAACCAGAGCATGGCAATGGGGAAACACAGCTGTGCCATCATCAGCTTTTGACAGTGAGTATTAGCTCCAGTCATCTGAGGAGTCTTAGAACACCTTTGAAATGATAGTTGCTTATGAGATACTTGGAGAAACAGATCATATGTACTACAACGGTGACTTTTTAATTGATAATGACTTCTTACCTTAGCCATGAAGTAAACATATTTACTAAACTACGTAGTATTTTTCATGAGTCAAGTTTCTTGTTAAAGTATTTCCACTTTTTTCTGATAATAAGAACAGTAGACAATCATAACACCTTTCTTTAGCTTTAGCTGCAGTTAACTGCTCTCCTCTCCCCCCAATTTTTTTTTTAATAGCTCAGCATAATAGCATAAATTAGATTCAGTATGGGTTTCAGTTCACATGTGGGTTGTAATTTCTGAGTGAACGCATTGCCTGTGCTGCTGTCCCTGCTAAAAGGGAGAGACAGTAAGCTTTTCAACTGTTGTCTGCTGCTTAAACTGCATGACTCCCTAGAGCTTATGACTCAAACCAATAAAGGATTATGTTTACATCACTCTTTCCTCTTTCCCTGGGCCATGCAGATTTTAATGTTGAACAAAGTGTGCAGTAAAATTATGGGGTGACCACAAATTGTACCCAGTGCTTGAATGTCATGTATTAGACTGGAACACAAAAGCAATTTGTAGTAGTTTTCCTGTCAGAAGTAAAGTTTCTTATTGATCTTTAAAATTTTAGTTCAAATTATGGAAGACTAGAGTGTTTTTTGAATGAGTGCTCTTGGATGCCAGCTGAGAAGAGTTCTAGAGATTGTTCCTAAGTTGTAACCAACGGCTGGTTTTAATATGCTTAGAGAATCTTATTTTGGCATAGAAGGCAACCTGCTACAAAGCAGCTCTTTTTGCTCATTGTGTGCACAGTTAACTACAGAAAGGCACAATATTTAAACACAGATGGGTAGGCTAGGACTTCAAGAGTGCTTAGGGACATGATATCAGTGCTCTCAGAGAATCACAGAATGGTTGAGGCTGGAAGGGGCTACTGGAAGTCATCTTGTCCAACCCGCCTGCTCAAGCGGGGTCATCTGCTACTCATGGTTTTGCAATAGAGAGATGAGTAAGGGATAGTCTCATGTTAAACTACCCAGATCTCCTGTTACCAAGTGTCACATTTAACACAGTTTACCAAGCTTTATGCAGGACGAATCTCTCCTGGAAAAGGGCTGGGTGAGCAGTGTTGGCACTGCTAATACCTTGTAGTCAGGTTTCTTCCAAGAGGTTTCTTGCATCCCTCCAAAATACCATCCATGTTCTGATTGTGTGAACCTGAACTTAGCTTGTACTTGGATTCTTCAGTATCTTTTTGCTTGTATTTTGCCTTACAGTGATCTTATGGTTAGTCTGGCTGTATAATTGAAATGACTGCTCAGGTATACAAGTTCCTCTTGATCTAGGATTACAAACAATGGCCCCAAGGTGTGTGTCAGTATTGAAAGGGAGGGTGATGCCTCATTGGGATGTCCCCAGAACAGTGGTTCCAGGCTTGCAGGTACACAGACTGAGCAGTACTGTGCAAAGCAGGGCGGCATCAGTGTTAAGGATGGGCATATACACAATAGTTGTTTGGGGATGTGACTGTGTCTATGTTTGTTTCCTTAATATCTCTGTATTCCTGTTTCCAAACTGAGTTTAATGATGTCTGTTATAATGCTGGCTTAGTCTCAACAATTGATATTGTTTGGAGATACAATCTCTTTAATGCAGAATAGCTCAAATTATTCCACAAATGTTAGTTATAGACAAGGTCTCTAATATTAATTGTGCCATGCTTTTTTTTTTTTTTTGTTGGCCATTACTGCTTTTCCATTTGCTGTCTTGTTTTGCTGAATTTCCTCCAGAGAGCCACCACTGTGAAGTCCACAAGTGTTAAGGGCAAATTATTCTTTACGAATATGAGAGTGTAAGCTGGCAGAGAGTTAGGAGTCTGCAGGAGTGGATTCAGAGACTGTATAGTGCTGAGAAGTCAGGAGAACGTGGGGTATTTTGACTGTTAGCTGTTTTGATGCACTGATTGCAGTAAGTATAAGAGAAACAGGGCTGGTAGGAACACCTCTGTAGATGGAACTGCTTTCTGCTGCAAGATTTCTGACAGGTGGTTTCTTTCCTTCTCTTGTTTTTTGTCATCTTTCATAGTGTTATAGAATGTTCTGAGTTGGAGGGGACCCACAAGGACCATTGAGTCCAACTCCTGGCTCAGCACAGGACACCCCAAGAGTCACACCATGTGCCTGAAAGCATTGCCCAAACACTTCTTGAACTCAGACAGGCTTGGTGCTGACCACTTCCCTGGGAAACCTGTTCCAGGGCGCAGAACCTTTTCCCAATCTCCAGCATAAAAACCTCTCCTGACTCAGCTTCATGCTGTGCCCTCAGGCCCTGTCACTGGTCCCCCTCCTCTTCCCTTTGTGAGGAAGCTGCTGACTATGATAATGAGGTCTCCCCTCAGCCTCCTCCAGGCGCAACAAGCCAAGTGACCTCAGCTGCTCCTCATATGAATTCCCCTCTAGACCCTTAACCATCTTCATGGCCCCCTTTGGATGCTTTCTAGGAGCTTTATCATCCTTCTTACATTATGACAGCCAAAACTGCTCATCTTTGAAGAGCAGTATCAGTGCCTGACAAAAGGCTGGTGTCTTCAAAATTTTTGTGCCCTCCTCAGGTTTGTAAGTGATATCCACCCTTTCTTTTGCTGTTTCTCTTACTTATAATGAACATTAGCCTCTGCTTATTTACTGTGGAATAGCAATATGGCTCTTTTCCATGGGGTTTTTCTATGCAGAATGGTTACTTTAGAAAATAATTCTGTTTGTTTCAACCTTCGACATCCTGTCTAAGCCATCAGTTCACTTGTTATTTCCTCTAGCGCTCACCGTCTCTGTTGCCTTTTCTTCCTCCATTTGATGACTAACTTCCTGGCAGTACCATTAACTCCTCTGTAAGTAAGCACTGATAGGTAAAAAATTCTCTTTGTTTTTTATACTGCTGCTTCATCTTCCTTCCAGCAGGAAGTTTAGGGCTTTTTCTAACTTTGAGCTTATCTTCTTGTGTCTGTTATCCTTTGGGATATAGCTGGTCATCATTTTCTTGATTCAGCCTCTGCTGAAGCAAGGTAGTAAAGTGTTACCATCTTGACTCAAGATGCTCTTTTGTGTGTCCCTTCTAGCCCACTGACTTATACAAATGCCAGGAAAGTACAAAGTACCATAGCCAGATCATGCCAGTAGTAAAAAAGAGGACTGTGAGTTTTTGTTATTTCTTTACAATCCTTAATTGAATTTTATTCAAAATTCAAGCACTTTTGATGAACTTTCTCTGTTTCTTTTCAGCTATTTTCAACTACCCTGTAATAAACCTATTCCGTTTCCAGTTACATTTGACTCCTTTGGAGTGTGCTTAGCTTAAACATTAAAAAGCACCACCCCTTTCCCTTCATCCCCCAAAAAATTGTCTCCAGCCTCTTGAGCAGTAATATTTTGCATTGCTTTATTTTGTTGTTTCACTGTGTCAATTTCCTTCTTTCATTCTTTCTGCTCTCCAACTTCTATGCTGAAATCTTTAATTCTTTCCTTACAACTCTTAAGAAGAGCAGCACTACTGGCTGAAATTGAGGCTTCATCTCTTCCCCATTACTTCACTCCTACCTGTCAGGTTGTGTGAGGCTACCTTTAGAGGTAGGAAAAGAAAATTTTATTCAGCTGGATTTTAAGGGATATTTTTTGATGCTTGCTTCAGTTTAGAAACATTTGGAGTACAACCCAGTGATGAGAAACATCAAATGAAGCAGCAAGCTCTGATAAACTGTGAAAAGTTTAAGTAGATTCTAATGTTGGTATTCAGAGTAGCGTTTAATTTTGTTTCTATACTTGATACCTACCATGGTCTTCAGATTTCATATGCTAGGTAGGTACTCAGCATCTTTGAAAAATCATGCACTTTTTTGTGAAGCCTTAGCTCTTTTGCTTCTGGGCTTTTGGTGTGGGGGTTGTGTTGGTGCATTTTGGTTTTGTGTTGGGTGTTTTGTGAGTTAGTTTATTATAACAAAAACAGCAGCAACAACAACAACAATAATAATTTCTTTTAGCTGGAATTGTCTTTTGAATACTTGAGTTTGATAATTTCCTTATCTGTAGTTCAAAGACCTCACATATAAAGGTCTTTAGTGAACATAGCATCTTTCTGTATGGTATATGAGTGTTAATTAAATTCCCACAGAGGTTCAAATAAAAACTTGAATAATGAAAACTAAGTTTTCAGTCCTCTTCTGAATTATAGACATGTAACTAAAAGTTCCTTAGTAAAAGGAGAATGATCTTCCTAGAAGCAGGGGAGTACAAGTTAAAGTACCTGGATTTTTCTGGTATGCTTCAATATGTGCTTTAGAAGCAAGACCAGACAGTCTGCTTGCTTATATTCTCAGTACATGCAGTCCATTGTGTTTTCTTCCACCTTTTCTTTTGGAGCACCCGTTAAAGGCTTTTTTGCTCTCTAGTTTTGAAGAGTACTTTTTTTGAGAGTGGGCTCGCCTGTCAATGACAGTACAGCCTTAATCACATAAAATGCTTCCTAAGAAGAGGAACAAGATGACTGCGGGAAAGAGAAAATGCTTAGAATGAAATTGTGAAGAAAGGTTATGGGTATATGGGAGTGAGATAGGTGACAACCACATGATTATTAGCTCTGCTTCCAGAACAGCTTTACCAGTGGCAAAAACTGTTCTGTTCTGTACATTTTACTACCATATTCCTAAAATCTCCTCCAATATTTGGTTTCCAGGTATTTTGGAGAGGAAAAGTGTTGTATTTAAACTTGAAGGATTCAAAGTTCATTTTTTAATAATATTAAATGGTGCTTTCCTGAGCTAATGATGCATTATTGATCAGCAGGTTGAGGGTTCAACATCAAAAAAATAATCCTGTTGGGAAGCTGATGGACCACTCTGAACAATGGAAGTCTGTTGAGTAAAGTCATGTTTTCCTGCAGTGTTGGTGGCTGCTGCAGAGGGGGTAGCAGCCCCCTGGGTTGCCTGCTCTCTGAGATCACTGCATTTTTTCCATCTCTTACTAGAGCACAGCTCATAGCTCCTGTACAGCTTTATCTTCTATTTGTGTCAGAGCATCTGTAGATTTTATTGACGTGGGTCTGCTGGGCCTTTGACTTCTGTCTAGTTGAGGGGTGAATAGCGCTGAACGGGCAACAAAAGGGAAAAAGGCAGCATGAAAGCCTTTTTATGTACACAAAGTGTACATCCAACCCCCTGGCTTCTGTGCCCTGTTTTTATTTCTTGCAGAGATGGTAGAGCATGTTTACATCTCCTTAGACTCAGCTGTTCAGTCATGCAGTTTAACTCCAAAAATAACTCTCTTGGGGGATATTAATCCAGCAGTGGATTATCTTTCTAAAATCGTTAATCAGACTTGGTCCCCGAGGGACCTTCCAGCTGAACTTGCCACTTAGTTTCTGTTTGCTGGGGCCGCGGGAGCTGAGGGGAGGAAGCTGATGAGGTTTGACAAGAAGTGGTTACTTACATAAGGTGCTGAGCGGAGGGACCCGTGCCTCTCCTCCTGCTGTGGGACCCTGCATGCCCAGCTGAGGGCTCAGCTCCCTGCCAGCACCTGCTGTGCCCTGCTTTGTCCTGTCACCATTATTGCCCTCACTTCCCTTCGCCTTGAGGAAACGCTGTGGAAAAATCTGCCTGTGAGGGGGGCAGGGCGAGGTGGGGGGGAAATCTGTGCCAGCTCCAGGTGATTCCTATGTATGCTGCCTTTTGTCCAGGAAGGAGAAACACGTGCTTTGTTTTATTAAATTCTCAAGTGCACTTGGTGTTCCTTCGGTTGCTTTTTGATCATTAATTTTCTTACTCAAGCTGCTCATGAAATGACCTGGCCTGCTCTTTGAATATTACATCTCTTCTGTAAAAGAAGAAATAAGCTGTTTTAGGCTTCTGTTTTCATATATTTGTAGAGCTGCAAGTCACATATCTCCTGTGAGCTTTGCATTTTTCTCCTGTCTGAAGAGTAAGAATAGAGTTTATTTCTTAAGAGACGTGCTCTGATAGCTTTAAATTATTTAAAGTACTTTGAGATCTTTGTATGGAAAGTGCCAAGGAAATTGCAAAACAAGTTTAAAGAAAAAAAAAGAAAAAGGAAGATTTCCACTGAGAACTAATTTCATACACGAATAAAATCCTGTTTTCCCCATGCAATGCATAGGTAGAAAAGGAAAATTCTATATATTTTGTGCTGAATGAATCCCTCAGAGCCAGGCAGGTAAATTGAGAGCTTGCATGTCTGTGCTGATACATTTTTACATTAAATCTAATATACTTTGATCTCCAGCTTCACTGTTTGTTACTCTGACTTAGTAGACCACCGCAAACACTTCATAGCATAGTTGAAATGCATATATATAGTATATGTGGTAATAACAATAAATCACCAAATTTGCACTTTAATAGGCTGATCTGTCATAGTTCTGCAATACCACATGATGGAAGAAAGTGGTAGACATGTTTTGATTGTGGGGTTTTTTTCCCTCAAATTATAAAATAGTGTGCTTTTGAGCATGTAAGTTGTTTAAACACCCTCCTGGTTACAGCTCCTTGCATGCATTAGGGAAAACAATGGGAATTTGCCTTCCTTTTTCTCAGACCCTTTCCTCCCCTTCATACACTTGTGCCTGCGTATGCATCCTCTTGCCTTCAAATTCTACCTTGAAAATAAATATTTTAAAAATGAGTTGCAAAGTTGCTCTTACATGTCAGTGCTTCTCAGTTCCCACTGGGAGAGAAAAAGGAATTGCACTTGAGAAAACTCCATAACTAGACCCTTTAGTGACATCCCTATCCTTTTTACTGCTTGCCTGCTGCTGGCATAACGAAAAGCTATTGAAATCAGTTCTAGTTCTTCATTCTTGTAATGAAAATTGCTTACTAAATTGGAAGCATATCACACCAGGGTGTGTGCCTTCCTTATTTTAGTGGGCAGTGTCTAGCACACTGTGTACCACTGGCATAAATAGTGGGTAATTTTGAATTGTCAGCACCTGCATGAATAGTAGGTAATTTTGAATTGCAGAATTTTCTTTGCAATAATAATTTTGTGATGACAGCTAAACATCTATTTTGGCCTTAAAAAACCCAAAAAGAATATTTGCTTCTGGCATTGCTACATAGGTAGAAGGAAACTAAATTATCTTTTGGATCCTACATTGGATTCATAAGATTATGAACTAAGACAGAAAAAGTCAGCTCATTTGACTAAGATGTCCACAGAGAAACAGAAAGAAAGTAATGATTTTATCTGCTTTTCAGCATTCAGACCACATTGTTATCTTTGAGTTGGTTTTCTGGTGGAAAAAGTGGAAGTACACCCATTTGTATTAGTTAAAGATCTGTCACTTAGCTCTGTGTTTTATGACTGTATAAGCATACATGTAGTAATAATTATAATTATGTAGGAGATCTGTGCTAGCCTACGTTAAAACTAGTCACACTGAAATTGTCTTCTGCATGCTGTGGCAGACTTCTCTTGTGCCTTGCTTTGGAATGTACATGCTTATTTTCCATAGCTGAATTTGACTAACTTACCATCAACCTACCTTGACTCTTCTTTCTTAAACCTTTCCTCCTACATAACTTGTTAAGATTGCCCACAATTCACTAAAGTAAAATGAGGGTTAATGCCCTCATTTGTATGGGAAAATGGAAGTTTTCTGCAAATTTATTGCTGTGTAATGTTGTTTTGGTTTTGTATTTATGGCCAGTGATCATGAATCAGTGTTTTTTTTCCAGCATTTATTGTGAGCTTTGGAGTTAGTGAACCTCCAAGGGAAGGCATTGGGTTGCAAGATAACTTTTCTTTGTCTCTTGCAGTGAGAGATGACAGTGCTTCAGACTGATTCCCTGTCTTCCTAGTCAAAAGAAACTCTTTGCCCATGCACTAGGTGGATTCTCTGTTTTTTATAGGTCTTCCTTCTATCTCGTTAGGTTATGTGGCCTACAGATGATTTTTTTCATTAAAACTGTAGAAGAAACATGATGGGGGGAAATAAAACTTGTTGAAAATAAGGGCTTACTCATCTGAAGCTATCCTCAGTCAAGTTTGTCTGGCAGGAGCTGCTGCTGCCCTTTTGTGTTGTGGCCAGTAAACTCAGGCCCTGGCAGAGGCTTCCAGCATCCTTGCTGCCAGGGATGGAGTGCCAAGCCAAGGAATGCAGGGAGAAACCTGTTGGTCAGGCATTAAGTCAGACAGCTGCAGGTGGTTTAATACCGAAATGACAGCAGACTGAGACTACCAAGGATTGCACTGCTGAGGAGGTGGGAAACACCATCACTGTGAGTTTGGGAGCAGAAGATGCCAAAGTCTGTTTCAATTGACTGTCAAGGTGGATTAACAGCCCATTGCTGCCAACAAATCTCTCTTTTCCTCCCTTCTTCCATGTTGTACCACCTCTGGGAAGCTGTTAGACTTGAACATGGTAAAAACCAGATGACCAAAAATACTTTTTTCTGGTGGTTGGCTGAGGCAGTGTTTTGTGCAGCGAGGGGACTACTGGTGGGATCTGGAAATGGTGGGTGCGTGATTTGTCAGGGGAGAAATGGTGAGAGCTTTGCATCATCTAAGGCTCTACAGTGTAAAAGACAGCCAAAAGTAAGTGTCTGTCTCTTCTTAATGACCAGCAAGCCAGCTGCATGCTTTAATTGTGTTTATTCCTGGTTCCTGAAACATCTACCAAATGTAGACAATATCACAGTGTTTCTTAATCACATTGTTTAGTCTTTCAAGGCACTTCCTGCAATCCAGTCTTATTTATAGACCATCCATTGTCTTATTTACTGCCTTGTGCTTTGCTTTGTGGTGATGTGCGATCCTGTCAGCGTCAGAACTGCCATTGTTGGAAATAAATTGCTGGAGTGTTAAAGTTCACAAATTGCTTTTATAGTATGTGCTAAGAACCCTATGTAGAATGTAGCAGGGCTTGCAGACTCAGACGACCGAGTCTTTTCAGAGCAGACCAGAGGCATGCAAGAAAAAAGGAAATGCAGAGCCGTATATGTGAAGGCTGGATGAACTCCAACTTCGAAAAGTAGTATGAGACAAAGGTACAACATTTCTTCATAAAGGGATGATTTCATGATTTTGTTCAGGCTGATGTTCAGACAGAAGTTCATGCTTCTGCACTTGAATAAAGGTTGTTACACTGGGTTAGTTGAAGCAGCAACTGAAGGTGGTCAGAGCCTTTTCTTACCTGTACCTGTTTGTGGCTTTTGGATGTCTGGTATACTCAGCCAGCTCCTCTCCTTGCCTTAGCTTTTTCAAAGGGTCTATGTGCAAGCATGTGTCCGTGCTTTCACCACTTCCTTCTCTTTTTCTGCTAAGAGGAAGCGGGGCTGCGCCTCTGGGGATTTCTGCAGATTCTGCTGTTTTGTCATATGTGATGGCACTTTGCTGGGTCTCAGCAGAGTATGCGGGAAGTGCCATGGTTGGCATGGAGGGCTACGCAAAGCAAGCAGGAACCTCCCTGTCTGCAGCAGGGTGCATGGGTTGCTGTGTCTGAGAATTGCAGAGCTTTGCTACTAGAGAGAGTGTCCTGCTACCACTGAGCTGGGAGAGGGGTGCAGGTTTGTTTGCAAGCCCAGCGAGGTGCTACACCCTCTTGAAAGACATTCGCTGTTGTTGTTGTGAGGTTACAAACTTTGATGAGTCAAAGGAGACAGAACTCGGTGAATCAAAAGAGACAGAACTTAAATTCTGCAAAACCTGAGGATTTAGTTCTTCCCCTTTCCTCTCCTTCCCCCAGATTCACAGCCTGCACAATTTGACATGAGATCCTGTAGATACTTATATTATTGCAGAATTATGACGTCTTATGTAGCTGATTATATCACTGTGAATGCATACTATATCCTTGTGTATTCACGTGTCTGAGATGTACCACAGAGAAATATTTATATATGGGTATCTCTGGATCCGTTAGGTGAGGATGTGTCTGTGTATATATATGTGGAAACTGCTGTGTGTTCTGCCTTCTTCCTGACATACTGGTTGCTATAGTGCAGTGATCTATTTGTGAACACCCAGAAGATCATTGCTATAGTTAAAAGAAACAGTGTTTCCTGGCCATAACTTCCTGGGCAATCTCTTTGCCTGGAGCACCAGCGTTAACTGATTTGGTCACATTCCCTGGGACTCCAGGAGTGACACTGTAACAGGAGCTTCCTCTAGTTTGTCACTTTTCCCCACCAGCATATTAAATAATATTTAAAAATAGTTTTTCTATTTAAATCTAATGCATGCCTATTATTCACCGTACATTTCAGTGCTTCAGCCATCTTTCTAACAGACTGTCGAGCTGTGCAGTGTGTCGTGGCATTGTGTCCTGTGTTTGCTTCTCTAATATCTGCCATTCTTCCACTCTTGCACATACATACACACATACATTTTCATTCACCTGCCCAGCCAGGGGTAATGTAGGAGACTGTAGTGGCAGCGCTGGAGTTCTGTCTGAACTGCCGTATTATTCTTTTTTTTTTTTTTCCTCCCTGCAGGTGTGAATGAGAGAGACTCTCTGCAGTATTTAGTGTCCAGTTGTACTGGCTCCGGTGAACAGCAGCGTCGCGATGCCCCCTCCTGCTGATATAGTGAAGGTGGCGATCGAGTGGCCAGGTGCCTACCCCAAGTTAATGGAAATAGATCAAGTAAGTGCCTGTGTACGTGTGTTCAGCTGCCCCTGTGCATAAATAAGCTCGTCTCTGCATGTTTATGTCTCTGCTTTTCTGTTTCCTTCCATGCGCAAGTATTTTTTCTGTGAGTGCATGTGGGGTGGAAGGCATTTTTTGTAAGGGATGTAACCCTCTTCCTCTCTTACTACTTAATGGTTTTGATGTGTTTAGCTGGTTTCTTAATTTACTTTTTCTTTTAGAACAGCTGCTTAAATAAGGCATTTTCTGCTTGCGTGACCCACTTAACACTTTTGTGCCTTAGTTTGTTCAACTGTAAAATTGTGGTAATGTTGTTACCTCTGGGTGGAAAGTCTTCAAATTTCTAGTCAGTGCTTTGCATTTGGAGTAGAATCATACTGAATGGCTGCAGCAAGTGCAGATTTTGGAACTTCTGTAGTAGTGCACAGTGAGCAGGAGAATCTTTGCTGTTCCATACAGAAATCTGAGGGGTTATTCTGTTTAGCTGGTTAGTTCTAATGCAATGGCCCCATAGACTGATTATATTCAGAGTACAGAAGTTAACAAATTCAAAATTTTGAATTAAAAACTCTTTTTAGGAAATTAGATGTGGGGGGTAAACAAACCAAGTCAAGTTATACAAGTGCTGTGTTTTATATTCTGGACTTGGCTGAGATTTTTTTGTGGCAAGTGTATTAAAAGGAACCTCTTTAATATTTAACAGCTTACTGATAACATTTTGAAACCCTACAGCGTTACCTGTTTAGAATTATTATTACTTCTGTAAATATTATTCTGAGTTAAAAAAAGCATTTCATAATGTGTTTTAGGCCCTAGTGTGTCTGGGGACTTAGTCTATTATAAAGTTCTATTGGACAGGAGAGCATTTGAATTCACACTGAAAATGCTTTACTGTAATGGGTTCATAATTTCTTCATGCAGTGCAATCAGTTTCACTTATAGTTAACTATTTTGTGACACATGCCTGGGAAATTCCTGTGTGAAATTTGGAGAATCACGGAACTAGAGGAGAGCTGGAATAACAGCAGTCCAATTTTTAGCAGTCTGAAAGCCCCATTAGAGGAAAAGGGAGTTGCCAAGTGAAATCAAACTTTGTAGTTTGATTTTTTGACCTGCCAAGGTTTTCCATTTTCATTTGCTGAAATTTTTCAGTAGGCAAGGTAGAAATCTTTTACCTTCTGGAGTGAGGAATGTTTTGCTTTTTCCTTCTTATATAGCACATGGTAGACACTGCACACTGTGTTCAGGAAAAGAGGCATGTTAGTCATGATGAACCAAGTACACTGGGAACAAAACTGAACAAATATTATGCAGTCTCCTTCCAAACAGCAGCAAAATAATACCAAAGTGATTGGTTTTAATTTACAAAATAGCTTAAAGGAACTCTCATAAAATCCTCATACCTTATCTGAAATATTAGCTTACTTTCCTGAAACCTTCATTTTACTTTTATTATGTAAGACTTAGAGGAGACAAGAAAGATCAGTGCTGACGTATATTGGGTAGAACTGTTCAACACAACTTGCAAGTTGTCTGCAAGCCACTTTATGGGGAGGAGGAGGAAGAGTGAGAGCAAGTTTGAAAGGTAGAAGACTAACAGCAGCCTTCTCCTGATGCAGAGAGAAATGAAGGAATGAATTTTGAGGGTGACATCCCTCACCTTTCTGACATGGAATGATGGGAAAGAAACATGCCTTCCTACTGCCCACACACACAAACACATTTACCTTTTCAAGGTTGGGAGCAATGTGGGAATGAACCCTGAAAACATATAGGGTGATACATGCTTCTAAGCACACAGCTCTGCTTTTGATTCACTTAATGCTAACTTTTCCCCAATCTGTTTCCTTTAAAACATCTATTCAGTTGAAGAGCTGTAGTGGAGGAGATGATTCATACCTCAGATGGCTAGCTGTCAGAGATGATAAAGGGGAAGAGAGAAAAGGAAGGCAGAAAAGAGAAATGACTTACCCATTGACCAGACACTGCAGCCAGTGCCTGTCTCCCAGGTGGGATCTGCTTATTTAGCCACCACTTAACATATATTCAGAAAATTCTAAAAGCTTTGCCATACCAGTTTCCTCCCTCTCTGATCCCTTACCAAGAAGAAAAACAATATTTAAAAGAACAGCACTAAATTATAATTTTTAAAAGAGCAACAAAAATCCCTCACCTTGCATGATGCAACTTCTTTATCTTTCAGGGTACTAAGGGTATTCCAGAAATTGAAGTACAAATGCCATATAAGAGATCAGAAGAAAATCTGGGAGTTTTTTTGGGTTGCTTGTTGCATATACTTGGAAGCACTTATTTATATTCTGTTGCACTTTATCCCAATTTACCTGCTGTGTATATGCATGTTTTGCTTAGCAATGAAGAGAATATTTTCAAAGTGAGGAAATGTCACCGTGAAACCTGAGCAATTGACAGTGGGATAGTGGAAGATGTTGGGCCTGAAAAGAACTCATGAGTATTTTTTCCACCAAATGTTATTAAATTTTACATTAAAAACCTCCTCTTCAGATGCATGACTTCTCACAATCTGGACTTCAGGAGGCACAGGGCTTTTTCAAGTTGAGGCTTCCCACTAAATATCTATAGGTTTGTCAGTCTGGGTTCATCGATGATGGTTTTAACTTTAATCATACAAAATTAGTCTCAGTTAGAGAGATTCTATGCCAGAAAAACTAATATATAATTAAGTGCCTTTTGGAACCTGTGCCTGCTTCCAGTGAATGAGAAAAAAGGTTTTCTGCTCATTCATTACCATGTACTATTTGATGTCAGGGTTTTACAACTGCTTTTTTTTCCTGGAAAGTTGCTTTAAACAAGGAGGGCAAAACTGCCTATTGTTTATTACTCTCTCTCTCTCTTGCCAGGTGGGGACTAATTAAGTTGCAGTAAACCTAGCAGCTGGCTGATGCCTGTATGCATTAAAACTGATTTTAAATCATGTGCAAGCTTATGTACTTTTGTGCTTTCTCCTTGAGAGAGTTGATTGAATACAGTTACTCTCTTCTACACTACTTGTTTTGGTTTGGTTTTTTGTTTTTTTTTTTTTTTTTTTTAAATTTGGTTTCCTTCCCACTTCCACCATTTTCCTCAATTATAAATTTGAAAAATAGCATCTAGACTCTTCCCCCCTGCATAAATCTGTACTAGCAGTATTAAAACTGTGGTCTAAATTAATTTTTAATGAAAAGATTTGATTACGACTTTAAGACCTGGGTATAGGGATGATCTTTCACTCTGAAGTCTTCCTGTTGTGTAAAGGGAGGAATAGAAATGAGTTGGTGTCTGAATTTGCATCCAGATCTTATTGTGGACTTTTTAGGGATGCAGTCTGGGGAAGAAATGAATGGTAGATGCTGACTGTCTGTTGTCTTTTTCTCCCAGTCTTCTGGCTAATTATTCTCGAAGATGTTAAAAGTAAGGCTGCACAGGCTCTGTACAGGTGAACCAGGATGCTGGCTAGTCTATTCCGTCTTCTCTTTATTTGTCCTGGAAATAGCCATTTCATAAGAGGATGTTATTTCTTGTGTTCACATGAAAAATTGCATGCTTTAATTTGTACCCATTATGTATAACTCATTCTTAGCTGTTGGGGTTTTTTTACAGCACAGATTATTTTAGGTAAGCCAGTGCTAGTTTTAGGTTACCTGAATACTTTGTAGATTTACAGTTTCACTGTTCCTGCTGCAGGGGAATCAGCTTCCATGAGAGGCATAAAATGGATATTTGAGGACAATATCTATTTTGGCTTATCCCATTTAAATCCACTCTTGTATGTTAACACAAGTTGTAATAAAACCTGATTTGTCTATGCACTGGGATGAACTTCCTCAGCATTGGAGATAAACAACTGTTTCTACAGAAAGGAACAGTTTATGATTACACTTGGCCATACAGTCTCTTCCTCCAGGTTTACTTTTATCTATAAGGTCATTAAACATAGATTAAATTAGCAGATATGAATCTTTATACTAGCAAAAAAAAAACACCTGTGTTTTCTTTTCAAAGCACAAACCTGTTACAGTGGACAAAATTATCATATGATAATTTCATGTTAATACAAGTGCAGCACATGGGAGGAACCACAGGCTGCTTTACATTTATGTTCTTTCTAATGTTTAGATTTAGTCAGCAATTTTATCTTTCAAGAGTGTCTTTCAAGTTATCTCTTCTGGTTGTTTTTTATTTCTTTATAGAAGTTATTGTACTTCATCATCATCATGGCTGGGCTTCGCGAACGAAGATCTGGGAAGGGCTCTACCCAGATTTGTTACAAGTGCGCTGGTGGCTAAAAAGGCCAATGCGAAATAGACAAGTCCGGTTGCAAAAGGCACAGCAGAAAGACTCCTTAGGTGGTAAATTCTGCAAGACACGATTCTTTCTGCATTGTCTTTTCTCCTCGAGAGTCATCCTGCGTGCGTTCTCAAAGGAAGCAGCAGCGTTATAGATGGTGTGTCTCCAGACCTCCTGATTGGAGGCCAGAGTAGACCAGTTATGTTGATCGATATGGCCAAGGCTGAGATGTTGTTTCAGGGAGTCCTTGTATCTTTTCTTCGCAGCTCCTCTCATGCAGCAGCCAGTGGCAAGTTCACCATAGAGCAAGATTTTAGGGAGGTGGTGGTCCTTTATCCTTGAGACGTGCCCTGGCCAACGGAGCTGTGTTCTCAGTAACATGGCCTCAATACTTGTGATTGCTGCTTGTTCTAGAACAGACATATTAGTCACATAATCTGACCAGTGGATGTTTAGGATTGTGCGGAGACAGCGTTGATGGAAGCATTCTAGGAGTCACAGGTAGTGGCAGTATATGATCCATGATTCGGATCCATATAAAAGAGTAGACAGCACTATGGCTCTGTAAACACTGATCTTTGTACTTTTCTTCAAGTGTTTATTACGCCACACTCTTTTATGGAGCCTTCTAAAAGCACTGTATGCCTTTGCTAACCTGTTGTCTATCTCCCTGTCAATCTTACCATCCGAGGAGATGAGGCTGCCCAGGTAATTAAACTGCTGGACTGATTTGAGCTCTGATTGGCCAATGGTGATATGGGGATGATGGAAGACTTCCTGAGGTGCAGGCTGATAGAGAACTTCTGTCTTCTTTAAGCTGACTTCCAGCCCAAAGAGCTCAGCAGCGTCTGCAAAGCAGGATGTTAAACGCTGCAGAGCTGCTTCTGTGTGAGTGACAAGGGCGGCGTCATCAGCATAAAGCAGCTCCCGGACAAGATGGTTTAAGGTCTTGGTGCGGGCCTTCAGTCGCCTTAGGTTGAAAAGGCTTCCATCAGTACGGTATCGAATGTAGATACCGTCCTGATCATCGAGATCTGCCATGGCCCTTTGGAGTATCATGCTGAAAAAGATTGTGAATAGGGTTGGAGCGAGAACGCAGCCTTGTTTCACACTATTCTTTATTAGAAAGGGCTCAGAAAGTGCATTGCCATATCTGACTTGGCCATGCTGATCCTCATGAAGTAAGATCATCATTTTAAGGGACTTGGAACATTGTACTTCACTGCATATTAAAAGAACACCAATAAGGCTTTGTTTCTTTTAAGGAGAACTTTCAGACCTAAATCTGGACCCTTGGGCATTGTTAATTGATTTAGAACAGTGTTTCTCAAACTGTGAGGAGAATCTAGTTCAAAAAGGATTGTGAAATTCTTAATTAGAGAAAAGAAAGTGGCACATCGCTTCTGCCATGTGTGTAGAGTAAGAATAGCTGGTTTCTGCAAGTGCTGTCACTAGTAATAGGAGTGCACTGATACAAACCTAGCATCACAAGTCCAAACATATACAATATTAGTGAGCACCAGCATCATTCAAGTGGTGAAGAAGAAAGGGATACTGATGTCTCGCTGTACCGTAAAGTGTTGCTCCCTGTGCTTCATTATGGCTCCAGACTCTGACTCCCACAAAATCAAAGGGTTTAGTGCTGAGAGGATGAAGGAAGTGAGGGTCTCTTGTCTCTTTCCCACAAACTTGCAAATTTTTATGAACTCTTACCCAGAAAGTGTAACGGTGCAGCAGTAGCTGTAGCTAGTAATGCTTTTTGGTATGAATATTATAAAGATTTCCAATGTTATTGCACATCCTGAGTTTAAAGTAGTTAAGGGAAATGTCAGTGCCTTTAACAGCTTACAAGATCTCAACTATTTGAAGAGAGAGGACTATGAAGTAGCTTGTGGGGAGAGAAAAAAAAATTAAAAAAAAAATCTCACACTGACTTACAAAAGTGTTCCTTGCTTGGATTTGCCAGCAGCAGCTCCTTTCTGTCAGATTGAAGAAGAGAGTTAGTGCTTGAGTTCGGCCGCTGCACTGTATCTCAGCCATTCTGAAGGAGGATATTGGTTGCTGCTGATGGAGGGTCATGGGTTCGAGCCCCATGTTGGGCGCCAGATAGAACTTTTGAGGCAAAGGCCTTCAACTGAAAACTACCCGAGATGTTCTGACTCAGGGGTGAATCCCCTGGGGAAGGGACCTTCATGGGGGTCTTACACTCCATGGTATGACATGGTGAAGCGAGTTTTGTCCCTGCTACGCAGCCCACGGAAGAGAAAACCCTCGCTTGAAGTTGAAGGGCCGAGGGGCTTGGAGACCTCCCCGCCTCGTGTGTACTGGCAGAGATCCAGCTACAGCTGCTGCATGAAAGAAGAGAGCCTGCTGCCCTAGAGACACTGCTACTCTGAAAGTAGAAAGGATCTCTTCCTTCTTCCCTCCCGGACTTTTGTTTGGAAGGGAGAAGAGATCCATTGTAAATACTGCTTTATCATAATAGAGATAGTTAAGATTGTCTATGATGTATTGTAATATTTATTTGTACAGTGTTTGTAATATAATCCCTTGCCCCCATTCTGAGTCTTGTGTGGTGTCTGGAAAACCCATCTCACACTGGGTTGAGATGAGGGAGGGTGGCTTGGACTAGGGAATTGGATTTTGGAGCTCTCAAACCATGATACTTACTCAAAGATAGATGAGCCAAAAGGTGGTTACCTATTCAAAAAGAATTGAAAAACACTCAGGTAGCTTAAGCCAATTTACTAAAGGTAAGGCTTACATAAAATCAATTTTTAGGTGCTAAACAGATGCTAACAATCATCAAATGAGTTTTATTTCTCCTTGTACCTGTCATATTTTAGCTTGACAAAATCAAAGATGAAACTGTTCAAGCAGATGCTAACTGGCGTATAAACATAGTGAAAATATTTGATAGTTTTCTAGTACTTGCAATTTTGTTACCATCAGGGATTATTAATAGAATTGGTAAGGAAATTGTACTCACTATCTTAATGTGGGGTTTTTTTTTCATTTTCTTTGTTGGACTAATGAAAGGTCTCAATTTTTTATTTTTATTTATTTTTTTAGAAGCTGTTCAACAGCAGGAATAACCTTGGAAACAATAATCCAGATATTTTAGTGCATTGGATATAATTCATTGCACTAACACACTTGTATAGTGCTTTGTTAACATCATATACCAATTATTGTTAAAAGCAATAGATTTTGGAAAATATAATTTCTTTTCTTATAGAACTGTGGCATTGAAGTATTCATCGTTAGACCTCCAGTTCTTTGATGTGGTGGCAGCCAGCCATCCTGGGTAAAAGGGGCTATGTTATTGTCACATTTAACATTTTATTAGTCTGTCTTGTCCAAAGCCATTTTCCCACTGATTGGTTGGAGTCTTTCAAGACTGTGAACTCGTGTCCTGTGGTGTGTGGCTGGAACCTCATCACTGAAAAATACATAAAAATTCTGTCTTACTACTTCTATTTAATACAGATACCGCAGCACAGCTTAATAGGTGGAAGAGGAAATAGCTGTGGAGAAGGGTTAGAAATTGTAAAAGGGAGGGGTGAATAATTAGAAATGTTTAGTGAATTGCAGTCTGATGGATACAATTTATGCTTTCTACTTGGTGCTATTTTCTAGGTTAAGAAATTTAAATGCAGTAGACAGTAAAATATATATATATATATATATATTGTTGTTAAATAGATGTGCAAGTAGAGCCAGGTTATACTTAAAGTCCTGTAGAAATAGTGTCCCAGTGTTCCTGATCTCCAACATAAAGGAAGTTCAGGAAGTAATATTTTAGGAAAGAGATAAAACACTTTGTTAATTCTGTCCTTGATTTTTGTGGGCTTGTGGGGTTTTTTTGGTTGTTTGGTTTTGGGTTTGGTTTGGTTTGTCTCTTTTTTTTCTTCCTGTCTCTGATTTTGCTAGCTCTATAGTGCTAGCCAGAACCTCCCCATTGGAGCCTGAATTTTATTGCCTCCAACTGATGGCATTTTCAAGATGAAGGCTAAATATGACTTTAAGATTGTTGCATCCATAAATTTTTTTAAGAATCAGCAGGTGTCTCATCTCTTAAGTTAATTCTGCTATATCTAAAGGAAATGTGTAATGACCAGATTCCTGGAGTTATGCACCAATGAATTAATTCACATTCTGACCAGCTGGAGTATCCAGGTGCACTTTAGGATTCACTTGTAGTCTCCTTATAGAAATCCAAGATTGTAGTACAAGAGAAACTAATACTAAAAATCCCATTATATAAATTTTTTGTGGCTTCATTTAGAAATTTCTACCCTGATAGGACAGCAGTGTGTCAATAATGAACTGTAGGTTTGGGATTTCTTCATTCAGTCTTCAAAGGTGTGCTCTCTTAGTAGGTTGTGTGAAGAACCACATCTTAAAGCCCTGGTTTGTATTTTAAACTGTATTTTAGCTGTATTTCAATATGTGGTGCAAGTATATTGCATGCAAACATGCTGTAACCCACAGCTGAAGATCCATAGGTGCTTTGTAACTTTTCGGTACTCTTGACTGGGAGTTTTTGGTGTCCCTATTTATATTTGAGGAAACAGGAAATGTTATGGCTTGTTAGGACACTAGATGAGGAGTAAGAACTATCTGTAAAATTCTGTTTGGGGTTTTTTTTTGTTTGTTTGGGTGTTTTGTTTATTTGAGATTTTTTGTTAATAATGTTATATTTTACTACTTCCTCATTGTACGGTCACTGTAACATCCTAAACATATGATCTGTGAGTCAATCCTTAGGTCTGGGGAAATGCCGACTTAGGAGTGAGGATCTCTTTGGAGGTGAGAAGAGAGTAACTGAGGAAGCTGCAGCTGAGAGTGAAGTGGGAGAGGATGTGAATACCTGGGCTTCCCTGAGTCTTGTGCTCTCTGCAGAACCCCAACTGCTATATTTATACCAAAATGTTGCTACTGACGTGTTAAAGCTCTCACTTTAAGAGCTGTGAACTAAGCTGACAAAAGCTCTCTCCCATCAGCAGCTGCACTTGTTGAGGATTTTGCCTGTTGACTCTGGGGTGTGAATGTTTCCTGCCCTGAGTTGTGATGCTGCACTGACAAAACTGCGTGTTGTTGACCAGACCTTGGCTGGGTTTTATGGTATCTGTTACTACAGCATTGAGGTGTCCGCATTCTCAGGTATTCACTCTCTCTGGCGCTCCCCTGAGTTAGGGAAATCCTCTCCTTTGTCTTTTACAGATGCCTGATGATTGATTAACAAGTCTGGTCTAACCAAAACTCCATTGTAGTCAATGGAGAGAGGTGATTCCTAAAGTTTAGAGCAGGATGAGGAGGCTGGAATCCAAAGCACTCCAGTACTTCCACCTTACAGAAGACCATGCCTCTTACACCATGAGAAACCAGTGAAGTAGTGAGTGAAGGATCCAGGTGTCCTGGCATCTGTTGTTTGCCAATGGACAGTCCTACTTCTAATTCTGTGGGCTCTTGTCCATGACAGTAACAGACGAAGCCTCCACTGATTGTGAAAAGAGGTGTTTTTCTGGTTTTTTTGTAACCATTAAAAAGACTTTTGCACTGAAGAATTTGTTAGTAGAATGATAGCATTAATTATAAGACAAAATGGTATGTTTACTGGTTTGAAATTCTGGTTTTTGACAGAGGCACAGATACCTTTTTTTTTTCCTTAATGCTGAGTGTTTCCCACTAACAGATGTGCTGCATCTGCGCTTTTTTTTTCTTTTTCTTTTTTTGGTGATAGGCTTGAAGATAGCAAGGGCTAAGTGTTTTCTTGTTACTTCTGTGGTTAAAAAGTGTCAGATGGGTAGAGTGATGTCCCAGTCATGATCCAAAAAACCCAGAAACTACAACCCAACAAACAAACTTTAAGGAAAGAAAAAGCAATGAATCTCTCTTAGCCATGTGGAAAGGAAAGGTATTCAGACTTGGCCTAAAATAAACCTATATACAATTTTCTGGTATAGCACAATCAGAGTATATCAGAAGTGCATATACAATACAGGTTTCTGCCCACATTTAGGCTTCTGTCCTGTTTGCAGTTTGCCATTGCACATACACACACACTTGCTATTTGATCTAGAAGTGCTTTAAATCCAAGTTGGTATACTGGTGGCTTGAACTGGACCTAGGGCTTGGTCGGCACTAGCATACTGGATATTCTTTGCTTTCCTTTGCTCGTCCCATGACTTCTCCAGAACAAAACAGTGGCCTGGACTCACCTAGCCTACACTCTGGCACGCCTGTGCTTTGTACTTCCTGGTGACTGGTTCCCTATGGGTCCTCCATAGGTATAGGCATGAAAGGATGAAACTGGTGAGGAAATTGAAGTGGGAAATCTCAGTCTCTGTTCTGCAAGTTACTTTAGAAGTGCTACCAAATATTGCAAAAGTAACAAGAGCGGGTACTCGAGAAGACAGAGTTAGGGATCTGTGTGCATCTTATAACACAAAACTTGTAGACATGATGTGAGACACAGGTGAGCACAGAAGGAGTGACTAGGTATTACTGCATGGTAAATGTCATTAGGGGTACAGCTAGCCAGCATCTCGGACACCTGTGCTAACCAGTCAATGCACATAAACCTTTACCAGGTGCGTAAATTCACATTAGCTCCAGTGCTGCCTATGCTCTGTATCATTGTCAGGATTCTCCCCTTTTATGCAGATCAGTAAGTTGCAAGGCCATAATGCCCCGTTGTCATTTCCCACTTGATTTCAGCTATCAATTTAATACCTACCCTAGGAAAATAATTTTGTACTAACCAATGTGTTCAGTGCAGATACTGTGATAAGTCAGCTGAAGAGGTCATCTCCTGTAGGGAGCACAAGGTTTACTTTGATCTGTGTTATTTTGTGCATTAAAGCTACAGTCTGGTCTTCTTAGAGCTTTAAATGAGCATCTCAGCATGTGTAAAAGCACACTTCATTCACACTAGTCTAGGACAGGACATGGAGACAAAAAGTAAAACAAAACCAAAATATGCTAGCACAAAAAATTTCTGTGAAGGAAAATCTTTGAAATATTTTTGGACTGATTGTAAGGAATTCTTTAAAGTACATTGACTAATAAGGTACATTTGACTTTTTGGAACTGTAAATGCAGCAGAGATATGTAATTTTCCTTATATGTAATTTTATTAAGATTAAGGTAACAAAGCTTTCAAATGTGTTCTCTTTAACATCAGGCAAATATTTAGAGCCGGGGGGGGGGAAAAAATGTCTTTGAACGGCCTGCCAAGTGGATGTACTCTGCAGAGAATGGAGATAGACTTTTACCTCATTTTTCGTGGTTCAAAAAGAAAAAAAGGAAATATAACAGCTCACTTTTCTTTGTCTTCTAGTACTGCTACATTCCTATACGTGCAGTAAACAGTCGGGTCCATTCACTGCTACCCAAACATAGTTATGTGTCTTGCAGCTTTCACTAGCAGGACTGCGAAAGGGACTCTGGAGGTGGCTGTGAGCTGGCTGGGAAGGGGCCGCGGGAGCTGGTCGCTCATCCACCTGTCACTCCCAGAGCAAAGAAGGGTTTTATTGGCAAGGAGGCCTGGCTGTGCGCAGGCAGGGTGGCAGGACTGCTGCTGCTGTCAGCTCGGAGTGCTGCCGGCCCAGAGTCTTCCCACAGCCTGTGCTTGCCAACCAGGCTCTTCCTGGGTGATGGCAGAGGGAATCATAGCAGCCACTGCCTGCTTTCAGTGTCATCCCACTTGCAGCTGTGGACAGCGTGCTACTGACAATTTATCTGCCTGGTAGAGAAAAGGAAAGAGTTCTGTCTGGAGACTTACGTGTAGAGGGAGCGCAGCCCAAGGGATTATTAGGAGCAGCAGCTTATTAGCATTGCAGTGATACTTATTTTACACTTATTAATTTGTAAAGTGTTATCAGATCATTAATTGCAAATTCTGTATCCCAGAAGAGTTCTACCTTTTTTATCCTGTTGATTTTTCTCATCAGGAATTATGCTTAGTCACATCAGTGCCATAGCAGTAGTGTCATAGGAGGGCAAAGCTGTACCATAAGAAGCTGGCTTTAATATTGTTAATAGTTTTTATTAGTGAGGATCTATTTGTTGCTTTTTTAACTGTTCCTTACAGGTTCTAATTGACTTGTTGTGGGGTTTTTATGTTTGGGGTTTTTTTCCCAAGTTTTTAGTCTCAAATACCATATAATAATGCAAATGTGGTATAGAATAGGAAAAGGGGAAAGGAGGTGAATAGGATTGACAAAGGACATAAAAGTTGATGGTGTAGAGAATTTAGAAGTACCAAAATAATGATTTGGAAAGTAATTTATCCAATCTTCCCAGTATTTATATTATTGCTAAGTTTGGTAATTACAGTGTCTTTTTGTCATAGTTTGCAATGGGAAACTATAGGTCCTGTGGGAAATAATGGGGAGGAGAGGCAATTACTCTTTTTGTCCTCCACTGTATTGAATCTGCTAGATGATTTATGTTTACTTTATAAAAGGAATTAATAACTAGATAAAATTTTGTCAAAATATGGAAATATCAAAACAGGACCCACAGTAGCATCTGGAGGAGAAGGGCATGCAGCCTACAGAGCTGTGTGCTCTGCCTGGCAATAGTTTACCTACAGGCTGGCAAACGTGCTGGATGGCAAACTGGAGTTAACCAGCTCCAGATAAACATATGCTCCTCCCTCTATCCCTCCCAAAAAATGGGGTTTTCTTTTATTGGGGAACGACAGAGGGAAGAGAGTGTTTGGGAGCAGGGATTGCTTTCACAGGATTGTAGAAGCTGAAAAAACCCTTGTGAAGGAGGACAACAGGTCAAAGCAGCTGCACATAAATGATACAGTAATCCAGACTGAGGAACTGATCAGTCCAAAAAACTGTGGGGGGCAAAACCCACACTTTCTGTCTCACGTGAACTGCCTGATCTGCTTCACAGTGTGGATGGAGCTGCACAAAGAACTGAGTCAGCACAACAGACAGAAGCTGCTGTGGAGAAGGGACCTGTTAGCTGCTGCAGAATGGAGCAGTTTCACACTTCTGCCTTTTCTCCCATGTGCTGGTATTTACTAGTCATTTAGGTACATAGCAAGGCAGATCAGGAAATCAGTCCTGGTGAAAACTGATTTTTTTTTCCCTTTTACTCGCCAGTTTTTAGTTTGAATAGCTTCCCTGGTATGGATCATCTTGGGTGTTCATGTGAAAATAGTAATAGCGGTGAAAGGGGAAGGATGGAAACCAAGGGCTGAGTCACTATGGCAAGCAGAAACAAAATCCTTTCAGCAGGTGCTTTCATTCAAGTTTGATTAAAATGGTCTTGTGTTATGTTTTTGCCTGTTTATATACTGGCTTAGTTGACTGGACTATAAAATAACAAATCTTTCCCTGATCCTGACCTGACCAGGGAGTCTTGTCTCTAGTTTTCTGTCTATGCAGTGATGCAATACAGAAAACAAATTGAAGGGAAAAATAATTCTTCCTCCACATAATGCATCCATATGCCGAGTTAATTTTTAGACTAATAATTTCCTATAAAAATTAAAGGGAAACAGCTTGTTTTGACTACAGTATTGGCTTATGGTTGGGTTTATGATTTTTTTTTGTATTTTGTTTGGTTTATTTGCTTTTTAAGAATTCAGTGAACTGTCATTATTGGAAGTTACTAGAGAGTGGTATCCTATGCTGTTTAGGTGATTTGGGAAATTTTTGTGAAGCAGCAGATCTGTGTGACGTGTGTTCATCCAGTCTTGGAAAAAAAAAGGCTCAGAAGTCACACAGCTGGTGAAGTTCAGTGTGTTTCTTTTTGCAACTTCATCTATGTTTGGGATATAAAAGTGTGTTTTCTTTTAGCCAGAAATCTTCTAAAAACACTTGTGTGTGCACCCTGTGTTTATAACAAAGTTCAAAGCATTGCAACATCACCAGGCTAGACTTTTTTTTTTTTTTTCTATTTTGGGACCCAAAGCAAGAGAGCTCTTTTCAGTCAGTCCAAATGCTCGTGTCCACAGATGTAGAGAATAAAGCAGAACTGATACATCTGGGATCTTAACACCTTCCAGCTGGTGTTTTATCAGAGAGGAACCTGCATGTGTGTACTTAAGAGAGAGGATTACTGTCATCATATCACCATATCTGAAAGGGGCAAAAGAAGGTTTAAAAATGTTGAATGTCTTCTTGCTTCAGATGTCATTCCTGGAAAATGCCTGTGTTGATGTCTAAATCTTCTGTTTCTGTTGGATAATGAGATGCAGTGTACACAAAAGACCCTTTGATTTGTCAGTTGAGAAGCTGAGTTTATGTCATATGGGCAAAGGTTGACAAAAAGAACTGATAATGTCATCATGCATATGTGTAGAATTGCTGTCTTTATAGTTTACCAGACCAAAGCAGCAGAAACTTTTGGGATCCTACCAAACTTTATGTTGAACAAAAAATGAAATACTACTAACTTGTTTTGTTTCTTGCAGTTACTGGCTTTGAAATCATATTTTAAGAGCTCAGAGATATTCTAGTTTGGTAATTTTGTTTTTTCTTTCTTTTTTTTTCTTTAACCAGAAAAAGCCACTATCCTCAATAATAAAAGAAGTCTGTGATGGGTAAGTTCTGCCATATAGTACTTACTGTACTGTACTTTTGGAAGTATCAGGAGATAATTTTTTTCAAAGAAAATCTAGATATCCTGAATGACTAGTCATTAGTTTCTTAAATCTTGTTGTTCTATCTTCCAATTCAAATTTGCAGTGTGTTTTGGATCAATTGCTTGCAAGATGAGGTTCCTAACAAAGCAGCTCCATCATGTGGGTGACTCTCATTTAGACTTTGTTTCTTTCCTGCACAGAATGCATTGTACCCACTCACTTTGTGCTTGTGGTTTCCTGCAGTTCGTGGGTTAAGGGACTAAAGCCTCTGGGCTTTGATTTTTGAGCACTTAGTCTAGTGGGTGCTGTAAGCTGGTCCAGTTGATGTGACAGTTCATATGAAACTGAAATGTTAATTGCAAGTTCTGCAATATAGACTAATAATTGGTAAGGCAAATACCTTGCTTTAATTTTAGTATGTTAATAAAAAAAGCTGTTTTAAGCAAGTGCTACCACACAAGAGAAACTAGTTTATATTCATCAAATTGCTGCTGAGTTAAAAAGGTGATATTTTACATGTAATGTAATGTATCAAGTTAAAAATGTATGTGTTGGGTATTGTATAAGGTAGCATAAAATCCTGGTACTGCAAATTATTCTTTTTTGGTCCATTTTAGTGATTTAGTAATCAACAACAATCAATAGGATGTATTTGTACTAAAGTTTTCCCTTTGTAAGCATGCTTTTATCTTCATGGAACTCATCATTGAAAGCTATGGAAAAATATGAGAAATACATGGGAATGACAAGTTTGGTCATAATAAAATTATGTGAAGGGTACTTTTTGAATTATTAAGATTTCATTTTGTGATTAATTTATTTTCATATTTCCAAGGTGGTCTCTTGCAAATCATGATCAGTTTGCACTGCAGCATGCTGATAGTTCTAATTTCTACATCACAGAGAAGGTGGGTAAATCATTCAATGCAATTCTTGCATAATCTATAAAAATGTTTGCCACAATAATTTATTTTAAATTAAAATATATGAAAATTTTTTTCCATAATGCAATGTCAGTGGGAGAGTCGATACTGGGAAACCTGACTTAATGATTTTTAACTGATTTCTTTTTATTTTGGAGAAGCAAAAAGAATTTGAATGTGTGTTTGAGACTTGAGCACTAACCCCTTCGACTTTGCTATTTGTGTGTGTTTAGTATTCTGCTAACAAGTGGTGTACAGGAAATTGAAATATTTAAAACATGAAGGGCTCTTTGAAGTTTGAGGAGACCTTCATTGCATCTCACTTTCTTTTTTGGCTGATCAGGTAGAAATTAGTTTCAGTGACTGTATAATATTTGCTATTCCTTCCTGCCTGCTGTCTTGTCCTTTCCCAGTTCTGTATGTTCTGTTGGCTTATTTTTTTGGTCCCCAGGTAGCGTGGCAATAGATGATTCATCAAGTGATACAATGATTTTAGCACAGTGTAATGAAATAGCTGTAGCTGTAATAAAAATGGAATGTCCAATCCAAATATGTGGGGACACGCTCATCTGAATGGGACCAAGCAGAACATTCATTCCTAGCATTACTGATAAAATTGCTGAAATTAATAAAAAAGATTGTTTGTAAGAGTGTACATGTAGTACCTCAGAGGTACAGTTTCTAAGCAATGGGAGAAGAGCATTATTTAAAACCTTCTGCATGGAAATTCCATAACCTCAGTGCATTTTGAACTAAATAGGCATGAGCTCAACTGCATAGATATAGGTGCCTCTTGCTTACCTTGTTATCAGTTTAGTTTGGCTAGCCTTTAAGCAGAGGGATCTCTTGATTTTGTTTTGCATTTTACAGTTCTTTAGGATTTGCTAATATAACTGAGACGTGAACTAAGTTTTGTCCTGCTGTAATTCTTACCCGCACCCAAGAAATAAAAGAAACTTAGGCATAGTTAAGCACTTGGAAAGACGAAATTTAGCAAGATAGCAAGAGCAGTTGCTCATAAGATAGTGCTGTGCTTTTTTTTTTTTTTTTTTTGTAACAGACCAGACAACCTTCTCAATGTGTGACTTTTGTTTTGCTTGCTTGTGTGGTGGTCTGTTGGGTTTTTTTCTTCTCCTTTCTTTTCAAGTTTCAGTTGACAGATACTTCAAAGGCCACTACAAGGAAACCTGTCAAAGTAATTACTGATTGCTGTGTTTTACCTCCACCCAAATTAAATACTGAGACTGTTTTGCTAATTGCCCTCAATGGTGACAGTTTTCCCATAAGGCAGACACAATTGAACTTTCCTGTCCGTGTTTAAACCTTGATTATACAGTGAGTATTTCCAAGAAGCCAGGACTGAGTGAATACTCTAGCTCCTTGGAGGCATTTGTCCTGATGCAATTCGGGGAATATTCCAGTCTTTACTTCCACTTTTGGTGGATAGGATCCTGAAGCTTTGGAGAAGAGAAATGTTTTCTGTTCCACATAAGGCAGTCCAGTGGCTTTTGGCTGCCTTTAACTTGCATTAAGGGTGGAAAATTATAGTCTTCTAGGACATTTTGGATTGTACTGCAGAGAGAACTTTGAGTTTGTTTATTCCCTACTGAAAATATGCAGAATGTCTGACTCTGAGTCACATAAATAAGAGAGAAGAGCTCTAAATGCCACCAGAATTACTCAGATGTCTGTGACTTTCATTAGATATTGTTCACTGTTTATCGCTGCTTGTTGGATACTTATAAAGAGAGGCTTATATAGGCCATCACCCCTTTGACATACTTTCCCTCATTTGTGTTCAATAGGATGTTGTTGCTTCCTGAATTAAAACATGAAAATCACCAGGCATGAGGACAAACACATGCACTTCAATGAAGTTACAACACTTAATAGTTAAAGACCACATTGCTTTAATCTGCCTCTTACTAAATGACACGAGCAGAACTTTTTTTGTTAGTGACAGCTTCCAATGAGTAAATATTTTTCACTGCTTTCAAAGGTGAATTGTATGTCTGTATGTATGCAGATAGCATTACCTTTAGTTCATGTCTCTCTGCAGAGACTGCCTTCCAGGTAGAGATGCCTCTTTAAAACATCCCCATGCTTAAAGTTACCAGAAAGAAATGCAATTAAGGAATTCTTGTACAAAGTAACAAGAAACTTTGAAGTGAAAATGTTACAAATGTTACATGGCTTAGGATTGTAGTTTTGGTTTTGGGTGGCAAACAGCACATCTGTGTTTTGGTTGTCAAATGCAGAACTCTATCTATTGTAGCTGACCCATATTTCCCACTTATATCGTACATAAATAAAAACAACACCCAAGCAATTCTGTGTTTTTTGTTTTTGTTTTTCTGTATTGGTTGGAAAAAATGCCTCTATAGGAGTAGCAGTAACTCCTTCAGGCAGCATAAGGGCAGTCTTTTAACAAATTTTGAGTTAGCCAGGGTTTCTACTAGAGATCGGGCTTATCACAGCAGATCCAGCTTGGTCTGCTGCCTCTGGGGTTCTATTTTGGCTATATCTGTGCCCCTGAAAATGCAGTGAAAATTATTAATTATATATTTTAACCCTTTTTTTTGTAAAAATGAGAGAAGTAAAGTAAAAGGTTATGTGAAGAAGCAAACTAAGCAGGCATAGGGCCTAAACTCAAGTCTGTCTGGTGTTTTGATCACAAAGTAATTGATTTTTAGTTATGTTAATAGATGTGTGGTTTTCTAATGACCTTGCTTATTGTGGAGGGGCATTTCTTTGGTAGGTCAAACATCTAAAAGCCTGACTTTTAAATCAGGATGTGCTAGATACTATAAAATAGGTATTTAAAAGGTCACCTTTGCTTCAGACTATCAAGGTAGTACCTGAATTAGATGCTTGTGTACATCAGGCATAATAACTCAGGAACACTGTAGCCTGGGCAAGCTCAGATTTAGAAAAAAAAAAAAACTATATGAAGAGTAGAAAATGCCTGTATAATTTTATGTGCTGTGTATGTTCCTGGACTGAAAACCACAGCTTGGATGACTTTGCTGTGTTCCTCTGCTGGCAGTCCTAGGAATCCAGAGACAGACATTCAGGTGGCTCATGCAGCACATTAGTGGGTATGTCTGGTCCCTTATCACTGCTCATCTTTGGTCTTGCAGGCCATGACCTCCTCTAGATCCATTTGTGGATCCAGTGTGTGGTTGTGGAAGAATGGTGTACAAGCTGGTTTCAGTGCTGGAGGCACCTGAGCAACTATCAGGAATAAAGGGCTGAGGGGCTTTGTGGGCCAGTGCTGAACTATAGTCAGAACACAGTGCTGAAAGTGGTGACATTTTTTCATATTATCTTTTAAGTGCAAAGACATTCATCTGTCTATTACTACAGTCCATTTTTATTGTCACAATTTTTTTACATCTGATGCCTCTGAGGACTCCCTGTGGGTTTTTTTTCTTCTTTCCTATCTCCCATATTTCCCTTTCAATCTTATTGCTTAAAGCGGAGGAAAGCAGACACAATTCATTAATTTTGGGAGGCTTTTAATTCTGTTTTGCAAGAAGAACTGCCCCTAGCTTCCTTTTGTTGTCTTTACTTGTCTTTGCACTGTGTTTGCAAATGGGACATCCTTTTACCCCATATTCCCAAAGAGAACCTGGGTGAAGTTTCTGGTGCTTGTCCTTTCTCAAAGGTGCTTTTGCTTGTGACCTATTTTTTGCTGAACACAACCTGTAATTATATATTCATGTGAAATTCCAGCATGCCATTATAGGCTCCCTGTGTGGGAGTGTATGCAAATGACAGGGCAAGAAGTGAGCCACTTGTAGGGTTGGGGCTTTTTGATTTTTGTTCTTTTACATTTTCGTATTCATCTGTTTCACTGATTGATTGAGTTTCATTGAGTTGAAAGTTTCTGGTTCACTGAAGGACCAGTTGCTTCAGCTGAGAATAAGAAGTTGCAGGAAGACTAGAAACTGAAGAAATGTCTTAAGTGAGCTGTTCATTTGCCAATTTGCATTACTCTTCATAATGCATTTGTTAATCATGCTATATAAATGATAGATTTGACCTGGATCAAACTATGCCGAGCTTTCCCTTTTCTCCGCCACAGATAAGACATGATATTTCCTTCATATTCACAGATTTCTTACTATTTTGGGGCACCTGCACAGCCCTGCAGAAAGTCCCTACAGTAAGGGCAACACAAGGAGTCAGGGTGGCTGTGCTCCTCCCTGCTTGGCAAATGCTGGGTAACACTGCCCTGTGAACTCCAGCAAAAAGTGATGGACACCAGTTTATTTTTCCAGTGAGCAGAAGTATAACTTGAGTATCCAGATACTAAATCACTCTCAATCCTTCTTCATTGAGGCTGATTTCAAGAACAGTGGGTAGTGGTCACCCTTCTCTTAGCAAATTAGTTCTAGTCTTTACGACTCATTTTGTAGGACTTCTGGTTTATAGTAAATTTTCCAAAGAAAATAATTGTGTCCTGTCAACCTGTTACACTTCCTGGACCCAGCACGAACAGCCTAATTCTTTTTCTTGCCTCCTTTTTAAAAGGGTTTGACAATCTTCTATTTAGTTCCTCAGTTGCACATCAAGGCCGATGAGATGGATCGAGAGTTTTCTAAAAAAACTGTATAGATATTTATTTTCTTTAATTAATTTTGTCATTTTGCCTCTCAAGCAGTCACTAGAGAGGAAAGGCTCTGAAAAGGTTTGTCTTTCTGTTACAGCCCTTGAAGGTAAGTATGGCACACCACAGGCACAGTACAACCGTTTGGGTTCACCTGATAGTAAACAGTTGTCTGTAAGGTTTGGCCGACACAGAAATGCTCTTTAAATATTCTTTATACTTAAAGAACAACCTATTTGGATGGGTAGTTTTCCAAAGGGCAGTGAACAAACATCACAGGCTACTGCTGAAAGAGGATGGTTCTGATTTCTTCTCCCCTTCCCCAGAAGATCCTGCCACTTCATCTATGCTAGCTACAACATTTTTTGACCATTTTGAAGGTGGTGGCAAGAGGGGGAATCATTTTGTGCCACTTGAATTCATTAAATTTGCTTAATAGAAAGGCTACCTGATCTGATGTAAGGACAAGGCAAGGCTCTTGAATCATGTCCAGGCTTTAGAGAAGAAAGAAGTTAAAGGAAGGGTAGGAAGAGGAATGAAACTTCGCTCTTTTTAACAGCTGTGAGCTGTCTCTCAGTTGTTTCTGGAACTCATTTAAGCTGACGTAGAACAAACTTTTTGTCAAATTCCAACTGTAGTCAAAAATGGAAAAGGGATGTTTTTACCTACAGTCCCTCTTGGGTGAGAGGAAGGACACAGGAAAGGGCGTTAGGAGTGGGATGTATATATTAGAGAAGCACAAGCACCTGCAGGCTTCCCCTGAAGTTTCAGTATAGTTCCAAATGTGGTGCTTGCAAAAAGAGCTGGCCCACTTTCCTGCTTATATTATAGTGCTTACTCCTGTCTTTTTCCATACACACTGAGCAAACCCCAAAACGATACAGTTTTCATCTGGTTTAGCTCCCTTGTTGACTGATCAACCAGTTATACAACTACCTATGCCACATAAAGCAGTAGTAGGAGTGAGAAAGGGGATGAAAAGCAAGACTCTATGGTAGCAGACTGTGTTTTAATTTGGCAAAAGTGACTCTGAACCACAGTCTTAGCTTGGGTCTTCAGCTATTTCTTTTAGTAGCAGCATCTGCTTAAGGAGCAGCTGTGCAGCTCCTGTGCTGACCCCTCAGTAGTGCTGTGGGTGAATGTGGATGAACTGCACTGGAGAGCTGACTTCGATTTGAAAATCCTTACTTACCTTTGTTTGTTAGGGTTGTTTTTTTTTGTGTCCATACTAGCGCCCTGTTCTGAATTCCCCACATGATCTCACCAATAATAGGATGATCCCAGCTAAGTCTGTCATTTCCTGATGTTTATTTTGCAGGGTGCAGCTCTTATTAACAAACTTATCAGAGGATGATGGGTCTGCTTGTTATCTGCCCACCTCTTCCGTGTTACTGGTACAACTGTCTGTGTGTGGTTGCTTGAATTGGGGAACTGATCCAGGTTAAAAATAACTTGTCTGTAACTTCTTTTAATGTGTCAGAAGGATGTCTGCCCACGGTGTAATACCACTGCTGCTTTGGCAGAGCAAGGGGTACCTGGTAAAGTTGTCCTTGTAGATCATTCCACCTGCAGATGAGCAAATCATGCAAAGTACGGTCTTTTTCTTAGTATGTGGTTTAAGTAGCAGTCAAGTTGGTACTACTGTGAGTTGCTGGAGAAAAAGGTAGTTGAGCTTTCTTTTTCCTCACCATTACTTCATTCTCTTTGCTTCACTAACATCCTAGTGACTACTGCTGGAAGGCAAGTTGATTCAAGTCATGGATCTGACAAAAGAAAACTCTGGAATATTTCTTTTACTCCTCATTTTTGTGAATGAAGGGGAGAAGCAGAGGTAACTTTTTAAAGGTTAGGTGGTTAACTGTGCTACTGCATGTTGGAAGATCCGATGTGAAGGAAATGTTGGGAGCCCACACACTAGAAGGGTATGTGCAGAATTTTGCCTCTTCTGGCTGCAGAGTTGCAGTGGCTAATGTATACCCTGAAATTGCATCACTGCTGTATCTTGGTTTATTTACTAGTTTCTGTGATCCTTGAATAGGGGTAGATAAACAACATGCAGAAAACATCCTCTTTTTAGAAACTTCAGCCAAACTATTTAATTTTGATAAAATTTTATCAACAAATTATAACATGAAAAACTAGAAGACATTGTCCCCGTGTCTAACAGCTTCCCAGAAAAGGAATTTTGTCACAAGATTAATTGCATCAGTATTTCTTCTAAAAGAGTACAGTTCTGTCATACCAAGTAGCACAATGTTGATAATTACCTATGCCACTTAACTTTCATCTTATTAAACATTTTGGTGACAATAAATGAACTTAAGAAGTTCCCTATCAAATCACCAAAATCTTATATCTAACCTCATAGTTGGCCTCCAGCTGTAACAGTAGCAAATGCTGTTCAGGGTAGTGATGGCTTTCACTCCCTTTATGCTTCCTCAGTATTCCCATTTGTTATATTACATGTGTTGGAGGCTACACTTAGTCCATTTAATATCCCATATAAAGGCCATGCAACTCTTTCGTTTCTTCTTGAACCTGTTGATATGGCCTGCTTTCACAACCTTTTGTGACAGCAAGCTAAAGTAGCTCACTGCCTGCTGAATGAAGAGGTGTATTCTTTATCTGCTTTAAACTGATCCTTTACTGCTTTCATCAAGTACCCCTAAGTTCTCATACTGCAGGGTTTCATAACAACAGTTCTGCATTCAGCTTGTTCACTACATTCCTTCCTGTGTCCTTTGTCCCTTCAAACTGTGGAGACCCTGCCTTGTGATGCAACTGCTGAAGCCCATTGTACACTTGCCTTTGTCTGCATTTTCCTTCACATTACTGTGTCCTTCTTAAGACAGGAAGATCAAAACTGCATACAGTGCCCTGCACATGGGTACATGAAGTTCTCGTGTTGTGGCGAAGTGACACCCTCTGTCTTGTGCACAGTACCACTTCTGATGACCCCCAGTGTTTCCCGGATGCTGTAGCACATTGAGTCAGTGCTTTAAGGGAGATCTGCCAACAGGAACTTCACTTCTCTTTCCTAAGCTATTGACTTAGAAATGAACTCTATAACTCTATTATGTGTCATTTTGTCCTTATTTACAACTCGCCCAAACTTGTCCTCTTGAAAATGTCATTAACATAAAGTGTATTTCACAGCTCTAATTTTTAGTTATTGTGTTCATTTGGAGGAAGGTGTAATAAAATAGCAGTAGTATGGAAATAGGAATGAATCTATTACTTAGTGATATAAACACCTGAAGAATGGCTGTTATGCTGTTATACTTTAGGCTGATTAGAGAAGTCTGAGGGAAGCTTTTTGGTCAAGGCTAAAGAATAGCACTGAGTGAGCTATGCCCATAGGAACCAATGCTTTTAGGTCTTCCTCAAATATATTAAGAAAACATTTCATTCCAACCAGTTACAGTGAACTGCATCTTGAGGTATTTTGCTGGGTATAACAGATTATTAAAATGATAAGACAAATACATGGCAAAACAAATTTCAGTTTTCCCTGATAAATTTTCCAAAGTGTCTCTCGAGCAAAGCTCTGAATCAATAACTTGACTATTTCAGTAAGATTTTTTTAAAGCTAATTCGCATAGCTTTATCCCTCTGCTTGATTTCGTGGACTCTGTTAATGCCTGAGTCTGACTTTCTAGATTCAAGTCTCCTGCATGTGTTAAAGCAGAGCTTTGAGAAGGAACAGAATCTGGTGGCAGATAGTAATAGAAACATAGAATCATTTAGGTTGGAAAAGACCTCTATGATCATCAAGTCCAACCATCAACCTAACGCTACCAAGTCCAACACTAAACTGTACCACCAAGTGTCACATCTACACCTCTTTTAAATGCCTGCAGGGATAGTGACTCAACCACTGTGCAGCCTGTTCCAATGCTTGGCAACCCTTTCTGTGAAGAAATTTTTCCTCATTGGCCTTCCTCCTGATTCTTACCCATAAAAACACTCAACCCT
Source organism: Manacus candei (assembly GCF_025592945.1). Lineage (NCBI taxonomy): Eukaryota > Metazoa > Chordata > Aves > Passeriformes > Pipridae > Manacus > Manacus candei. The sequence continues at coordinate 3,966,621 of NW_026138143.1, forward strand.
ATTGTCACCATCACTAAGCTCTAGACAGTCAAAACACTCCCTAACATAGAGGGCTATCCCACCGCCTCTCCTTCCTTGCCTATCCCTTCTGAAGTGTTTACTGTTCAAGTACTTTCATGTTGCTCCAGCTGGTGGAATTAGAAGGCAGAGGGTCCTAAGATGTGAACACAAAATGAAATGTCCAAGTGCTTTTAGAAGACTCCATAAAAGAGTTTGGCGTAAGAAACACTTGAAGAAAAGTACAAAGATCAGTGTTTACAAAACCATTGTGCTGTCTACTCTCTTATATGGTTCCAAATCATGGGCCATCTACCGCCACCACCTGCGACTCCTAGAACGCTTCTATCAACGCTGTCTCTGCACAATCCTAAACATCCACTGGTCAGATTATGTGACTAATATGTCTGTTCTAGAATAAGCAGCAGTCACAAACATTGAGGCCATGTTACTGAGAACACAGCTGCAATGGGCAGGGCATGTCTCAAGGATGAAGGACCACCCTCCCTAAGATCTTGCTTTATGGTGAACTTGCCACCGGCTACCGCATGAGAGGAGCCCCGAAGAAAAGATACAAGGACTCCCTGAAACAACATCTCAGCTTTGGCCATATTGATCACCATAACTGTTCTACTCTGGCCTCCAATCAGGAGGTCTGGAGACACACTATCTTTACTGCTGCTGCTTCTTTTGAGAACGCACGCAGGATCACTCTCGAGGAGAAAAGACAACACAGAAAGAATCGCGCCTTGCAGAATATACCACCTAAGGAGTCTTTCTGCTGTGCCTTTTGCAATTGGATATGTCTATCTCGTATTGGCCTCATTAGCCACTGGCATACTTGTAACAAATGTGGATAGAGCCTCCTAAATCTTCGTTTGTGAAGCCTAGCCATGATTTTGCTAGATATAGTATTGCAAAGGGGGCTTATTTGTACGATAATATAACTGCTGTTTTAATCCTAGATAACGTTTACAATAAACCTATTTTCTTGTTATGGATTTTTTTAGAGCCATTTTGGATAGTATCATTGGATAGTTCCTTCACAGCTCAGGATTAAGCTTTCCTAATACAACAGCATGAACAATATCTACAAACCTCCTGTACACTTGAGAAACAGACCAGGAGTATCTTGGAAAAGGGTTTGTTTGTTTTTGTCTTGTTTTTTTTTTTTCCACCATAGGTGGTGGTAAACCCTGTCCTAAATAGCAGTGTTGCTAGTAAGTATGATTGCCAAAGCTGTGCTGCTGTAATGATGTTCTGTTATCCTGGAAAAGAAATCCACAGGATATCATCCCTGAAACTAAGCGGATTAACTGTGTGTAAACGTTGCAATTGAAATTAACTGGCATGCTGACTACTGCATCACACAGTTAATGTAGGAAATCCTCTTGGCTTAACGGTATGCTTATACACTGTTTCTTGGTATGTGCTTAAGCCATTATTTAGAGTGAATAAACAAAATTGTATTTTTTTTATTGGGCAACAGCTAACCCTTTTCAAATTTTGGCTAGCTTGCGACTTGACTTTGAATACTTTCAGAGAGAAGGTGTAGGCGGTTTTCCTTAAGCCTTTGTTTAAATCAGGAGTTGAAGATGAGCTCTCTATCTGTTGAGATAGCAACAACTGAATTTACAGTAGAGGACAAGCACATGCACCTTGCTCTGAGGTAGACACAATGAAAGGTCTGTGGGCTTTGTGTGTTATGGGCTCTGACAAACTTTGTACCTTTGAGTCTGAAACCTTTGGTGTTTCAGATTTGTCTTGATGATTAAACAGAAGGACTCCAAAGAAAACATCCAGTGATGCTTTTAATACTCTACGTGTTCTTTTTCCTCTGATATTTTGTATATAACCTGCTGACATAAGGTTACTCCAGAAAATAGTACTTCTCTTGTTTATCCCTATGGGGTATCTGAACTTTGACCTGGTTATCGGCTTCCCTTTTTCCACTTGTTTTTAAATTCCTATAACTACTGAGAAATGGTGTATTTTTAACAAGATATTTTTCCTTGCTAGCTTGGTTGTAGATTCAATCTATGCAATTTATCTTCTGTAATTAGAGGTTTGTTTTTTAACCTGCATGATTTACACTGTAGAGAATATATGAGATTAAGACCAAGTTTTTATGAGTTAGTGTTTCTGTTTGTGACAAAACTACTGTAATTGAACAAACTGTGGAGCATGGTTTCAGCTGAAGAAACTATGAATTAATGTAATTCAAGCTGTGACTGACATCTTGCTGCTCCCAAAAAGGTGAGATATAATTCCTCCTCATGCTTCCCTTCTTCTCTTTTCATCCACTGCTCCTCTTCTCCCAGAGATGTGGTTCCACCATCTTTCTTGGGTTTGCGCTGTTGCTGAACCCTTGTAAAGCTTGTTTGTGTCTATTAACAGAAAACTTTCTTGTCTTTACTGCTGGAACTAATTTCTATCAGGTTAGTGAGACTGACCCACAAACAGATCTGTGCAGTACCAGAGCTCGTGCCAGGTGGAAAAGGAAGCACACTGGTGGGAGGTAGAAGTACTCAGCTGTTCAGCAAACTCCTCAGGTCTCTGGAGACTACTCTGTAGCCTTCTTACTCTACGCTCAGCACCTCTTGTTTGCAGTGGACTAAGAGTGTTTACAGTGATGTTTATTGTGGCCTAGATTAGGTGACTTAACTTGCTAAACCAAAAACTCATTTGTACGCCTGATTTGGTAGTTCATGTTAATCGCAGCAGGAAACATGAGAAACTTTTAAGCCTAAAGTTTTGCTGCTACAAAAAATAAGCTTGTGCGTGTGCTCTTATTTATGTTTAAGAACAGTCTATTTGTTTATTAGCTCCAATGTTTTCGTTAAGATGTCAGTGAACTTTAACTTCTGAATGTGATTGGTACAGTTTAAGTTGTTCAAGTGTTGTCTGATTCTCTGATTTTAATATTGTTTCATGCTGAGATTTGCTGCCTTCCAAGTAAAGCTGTGTCTATGTGTGCCCACACTTACTCTGACCTAATGCACCTGAGGTCCAATGGCTTAGTCTAAGCTGTTGGTGGAGGTAGATTTAGCCTATTCTCACTGTCTGTCCTAAAGCAATTGCTTTTATACAGTTCCACAAATCCAGGAGGTAACAGTTTAAGCCACCACAACTGTTTGTGTGAAGTGAGTTTGTTTCAACACTGACTGAGATTAAACCACACAAATGCACTATTACCACTTCACACAGATTCCTTAGACATGATGAAACACAGCTGAGTCTGGTGCTGTTTTACTACAAGAGGAGAAAATCTAGCACTTTGTTTTTGCTGTGGGAAGTCACCCTGTATTTAGCTGCTCACCCTTTGCCCCAGCCTGGCTGGCCTCCCTGAGGCTCTTCTGGCAGAAGGAGACTGCTGAGGGCTGAGATGAATTAGTTGCATATATAGGCAAAGATGCTGTAAGAAAGCTTCTGCCTTGTACCCCCTGTGTTGTCTGGCACTTCAATTATTTCAGTTAGAGTGAAGAAGTCTTTGTGGGTGGAGAGTAACTAGTACCAATCCCACAGACAACTTGGATACCGAGAAAGAGACAATGTACTGGAGTTTTATTTTGGGACTGCTTGACCTCATTTCAGGCGAGATTTATCTGTTTTTTAGCATTTTGGATTTGAGATGTGTCAGAATGGGAAGAAGAAAAAGGAAATAAATTTGGGAAAAACTGCCTGAGGAGAAATACACCTTCTTGGGTTTTTTTGGCTAAACACCAGTCTGCAAAAAGCTTACAATGTGGTCTTCAGTACAAAATTAGCTCTTCTCTCTTAAACTGTTAAGGATTCCTCCAATTCCTTTGACAAGTTAGGGTATTGGCTCACGAACAAGCTGCTGAACTATGACTGATGTTGTGACTGTGCACTGCACTATACACAGTCAGTACCTGTTAGTATGTTCATTGTGCTAGGTACCTTATTCTCCTAGCCTGTGGTGAACAGGAGGTAGCTTCTTCAAGGAGGGGGAGGCTCCCCTATGCTTGCCACAGGAGAAGAGTATGCTCATGGGCTTTGACCACAAAGTTGTAAGGACATCTTAAGAGAACACCATAGCTTATGGCATGGCAGCTTTTTCATCTACCCAGAGCTTTAGTTTAATTGAACACGTTATGTGAGCTTAACCAAAAGAAAATGTTTAATGCCCCCTCTTTCTGCCAGCTGGCTAAGGAGAAGGGCTTATGGCATGTTTGAACTTTGCTTACTGCTAACTTGCAGTGCTTTTTTTACTTTGAGGGAGAGTACAAAGTCGTGGTGGCAGAGTTCAGTGGGTAGGTTCCAGTGGTTTAAGTCAGCATGTTCTTGTTATAGAAAATAGAGAGCCAGTGGGATAAATTCAAAATCCTGCAGATGTTTAATGACAGGTTTCAGCAAACTTACAAACTCTTCAAGTATGTACAATACCAGAGCCAGACACCATGGACAGTATATTTCAAAGAAATATTTAGAGGTTGCCAATGGAAGCTAAACTTTGAAAAACATGAAGTCACTCTTGAAAGGGTTCAGATTTGCTAAGTATCATGTCAACAGCCACCTATTTCTTGAAGCTAATGTTATATGCCTCAGTGAGGAAAATACTGTATAGTTGTTAGCTTACATATGAAAGAGGGAAGCTTTTGCATGCAGACAGGGGAAAATACTGTTGCGTGTTTAGTATGACGTTCTGCTCAATGCATGTTTCAATCCAAAACCTTTGGATTTTTCTCTTTCAGAATCGTAATGAAATAAAAAACGGAGCCATCCTTCGATTAACAACATCTCCGGTGAGTTACTATTCTGCTCTTCTCTTCCTTCAAAGTGAGATTCAATTAGTAAGTCATTGTGAACTAATGGATGTATTTTTAAGGTTTATCCACAGTGTATCCCACAATCCTCCTGCAAAGGTTATGAATTATGGAAGCAGGGATGATATCTCTGAGTGGGTGGGGTTTTTTGTGTCTCGCTTTTCTTCCACTGGGAACAACTTTCATGTCTGAGATACCTCTGTTTTCATGCTGACATTGCAGCCTCACTCAAGTTGCTCCTGTTCTGCCCCAGAACTCAAAGCCATGAAGCCAGGAGGAAGGGCAGGGATTTGAACCATAGAGACCTCTATTGGTAGTCTCAGGTCAGAGCTTTCCTGCTCTCTTGGTTTGTGTTGAGTGTAGCAACTGTAACAGTGAGATTTTACGGGATGGTGGGTTTTTTTGCTGGTGTGTTTTTTGGGTGTTTTTATTTTAATATTGTTTTTAAATTTTTTTCCAACACTATCTTCTTGCCAGCTCCTGAAAAGCATGGCAGAGTTGCTGGTTGCCTTGAAATGGTCCGTTTTACTTCTGAGTTGAGCAGTACTGGTGCTACATGCTGAAAGCCACTATTAGTCCTGGAAGATGTATGTCTAAGGCAGCAGCAATCCCATTTTGTTGCTGACAACTGTAGTGTTCCATTAAAATGCTTTACCTCTTCATGGTGGTGTTCTAGCTTCTGCAGATTCAAAGTGTTATTATGACCAAACTCTGCCACCCAGTAGCTTATTAACAGAAAGCACTTATCTGCGGCCAACTGGGCAAAGGCAAGAAATCTCCATTATCCTTCATCATCTTTTTCAGTGGTCTTTGTATACAGAGTTTTATAGTCATAAAAATAAACAGCAGTTTAAGACCATGGCTCTGTCAGGGTCTGTGTGACTCCAGTCTCTTGGCATATGTCGCCAGAACAGCCTTGTACACTGGGAAGCCACTCGCTGGTAGAGTAAACCCCATTTGGTGGAACTTCCTCAGAAACAGACAACCCCAGCACTAGGTCCTTCTAACCTCTGGGACTTCTTAAGAACAAATATCCTCTCCAGTACTGCCCAGACTTGTGATCTCATGGAATCAAAACTACATCTGTGGTTCATCAAGAACCAACGTGGTCCAAATGCACTGTATGATTCTTTTTGTGTAACCACAGCATGGAGTAACCCCACGAGATGACTCCTGGAATCCTCCCCTGTCTCAAAATCCACAACCAGTTGCACCATGCAAAACTGAAGAGAGGCTGTGCTGCCACTGATCTGTGAAAATGGCTGGCTCGCTGTTTTCATGATACTTGGATCAAGCAATTAGAAATGTGACCTACAAACACAAGAGACAAATTTTGGATGTATAACACTTTCTGGTACTACTTATGGGCAGGAAGGTGTGATTTTGCATAGGGCCATCATCTGCTTGGTCATTTTCTTTGGGGATTTACCTTAGGGTCGGTTAACCAAGACAGGAGTCCTTAGGATGCTGAGATATTGCTTGTTGCTTACCAAATTATGGACTACTCTGGCACTGGCCTGCAGTTATGAGTGACTCAGCCATCCTGTTTTAAGATAAAGGCTGGTCTACTCTTGAGTATTCAGTATTGATATTTATCTCTGAACCAGTGTTTGTTTTCAAACTTAATGATGTTTTTAAAAAGTTTTTTTAACTTTTTCCCAAAATCAGAGAGGTAGTTCAGAAGGTTTTGAAGGAACAGATTGGCTTTTGTCAGATTAGAGAGTATTTGTATTCTTTCAGTAGATACAAAATGAAGTTCTGTATGTTCCCACTCTTCAATAGTCTCTTTGCTCTTTAAGGTACTGTTGAAATGGTCATCATAGCAGTACCTAAAATAGACAGATTAAAGGCTTCCAAGGTGTGGTTTTTAAAGTGGTGACCCACACAGTGCTTGTCTTTTACCCTGAAAAGCTAACAGGCCATCTGTTTCCATTTTTTCCTCTGAAATTCCGTATGAGGAACAGTAGTTGGAAGAGATAATGTGAAGAGCAGGCTGCATGATACACTCCTGCAAAATGGGAAAGATGCTTTCTTAGCTGTTAGTACTGGGTGGGCAATGTTTTTCTAATCATGTGAAAATATTAAGATTCTGAATTCCTCTCCCCCCTGCCCCCCCTTTTTTCTATCGTACGACAGTATAAAGCTGAAACTTTTTTTCCCCTTCCACTAGAAGAAGAAAATCATACCAGTAAAAATGCTTTATGAAAAGGTGGAGGAATTAGGAAAGAAGAGAAAGATTGAGAGAACTTAAAAGAAACCACATACGGATTATGCAGTTTTTGGGATAGTTTCAGAAAGGCCTGAGCTGCCTACTTCCTGGCTGTTGTGGGGGAAAAAAAAAATCTGTCCTGAACTTTAGAAGTCTTTTGAGGAAACCTTTTTTTCCTTGAAGAGTTGAGAGGAGTTGAGTTGACCAATTCTGAAGGCTGCATGAACTTAAAATGCTTTTCTAGTGATTAATTTTTATGCAGTTTATTACCATGACAGCCTGTAGTCTGGCTGTACCCATTCACAGTTGCATGACCTGAGTCATAGAAATTTGGGTGAGAAGGATGAGATACGATCTTTTCGAGTCCTGTTGTCATAAACCTCAAATTTTTTTATTGCTTATGTACCCAGAGTAGGTGCTATTAAAGATTAAAAAGAGAGAGGAAAGAAAGTAGAAAACCATAATCTTTTGGGTTGTCTTTTTTAAAATTAGGATTTGAAATCTGTCTCCTCAAATCTAAATGTTAAATATTTTCTCTTTTTTAATCTCGAGTTTGGATTATTTTGTGTGTGTATACAGGGATCTTTTTCTGAAAACCATTGTTAATATTGCAAGGGCAAAACTGCAGTTATGGTGTGCTGCTAAATCCATTATAAATACTTGCCTTGAGAGATTTACAATGTGCCTATTTTAAATTTCTTTGAGTTAAAGGTTTGCAAACGCTGGTCGTTAGGCCTGGTGGGAATTTGAACTGCCTCTTTGTTTCCGTAGGTCTGTTTGCTAAATTTGTGCCATTCTCTGAAAAGCTGGTTTTTCTAAACAATGCTATTTTTTTTCCCCTCTATAAAGCGCTCACCACACAGACACAGTTTCCTAGGTAACTTGAGTACAGATTGAATTTCTCTCTTATTATCCCTGTTCCTGTATCATCTTTCTTATTTATTTTAACCTCTCCTATCATCTTTCTTACCAGCTCTTTGGGCTGTTTTGTGTTTTTACAGTTTTCTGTGACCTGTTTTCCCCCTTTGTCCATTTGCATTTCTGGAGGGACTCATCAAAAGTTTCTTATGCAACATTTCTTTGTATTTGAACATATGTGACAGTCGAAATGCCTTATTGCTATTGCCTGTTTTGTGATACCTGTATTCCAATGCATGGTGGGTAGCTATATAAATGAGCTGTTAATTGCTCCCGAGTGTGAGACTGATCCAAAAGGAGTTTTGTGTCCTGCAATGCAGCAAGCAGAGTCCAACCTTTTAGTCTGTTCAACTGCAGGATTTCTTCAATCAGATCCTGCAAATCCTTCTTCAAATGACTAATCTTTTTTAAAAGATGCTAAAATACTGGGAAAATTAAATTAAAGGAACTGGCTTCCTTTTTTTTATTTAATAATTTCCTAACAGAAATGGTTATTTGAACACCAACTGTTTATTTAAAAGTAGCTTCTTGGGCACTTACAAAACATGCCTTGCTCATTAACTATATACCTTAAACAGTGAGTCAAGGGGTAGCCTTTTCTGATGTGGTTTTTATGGGGCTCGATAATTTATGTTTTTCACATGTTTTTCTTTGATCCTCTGGTCAGAGATCAGTTGAATTTTCAAACTTGTAAGTTGTTTGTAGGCAGATGTATTGCATTTGTATCATGAGCAATCATGTAAATAGGGGTGTTCAGTAATAGTCATCATAGTGTTTTCTCTGAATGCTTCTGCAGATAGGAGGAATGTGGGTTTTTATTTATCTGTGATCTAAACAAGTTTTTTTAACCTGTTACTGCTTATAAATCTTCATCCTTTATCTTTAAGTAAATGTTTAGGATTTGGTCTATAATCTTTGCTCTACAACTGCTTTAATATGTTCTGTAAATGCATAATTTTTTGCAGTTCTAACCTATGATTGTGCTTATGTTTATCATGTAATGTTAAATTAGTTGTTAATTGAACTTTATACCAGAAGCATTGACCATGGAGGTCAATAAGCTACTTTTATATTTGTCTTCTCGTAGTACAAGACAAAGATTAGAGAAGTGAAGTGGGTTTTGTCTTTTTACAGATAAAGGTTTCATTTCACTTTTTCAGGTTTCCAAAGACATGTTTTGAATAGTAAGCAAAAAGGATTGTTTCAAATGCAGCAAGAGGGAAAAATGCTTATAAAACATTGAGAAGTGGCTACTGATTGCATAAACTTATTTTAGATGTATTTACATAATACATATGGCTATGCGTCTGTAATGCTCTTGTCATTGATTTAATAAGTGACTCTAGATGTGACCATTTCTCTATTCCTACTCCCATAATTGCGTATTGTGATTCCACAGGACTGCTCAATGTGTCAGGTCTGTGCAGGGCTTTAGATGTGGAAACTGTGCTTCAGCATTCGTGTAAAAGATGTTAGCAATTAATTATGTACTAATTAAAATGGAATCTTATTACCTATCTGGTATCACACACTAGTCAGTCTTGGTGGATCTGTTGAATCTGGTATGCGCACAATGACAATTATGTAACGTATCGACTGCATTGCTCTGTGACATATATGCAGTTCTAGGTGAAGTAGCAATAACAATCCAGGAAAAAGCAGCAGTTTAAACCACCGTGGCATTTCAACACTGAGCAATTTCAATTAAACCGCAGAAATGCACCTGTTTGGTTAGTACAAAAGTGTATTTGATAGTTACTGATGGTCTGAATGCCCTTTTTCTAGCAGAATGTTGACTAATGTGACAGGAATCTGTAAAGGATAAAGAAGACAACTAATTACATAGGGGTAAAACAGCAATTTAAATCAATCATCTAAATTTCTTCCATTGCACATTCATGTTTGATAGTGGTTGCTTTTGGATCTGTGACCTCCCTCTCATCCTTACTCGTTGTATTTTGTACTCTGTAGAACCCTGAGTATGTGTGGTTAATAAGTTGCTTTCAAAGTTTGCACAAAGTATTCGGTGGCAAAGAAATGATAATTTGGTTGGTAGAATCTCTTGTTAGGATGATCTTGGGATTCTTAACCTCCAAATGGCTATTTAAGTCTCTAAGCAAGTCACATTCTGGATTTAGGTCATTAGTTTTCTCTTTAAGCTGACAATCTCATCAAGCTGCTCCTTTTAAGCACTGCTACTCCCTATGGGCAACCTTTCTGGATGTCCTTGGAGCAAGTAATTTAAGACTAGACATGCAGTTTATGCCACTTGACAGCCTTTTGAAATGCTGGGGCTTCAACAGCACACGTTTTACAAGCTTCCCTTCCTTTCCTTCTTCTAAACAGGAGAGCAGTTAATTCTGCCTTTCATTTACTTGAGCAGCCACATTTCTGTTATTTCCCTCTAATGATTCTCAGTTGTGGAGGTTTATATATATTTTTTCTTACCTGAGTGATATTTCGGTAAGAGTACAGACATGGCAGCCAGCTCTGCTATTGCTTTAATGAGCTGTACTCTCTGTCCATCCACTGATGGCTTGTAAATCATTAAAATGGCTCTCTGGTAAACATTCGGAGCATATTTCATCTGGGTTTCATTTTTTAATGCAGTCATAAGTGAGCTGTACATTCCATAAGCACGTATGAGTGCTATGGCAACAAGAACTAGGAGGCTTGTGAGAACTGCATGATGTTCATCAAAGCAATATTTTCACCCATCAGGTGTTTGGGACAACAACATCCAATGTGACTTTTGTCCATGTTTCCAGTGAGACATACACCAGCACTCTTGCTAAGATAAATATTTGTTTACCCTTTATTCAAGATTTCCTCTGCCCTTGTCCGTTCTTTTTCTTCCAGTAGTAGAAGGAGCAAAGTTTATTGGATGCCGTGTCTTGCAAAACTTGTTTAATGGAAGAAAACTACAGCTCTGTGTAAACTTTGGTGATGGAATATTGACATAACCAGATAAAGCCTATGATGATACTAAGTGCTCTTTTATGTGCTTAAAACAGGGCTGAACCACTTTTGTAGCATGGATTTTTGTGTTCTCTAGAGGGTACCAAGCTGTGTCTGAGTGAATATTTTCGTTTTAGTCTGGTGAATTTCAAAGCTATCACTGACTGTGGAGGAAAGAGGATTAACATATCTCTGTTGATAGGTTGGTCCCGCTCATGCTGCTGTTGCGCACTGTAGGTGAGCTGTTATTGCACATCCCTGTGGTGGTGTTCTCAGTTTGAGGGAGAGGTAGGATTAGCTTTTTCCATGCTTGGTATTGATATGTGTGTAATGGAACTCTGACTGGACTGGCAGCAGCAGTTCACCAACCCAAGGTGTTCATGCTAGGGCCATAAATGTCTCCTCAAGAGAAAGGGTGAACCAGAGATAATCTGATGTCAATGTGTATGAAGGAGAGGCATTGTTTACACAGCACGTTTTTGTGTGATGTGAAGGGGTTTGGAGGAGGATGTTCTCCTGGCTCTACTTACGTGTTTTCTTGCTTGCTTTTGTGCTATGCAGGCAATTGCAGTCCCTGTCTGTTTGGCCACAACTCTGCTGCCCAAAGTTTGCCCACTCAGACTTACTGGTTGAGCAGCTCATGAGAGCCACTCAGTCACACTGAACTAGCTGTTTTGTTCATCTTTTCTATTTGTTTCATTTTCACTGAGTCCAGGAGCTTTCAGAGGACCAGGTTCCCATGGAAAGCTGGAAGAGCTGTATCCTTCAGTAGGCAGATAGTGAGGGTGGAAACTTCCCAAATCTATGGCAAGTAGAAGGCATGTGCTCAGATCTTAATGAGCTTAAGGTTAAATTTGAGCAACCATGTCCAAAGTCAGGGGAATGCAGCTGCCATGGCAGTACTGAAGATTTTTCAGTGTTTCTTTTCTGAGGTGGTCAGGAATTCAGACATTGCATGTACTCTGAGAAACGGTAATGTTTTAAGGATACTTTTGCATCTCTGAGTCTTCCTGAGTTTTTATAGTGGGGAATCTAGAGTAAGAAACAGCTCCATGAATGAGGAAGTTTGGTAAGGTAGGTGTTGGCTGTTGAACTTCTGGTTCAGGTAATAATAGTTGCTCTGAGTTTTTGTAGCTAATTATACAGGAGTACTTTAGCAAGATTTTCTTCACCCTCTCTGATGAAGGAAGAGGGTTGGAGGAATTATTCTGTTGTTACCCTGGAAGTTGAAAGTTAGTGGTGTCTATTTTTACTTTTTCCAAGGACTTTGGCAAATGGTTTACCCTACCACCTGCTTAAGCTTGAGAGATACTCTTTTAGTACCATTTGAGTAGATGTTGCCATTACACAGAGACTCTATAGGCCCTTGTTTTCCCATTAGAATTCAAATCTACTGGTAGAGTAGGTAACTTAGAGTGGCAGAAAGACCTTTTGGATGACAGGTTTCTGCCTTTTTATAGGTAATGTAACTGCTATTCTTAATGTAACTGTAAATGCTAAGCTGTGTCACCCTATACTTTAGGCATGAAAAAGCTCAGGACTGAAGATATTCCATTTCTTCTCAATACTCTCTTAACTGAAGACGTTAACCACAGTTATACTAACTAGAAGGTATTTCCTCCCTGTACAAGCTCCTTACCACATGGGTTCTGGCCAAATGCTGACTGGAGACCATGCATTAATTTTTCTTTGTAAAAATGAGAAGTAACAAACCTTGCTGAGGACAGTGGAACACTTAACTTACTAATGTTTTTTGAAGCAATCAAAGTTATGTAGCTAGGAAGCTGTATCTGTAATGACACAGTGCTGGTTTTTTTCCTTGGGCTCCTTGTTTAAATGTTCACTTGCACTAAAAATGACTGCTATCTCAGGATCTTGATCTACAGAGATGACCATCTCTGTGAAAAGTATATTCATTACTTGAACAGAATTGTCTGTCAGCACAGCCCTTTCTTCTATATTTCTTCTCTAGCTGAGACAAAATAAGCATCATCTCAGAGAAAATAGCTCTCAACAGAATTTACATTTAATTTGTTTTCCTAATGACACATAGCCTCTCATTCAGCTTTCATTGGGTGCAGGTAAGAAATGAATTTGAGGAAATAGAGTTTTGCAAGTATCTCTATACATAATGAGGAGGATTATTTTTCTAAGAAAAGTATTGTCTAGCTAACTATGAACTGAAGCTTTTGAATATTCTGTTCAGGTAAGTAAAAGCATCAAATTGAAAACGTGAGATATATTTTAAAGTATTTGCATGGCTAAAGAGAGAGACAATTTAATGTGCATTATTTAAAATATTTCTTTAGCTTTTTATCACTGATGTCCATTTTAAATTTCACTCTCTCATCCTCTCTTTAAAATATTAATGGTCAGAATAGGCTAACGTATGAGGATATTGAATTTACATAAAGATGCATGACAGATAATATCACAGTATTATGTGGAAACTAATTATTCCCGTGCTCCTCATTGAGAGACTGTGAGTTTTCAAACTCACTGACTGTGAACAAAAGAAGAGGGGGAGGAAGGAGCAGAAGACCTGAAGCTGTCCTCTATTTATATAATCTGATTAGGACAGTATATGGTCTTTGTTGTTAAAGGTCATGAAAAATGAGTAAACTGAGTAAACATTGACAGGAAAAAATGTGCCGCTGTTATTATACTGAGATTGTCTCATGCAATTTGTTTTATTTTGATTTCTACTTTTATTGATGTGACACATAAGGCTCTTCAAGCCAAAGGCTGTCTTTTGTAATGCTTCCATTTTACCTGAGACAATGGGATATCTATCCATTACTCATCTAATGGTTCTACAAGAGTCCAAATAATTATAGGTAATAATGGAGTAATACTTTTATGAGAGTAATTTGTATTTGAGCTACTTTTCTGAGCATGGAAGTGTTAAGTATCATTAGGATTAAACATGGATATTGTTCCTACTTAATCTAACATTTTATTCATGATTTTCATTGTAACAAAAGCTTTTTTGTTGTTTTTGTTTTTCTGTGTTTTGTTTCTCTCTTAGGCTCAAAATGCACAGCAGCTCCATGAGAGGATACAGTCTTCTAGTATGGATGCAAAGTTAGAAGCACTGAAAGACTTAGCCAACTACTCACGGGATGTTACATTTGCCCAAGAATTTATAAACCTCGATGGCATTTCCCTCCTAACGCAAATGGTTGAAAGTGGCACAGAGTAAGTATTCTGCTTAAATTCTGATGTTCCTTCTGTGTGGAGTGATTTCCTGCTCACTTTCTGAGTGCCTGACGTATTTCTGTATACAACTTCTAAAATTATATAAAATTAAATATCTGATGAGTTCTGGGCTTCTAGGATAATATATTAATTATCAATGAGAATATTTCTGTTTTAATTTCCCCTAACAATGGGCTAGTGGAGACTCGGAGTGAGCAAACTAGGAAGTCACAAGTACACTCTATGCCATAAAATTTTGGGAAACTGAGGTCCTAGTTTCTTCTCTACTACTGGAAATTTGATAAACCATTGATAGTATATTTAAAGGCTGATATATAAGTGATGTAATCTGAAAACCATGTTTTAAATTTCACATTACTGAGAACATGTGGAGTAAAACCCACATGTAAAAAGTGCATTACTTTATTTCCTTTTTTTTATTGTTTTGATCCTGGCTGGGATTTTTCAAATAGCGGTGGTTTTTTTGACATGAAGTTGAAAGCTAACCTCTGAAAATACACTTATTCTTTACCAGAACACCTTATTTCACCATTGGTGAAACTCAGGACCATAGTCCTGAGTGAGTGTCCACTGGCTTAATGTGGATTGTTGCACTCTTAAATTATGTTCTAACATTAGACTTTTGCTTTCAAATAAAAGTTTTAGTCCTTTGCAGTCAGTGTCAACCTCTACTACACATGAAGAAATCAACAGTACCCATGCCCTTTTTGGAGAGAAAGAAAATGCTCTGAAAGTAAATTTCTTATTTGCTGGTGGTGTTCAGTCTTGTGAGCCAGACTCCAAAAGTAAATTACTGAAATCAGTCCAAATCCCCTCACAAATGTGCTCATATTCCCTTGGATTCAACGAAGTAAATAGTGTTAGGAGGTAAAGCAAAAGTAGTAAGTGGACTTTGAAATAGACCACAAATGGTCTCTGAGGGTCCCATACAAGATATACTGGGGATCTTCCACAGAAAAATTAACTACTTTCTAGAATCCAGTAGTCCATAGATTGGGCAGTGTAGAAGCATGCTCTAACTGATCCCTACCTGTCATGTGGTCAATGTTTTATTGGACTCTGAATCCTTATTGCCTAACTCCAGCTATATACTACATTTCCAATAGCTCGTGGTTTCATCTTCAGCATTTTGGGGCTATGGTCATTTCTTTTTTGCAGTGATGTGGTCTGTGGCACACATCACGTGTTATGCCACTTTAAAAAATGCTTCTAGTTATCAAATTTGTCAACCTGTTTTATATTCCTATAGTATTTATTGTTTAGGGACCAAATTAGGTTTAAAAGCAAAGACAAGTTTAAGTTTATGTAAACACATGTACACAGTTGCTGTACTAATTAAGAAATATACTGAGTGGGCAGGCTCATACGTGCCTATAAAGATGAGAACATCAACAAATTAAAAGTCACTGCCCCCATGGTTTATTCATGACTCTGTTTAGGTTGAATAGTTTAACTTACTCCACTGCAGAAGGTATTTAAACTAAAGCACTTTATTTTCTATTGAAACAGACAGGGAACATTAACATTTTTTATAAGCATTCCTTTTAGCTGCACCAAGGCTAAAGGAAGTGTCCTCCTCACCCTTCAGATGTGTTTGTACCACTGTTTTGTTAGCTGTGGGATGAGCCAAGTTGCAGCAGACTGGTCTGGATTAAAAATAACTATTTAAGAGGGAAACTATTTCAGGCAGCAGCACCACTGTTGAAAGAACTGCTCACAAACTCCACCCTGATAATAATTCCTGACTGAAGGTATAAGTTTTCAAATCACACAGCAAACTTGTAAACTGGACATATGGGCAGAGTTTATTGCCTTTTTTATTTATTTTTTTAAATTTATTTTGGAAGTGACTTGCATTTGGAGGGATTTAAGTCTTTTCTTTTTAGCTAATGTAATGTGTCATCAAAGATGCATTGATCGATCTACATGTCTACTCTGTTTTTCAGTGTTTCTGCTGTGGGGAGAAATACACTCTAATTTGGATATTGGACAAAGACTCAGATTGTAAGAGTTTTCAGCAGATTCACTTGCTGATGAACTCCCCGTACTCACTGCAGGCTTTAGTGTTCAGCAACCTAGATGTTCTGCAGCCCTGAGGGTGTCAGCAGGTCAGGTTTTTCCAAGTCTGGTTTTTCAAAGGGAGTTGTAAAGCAAGGACATCTGTGCTACACTGTACATTCCCTTCTACTTTTATACTGTGCATCACTGGCTGATGAGTGCATACTTAACAGAACTTTAAGTTTAATGAAAGTAGCAAACATGCACAGGCTCAGCAGCCTAAGCCTACCATGGTGCTGCTATTTTCTTTTCTCATCTGACTTCAAGATGATGAACCAGTTTCTCTTCTTCAGGGTCTGGCACTTCTTGCTATGTCAATACACTGAGGTAACAGAGAAACTACCTCAGAAGAACTGTTTCTTTGGATGACTAGTTTTGGTTTTTGTTTTATTTTTTGGTAGTGGTTTTTGGTTTTGTTTTTTTTTTGTTTGGTTGGTTGATTTTTGGGGGTTTTGTTGGTTTGGGGTTTTTTTTTGGTGGGTTTTTTTTTTTTTTTTTTTTTTGGTACCCTAGACTGTCAAGGAAAAGCAACTGGGGTCAGTCAGTTGTCCTCTTATGTTCTCTGTTCCTGTTTTTGCTTAGACTGTCCGGAGTACTGTTAATAAAAGGTCCCCTGCAAGGTGCTCGCTGAAGGTACAAATCAGACTGAAGACCTGCTTGCCATTAGCTCCCACTCTGGGCTGAGCACCCTCAGCAACTGGGGTGTGTGGCTGACCAGGTCACCAAAATGCTTCAGAAGGAAAACCTCTTATCTCTCCTTTACCTTGCACCACTTGCCCATGATCATTTAAGTGTCAATAGGTGAACCTACTCTGACAAATATTAGCATTATAAAGGGCAGGGGGCAAGTATTAGAGGAGGAATGAGGATAGAAATTTCTGAGAGGGGCAGAAACTTTTTTGATGGCCCAGTTTCAGAAGGCAACATACTTTGTAAAGATATATTTAAGGTGTATCTTCACTGTGGAGTTACCAAGGCCACCTTTGAGTTACTCATGTTGAGCCAACCTTGTTTGAGTGAGGCTATGGCTCAACCATAGGGCTGGAAGAAACATAATGGCTTGATGCTGCTAAGAGATGATCCAGCTCCCTGCCCCCTTCTCCCATTTCTTGTGTGTTAGCCCCTGCTCTTCAGCCCAGTCTTGCTTTCTTCCTGGAGCAGGTCCTGATATCTGAGTGTTTTACAAAGGCAATCCAGCCTTGTTAACTTGTTGCACAGTACTAATTCTGTTTTGAGGAGTTAGTTTTCTGCTTGGTTTGGGACTTGAAGAAGCAAGAGAGGAAATGGGCGTGAGTGGATGCAGGAAAGGCCCTTTTTCTGTGGCAACAGACCACTGCATTGGCTTAGGTGTGTCATTGAGCCGCGACCTGAGAGCAGGTGTGTTGTGAAATAGTGTGAGAGTGGCTGTCTCTGCTCTTGTATTGCGCTCTGGGTATTGGCACTAAGACCCTGAGAGGGTCAGCAGGAATGGGACATACCCCTCTGTGTGCTTTCCCAGCTGCCCGTGGGCTAATGCAGCTGAGAACAGCCCTGCATCTGTAAGCCCAGGCTGAGTGGTGCCTCTGTTCACGGTGTACTGCAGCTGTGCTAAAAATTGGTGAATTTTGTTAATTCAAGCTTTATTCTCTATTGTCCCCAAAGGGGCAGGCAGTGCTCATTAGAAGTACCATCATGCTCAGTGCAAAGTTGCTCTGAGGTTTTCTTTGCACGTGGAACTCATGTTAGAGGCAGCTCCTAAGTTATAATTTGAGTGTGTAATCAAGTTTTAGTGGGCAGCCTCTGGAAAACAAGACTCCAGCTTTTTACATAACTT
Organism: Manacus candei; assembly: GCF_025592945.1. Taxonomy (NCBI): domain Eukaryota; kingdom Metazoa; phylum Chordata; class Aves; order Passeriformes; family Pipridae; genus Manacus; species Manacus candei. The sequence goes on from NW_026138143.1 coordinate 3,984,580, forward strand.
TCACTGAGAAAGAGGCCTATACTTTATTTATAGTTGGCTTTATTTATTGTACCTCTTAGTCATTATTTCAGTGAAACTGATGACTATAAAAGTACAGTGATGAGAGTAAGAGAATGTAAGTCCCTGGATTTCTAATTACTTCTACTTCATTTTGCAGGTGATGAAACGAAGTAGTAATATAAAAAATTGACAAGAACTAACAGTGTTTCCTAGTTAATTTTCCATACATTACATTCCTGAATATTGAAGAAAATTAGAATTTATTAGAGAATAACCTTTCCAGTTTCTTTGCTGAAAAATAAGAAATTGAGAGAGTTTATTTTTATTTTGTTTATGTTGTCAAAAGTGGTTTTAATACTATGTGTAGTTACCATAATTTGGGCCAGATCTCCTTGAGTGCTTGCTGCTTAGAGCAAATACACTGTAGTCATGGTTTGTGCTGGGACAAAGCCATAGGAGCTGGTGGTAAGCAGATTATAGGGTGTATGGGGCCCTAATGAAGCTGAGAGTGCATCTTGTCTATATGAGTATATTTATATCAGTAGAAATGCAACGTATCTCACAAACTGTCCACATGTATCTTCTTGATTGAGATGGCTTATCTTTGTTTTTCCTACAGGCTCATTCTTGATTCCACAGCATTGCTATGAGTCTCTTACTAACCGAAAAAGAAAAAAAATAGATGGTTTTATGTTTATTTTTATGGTTTGGGTGATCTATAAATTATAGCAGAGACTGCAAGACAAGTTAGGTCATGAAGAAACAGTAAATACTGATTTCACTTTATAATTATCCATGGCGTCCAATAATTTCTCAGACTCTGTGCATTTGTAACACCAAAGAGTGGGGTGGATGTGCACACACAGTTATTTTCCTTTTCTTAGACTTTTCAGAAAGAGATTTTCCATAGCACTCCTAATGCTAAATTTTTATCTGAAGCCAGTTCATGCCTAGTTAAGAGGAGCTGAATATGCAGTCCGTTTGGCTGGATGTACAGACAATGTAAAGGGGAAGTGTAAGAGTGTCCTGCTTCCACCTCCCCACCCCAGACAGCAATGCCCTAAAGTGTCAGAAGGAGAGCAATGCTATTAAGTCCTAGTTGTCATAATGACTGAGGAAAAATATGTTCAGGAACCAAACTGGAAGAAAGAGTCATGTCTCCTTGCTACCCCGACTGAGATAACATAGTTTGCTTATTACGTAGTTGAGCCTAGAACTTGTATTTCAGAAAATCCTGTCTATATAGATAAATAGTCTTTCTGACGTAGCAGAAGACTGGAAAAGTTATGTGTTTTTTTTCTTGATGTATCAGGAGAGTTGTGTGACTGGGACAGACTCACAGCCTTCCTTAGAAGGAGAAAACTCCTCATAGTGCCTTTTAAAGCAAGAAAGGGAAATGGAGTTCACACACCTAAATAGTGAAAGACCAGAGAGTTGATAAAAGGAATCTGTATTTATTTTTGATAATAGTAGTAATAGTAATCATCGTCATCATCATCATTGCCTGACTGGGAGGAAGGCCTATGCAGAATTTTCACCATTTTTTTTTAATTGACATTACCGTGATCTCTATCACTTGTCACTTGGCTGAAATAACACATAGTTTTTGCCAAAAAAATGAGTCTATGCTGAACCTAGCTGTCTTGGCAGTAACCAGAATTGTTTCTGCTGCTGTTGAGAAGATTGTTCTCCAGACTTTTGCTTCATCGATGACGTTGTGCTGAGCAGCTTTATAGTCATACAGCCATGGCACAGGACCACACTAGTTGATACTGCTTGGACAAGATTGCAGATAACCTGGTTTTAATTTTAAGATAGTTGTAATTGGTTAGTGTGCAAATTGGAGAAAAAAACACTTGCTTTAAAATGTGATGGTTATTAAATTTTGTCATCCTCCTATTGGAAATAATAAATGCAGCCAGATCAAGTTAATTTAAGCTTCTAAATAAATGTATATTGGTATGTTTTTTGAGTCTTGACTAAGAGGAACCTTCTATTGAACACATGTGGTTGTAGAGTTGGCAGCTGTACAGCTGGAAGTCTCTGAGACAGCTATTGTGCATGATTTAAGGACAAATTGCATTGTTCAGTGAAATTCTAGCTCTTGGCTTGTCTTACAGAGATAATAGTGTATACCAGCCCAGTGGAAAACTGAAGACAAATTGGTTTGGAATTATTCCGACTTTAACACACTTTTTGGGACAGTTGCTCGCATACCTGCTGATGTTTTTTTTCCATCCCAGTCTGATGAGTATTTCAGTAGTTCTGTCAAAACGTTTAAGCCAGCATTGCTCACAGTCACTTGTTCCTATCCTGCTTCATCTGAAGAGTTATGCCAATATAGTTCCTACCAAGCTGGACTAGAAAATTCGTGTAGATTATGAAAAGTGACAGTAAAGGCTACTTTTAATGCCATATTCCTTAACCCAGTTCACTTCCCTGATTGAGCTCACAGCGGTGCCCCGGAGAACAGTTGTGCAAGTGCAACTCAGATAAATGGAAAACGAATTTTCAGAGGATATGAACAATACTAAACTAGTAAGTTTTTGCCACTGTATAAAAAGTAGTCCTTTTCTACCCTTCCTGGCTACTGTGTATTCCCTGCTCCCTCTCTTGGTCAGCTTCACTGCTTCACAGCCATTTCTATGAAGCTTCACCAGGAAGCATAGATTACTTAATCCAACATTGCTGCCCAAATCAATTCTTGTCCAGCAGGAGTTTTATGGAATCTTCAATTCTTAGTGTTTCTGTAATGTCGGGAGAGGATAACTATAAGGCAAAAATCCAAAAGAGTATATAAAATCAGGTAATGCTACTGTGGAGATGGTAAGGGCAGGAGAATGAGAAAAGGCTGCAACCCTATCTTTCAGTGCAGTTTCCATAAAGGAAGCAAGTGGAGTAGGTTTTCTTTTTGGAGTGGCTTTTTTTATTGGTTTACTTTTCTCCTGCTTGTTCTATTTTGGGTTTATTTCCCCATCAGTCTTCAAACTTGGATCGTACCCTCCCTCTCAGCACACACAAGTATAATTTCTCTTATATCCTTTACATATACATAGCACACACTGTATGTTTTAGATAAAAGCCTCATCTAAGATTGAGCCGTCAAAGATCACATCTTTGGAGAGGGAGAGCTGATGCTCCCTGCACTCCCCTCCCCCCTGCCCAAATGCTTTTTCTCTAGGGTTGTTTTCCTTACTTTGTCTGCGTTTGGGAATATTAACATTTAAATGACCCCTGTTAAGTGGTGATATCAACACCCTGTTGACAGGAACGGAAACGAGGAGAGGAGACAGTTATACTGGGTTTTGTTTGGCAATCACTTCTGTAAAATGTGATAAAAAGAGTAATTCCAGCAGTGAATTTATATTTCCAAATATTCTCCAGAGTACCAAGGTGGACAAAACCAATTTTTTTCTTTCGTTAACTCTAGGCAAAAGTGTAGTATTTGAGAAACCAGCAAAAATAAGGGGAAGAGCTTAAAATCTCTGCTTCTGTGACTTTCCAGGATGTTTTTGTCTCTTGGACTGTGGTGACTGTGGGATGTCGTGGTGGCTGTGAGGACTCCCAGTACTCCTGTGTAACTTAATAATAATTTTGCACATTTCATCCAAATAACTTATTTCAACCTCAGGCCAGAGTCATTCCTGGACTTAATTTATATGTGATAGCCGCACCTGCTACAGACGGAAGCCAGAAATATGTACTCGTGTATTTGTCTTGTATTCCTAAACACTGCTTGTTAGCCAGAATTTTTGCTATCCTTGTGTTTCCCTGAAAAGAAGTAGCCAGACAGTGATTTCCTGTGCTTAGCAGGTCATTCATCCATCATGCCATCAGTTTTCCTGTATAGGAAGAAGTTTTTGTGAAATCTTCCACCTTTGTTGATAGTGGCCCTCTCTGGGGTCATACTGCATGAAAAGCTTTTATCCTAAGTGGCACTTTAGTACTATTCTACATTTGTTTAAGCAGTGCAGGCTCAGAAACATTTGTTGTGGTGAAGTGGTGTGACTGCTTGGTATCATTAGCTCCAATGGGTCGCACTGGCTTCCACAGTGGGACAACATTTTAGTTGTTCTTCCCGGTGCAGACAAGCCCTTATTGTGCACTGTAGGTTACCCCAGCTGGGGTTTAGATTTGAGGTATCTGGTCTTTGTGCAGTAGTTTTTGCATGTGAACAGATAGGATTTGGTCCGGGTCAGGTCCCTGATAACCTGTGTTCCATTGGAAGCTGCTCAGGATTTTACCTGCAGTATTTGAGCAAGTAGTAAGTCCCTATGGCTCGGGGAATTCCAAAAAGAATTGCTGCTCCTTGGAATTCGATTGGAAGTATCACAAAGTTCCTTTGAGGCCAAACAGGGAACATATCATGGTAGCAAAATGTCTAACCCAGTAATTTGTCATTCATGTTTATTTTGCATTATGCTGGCATTTCTGTTGAGATTTCTCCCTGTATAAAAATTGCCGTCTGTTTTTGTCTTTCACCACTGTAGAATCTCAACCTTTCACAACTGCTATTTAATTTACCCTCATAACGTTTGTTCTTTGGCCGTGGTTTTGTTCCCATTTGTGCAAGTGCAATTGAGGGATGGTTTCTTAAAAAAAAAAAAAAAAGATAAATATAAGTATTGAGCTAATTACAGTGTCTAGATCAGTAAGGCTTTCAGCAGTTTTGACCATACCTGTGGTAACTCACCAAGAAGGCTTTTATGGAACTATTTGGTTGCTACCACAGAGTCAGACCTCTGGAAGAAGCAACAGTTATGTATATATAGAAAGAGGAAGGCTGATGGAGGTAGCGGACTGTACTTAGTTCCTTTCCAGGCTGACTTGCTGGAAGAGTTAGCTTGGCTACTCCTTCAGCAGTGACTTTTGCATGGTCTGCGGGTGAACATGAGAGGAACTCCTGCTCGTGCCAGGTCCTTCTCTGTTACGTTTTGTTTTGATGATGGATGAAAATAGCATACACTCCTTTAGAGAACAGCCTCCACATCTTCAGTGGTAAAAGTCTATCATAGTCATGCTGTCCTGTGTTGCTGCAACATCTGATGTCCTAGATTGATTCCTGCTTTAATCACACCAAAGCAACAGAGATCAGTAGAAATTATTTGATTTAGTACAGTGGTTATCTTTGCTCTGGAGTAAAAGTTTTCTTTGTATTACTTCACCAGAAAAGTCATATAATTCAGTTATTTCTGCACATTATACTAAATTTATTTTTCTTTTACTTCGCACGTCTTCTGACATCAAGTTAACTGATTGCCAGTTAACTTATGATAGATAAGAGTTCTGTAAATGCTAAGAGAGTTGCTGTCTAAATGTGTTGTTCTAGGCCTCAGACTTTTATTCTTTAATCCATGTCTCAGTCATGGAGAAAATGCTCCTGATTATAGCCTATGGGGAAAACCTCCTACAAAACCCAGTCTGTCCTTTGAAGTGCTACCAGTTGGCAAACACCACTCTCTATCAGACAAACACCACCAATTTTACTTGCTGCTTAGCTGAAGTCAGTACCTGGATGAAAAGCAGCTCTTTTAAAACTGACCTCAGTAGAGTGCTATGAAGTTTGGCTAACATGCTGCAGAAGGTTACAAGGATCCATGCACATTTGAGAGATGACAAAACCCATTTGTGGTGGTGATTGTTTTTTGGTGGCTTAGCAGTCTGCCACAGCAAGGAAGTATTGCATTTGCAGAAGCACAGGAGTGACATTCTGCTGAAGCTGGAATCTCCTACTATGGAAAATGCTTTGAACTTTACTACTCATAAAAGCATGTTGAGGGTATTTTCCCCTGCTTTTTAGGACTGTCTGATAATCAGGATGCTTTTTATTTGTTCATTTTTACTGGCTGCACAAATAGCTGTTGTAGCATAAAAGAACCAAAGCCACAAAATACAAGAAGAAAATCTTGTCACTTTTTTAATTTGAGTTAGGCTGTAGCCCAGTCTGTGTTTGGATACATGGTAAACTGTGCCAATACTATCTTCAGGCATGAGTATTGCAGCTCAAAGCTAGCAGTGAAGGATTTTAAACCACTGTTCCTGTGTGTCATGGTTTGAGACAGCCCCAAAATCCAATTCCCTAGCTCCATCCCCCCTCCCACATCTCAACCTAATGTGAGATGGGTTTTTCCAGACAAAACACACCAGACTCAAAGTGGGGGGAAAGGGAATATATTACAATGACTATACAAATAAATACCATATCACATTATACACATGATCACAACTATCTCTACCATGACATATAGTATTTACAATGATCAGATCTCTTCTCCCCTCCAAATAAAAGTCCAGGAGGGAAAAAAGGACAGATCCCTTCCAGTCTCTGAACAGCAGCATCTTCTGAGGCAGCAGTCTGTCTTCTTCACATTGATGCAGCAGCTGTGGCTGGCTTTCTGCCAGCATCCACGAGGGAGGTATTCAAGCCTCTCTCTCGGCCCCATTGCCTCCAACCGAGGGGTCTTCCGTGGGCTTCGTAACCCCAGACAAGGTCGTATCACCACGTCATATCACGAAGACACAGGGGGGTCTTCGTGACGGTCTGGTATCTCCAGGAGACTCAGCTCCTTGCAGGGCCTCTGTGCCCTGCCTCAGGCTGCCACCGTGGCAGCAGTGCAAGGGGGGGGAGCCAAGGTCAACTCCCCCCGCATTCCTCTGGCCGTCCCGGTCCAGCTCCAGGACGCTCTGAGCTTCTTAGCTCCTCTCACTCCGGTACTGCTGTACTCCAAGGCTCCTCTCAAATAGGAGTCCATCTCCCTCTTTTCTCAGAGGGATCTCAAAGGAGTTTTAGGGGATCTGGTACAGTCTTACCCCCAGAACTCTGTCTCTCAGCTGCTGGTTCTCTCTTTTTCCCGGCTCTCCTTCCAGGAGTCCTTTCTCTGGTGCTGCATGTTGCTTCTGCTGCTCCTTCAGTTCAGGTTCTTATCTCTGGCTCTCTGCCACCGTTTCTCTGGTCAGTCCCGGCTGCTGCTCTGCGCCCATGGAGAAAACATCTCCCGGCATAACTACAGGCACCTAGCCCAGCTTTATGCTGTTCCAGGTCCCCGTACCCCCCAGCCAGGGGCTGGGAGGGCCCAGAGGGCCCAAGGGGCTCAGAGCCCCTTCCTCGTGGCTCTACAACATGGCCACCACTCCAACAACAACCCAAACTACAACTCATCTCTTCCGGTGAGCTTGTGGGATGTTGACATTTTTGCAGGAGCGCCCATTGGACAGAACTTCAAAACTTCCAGGGGTTTCCACCCCTTGGGGTCTACCACTTTTCTTAGCCTCTAGGGGAAACACAAGGTCCAAACCACTACACTGTGATGTACTCTTTCTGTTTTCTCCACTGATGGTTACGCAAGCCAGCCCAAAAGCTACCCTCCCTGAGACTGGTCCTTCTTGAAAAGAGGAAAATGTAAGGTGGGAGGAGTTACTGCTGTACCTAAAAGGAAAAAAAAAAACAAAAAAAAAAAACCCAAAAAACCAAACTATCTAGCCATGTTCTGGGAGAGAACTGAATCAGTGGTTGGAGAGCTTGGAGTCCTAGAGCTCTTGTGAGCTGAATGGCATTGCTGTGCATCTTGCTGTGACAGCAAGTGCAAAGGGGAAGATCTGGTGAGAAGGTGAAGGGAGGAAAGAGGGACCTCTGTGTTCTCCTTTTGAACACTAGTCTGCCCAGTGTGGAACTGCAGCCAACCCTCTGAAATAAAACTGTGAAATAGATTTAGGAGACAGAAGATGGGGTTACATAGGAGAGATGGATTTTTTTTTACTATTTCTTTCTATATCCTTTTTTTATGTTTGTGTTTTAAAAAAGAAGTTATTTATGTTTGATGCCATTTTTGCATTGATACTCTTTTTCTTCAGCTTTCTTAGAAGCATAATCAGCAGTTCTGAAGCCAGTTATTAGCAGGAGGATAAATTGCAAATTGCAATTAGTGAGCTACAGCTTTTAAATGCACTTATTATTTGCCCTCTACCCCTTCCTCCCCTTAATACTTGACTTTCAGTTTCTTGAATACAGTATTGGCCTCTTAGAATCTGAGTCAGTAAGTGACATTCTTAAGCTCGTTATTGTCTTTCTCGCTGGGTGGATTCAGCACCTTGGGGCTAGGCATGTCCATCGGTGTGTGAATTTTAAGAACAAAAGAGCTATGGATCAGTCTACACATTCTGTTGAAATAACCTTGCTGAAGTGTATTTATGTGTATTCATTAAGCTGGTGCAAGATAGTTTGGAGTTATTGGGTAATTGCAACTCTGTTGTTAAAATCCCAGGGTAAATTCTTTGCCACTCTTTGAAGCCAACAGGAAACTTGTCCCTGACTTAAGAAGGTCATAATTTTCGTTTATGTTGGTCCTACACAACTTTCAATGATGCTGATGACTCTGACATCAGTATTAGTAATGGAGACTACAAGTAAATGAGTTCTCCCGGCAATGGACATTATCATATCATAACAATAGGACAGAAAATGCTTGATGTGTGAATCTTTATTGTTTTGTACCAAGGGCTTTTTACACAAACACTGAAATAATTTAGGATGTCTAGATATGCTTTTTTCCTAACAGAAGTTAACACAAATATTCCAAACAAATATTTGAAATTAATTTTAAATGTTCTTTACCAGTTACTGAATTGTTTCTGTTCACAGCAAATTGTTAGTAATGTACTGCCTCTTATTGTATGTCTGTGAATTTTATGAATCAAGTATGGGGGGTTGTATATGCAGTAAATAGAGTACAGATGTTTTAAAGTGGTTTTCCTCACATGCAAGTTTTAATTTTGCAGACGATATCAGAAATTGCAGAAGATAATGAAGCCCTGGTAAGAACTTGATTAGATCATCACCTTGCATACTACCTCTTCTTTTGCATGACTGAGTTCAGGCCCTTGTGCTAATCTTTATATGTAAATATAACTGTGCATATTCATTCTGCAAGTCTTCAACTTTCTCTGTTTTCTGCTCTTTGATGCCCGTTAAAATTTTCTGATGAAGCCTTTTTTGCTTTGCCTGTGGAATGAGTGTTTCATTTCTGTAACTTCTGCAAGGGCTTTTACTGTTTCTGAAATAAGACTTTTGCTTTGTTTCCTTTTTTAATTTCAGCAAACAAATAATTTCCCTGCCTTCCCCAATTCCCCTCTTGAATTTGACTGGCTTATGTGGTTGATAGTTGGCAATTTTAATGGTTGATGTTAGTGAGATGAAAGTAAGAGTCATTGTGCCAGTTTGAATTCCTTTTATTTACTGGTCCCAGGTAATGCTAGTTGCAGATACCTGCATAAAGGAAACCTGTAGTGTAGTAAAGGGCATCATATTGGAAAGTTCAAAAGCCTGCTTATTTCCCTGATGATTTGGAGTGGAATTCTTCTGTGTGCTTGAAGTTAAGCACAGGCTTTGATAAATTGGACTCCCAAGAGATGTTCTAATATCTTGATTGGCTTGCAAATTTGACATCTCAAGTATAAAACCCAAGGAAGCAAAAGAATAATCAATTAAGCATGTCTGTCACTCTGAGAGCTCGATGTGATTTATCATGTGGAAATGCAGTTCCCCATCCAAATCCATTCTAAATCATACTTTCACAAATCTACTGTAAACCAAGTTCTGAAACGTTTATTTTTAAATCATTGCCTAATAAATAAAATATACAGTAAGAATGAATTTGGCAGGAAATTTAAATCCTTCTTCTGAGTTCACCTTCTCAACCTAGTACAAAGTAACCCAATTCATAATAGAAAAGCTTAGATTATGAGGAAAATTATGAAAGTGGCATGAGGCTTATGGTATTCTTAGCATCATCAACCTGAAGCATTACCTTGGCAGAATTACACCTGAAGGCTGTGCTGCCATTCAGCAGGACCTTGATAAGCTGGAGAATTGGGCAGAGAGAAACCCTAGTGAGGTTCTACAAAGGCAAGTTCCTGCACCTGGGGAGAAATAACCTCAAATACCAGAACAGGTTGGGCACTGACTTACTAGAGAGCAGCTCTCCAGAGAAGGAACTGGAAGTGTGGTGGATGACAAATTGACTATGAGCTGGCAGTGTGCCCTTGCAGCCAGGAACTTAACTTTGGAAGTTAAATAGTGCCAGTAGAAACTTCAGTTTACATTGGGGTACACAGTTCAATATGTTGAATTCCAGCATTAGTATGTGGGATGATCAATTATAATGGAAAGTATTGAGTTTGGGACTTGTGCTGAAAAAGATACCAGAGCCATTGGTCAGGATGTGAAAATAGTTCTGGAAGCTGGCCTGTTCATATGTTTTGAAAGTAAACTGTATACACTAGTGGTCTATGAGTGCAGTTATTGAACATCCTGACTATTTTCTGACCATGTGTTAATGGGAAAAGATTCAGTGAAACAAGAACTTTAAAAAAAACCCTCAGAGCTTGATATATTGAACTAAACTATAATGCTTTCCAGCCTCCACCTGCTGTCTTCTTGACTAAGAAGCTTAAAGAAACCAAATGCTAATTTAAAAAAAGAAAAGTTACTTGGGATTACAGGGTGACGTCATAAAGTGACAATATATCATTTTACTCTGGTAGCTTGCACATGCTAGCCTGGCTTAATTAAAACCTGATTTTAACAGAAGGGTCTTGTTTAATTGCTTTCTGCACTGAAGGAAATTTGGCTAAAATGTGACTTTCTCTGTCTTTTCAGCTGTAGGTGTTTCCATTTTGTTTTGGGATTTTATTTATCCCATTGCGTCTGATAGTGGAATTAAAAAAAAAATCCCATGAGACAGCTCTATTAATTGACTTTTGCATTGCAGTTCTGAGCTGTAGTCAAACCAAATTGATTGGAGAGTGCTGTCTTTCCTGTTTAGTCGTTCCTTGTCTTTTAAGAAAAGTAGTCCATTTAATGAAATTACTATGAAATGAACAAAACCAGGAAATTAAAAGATGGGGAATGAGAGAAAAGGTAATTCTAATCACATCTTCAGTGTGTAATAGTTCCTCTGGGCTAGTTTCCTACGCTTAATGTACCTTTAAGTGGATTTAGCCATATTCCATAATCTGCACCTGGATTTATTCAAGAATAGTTACAGTTATGTTTAAAATTCACACCTTGTTTTCTTTAATCTGAATTAACTTTCAAGCTTAGAGAAGCCCTGATACTAGGGTTACAAAGGTATTTCAGATTTTTGAAATGCAAGTCGTTTTAAATCAGTAAGGCTGATCCCTTCTAATGAACGCACTGAAACTACCACAAAGAAATATTTCACTAGTGCTTAGCACGATGAAAAAGAAAAAAATTTGTGTCAGTTGCAGTGTAGTGGTTAAGTGCATTTCCTGTAATCATCTAAAAAAATAGGGCAGCAACTATGCAGATTGTTCCATCATTTTCAGCTGCACTAAGTACCAAGTAGGTGCGAATTACTCCTAGTTTGATTTGACAGTGGCTTAGCTTTACCCTTGGAAAGGTTGCTTGAATAAACAAAGCAGTGTAGAAGCAGTGAAAAGGATCTGTAGCAATGCAAAAGGTACTTGTTCACACCGTGCTGGCAGAGCAACCTGCTACATCATCAGTCTTCTTTTTAGACTTAGATTTTTTCCCCCATGGCTTTTCCAGAGCCCTTGTCTTGTGATGATTAGATATATTCTGCTCCCCTCTTTAACTTTATTCATGGTCATTTATCCTTGACAGCTCCAATTTAAAAAGCTGTTCCTGCTCTTTGATGTTGACCTCAATGATGTCAGGCTTTTCAGCTGCCCAGTATTAGGCTGCGAGCACAGATAAGGGACTGAAAGTTACTGCTACCTTAACTCCTGCATTCAGTAGTAGGCTGCTACTCTCTTGTTACCTCCTGCCCCGTTAAAGATTTTTCTTTGCTGCCTTCCCTTTGCACAATTAAGCTCAGCTTTGATTCTGTTTTGCCCATAAAAAGTGGTTTGCCTAAAGTTGTATAGTCTTTGGCTTCTTATCTTAATGGGCTGTTTACTGTATTCTGGTTGTGACAGACAGGCAACAGTTAATTTCCAGGTTCTACTATGCAACTCTTTTCATGTAAAACATGAGACACTCCATCTAGCTTGCTAAAAGCTTGTATACCTTTTTTGTTTGTTTATTTTACCTGATGACAGTTAAGCCTGACTAATTGTCTTGATTTACATAATAATTTGAACAGCTGAATATTTCCCCCTCCATAATAGCAATAAAATCTTCATTTTGGTATGTGTGTAAAGTATGGATTGAGATTTTTTTTTTAAAAAAAAAACACCTAGGGGATTTGGGTGCTAAAGTGCCATTAATTTATTTTGATAAGAAATCCAAATTGCTCTAGGCATCTTTCAAAATAAGCACACCGGATAAAAAGATGGTTTAGCACATGGAAATGATACTAGAAAGGCATGTGAGAGACAGGTGTAGTAATCACGGTCACATGTACATTCCTGTCATTTTTATTTTTAGGAAAGAAAAACTAGTACGAAAATATGTGGAGGTTTTTGTTGTTTTTTTTTTTTTTCCTGCCCAGAGTCCTAAGGTAAGAATGCAGAGAATTCTTAGGAATGTAAATTAACAAGCTTTGACCTGATATTTCTCTAAAGCCTCCAGACATAAAGTGCAATTGTTGACTTACTCTTCAGTCAGGTTTGTCAGAGAGGTTGAGGTGCCACAGGCTGTGCGTCAGAGCATGGCCATCCATCCACACTGGAATGGCTCATGCTGGGACAGCTGATGGCATTCCAAACCACAGCTTTCTGCTGCTTAAGAGTCTTTTGCCAAGAGCTGCTGTGGGTGAAGAGATGCTTCATGACCAGCTACAACGGTGGTAAGAAGTGGGGAGTTAGCAAAGAATGGTGAAACTTCATCAGCTGTCCCAGTCTGAGGTGTCCTCACCTAAAAGCCAGAGCCCTGAACAGCATTCAGGAGGGCTCTCTTGCCTGAGAGCACAGATCATTAAGATGTCAGTGTTAGTGAGATACGAAATTGCAATTACACAGTGCATCTTTGTGATTGTTTTTCCCCTTTGCTGCTGTGACAAGCATTAAAAAACACCTTCATCAGGAATTATCTTCAAACTATTAAGTCATTTTACCAGAGCAGCAAGGGTTTGATATTTACAGAACTGTTGTGCCTTGTGCTGTGGATTAGTCTGAAAAGATTTTATGAAGAAGGAAGTGCCGTTATTTTTCCGACTTTTCGTATGGCTAAACTACTTACTGAGACTTTGAGTTAAACAGCTCCTACCATGTTTTTTCCAAGATTACTACTTTTATGAGCAGGCTTTGATTCCCTTGAAATTTCTAGCATCTATGCTGTCTGCTGCTCTTAATAGTATGAGTGCGTCTGTGAGTGTGTGTTTTGAAATGAATTGCTTGAAAGTCTATTTCTACCTATCTGCTTGTGTTTTACCACTTAACAACGAATCAATACCCCTCACTTCCCCCTCCAGATGCTTTAATCCTTATCTTGCTCTAGTCACCCTGAAATTGCTTTCATCTTTAGCTGTGCTATTCTTAATGCTTATCCTTTAAGCCTGGCTTTTGACTTTTGCCATACCACTTAGAATATACATGTGTGTGCAGGTATATACACAGGGTATAGCTATATATTTTAAAAGTGTATAGTATGTATGTGTGGTGCTGCATAATACATAGACCTGGAGTATTTCTTGCTGCTTGATTAGTCCCGGTGTTTCACCTCTTCACTCCTTAATTATTTGGGGCCCAGTCACTGGAATGACACCTGGTGGGGTGTCTGATCATTTTAAGTTGAAAAGTACTTTCACCTTCTGGATCCCAAACGATTGTGTCATTGTCAGGTCTGCTCAAACCAGGTTTATACATTAAAACCAGTATTGCCATCTCCATTAACCCAGTTCTCCCTCCAAAGTTGTGGAGGAGCCTGAATTAATCAGTATTAATCAGACAGGTTTGATCAGTAGTTTTGATGAGAAGACTGAATGAGACTGTTGAATCCAGGTTAGTTTAATTCCCTTCCATTCCAGCCACTGCTGTTTCTGAAGATGAATATCCATGCACAGGTTTAATGTAGTTTAAGTCATCCCTCTCAACTATATTTATTGTTGATGGAGATTAGCTTTCATGTACAATTAGTTTATAGAAGAGCATTCATGTACTAAATACAGGTTAACTGACTAAATTTTAAAACAATATATGACAAACTTCAGCAGAGAGAAATGATCTGCTTAGTTTAATGCTGGGAGAGATATTTTAATCTTTTCAACCTATTTGGCCTATCTTTTTAATTTTTAAAATTTTTTATTTGAATTTAATTTACTCTATATTCTTATAATATCAACATTCCATGTATTTGTGGAAGTATTCTGTCATGAAGATGCATTAGAATTTGGTGCAAGCTTTTAGAAGGAAGCCTTTCCTAAGAGTGCTGTTTTATTTGTGAGTTCATAAATAACCACTTTATGCAAAAGGAATGGATTGGGGAACATGACAGGACTGGAGCTGATTAAATTTCCTGCAGAGTCTTATTGTCATCTCTGTTATTAAACCCTTGGTTATTTGAAATGCTAATGATAACATTTTTAATCTAATGTAATTCTTAAATGATTTGCAATATTAAAAAAAAAGCAAAATAAAGAAACAAATAAAACCCCTTACTCCCCAAAACAAACCCAAAAACTTACAGATAATTTCTTTTCTGAACAAAGTATTCCTTGTGGAATTACAACAGATTGTTTTAGAGACACTATTTTTCACGTTTACTCTTCGATGCAGTTTTTTCATTTTGTCATAAATAATCAAAGCCATTGTGTATACCCTTACTTACTGTGGAAGGGAAAGGTGTTTTGGTTTTTTTGGGGGGGTTTACTCACAAAATGTCAAGAATGGCAAGGTTTTTTTCAGTGGAGGGCATCTTGGGAGATGTGATGAACAAGAGCTCCTTTCTTAAATGAAGGGGCCACTAAAAGCTGCATCTCACCATCAAGAATCTCTAAATGCCAGATTAAATCAAATCCAGCTATTAGAGTTGCTACATTAAAACTGGTTTTTCTGCCGTATTCCTCTGTACTGAGTGGATGTTCAATTATTGGTGTTGGGTTTATGCAGGATAGTAGGATAGCAAATCACAGAGTAAGGAACACCAATTACATTGATTAACTATGGCTTTAGTACCTGACTCAGGTTTTCAACATACTGAGCTTCGCAGTTCCAATCTGAAGGAGGGGTTTTTTTTTGTTTTGTCTTTTCATTAGGTTATCTGTTGCATTAAAATCACTGGGACTATTCATGCTGTTTGATTTTATGCTTTTACTTGTTAATGGCTTAGTGGCAGAGTAGTACCTTGAAGGCAGTTTGCATGCCCTGAAAGGTAATACTCCGCTCCCTTTCAGGCTTTGTGAGCTGCTGTTTGTATTGAGTAGTTAACTCACTGAAGGGCTTCATTGAAATCATGGTGGCTGCTGACTCTTCAGTACCCTGACTACACATAGAAATGAAGCTAATCTTTAAAAGCTGTTTTTTAACATAAGAAATTCCTGTGTAGCTAGTCAGGTTAGAGCATATTATCTATGTTGAGTTTAAACCCATTTTTAATTTCCTTGAGTTCATACAAAGGTGCATTGAATCTTAAATTTGCTGGGGTAAAATGCAGAGTGGTGGCCTGCAAACCCTAAACAATTTAGGTGCATACCTGGATAAACTATAGGAGCTTTGCAATTCACTTGATGTGGTTGCACATAGATAAAGAAAAGGAGATGCATCTTCATGTTTAAAGAAAGAAATCAAGGCATTAATGGTCAGAAAAATTGCTGTTTAAGATATATAATCTCTTCTGGTGCATGTTTAAAATATATTTGCTTCCTTGTGAGAGGAGGAATAAAAAATGCTCTAACTTTCTGCCAATCTACTTGCCACAGAGGTACCAAAACATGGCACCTCTATATTGCCTTCAATTAGGAGGATTTCATAAGTGCTAAGGGAAAAGTTTACTTCTTTTCTTCTATTAGATCTAAATCTCTGAATTTATAAGAAAAGTTTAATTTGGACTGTCTGATTTTTTTTGAATCTTGCATGCAGTGTTCTCCTGGGGATTAGTTCCCTTACAAAATTGCTTTCTTCCAGGTGACTATTCTTGTCCATGTTAAATTGCTTTTAAGACTGTCTGTTGCACGGCCTCTCTTGCTCTTCTGCTACCTCTTAGTCCGTAATTGGCTTCATTTTCCTGCCTTTCTGAAAGCTTCCTGCTGCTTTATTCCCTCAGTCATTGCCCTGCTGCATTACTGGTAAATGTTGTCATGACTCCTGTCTCTTGCAGCTTTGGAGATATGTTGTCCTTTACACTGACTGCATTTGTTGAGCTGATGGATCATGGGATTGTATCGTGGGATACATTCTCTGTGGCATTCATTAAAAAGGTAAATTTGTAATCAATGCTATCTGTTCTATATCAGTTTAAGTTTCTGAGGTGAGTTGTGGTTTGGGTTTTTCTTTTCTTCTTTTTTTTTTTTTTCCACAAAAAGGTACATGAAAATGGGATTAAAGTGCTATTTCAAACTATAAATGTTTGTAGCTGCAGAATGTGGCCCAGCTTCTGTGGAAATCAATTGGAGAGAATTGAGATCAAAACAGTATTAGGCTTATTACACAAGAAATTGCTTGCTCAGATATGTGACCTCCCTGTGCAGATACCATGCAATTAAAGAAAAAATTAGTATTTTGATTTAATGTAAACTAATATGAATAATGCCTTGTTTCTAGGATAAAAATACCAACTCTGAAATCTTTCCTCTGGGGGTATGTGAAGAACAGAAACGAGTTAGTTTACAATTTGAAATTAAGATGATATCTGCTAAGTTTATCAAGTTGTGCCCTGGACCCCTGAATCTTGCAGTTGAGTTATGTGGGTTTGAAGCAGATCTTTCCACCATTTGCAACATATCTTTCTTTTCTTATATGTAGGAGATGCACAAAAGCAGCAGAAACATGGTAGTGCTCTTTAGGTAAAGAAATTTAACAGACTTCAGAAAAAAGGTTTTGTTACTGATTTAACCCTTTTAATTTACTGTGGAAAAAAACCCCAAAACCACATCATGCTTCTTTACAAAGCATTTTCAAAACAGATTGAACTCAGAACTTATTATGAGTTAAAATACGTTTGTACAGGTTCAAAAGATATCAGTTACTTCACTAAAATAATATCAGAAGCAGTAATGGAATTAATATAATATGTGGGAAAGATATCTTCACTTTAGCAGAGTGGTTAGAAAATTTGGTTAGAAAATTGTTACCACCAAAGGAACGATCAAATTTACTTTTGTTACCAAAAGTGAAAGAAGAATGAACTATGTAAAGAGCATTAGATACATTTGATACTAAAGCTCAGTTTTGGTCATTAAAAATACTGGATGCTATTATAAGAAAAAATAGTATAATTGGTTTTTGGACTGGCATTGGGTTTTTTGTTTGTTTGTTTGTTTGTTTTTTCTCCAATCTTGCAGTCTAGATAGATTATGATGGTGATAATTATTGTTATCTTTTTGTGGCAAAGAAAATTCTACAACTGTTTTTTAACTGAGTGCAAGTGATACAAAGTCAAGCCCAGAATGTCTTATTTGCTAAGGCAGCCTGCTAAGGAGCATATGAAGAAACTTGCAAAAATTAGTTTAAATCAATTTACTTCCTTAGTGACTTAAAATTGTTGTCTTTGTCTAACTTTACCAACATCTTTTGCTCTGTGGATTGTATTTTAACAGCAGAAGAAAGTGTTGTGTTCACCCCTGTTAATGGCTCATCTCTTCTGTTTGGCACTTCCATAGGTTTCCTTGGACAATGACCCAATTTAAAAAAAAAACAAAATAAAAGACACAAACAAAAGTATTTTCTCAAAGTACCAATGAAAACCAAAACTGGCAAGTAAAACCAAAAGCGAAACTGGTGAGCAAGAAAGGGACCAAGGAGAAGAATAGAAAAGTTAGAAGAGAAACACAAGGAAAAAGAATGACAGAAATAGAGGAAAGAGGCACAGGTGTGTCCTGACCTGCATGCAGCTGGGAGCCAGAACAGCAGAGCCCTTAATGGGGCAGTGTGGGCAAAGGGCAAACCTAACGAATCACCTTTGGCCTGTGTCTCTCTGGTGGCAATCTACAGCTTCATTCTCACTTACTTCTCACTTTTGACAGGCCACTTGAGGTTCTTGATGGGCTTGCTCAAGTGGTTGACAGGATGGATAAGGGAGCTGATAAGTTTCTGCTAGCTGAGGGGGAACTTCAAACTAAGGACTTCTGCCCTTTGAAGCTACCTTTCATGTTAAATGAAAGCTAAATTGGAATGGGGTGGAATTAGCCTGAACTTTTTTCTTGAATGGTTTTTTTAACCTAAGAACCTTGAAGCTGGAGGAGACCTCAAGGGGAACCCTTGACTGCTTCTAATGCCTAACTCTTTGGTGTTGGATGCAGACTTGCTCCCACCTTTTGAGTACATAAAGAATGCTATTCCAACTCCTGCAAATAAGAATTGATGCTTTCAAGGAGAGCTTTGTTACTTACCTTGAGGGAATACAGCATCATTTGAAAAAACTTCCTTATGATGTGCAAGATTCTCTCAAGACCTTTTTCTTGCTTGTGACAATATAATTTTCAGCTTCCACAGTTACCTAAAGGATTTGGATTCCCAGTTCTTAGAAAAAGTCGTGGTAATTGGATATCAAAATTGTCCTGGTTCCAGCAAGGACAGGATTAATTTTTGCAGTAGCCAGAAGGGGACATGGCTAGGACCCGAAGGTTATTCTGTGCCACCTCATGTCATTTTCTGGGTCAGGGTGATGTAGAGGCAGTTCGTGTATTGCCTGTTTCCGGGTGGTGAGCATTTGCATGTGAATCATTTGCCTCTCTTGTACCCCCTTTTATTAATATTGTTGCTGTTACTATTCTTTTTCTTATTTCCTTGCTGTTTCCAGTAAATTGTTCTTAGCTCGTGACACTTACCTTTTGTGCCTCCAATTCTCCTCTCCAGCCCGCTACCACAGGGGGGAGAAGAAGGAGGATGGGGGAGTGAGTGAGCAGCAGTGTGGTTTGGAGAGTCTCAGTGGGAGCACTAAATTAGGGAATGCCATTTGTAAAACTTATTTGGTGCCCAATATGAGGCACAAAGGGTTGAGATAACAACAGATCTGACTAGAGTGGAATGGAAACAAATTTGGTCTAAGCATTTGTTGTATGAGGTCCAGAGGCACTGGTCACAATGTCGCTTGATCTGTTCATGTGGTTGAGGTATCTAACCCTGTATGTATTTCGATATATGCACTATTTGTCCATCCGGGTGCTCTTTTTCAGAGCAGGGAGGGGGATCAGGATTTCTTTTTTTGCTGTACTGTGTGTTAACAGCTAACGATATGATAAAATCAAGGGCAATGAGGGTCATTTTGGATGTGTGTTCAGTGTTGCTCTGCTACCCTTACCTTGGGCGCTACCTCTATGAGGCCATTAATAATTGTACTCAACCTGTAGGGAGAACCGGGAAGGAAGATCTTTTCCAGCTTTTCACCCATTTTTCCTCCTTCTGGCCTGTTACAACAGCTTTTGAGAATTTTGAATTACCTGTGGATGTTACGGAGAGCATGCTATTGTTGCTAAGTCTGTCATGTCTCCTCAATACGATCCACACTATGTTTTGAGTTACAAAATAGATTTTAACGAGGATCTTACAGAGATCTACTGCCCAGATGGAGAGTCATGAGTGTCATAGAATGTGGGAGAAAATGGCCCAGTTTTTGAAGACTATTCTGCTCCAATGGTTTGGAAGTTCACCCCGAACAACTATAGGACCTTGAAAAAGTGGCAGAACATTTGAATGAAAAATGCTGTGGCAGTTCCAGTGAGGCGAGAAGTTATGCAGTGTGCTGGGCCCTGGCTATTGTTTACTGGATGCTGCTCAGTACTAGACAGCACCCTCAGGGGGAAGAGGAGGAAAGCAAAGTAGGCATGGTGGCCACTCAAACTGCTGTTGAACCAGAGGAACAGTCCATGCTGGTAGCAGTCGCCCCTATACAGAAGAAGAAATCCAAGACCAAATCAGTTTGCATAGTGAGGGATAAGGAGGGAGCAGGTCCCTCAGAACAGGAGGGAGAGGCAGGGCCAGAGATAATCACCTGGTCCCTGTCCTCAAGTGAGCTGTGAGATATGTGAAAAGTTGGGTGAGCCCCTACTGACCTGACTACTCCAATGCTGGGATATTGCTGCCCGTGATATGAAACTAGATGGTAGTAAAGCCAAGCAACTGGAATTCCTGTCCCAGGATGTGGGCATTGACAAGGGGACCAGGAAGAGGATGGAAACTCTCAGCCTCTCAGAAGGACTGGGAAGAGGACAGAAACTCTCAGACAGGTGACTCCTGTCAAGCGTGAGGGAAAGGTAATCTCTCAAGGATGATCTAGTAGTGTACCCAAGCAGGTGGCACACAATGGAGAAAGGTGTCCACTACCTGAGAGAATTAGCCGTGCTGGAGGTAGACTATAAAGATTCAAATAATGAACAGTCCCCTGTAGATCCAGATGAGATCCAGTGTACACAATCCATGTGACAGAAGTTTGTATGGAGTGTGCCATCACTGTACACCAGCTCATTGGCATTGATGTCAGTGAAAGGGGAACAAACAGTGCTTCAGGTGAGTAGATGACTCCAGCAGTATGAAAGATCATCTCTTTTCCTCCCTACTGACCTGGGACTCTGCTGTGGAAAGACTGTCCAAGATAAGGGACAGATCTGAAAGACTCAAGCAAGTTAGAGAGGAAATGCCACACAGACCCAAAAGAGTATAAGGCACTGGTGCAAAATATATCCTGATGCCATCAAGATATGTAGGGGCAGAATCTGTTTCCATTGATTCTCTATGTGAGAATAGTCTGTAATGTTGAATTATATAATATTGGTTGTTGAATGACACTACTGTTGTATGCCACTACCATGGACAATGAGTACGGACTGCCCCAGGTACACCAGTCATGAGCTCCTGATGCAACCTGCAACCAGCTGACAGCACACCAGCCCTCCTGCCCTGGAAAACATCCGGGATTGATAGAATGCACAGTCGTGGACTAAATGAACTCAACAGACATCTTGGAGGAATGGTCATTGACTATGGAAATAACACCCATGCATGTGTCTGTATATATAAATACTTATAATAGAGGTATAACTATATAAACATTTATGCATAAATATATAAACTTATATTTATAAATATACAAACCCCATAGGTATTTATAAACATATATAATATCTATAACTATATGTATATATGTATATATTTGGAAGGTGTAGGATTTGGACATGACATAAATGATATAGAATGACGGGTGGATAATGTCCTGGTTCTGGCTAGGACAGTTAATTTTAACAGTAGCTAGGAGTGGGTATGGCTGGACTGAGAGATTGTCCTGTACCACCTCACATCATTGCCTGGGATGGGGCAAGGGGTCCTTTCCAGGTCAGGATAGCGTGGAGACAGCTCACTTGTTGCCAGTTTCCTCATGGTGAGCATTCATGTGTGAATTGTTCGCCTGTTTTGTACCCTCTGTGATTAACATTGTTGCTGTTACTGTTCTTTTTATTTCCTTGCTGTTTCCAGTAAAATGTTCTTATCTCACCCCATGATGTTCAACTTTTATGTCTCCAATTCTCCTCTCCAGCCCACCTCAGTGGGAATGGGAAGGGGGAGTGAGCAAGTGGTGCATGGTTTGAGGTGTTTCAGTGGGGACATTACACTGGGGAATACCATTCCTAAATCATGACAAAAATACACTATACAAATTTGTTACCCGCATTTTTAGTTCCAACAAGAGGAGAAATAAAGTTTGTAGTATTGGTTGAGATAGTTAAAAAAAACCCTCTTAAAATTATTTATATAATAGCTGTTTCATAAGTGTGTGATGAAGAGTCTTAGCAATGATGGATTTTTACGCTGCCTTCTAAAGTATATTGTGCAGGAAAATGGGGTGGTGGCTGGGAAAGTATTTTTGTGTGTTGTAGCTGTCAGTTGTTTTTTCTGTAGTCAAGTGCAACTCTAGTGCCTTACTTTAAAATGATAAACACCTCTTAAAATTTTACTATGCATTGGAACTTAACAGAGAACAAAACTTAGACAGATTTTTCTGTACATTTCCAACAACAAAATAGTCCAGGCAAATAACTAATGAACATACATAATGAAAATCAGATCTGTTTCCTTCACTGTTCTTTCCCTATGTGGTTTTTATTCCTGGCATGTTTCTTTTATTTTCTTCTTATTATTTATTTTTTATTTTTTTTTAACTTTTGAATACTCTCCTGTGCTTTAAGTGATGCTGAACCAGGAAGAGAACTCAGACGATGCAGTTTAGTTTGCTGTAAGTTTCTCGTCTACCCTCAATTTACATGTTGAGCTCCTATTTAATCAGATCATTGGAGTTGAATGTGTAAAGGGATTCTGATTCCTAAGTTCCCTTGAAATTGGTAGGAAGTTAAGCACCCAGACACTTCCTTTGTATGTGGCTATATATGTTCCAATAGGACTATGCAGTTATCAAGGTTACAGGTATTTTGGTGAAGAAATAGTTTTATCCTTAATGAGAGAATGACAGTTATTTTTGAATGTTGAAAGCCCTCTCTGTGTGGAGTGGTCAATAAGCAGAAAGCAGCAAATAGCACAAATTTGAACTCCTGTTCATTCCTGTCTCTTCTCAAGAAGGGTGTCTTTTTTTCCTACATCCAGAACTTCAAGTGTAGTAATAGAATTTCTTTTTGATGTAATTTTACTCCCTCTGGAACTTGCATGCCTTATTTTTCAAGGTAGACAAGCGTATTATTTCTAGCCAGACTTCATGCTTCACCAAGGTGGTTATGAATATATATAGCTTGACATGAAAGTTACCTAGCAGATGTTTTGCATCTATGTTCAGTGTGATACGTCTTTTTTAAACACACAAAGCAGCTTCATACCTTGGGTTAGTGTTTATGAGTAAAAGAGATTATGATGCAAGGTCAGAAGGATAAATAAGGCTAAGGCAGCCTTGCTTAGACTGAGGTTCCAGTTATCTGTACTGTTACATTTCTGCAGCACCTCATATGAATATGTTATATCCCAGTGAAGCGTTAACACTGACACTTGAAGGAGCTGCTGCACCAAGAATAATTCATATATGTCAGGGCTTCTAAAGAGGTGACAAAAGTCTGGCAAGTTGGAACACAGCCTGGACATATTGTATTCCTGCTGCACGACTGATTCGTGGATGGTGATAACTGAGGCATCTAGGGTGCTTTTGGTTTAATGTGTGAGCAGTGCAGAGTTGCTCTGTGCATACACTGTCCCTATCGTAGGCCTTGTGAACATCTGGCAGCTCTGGCTGCAATGCATCAAAACACATCTGGATTACCATTAAGAGAGGTAGGGTAGTACAGTGCTTCTGAGATACAGCTTGTTACTCTAAACAGCTCATTGTGCTTCATATCATAATGTAAATATTACTTGGGCTTAGGATTTGATGGCAGCAGATACTCGAAGGCCAGAGTAGGAAAAGGCTAGCTGAGTTGCTTCTTTCCTCCTGTTCTCCATGCATGTATAGGTTGGTTCTTACAGAAAAGAAATTCAGTGTATATTCTCTGAACTGAGCTACATTTGGGGTAGAGTGTTCCTGTTGTGGTAACACAAACTAAATAGCAGGACAAATAGCAGTGCTGTAACTGATTAGAAGACGAAAAATCTGTCCCTCTTTCCTTGTTGTCTCCAAAGTTGCAGAAAGGGTGTTTTGCTCCTTCAGTACTATTTAAAATGTCAAAAGTGCAAAACAATGAATGAACAAATGAATGAATGAATGAAGAGCGCCTTACGGTAATAAAATGCTTAATGCCATCAGCATTGTCCATGTGTAAACATTTAACTGTGAATTTTACAAGATAGCTTTTCCAAGCGTAGAGCATGTCTTTCTTTCTCCTAAAGGAAAACAATGCCTAGATCTGAGTAAGCATCCAGAATTGGAAACAGTAGAACCACATTAGTGGCTTGTAGCATGAGTACTGTAGCATGAGTGTGCTCTGTATTTTCTGGAAGAAATGTATCAAACTTGAGATAGAGCCACTGTAGGCTGTTATTTGGCTGTAAAGAGCAAATAACTGTGGTCACACTACATTTCTTCTGTCTGTCTGTGCTTTCTTGGGTACCTTTCATCTTGACAGTGCTGGTATCAGTGCATTCAAAGAAAACCCAGGCAATTCTTGCTTCCTGCATCAGTACAAGGCAGGTTTCTTCCCAGGAAGCCGGGTACATGGACTGAGCAGCATACGGAAGAACACGTGTTGCCACGTCTTACTGCACAACTGTGTTGGCTCTGCAGATGAGTGTGCAGCATGCAAAATAGCAGAGGTCATACTTGGTTTTAATTAATGTGCCATTTTTTGTGGCAGCTTGCAGTAAAAGTTAAGGTTATTAATGCAAGGCTGGACTCTAGACAGAGTCATGAAACTGGTTGTCCTGATAAATGATCACCAACAGAGTTTTAATTTGTAACCTGGAAAGAGCTTTCAGCATTGTTGGTAACAGCAAGGGGAAAAAAAGGACATGTTTATCTAGAGTGTGTTTTGCCAGAAAGCTAGATCTAAATTTCTCTTTTGAAACATTTGCCTTAAGCGTAGATATTTGTTTAGACAAAACTAGCTGCACAGGTTTCTGCTCGAGAGA
Source organism: Manacus candei (assembly GCF_025592945.1). Lineage (NCBI taxonomy): Eukaryota > Metazoa > Chordata > Aves > Passeriformes > Pipridae > Manacus > Manacus candei. Next base: position 4,009,207 of record NW_026138143.1, read on the forward strand.
ATGAGAGGTAGTCTCCTTGTCCTTTACAAAGTTTTCCACACAAAAAATATAATTGTTCTATTTCTTTACTGTTGATTTACCATGTTCATAATGTAATGATAAAGCATACACTTCAGTGATATGAATATTGGCATAAATCTATGGTGATTTGTGCCAGCTGAAGAACCTGTGCCAGTCTGTCCTTTGATGGTATATGCAGTGCCTGGTTGACTGTTTTCAGGTGTTTGCTGATGTGTGGATAAGAGTACTTTTTTTCTAATGCCTTTCTGAGCCATGTCCACAGTTTTTTCTTATCTTCCCCTGTTTTCATGACAAGATGTAAATTCTCTAAATGGTTGTATTTGCAGATAGCAAGCTATGTGAACAAATTTGCCTCAGACATCTCTATCTTGCAACGATCTCTAGCAATCCTGGAATCGATGGTGCTCAATAGCCATGACCTGTACCAGAAGGTAGCGCAGGAGATCACAATTGGGCAGCTAATCCCACATCTGCAGGGGTGAGTGTATTCAGTTGCCACTTGATGTGGTGGATTATTTTTTTTTTTCCCCAAAATGAGCACAGCATTTGGAAAAAACAGCGGTGTAAAGACTGACAACCTCTTTTATGATTCCTGTGTCCACTACAAGTGACTGGATAACTGGTAGCCAGCTTTCTGGAGTTTCTTGGTCATTAGGGGCTATTTTTGGGCATTTAAAAATTTTTTTTCAGTGAGCTGCATGTGTAGTTGGAAGTAGGGAATGAAGAGAAGAGCACCCTACAGTAATAAAATGCTTTTAATGCCATCAGCATGCAGATGGGGTTGTTTTGCTTGTCAGCCTCTGGGAAGTGTGTAAGACAAAAGTTGCTCAACTTTTGCTGAAGGTGTATTGGAAAAGGGAGAGGCTTTTTCTTATATAGTAATGTGCAGTGGTTAAATGGATGGAAACTGCCTCTTGTAGCATAGGGTAATGTACTGTGCATGGTGTATAGTTGGGCTCATCTCCTAGCTGGGACATTTTTAACTCCCCTGAAAAGCTTTTAGTATCAGCAGGTTCATCTCTGGAACCCTTTAAGGGAAGAGTCCTCTTCCTGCCTCTAGATGTTGTGCATCTGGCAGAAGGTGATTGTTGGTCTCCTACTATGATCAGTGGAGGGTCAATGGCAGTTCAACAGGGTGGTTCATTCCATCTTCCTTGAATTCTGAGTCCCTCTGGTGCATCTTGTCTCTCTCAGTAATGCAGACATCCTGGTCACGACCAACTTTGATTACCTAACTTGCATGGTTAACATGAAGTGCAAACAGTCTCTCCAATTCTACCTGCAGCTGGAAGATCAATTTCTACAGTTCACGTGCATTCATGCTCTTCTCTCATGTTTATAACGTTGTTCCAAACAGGACAGACCAAGAGATCCAGACGTATACCATTGCGGTAATAAATGCACTCTTCCTTAAAGCACCAGATGACAAGAGGCAGGTAAGTTGTTGGGTTTTGTGTACTTATGTATCTGTAGGAAAATAAATGTTTCATATTCATACCTACAATTGTCTTAGTCACATTTTTCTTGCAGTTAATTCAGACTGAAACTTGATCAGTTATTTCACGCTGGTATATCATTCATTTTAATGGGGCTACCTCCATCTTGCACCAGTATTATTAGGGATTAAGCATTCTTCCATGCTTTTGTAGTTCCCTGTAACCTCATTTGAACTGTGTTGACTGTGGCTGACTAGTATTTATTGTACTGAACTCTTTGCCAGCACAGCTTGTAAAACCAGGCTATTTTTTGGTAGAATGTTTTTCCCCCAGATTTTTTATTTAAAAGTGTGTTTCTTTTGAAAATGGAAATATTTTGCCGTGTAAGCATTTCAGGACGTTTACAGTGTGCTATTTTAACTTAGCTTTAGTGCCAGATATCAGAAGTCTCAAAAGGAAAGATTGCTAGTTGCTGTTAAATGAGGATGGAATGTGAAGTGTTATGAAATGGTGAAGTTTTATCCATGTTTATAAAGTTGTTAGCCTGTGTCAAAACAGATTTAGTCATTTATTTATTTAGCATTTTTGTCACCAGTGGAACAGCGATGATAATTCTTGTGGTGACATACTGTTACTGCCTAGAAAAAGTTCATCGAGAGTTGCTGATCAGTTCTGACAAGGACTTTCCTGAGATTTATTTACATTTTTGAATGCTGGAGCCTGCTTAAGCAAACATCAAAGCCCTTATGAGTTTTTTTCTTTTTTTTTTCTTTAAAAATATTTTTAACATCGTGAAAGGGGAAAGTAAACCCATGGTTTAATTAGAAAAAGAAAAAAAAAAAGGAAGGTGCTTCCCCTCCTGCTTTTTTCCCTTTTTTCTCCAGTACAGCCTTCAGTGGTTAAGGGAAGAAGACACCTAATAAACAAAAATGGGAGTAAAACCTTTCTTTCAATTTTGGCATAAATCTATGATAGATGCTTGTAAGAAAACCAAATATTTTGCTTTTTACATTTGTAAATAGTTGCTGCTGCTTATGTTTCTGTGAAAAGTATGCTTTGGTCATATTTGAAGTTGAGAGACCATGTCAGATGTAGATAAGACTTTAATATTAGTCAGTGGGCATGTGTTCCTTGAATGACAGTACCACAGGGTGTTGCCCTGCATTGCCAACTGTATTTTCACCAACAGTGTAACCATCTAGTGAGGCTGGCAGTAAGCCAGGCAGACTTCACCTTTAATACCTGCTGCTGTGACACAAAATTGTTGGTCACAGAGTTTATGATCATCAGAAGATAATGATCTGGTTTGGCTCGAAGGCTGATAGCTCTGACACTTGCAGAAAATTTTCTTCAGCCTTTAATGACTTATAATAATTAGTCAGAATCTATTAGGTTTCTTTTTGTATCTGTCTTGTGGTTAATTAGTAAACCATATAATGAAGAAGGTAGGTGTCCATTGGCTTCAAGATAGCGTTAACTGATGGAGTTTACTGAATTCTGTCTTTCTAAGACAATGTACTGACTTGATGCAGACTCACATAATTAACTTTCAAGTGCCCATCATCAGATAAGGTTCAGTACTCACCACTAATATGGTTAGAAGAAAGAAACCGCACCAAAACTCTTATGACTCCAGAAGCCTTGGCACCCTCTCTGCTGCTGTCTTACGGGGACTGGCATGATGTGGATGACTGCACTGCAATTAAGGAAAAGATTTAAATTGGCACTGCTATATGAATTCTTTCCTCTTTTTTTTTTTTTTAAAATTTTTTTTTTTTTATTTTCCTCTTACTCTTTCCGTAATGCAGAAAGCCAAGAGGTCCAAGGTTGGGGTTTTTGTTCTTTTTTTTTTAATGGAGACTTCCTGGTTGCTTTGCTTCTTCTGCCACTGTCAAGGACCAATAATCTAGAAAAACCTAGGTTATTTAAAAAAAAAAACAAACCTACAAAAAAGGTCTGTCGAAAAGAGATGAGAGTTTGAGCATTGAAATGATACTATGTATGTTTGAAACACTTTTTTGGCAATTCTCTGTATTTCTGCAGAGACATTTTGCTATGGAAAACGAGATGGCAAATGTTGTCAGATAATTCTTCTCATCTCTCAGTACAATACTTATATTAGGAGAGGCAGCTCATTAGCTGCTAATGACTGTATAGCCTTTTTGGAGACAAAGTTGATTATGATGCAGTAATTGGTTTTGTGAATGCTTGTTGTTCCTATCAGTTTTTAGTCCAGTGACAAAAAACAATATCTCAATAACAGCTTTTTAAATTATAGGTATAAGAAAGAAGTGACAATTTGATAATCCTCTCCAAAAAAGTAAAATAAAAGAATTCCCCCCCCTTTTTAAATTATAGGTATAAGAAAGAAGTGACAATTTGATAATCCTCTCCAAAAAAGTAAAATAAAAGAATTCCCCCCCCTTTTTTTTTTGTCTTGAATGCAGAAAAGACTGTCTCCTATTCTTTACCTGTTCATCTTTTTTGGCAGTGGGTATATAGTGTGACAAAACCAGCCAGTCCGTTCCACGTAACACAAAGTATATTATGTGTCTGGCACTCCCCCTGCAGCCCAGTTGTGCATTTCCAAAAGAACCATCTGTGTCATCCATTCCTTTGCTGTTACATGCAATTGAAACCTTCTTAGCTTAAAATCTAAAGCTGAGTTTCCCTTTTGTCCCTTCTTTCTTCTTTATCGCACCCATGTTCTGTTGCAAGCACCCTTTGTCTGTTACAAAGAAAACAGCTCAACACCCATGACTGCCTCTGGTTTCACACCTTGAATTATTTTCTTTTTGCAAGCAGGTTCTCACCCTAACACTTGCTTTATTTACACTGTTTCTGCAGCCCTGTTTCAGCAATCCAGTTCTTTGTGTGTTTTATGTAACAACCTTAGTTTTCCAATTTTCTAGTCTCTTTTTTGTTATATAAAAGTAACCAGTATGTACTCTATATTACTCTTCAGCTCTCACAAAGTTCAACAGGATCTTTTTTTAAATTTATTTCTCCTGAATATGAACAATATTTTTTATATGGTGCCAACTGCACAGAATCACAGTGCATCCTAAGAGTTTCCTTAAGCATGTGTAAGCATTGATTTCAAACAGGTCTAGAAAGAGAAGTTAATTTAAAGCAAAATTGCAATTGTGGAACATGGACCAATGTCAACATTGCTTCTAAAATACAGGGGAAAAGTATTCTTTGTTATAATGAAACAGTACTGAGTTGTAGGCTGATTTATTGAGTGAAAGTTAGAGCACTTAACTTTTAAACAGCCAAAATATTATTTTAAATAAGCATGTTGATTGACATCTTGTTTTAAAATCCTGGCTGACTTCCAGTCCATGCTTTCTTCTGTATTGTTTGTGGGGAAAGATTGTGCTTGAACAAGGGTGTAAATACTCTGTTGAACTCACAGAGGTCTCTTCTGAAGTCTTTCGCTGCTGGTTTTGAATCATCAAAGTCCTCAGCTTGTGTCATAATTTTAACCTTTTTTTGCCCCTTTTCTCATGGTAGGGTAATCTGAGTTTATGATACCCCAAAAAAGGCATACAGTCATTTAGCTGATGACAAATGACTGTCATTTATAAATAACACTACAGAAACATAAGACCTTTGCAAGTCAGTGTATTCTTCTAGGTATGACACTAAAACACCTGCTTCTGGCTAATTTTTTTTTTCTTTTTTTTACTAAATCAGGAAATGGCAAATATTTTGGCACAAAAGCAGCTTCGTTCCATCATCTTAACTGTAAGTATACAGTTTTCAAAGTTACTGTTCGCTAGAAGAGAGAAGAGGTGACTCAAGTTTTGTTGTTCATAGCTGTAGCACAGAAGATAGCGGTTTGGTTGTTGAGTGGGTCCGAAACTGCTTTTTAGAAAAGTTCTTTTCCCCTTAAAATAAATTGTGGTTTCTTCATGAAAATATAATACTGAACACCTTGGTATTTTTTGGTTCTGTTGATTATTCTGTCTCGATATAAAGTTGCACACAATTTGTCATGGCTTACACAAAAGAAGCATGAAGTAGAGTTAATGAATATAATATAGAAGACCAGCACCTGCTATCATGGAAAATCAGAGGGATTTTGCCTTTGACCCTTAGAGTAGATTACATCTTCAAGGGAACAAAGGAAAGTGTGCTTTCTTGGTGTACAACAAACCAAACAACAAACAACCCCTCGCACCTTCTCATTCACTGTCATAATTTCAGTGATGTGTACAAACCCCTCAGAATTTATTTCAGAAGGAATGGTTTTACACTGTTTGAGCTTGTAGGGAATTTATAATAATCACATGGATAATATTCTTAGGTGTTTATTTATTGTCATAAAATGCTCCAGTGCCTTTTGGCAGACAGATTCCTTTGTTCTCTGGAACTGTACAATATATGTTGATGTATCCATCTCCTCCTTGATGACTCTTTCCTTATGTACTTTGCTGTATTTAGTGACCTGGGTCTGTTTCCCATTTAGAACAACGTGGTGTTTTTGGCACACCAGGGATTTTTAAATTGTCCATCAGTTTTGTGTTTACCTTCTGAAGGGGATAATTCTGCACCTGTGGGGCATTGTATGCTAATATATTTCTAAGCAATTTTCCTCATACTGAATGGAGTAGTCTGGTAGAAGCAGGATTGTAGTGTGATGTTGACTCCCTGTTGAGCCCTGTTAAATCACTGTATTCTCTGTCTGTCTTTGGAGCCTGAATACTTTTCTACTCAGACAGCTACTCTATTAAATATATTCTTAATATACTCTCTTTTAAAAAAAAATAATTAAAAATACAGAGCTCTAACGCTCTTGGTATGGAATTAATTTTTCTTTGAAGTGACTTCTCAGCACTGTTTTTTTTAAAGCCACTTCTCAGTATATGCACAGGCCCTACCTAGTGTAAAGTCCTGTCCCTAAAAGTTGCTTATACAGTGTGTAAATCAGTAGTGCTAGTCCTGGTTTGATTGTCTGTGGGGTTTTTTTGTGTTTTATTGTTGTTTTTTTTTCCTTTTCTGGAGCATATATACACTATTGCATAGGAAACACATACTGAGAAAAATGGAAATACCTGACTGCACCTAATGCACTTTTCTTATGAGATGATATTCACCAAAGTCTCTCTTTCTTTGCAGCATGTTATCAGGGCACAGAGGGCCATCAATAATGAAATGGCACACCAGCTTTATGTTCTGCAAGTACTTACCTTTAATCTTCTGGAAGACAGAATGATGACAAAAATGGATCCACAAGATCAGGCAAGCATCTGGCATGATCTAGTCTTAGCAGGAAGCAGACAACTGTTCAGTGATGTACCTAAAGCTCTTTATGAAGGAAAAAACACTTCTAGGAACACTTACATAAGTCATTAATTTTCTCTCTCTGTGAAGTTGGGTGATGTTTTTTGGTTGTGATAAGATGTACTGGCTATTGCATTCATTGTGAAAAAGGAGAACAAAATGGCCAGGCCATTCTCCTTAGCACATAGCTCCATGAACTGAATTTTGTGTCTTCCTGAGCAGAAACTGAGCTCCAATCCAGCATGTTTCCTTTGTGTGCTTCTCAGAAGCAACAGAGATGTATGGTCCTTCCTAAAAGTACTTCTGTAGAGCTAAATTGAATGTTTAAATGAAAACTATCTGGCATGCTAGATTTGAAGTTAATTTTGTGTAACAATAAACCCTGTTTTTCATACTGGGAACCTATATGGTAGTTGTTCATTAGTTTATTGCTTCTGTGTCCAAACACTGGCTTTAATATAGTTCACTGTGCAAAAAGAGACACTTAATCCCCTAAGAGATTCAAGAGGTTTAAATATATGGTCAATGAGCCATATGGAAGATTTGTTTTGTTTGTTTATTTTTTGTGGCCTTTTTTAGGCTCTGGACAAGGAGGAACCTGATTTCATTTTTAAGAGGAAGTTATGTTTAGACTTGCTGATAATTTGGAGAAGAGAAGGTGGGACAGCTAGATAGTTTTACCATAAGTAACATCATGCTGTAGGTTTCTATCCTTCCTGTTTCTTAAGTTTGAGGCAGGGAAGTTTGACCCTTGGGAATGTACATGCAGTCAACTAGCACATATCTCCATAGAGAGTCACTAACACAGTGTTGTTAGTATTATGATAGGGTGGTTATCACTGTCTTGAGACATTTGTAGCGATGTGTAAGTGTAGTAATTCCTCTCTTGCTGATTTCTGTGGTAGCAGAAAATGGACAGTTACAAAAACGAATTTGGAGTGCTGAGTCATTTTGATTTCATCCAGGAAAGTATTTAAGTACCAGCTTCATTACCAGCTTAATTTGAAATTTGTGTAATCTCTTGGCTTCTGTGGTTAAAATTGTGTAGTTAGACTTTGATGACGTGGGTCCTGCTTCTTAAAGTCAACACTTGGGCACCTTCATGTGAATCTCCTGAATGTGATGACTTTTGAAAATGGGAACCACAAGGTCATTCTTACTGACTGTCCCTCCAAGTACAAAGTAGGGAACTTAGACACAGAAAGGTTGGGCATTGGAGGGAATACAGTGTTTTGAAACACCTTTTGTGGTATTATTTATTAAATTGAAAGTTAAGTTATTTAACCAATTTTTTTTAACCTTGTTTTCACATAGGCTCAACGGGATATCATATTTGAACTCCGAAGAATTGCATTTGATGCAGAGTCTGAACCTAACAACAGTAGTGGCAGTATGGAGAAACGCAAGTCTATGTATACTCGAGACTATAAAAAACTTGGATTTATTGTGAGTATTTTTTTGTGGTGGTCCACTGAAAGTGGGTGAGGGCATCCATTATAGTACATATTTTAATCAGTCACTTCTCTTACTTGGTCTGCTATTTCCTAAAAGGGAATAACTTTCCTCCCATCCCCAGAAATCCCAATTTACAGTTTTAGCAGAAGCTAGGGTGCTGCAATGAGTGACTATAAACTTTTTAGAAAGGATAGGCGAGGAAGGAGAAGCAGTGGGATAGTCCTTTATGTTATGAAATGTTTTGACTGCCTAGATCTTAATGATGGTGATGGAAGGGTTGACTGTTTATGAGTCAGGACCAGGGGGAAGGCCAGCGAGGCAGATGTCATGGTGGGAGTCTGTTACAGACCACCAACCAGGATGAAGAGGCAGACAAAATATTCCATAAGCATCTGGGAGAAGTCTTGGGATCTCTAATCCTTGTTCTCATGGGGGACTTTAAACTTACCAGCTGTCAGCTGGAAATATGATACAGTGGAGAGGAAATAGTGTTAGGAGGTTCCTGAAGTGTGTGGAAGATAACTGAGACCAACTGTAGGAGGTTAAACAAGGTGAAGTACTGGGTCTTGCAACCCCATGACACACTCCAGGCTTGGGGAAGAGTGTCTGGAAAGCTGCTCAGAGGAAAAGAACCCAGTGGTGTTGGTCAACAGCTGGCTCAATACGAGCCAGCCGTGTGCCAAGGTGGCCAAGAAGGCCAGTGGCATCCTGGCTTGTACCAGAAACAGTGTGCCTAGTAGGACCAGGGCAATGATTGTCCCCCTGCACTGGTGAGGCCACACCTCAAATCCTGTGTTTGGTTGTGGGCCCCTCACTATAAGAAAGGTATTCTGGTGCCAGAGCAAGTCCAGAGAAGGGCAATGAAGCTGGTGAAGGGTCTGGATCACAAATCTGGTGAAAAGCGTCTGAGGGAGCTGTTGTTGTTTAGCTTGGAGAAATGGAGACTCAGAGGAGACCTTATCTCTCTCCACAGGCACCTGAAGGGAGGTGGTGGCAAGGTGGGGGGTCAGTCTCTTCTCTCAAGTAACAAGCAACACGACAAGAGAGGCTCAGATTAGATATTACATAAAATTTCTTCACGGAAGGGCTTGTCAAACATTGGAAAAGGCTGCCCAGGGAAGTGCTTGAATCACCAGCCCTGAAGGTGTTTAAAAGACACATAGATATGGCACTTAGGGATGTATTTTAGGGGTGATCATGGCACAGATGGACTCAATGATCTTAGAGGTCTTTTCCAACCTGAACAACTCTAATTCTAGTTGCAAGAAATAACTACCTGAGATTGAAGCATGTAGTTTTGAATGACATGTCATAACTAAAATCTAACTTTTAATGATATCTTTGATGAACAAGCATTGACTAATGGATCTGTTTCAGCCCTGTAAAGTCATCGTAGTCTGTTAATAATGATACGGATTGATGAACACAATAAATCTGAGATAGATCTCAGTGGTAGGACCTTGTGTTTTGTTTGCTTGAAGTCCTTCCACCTCTGAATAGAGGATGCAGAATCTCTTACCCGGACTTGATCAGATGAATTGGAGTTCCAGTCTTGCCTGAAACTGTGTTGGGGAGCAAAGCACAATCCGGCTAAACTGTTGCATACTATATATATTGATAAATAATGTGTATTTCCCCCCTCTGGAAACAGAGCATGCATATGTACACTGCAATCAGTATCTTGATTTATTGTTTGCTCTAGGTTAGTATGCAGTTTTCTTTCTCCTTGGGTAAAATGGTATGCTTCATAGCTTATGTGATTTGTTACTGTGCTGTTGGCCTGGCAAATGTTCAGTGAATATAGTACAGTTGCTGCAGTTTTCAACACTGTTGGTGCAAGCTGAAATTCACTGTGCAGTTTCAGTGCTCTGCTCAGCTCTGTGGTGTAGGGCTCAGTTCTCCCAAAACCATAAGGGAACTGGGTAGAGGCTTTCTGGGTTCTGATAGTTGTTTTCATGACTGATGAGTGAGGAAAAATTCCTGCTGGATCAGTGCTGTTGTATCTGTAAGGGGTCATAAGTAAATAAATGGGAAGGGAAGATCTTGGCATTTTGGGGCTGTAAGCATCATCATAAAACTAGTGCTTTGAGAAGCTTTTGAAGTTCAGTATGGGGGTGTTTTTTTGTTATCTATTAATCTATTCTCAGTTCCTATGTGATAGAAGACCATTGCTATCCCAGCTTCTGAGTCTGTCAATTCGTATGGGGAGATGAGCAGAGGACTTTCTACCCTCAAGGCTAAAGCTAAAAGAAAATGCAGTTTAGAGACAGATGGACTAGCTATAGAGCCCCCAGCTTGGGGTAGATGAGAACAGAGGTGGGGACCACTGTCATAGGAGAAGGAAAAGTAGCTGGTGGCAAAAAAGGAAATAGTGACAAACACAGAGGGAATAATGGGGTATGCTGAAGTCATCGTGGAGTTGTACGTACAGAGATTGTGGCATATGGAAGAATCAAGGAGAGAAGTTTAAAACAATTGTTCTCTACTTCAGGCTGATCACTTTCAGATATCTACTGCTCACTCTAGCTTTATGAGATACTGAAAACTCAGCTCCTCTGAAAATCTGATCTTGCTTTCTTAAAACTGGAGCTAGAAAACTGAGTGTATAACAGAATACCTAACAGAATTTGAACTAGTACTCACACACAGATATGAATTTCAATTCTGTTTTTTCTGCTTCTTAACAAGGACTAAGTATCACTAGTTTTGAAGTCTGGCACTAGTTATTCCAATGATTTTGTTTATCTCACAGGACATACTTTGATTCTTCAGAGCTGAGATTATTCACAACAACATGTTTTAGTTGATAAGGTTGTTAGGAAAATACTTGGTGTGAATCAAAATGTGTTAGTCTTGTCTGAGTTTACAGGAACTCTCTTGCGCTGCCTGCGCAGCAGAGACTCATTCATTATCTTCATTCCTCTCATTTGGGCTGTTCATTGGGAAGACTACTGAAAACACTCTGGCAGTTGTCAAGGGTAACTGCAGCACTGTTTACTATTTAATTATGATAGACTTTCACAAGGGAATAGGGAGCAAAGTTTAGGAGGGAATGGAACTGGGATTAAAGCAATGAAGAAAATGCGGGGAGGCATAATGGGAGATAAGAAGAAATATGTGAAAGTAAGCTGTGAAAGGAACACTATAACAAGAATCCTAATGGGAGGTAGGTTATCCTACTGACAGTGTGATGAGGCAATGTACAAATAATAAAAATGTCAATGGTGAACTGCAAGAAGAGTTATTCTGCTCTTGTACAGAAGTTTTACCTTGAGCTAAGAGTCCAGGTGACGCTGCTTGTACGCTTTTTTCTCAGCTGAAGAGGAATATGACTGTCCTCACAGGGCTGGGGAAGGAAGCAGGATCTGTTGTGAAATCTGACTGGTTATCCCCAACCTCTTGCATGGGCAGTGCTCTTACCGGATTCTTGGCTGCCTTCACCCCATCTACTTATTTTCATTAAAGTTTCCTCAGTGCTTTCATAAGTTGCAGGTAAAGGGTTGCATTAGCAAATTGATCTATAATCTGAATAGTGGGAGGTTTCTCTTCCCCCTGTTTTGGCTGTGTGGCACAAGAAACTCGCCAAATAGGAGGCTGACTTTGAATGCTGTCTTCATTCCACTGGTACTGATGGTCAGGAAGCTAATTTCTTGAACTGATTAAACATTCATTCCAAAGGAGAGAGTAAAACTATGTCTAGCCATTAAGTTGTTCCTGAACTGCTTGTTCTCTTTCTGTATGGGAAATGCAAGAATCTTATTTATTTTTCTCAGCCACATCAAAAAGTCTTGCCCCACTACAAATAAAATGTCCACAAGAGACAAAGTCCAGACATGGTTTCAGAAGTTTACAATATAATTTGTAAAACTTCATAGTTAAAGACATCCATTCAGTTTTAAAGCAACCACAAGACCTCTCCAGATGGTTGTGATAAACTGTTTATTATGAGCAAAGAGAATTTCAGAGGAGACAGTCTTGAGGACATTTATTAAAATACTAATAAATACAACTAAAATACCCAATTAGGAGATCTAAGATACACTCCACCCTATTGAATTATTTATTATTTTCTGAGTCAATTGCAAATTAAATAACCTGAATACTCTCCCTTACATTTGAGTAAACTTAATTCCCATAATCGAGGTAGGTAATAGTTACTAAAAATTGATAATGCTGTATATTTTCATAATAATTTTTTAAACATTGCTACTGTCATTGAGAAGTTTTAGCAAATGGATTTGTTTAGAGGCAGCCGTGAACAAATTCTAAGAAGCTTAGGTAGCTTAAAATGTTGGGGAAAAAAACCCCAAAATTATCATCCTAGAACAGGTTTTCTGAAGTTTTTGGTGTGTAGAGCTTCTGGGTTTTTATTTGTTTGTTTTGTTTGAATTTTCTTTAATTAAATATAAGTGGTTAGTATAAATGCAAAAAGCCAACATGGAAAGTGATTTCATAATTCTACTGTGCCACGTTGGAATTTATTAGTGTAGTAAAATGAAATGTGGTTTAATGAAGGAGCTTTGAAATCAGTAAGGAACTGTCTGATAAAAAGTGACAATTAAAAGCAAAATAGAGAATAGTGGAGTGTTCTTCAAGAGGAAGGCATGGGCTTGACTTTCAAAATATTAGTGGTGGGGACATAAGGGAATGAACATATGCAGATGAAATCTTCTGATGAAACAAATATGGGAAGCACTGATGAAAGAATCACCATGTTATTCACAGATTAGATGACCTTTTGGATTACAGAGACAGAAATGTAATTTCGTTCAGTGATACAAAGAGATATGGTGTACATTTAGGACCCCTGGCAAGAATTTCACCTTCAGGCAAGTATCTTGTCTCTAGCAAAAGATAAGAGAGATTGTGCAACATAGCCACAAAAAAGTCAAATGTTAAGCTAGGATATATCCGGAAAGATATTTTTAAAGCAGATAAACTGTTGAGGCCATTTTCTGCATTTCTCAGACATCATCTAGAACACTATATAATTTCAGTAAACTATACAGTGACTCCTGGAGTGACTGAATGTGAGATGTGTGTAGAGTGTGAGGCTTGTGCAGTGATAAGGGAGATGTCTTACAAGAGTTGATTTAGAAAGGTTGTCTTGTTTAGCCAATCAGGCTGAATGCTGTGGAAGTCTGAAGTGTAAAAGTACTGAGACGGAGGAAACTATATGTAAGCTAAAAGGAAGAGATGGCAATCCATTTATGGGAAAGATTTTTAGTTGGAACGACGGGGACAAAAGTTGCTACTAGTTTAAAGATGGAGCTCGATCCTTTATGAGAAAGTCTGTATATGTTTCACAGTGGTGCATCCAGGAAACAAACCCATGAGTACTATATGAGAAAAACCCCAACAAACAAGGTTGCTTAGAGAAGTCTGAAAGGAGACATGAGTAATTAGATGGATGACTTAAATAGCCACATAGCCTATTTGTTAGACGTTGCAAAAACTTTCTAGTATGAGGAGAAGCAGCACCAGAATAGATAATTTGGAGAATTTGTCTTGTAGAGATCTCTGGAAAGAAACTTCAAGGATAGTTGAGAATAACCAAAGCATGCCTTAGGCAGAATGTAAACCTGACTTGCTTTTGAGATTTTTTCCAGACTTGTACGTTTTTTTTCTTCTTCACATCCCAGATGAGCAGCTACTTTGTTTTATCTTTTGATCATCTTCTTCAAAAATCCCTTGTGTTACAGCACAATATCCAAGTAGCGCTCTGAAGATAAGAACTATTCAGGTTTCTCACGAGTTCTTCTGTGGTGCTTCTCATTGTCTCTTTGAATAGTTCATTAGCTGAAGCCTAGGGATAGTGTTGCCCATTTAGAGATGAAGGGAATATTTTTTCGCTTCTTGAATTTTCTGGCTAAAGGAATATACTCTCAGGACTTTATTTTTTGGAACACCCACTGCTTTCCTCAGTGTATGGCTTTTGTTAGACCTGTACAAGTGTTACTGTCTGTAGAGCTGAGTGTATCAAATCAGGTATTTGGAAAACGAAGTGTATAGAGTTAGTGACTGTCTTGTACGTCACCTGTCCTGCAGTCTCTCTTAAAGTCTCCTTGTCTTTAGGCATAGCTTCTCACCAGGCCAGATCTGTTGCTGACTTAACCGATAGGTTTGGCCTGAAGTTTAGGTTAGCTCTGTTCCACCAGCAAACGGGAAGTAGCTGTTCAAGACACTACCTTTCCAAGCATGACCCATTTACGTGTCAGACTGTAGTGAGCCAGGGGGTTTTCCTCCAGAGCAGGTGAAACTTAGCCATTCGCTATATGGAATGGATAGTCCTTAGATTGCTGTGGCCAAGAGTAACTTAAGACAAAGACAGGAGCTGCCTGGATAACAACCCAGAATGATTTATTGCCTTTGCATCCATTCTGCTTCTTCCTTTATATTTTTTCCTGCAGCCATCTCAAATGGAAACCCTTCTCAGGCTGTCTTCTGTATGACAGAATATTTATCCTTTGACAAATTAAATTGATTGTGTTCAGTAACCTCCTTCAGGTCTTGATATATTCTATTGAGTCTCTTTACTGTGGTATCTCACTTTGCTTTCCAACTCCTTAGCTCCTATGGCTTTTCTCTCTCCATTTCTTTCCCTAGTCTTTGGTTTTCATTTCCCAATCCCCTTGGGCTCTTTGTTCCATTTTGACCTCCATTTGGATCCATCTCTTTGTCTGATCGCCAATCCCCATTACTTCATTCATTCAACCTCTCTAAATTTCGCCTTTTTTTCATTCTCACTCCTTCCTTGTGATGTGCTTCTCCTCTGGGTTTTCCCTTGTCTCCCTCTCTCCACCTCTTCCTCCTACTCTGTTCTTTCCCCCATCAGTATGAAGCCTGCTCAGTCAGCTGGCTCTCATTTCCAGCCCTTGCACCGAAACTTGTCAGGACTTTCTAAAGACAATCAACAATTTGCATTTTTCCTGTGCTGTATTTTCAGTAATGGGTTGGCTGGTTTTAGCTACATGGTCCCAATATTAATATTTGCCTCACTGTGAAAAATTTCAATATCCTGATAAGTACTATCCAAGACATTAAAAGCTGGGAACAGCATCTAGTAATGGGAAATGCTGGGCAATGGTAATAATAGTCAGCACTACTAACCCCACCTCTTAAATGATCTATAGACAAAATGCTTTCCCCTTCATTTTTTTTAACATAATGTTGTGGGATTGTGACCTGAATAGTTCAAACATAAATTAAACTTTTTTTTTTAAAGATATGATGTTACTTTTTGCTTATTATTCTGGGCTGTGAAATAATTGCATCCTAGTTTTGAAGAATTTAGCTTAAACTGCTGATTTATTGTAACCTATAGCGATAAATTATTTGACCACAGATTTGAGTCACAGGTTTCCTGGGGATGGTGTGCGTGTATTAAAAGAAGGTTCAGATTTGCAGTGATAGAAAGACAGTAGATCAGTACTTAGGTTGCTGTGTGATAATAATTCATCCTTTATTGTTGACTGATGGAAAGTAAAGAGAGGGAAGTCGTGCAGTGAAAGGGCAGTGCACAACTCCGAGTAGTTTGCATGGTGTGGATTAGTGGTAGTCAATTAAGCAGTAGATTGATTAAAGCTTTAGAAAGTTAAAATGGAGCAAGACCAGGATGGGATCAGGATGCCAAGCCCTGCAGGAATATGAATAGTCCTTACATTCTGTGGAGTTACTAATGTCAGCTAGTCTCTGAAGCCTCTTTGTTCCAGCTGGTCATCTGGATTAATGGTAGCAGTCTGCAAACCAGGGAGGATAAAACTTTCCCAGGAGGGAGAGTGAGAGGGATGTGGACAAAGCAGACCCCGTGTGATGCCTTTGCTTAGCTATCCTTGTTGAAGACCTGAGGATGGTCATAATTTTTCTTCCTAAAAAATGAAGACCTGACTGTTTGAAGTCCTACAGCATTATGAGTTGTAGGACTGGAAAAACCCTGACCAGGAAGCTGAAGTTCTGTGATTTGAGACTGAAATCTGGAACTGGTATTAAATGCTGAAAAACTCATCACACAGGTCATGAATGGTCATTTTCAGCTATTTGGTTCACAAATCCCTGTTGTTTCCTCCAGCTGGTGATATTCTGCAGTGATCATAGGTTTTTATCCTTTGGGAAAGCTTTTCAACGGTAATAGAAGTATTGCTTTCTTACATTCAGATTCTCTTGTTAGCTTTGGCAGTGGCAGAGGAACATTTTTAGAATAATACTGTATATGTGCTAATCTAGATCTGATCCTTTTTAAATTTTAAATTGATAAGATTTAATAGTTGGCTTAATGGTAGAACAGCATAGATGACAGATTGTCTGTACTACTGAAAGCTATTAGTGATTTTCCATCCTCCACTCTTTCTACTCCTACAGCCCTCTCTTTCTCTATCTACTATTTCAAAACTTGTGAAATCAGTTGTTGCTAGGGAAAAAAAAACAACTCAGAGAAGATTTTCTTTTGCTGAGCTATTCAGATATGCAGTAGCTGAGGCCACTTTGCCTCAAAACAGAAGCAAGTGCCAGACCCCTCAGATCAGTTGCCCTATTTCTATATGTAACAATGGCTCACTCTGAAGTAAAACATTTTGTCATTTACTTATGATAGGTAATAATTAAGCACTATTCAGCACAGCAATACCCATGTCTTATCTCAGTCCACCAGAAAGGAGAATCTTCTTTTCACCTTTCATTGTAATACATGGTTTGTAGATTTGAGCATCTTTTTATTTAACAGATTTAAATTTGCAGATGGTATGGCCAGGAAAAAAAACAAAACATACTCTGCCCTTTGCCACTGAAATTCCCTTTTGTTGGACCAGTGGGCCAAGACAGGAATATCGATAGGATTTCTCCTCTCGTTTTTACCTTTATGACCACTAGAGGTTGCTCTTCTCCGTTGTTTGCGAGCATCATTCTCCATTGTGTCATTTCGTTTTGAAGCTGAAATTTTTCAGCGCCTATTTTAGAAAAAAACCATTACTGATTTATTCCTTGGGGTAAGTTTTGAAAGATGAAAGCTAATCATATGTATTTGTTTCTAGTTATTATGAAAGAATGTATTTGTATAGTGACTGCCACTTTCAGTAATTGATCATCTTTTACGTAAAGAGACATATAAGTGGTAGATTTATATGACTGTTTTTGCTTTCATAAACACTTCTTTGGAAGTGTTTGAGAAAAAACAGATCTTGAGGACCAGTTCTGTCATTTTGTTTTCAGAGAACAACATTTATCTCTATAATCCTGTTGCTGTGTATAGGAATATCACAAGAACAAGATCTAATCACTGGGATTAACAGCCTAGGACCTTGAGTAATATTGGTCTTAAACCAATAAAAACATCTGAATGGATGTAAATGTTTGAAATACTTGTGTTTTTTATTAATATTGTGTGCACCAGAAGTGCGGCACCACATTGTACTAGAAGAGCAGCAAAGTTGAATTTTAGGAAAAGGTAGAAATAAGATAACCATTAAAGCCTTAATTCATTCCCTTACTCTTTGTCCCATTGAAATACATGCATATGCAGTATTTCTTTTATCTACCTCTACTTTTTTCCTCCTTTACACTTTGCGCCTTATTTCTGTCATGATCCTTGTCTCTTGTTCAGCTCTAGGCTGATATTTGTAGTTTTCCTTCCCATCTGTCTTGTTTTCTGCCCTAACACTCTAGTGCTTCTTCTTCTAAGCCTTTCTGCTCCCAAATGCTTGACTTTGACTCTCATATCTCACTATTCTGTGAGCCGTTCTCTTTCCCCTCCACTCCTGGTTTGTTTTTTTCTCTAAGCTTGGAAGATGGGGCCCGGGAATGCTCAGGACAGATAATATCTTCAGAAAAAAAACTGTGTGTGTTTCAAAGAGATTTGTTAAATTCAGTTAATCCTGAACATTTCTAATTCAGTCAAATGTAGGCTATGTTCAAAAGGAATCTCAAAACTGACACAAGAGCAAGTCTTAGAAGTTTTTCTTGCGTAGCATGAGTGGGCTGGGGTTTCTTGACAAAACAGTTATGTAAAAATTGATTTAATAAGAGCAATGCAGAGCTTAAAAAAACATGCCTAAAAATTATCAAATAGTTTGCTAAATCTTGCTAAGGCTTTTGAACAGAAAGAAAAGGTTAGGCATTCTGTTCTAATAGTTAAAATAATTGTAAAGTCTAAAAGTGGCAAGTGTCAGACAACCTGAACTGCAAGTGGCACAACCAGATTTACCCATCATTCAAACACTTTTTCAAGTTTCTGTTTGCTTTAGCCGTCTTCCTTCCCTAATGTTCCTGTGAATATTGCTGCTTAATAGATCTCTAACAGAGCAACCACAAGGAGAGGTGCTGAAAGCTGTATGAGAAGGTGAACAAAATATGTGAAGTACAATGAAAGAAAAACAGAGTGAAAGAAGAAGGACATAGAAATGAACTGATGATTTAAATTTTCTGAAGCTATATGGAGATAATTCAGTCTGAAAAAAAACCCAAAAACAAACAAACAAAGCAAAAACCAAAACCCCAAACCAAGTCTCCATTTCACTTGTTGAAAAACAAAAGAAAGTTTTAATTTTATTAGATGACTATTTTAGACTATTTTGCAATGTGCAGCTCCACATGGCAATCTCACAAAATGTTTTCTAAGAGAGTACTTGGATCTTGTCTTTACAGTAATACTGAATGTCTGTCAGGATTGTTTTTCTTTACAATTCACCTGAAGATAGAAATACTTGACTTACCCTATGTATATGGCTCAGTATTATTTGGAGTACAGCTGAACCTAATTTTAAAAGAAAGCTGATAACTAATCTATAATATTGCACAGCAGAGGGCACTAGCATCGTACCAGATGTCAGTTGTTCACAGAAGTTTTTCAACAGCTTACTTGCATGGATACACAATCTTTTCAGCCTTAGAAATAGTAGAAATAACTGTTCTGGGCTGTAAATTCCCATTTGTCAGTTGAATGCCAGCAAATGTTTGATGTTTAGGCTAAATGATGCCTCTGTGCGTTACTTAATTTGGCTTTCATGATGTCGTTTGTGATACAATTCACTGTAAGTGGGGTTTCCTCTCTGGCACTTACTGGTAAGATATTTTATCCCTCCAAAATATTCCTGTGTCTGAGTGTTTTTCAGCCTTATGTAGGTTCTATGACAGGGGTGCTTTCTTGCAATCTGGATTTTTTTTAGTTATTTTCCCCCACCCACCCCCAAGAGTCTCTACAAATCTGCAAGAGATGAGATTTTTTTAAATATAGTTATAGATCTAATCAGAAAACCTTACATTTGATCACCAACTCAGACTGTGTTCTGCAAAGGTGAGCAATAGCAGCAAAGTATCAATATTCTTCCAAACCTGAGAGGCAGAAATACAAAAATCATTCAAGCTTACTCTCACAGCCATCCTGTCCTTGGTACTGTTAGGAGTCCATAGGTGTGTAACCTATTGCATTCTTTCCTGTAAGCATAGTTTCATAGTTTTAACTTACTGTTTGGCATAAACAAAGCATTCCATGGTTTCATGTCATGCTATGTATATGGTGCTAGGCTGTGGGAAAAACAGGGCTGCGCTGGAAGAAGTATTGCTGCATGTAGAATGAAGCGCTGCACACTGAGGTTTGCAACTGAAACTCAGCTCTCCACACTGACATTTAGATTTGCTGAGATGTTCCAGTCGATGTGTAGTGGTGGGAGATATCTCCTTTGGTATAACTTAGAGGAAGGTGGTCCCCAGGGTTAGCATTTGATCTGCAAATCTCTTTGTTAAGCCCCTGTACCACTTTGAGCAGTGCAAGGAAGCGTGGGTAGGTGCCTGCTAGGCACAAGCAGGGAAACGGCCTGGTTACCCTACGTGTGAGTGGGGTGTAACCTCCTGAGGGAGAGAGGTGACCTCCTCTGGCCACAGGGGAGATGCTGTCATGTGACTCCAGATTGCAGCGTGGAATAAATACTCAAGAATGAAAAAAAAAAAAATTAGGTGATGAAAACTGTAAATTTATTGGTAAATCCAAAGACAATGCGTTTTTTCTTTGTCACCAGACTGTAGTCTGCTGAGCCTGAGTGCTAACAGAGGAATGCAAGAGAATTATTGCTCTTTGGAGGCATGAGATTTTAAATGGCTGGGAGAAAACTTGAGGAACTTTTTTTTATTAACCAAAATGGGTACATTGTAACCAGGAAAGCCAGACCTTGTGGCACGCGCAGTGGATGATATGTGAGTGATAGAGAACGTACTAATTTTACATAAACTTGGCACTGTTGATCTGAGTTGATAACTGTACAGAATGAGGTTCCTGGGTCAGATGCATCTTTGTAGTGACTGATAACAGGGGCCAGCAAATCCATATGTAAAAGTTGGGGTTCTTGTTTACCATGCAGCTGCATGCAATTTCCCAGGTTTATTTGTCAGGAGCTATGGGCATCTGACAGCTCAATCATTGTTAAAATGGATCAACCAGCCTTTAACCATATGTAGCTGAATTCCTCTTAACTGTAGTCCTTCCAGAGAAGAACAGATTTAAAAGAAAGAAAAAATAATCACATCTCGATGAACCACCAAGCTTCTTTGACCTTTCAGTGTCACTTTAAGAATGAAGTTAAAACTAACAGAATGAAATAACTGTAGTTGTATGTTGGTGAGTGTGAATGAACTGACTCTGTGTAACATCAATCCTTCTGGTTTGATTTTTTAATACTTTATTGGATGATTTTGTGCTTGTTATAAATATCTGTTGAAGGAATCATCCTTTAAATAATTTTCTTAATGAAGAAAATTGTTTTGCAAAGAGAGAAGAAAAGTTTTTTTAAGTATTTTTATACCTTTCCAGTATTTTTAATTGTGAAATTGTAAAATAAAATTCTTAAACTCAATGTGATTTGAAAAAGCATACTTCTATTGAAGAAAATCCACATACAAATGGAAATGTACTAATTTAAAACTAGGTGCAATGGAACATTGAATTTATGGCATATTTTTTATATACTATGTGTTGTTTATCCAATTGTTTTCTTGTTTGCTGCTCATTTACTATATGCATCCCAGTTATAAACTCGTGGGGGCAGGCAAGCTCCATAGATTTGAATGCAGCTGGGCTGAGTAGTTTGCTTCAAGTGTATCGTAACAGAAGAATTGTATACTGACTCTGTCCCCTAGAGATGGATCTTGGACATCTTTCTCTGGATATTATGTACCTTGCATGCCTCGGAATTTGCATACAAAAAAATAAGATGAAGAAACAGCCCTCACAAAACTGATCAGCCATAATGACATCTCTCCTCTTTTGTAGTATGAGCTTCATCTGTTTCTCAAGGCTTGGCTTGGATAGCTGATTCCAGATAAACCCTTGCTTGATGAGGGTAGTTTTGGGAAACTGTGTAAATTCAGTGTTAATTACAAAACATATCAGCATTTTGCAGAGTGAGTCACAAGAGCTCCACATTCTTTTAGAGGGAGGAAAAGAAAAATTGAAATTTCCTAATGAATAGATCCAATGATTTTTTTTATTTTTTTTTTATTATTACCTTGCTATTGAGGACAGATGACGTTATCCTATAGAATGGGCACAGGATATTGTTGACTTAAGATAGAAATATGGACCTACAGGTTTTAGGAGACATTGGTCCTGACTCCAAGCCTGTCCCTGACTTTTACAAAGCTTGACTGTTTGTACTCAAACAGGGGGAAGATTTGACTGCAGAGATAGTAATTTTGTACATGGGTAAGTCCAGCCTGAGGTTTTTAAAATATCATATATGTTGACAGTTCCTTTGCTGTAGATTAGTTTTCAGCTTGTTCTCTGTGGTTACTAGAAGCTTAACTTGGTCACAAGGTAATAAACAAAGTGTCAGTGTGTGAACAACAGGTTCCAAAGTGGTAGCAGGCTTTTTCATCCAGTTCTGCAAGTCTGTATGCCCAGCCACAGACGACATTTCAGCTCTTTTTCCTGGAGCTCTGGGATGGAGTTTTCTGTTTTAAATTTGGACAGCTGCTCTATCTGGCTGCCAGGCAGCCAGTAGGTTCACATAGCTGATTCATTTTGAACTGGGGTTTTCTGAGACACGGGGCTGATTTCTCTGTACTCTTTATTTGAACTAAATGCAGCCTGAGCCTTTCCTTTTGCACGAGAGCTGTTTTAGCTAGCTTGTTTGAAAAAGAAAAATGTGAAACCTTTTTACAGAAGTATCTAAAAGGAGAGCAAGATCTATCCCAACTTACCTTTCTGATATTTGGCATTGGCTTTAGGTTCCTTGCAAAGCTCACTGTTCTCAAAGCAACACAGATTGTAAGGATGCAGGGATGTCCTCAGCCACCGCAGTCATTGATATTAATGAAATTCCAAGGGCAGTAAAATTCACTGCACAAATGAAGTGTCAGTCTTTTTGTTCTGTGGTTGTGCCGTGCCTACCATAGTACATAAGCATCATATCCTTTACTGGAGATGACAGTTGTTACAGCAGGAAGGGTCCCATTCAGAATTTCATTCAAGTCTTCTGAGGGATGACATAAGGGAGAGGCAAATGCATCAAATAAGTGTGCTTCATGTGTGGGTTCCCTGTAGATACACATCCTCAGGAAAGTTCTAGTGATTATTTTTTCCCTGATCTTAATTGATTGCTTATAATTTAAGTAATTTTTCTATAAAAGAAACCACAACTGAAAGTTGTTTAAATTAATGCACCTTAAATTACAGAAGCAAATGTTATATCAAAATAGTTATGTTTATATCAAAATAGTTATGTTTAGATAGAACTACCTGGAGTGTAACTAAAACAATCAAAAATATGCTCTCTCTGTAATCTTATGCTTAGAAATATCTGATTCAAGCAGCCCAAGATTTGACAGAACTTGGTTTTGAACTTTTCTTTTTACTTAAAAAAAGGGTCTAGAAATATATTTTTTCTTGTTGATAGTCAATGCAACTCAAGTGTTTTGTCCATATGCTAAAATATATATTTGTGCACACTCATTAGCTACTTTTTATCTTTTCCTTAAGTTTTATAAAAAATGTCTGTTGAAGTGCTCTGAATTTCTCCTTAATTGTGGAGCCATTATGCCATTATGCTTAAATAATGAGTGGAAGTCACAGTGTACCTTCCTTCACTTGCATTAAGCTTACCTAAATTCAAAAAAAGCTTTTCATGCCAAAATTAGACTTAGGAACACTAAGTCTAACTAATTGACACATCTGATAGGACTCACAGAAATAAAATTACTCAGGCAGATTTTGTTTCTGGCATGCATGACTTCTGTCTCGTTGCAAACATTTAATCTGCGTTTATTTGTAGTGTAGATGGATTAATTTCTTTGGCTTGCTCTTCCTGCTAGCATTGTTCACACTGTTTTCTCACATGACTGTCATCTTGCTAGCTTGATAATTCTCCTGCTGGGCAGGATGGGAATTCATGCCTTAGATCCTATATGTGTAGAGAAGGCAAGCTGCTTTAATGACACCGGTAAAATTAAACTAGTTGATCTCCTGCATATTCTGAAATCATAAAAAAACCTATAACAGTAGCTCTTTTTAGGTTGAGAATGCTCTATGCCAGTTTTTCCTGGTGTATTTCATGAGTGTTGTAGTTCAAACAATATGAAAATATCTTGCTGACCAGGATGTGGGTAATATATTCCAGCATGATTTTGTAAGAGCTGGGGTTATCTGAAAAGCTGTAGCCCTTGGTTGCTCTCCAGCAGCACTGACTGGAGGGACACCTGCCTCATACGCTTTCAGCTGGGCCTCTAGAAAGTCTCATGGGAAAGGTCCCTAGTTCCCTGCAGTGAAAACCGTCTGGATTAACTCATGTCTCATCCAGCAGCAATCTAAAGTGGACTGACTTTGCCCAAAAGTGTAGGACAGGAAATCTGGCAGGATCTGGCTGTTAAATATCTGGAATAATAATAAACTAGTATGACTTCTAGTTTCTTGACCCAGTCTAGCTATATGTGCAAGTGGATATTTGACAGCTTACTCAGTTATTCTGTAAACTCAGTGGATATGGGGAGATATCTGGAAGTAATTTTCCATGCTAAAAAAATGTAATTAAAAAGGCCATGTCCCATTGATTCATTCTAAATATCCCTGAAAGAGACCTGTTACTGCTTGCTAACTACATTTGCCCAGAAAGCATTACTTCAGTAATAAGTCAGCAATCTGTGAAGTGCTAAATATGTATCTAACTCTAAAGTCTGCCCTTGTTAACTAAACTAAGGCCTGAGAGGTGGCTCATCGTTGTCATGCATTGGACAAGATGTGGTCACTCTAAGTTATAGCACTCATTTTACATTCTTCTAGGCTTTCAAAATAATGGCAGTCCCTTGAGCTTAAGATTTTGGAATTCAAAGCATTAGCTGAATGTAATATAGGTATGTGTAATATAGGTATCCATAATACAGGTGTGTGCAAAATACAAAGAATTATGCAAGAGCTCTTTGTCTTGCTTTATAACGTGTAATTTATTCATGACTGAAAATATGTAGTGCTTGTCTTTTGACATGCACTTATGTTCTGTCTGGTGGTTTTAGCTGATTTAATTGCACTACCCTAACATTTAGACTTTTTTAACATTTAGATTTTTTTTAAAACTTTCATAGGGCAAAGTGTGCGCAGATTGTACATACAATGTCTTTGATATTAAGAAGGTTGGTTTTATATTGGTGAGGTCAAACTTGATCCTGAAAGTCTATTGCTTAACATGTTACATAAATTGGAATGAGTTTTATTATTAGAAGGTAAGATTTGTAGTCTAATAATATGTATTGCAAAAATGTCACAAAAACAACAACAAAAATATCAAAACTTAAGCTGGTAGAAATGGCCAAATATTTACCTCAACACAAAGTTGAGAAGAGCTAAAAATGTGTTAGTTAAAGGAAAAACTACCATCATTGTATGAAAATATCGTTTGTAAGTCTTCATGAAAACTATATCCAGTAGAAATATACTGAAGTTCTTTATGTATGGTGGGAATGTGATTTAAATGACTTGCACTGAAAGTATCTTAAATTACTTCCTGCATATTCTTTCAAAGATACAGCAGTTGCTGAGCTTTTGATACTTCTCACTTGCGTTAGACAGGCAGGTTATTTATTTATTTATTTATTTATTTATTTATTTATTTATTAATTCAGGGATCCTTCAGATACATTTTCATTCTATGATAGCGTTCTGTTGGAAAATTAAAAAAATAGGCTTTGGGAAAAAAAAGCCCAATTTCATATTTAAAGAGCTATCAAGAGAAAAACAAATCTGTTAGTTCTTACTTTCATTGAATATATAAATGTTGAAAATTCCCGAGTTAGTCTTGTATCTCATTAAATGGGATGGTGGAAGTTGTGTGCACCATCATCATCTCTTTGAATATAGCATTGTTAAATAAAAGGACAAAATTATTTCCTCATTAAGAGTTTTAGCTGACTACCTCTGCAGAAATGTTGTTGTGTTTTTTTAATGTAGCATTTTTTCTTATTTGTAATTCTTGTGTAAACGAACAGATGGGAACATTTTGCATGTAAAACTTCAGGTTTATTTAGGGAAGGAGTAAATGGTGATGTTGTATGCTTGTTGATACTTGCAACCTAAGTGTATCAATTCATAATTCACTGTGAATATAACTCAAAAAGTTCCCACTCTCCTGGTCCTGAGTTCTTAGGAACAAACATCCATGTACGTACTATGATTTCTTCGTTTGATCCAGGGAAAGTTTTTGCATAGGTGCTGTAGAACCAGGTAGGTGATTGCTTTCCTTCCTAGCCCACAGAACCATGGTTTAGATTTAAAAGGAATTAGACAATGAGTAAGCAAGTAATTGAAGACAGGAGAAAGAGATTGCTGTCCCTGGTGTTATCTTGGAAGACGGATTGTTCCTTTTTCTGCAGAAAAAAACACAACCACTTTTGAGAGGGTTCAATTTAGAATGACACCATTTAAATTGGAGTCTTCAGATGTTCTGAAGTTTTTCTATAATCAGTTCTTTTACAGTCCTGATTCTTCCCTGGAAACTTCTGATGTGTTTTTGTTATGTCAACCTACTGAAGTTAGGCATTCAGAATAGGGTTTCCCCTGAGCTGCTTTGGTATTGGGAAAACAGCTATTAATGGGTCTAGCACCTACTCAGGACAAACTAGCATGATTTGGCAACTGATTTACATGGCTGCGCATCGCACTGGTGCAAAATCTGTGATAAGCTGTCAATATTTGTCAAGACAGAAATAAATTTGTATGTTAATGGCCTAGGAATGCAGGAAAATAAAGGGTTTCTGTGCTTCGGTGTATTCACGTGGAAGATGCTGTTGTTAGGAATAATATAAGGAACGAGCAGTACTTATTCCATTAGCAGTTACGGACAGTACGCCATTTCTGTGATTAGGCATCTCGGTGTGAGGACATGTTCTTACAGCTGAAATCTATACATCCCTCAGAGATTGCCAAAAGTAGGACAGTGAAACCATTAAGGACAGAGAAGAAAGCTTTACACAGCTAGGACTGCATGAGAATGCTAGGTTCTCTGAAATAATTACTGCACTGGGATTTAGCCAGAATAGCTGTCATCTTGTGAAACATGCCACATGATTTTTAATTTTTTTTTTTTTTAATTTTGGGTTTACATCTTGTCCAAAAGCATGAATATTTGTTTCCACAGTATCCTATTATGTTGGTTAACAACTTGCTGATTCTTTTGGTATATTAACATGTACAGCATAAGAGCGTAAGCGGTTAATACTGCTCAGATGCTGAAGCTGAAAGATGCATAGTTATTACTCAGCCTGGTGGAAAAAATAAAAAATGATCTGAAAAAATTGACGTAACAAATCTGTTCCATTTGTATTTCTTACTCTTTGCTTTTTATAAAGAGAAAAGTGCCATAGATTTTGTACTAAACGGATGCAACAAATATGCCTGAAGAACTGTGTTCTGTATATTTAATAAATTATGTTGTAGGTGGGAGTGTTTGCATACTTCTGAATTATTCACTATAGCATTTTAGATAATTTAGCTTTGTATCTCATTCCATACCCACTCTCAATAATTAATATTGCAACCACAAACATTCATCATGTTAAGAAAAAGATGATTTTAGGGGGAGGGAGAAAGGAGAAAGGGAACAAGGTGTCTGACATTTCTTTTGAATTTGAAGAATAATTGAAGATAATGTATTGTCTCTCACATACCAGAACTGTCTTGTGGATCCTCAGCTATTATCAGCTCCAGTTATTTGACTTAACAGAGCTGAAGATCAAGCCCTAGTTATCCTGGGATCCAGAAACTTTTAAAACAAACAGCTAAAAATAGATGGGTTTATAGGTTTGACGTGGAGAAAAAGTAAGAAGTGACGGAGAGATCACTTTTCTGGTTGCATATAGAACTAGTAGTAATCATAAGAGACAAAATAAGTTATCCATACTAAACGTGATGAGATTTCTCATGCTCTCACTGTATTTAGTTTCTATAGAATTTGAGATGTAGAATGGGAAATATGAGATGTGGAAGGAAAGCACTCTTCAAGCAACAGTAGGTCAGCCTTTTTATAAAAAAGCATTAAAAAAGTATCCTGCTTTTATTTAAACATTGTAAATACCAGTGAAATGAGTACTAGTATTTTAATTGCTGGAGTAAGGTAGATGGGTACTCTCTCTGCTTGCCAGGTATTTATCCAAGTGCACCCTACCTGTGCTATAACATGGGAACCAAGAGTGTGTGTTCGGCCCTATGCTGAAGTTCTGCTTACAAAAGACATTGTAAAACTGGTGCTGTAGGATTCTCTGTTGACTGGTGCTTCATGTGGTTCCCAACAGCTTTCCCAAGGAAATGTGCCTCATGACACAGCTAAGTATCAAGTGGTGTTCCCCAGAACATGTACTTTATGGCCAAAATGAAGGTAGTTTCAAATGCATAAAAGGACTGGCTTAGATATTCTTGGTGGGTTGGGGGATGGACGCATGGATATACAGGTGGACATTTGTGTGTTTGCCAAACTCAACCTCTCTTTAAATGCACTTTTTGGAATGTTTGAAAATTGTAGAAAGAAAAGTTTTCTCCTCCCAGAAGCTGAAGTTTGTTGGGCTTGTGATGTTTTTGAAGCAGTTTTGTACTGATTTTAAGTGTTCTGACTGATAAATGCATCAACATGGAAGATGAAAGTTTGAGTTGGGGAAATAGCCATGAAGTACTTTTGTCCGTCATTCAGATAAAAGTGGAAAAAACAACAAACAAACAAAAACCCAGCTTGGAGAAAAAGGAGTTTTGGGAAAATACAACTCAGTAAGCCATTGTCTTCCTGCTCTAGACTACTACCGCCCTTCTGCAATACCTACTGCATAGATATTTCCATATAAAATCTAAGATTCTAGACGTCCTCTTGATTCCCTACTGCAAATAATGAACCTATGATTGTTTTGCTAGTACACTGGTTCTCCTAAGCTGGAAATGTACATGCGATAGGTTGTGCATGCCATCTTCAGCATGCATCTTCTTTGTCTACTTTTAAAGTTGCAGCAGGCATCTTAATGTATAATTTTTGCTTTCTACTATTTTTAATCTTTTATGTGGTGATGAATTATTGACTAGCTAAAACCAACCTATGATATATCTAAAGATAAAATAGGCAAGAAAGTGAAATCTCACATTTCTACCTCTTTATGGCCTGACAGACTCAACAGAAGAAAAAGTAGTAAAACCCATGCTTTTGTCAGTGAGGTGGGTGGATCAGACCCTGAGCACACTGCAGAAACAGACTAATGACAGAAATCTGTGCTGATCTCTACCAGTTTTCTGGTAGTAAATGCACTTTTAAAGTCTCTGTCAGCTGGGTCTTGCAGAATAGAAATACCATTGCAAAGCAACTAGGAAAATCTTTTTGTATCAGAATGATGAGTGGAGCAGGAGACATTGCATAGGTGATATTGATAAAAGAGCATTGCAGAAGAGAGGCATTTTTTGATGGAGACATAATCTTCTTTGTATTTCCGAGCAGCTTCTGTGCTGAAGCCAGGCAAATGTTCATATCTGAACCATGAACTGCATAAAACTTGTTCAAATATACATTTAATTCCATCCAATCAAAAGATCATCTGGGTTAATGAATATTTTGAGCAAATGTATTTTTTTCATATAGTATGTGAAACTGAACATTTGAAATATTTGAAATATGTAGGTGCATGTGGAAGCTAACGAGTTCTGGTTGTATTTGGTATGTTCATTCATTAATTCTATAGTTGAAATTTATAGATTCAGAACGTAACAAAAAAAGGTACCTGAATTCCACAAGGTGAATCTATTTAATTTCATAAAGTTTTCTCTGGGACCCTTTGTCTTCAGGAGTCCACAAAATCCAGTAGACTTAATATAGCTATTTAGTCTGGTAGGTTTTTTCTCCATTTTGATGTTTATTTGAAATAGTTCCATAGCAGTTATATAAATAGGTGTCTGTTTGCTCAAATATCTGCATTTTCATGTACTTTTAAGCTGTAGTACCACCAAGGAGTCTATCTGCCATGAAAGACTTGGAGATCTGCACTTCTGAAGCATTCAACCTTTGGGAAATTCCATTCCATAGCTATGGGAGTGAATTACTAACATGACAACCTCATAGGCTTTAAAGTTCTTTCAGGGCATGGACCATTTCTTTGTTAAGAGCTTTCTGTTGCTGGACTTTTTTGACAGAGCATGCTAACATGGTGCTCATCACCAGGGAGCTGACAGCTTATGTAAAGATCCTAACTGAGTGATCTTGCCATCTTTTTACAGAATCATGTAAACCCAGCAATGGATTTCACACAGACCCCTCCAGGAATGCTGGCCCTTGACAACATGCTGTACTTTGCTAAACATCACCAGGATGCTTACATACGGGTAAGGTTTCTTATTGTTGAGATTTTTGTGGTTGCCTGTTCACAGTGAGGATGTACTGTTTACAGTTGACTTTGTAGAGGAGGTTCAAAATCCTGATATTATTAACAACAGGAAGGTGAACCACATGACACTAAAACATGACATAAGTCTGTAAAAGCTTTGGGAGAAAGCTGTACATCTGTCGTTGCTGAGTCAAATGTTATAGATACTACTTTTTGCAAATACTACTTTTTGCTTAGGCCTGCAAAGAGAAGGGAAATGAACTTGTGCCTTTGTCAGATGCATAATGGATGGTGATAAGCTTAGAAATTAGTAATTGTGTAGTATTCTCTGACCTGCTCGAAGTCTACCAAAAACTGTCGGGGTTTTTTGTGGAAAGAAAGCTTTGATGAGTGAATTCCTTGACAGATAAATGAGTTGGCAATGTCCTCAGAGTTAAGATGTTTCCACTAAAACTACTGCTGTAGGTGAGGTCATGCTTAGAGTAAAATACCTACAAAGTATCATGAGTCACTTGCGTAACCCATTCCTGGCCCCTGCCCACTCCACTTCCTACATTTGTTATTTCAAAGGTAGTTAGAGCAAGTTATGTTGCATCCTTACTAGAAGAGGCATACAGCTGAATAATACCTGCCTCTGAAGAGAACAACCTTTCCTGAATTTTATTGAAGTCAAGTATTTGCCAAGCATAAACCTGGCAAGCACAGATGGGAGTAGAGGATAGTCCAGAATGTCAGTGACTGGAGATCATAGGGATGGTTTAACTCCCCAAGAAAAAGTGCACATGCAGACCTGCCTAAAGACATTTGTGTATAACAAGGAGACATTTCCGATCATTTCCGCTAGAAGTTAAAAATCAGCTTTTAATATGCATTATCATCTGCTTTTTGTTCAAATCAGATTGGTGTCAAAGTTCTAATAGGTTTGTAAAGGGCCTGCCAATATCCATGGACATAATAGTAGACCGTAAGATTGTAGGATCTGCTCTTTACATAGATCTTTCTCCTCAGTCTGAATCTAGCAATAACTCTTAAAAAAGACACTGTCTTAGTATGCAATACAACAGTATTTATCAATCCCTGTAAGCCCCTGAGTGGCTATTTCACATACTCTATTCCAGAAAACAGAGTATGTTTTCTAGATAAACTATGTCGAATAGTGTTTTTGTTTCTAAAAAAGAATTGGTTACTGTTTCTCAATAAAATTTGGTAAGATCTGGACTGCGCTACTTCATAGGCTTCTTTTTTCTAAGTTTAGAGAATATACTTAGTAGAGGTAGCCAGTTCTTCCAAATGAGACAGTCATGTTTTAAAGAGCATGAAAAAATTTAGAGAGGACAGAAATTCTATTGAAATAGAGTTTTTCTGTCAACTCCCAGTTTTTTCTTATTTTTCATTTTCATGTTGTAAATGCTGTCTTAAAAACTGGATTCAGTGAAGCATGTAATTAACCACTCCTTAGAAAGAAGTTTGTTGCTGGCTCAGCTCTGTTTCTGTAATGCAGTACTTTAGCTGCTGAATTACTGAGACCTTTTGTTGTTTTGAGATGCCTGTTTTTATTCTTGCATGGTTCCTGTTACGAGATCGCCTGAGTGCCTCATGTATTTCCCATCTAAGAAAGAGTACACATACACTAGAACTGCCTTACAGAGGTATTCTAGGGTTCAATTGCTTGCCTAAAGCTGCTTTAGAAACTATAAACTCGCTTTGGGAGTGTGTTAGCCTATCCACCACTCCTGAGGAGTTCTACTTAGTGTTTATACTTGCATTGCTGGTGCGATATGAACACCTGTGAGATGAGCCATGTTGTGCAAATCCTCCAGCATTGATAGTCTTTGATTGCAAAAGACACCTACTTTCTATCTTTTCATCTTCCTGACTTACTAGCTGGTGTACAGTCATTTCCTGTGGGCCCTGACATGCCTGTTTCTTCTTTGAGTTCCTTATTTTACTTCTAACATTACCTTTCCTTCATGGCCTTTGACTCCCAAAGCTCCCACAACATGTTTGCTCTACTTCTACAGCCTGTTGACTTTACTTATTTTTTTAGATGTATTTCTGTTCCTGTGTCCTAACAAATTTCTCCTGTGATCAAGCTAAAATTTCCTCAAGAAATTGTTAACTATAAGTACTACTTGCATACTGAGAAACTTGTTTGACACAAGCTCTTCTCTTTTTTTCATTGTTGATACTAGGAAATATTTTGGTTCCTAGGAGGACAGATTAGTTTCAACTTGGCTCTTTACAATACAGTTGACTCCTGTGGCATAGGTTAATTCCTAAGCCCCCAAATGAGATAATATCTCTTCTATGCAGTAATTAGAAATTGAGTCTGAAACCCAGAGTTGTTTTGAAATGAACTTGGAATATATAAAGTTTTCCCTGACAGAATGTGATGTATTAAGTGGAGACACTATCAGGAAGTCATATTGAGTGTATTGCCCATTTTAATGGGCAGCACAATTCCCTGCAGTCTGACCTGCCACTTTCTTACGATGCCCCAACTGCGTGACCCTAGTTATGTTATCTTCTTGTATTAATGAAAAACAGAAGTTAGAAGAGAATACAGTCAATAAGTAATCTCTTCCCTTTTCATTCCTTTTTCTGCCTCCTGTAAATGACTCTGCTTAGGAGTAATTTGTGTAATAAATGGATTAGTTAGGTGCGAAGAATGTCTGAAACTGAAGTACACATTTGGGGACTGGCAAAGGGGTTTCAAAGACCAGTAGAAGAGTAATGTACTTTACTAAACTAAAGTAAGAAGAGTAAATATAATTGCAATTTGTTGAAGAATATGGGTGTGAAGGCAGTGGAGCAGATGGGTAACTCTGAATCTTGAAAGCAAAAGGCATTTCAGGGTGAAAATATGCGTGTTACATAGTGAAGGAGGAAACAAAAATAATCACAATTTTTTCTCCCGTTTTATTCTTTTTTACCTACTTACCCACAATCCACTACTCTCATTCACCTTTTTCCTGTTGCATACTTATTCCTGAGATTGCAGTAATATGTTTTCTTTACATGCTGTCTTCCTTGAGATAAACAGAGTGTTTGTGTAGACTTTGAGTTAACGGATGTTGAATCTCAGGATTTTGTTTGCTATTCAATATGACTGGAACCTCCAGCAGAAAAGTTGTTTAGCAAACAGGAAAAAAACAAACATGTTTTCTTTGACTGCGTAGCTATCATTTGAATTTTTAAAAAACCTTTTTATTGAATTAGTTTCCTGTTGAGTTATCTTTTCTTTCTCTTTTTTAATTAATTGTCTGGTGCTATCAGTGACTGATATGCATTGGCTTTTTTCACATTCCACTTTAATAATCAGTCACTATCATCAGAGGCTTGACTTTTAGAAGGTCATGACATAGTATTTGGAATGCACTGATGGAAGTAATATTGAATTTCTGAAAGAAATTTTAAAATTTTCCACAGGAAATAATTGGCAGCTTCCCAAGCTCCATAATTATAGGGCAGTCAGTGTGTATAATTAAAATTAACAGTGAAGAAAATGATGGGAATAAAGCTTTGTGACAGATAATTTTTTTTGTTCCTTTGTAGCAGAGAAGTCATGTGTCCCTCCAGTTTCAATTTGCTTCCAAAACTACTTCAGCTTTATGTTTTACTAATTTTAAAAATAAAATTATAAGTTAACTTTAAGACAGACTTTATTCAGTACAGATATCTTGAAATTTTTGTTACTGGTTACTCATAGCAGTGTGCTTTTGGAACTCTTCTGAGTGTAAAGAGTGTCTGAGGAAAAACCTTTCCATGGAAATACTGTTATGCCACCATTGCTATTACTATTTTCATTTATTGCTGCTTTGTCTTTGATTTGCTCAAGAATTTGTGGTGCAAGATTGTTCAGATCTATTTTGTTTTCAAGATAGAAAGAGGAGAGAGGTATAAATATATGAAACCAAAATATTTTGTATGCATATATGCTTGTTGGTGTGTATTCATTTCCCTTTATTTTTTGAACACATGCACTTCAGTGATTGCTAATATTGATGTAAAATAATGATGCATATTTAATTTGGGGTGAAGTGTAAGCTAAAGGAACCAAACTGAACACTTCTTTTATTTGTAACCCAAAAAGTAAAAATTGGTAGTTGTTGTCCTGTGTTTAAATGTGCCACATTCGTGCCTGGGATTGCCTCTCTAGAAACAGTAGCTTTGCAATTTTGATAAGTTGACTACTGTATCTTCAGTTAGTGTTCATTCAGGCATTCAGGATAGCAGGCAGGAAAAGCAAAGCTACCACTCCAGTTGGGAGTGTACTGCCATTCATCTTTACTAACTTAACAGTGTTTCCAGGCAGAAAGAGCAGATGCCATTGGGTAAACTGCTTTTACAGCAACTACACCTTAGTCTCTAATGTAGTGCCCTTGAAATATTCCCTTATTTTACATTTTCCTCACAGGCATCTAACTATAGTGATAACTTCTGGTATATCTGAGAGGGAGTGTAGGATTTTGCTTGGAGATTATTGAATTTCACAGTAAGTCAGATGAGTCACAAAGAAGTCCTTTATGATGTTGTCTCTGTTGGGATCCACATTTCTCATTCTAATGAATTTGCTTTTGATGACTGACAAGTTGGTGACTTGTCTATATTTTTCTTCCATGTTTCTGACCAGCTATATTCTAGCAGGACTCACTACTTCTTTTGGGTGAGATTCTACCTTCAGAAGACACATACGGTGTCTTGTCATTTTCTTTAAGCACAAGGGATTGATGCTTCAGGCAGAAAATGCAAATAAAGTTAGCAGCTCTGGGTCTGAGCATTGGCTAACCACCTATTTTGGATTCTGCCCAGCCGGCTGCCCAAGTTTATGCCCAATTTCTTTGCCATTAGATTAGTAGGCTCTTCATCTGTGTAGGAAAAAATTAAATGTGTTCCTCAGAAAAAAATTTAATTTTACTGTAGCCTGAAATTCATGTCTCATCTATCGAAGAGAACGTTTATCCCTTTTCCCACTGATTTTATCTGTTTAATTCAAATATTTGTTAGATATTACATGTAAAATTTTTGGTATAAAATATTTTCACCAGAGTGGGAAACCAGGGTTGAAATCTGTGCTGAAAAGTTTGACTTACTAACCTCTTGGTATGTTTTATAATGGATCCAATTCTACTACATTTTTGTGAGTGATGTGTAAGCGGTATGCCTGTAAGTTTTCTGTTCTTGTATTTCAAACAAATTTTAAAAGTTAGTAAAATCAAAACAACATTTGGACTCTGGTTACCTTGAGAGTAAGAATTACTTTGATTACCTGAAAATTAGAAGCTGGTTTATGGTCAATAGTAAAAAATCCCCTTTCCCCTACATTTGCTGAGCTGGTAAATTGGTTATTCACGCAGCTGCAATGCAGGCACAATTCTTCCCCCTGCAGCTAATTGAGTTGCTACTTTTGGGGAGGTTGAGGAGGGAATTCTTTTGCTTTTGAAGCTTTCAGAAGTCGCAGTGGAGGAGCAGGTGCTGTTTGTGAGTGCCGGTGATGCAGGCAGGAAAATTGCTGGCATCCTGCAGAGACCTTTCAGAACTTAAACGGGTTGAGTCACAGTCAGACTGTCTGCCGTATACTTTCTAACCCATGCAGTTGTTGTATAGGAGGCTGCCTACACATCCTTCCACCAATTCACAAAGTCTGCTCATGCCTACTCATTCTAGCCTGATCGGATATGAGGAAGGAGTCCAACATATAATTTCAGTATTTGCTGAAATAAATTTGAGCTTGATTTCTGCCATGCCTCACCCCCCTCCCAAAATTATAGGAAAAGGGGTGTAATTTGTTTCTGTTCTGCAGAAGGTAGAGAGAAATGTGAGCTTGTCACAAGAGTCTTTCTGGTGAGTCTCATGAAGGAATGCAGTTTTCCACATGAGACCTAATTGCCTAAGCCCAGTGGTTCCCAGCCTATTAGTGTTCTTGTCTCCTCTTTTCTCTGCCAGGCTTTCCATTCTCTGTTCTTGCCTTCCACTCAGATTATCTAAGTGTTTTTCTGCCTGCCTTTTTTTTCTTTCCAAACATCACGTAATTTCTGTACTTTACATGACGACCCTGAGGGCCTCCATCACTGATGGCAGAATTGAGAGGCTCCCTAGTAAAGAGGCAAAATCCTGGAGGGGCTGGTTGCAGCATAAACGCAGACTTAAGTTAGTACTGAGTGAGAAAGAGAACTGTGAGGGAGTCACGGCACTCTCTGCACAGCCCTGTGTAGTATGTGCAGTAGGATATGTATGATAATCTTACAGACCTGGATATGTTCAGATCACTTCTTGCGATTCATGGCACACCTAAACTTTCCCATGTATATGGAAACTGTTGTCTAAATGAGGTCCTGGTCCAAAGGATATGTATTTGCTATATTCTGCAAATACTGCAGTTTCCTGCCTTCCCCCTCTGTCACAGGTGAGCAAGGAGAGAATTGCAGGAAAAGCATTGCTCTCTTACATTTGTGTGGGACATTAGGAGGGAGAAGGAATACCTGGCCATTAGTTTTCAAGCTGGACCAGATCAACACCAAATCACTGTCACATACCTGTGCCTGTGGAAAGTGAAGAGCACATCCTGGTGCTGCTTCTGAAGATAACATGGAAACTGGGCCTTCTCATCTTGGGTCTTACCACTATGCTTTACAATTATTTGGTTGATTCTGTGTGGAGTGGCAAGGAAAGGAGGAAGATACATATTATTCCAAGACAAACCACTGCATATTTATTTTTGATGGAAAATAAAAAAAAACCAAAACAGTCATGCTTCATGCTGAGGTGTTTGTATGAGAAACAAAATGTATTGCTAGATGGACATCTGTGGAACTGTCCAAATTTAGCTTGTGATAGTTTGGCGCTAGATTTATTTTAAAACCACATCATAATTTTCCAGAAGAGAACCAACTTGTGGAAATTTTAAGCTGTCTCTGTTAGAAGTGTTTTATGGCTGCAGAGTCAAACACTGGCTATAATGTTACCATGATACTTTGAATTCACCTTCTTACCTGTTATGTTCTTATATAATGACATAATCAGATGCTTTTCTTGTCCCTCCTGCCCTGTATGACAGTTTCACTGTCTCCTGGCTGCTTTGGCATAGTGGACTCCGTGCTGTCTGATAGCAGTTCTCCTTGGGAGCAGCAGGTTAAAAGGCACTTCCTCATGTGATGAGCTGATTAGCCCCCAGGTGCTTATTTGTAGTTGCGCACGTCCAAGCACGTATCAGACAGTATCTGATCCTTAACATGGTCCTGTAACTAGATGACCCTCAGGCAAGGCATGACTTAGCATCTGTGTTTCTCATGTCAGTGCCCCCTTTCTTCTTTTTCAGTATCTGTAGTAGGTCTCGGATCTTCATTCAAATCTTGGTTTAAATTGCAATTCTAGTGCCTTCCAGAGGAAGGCAGAAATAGCTGAAGCTTTATTTTGTTTTGCCATGAGAAATTTCTATAATGGCTCTGGAATGTGAAGGAAGACTGAGATAAGGGAGAGAGGAAGCATGGGAAATGGAAAATACAGGGTCAGTAAGGACAATGCAGAATGGATGTTGGAAGAAGACTGATGCTGAAGCTGAAGCAAATGACAAGCTGCCTTAGGAAGAAAACAAAATTGCTGACAAGGATGAATGGAAACTGAATCTGACTGCAGTAGAGTCTCTTAGCCTTCTCAGGAGGCATATCCTAAGGACTTGCTTCTTAGAGTTACTTAAAGCATCTAAATGAAAAGGGAATGGTGAAACCTACCATATATGATAAGGAGGCTTAGGAAAAGGAAAAGCAGTGTCAAGAAAAGGAAGATCATCTCTGCAATTTCTGGGTATTAAAATGCTGCTTGACCTTTAATTTTGGGTCTGAGTTTTTTATGATCTTTACTAACTAGTTCTCTGAACCTCTTGATATTAATCTACAGCAGACTGCTAGAAAACTTGTTTTCTATTAAAACAGGATCATTTTAGATAGTACTACAAAATTGGTCTCTGGAAATGCTTCCTTTTAATAGTGCAGCAACACTCATTGAATTGTCTACTTGGGGAATTATTAGAAGTATTGATGCAACTACAGTGAATATTGCCTTTCAGTTTTGTATTTACTTCCTAATCATAATGAATCTCTATTCCATTGCCAAGCTCTGATTTTGGTTCAGGAATCTGAGAATTACTTCTGAGTTGCTGTGGGCAGTATATTTTGAGCCAACTTCATCTTTAATGTGAAGGATTAAGAGACTGGCTAAGTCGATATTTCTTCCCAGTCAAGGAGAAATATTTCTGTCCGGTGGTTTTAGCCTCCTGGATTTTGATGAGGAAGCTTTTGAATATACCTGTCTTGAAAAGTTTGCCTTTTGACAGTCATTAACTCTTAGATGCAGATATAAGCTTCATTACTGAAGCTGATGCAGATTTTTAAGCTCATGGTAGTCAAGTGTGGAAAATCCTTAGTTTAGTCCACTGCCTCCCTGAGGGTCTATTTTGTGCTTCTGAGGTAGTGATACACTCAATGAATAATTTAATGGAAAATCATAAAGGAACTCTGCCATAAAGTTAGAAAATCTTTTCATTTGGGGGTTGGTGTCTTCTTTGGGGTGTTTTTACTCCTGGAGAATTTGCATTGTTCCTCTGTGATCTTGGTGTGATACTTAAATTTATTTTATTTTAAATTTTAAAATAATTTAAAATCTATTTATTTACTTATTTCACATATTTATATTTAATATATTTATTTTTTTATTTTAAGTTTTATTTGTTTATTTAAATTAAATCACATTTAAAATAATTATTTTAATTTATTTTATGACCGTGCCTTTGGTAGATATCTTGTTGAACCTCGTACAGTTGTCCCCATCTCATCGATCCAATCTGTCAAGATCCTGCTGTAGAGCCTTCCTACCCTCCAGCAGATCAACACTCCCGCCCAACGTGCTGTTGTCTGTGAATTTATTGAGGGGGCACTTGATCCTCTCATCCAAATCATTGATAAAGATGTCAAACAGGACCAGCCACAATACTGAGCCCTGGGGAACATGACTTGTGACTGGCTGCCAGCTGGATTAAGTTTCATACATATATGTAGTCATATGTTGGTAACTTAATAAAAACTGCACAGATCTGTATTCTACTACAGATACTGTCAAATTCCCATGCCTTAACAGGCTACAGAGTTTCACATATAGAAATGTCAAGAAAATGTATAACATTGTGTCGTGGTTTGACTCAAACTTTTCCTGGCTGCACTCTCTCAGTAATTTTCTTTTCTTTTTGTTCTGTTTTTATTGAAGTTCTCTGGGTCCAGAGAAGGGCAATGAAGATGGTGAAGGGTCTAGAGCATGAACCTGATGAGGAACAGCTGAGGGAGCAGGAGTTGTTTAGCCTGGAGAAATAGAGGCTCAGGGGAGACCTTATTGCTCTCTACAACTCCTGAAAGGAGGTCATGGTGAGATGGGAG
This sequence comes from Manacus candei, assembly GCF_025592945.1. Lineage (NCBI taxonomy): Eukaryota > Metazoa > Chordata > Aves > Passeriformes > Pipridae > Manacus > Manacus candei. The sequence goes on from NW_026138143.1 coordinate 4,048,646, forward strand.
TCAGCCTCATCTCCCGGGTAACAAACAACTGGTCAAGGGAAAATACTCTCATGTTGTGCCAGGGGAGATTGGAATTGGGAGATTGAAACAGGCTGCCCTGGGAAGCGGTTGAGTCACCATCCCTGATGGTATTTAAAGGGCATGTAGATGAGGCACTTAGGGACATGGTTCGGTGGTAGACTCAGCAGTGCTGGGTAAATGGTTAGACTTGATAATCTTAAAGGTCTTTTCCAACCTAAATGATTCTTTAATTCTGTGGCGTCAGAACTTCTCCTGCATTGTCCACGGTCTCTGCCTTCAAATGTTTGTTTTTCCCAAGCAAAATTTATCCACGGTACCTGCTCATTCTGAAATGTCTGGTGGATCTGCAACTCATTGTGGATTTGTGGTGGGGAGGAGGAGGAAGATAATAGGGTGCAGCACTTCGTGAGCATTAATGATAGACCTCCGTTTGAATGAAGGTTGTGTGGGCTTGTGACTTCCTCACTACCTTCCTTTCCATGGTAAAATAACTTCTGTGATAGAAATGTGAATCAAGCCAGGAGTGTGCTTTATAGGCATAGAAAAGTATTCTCAGTCTTGAGCTGTGTGTTAAATTTCTTTCCCTGAGATTGTTTTCACCAGTTTATGAAGTAAACATGTCCATTCACTGCTTATTTCTCCTCTGCAACCAAAGTGATAAAGGAAATAACATTAAAATCATGCCCTTATCAGCTGTATTTATAGCATTTTACTTTGGAACAGGATATGAGTCGTGAAGTCACGAAAAGAGTATTACAAATATAATAATGAATGTTGTAAATCTGTTGCCAAGACTAGGAATTATTTCTCTTTGGATATTTATAAGAACCTCTTTTTTTTCTTTCCCTTTTTACTGTTGCTATTTCATACAGAAGATCCATATCTGTCAAATTTGCCTACAGATATTTAGATGCAGTAAAGGGCGTTTTTCCTTTCTTGAAGAAATGTAACATGGCAGCGCTGCCTTATTTTGTACAGCAAATGCTAAAAAAATTGCTGCTTGCAGAGTGTATGTCTGAGGATCATTTCAAGACTGCTTTACATATTGATTACTCAAATTGCCATTTAATTTGCTGTATAGCAATACACAGTGCCTTAACTATTTCTCTGGCATTCTTATTGATTGCTGTAATTCTGCCTTACATTATATGCATAGATGGTGTCACCATTAAATATTTATGTGCTCATGAAATGTTAATATGTTGGGTTAATGTGAAACTCAACAAAGTGCATTTGCCAGAAGCGAGCAGGAATACTGATCCAAGTGCTTCCCTTTCCCTCCCCCTTGCCCTTTCAATTTGCCTCTCCATTGATTTTATTACCAGTGTTTCTCTGCTGTATCTAAATCCGTGTTGAAGCAACACCCTGCTCCAATATGCAGATTTTATGTTTTATTATGCGGGAGATAAAACAAGGTAATAAAAAGAACAAGAGATCTCAGGGAGGTGTTGAGACACACAGCTTTACATTGTGCTTGTGCTATTCTATCACTGTTCCTGCTTTTGGGTGTAAAAATGCAGCACTATCCTCCATGAAAGAGACTGAAGCAGGATGACTCATCCAGAATACAAAGTCATATTCACATGTTCCTTGAACAGTGGCTGCAGCAATGTAAAACAAAAATAGCAGGGGTTTTTCTTTGATTTGGTACAGCTGTTACCCAGCGATGACATGGAACAATTACATGTAATTTAAACCAAAACTTTTAGGAGGAAAAGTCCTCTTGGCAGACTTTTAAACATGATTCTGATGCTGTCCTGTTGAAAAAGGGCCAGTAAAAATTTGTAGTGGTCAAGTATATATCATATCTCTAATAACTTTTTAATCTTTTGTAGGAAGTGTAAGCAATTTAAAAAAATAGCACCAGCACTGGAAAACGAAACCAAATGATCATGCTTTGTCGCAATACAGAGAGCAACCATTCTTTTACATCCCTGGGAGATGGGCTGGGAGCAGAGTATCAGCTAGAGGCTGCCCTTTGTACAGTAGGATTGAAATAGAAGCTTGGTGAAGAGGCTTTGGTATGCTGTGTGAAGCACATAACTTTCCTACTTACCTTTGGGTTTTTGTTCTTTTCCCACTTTTAACTGCTTCACAGGGAAGGCTTCTGCACATAGGAGAACATGAAACAGTCAAAACTAATATCCGGGGAGGGAGGGAAAGGTTTTAGTGGCATCTGGCATTGCATTGGTCCTCCCCTTTATCTCTCCTCCTGGTTTTGGTTGAAGTTCCAGCCTTGAAGCTTTTGCAAAGCTTTCTTTGCTGTAAATATTGAAAGATTTAAAACAATGAAAACTACAAACAAAGCCACAACCAACAAAAAACGTCAAACAAACAAAAATTGTGAAGATGGAAGCTAAGGAGACAGGAGGAATGCAAAGCAGATAGCAGTGTCTAAACACCCATTTGTGAAGGAAATTTAGAGAGCCTCTGAGGTACTCTGTTACTTGGCAAAATCTCTTACCTTTGAAATTCATTTTCTTCTTCTATTCTCATCCCCAGGCTATGCAGCAGCTGTTTAGGATACATTTCTTTCTTTTTATGAAGTGGGAGAGTTTGTTCTGCAAAGACAATTCTTACTGCAAATCTGTTTTGACCATTTTGGTTTTTTCCTGCCTCTATATTCTCTTTTTTCAGGCTCACTGCTTCAGTGAAATCTATATGATTTTTATAACTTGTTTTTATCTACAGTGAAATCTCTTGTTTAGTTGTAGTGCCAGAGAAAACTTTAGGTCAACTGTACTGGATACAGCAGAAACTAATGGGTATAAAAATGTGCAAGGAGTTATTTTCTCCCATTTATTTTACAGCGTCACTCAACAGAGAATGCAAAGGCTCTCCTTGAGTAGTTTTTACAGCATTCAGGGGCTTGATGTAAGAGTGCTAGTTCCCATGAGCACAAGTTTCTTCCATAGCAGAGAGAAGAATGAGGACATTTTCTTCCTTTGTGAGCTTCAGTTTGATTTTTAACACTTGAGCCTTCTTTGGAGACTGAATCCAGCTATGCAAATTCTGTCCCACTTTGGTTTTATAGATCCTTCTAGGTGTGTTCATGTCTATAAATAATTGTATCTAATTTTTAACCAGCAAATTTGAAATGAAACTATTTCTTTTTCTTTGGCTTCTACTTCAGTTTCTCCAAGCCAGGGGTGGTGCAGAACATCAACAGTGCATAGCAATGGCAAAACTTCCCAGTTGGTCATGGACCAGCACTGCTTATGTGTTGCTGACTGCCTCAGACATAGAATCATAGAATAGCTTGGTTTGGAAGGGGCATTTAAGGTCATCTAGTTCCAACCTTACTGCCTTGGGCAAGGACACCTGTCACTAGACCAGGTTACTCAATGCCCCATCCAACCTGGTCTTGAAGACTGCCAGAGGTGGGGCATCCACAACTTCTCTGGGCAACCTGTGCAAGTGCCTTATTACCCTCGCAGTAAAGAATTTCTTCCTAATATCTGATTGAAACCTCTTCTCTTTCAGTGTGAAGCTGTAACATAAATGACATAGGTTATTTAGCTGCAGGGAAGGCTAAGGTCTATGAAAACAGAGCCTCCACATATAGTTTCCTAAATTCAGTCTGGTGTATCTTGTAAATGTTGGATGGGGTGGATAGTGTTTCAACTCATGGATTCTTCAAACTGATTATTTTCTGGTTTGATTCCACCTTCAGATTGTCCTGGAAAACAGCAGTCGAGAAGACAAACATGAGTGCCCGTTTGGCCGAAGTAGCATTGAGCTGACAAAGATGCTGTGCGAAATACTGAAAGTAGGAGAGCTACGTAAGTTGACCTGTTTGATCTCTAAGAACCATGCAGTGAGTTGAGTGATACCTGAAGTTTATTTCAATGCAAGAGTTTTCTTCTGATAAGTGTTTCTTAGTTGAACGCTGGCATTCACAATGACTATGTCTGTTTTCTGTCTCTTACTACTTTGTGGCATACCAAGGACGAGGGTGGAGTAGGGGAAATGGACACTTGTTCTTTGACTCTCTCCTGTATGAAACAGGGCAATTGCATCATTTCTGGACAAGTCAGTTCTTTTCCCATCTGTTGATTTGATGTAGGAGACTTCATGGTTGTTCCATTCCATAACCTATTCCATAGGTTGGTTATGTATGAGTATCATACTCATTTTTTGTGGGATTGCTCATCTAAACTGACACATCCCATTTTCTCTTAGATATCTAAAGCTCTATCTAAATGCCAGATGATAGATGTATCATTTACTCTAACAGTGTGATATGAAATACTGTATTTTAATACAGAGTAATAAGCTGTCTTTGGCTTCAATTACAGTCCCTTGACAAATTATTAGATACTATCAAACAGAAGAACATGTCTGTATCTTCATTAGTCTAGAGTGTTGGTCTTAAACTCTATTGATAGGTATAAACTTCAGCTACCCATCAATAATGTTTTGGATCCAGCCTGCAATCTGTTTTGGCAAACGCTACCTTGAGCTTCATTTTCTTGTTGCACAAACAGGGGGCACAACTGGGAGTCCTTGCTTTCCTCAGAGACATGTTCCTTTCGAATTTTTTTCACTAATCTTTTTCTTTTACCTTTGCACCCAAGTCCATGAAATGTAATGAGAGAAGTGCAGTGTAAAAGGCAGCAAGAAATCCTGTAGGTATCAGTGGTTCTTGATGCCTGCAACAGGCATCAAAAGTTCTGTTTTAAAAGTATGATTTGGTTGATACATTCGAAGCTTTTAAATGCAGTGTTTTGAGAGAATTTATTGACCAAAGGAAAAAACTGCCTTTGTGCAATGGGCCAGGGTGAAACCTGTGCATTTCTTGCAGCTTCCAAATTGACAGTTCATATCTGACAGATCCAGATAAATGAGATGATGTTTACCGCTGAATACCCTCCTAAGTAAACCAGAGTCATTAAGGATCACATTCACTATGTCTATAAATAAAAAGTTTAGCAACTGTTTTAGATGTATGGTTATAGTAATGTGTTGTGTAAGGTTCAGACTGTAGCAGACACGACTCCTTAAAATAACCTTACTGCTGCAGTTGAGGTGTCTAATGCCAAATCACGCATGACAGATCTGTCTGAATTTTTCCGCTGGTAAATGTAGGAGGGACATATCATCTCAACAAAGCTGTAAGCCTATTTGAAATAAGTGCTAAAGATCAATTTTATTTTTACAAATGCACAGAAAAATATCTGAAATCCAAAGTACAGCTTTGTGCATAGTGTTTTAATGTACGTCCCATCACTCCATGGGACTTACACTGTACTTTGTTGCTAAGAAAGATGATTGATCTAGAGGTGGTGTCTCAGACTCTTCCTTGCTGTGTCATAAGAAGTCACTCAATAAATAAACCTCTTTTGCCACAGACAGGTTTGTTGTCTGTGTGCAGAGGGCTGTATGTAGGTGATTTGCCATTTATGGTACTGTATGTCCTGATTGCTTCTAACTTCTGCTGATAGCTCCTTTCATGTTTTAACTTTTTCCTTATCTGTTTTTTAAAAGTGGGGACTGTGACTAAAATAATTGGATTGGGTTTTTGGTTGTTTTTTTGGTTTTGTGCGTTTTGTGTGTGTGTGTGTGTGTGTGTGTGGTTTTTGGTTTTTTTGGGGGGGTTGGTTTGTTTGTTTGTTTTAGAGTAGCTCAATGGTTTGGAAGTGTGGGATTAGAAAGAAAACTGAAAAGTTCCCCAAGGAAAGGCCTGGCTTAGAGATGTTAGCTGTTAATGTTCTGAAGCCACTTTGTTTTGATGTTATTGAGGCTGCAAGTCACTGGCATGCTCGGTGTGCTGGTGTGCAGCAGGCTCCCATGGTGGTCATTCATGGGCGTGTGACGTTGTAGAAGGTTAAGGAGAAGTGCACTGGTGCTTCAGTTGATAGAAACCAGGTGTAGCCAGACTGACTTCTTTAAAGTCGTGCTGATCTACACCCACAGAGCATCTGTCTCTGGATGTGGCAATAAGATTGCCTCATAGCCTTATATTCACAGGGGACAGAGCTAAGGTTGCTTCTAACTCATCTTGACAATTCACCTGTTTGCGGGTGTGTTTCCTTAATGGTTTTGTTTATGTGGAACTCTAATTGTAATTTTAAAAGGCTGTACTGAAACAAACCTTTAAATAATGTGCAGAGAGCAGATTTCTTGAAAATGGCTTCACAGATGCACATCTTTAATGACCTGTGATCAGCAGTATATTTTGTTAAGAAATGCAAACTAGAACTGACATCTCAGGAAAGCGTACATTCCAGTTTGTTCTTCACTTGAGATTAAGTGCTGTATTGCTGAATAGGATTGGGAATCTTAAAAATCAGTAGTTACAGTTCAGGGCAAAGATGTTTCTGTTCGTTTGTATGTGGTAGTTTCAAAATATGTAGTTTGCCTGCCCATGTTTCTTCAGATACTCAAAACTCACTATTATTGTGTTGCAACATAGAAATTTTTTCTAACAGTTTCTGAATTGTAGCCACAATAAATGACCTTTTGCTCATGAAATATTCAGCAATAGAAACTTTCTTAAAGTGCAGAGTAGATAAAAGCAGCTAGATTGTCCATTATTTATGAAGAGCACTTTAATGCTGATTATATTCCCCTTGCTACACTGTATTAAATACCCTTGGGCAACAAGAAGGCATTTTACCATTTCTTTTTGGTCCTTTCAAACACACATTCATCCCAGCAAGGACTCTAAAGACAGTGTTAAAGGCATGCCAGCTTTTCTACTTTTGTATTTCCCCAAATCCAGGTAGTGGACTTAGTTCTTTGACTTTGGTTCCAAAATGTTCATGACTTGGAAATTCATCTCTTCTTCAGCAAAACATTTAAGTGTATGTTTAGGTCTTGTAAGTAAAGAAAGCTCAAATGCAAGCTGTGATTTGAGCATATGGTAACTTCTTTACAGAGGTGGACTTGCAGAGTAGAGGAGCTAAAACTTAAGAGGAAGGTTGGTGTAGTGTTTTAGTAACATGGAAGTTAGAATGAAACACGTCCATAAGACTCCTCAGTAAACTCTCTGAATCAGGAAAGAGTGGGATATTTAACTATAAATCTTTTAATCTTGTGCTACTGATGCTGTTAAAAAGACATTGAACAGAATGTCTTTAATGAGTACTTGCCCAGCCACTCACCTTAGCAAACATTATGGAAATTCTGATTTTATGCAGTAATAACATCCTTTGTTAACAAAAGGACTTTCCTTCTTGTCCTGTGTGTCTTGGAGCTGACATCAAACAGGAACACTCTTAATCAGTGGTCAATCCTCCTTGCCCTCTGGGGTAAGGCATTTTGACACTCCTTGTCCCTGGTACACTGACAAGTTTACAAAGAGGAGAAAAGGTCAGGCCATCCATATGTCCTCCTTAGTATCTATGAAAGCTAAGGTAACCTCCACTTTCCCTCTTATTCAAGTTTTAGTAAATAACATGTATGCTTAGGGGAGAAGGAATACCTACTTAACAGAGTGCCGGCTTTGCTGGGAGACGGTAACATTGCAGATAAATGTAAAAATTAAAAATAAGCTCCAAAGTACCTTTGACCTTCTGGAACTGGAGTTAGTAAATTTAATGGGAGATTAAGAGTTCGTTAAAATCTAGTATTTGTTATAAGTAAGAATCTGAGCTCACTGTTTTGCATAAGTAGCCCTAATGCTCTCTGATCTGTGCCTACACTGACCCGTTCTCTGTACTTCTGCTCAGCACATGACACTTTCTACCCCCAAAACCCCATAAAACTCTTATCCCTGGTGGGAAAAGTACTTGACCATGTTACCTGCTTTATGCAGAATTGGTACAACTTCCCAGATTTGTTGCATTCTTTCTGTACAGGTTCAACTGAAATTGTTTAGTGTTGATGCTGTGTTGAGGCTTGTATCTGATAGGGGAACAATAAATTAGTACTGTGTGCACTGAGGAAAGACAGTGCTACCCAATAGAGCAGTAGTCTAAAGATGTTATAAACCAATATCATTGCATGCCTTAAGTTATTCTGTAGTTAAGGCATGTCAGACTGCAAGTATTTTTCAGTGTGTTTTTGAGCAGGACACAGATGTTCAACTGACAATATTCATATTTGATTGTTTTGATGGGGGTGTTCAGGGGCTTTTGCACAAATCTACGCTTAAGCTTTATGACAGACCACAGGGGTATATGCTACATGTCAGATACTTATATATGGATTGTCTTGAAGCTTTTTTATCAGAAGAACATCTTCACTGGTTTTTTGTTAGTTTGTTTGTTTTTCGCTTCTCTGTCATGGGAAATTTAATGGCCATGGGATTTGTTAGACTTAAGCTAATTTACAGGATTATTTTTCCTCAAAAGAGGAGATCGAAATGCAAGTGTATTATAATGCTGTTTGTGCGTGCTTTTGCTATAGATATCTCATTGCAGTTATCGCCCAGGTTGCAATTGAAGTGATCTAGAAATTCTTACCTTGTTATCCCTTCATCAAGTAGAATGTGCTGGACATTAGGAGGTATACAGTGATATTCATGGTTGTGCCCGCTGAGATGAAAGTAATCAAATCTCATGCTTCAAGGAGTAAGCTGATTGCTGCAAGGGTCAGGAAGCACTTTTTCGTGTTTGCACAATTTTTCCTCTGTATTGCACAATCCATAGTGTGCAGTGTAAGTTGTTTCTGTTGTCCTTTCCCTGGGAGCATATTGGTCACTGCAGGATCAGCATTCCAGACCTGAGGGCTTGCGTGGTTTGATTTTCCTTTTGCTACAGCAAACTCAATATTTTTATAATTGAATGTCATATTTTAAAATTTTTCCCCTTGCTTGAAAGCTAATTGCCTTTTTATGCTCTTCTTCCTTGTCCTTCTCTTAAATTTAAATAGAATAAAGCACCAGAAGTAGTAAATAAAATAAGAGATTATTTTTACTGTTCTGGCATTTCTTCTTGTAATTTCATTTTCTGGAGAGTGAAGCATTTTACAAGTCAGGGAATGTTGGTTAGGAAGTTGAAAAACTTTTCTGGCCAAAAAGGTATTTTATGAAAGGTAGCAATTTTCTGTTTCGTCATAGATACAATAAAATAATTAAAAAGACTTCTAACCTCCTTTGTCTTAGCTTTTTACTGCATTCATTCTTACATATCCACTTTTTTTATCCTCTTGCCCAAACCATCACCACACGAGATAGCTGCCATTCACGGCAAAAATTAGACCAATCTTAGACGATAATCAATATTTGAAAATCAGTAACAGCGAAGGGGATGGGACGAATATCCAAAGTAACCCATATTTATCTTGAGTTTTAGGGCTTCCTTTGGAAACGTTACTAGCAAAATAGCCATTACTGACTAATAGGGATATTAAATATTCTTGCCCTTCTTGATGCAAAACTAACAACTTGCTGAGTAGTCTAAATTGTACTTTTCTTTTGTATGATAGCAGAATCTTATTTTATCAAACAGTCCTCTCCTATTTGCTGGCACAATCCCTCAGGAGAGACAAAATGAAACTTTCTTTTTCTGGAGAGATACTAATTTATTTGCAATTAACCTCTTCCTGCTCTAAAAAGACTCAATCTCTTCATGCTTATGGTAAACTGTGAATTCTCTACAAAATATCTACTGCAATCTGTGAGAATATGAGCAACGGAGCTGCAGACACCTTTTGAGCAAGATGTTTCATTTTTACCTCTGAGTCACTGTGAGACAGATTTAGGAATGTTACTTTCTACACATAGTACTGTTGGCTTCAAAGCTGGTAGAGTGTTGGCTTCTGGGTCAGTTAGCTAGACAGCTGTCTAGTATCCTTCAGTGTTTTTACCTACTCTCTGCAGTCATATGTCTGCTCTTTGATCTCTTTGGAGCAGGGATCATAGCTAGTTTTGTATGTGGGAAGTGCTTAATCTTATTTGGCGCAGGATTCTTTAGCTTCTTTAAAGTTACATTTACTCAATTTTCAACATTATTATTAATAATAAAGAGCATCATGCAGGGAGAGCAACTTAAAAACACTTAAGGGTAAGAAAAAGATGTAGATGTAAGGGATTTTTTTTTTTTTTTTTTTAGAAACTGAGTAATGTATCCAAAAGACAACAAAGAGGTGGCTTCATTAAGTGTGAAGAACTCTTTCATCTGGTATTGAAACAGACAGCAAGAATCAAAACCTGGAAGTAAAAAACTAATAAGTTCAAACTGGGGTGAAGTCTAGGCAGTAGCTGTAAGGGTACTGAGCTAGGGAACTAACAGAACAGAGAACTGAAGAATGATGAGAGGAGGAAAAAAATCATGATGTTGATTTCCTGTGGTTAATGGAAACTGTAGCTTTGGCAGATCTGATGGCATGGTAGAATAACAGCTGTAATTTGTTTTACTGTGATTACTGGAACACCATTCTAGGATTTTTGAAATTTTTTAATAAGCTATAGTGGATAATGTAAAGTCTGGGCAGATATGACAGTAAACAAGAATTATTAAAATAATTTGGATTATTGCCATACAAATCAGCTTACATAGATTAAAATATGTTTATTACCATAGGAAAAAGTATGGATAAAATAAAATCTTCAAAATATCTCCCATTTTGAAAACTCTGCATCTCTTCTGAGCTTGGAGGGTTCATTCGGTGCATTCCACAGAACTTCTTGGTTTCCCAAGAAGATAAAAATACAACAGACTTCCCTCTTGCAATGCCAAACATTGGAACAGGTTGTCCAGGAAGTGGTTGAGTCACCGTCCCCAGAGGTATTTAAAAGATGTGTAAATGTGGCCCTTTGTGAAACAGTGTAGTGGTGGACTTAGCAGTGTTAGATTTATGATTAACCTTGATGAGCTTAGAGGTCTTTTCCAGCCTAAATGATTCTGTGATTCTAATCGTGGCTTGAAGAAGGAAGCAGTAGACAAAATCTTGTAATAAAATTCAGGGTTGTAAAGCTCACTTGCAAAGCTGCAGAGGGAAGGAGCTTTAGAGAGATGAGACGTAGCCAAATGTTTGTTGCTTTTCTAGAACAATTTCTGTACATTTTAAAGGCTAGTCATTGTTCATGAACAGTTTAATACTGAGCAGATTGAAATTAAGAAAAGAATAATCTTGGAATCCATTCTGGACCTCCTAATTTCATTTTATGGTAATATTTTATAAATATAGATTTGCTAAAAGCAGCCAAAATCTCTTGTATTTTGCAGCAAGCTATACTTCAAATCTGAAGTTAGCTCTTATGGTTTCACAGCACTGTGGCGCATCAGACTGGAAATTTTGCAGCTACTCCTTTTAGAAGATGCATATAGTTGCTTAATGAATTGTACATAGAATTGAACAATGCATAAAATCCCAGTATTGTTTTAATGGCAACTTTGAGTGTATATTAATGTTGTTTTGTATATTCCATAAATGTTTGTATTGGCAAAGCTAAAGAATTTTCAGGGTGGAAATAAGATGTGTTGCAAGTGAGGAGGTGCACTTCTTCAGAAGAAAGGCAGAGTGATTTGGGGGGTTTGAGGACAATTGTATTAGTAGGATCTCTGCTGAAATGAGAACAGCATTGACTGCTAATTCCTGTAGTTCCTGAGACCAGATTGTACTTGCAAAGGCTAGAAATATTCCTTTCACTGAGCATCTGAATATTTCTTTTAACAATCCCTTACTGGATTGGCTCTGAGATAGTGAATGTACCACTAATTATTCCAGATCATCCCTGCACAGGAAGCTACATGGATAGGTGAAAGGCACTGGAGGCATTCCTGGGTTGCTATTGAATAGAAAGCTCTCTTAGAGTTTTAAGCTTTGTTTATTCTAAGTAAACTAGGTATCATTTTAAAATTTGAATCTTTGAAGGGAGCTTCTGAACTTTACAAGTATTTCAAATTCAAATTGCCAGATTTCTGACAGAGAAGCCTAGGCAGAATGTCCTGATACAGTACTAACCAGGGGTAAGGCAGGCACTGAGTACAGCTTAGTGGTGTTGGTCTGAAACTTTTCTCTGGTTAACTCATGCTGCTTCTGCAGCCATGAATTGTGCACTGTAAACATGCTGTTTGTGTTTATTCAGGTAGCCACTAAAGCTCCTTCTGTTGCTTAGTGAATGCAGGTGTTCTCAGGGGGAACAAACCCAAACATCAAAGCAGAGACTAGTTAAGTTTTGTCATACAATTGTACATAAATTTTGACACCACACAATACTGAGGAAAGCTAGTTTAAACTGACTGATCATATACCTACTTGAAAATGGTGGAAGAACAGTTTTCGTGGAGAGGTTATACTTGGCCATGAATCATTCCTTTTTTTTTTTTCTTCTAAGAGTTGATAAAAAAAAATTAAAACAATGGAAATGAGAGCCTGAGATCTTAATAAATTTTCTTTAAATTATTTGCCATCCCCTCTAAGTATTTAATTGTAAAACAATTGCCCTTAATGTACTTAGTTGTAAGTCTTTACCAGTCAAACTCTTCTTTGCAAATAAACATAACAGTAATGGTGAGTAATCTGAAGCACTGAAACTTTGTGAAAAGGTGACACAGATTTTTAACATTGGATTACTGATGTTATGTGTGTGCTGAAATACCATCCATCACTTTCATTTCTGTCAAAATGCTTGCTAATGAAAATCTTAAGAAAAATTAGCTTCCAACAATTAAACTTCACTTACCCTTCTTGAAGAAGCATAGATTAGCTGGAACAGGAGCAGGAAAAAACTGTAGACCCTCAGACCTTTCTTTCACAGCCCTTAGAGATGTTCACATTCAGCAACAGCTTTTAGTAGTGCTGGCTAAGTAAAATGAAAACAGGAGTCTGCAGTGTTATATTTTGTTCTGTTCCATGAAGAAGCATTTAAAAAGTGAATGCATCCACTCTTGAAACTCCCCTTTCAGCCTTATTTCTTTACTCCACATGTTGCATTCCATATTCCTGGATTAGCAGAAACTATGTATAAATCTTTAAATGTCATGAATGAATTTTTGTGGCATGTTTCTTTTATATGTGAGAAGGAATTTAATTTCTTGTTTCATAACATTTCTGGTCTCCTTGTGCTGAAGTTTTGTCATGGCTTTCTTTTGTGAATTAAAAAATAACTTCAGTGTAACTTTTAAATACCTGAGAGTGAGGAAGAGAGGAGGGGACTTGATTTTGGGAGAGGAATTCCACAAAGCTCAGAGAATTGGCTTATGGCGTTAAAACAACTGTAATTGTAATGTAGTGTTGTTGGGTGGAGCCAGGAAGTGAAATGGGACCTCCTAGAAAAATTTACATAAGGATGTCACATCACTCCTTGAGGTATTGGAAATGTAAGCGATGGCACAACTGGCTCATTTTTAGCTAACTTAGCTACACTTTCCATTTTGTTATTCCATGAGAGTTTTGAAAATAATGACCTTAGTTCTTTTCAAGGCCATACAATTCCTCTCATATTTTTCCTTAGTGTGTCAGGAGGTCCGTATGTGCTCTCAGGGCACCTTTCAGAAACAGCAGTCTCCTATAATTCCCGCTCACCAGTTTTTGAACAACTTAGACCTGCACTCTTTGTCTGCACTAGTTGTGTGCCTATGTATGCTGGTAAATCATTAAAGGAATATAATTATATGCTGTCTACTCCAGGAGCTTATCACAGTATGCAGGTTATTAATAAGGAGACACGAATGCAAGCACCCATACAGACGCTTGGTCTTTGTCTCTGAAGCCAGATTGTCATGTTAAGTTAGGCTCCCACGATTTTTTATTTCATATATTGGGGATATTGGAACAAAATGGAACTCTCTATGAAGAATTATTAGATATGTAAATGCTTTCCAACAGAAGAGTTGTTAGCTGCCACTAAATAACTTTTAATTTACTATGTCCTTGTGACACAGAGCTGAGACTTCCTTCTGGATCTTTCCAAGTTGTTTTTAAAGGAAAAAATTGCGGCTCAGGTTAGATATATCCCTGTTTTTTCCTTTATGCCTTATTTGTTACTGAAGTTTGTACACATATTTTATTCTTTTTCTTGCAGTTTCAAATGCTGTGTATTAACAGACCTAAGGCCTCCAGCAGTTCTAGGTTCCCACTCTTTCAGGACTAAGCTCTCAGTTTATTTTTCCTGAGCCTTTGTGTTTTATATGTGCACAGCTTGCTAAGTTACTTGCTAATAATTCCCCAAACTGGCTTGTGGCTCTATTTTCTCCCCTAATTACCACTACAGAGTAGCTGTTTAATTATTCTATCAAGCCTTCACGAAAGGGCTTAAAACATCCATCAGCTCTATCCAGATTTGTTGTCTCTTCACATCAAAGACCCTCTTGCTGACAGATACTTAAAAAAACATAGCATAATGATGTTAGCTATAGGCATGTATGAAGTGACTGATAAGGAGCTAAGAAAAAGTGTTGAACTCTTTGTTCATCTGAAGTAGGTTATGGAGACATAGCAAATAATTGGTTGTTTGTGTACATTTGAGTGTGAAAGAGATTGTTTGCGTAACACTGAGTCTCTTAAGCTTTTTAGCAATGAATTTTCTTTTGGTGGACCGTAAGTCCTTTGGTGCGTTTATTGTGCTTTGACTGGCTGTATTTCATTTTTAAGTTTGCAACTCCTTAGTACAAAATATTTGCATAGTAAAATTCTGAGGTAAGATCTCTGATAGTTTGTTGTTTGGGCCTCTGTAAGCACTCAAGGAGAATTAAGCACTGAACTCACAAAACCAGAAAGCACAGCAAATGGCTTTATAACTATATGTTTCACTTGTGTTTGTCTTAATATTGATAATATATTTTGTCCTTCATATATTTAGGTCTCCATAGTTTTTGGTATCTGGCACAGAATTTGTTCATCCCAGTCAATGACAGGACATTGTTTAGCTCTACCAAACAGGACTGAACCCAATAGAATTCAGCATAGGTTTGCCATGGGGTAGATAGAGGTCACAGAACTGGAGACTTTCATTTTCCAGGTTGCAGGCTGAACAGTATCACAGTGAATAGCTCAGTTGTTATTAATTTTGTGTTTTTAGAGTGGTAGCAAACCTTACCTGAGACATTAAAGAGACTTCAGGGGGTATACCTAAGCAGTTTCTTAAAGTCTTAAACAGGCAAAGAATTGGCTGAGCCATAACACATGAGTGTCTACTAAAGGCAGAGGGTGTTATCAAAATAGATGAAACCATTTTGGAAGAGGAAAAAGTTATCAGAACCAGTGCCAATGAAAAGAGACCGTAAAGAAGTGAATGGTTTTCCACAGAGTACAGGTTTGAGTATGTCTGTCTAGGTCCCATATTTATTAGTTAATCAGGCTACAATTACTTTTAAATTAGGCTTTTGATTTTTATACTTTGAAATATAAAAATATGAATCTTGACTTGAAACAAAAAATGCCCCAAAACCAACAAATGCCTCCTTTCGGACCCTTTAAAAAAAATCTTCTATGAGACTTAACAGGTAAAAATGGAAATTGTCCATTCTCCCTCCCCTTCTGTTTTTTTTATGAAACATAAACCCTCATGGTTTCAGAGGTGACAGTTTTGCAGCTATCAAAGAGTGGAGCAGTAATGCAAACTGACCATTACCATGAAAAATAGTGAATCTTCTATTCTAAAAAGATTTCAAACATTAAGGACAGTATTTTTACTTTATTGCCTTATTTTCCAAATAAGTTTTGTAAGGAACTTGTGATGAGACTGGAGCAATTCCTGCAATGACCAGTTGCAGGGTGCTGTTGGAACTCACGGCCCTGATAGCAGCTAAGGGCTTAGATGCTGGTAGTCTTTGCCTAAATCAGTATCCTGGAGTCCAGTGTACTTCCAGTCAAGAAAGTTCACTGCCTTTTCATATATTAATCTATGATCAGGGTTGTTAGAAGGCTGTCATGTGGAAGGTCCGAAGGATCACTGACCTTTGATAGTATTTTGTTCGTGTGATATATTTAAAGGCATTAAAAGTCTTGAAGATTATTTGTGGGGTATTTTTGAGCTTTACAGGCAGATACATGGAAACACGTCCTGGAATTCTTCTCTTCCTTCAGCTTCCAACAGAGGACCCATCATCCATGCCTTTCATTTCCTTCCCCTTCAGAATAGTGACAAGTACCTGTAATAATTTCTAATAATAATTTCCTTGGATTTCAAAATTATACATTTTGGGGTTCGCAAATACCTAGCACAGCTTCAGGATTTGCAGTGCAGGTGGTCTAGAGCTCAGCCTGTTCTCTGGCTGTGCTTTGTTTGTGCAATGATGAGGTTCCATTTGATTCACCCCACCCCCATTTTTAAATAGCATATCTTCATGTTTTAGGAACATTTGAATTGCGTTTTCAGTCTTTTTTCCTAATATTTACATATTAATAAATCATTAAAAACCATTATGTAAATTTTATATCATAGTGAATTTATTATCAAATCAAATGGCCTTTAAGGGTAATTGTAGGAAGCTAGGGAGATGAAATTAGCTCGTAGTTAACTTTTATATTTTTCTGAACATTTAAGTACCAAAGACTTGGAATTGATAAAAGGCGTTTCAGAAATGCCACTAAAATGGTGGAGAGGAGGCGTACCTTGTTGGAGTTGTTTTGGTTTGGTTGTTGGTTTCGTTGGGTGGGGATTTTTTTGTTGTTGTTGTTTGGTGGTGGGTTTTCTTTGTTTGGTGTTGTTTGGGGTTTTGGAGTGTTTTTTGTTTTGTTTTTTTTTTTTTGGCTAGAGTAGCTCTGTGGTTTGGAAGTGTGGGGTTAGAAAGAAAACTATAAGATTCCCTGAGGATTATTCTGGCTAAGGAATGTTACCTGTTAATGTTCTGAAGCCACTTCCTTTGATGTTACTGAAGCTGCAAGTGACTGGCATGCTTGGTGTGCTGGTGTGCAGCAGGCTCCCACAGTGGTCATTCAAACCTGTGTGCTGTTGTACAGAGATGATTTGACACTTTAAAGGTCTGTTTTGTTTTTTCAAGTAAGGACATAAAACTGTTCCAATCTCTACATCTGCAACTGCAAAAACTTTAGTGTATGTAGAAAGTGTTCTCTTTATCAGGCAATTGAGAGCAAGGAGAAGAGACAGTCTCATTCCATTTTAAAATTAGGAATGGGTGTACCAGGTCTGATTTAAAAATCTCAAGAACTCTCTTATATGACCCTTTTTGCCATCTGTCTTTTTGAGATGTTTTTCTCTGCATTTTTCAAAGTGAGCTTAGAAATAAACCACCACAGTACAACTCTTTTGATCTCTGTAGATGGAGTTTCAAGATGACACCAAATATGGTGCAACATTAGAAAAACTCCATTTGTTGGAACTTCTGGGTTGGGTAGATGGGGCCCTAGGTAATGATGGATGTATTAAGCTGACCTTTTCAGAGATCTTCATGAGAGTTAGGGTTTAAAATGTCATGGAATTTATATCCTTTAAAGTACCCAGTTAACTGCAGTAGCAACAGCATCTTACATTACTTCGTTTTGAAAATCTGAGTTGACCCTTGGACAGACAAATTTGCACATCTTGGCACACTGGAAGTGTTATTTTTGTTCCTGCTCACTGACAATGAACAAATAACAGAGCATTTCCATCATCAACAGTTCCTTTCCTCCTCTTTTCCACCCCCAGATTCCAGGGGTGGGTGGTGACAGCTTGAAGTGATTAGATATTTTCATATACCTATTCATCTTGAATTTAAAAAGAATAAAAAAGTGTTTTTCCATGCCACTGCTAAATTATGAATTTTTAAATGTTTTTGTAGATGCTTTGCTAAAGCTACCAGTTATTTTCTTATATCATTCACTCGAGTTTAAAACTTCCTCTGCAGTGTGTGTGTGTGTGTGTTCCTTTAGTTTTCTCATTAAATTACCTTCTGCAAAATCCAGATTACTGTACAAGTATTAATGGAAAGCAAATTTTCCCATGCATGGACAAGCAGTGTGTTTTATTGGAGATTGGATTTCACTTTGTACAGCAGGGGACAATATTCACGAGGTGCCTCACCAGAGCATTGGCATAGAGACAGTTGTAAAGGCTGGAGAAAGGATCAGATGTCACCTCATCCTTCACAACAGGGTATGTGCAACACACTTATGTACACAAAACATCCCATTGCACAACAGCTAATTTACTGGGATGCTAACTGTCACTTCCCTATGAAATTCAAAGTTGCAGGAAACTTCCCCAGGATTTTTTCCTGATTTATAGAGTTCATGTTTATTCATTCACAAAGGAGATGCAGTGTTGCATGAGTTGCATAAGGAATTGAATTGCAGTATATGTTTCTTGAAGTATTTCAGATCCCAACATGGTTAAGCAAGACCTAAGCGTTATTTTTGAAGAACAAGAAAATCTAAGCAAAAGTAAAGTGCCTCTTGTCCTCATGAGAAGGCAGAAAAAACATTACTATGCCAGCTCATTCTCAGTAGGCTAAGCTGCCCCAGTGGAGGAAACATTTACATTTCATATGATAAGTTTATATACTATGAGCATACCATGTACCAGGGTATAAGGGGATGTGGGTAATAGTCTGTTTCTATATCCTTTGTGTTCAAACTCTTTTGACCTCCCCCAGCATAGACAGCTTTTTACGGATGTGGCCGTTATATTATCAGGTTATGTAGCTAAATGAGAAGTTTGTACCTTAATTCTATCAACTTCCATAGCTTGCTATAGATAGTAACCACCTGTGTGAAGATTTACTGTCCTGCATGCTCTTCCAGTATCAGTTTCACAGGAAAGACCACAGGTCAGCAAACAGGTTAAAAATGAGGTGATAAAACTGCTTTTCTTCCAGCTGAACTAAAGATTAGGCAAAGATAGCATAAGCATTTTGAGGTTTAAAACACAGATGCTACCTGAGAAAGGGTTATGTTCCCAATAAATTTTTGAGGATTTGACCTTATACTTAACTGAGCTGAGACATGATCCAAGCTCCTTTCCAAGATTTCTGTATGAGTCTAGCTTCCCTCTATCACCCTCTAGGTCTGATTCACAGAATACTGCCTCTCTATAGCAATTAGTAATTATATACTGTTCAAGAGCCCCAAAATGTATCAGAAGGCAGAAGAGGAGGCTAGAACTGCATCCCACTGACAGTTTCAGGGAACCCTATGACTCATCATGTCTAAGATAGCCATTCTTTAAAAAAAAAAATAAAAAATTAAACAATCTTTCTGGTATAATTGTATTGGGGAAAAAACAGAATGTAGAGCAAGCCTGGTTTATTTCCTTTTTTCCAAGCATTCATTTTAAAGAGTAGTCATCTCATTAGTGCGAGCGTATCTGCTCCCATTTCTTGCCAGGTAATCTGACTTCCGTGTGTTGTGTGTATGCATGCATGCACAAAGGTTTGCAGTTCTAGTCAGTGTTGATTCCCATTAGACTTCAGGTAGGAGAAGAAAAATTAATGCCTCAGGAAAAGAAAAGTAAGTGGCATGCACTCAAAAATTTGTCTGGAACAGCCTAACTTCTCTGCCTAAAATAAGAGCCATCTATGAATAATGAGAAATTTGCTTATTTAAGCTACAGTAATGATGGTTCTTATTGATTGTACCTGAACCCTGATGTGAAGAAAAGCAGGATTTGTTTCTCATGTGCTCATATATCACAGAGTTTTTCATCCTATTTTCAAGTTGTGCCCTGCTTAGTATGGAGTGAAGCCCTCGGTACAGAGTGTTTCAAAGAAATATTTGTTCCATTTTCCTGAGTCGTGCAGTATTTCTATCCAGACAAGCTGTATTATACGATCTGTTGTGGCAGTGTCCATTTTATTGCAATGGAAAGATCCTTCTGAGATCTGAGGGAGAAAATGTTCATTTCTCATTCTTCGCAATCCTGTCTGAGAAATGAAAAGAATGATACAGCAATAGGACTTCTGTTTTCTGACTTCTATTTTATTACTTAGACATTTCAGAGTTGATGTGAGCTATGATTTGAGAATTCCCAGGAGGAAGACTGCAGCTTTTTCCCCTTTACCACCTGCATTTCTCAAAGTGCCACAGACTTTTATTACAACCCTATCGGAAATCTCAAGAGTGCCATTCACTCGGAACAGATTGATGGTGTTTTCAATCCTGTGGTCTTAAGAATGTATAACTGGTCTCATTTTGGTGAATGTATAAAAAGCTGATCGTGTTATTAAGATGCAAATGAATCTATTTAGTGACAAACCTTTAATGCTGATAAACAGCCTACTCCCATTTCTCACAGGTGTGTTATCCTTTTCTATTAAAAGCTCTTTGATCTATCATACATTAAACTTTGAATTTCTAAGGTTAGATCAAGGATATATTCATTGATAATACTGTGCTCGGAAAAGAAAGAAAAAAAAAGTATGACATACATGGGACCTACTTCTACAAAAAATGCAGATCTCTTTTGTGTTCCCTTTGTGTCTGAAATAAAAATGATGGCTGTCAGTTCTGTTTTAGCTGCAACATGTTCATATTGTGTAATCGTGTTTCTGGCAGCTCTGCAGTGGGTTACAGTCAACTTTCTTGAGAAGATTTTATCTGTAGTCGCATGTGCTGGAAGCTATGTTTATTTTTTTCAAATAGAATCTTAAAAGTTATGTACACTAGGGGATGTCTTTTAAATGTAGTAGACAAGGATACATCACAGCAAAAATAGCTAGGAATTAGGCAGTGGCTGAGGCTTTGTCCAGCATTGACTAGTAGCTTTGAATGCTTCAGTTCTGGAGCACTTTGAACCCTCAGTCCAGGGGGGCTCAATTTTCAGAGTGCTGAATCACCCTGTCAGAAAACAGGGTCTTTGCTACTCTTTACCACGCAGATAGAGCCCCAGAAATTACCTTTTGAAAACCAAGATTAATGCAGTCAGTAGAGATTTTTCTGCTCTGGAGCGACTGACAGTCTCTTTGAAACACATTAGATTTGAGTGCAATTTTTTTCATCTAGGAAAAATGTAACAGTGGCAGTATTACATATGATGAAGTCATTACCTCTGGAGGAGAAATATCACTATTGCTCCAAATTGAAATCTTTGTACCGAGAGATCACTTTCAAGGAAAATGCACGAGCCTATCAGTATCTCATTTCATCTTGACTGGAGGGGAGTACAGCCTCCACAGATGGGACAGATGGGAAAATCCCAAGTAACTGTAGGAGCACTGTGTCACAAGAAAGAAGGATTACAAGGAGAACAGAAACAGAAAGGGGTGTTAGGTGTATGATGTAAATGATTGCTGACTGCATGTAACAATACAAACAAGTTAGTTTTCCATTAAATTTTAAGGGTTTTTTGGTCTTCCCTTCTTACCTCCTACTTTTAAAGTCATTCTGTTTCACAGTGTGTATTGGTCAGTTGGCTTTGAGATAATTGATTTCTGGCAGACCAGTTTAGCTTTTTTGTTGAATGAAAATGGATTTGAGTAGATAGATGCATGTGGTTAGAAAAAGAAAGAAATGATGGATTTTGTGATAGTAGGAGCAGAAATCAGATTGATCTGTGCCACTCAGAAGAACAGAGAGGAGCAGGTGTGACAGTGGCACAGCTGGATCAGTAACTAATGCAAATGTGGCTAAGATGGCAAAGGGGAAGAGCTATTTTGTGTGAAAATGCATTGAATCTTCCTAACGTGGAATGCTTGTAGGCTCATGCTGATTTATTAAATGATGTAGATTTGCCAGCTTGAGCTCACAACTTTAATTCCACTAATGAAATTTAATTTTTCAGTGTATGACTTCTAATTGGCAGGTTTATAGCCTGTCTGGAATTGGCACTAGGTGCAGGAGCCAGATGTTGCTGAGGCAGGTGTCACAAAAGATTCTTTAAATTAAATCTTGGTGGCTGGGAGGCCTGCTTCTCGTCCAACTTTCACTGAATTGAGGCACATTTATGAGAGGTGCAATGAAGGTTACAGTTGCCTAAATATTCTTGTAGGATGTCCTAACATTTCTGCCTTTTTGGAAGCCTTTAAGGTTTCTTATTAAATATTTCAGGTTATTAATCAGTGGAGGTTTTGTCTTTTTTTCTTGGGGCTTTTAGCAAGACATACCTTAACACCATCTAACCCAGTTACTGTGGAGTAACTCAGGGCCAGGGCAGTAACTCTCCCAGTAATTTATGAATTGTTAGTGTCAAAGGAGATGAGGCCAGATGTTGGTACAAAGCTGGCTAGAGTCATTTAAACAAAGTTTAGCAACCCTTGGAGAGTATTGATGTCGTCATTGTAAATGCTTGAGACTGGAGCTGTACATGTTACAGACTGATGTTGGTGTGTGTAGTCTAGTTCCTCTGCTGCACAAGGCTCTATCTATTTCATGTTACATATGGACATACAGAGTCACCATCTCAAACAACAAGTCCTTTTGAGACCCATGTCAGTGGCTCTTTGAAGTGACCAAAGATGTTTCTTCACAGTCGGTGTTTTTGTGAATATCTATATTGTTAGAATATATTTGAGGTTTTAATTTATTTCCCAGTTAAAATATGGATTTTTTTTTGTGTGTGTGTGTGAAATTCTCCTACCCTCATCCCCTTCTTTTTCTTAAAATGGATAAATCAAGTTACCGTAAGCAGGACTGTATTGAGATAAAGTAGTATAATAATGTTCATTACTGTAACATTATGGGGAGCATTTTATACCATTACATTTCACAGCTGTATTTAAATAGAGGTCAGTATTGTTACTGTGATCTTGCTGGTGACAGCTGACCATAGAAGATCTAACATCTAGGCAGTAACCTCTTAACACAGCCAATATAGCTAAAATTGTAAAGGATTACGTTGTGCCTAGACTTTATGATGATGCACAGTGGAAAGAGGTCACAGGTGCTTTTGTCTGCTCTTGGAAGCCTGATTCTATTGCAGTATTGGCACAGTGGCACTGGTACTAGAACAAAAAGTTATTGTGGACCTCCCTCCCTTTTACTGACTCTTATAGGACAGTCAACACAGTGGGATTGCACAGGGCCCTTAGCAAAGACTTTGTCTTTGGCAGTGTCATTGCTCCATTCCAGGAAACTTTTGCTGGGCTCTGCCACACTTGAATGAGGTCTGAAAGGCTCGACTGAACCAGAGATGTTGAAGAAAACTAGTGTAGAAACGAGATGTGATGTCAAGCAGGGGAAATGTGTCTTTGGTAACTAAAGTTAGAAGGAGATCTCAGTACATGGAGTCACTTGGGGAGCCAAGGGTCTCTGAGAATGGAGGTTCTGTGAAAAAGATTATGGGGATGTGTTAGGGACCTTGTGTTAGATTTTTGGATTGAATTAGGTGGGTCTTTTTCTCTTCCCTCCCTCTTCCTTAAAGAATAGAAGTCAAAAAGGAAAACAGCATGCAAGTAAACAATTTGAGGAAAATATTTCATTAAGAAAAGTGGAGTCTAATAATAATTATTTGAGGATTAGGGTCATTTGGTGAGAATAAACAATAGTTTTCTAATTGTGTGAATGAGCTATTGCTCATTGCACAGGCTATTGAAAGATCACAAGAATCTTGATCTAGATTGGGAAGTTTGGTTTCTTTTAGGGCCTGGCATGATTCACAGTTGTGAGGAAGGATGGGTAAAATGTAAAAGGGCATATTCTACTTATGACTGTTTTTTCCCTTTTCCTTGGGTTAGTCAAATTCTGTGGTGAGATAAAAGAAGGATGTGGAAATAAAACCATGAATTGTTGTGAATATTATTTGTTTACCTACACTCTGCAATTATGTTTGGAATAATTTTTCTTTTTTTTAGACATCTTGCAAGGAAAAGATCTGAGTAATGACTTGCTTCTTTTATCTGGTAATACTGCCTTGAATACTTTACTTGAGTCTGCAGCTAAAATAAGATGAAACAATTGCAAATACACTGCATTTTTAAATGCAGGTACAGAAGGAATTTTTTTCCTATGTATTAAAAAAACAATTTAGCTTGTTCATGCTTAATTTCACCTCCTTTTCTTATAGAGGTTGTTTTTTGTGATTCAAGAACTATCCTAACTAGGCAAATTTCCCAAAGCTGCTGTGTTTGCTTTCTGGTATGAATGTGAAAAGCATCTCTTTTAATCTTCTATGGCAAAAGAAACTTGAGATAACTTAGTCAGCAAAGGCAGCTTGCCTCACTGTCCGACTGAGTTCAGGACTATTTCTTAAGCGAAAGCAGGACTAGAGTGTATTTTTCCTAATTCAGTGCTAGCTTATATTTTTGGAAGTTGTAGGGGTTGTAAAACAATTACCTGCAATATGCCAAATTTAGGCACTTGCTTGACATCAAAAGCTTATACACCTTCCAATTGTTTCATTAACCTGAATTCACTGTTATAACCTAAATAGAGCACACAAGTTCTTAAGTTCTTTGAAAGGCCTCCTGGGAGAACTTTTATCTCTTTACTTCAGGCTCTATGCTGAGGCAGACACAGTTGCCCCTTCAGGAAACAAAGTCATTAGTTCACCTTTTCATTTAAACATAGGGGAAGCATACACAAGAAGGCTTTAGTAAGCAGTGAAAATGTAGGTGCAAATCAGACACTGAAATTAAATGTTTGAATCCATTCATATTCTTCGAGCTTGTTTTTGTTTTTCTTTCTTTTTCTCTGGCATGACTGTTCCTTTCTTAACTAAGATTCCAGGAAAGTGCTGTTTTAAGCAGTTAAAGTATCACTGCAGTATACCTTCCGCTTTACATGAAGACATGTTCTGTGTGGACATGTGCAGCTACAACTGAACTTGTTCTAGCAGAGGCTCTCACATCTTCTTATTAGAAACATCCTTAAAAGGGAGCACTACTCAGTGCTAATTGCTTGCCATTGTTCAGAAAATGCTAAACTGCTACAACAAGCCATGAACTCATGAGTATTCTGTACTTAGATAGTCCTTTGGGCTGCATTGTTAAATTTGACTTCATCTTACATTTTGTAGGAAAGCTTGACAGAGCATAATAATAATAATAATAATAGCAATAATTTATTATTAGTCTTGTGCATGGCTATTACTCTTTGATGTATCTTGATTTATGTTCGTATACTACACACAGCATTTAATTGCCTGTTTTGCTAATAGTCAATTAGTATAAAGAGCAAGATAACTTACGAGAAACTGACTGTTTTCACTATTGGCAACAACAAATGCTCTTCTACTTTATTATATTAAATCTTATTTTTCAATGGAACAAAAAGAAGTGAACAAAATTAAATCCATCTTAAACCAAAGCCAACATAAAACACTACAGGCCGTGTTCTGCCACTTTTTAGCATGCGTGACAGCTGATGCACAGTGGACATACTGGATGTTGTCTTCATCATGGCCTAGATTTAGTAATGATGTGGGCAGAAAGGGATGCTCAGGCAACTTCTTACACTTAATAGCAAAGGAATCAACGCAGCATATATATCATATGTAGGAAGGGTGATGCAGAGCTTAAGTACAACCTCTTCCCAGATGCAAAGTCAGGAGCACTGCTCTCTGGCCACTGTAGGAAAACACACATTGGGTGTGAAATACTTCTCTGTAGAGCAGCAACAGATTGACTTGGGGAGTCAGTGCTTCTCATTTGGACTTCAGCAATCAGAATGGCACTGGAGTGCAGACTTAGGAGAAAACTGTTGGGGCTCAAAGGAAGGTACTTTTTTAAGTGTATGGACATTGGAACATAAATCTTCATTGCTCCCCCACATACCTTTGAGCTATCCAGATTTGGCATCTTTCCCATACAATGAGTATGTTCAGACTATAAAATGCATAATGTCGTGTGTCAGAGACTATCATCATTTGCACACAAACAGAAGTGGAGGGAGAAGTGTGTGAATGTAGACACAGTGTAGAATCTAAAGGCACAGCCTGTGTTTCCTACAAATGCTGAGAGATTTGCATTGGGTGAGTAATGCAGAAATCTAGATGCCAAGCTCTGAATTCTGTATCTAAGGAAGATTTGAAATAGCATCTGAGAGATGAACATAACACTGTACTAGACAGGCATATTAGTTCACTGAACTTCTGTCTTCGTTAAATTTGTAGTTCATTACTTGCACTTCTGACAGGGAAGCGTGGATGTATGCAGCCTACTTTTGTTAAGTGTTTTTGTGTGTTAACTTTTTTGCCAAATAACTATTTTTAAATATTTATTAAAGAAGTGGTTCATGTCTTTTTCAGACTTGTTCAGATGAGTCAGCTCAGACATTTTAGAGCTGCTCCCAAATTATTTTAATTGTCCACTTATGAGAAATGAAAAGTAAGCCAGCAAATGAATTGTTTAAATTTTTAAAGAATACAAATACAGAATGCCTGAGTGGGGCCTGAGGAGTAATTTATTTGGAATTCTGTGCACCTTCCATGAATTTTAATGAAATTATCCTCTTCTCTTTTGTTATGAGGGTCTGAGCAAATCAAAGACCAAATGTGTGTGTAATGATATTACAGCACACAGCAATAAAATGAGTTTCAAGCTATATCCCAGGATTCTGGAAAGGCTTGATCTGGAATTCTGGAAGAATACAATGAGTACTTTAAAAACGACTTGGCTGAAGATTATAGCATATGAGCTGCCTTTTAAAACAGTGGTAGATGATAGGTTTCTTGGGGTCTGTTTTGTGCTGTCCTTTATATTGCAGAAGGAAAACAAATGCCATAGAAACTGCCAGGGTTTATTTTACAGGCTTGGGAAAAGAGGTATTATACAGAATTTCAGTTGTTGCAGTCCTGAAAAACTTAAGTACTTTTTTTCTGGTTTAGGGTTTGATTTAGTGTTTGTCTCTGAGATTTTTGGGTTGGGGTGTCTGAATTATGCAGAAGACAACACCATTTAATACATACAAAATACAGTTTCCCTGTTTAAAGTTCTTCTGTTATCTCAATGGACATTGCAGTCTTCTTACTCTTACATTTTTGGATATATCTTATGTCTGAAGGGAAAACAGGCATATTCTTCTTTCCTATTTATCTATTAAAACAATGGACTGCTGATATGAAATCAGGGAAGAATCTGCAATACACTGAGTTGCTTTCTTCCACTAGTCTCCTGAAGAATCTAGTTTGCAATTAGCCAATATAAGGTTTAAAACAATTTTTCTATCATGTTGTAATACCTTGGTTTTACTGTATTTTAAACAGATTGTGAAACTTAAAAAATAATTTGGACAGACTGGGGATTCCTAATAAGCAGGGTGTGTTTTAATAGCTCAGTGAGGATACATATGAAATTATCTCCAGTTTTACCTATCAGGGTGGTAGCTTTCTCTGCCATCCCCAAATTAAAAAAAAAAAAAAACATCAAAAAAAACCAACCAAAAAACAGAAAACCTTTTCAGAGTAAAGAGACACTGCTTTACTAAAGGTGTAGGACAGGAGGTGGCAAGAACTGTGAGAGTATCAGCATGCAGAAGGGTAAGATTCTTGTAGATGAAGAAAGCAACCACCATATGGGACAGTTGTCTTCTGCAGTAAAAATACACTTCTACTGTTTTTCTTGTGGGTATTTGCTGATGTTGTTGTATTTACCAGCTTCTCTCTGACAACCCACAGAAACAACTCCAAGATGATTTTTATCAGCTGAGTCTGCTTCATTGGCACATCACAATGAACTTCACTCCATGTGGTGTTACTTTAGATATTCAACACAACACACAGTCAAGTCTCATGCTACTTGTTTTGTTTGCTTTAAGATATGAGGTTGTTTTAATTCCATGATTTTTGAACATAATCCTTTATGTTGGCATTAGGTTATCTTTTTCTTTAGTTTTTTTTTCTTTACTTATTTCAGCCCTTTGAGTTCATATTTTTAGATTTTACTCCACACCTAAAAAGACAAAGTTGGTTGAGGTTTTTTTTACAGTCTATTTTCTTAAGAAAATGATGCAGATTTTATCATATTGTCTGTCTGTGCCTCTCCTTCCTAATAATTTGGGTACACAAGTCAATCTAATATAACAGAGTTAGGAAGTTATGAAAAATATAGAGAAAATAGCTTTCTGAATACAGTAGATTTCTTCCTTCACTGGGAAGAACATCTTTGCAGTGATCCAATGTTTAATTAGACTTCAGCAGATCCCCGCCAGGGATCTTGGGGATTGAAATGGAGACCTAAATACACAAGAAGACAGTTCTCATTAATCCTACTGTTCATTGAAAACAAAATAATATCTTATTTTGGGCTTCAAGTGAAAGCTTAATGTGACTGCCATCACAGACCAAAAGTCACTGCTGGTATTTATTATGTAAACATTGACAGTAGGTGATACAAATGACTCCTTGGTACAAGGACATACAAAGAGCATATGAAGACTGGAATTCCTGTCATTGACCATGCAGTCTGTCCAGGAGCTTAATTTCATAAGCCTCCATGTCCAATGGACATAGTTTTCAGCAAAAAAAGAGGGTGAATGGGAAACTGCATGAGATACAAATATGAGTATCTCATGGACAAATATCTCATATGGACAAATACAAGTACTTTGTGTGGGAAGTGATGGAGTTAAGAGATATCCTGAAGTGGTGGCTGTCAAGAGAGTTAAGGTCAGCACAGTGAAGGTTGATGGGGAATACCAAAGTTATTAAATGCTGACGTAGGATAATGATCTCCCACTGGCATATCAATGTGGAGACATTTGTGGGTAATTAATGTCAAAGTCAGGCAGAGATGTTTGTGTTTGAAGGAGATATTGATCCTCTGGCACAGTACCAGCATATAATGACTTTATTTCCCTTATACCAATTGATTGGGGCACTATCAATTATTTTATCTGATGGGTGTTGGTGCAGTAGAGTGACAGTTGGTTGCTATAAAACTATTGAGTTGCTTGATATAACATTGATCACTTCAGTTGGCTTATACGTCTTTATATTGTAGCCAACCATGGAGCGCCACCTATAAAATATTCAGTTTTTATTTTGTGAAGATTACAGTAATATTTCTAGGAAAATGTATCTGAACACTTGATGGCAGGAAATACTTGTGCCTCTGGAACTTCCTCCTTTTGCTTCTATTTCTATGTAGTGGAACATAAAAGATGAAATTTCACCCTTGCATTTGGTGCAATGCAGAGGAAAGTCTGGATTCCGTTGGTCAAAGCAGAGTCCAGCCTAACTTGCATCCAATCCAGAAAAGTTTTTTATGTAGAGTCATGGGAATGCAACACCCTTGTACATCTGAACTGATTGATGAGATTGATGATTGATGAGAGCTGTTGCAAATACGGGAATAAACCTGAGTAACACTGGATAAAGTAAAGTCTGGAAGAACTGACCTGTTGGCCACTATCCTTTGATGGTGAGTTACAAGCTGAACCCTATTTAGGTTTCCAAGACCTGCCCTCCTGAGGTGCAGACCCTCAGGAGATGGTTTGACTTTTAAGGAGATGTGAAGTACAATCACCCTTTTCCTATGAGAAGGCCACCTACTGGAAATGAGATCTAGCAAACAGGTCTTCCACTTAAATGTTTACGACAGATCCTGATTACACACAGATTTTTTGGGGGGGTGTTTTTGTATGGCTGTTTGCTTTGTTTTGGGTTTGGTTGGGTTTTTTTTTTTTATTATGTAGAAGGTGTACTTTTGTAAGGCTTCTGCATCAAGTCAACCTATGATAAATAAGGTCTTCACACACCTCAAGCTTATGGCTACATATTGACAAATTACCCTCATCAGCTTTTGTACTGTTTTCTGTTTTTCAGACACAGGCCAGGTCAGTTACACACAGTGGTCAGAGACATCTCACATCCTTTCTTCCATCACTGAGTCTTTGGGCTCTTTCTGATGCTCCTCCCTCCTGCATTCATAAAAAACCCAACAACACCAGAAAAGAAAAACCAGCAAAAAAACAGCTAACAAACAAAAACACCAACCCACCAACACTGACATGAGTAGTCTTAAGCAGATGGTAATTAGGTAATTACAGACAATTAAAAAGATTTGTTTTTCATGCTTTTATTCTCTGAAAACAATCTTTTTTTTTTCCCTACCTTCAAATATTTTAACTGTAATATCATGGTGTTGTTTACAACTAACCATTTCACAACAAAAGTTTCCACAGTATCTATGTTATGTGGACCAATAAAAATGGCAAAGGGATTTTTGCTCAGGGAAATCTACTTTGCTTCCCTCTGGCCCCGAGATCATCTAAAAAATTGTGAAAAGATTTGAGAAAAGAAAAATTAGATCTATATTCTTTTTACATATATATATATGTTATGGAAAAAAATTCATGTAAAATTAAAAAGTAAATTATCAGTTCTACTGAGATCACAGCCTGGGGTGTTCTCAGAAGTTATTCTTTAATGTTCTTTCATGTGTTAACTAAGATACTACTTACTGAGTCTGTATATAATTTCATCCTTTTTCTGCAGACCAGATCATGGAACTTCCCATGCATCAGTTTTACTGAAATTTTCTCCTTCATGCGAATAAGTGAATCCAAAATCTAAGCCTGTATAATTTAACTTTAATTGCTACCAATTAGTCCCACACATTTAAGAAAGACCTCCAAAAGTACTATAATAAATGCAGGGCTCAAAATATCGACTGTTGTCTGTGCTTCATCTTCTTAAGACTTTACAAGATATTTAATAAAAACTGAATATGCAGAGGGAAAAAAGCCAGTACAGAAAGCAATGTATTAATGCTCTTCTCAAACACTGTTGCCAAAGACTTCTTGACACTTGTCTGTTTCAATATATGTACAAGAACATTTTTATGTGAATAATCTCTCTGGCTTTAGATATACTTGTTCTTCAAATTAATTAGAAGATATTCCTGTGGAAATGTTTGCAAGATGTACTTTGTCTTGAGATAGATTAATGCTAGTAGAACTGGAGAAGTATTTCTCACCATCTCTTTTCTTTGTTTTATCATTAAAATGGTTTGTTTTGATGTTTTAGGCCCCTGACCACAAGTGCCCAAACATACCATGTGGTGTTTCTTTCTGTTAGCTGTGTCAAGTAATGCTCTACCTTTTTCTGTGAATAATTCTGTTGTGCCTGCTAGTAGAGCAGTATAATTTTTTATTTTTCAATCTCTTAGGCAGGAGTGCTTGAGTCATAAGAATGGCTTGTATCCAGTAAATATACAAACAACTATTTTCTAAAGTGGAGGAAGAAAGTCTAAAAAGAAAAAGCAATGAAACACACACACACATACCACCTCCCCCTAACTACTTCCCTTATCCACCCCCATTGAAATCACACCACAAAGTATGTGCTCAGGACTCACTGGGTTTCTTTTTCTTCCTGTTTAATCTTGTGTTAATTAGTAGTGGTAGTGGTTAATTAGTAGTCAAAGTATTCACTTTAGAGTTGGACTCAATGATCCTTGTGAACCCCTTCCAACTCAGAATAATCTGTGAAATCTGTAAAAGTACTCTTTCACATGACTTTAGAATCATAGAATCAACTCATTGGAAAAGACCTCGAAGATCGTCAGGTCCAACCCTTGATCCAA
The DNA here is from genome assembly GCF_025592945.1 of Manacus candei. NCBI lineage: Eukaryota > Metazoa > Chordata > Aves > Passeriformes > Pipridae > Manacus > Manacus candei. The sequence continues at coordinate 4,079,896 of NW_026138143.1, forward strand.
CACCGCCATGGTTACTAGACCATGGCACTAAGTGCCACATCCAGTCTCATCTTAAAAACCTCCAGGGACGGAGAATCCACCACCTCCCTGGGCAGCCCATTCCAATGTCTGATTACTCTCTCTGTAAAAAATTTCTCCCTAATATCCAACCTAAACCTCCCCTGGCACAGCTTAAGACTTGTGCTACTGTTGGTTGCCTGGGAAAAGAGCCCACCTGGCTACAACCTCCTTTCAGGTAGTTGTAGAGAGTGATGAGGTCTCCCCTGAGCCTTCTCTTCTCCAGGCTGAACAACCCCAGCTCCCTCAGCCTCTCCTCATAGGACCTGTGCTCCAGTCCCTTCACCAGCCTTGTTGCTCTTCTCTGGACCTGCTCCAGCACCTCAACATCCTTCCTGAACTGAAGGGCCCAGTACTGGACACAGCACTCCAGGTGTGGCCTCACCAGCGCTGAGTACAGGGGAAGAATCTCTTCCCTGGACCTGCTGGCCACACTGTTCCTGATCCAGGCCAGGATGCCATTGGCCTTCTTGGCCACCTGGGCACACTGCTGGCTCACGTTTACCTTCCTGTCAGTCCAAACTCCCAGGTCCCTTTCTGCCTGGCTACTCTCCAGCCACTCTGTGCCCAGCCTGTAGCGCTGCCGGGGGTTGTTGTGGCCAAAGTGCAGGACCCGGCACTTGGCCTTGTTGAACCTCATCCCACTGGAATCAGACCATCTCTCCAACTTGTCCAGGTCCCTCTGAAGAGCCCTCCTGCCTTCCAGCAGATCAACACTCCCCCCCAACTTGGTGTCATCTGCAAATCTGTTAACAGTACACTCAATCCCCTCATCCAGATCATCAGCAAAGGTATTAAATAGAACTGTGCCCAACACTGATCCCTGGGGGACACCACTGGTGACTGGCTGCCAACTGGATGCAGCACCATTCAGCACCACTCTCTGGGCCCGGCCCTCCAGCCAGTTCCTAACCCAGCACAGAGTGCCCCTGTCCAAGCCATGGGCTGCCAGCTTTTCCAGGAGTGTACTATGGGAGATGGTGTCAAAGGCTTTGCTGAAGTCTAGATAGACCACATCCACAGCCTTCCCCTCATCCACCAGGCGGGTCACCTGATCATAAAAGGAGATCAGGTTGGTCAGACAGGACCCACCCTTCCTAAATCTCTGCTAGCTGGGTCTGATCCCTTGTCCATCCTGTAGGTGCTGTGTGATTGCACTTAGGATGATCTGCTCCATAATCTTCCAGGCACTGGGGTCAGACTGACAGGCCTGTAGTTTCCTGGGTCCTCCTTGCAGCCCTTTTTGTGGATCGGCGTGACAGTCACCACCTTCCAATCATCTGGACCTTCCCAGTGAGCCAGGACTGTTGGTAGATGATGGAGAGTGGCTTGGCGAGCTCTTCTGCCAGCTCCCCCATCATCCTAGGATGGATCCCATCTGGTCCCTTAGACTTGTGAGGATCCAAGTAGCTCAGTAGGTCACTAACTGTTTCCTCCTGGATTACAGGGGGGCTATTTGGCTTCCTGTCTCTGTCTACAGCTCTGGAAGCCAGTTGTCCTGAGGACAACCTGTCTTACTGTTGAAAACTGAGGCAAAGAAGGTGTTAATTACCTCAGCCTTTTCCTCATCTTTGGTGGCTGTGTTCCCCACCATATCCAACAAAGAATGGAGGTTTTCCTTGCACCTCCTTTTGCTATTGATGTATTTGTAGAAGCACTTCTTGTTATCCTTAACAGAAGTGGCTAGATTGAGTTCAAATTGTGCCTTTGTCTCTCTAATTTTCTTTCTACATGACCTAACTATATTCCTAAACTCTTCCTGAGTAGCCAGCCCTTTCTTCCGTAGATGATAAGCTCTCTTTTTTCCCCTCATTTCCTTTAAAATCTCCCTGTTCAGCCAGGCTAGCCATCTTTCCCGCCAGCTTGCCTTTCGGCACGCTGGGACAGCCTGCTCCTGTGTGTTCAAGACTTGCTTCTTGAAGCATGTCCATCCCTCCTGAACCCCTTTGTTTTCGAGGGCTGTTTCCCAAGGTACCCTCTGAATCAGTCTTGTGATTAAGCTGAAATCTGCCCTCCAGAAGTCCAGGGTAGAAGTTTTTGAGTCCCTGAGTATGGAAAACTTTATTATTTCATGGTCACCATGAAATAATAGACCACTAACCACCATGTCTCCCACCAGCCCCTCACTGTTTGTGAACAGCAGGTCTAGCGGGGCCCCATCCCTGGTAGGCTCATTTACCAGCTGGAGCAGGAAATTATCTTCCACACACTCTAGGAATCTCCTAGACTGCCTCTTCTCTGCTGTGTGGAGTTCCCAGCAGACATCTGGCAGGTTAAAGTCGCCCACAAGAACAAGGGCTGGTGATTTTGAGACATCCGCCAGCTGCTTGTAGAATAATTCATTACCCTCATCATCTTGATTGGGTGGTCTGTAACAGACTCCCACCAGGATATCAGCCTTGTTGGCCTTCCCCCTGATTCTGATCCACGGGCACTCATCCTTATTGTTACTGACTTCAAGTTCTACAGAGTCAAGAGACTCTCTAACATACAGAGCCACCCCTCCACCTCTGCTACCTTGCCAGTCCCTTCTGAAGAGCTTGTAGCCATCCATGGCAGCACTCCAGTCATGCGAATCATCCCACTACACTTCTGTGTTGGCGACCACATCATAGCTTTCCTTTGACTTTGACAGTACCTGGGCTACTTTAATAAAAAAACATCCCTCACATGTGCCAGTGCTGCACTTTTCAGCCAGACCAACTAGCTGCCTGCTCTGCATAGTTAGCATCTAATGGAGTTTGACCTGCATATAACTGAGAGACTATTTTGGCTGAGATAATAGCCAACTGTCACAAAATGTTACCTGTTACTGGTTCTGTGCCTTCAGAGCACTTGCAAAATTGCAGGTACCAGTACTCGTGTGATTCAAGAGCCTGTGTGTTCTTATGCACTTGCCTTTAGATGATATTCATGTTAAAATAAAATTGCTACGATCTCTCAGGAGAGGAGATTCCAACCAAGCACAAAGGCTTAGGATGAGTGTCAGGAGCCCTTCCAGCATGTTCCTCCTGTGGAAATAGGCACAGTACAGTGGAGATCCAGTGTCTCAAAAAGGCACTGATGGTGAGGCCTGATTTATCATGGAAATAAGGGTCACTGCAAATTTTTGTGGTTTTACTTATGCCTTCTGGTATTATGAATAGATTAATACTACTGTTCTTGAGGAGTAGAGATTATCGTTACATTCTGCATACCTGCTTCAATTTCATTCAATCTCATCGAAAGGGAGCTGTAGTCATCTGACAGGAAGTTTATGTTCTGGGCAGGTCTTTGCAGTTTGTTTTAAATTGTGTGACCCATATGTCTTTTTGAGGAAGAGACTTCTTTCCACCCTTAAATTTGGTAAATCCTTTGAGAGTTTACTGTCCTTTTCTAGACTACCTGATAGGATTAATAACATAAGTAAAATGCACTAGTAAATATTTAGCTTTTGTACAGTATTTGGTCATGTGCATCTATTTAAAAATAAGAAAAACAGAAGAAAATTCAAGCACAGCCAGTTCTCCATCTCTCTCTGAAGGAACTCTGGCTCTTCTCGATCAAATTCAGGAAGGCTTGTTCCAGGGTAGTTTTGGTTTTATAGTATTACCCAGAGGTAAAATGCACCTTTTTATGTTATTCTAAAAGAGGCAAAGTTTGTTAAGAGAAGTAATTTGGGGAGGGGTTGATGGATACAAGGGGGGGGGGGATTTTTTCCAAAAGATTGCCACATTTTTCTGATTGTATCAGAAACAGAAAGGAAATACTCCCAAGTGTGCAAGCTCTTCCTTAATCCTGGAAGTGGTTGTTCATCTTTGACAAACACCAGTTGGTATGATACAATTGTCCCACTGCTCTTCCTCTGTTTGCATATTAGACATCTGACAGCTCTGTTAGTGCAGGTTGGAAGAGACCACTTTGGAAGGTCAATAATGAGAGAGAAAGGCACGCACACATACACACACCCCATCTGGAGTCCTGCATCCAGCCAGGGGTCCCCAGCACAGGAAGGATGTTCACCCGTTGGAGCAAGTCTAGAGGAGGCCACCAAGATGATCAGAGGGATGGAGCACCTCTCCTCTGAGGAAAGGCTGAGAGAATTGTGTCGTTCAACCTAGAGAAGGGAAGGCTTCAGGATGATCTAATTGCAGCCTTCCAGTACCTGAAGAGAGCCTACAAGAAAGATTGAAAGAGATGTTTTTTACAAGGGCATGTAGTGACAGGACAAGGGGGAATGGATTCAAACTAAAAGAGGGTAGGTTTAGATTAGATATTGTATTAGATATCAAAGTTCTTTAATGTGAGGATGGTGAGGCACTGGAATAGGTTGCCCAGAGAAGTTGTGGATACCCCATCCCTGGAAGTGTTCAAGGCCAGGCTGGATGGAGCTCTGAGCAACCTGGTATAGTGATAGGTGTCCCTGCCCTTGGCAGGGGGATTGGAACTAGATTGTCTTTAAGGTCCCTTCCAATGCAAGCCATTCTATGCTATGATTATTTTGGTGCAGCTTGAATCATTAATGCCTGGCTCATTGTTATCCAACAAAGTTTACCAAATTGCAGGAATACTAATAGAACTTCTCTGCTGTGACTCATGCAAAATGATCAGAACCATTCATAATAAAAAATAGCCTAGAAGATATTTCAAAATAATAAAATAGAAACTTCTCCTGTGATATAAATAGTCTTTTTATAGTCGGGTTTTTTTATAGTCTCACCAATAAATGTCTCAAAACTAAAATACTTCTCATGGAGATGTGGGTCTATGATAAATTAGGGAGATTTATCACGTAGGCATGTATTGGACCACTCCACTTAGTTCTACCTTTGGATCAGAGTTAGTTTGCTCACCTCATGGTTCTTCTGGAAATGTTCAAACTAAGCAGGTGTTATTTTACACTCTTAAAAAGCAGGTTCCCTATTTCTGGCTTTATAAGGTTGCTTTCTATAAAGTGAAATTTGGGTAACTCCTATCTTAGTTTGACATGAGTTTTAGGGCAATCGGAGAAGTGTAATGACTCTTAACAGCAACATTGTTCAGCATGGGGAAGGTGAAGATTTGTAGGCAGTGAACAGTATATTTACAGCGCAATTAAAGAATCTTGTTTCTGATAGATTCAGTACTAGATGTGGCAGTACCATCATTATGAAGTACATGGCTGGGGTTAACAATTCCCTGTGTTTATGTAATTTAGAGATTTACTCAAAAATAAAACACCAACTTTCAAAAACTGTTATTTAAATGAGCGGTGACTATTAAGACTTTCTGCAGTAATTTATCAGAGATAAGCTCTTTTATAGGAAAATCTAAGTCATCTATTCAGTAATACTGAGTAATCCATTTAATAGTAAAACCCATTGTGCCTCATTTCTATCTACCTGTTCTTTTCCTATCTGTGTAAGTGTAAGATGGAGTTGACTTTTACACCACCTTGCTGGAGCAATGGAGAGACGATTTGTTAGAATAGCTGAGTGTTCCACCTCCTGTCAAGGCTGAATTGAATTATGAGTGCCCAGGGCAAAGTTGTTACTAAGATACTGGTAGATTTATCATGACAAGTGATATATATTAGAGCATCTGAATAATCACTCTCAGAGGAACAAAGGAAATATTAACCCTATTTTATACTCAAAGAAACTGAGTTGTGTGGTGTGATTCTTACGCTAATGAGGAAAACTCAAATCAGTTCAGTCCCAGCTGATATGTTCTGATCCATAGATGAGGAGCAAAACCTACTGAAGGCAATGCTGGTTTTAGTCCACCTCTACATTACAGAGAAGATGTTAGCTTTGTTGCAAAATGTTAGAGTGTATTGTAGTGTTTACTTGAAATTCCAGCCACTTCACCTAAGAGCACAAAGTTAGGAAATCTTTACATGTTGACGCTTTCAAAGACGATTACATGAGAAAAGTAGTTGAAACTGGGAAAGGAAAAAAAGTAACAATGCAATATTTATAGTTGTTATGAAACTGCCAGAAAGAGTGTATGAGTACAGGGCAAATTCCTTAGTTTACTTTCCAGTTTTGTACATTTATAAACATACATAATTATTGTTCAATAAGATGGCAATGTCATAATGATTGTTGAAATGTTTTGAATTGTCCCTGAGTTTTCTAATGCTTACTCTAACTGATGATGTAACACCATCATTAGTGCAGTTTAATTTCCAATAACAAATTACAAATGTTTAAATAAAAAGAATTTCTGGCATTGTGCAGAGGGAGTAACTTCTATTTCTTGAAAGGTAGAGGGGTTTTGTGTATACCTTTTATGGTCAGTACATTTTCTTACTGTACATTCAGTAAGTCAACATTACTCAAATTAAGGTAGAGAAAATTAATGCAGCAGTTCCATAATATCCAGACACTAAAGGGTATCTGGCCTAAGTCTAATGATGTAAATGCAGAAAACAGCACTACTGCAGAACTGAAAAGGAGGGGTTAGAACTGGATCACTGTAGCTAGCCACATCATCTGTTCCCGTTCATGGATTTACTGAACTATATCCTTATACAAATTACTCTTTTTTTCATGCATGAGCGAGATAGAAGCCTTTTCATTTCCAGCCTAAATATGTTCAGAATTAGTTTAAACCTGTTTATCTTTGTGTCAAATTTGTTCTTTATTTAACAGCGCTTCTCTTTCTGTTTCTCTCCTCTCCCCCATGTATTTATATTATTTGATTTCAGCCTTCATCCTGCTAGATTAAACCAACATAGACATTTCAGTCAATTCCAATACCATTCTCCATTTGCTGACCATTTTAGGAGCCCTTTCTTCCGTGTTCTCATTTAAGTCCCTGTATCTTGCATATGGGTGCCCAGAACTGCAGGTGTTATTCCATTTTGTGTAACTACCAGTGCCTTGTATCACATCTTTTTTGTGCTTCACTACCCTTGCTAGAAATTTCTCACTGTTTATGTTTTAGGATTACTGTTGCTTTTCTTGGGACCTTTGTCACAATGATTGCTCTGTATACAAGTTGTCGGTTTTTTGCTCTTTTTTCTCTAACTGGTAAGTCTCAGATTAGAGCAGAAATCCCTTTTATTACTCAAAATCCTTTCAGTGTCATAGTGTCCAGTGTCATACCATTCTGATTTCTCCAGGTCTCAAAGTGCTTCCTTTATGACCCTCTGATCTTCCCTTCCCATCAGCAGCTTTTGGGCTCCAGCAAATTTTGTGGAGGTACTCTTGGATTTTTGTGCCAAAGTCATTAATGAAAATCTGGAGTCTGAGACTGACTTTTGAGACTTTCTAGCAGTACTGACCTTAGCTTGATACCTCCCCTTTCCTTTTTGTCATTTCCATATGTGGCCAACACCTCACCCACACTGATTCTTGTATCAAATCTTATTTTGTCCAGATGAATTACTGATTTTCTGTCTGGCACGCATAGTTATATCAAAATATTTTTCTTAAATCAAGTCAGATGCAGAAGAACTAATCTGTCTGCTGTGCAGATAAAGCCTACCACATTTCACACATGAGAAACAGTAGTTATTTTATCAAAGATTATATGAATCAGACTTGATCTTTTCTTGGTAAGCCTGTGCAGTATTTATTCCAGTCTATTCACCTCAATATGTTCTTACTTTCTTTCGAAATTTGTTCTGAAGCTGTGCCTGCTCTTGAGATCAGCCCTGAGAATAACCAATTTCACTTTTCCCTCCTCTCTTTATTAAGTATAATCCTTGTGTTTGCCTTTGTATTCTTCTTGCATGACAAATTTATTTAAAATCTGCCTTCCTTGCAAGGACAGAGGAGATGGACTTCATGAGATGGAGTAGGAAGGCTGCTTTAGGGTGAAGGAAGGTAATGTTTAACATAAAGCAGATTCTCTTGTAGATTTTACAGTAATGTTTGGCACATAATTGGGGTACTTTTATGTGGGTAGCTGTGAAAACTTAAGCTCGAGACCTAAAGTCTTTATGAGGGCATGAGGAAACTGTGGCTATTTACATGTTGAAACACCAAACTGGGGGTCTGATCTGTCAGCGTGACAGGAGCGAGGTCTGCTGCTGCCCATTCTCTGGGCCCAGGGGGTGCCAGGCCAGGCACCATGGCAGGGTTATAGCACAGAAACATGCCATCACCCAGGTGGCTTTATGTCCCCAACCATGTGTCTGTGTTGCTTCTTCTGGGAGGTGGCAGAAATCCCTTCCTCTGCTCAGGCGGCAGAGACACCTGGTTTGAGCCTGCACTGGAGCATAGCAAGGGAGTACAGCTTCAGCTGGGATGCCACTTGTGCTGTCAAAAACCACTGATAGCTTGAACTTGCATCTTAAAAGCCTTTACTGTGCTGATTTTACTTTCAAAGAAATTTCCCTCATGTCTTTCAGGCATGAGAAGGAAAAAAAGTCTGTAAATTTTAGCTTCTTATTAAGGCTACTGCGGTAAAGTGGAAACCCTTGCAATCGCATTGTCTGAGGAGGTGTTGACCTCTGAAATATTGTAGGTAACACAAGGAGAAATTAGTTGAGTCTATTTTAAATTAGTTCCATTTTAAGCTGGAACTCATCTGTGGCACTTTGGCAGTGGGAGTAGGATTGGTGCTAATGCAACGTTTGGGCAGCAAGAGACAAAAAACCTGTAAAAAAAGAGAAGTAACGCACTCAGACCCCATGACTGCCAGATACATACAGATACATGGAGCTTTTTGGCTGCAGGTTTTCTCCAGCAGGAGCAGAAATATTTGCTATGACCAGGTTTTAGTTCTTCATGCTCAACAGCTTGCAACTGAGGACAGAGGATTTACATTTTCAGTTGAGCCATTCCTCCGATCTGCCATTTCTAAGTTTCTGGCCATTTGGGCTCAAGAGATACTTCGAGATATTGAACCAGGTCGGGATGCAGTTTAAAAATAATCCAAATACAATCCCTAAACCAAAACCACAGAGGTTTAGAATTCAATTCAGTTCAAACTCTCTGTAATTCCTTGCTGGGAAAAAGTTTTGCCTGCTGAATTTTAATCTAACGTAGGAAAAGTTTCTACTACTTTTTGTAAGTTTAAATGGGAAGAAGTTGAAGTTTATTTTTCTCATAAAGTCAGTCTAGTGCTTCTTTTGCCTTAGTGATTTTGAAACCAACATATCTAACGTGTCCTATTGGCAATGGAGAAATTTAGCTATTTTTTTCAAAACCATTGGAAATGTCAATTGTTTCTTGATGGTTGGTTTGGAAATGTTATTTCTGTAACCTGCTACAGTAGATTGGGAAACACTTTCCTTTTCCAGATGTATTACTTCACAGTTTTTAAATAGATGCTAGTAACCTGTACATACAGATGTCACAGTTGGTCAGATTCAGTTGAGAGAAAATTGAAAAATGCTGTCTTAGGACATGATGGTATTTTTTTCAGATGAATTTATATAGTTTAGCTTGTGTTATGAACCAGTTTATTTTAATGAAAGCAAGGCCAGTACACTTGCCTCATATGCAATGTCTCTTGAGACATGACTGGGATAATGCTTTGTGAAAAACCAACCAAGCAATAATCCTAAATTTTGAGAACCAATTTTAAACTGAAATGCAGAAGCAAAGAGAGATCTTATATATACAAGATGACTTTCATTTTTCCTGTCTGAAATTGCTAAGTGTCTGGAATGGGAGTAATAGGAGAGAATTTCTAAGAAGGTTAGTTTAGATCCTTTTTCAAATACACCCATAGTCCAACAGAGAAATTTCAGCTGAAGGGTTTTACCTACTTTTTTTGTTGTTGTTGTTGTTGGTTCTGAGAAATCATTATTTTTGTCTTTGTATGTCTCTATTCTGTGATCCTCATGCATACAGACATATTTTTGGAGAGATTGATACTATACTTGGGAAAATAAGACCCTGAAGGAAATATTAAGCAATTATTCATGGTCAGGGTGGAATAAAGTGATTGAAAAGATATAAATGTCTTCAGGAACCTCAAGGCATGATGTAAAAATTACCTTATTCAATTCTTGTAGTCAACAAGGAGAAAACAAATACTGGATTTAAAATACAAAAGAGAAAATATATATCAAATAACAATGACAACAACAAAACTAGAGACTAGATAAGTAGTGGAACAAGCTGTCAGGGAATACTATGTGGTTATTAACACCAGAGACATTATACTTTAGACCAAATTTCCTCCTTATCGTCCTGATTCTGATATTTTACAAAGACGTGATCTCAGCAAGTCTTAATGTGTTTTCTGGGCCTCTTTCCTCTCCCTGTCTCCCATGTATTCACTTCATTTATACTCAAGGGCTCGTTATCTCCCAGCATTCTGCAGGCTTTTTATCTCCCAGGATCCTGCAGGCTTTTTATCTCCCAGCATCATGAGGAGAGAATCTGTACTACTTCACATATCCTGTTCTAGGTGATTCTCTAAGCTTCTTTAGAAACTAAAAGGTTTGGAGTTATAATGAATTATATCTGTTAATATACAATGCAAATGCCTTAGGATATAGAGCAGGAATTAATTTTAAAATGTTTGCACTCTCTAAAACCTCTTTCATCAAGCAACCTGTTTTCCAGACTAAAATACAATGTTTTAAGATACTATTTTTTTACAGTAAGATGACTGAAATGCTGGTTCAATGTTTTAGCCTATAAAGAAGAGGAATAACATAAAGTAGGGCAATTTTACGGCCTAATTAAACATTTCTAAAACATAACTTTTGATGACGGTAGTTCTGCCTATCCAAAACTATGCTCTGTCAGCTGTAGTTGAATAGTTGAGTTTAGTTTTGTATTGGTGTATGAAGTAAAAATCTCCATGAGAGTAACTTATGAGCAGAATGTGCCACTTGGAAATGTGTTGTTTAAATAGCTTCTCCTGTTAAGCCTGTGGTCTTATTAACTTGATTTTCTGCTTGCCTTTCAAGAGATTAAGTTTGACATCTGAAGAGTTAGTGTTAACTACTGTCCTAGAGATTGATTAATGTTCACAAAGCCCTTTGGACATTCTTGGCAGTTCCTCAGTTTGTTATGGCGATGATCTTGGATAAATACACTAACAAGCACTAAGGTTCAATGTTTCCTGAGCAGCTTGCACCCTGCCACATCACTGTTTTCCTTTTCTGTGAGTAGCAATTACTCACTTTGGTCTGTGTTAAAAGAGTATGCTTCAGCAGTTTTATTTTTATTCTGTCAGTCTGACTTTGGGACTCTAGCCCAGATCGTTAAAAACATAATTTACAGATTAAGACAATTTGTAAGGAGAGAAAATAATTTAGGTGGTTGCGGTTAGATAACTAAGGTGCAGTTTTCATGATGAGTTCATGACCTTTGCCTCACCAAGTCTAACTGGGTTCCAAGAGAGATTGTATTCACAAGGAGTGGGAAGATTGGTGTTTCCCCCACAGACCACTATGTTGTTGCTGCTGTGCTTACCACTGCTGGTTGCCCATGGCAGACCAAGAATGGAATAGCAAGTGGGCTGTAGACATGCTAGGGGGTGTTCCCAGCCTGGGGTGTATTGCACAAGATTTTACCACTGACCAGTTTCTTCTTGCTCACATTTTACTTTCACAAAGTGGGGGGAAAAGATGTTATTTGGTAGTTTGGTTCATGTATGTATAAATATGCATCTTTTAAAGGAGATACACAGTTTGTAGAGATGCAGAAGGGGAGGGAGGAGAGGTGTAAGAGCTAAGGTGGGTTGTTCTATGTGGAGCTGTAGTAGTGGTGGTACTACACATATTTTCGAAAAAGTCGGGGACAGCTAGTAGGTGTGTATATCCCGGTTCTTGAGCAAGCATTGTAGTTTCAGCATAGCTCAGAACCAGATCTGACGTGAAAAATGAGTTGCCATTTGCTCTACAATGTGTGATACAGTGAATTCCCTCACCTTAATCACAGACAATCTTTTTTTTTCTTTTATTATTGCTATTGGTGTCCTTTCCCTCTTTGACTCAGTCTGTTACTTTGTTTGGCATATTATCTGGAATTGATTCAAAGCAAGTGGTTGAATTTAGAGTGCTTTTGTTCTATTTCATTTTCCGTAATGGCAGAGGAGCTGGGTGAGTTTAGCTCACTTTCTAGGTAGCTGGAAGTTTGTCCTCACAGCTTTCACACTTTGGAAGCTGGCCTGACTGCTTAGGCAGAGGTATCAGGCAGCCAGCGTGTCTCATACCACACCATGGGGGCACTGAAGGTAGCCTAACAGCCTGTCACAGAAGTGCACCAAAGGAGGCATCTCATATACAGACACCCTTTGTGTGAGTACAGAGGGTTTGTGCCAGGTCTGCATGGGTAATTCAGTTGTAGCCTTTTTTTTTTCTAATAGAAGAATGCCTTGGTACCAGGAAAAAGATTATTTTCCTCCCCGACTTGACTGTTGGTTTGTTGACTTCTCCATCTGCTCATTCGGGTTTTTTTCCCTTGCAGTTGTCCTGATGTTGCTTACTTGTAAGATCAAATATCCCCAAAAATATGTTCTTTCCACTAGTTGTCTTACACAAAAGTGTAACCACATAGTTTCTTTCTGATTTTAATGCATAGGTCTGTGTGAGGGAGCAGGGAATGGAAGCTGCTTAGGTAGCAAGGGGGGACCTAAAACAATCTGTAGATTTCCCAGGTTACTGTTTGCAGTGTTTTTCCTGCAGGTTTTTGCAGACTTCTTTAAGTTTTGCTTACAGATGGAGGCTTAGCCAGCCTACTTAAAGCAGAGTTAATTTTAAGTGACCATTCCTCTCTTGTGAACCGAAACAGCATGGTCTGTATTTCAAATAATAACCAGAGTATATTCTTGGTGAAGTATCTCACAGAAGGTCTTTGGAGAGGCATGAGTTATAACCTGTAATGCAGTCTATGTAACTTTCTAATAAAGAAAATGAGTAATTAGAAGTAAGTGTGTGCTTTTTAGCAAAAATCCCTTCAGGAGGAGAAGCAATAAGCTGGTGCTCTAGAAGAGTCAAAGGGAAAAGACAACAATTCTGTCATGAAAGGCAGTTTCTCACTGTACTGATCCCACTTCTGACAGCTGTTTACCCAAATCTTCGTTCGTGAAGCCGAGCCATGATTTTGAGAGGGACATCAAGGAGATGCACAAGCAAAGACAGAACAAGTGTCCACTTCCGCACCCAAAACCTTCTGACCCCAGCCCTCAGAGTTCTGTGTCTGAGGTGCTGCAACAGTTATTAGAACATGTGCCAGAATATAGCATTTAGCAATAAACTTTGCCAATAGGTATTGTAGGGCTAGAAAGAGTGGTTACACAGTGTGACTGCCTTTATGCTAGCCTTTATAAACACCTACCTCCCCCGTTGCTACTCTCATTCTTCCTGATATGACTGGAGATACGGTTAAGCCTAGTTTCTCTGAGAGCATAGGAGAGAAAGGATGCAACAGGTGAAGGAACAGAGTATCAACATGCAGCAGATGTGATAAGATGCTTCCATTGATAGGTCTGAGCTTAACTGGCCTTCTGTCAGTGACGCTACCTATTTCTGTTGGACTTCAAGCAGACAGTCTGTTGGCTTAGAAATTGTCAAAAATGCTTCTTTATATGATGGTTTGGTTCAGGTTTTTTAAGCTTTCACATAGCCATCATTGCTTTGTGTGCTTTGCAAGATGTCAGGAACCTGATAGGAACCTGACAGAGCAGCAGCATTATCTTTTGTAAGAAGGTTTTGCATAGTATGTTTATTTGTTAAACAGTTGTCTGTAGATTTTGCTTTATATGTGTACTTCCTTCTTGTTCTATATGTTTACTAGAAGTGACCATAAAGACTTCATAGTCCCTAAGCAAATTTATCGCATTAATCAATTAACATTCTGATGATCTTAAAGGTCTTTTCCAACCTAGATGAATCTATGATTCTATATTGTTATTCAGGGATACTGTAAATATGCCAGAGCATAATTGCAGATCTATGCATGCCGATCTATGTCTTTTTTCCCCCAAAAGCCTTTTTTTTTGTATGATGAATACAAGCACTTGTTTTTTCATACCATTTCCACTCTCAAGGATTTTTCTCCTAGAAGTGCGTGACTAATTTGTATGAAGTGCTCCCTCACCTCTGAAGACAATACTCCAATTTATCCATCAGGTTTTAAAACTACATTTTCTTGTTGTTATTGATCACTGCTTTTTTAATACTGGGAGTAGTGAAGGAATGAAGAGGGAAGCAGAGTACTTTCCTGTTGCCCAACAGTGTGCTGTGACAGATTGTAGAGACAGTTCAGATTTATTTATAACTGGCACCTGTTTTGTCAGAAATAGAAATAGGCTGCTTTTGAAAGAGGTGGGGTACCCTTATCAGCACGATGCTGACTCTTTGTAATCTTTGTCATTTCCTTGTTGCATATAAAAGCCTTTTTGGGAACTCTCCTCTTTGCACTTTGGCTTTCTGTTTGCTTTTCCAAACCATAGTGTTCAGTCTTCAGGTCTGTTCTAAGCAGGAGAGGTGCAGTGAGGTCTCTCTATTTACTGAGAGTTGCAAAAGGAGTTATCTTTACAAAGTCAGCCTGCCTGTGTGGACACCCCTGTATTCTTTGTTTTCTTTCAGTTCACCATCAGCTCTGAATTGGCAAGGTGAATCTGCCAGGATATTGTTCTTCAGCTGTCTCCTTATTGCCACCTCTGAACTGCTGGATCTGTTGGTAGTGATAAGTGTGGGGTTTTATTGTCTTGTGCTGCAATAGTCAGGGTTCTTCTTCCAGCACTTTTATTTGGGACAATGAGAGAGGTGAATTTTTAAATAGCAGCTTCTTCATTTAATGATATTTTGGGGAGAGGAGATATGTTTCTAGCACAGCAGCAGTCATCTTCAAAATGAATCTGGGTGAGTTACTGAAGAGGTTGGGGCTCCATATGCCATGAACATCCTAGTCCTGAAACTTCATGGAATCCTTGTTTCTCATTGCATAGTAGAATTTATTCTCAGCCTTGAGAAAGCTTGCAGACTGTAGGAAGCCTTTTATATGTGCTTTTTTTTCCAGTTTCCCTCTATAGCTTCTTTATAAGTCTCATAGGTTCAGAGACATGGTGCCTTATGCTCTTATGAAGAGTTTGAGTTGGTAGTTTTTGCTGCACGTTTAACAATTTCATATTGTTTCTTTTCCAACTTAATATGTGATCAGGTAAGGGAAGACGTTGAATGTCTCTTGTAGGTCTGTGTTGCTAGGTAATTTTGGCGGCTTTTGTTCTAATACCAGTGGAGTGTTCTAAAGACAACTTTTCCCTAGGAAAGAAAATTACATGATTGGCATCAGTATTACTACTTCGTTATTGCACTGACATTGCTGGTGACCTTCCTTGCCTTAAATTACATTTTCCCTATCACGTGTGCCAGAAAGGTAGCCAGAGGTTCAAATTATTGCCAGCAGACTACCACAATCAGCAGTATAGATAACTTGGCAATCACTGTAGTTCTGCAGTATTAGGTGTACTTTTTCCTATATGTTCTATGTGTTACTGAGAGAATTTTTGATTGTGTATAAAAATGGTCATGGCAGTAGTTATTTTTACTGTATTGCATCTTCAGGGAGAAGCATAAATTACAGTGCTTCTTCTCCTGAGAGCTAGTGAGAATTAGTTGCTCTTTGGTTCTTCTGTTACTGGCAAATAATAATCCCAGAGGAGGCTGTGCCAAGTGGAGATGATATTTCCAAGGTCCATATTGCACCTTTCATTTGTGGATCTTGCTGCACTTCGGAAAGTGCAGTGGATCTTTCCACCCGCCTCCTCTCTGATCAAATATTATCATCTCCATTCTGTGAAACTGGGGAAAACAACTGAGGGGATAAATGACTCACCAGAATTAAGCAGCAGCTCAGGAAAAGAAAGCACAGATCTCTCTGAAAATTCGATCCCATGGCTCCCAGGTACCTTTCAGACAGGGAGATATATTTTTGAACCCCTCTCTCCCTGGAACTTTGCAAACCAGTTTCCCAGGGTTCTGCATCACTGCATCCCTCATCTCAGAATCGTGCTGATGCTATTTCAGGATGCTTTTCTTGATGAGTTTCAGGGTGCACAAGATCTATTAATACCAACCCCAGCACAGAGGCTGACTCCTCACCACAGGTGTCTTGTCTGCCTCTAGGTTTGACAGCATTATTGCCAGGTGACCGTGTTTATATGGCTGACTGAATAATGTGATTGATTTAGGCTGCCTGCCTGTTTTTGAAATATTTGAGAATACGCAGCAACCTTATCACTTTTATTTATTATCTACTTACTCAGATCTATTCAACTTCTTCTTTGTAGACCAATTGTACATCTGACATCTGTGAATGAGATGTCTCATTTGTGATTAGCAAATTATCTTTCATATACCTTCCCAATGTCATGGGTCCAACCTTCAAATTTACAGAAGAATGACCCTTGAAGTCACCTCAGCTTGATCCCCCATAGGATCATGCATGGATTTTGAAAATAATGGTTTGGGTGGTTCCTAATTTCAAACATTCCCTTCATGATAGATACGGCTTTCATACCAGTACAACCTTTTTCGTTTCTTGAATTCAAGAACTTCACAACAGAGGTCAGAATGCCCATATACCATTTTAAAGAAGTGATGGGGATGAGTAGTATCAACACAGCAGTTTAGCAGGATCAGAAGGAAAGCAGAGTTTTCTTAGGATCAAGGGCAGTACCTTGCTTAAAGAGGTGTATTACTGTGTCTCTGCCTGCTCTTTTACTTTTGGGGGAAGGGAGAGCTTATCTCTGTGTTACTCCCATGTATTCCATAAAACAAATTCTAAGATAAAAAAATCATTTTTTTTCCCCCTCCTTTTAGTGGAAACTAATTATAGATATCTACACGTAGTCTACATTTAACGTGGGGGTAAAATGTCGTGAGTCCTTCCAGCTGTTAGCCAGTTTCTGTTGAACTAGTGGCCTTTTGTTCTTACTGATTTGGACAGTGAGGTGACACAGCAGCCTGCTCTCTGGTCTGGCACACTGGTCCTTTCCTGGACTTTGTCCTGCATGTAGAAATCCCTGTTGTCCTATTCAGTTCACCACAGCAACTTTGAAGTTTAAATCTCTGCTGTACTTCAAGCCAAACACTTAGTGAAACATCACCACATAATCTGTGCCCTTTCAAGACAGGCTTATGCAGATATGCAAATACCTGACTGTTCTTGACACAGCTAAAAGAAATTCAACCCTGATGATGTTCTGTCTCATGGGAAAAGGTGTTGAGAGATAGGCTAAAAAATGAAGGTACAACTCTTTTCTTCTTTCTCAATTGATTTACTTTTCCTTGTTGTTTTCTACTAATCCACAGCGGAACAAGGTAACATGTCATATCTGTTTACTTCTCAAATAGTCTGGGGCATTTGAATGTCTTGTTGTAATTTAGGAAACAACTGACAGACAGAATTGTGTTGGGTGGACTAAAAGTATACACTGAAGGAACCATATAAAATCCCAGGTAGAAATTAGCTTTTTTTTTTTTTTGCCAGTGCAATTTAGAATGAGGAATGAACTAAATTTCTTCCTCTAAGTTCCAGCTATAGATCAGCTAGAAGCTGGAAGGACTACTTGTATCCTGAAAGGTGGCATATTGATCTACAGCTTAAAGAATTGTACCAAGAAAGGAAAATCAACAAGATCTTCACCTGATTTATGTAGGCCAGGCATCTGTGACTTGCCTTTCGAAGGTGATCTCACAGAGGCGTAATTAAAACTTGATGATGAATAATCATGATGATTTGTGTCCCCACATTGCAGCCATGTGTATGTTTTTATGTGGTTATAAATTTGGTTAGTCCCTGAGAAAAAGAAGGTTAGAGAGTGCTGGACTTAAGGGCCAGAATTTTGCACACAGCTCTTATGCAGAAGGTCTCCAAATATTTCTAAGGCTGGACCTCTGTTTCAGTTTAGAACTAGTCAAATTGCAAGTTAGTGAAAAAATAAATTCAAGTACTTTTTAATTAGTAAATTGAACAGCCTCTAAATTTACTCACTCTGTAGAGAGAGGCAGTCCTCTGATATTAAGGATATTAAAGCCTCTGACTTGGGGCTGGAGAGAGTGGACCAAGACAGCAGTTTGTAACTCAGTCTTACTCTGGTCTCAACACCATACCAGTAACACAGTACCGCCTTTTCCTTCATCCTCATCTCACCTGTCAAAAGGAAAAGGAAAGTATTGGGGCAAGGGTTATCTTTCATTAGATATTTTAACACTCCGAGCAGAACATAGATGTGACCAGAGCTGAAACCTGAAGATTTTACATTGAATTGTATTACTTTGTATTATTTTAGATGGAATTTTCATAGCATACAAAAAACTACCATGGAAGTAGACCATGGATTTTCTGCTTTGCTATCCGGATGAGAGAGAATTTTGAAGGAGCTGTTTATCATTTGGTTTTGAATTATTCCTAGGATTTGTTTTTTACTTTAAGACATTGATCCTGCTTTTTAACAGGCCTAACTTTCTCCGTTTATATCAATAACAGTGATTTCTGCTCTTCCATTTTGAGACTGAAAACCATAAAACACAGTATTGTTGCCTACTTATAAAAAAAAGGTGGGGGGAGTTGGCATCTCTGATTCTGCATGCAGAACAGTCAACACAGTAGATACAGTTTGAGGCTGATTATCATAAGAAGCATGAGTTAGAACCAATGATCAATTTTCTGAGAATCCCTAGCCTTTGCATTAATTTTGATTTATTGATTTTTATGGGCAGGAGCAGTGAGAAACTCAGGCTTTGAGGAGGATCAGAAAGGCCAGTGCGTGTCGAGGGTTATTGCCTTGTTTCGTGCTGTGATTTATACAGTGAAGGTACTGGCTGCATCTTCTGCTTGGTGTTATTTTATTTCTTCTCATCATTATAGTATTTCATGACTTAAAGACAAGTGCCCTCTGAGAATCTGTTCTGTTGTGTCTCTGACATTTTTACAAGCTGAAGGTCTGATTATTGGAAGTGCTGAGCCCTTGGAGCTCCAGTGGAGTGAATGGAAGCTGAAGGTGCTCTGAAAAACATGCTTGAGGCATTTTATTCTTTAAAAGCGATTGAGTGGTTCCTCTTAAATGTAGGTCTCTGCTTTGACTAATTCCCCCTTGACTGCAAATCCTTTGAAGTAAATGGAGTTTACTTGATTACAATGAAACCTGTGCTCCAGATTTAATTCCTGTCCTTGCCACATAGCTGAAGAATTGATTAGTAAATCTGACGTTAAAATTAAGATTCAAATTTGCAATTAAGCTTCCAAGTTTTGCTTTATAATTTTAATACGGAATGCTAGGAAAGATCAGACAGCATTTTTCTTTGAGGGTTCAGGTGATTCTAAGCACAATTCATGTTCCTATGGCAGAATTGCTGGTGCAGTAGAGGTAACTAAACACACTGAAAGGGCAGTTTTGTGTCTAGAGGAGGTACCAGGACCAAGTGTCTGCAGCTGGTGCAGGGAGTCAGCCTGCCTGAGCTATTCCCATTCTCTTGAAAAGAGTCTCTAATTCTCCAGTTCCACTGGGAGAAAGCAGATTCAACCTCAGGAAAGAGTGATTTATCCCAGTGCTTGATAATTCTGCTGTTCTTGCAAAGGAGGAAGTTGCCTAAGCAGTGGCTGTTTGATCCTGAAGTAAGGGAAGATGATGTTGTTCAGGCATGTGAGTGACTTCTACCAAGTTCAAAGGAGCACTCATGCAGAGGTGAAAGCTGAAGCTGAGAGATTTGGGGACTAGGTATGTGAAGAAAGGCTTAATCAATTTTACTTTTTTTGTTATCTTTTTAAGAACATAAATAGGTAACCTACTCAGGTGGCCCTGCAAGTCATAGCAGAGTTTAAAGATTCTTTTCAGTTCTTAGCTAAAGCCACTTCTGTTCCCAGGTTGCTCATATGTGCCCGGAGGCCAGCGTTTCTTTAGTCCTCAGTTTTTGAAAATTTATTCTTTGCTTCAGGAGACTCACAGCACACTCTTGCTTTTCCATTTCGTGATCCTCACTACAGTATTCTTTTATTTTTTTTTTTCCTCAAAGCCAGTATTTGATTAAAGGAAGTTTGCGTGTTGTTTTTTGGTTTTGGTTTTTTCCTTTTTGTTATTTCTGTCTCAGATAAGGGACAGATTATAGAAGATTCGCTGCTTTTGTTTCCAGTTATTTTCAAAGAACAAGTTTAATCAGTTACATTCTCATCTTTATGTCTGTCTAGATTTCTCTGGTTACCTCTGTGATATATTCATTAGTATGGTACATCATCTGCTATGCCAGGAGAGCTTCATATTTCAGTGTGTACATTGATCTAATACTATTTTGTGAGTGATAGGATCTGGTGTTTGGTTTTCATCAGGCAAGATGGACCATACTGTTAGTAGTGGCAGAAGTTGTTTTGATGAGGAGATTTCTACTTTTTCCCTTTGTCCCTCTATCCTGGACTGAGCAGCAAAACTTGGCACAAACAAAAAACATTGAGAGACTACTCAGGCAAACAGGTAGTTGCTTCCTCTTGTTCGTGCTGTTGGTGTCTTACAGACAGGGTCTATACTGTGTTTTGTTGTCTTTAAGACTGTAGATCAAGGCTGGCTTTTCACGATGATGTTTTGACATCCCTTACTCTAAGAACTGGGATTTCACTCAGTTATGCTGTTTTTTTAAATTTTGTGGCTGATTGTATTTTATGTTTATTTTTTGAAGCTCCTGCATGTACATGTCTTATTCCACGCCCCCTTGTTTTTCTGTTTTTAGCCAGTGAGACCTGCAACGATTTCCATCCCATGTTCTTCACCCATGACAGATCGTTTGAGGAGTTCTTCTGTATCTGCATTCAGCTCTTGAACAAGACATGGAAGGAAATGAGGGCAACTTCAGAGGACTTTAACAAGGCAAGAAAAAGAGTGGGGTGGGAATAACTGGGTAGAATGATGAAACAAGACCATATATTTTTCCCTAGAGGCACAGGGATTTACTAATTCCCATTCTGCTGAACGCTGTGGAGTTTTATCTGTTCGGATTCTTTGCATATCAGAATGCCAGCATTTAGAAAGTGGTGGGTAGGGAATGGGAGACATAAGGGAAGTTCATAGAACCTTTTCAGTCATATTGCACTGCAGACTATGAGACTACAATCCTGGCTTGAGGGGAAATTCTGCCTTTTTATGTTAGCAATATTATGCTGAAGTGCTGCAGCCTCCAAGGTTGTAAATAATGCAGAGAGAGTACTGCAGTGATAATTCTGTGCATCCCTTTCATTTCATGTGAGCACTAACAGGATAAAATATTCAAGAGTGGACACAATCATGACAGACTGCTGTGCAGTTTAGCCTGCTAAAACAAACCAAAAAACCCCAAACAACCAAACCCAAATAAATCAAATAAAAATCCAACCAAAATGCTCCTCAGTATCTCACCCTTTTTGTGGTAAGAATTTTGGAAGCTTCAGCCAATCTCCTCACCCTCAAAAAACCCATAAAGAGCAGGTCTGTCTTAATGGTCCTTAGACATCCTATTTTAACTGTCATGAGGCCGAACAGTATCTCTGACATTTTGTAAGAATGACAAACTCGTGCTTTTGTGGCCAACTGGCATCCTTATCTTTGTTGGGATCCTCTGACTGGATCTTCAGCTTCTCCCTGGGAGATGCTGGTTGTAGAACTATTGGTTGAGAATGAAAAGTGAGACTGATTCTCTGTGTCAGCACGTGCCATAGAAGCGCCTTGAAGTCACCAGATTCAAATGTTATGTGAAAGCCAGTAAGAATGATCATGCCTAACTTCTAATTGGAACTGTCTGTTATTGAAGTGGTCTCAATGTCCATTTTCTTCTGCAGAGTGAAGGTGAATTCTTAAGTCATGGTGAGGAATAACCTTTGCTGAGTTCTTTCAGACAAGTTAGTTGGCAGCAGTACCAGGGCCCTGGCTAAAGAGAGAAAGGAGGTCCAAAGTGCATTCTGTTGTAGCTAGATGACCTAGAGGCTTGTTCTTGCATGGAATTTCTGAGACACTTCTCTTATCTAGTGATCTAGGAACACAGAAGGAGCAATAGCAAGATAATTCACTGAACAATGTAGGATTGTTGAAATCAAGAGCTTAAAAAAGCAACTCTTAAAAGACTACTTCATAATATGTAATTGTTTTAAATAAATGTATTAACAACTGCATGTTACTTACAGGCCTTCTGTCTGTAAACATGTAGACAAGTTGAAGGACTTGTCTACATAATTTCCCACAACTTGAGTTGAAATATTATTAGTAATTCTAGGGGATTCAGAAAAAGAATGATTTAATTTCTGATAACAGCCCAGACCACCCTAAAAAGAAAACAAAGAAATTTACTTTGCTGTGTTAGGCATTGTTGTGGAGATTCATGGGAGATAAGGTAGTTTTTTTCTCTGATCTGACTAATTTGCTATTTGTGTTTTCTGTTACTGAAAAATTCTGCAACTTCACCCATCAGTTCTTTCGAGTTCAGCAAGATTGGCAGTAGGTCTTACTGCATGTGTCATTGAAGACACAGGAAACTCTGTGGGGCAAATCTGAAACATTTGCCACTGGGCTATTAGGATTTGTGTCTGGTGGTGGCACGATGGTGCATGGTCCTGGTCCCAGGATCTCTGCCTGCAGAAATCACTCTTGATTTTGTAACTGTTTTCATAAAGGGGAGGAAATGCTAAACTATTGAGACTCTCATTTCTAACAGTTCTGTAATTATTTTCTGTTTATCTAAATCCTTTCTTAGAGTCATAAGGAGATTTTTGCGCTCTTACCCACTTCAAATGACATGTGGTGGGGATGTGCATTACTCAGCTGATAAACGTCTAAAGGGATCTGTGAGTGAAGCAAACAGCGTTGTTTTGTGGGCTTGTGAAGCACTTCAGGGTTTATATAGTGGTTATATAGTGGTACCCAAGGTTTACCCATCTGCTTGGTAGGTGACGGCTGCCAGTGCCAATGGCTTTACCAAACTTAACACCACCATTTTTAATCCTTACCTGACAAGAGGCATTGGTGATCACTGCTCGCTAGTATCCTATCTGCATCTTTCCTGTGTGCTAAGAGTACCTGTTTCTAGGCAGACACTTTTGAAAACTTGGCAACCAAGGGCCATGTGGACCTGGGGAGCATTCAGCCCATACTTTCAGAAGTGAATGGGAAGAAACAGACCTCCCAAGATGCAGTAGCTTAGTTGCTGTGTGTAGGGATAGGTACAGTTTTGGAAGTATTTGTAACAGAAAGCTAGAACTGGTCTTGCTTAGGAAGACTACAAAATGCCTTCTCAAATATGTTAGGTTTTTTTTTCCCCTTCCTTCTACATTTCAGAGAAAGTCGCAGGGAGAAGCTATGAGCAAGCTCTCTCTCTCCCTGGTATGCACAGAGATAACGTGTTTGCGACATGTACAAGGCCTCCTTGGGCCAGAGAGGGTAGGGCAGGAGAGAGAGAAGATAGAAAAAGCCTTGGAGGAGGCAGAGCCTTGCCTTTTTTTCCCTGAGGGCCTGGTGTGCAGCATCATTAAGAAATGGTCCTTGCATCTGAAATGGACCTTTTTTTTTTAATCCTTCCACTGCCTTGGCATTCTTGGGAAGAATACCTGCGTATGTTTTACCTTACACTGTGAAAAAAAAAATCTTCTGTCTTCTCCATGTGTTACTATTTTTCAGTTTCAATAACTTGATTGTCATGGTAATGTGTAAAACACCACTTTGTTATGGTTTACTACCCACCTGGCTGATGGGATCGTTCGTTTTATTCCTTCCTCCTTCCCTTCCTCCCCCAAAACCTGCAAAACAAATTTGGACACTGAGTATATTGGATGGTAAGTCTTGAGACCTGGAGATTCTGCCAAAAATTTAGACCACTTCCTTTGATCTTTAATCATACTTGAAGAAAAAGGACTTTTAGCTTAGTTTTAAACTTTTGATTAATCGCAATTGCTGGTATGTTAAGGGTCTGTAGGAGGTCTGTGTGCACATACAGAGATTTATTTCCTCCTCTCTTGCATTGGGGAATGACAGGCACTAAAAGAGGTGAGGTGATTGAATGTTTCCCCTCAGGTTTTAGTGCCTGTTCTCAAGGGTTTTTTAAACTACATATTAAGACTTTCTTTTGATGACAAAATGGCATACTGTGCCATCATGGTTCTTCAATTCATGTTGTGGAGATTTCATATAGATTTGTTCATTTATAAAGTTTCAAAAATAATTAAACCAGGACTTTGCTCATAGTTGGAAGAATTTTATGGTGTTTTAGTGAAACATTTATGGTCTCATGCTTTGTTCAATTTTTATTGTAACAGACACATTTTGTGAGCTCTTGCATTAGAAAAACTCCTTTGATCCCTTGTGGTGATAGTATGATAACTGTCAGACCTAAAATCTTTATTGCAGTCTCTCTATATACTAGTAGATGTCTGAATAGAATAATTTAGACAGGCAACTAAGCTTATATTATGCTTTTGTAACATTTTAAGACATACATAATTCATGTCTTGTGAGTTTCCTAGAGAAATTAAGATGCAGTTGTGTAGAGAGACATGCAAGTGGCAACAATTCCATTTGAAACCTTTTTGTTTTTATATGAGCCTACAGATGATCAAAGGACACTTTATAAGTTCTGTCCTCCACAGTCATTTGTGAGCAGAGAGCATGGTTTATGACTTTGAAAATATAATCTAGTCTCCAAGCTTTACATAATTCTATATGTTTTATTGCAGCAGAAGAAAGCGTTGTGTATTGATTTTTGGAGTCAGTGCTGACTGTAAGAAAGCTGGACTGAGTTATCTCTCACTCCAGCATCTAGAAACCTTCATCACCATGCCCATTTAAATAGGTGCCCATCAGTCAGTTTTCCCTTACGCAGGGACCACCTATGCTCTGCTCAGGGTAATCAGGCTCTGCTGCCACACAGACTAAGAAGTACTTAAATTGATTCAGGGTTTATCGTTTATTTTTAATATGATAATAGGTGGAATTCAAAGTACCTGCCCCACAGTAAAATTCCCCCCTGGGGCCAAATGAAAGCATACTCCCAAAGAAAAATTTTTTATTGATCCCCACTAGTTGTTCTTAAATAAATGCACCTGTGTTGCCCTAATGAGGATTTTAATTGAGATCACTATCTTTTTAGTGATCTTGTTGTAAAATACACATATTGCTTCTTGGCGTACAAGGAGACAGCAAGTAGGACATTATGTAGGGGACAAGATTATCCTCTTACTTATGGTTTCCAGAGGTTTCAGTTGGCTGCTTTTTGTACCTTTGAAGTTCACATACTAATAGGAGGAAGGGTGAGCAAATGTGTTATTTTAATTGCAGGACCAGCCATAGCTTGTCTTATTAGACCTGAAGAACAGTATGAACAATTTGCTAATTCTGTACCTAGTGTAGTGCCATCTTAAAAAAGCACATTAAGAATAAAAATAACTGCTCCCAGCCCCAGCGTGGAAGGAAAAACACAAAATTTTTTTACTCACCTGGGAAAGTGTTGAAGCTGCGTTGTAGAAAATGGGCACAATGTGGCTGCTTTTATTAGTATATTAGCGTAGTTTTAGGTTTTTAGATGGCCAAAAATGACTACTCAAATTATCATTTCAGCGTGGCTAAAGTTAAGTATGAGATGCCAAAACTGAAAACCATTGAAAGTACTGTGGTGTACGACACTTGAAATCAGAATCTGCCGTATTCACTAAAACTACAGTTTTAAGGAATAGGAAAGTGGGATGAGGTTGGCTAACGCATTTTTCTCATTACTGGGCGATCTAGTTTATTTGCCCTCTGGACATGTGTTTGAGATCATCATGGTATAAAACATGAGCTTTTAAATGTTTTATGAAAATTTATTTTGTAATAAGAATATATTTTTAATAATAAGAATATAATATATATAAAATATATAAGAATATAATAATAATAATAAATATTTTGTAATAAGAAAAACATTCTCAGAAAACTCAAAACCCTCTGGTTTCAGCATTCAGCTAGCATTCATTTCACAGTGGCAGACCTGGGTATCCTAAGGAACTGCCCCTGTGGTATCTGGCTGTTTCAGTGACACACCAAGCTGCATCACTGGATCCCCCTGCACCAGTGGGGTCTGCTCAGCAAGATGATAATTCCACTGACAGGTATACACATAATAAACTGCCTGTGTGGTAATCAGAAGAGTAGACATTGCTCACAGCAGCAACAGATGCAAACAATAAATGCCCTACGTGAGTCCTGTAATTAAATAGCAAGGCAAACACTGAGGCATTTGATAACCACAAAAGATGTTTATGGCTCATGCTCAGACCCTGCAAATATTTTTCGTTGCTCGCTGACAAGATAACAGAAAAGGTAACCAAGCATAACATAAAAATGAAAAATACTATTTCCTTTCTCAGTGGCAGTTTTGAAATGCCATTCCACAGGTTTCTCGCAACTTCTCTAGTGTTGTCACGCTTTTGGCAGCTGTAGGATGAATGATTGTGTAAGGCTAGGTTCAGAATATGACTAAATGTTCAAGGGCAAGCTCTTAAGAAGCATACTTGTCTGAGTTGTGAAACACACGTTTGTGTGAAAATGTGTTGTGGGCCAACACCACCATTAGATAATGTGTTATCCCATGAGGAAACAAAGGTCTAGAGGGTCATTTTGAGAGGGTCAGAGCAGCAATGTGGCAGAGGAGATGTCACTAGCTTTGCTGGGTCCTCTGCAAATTAGGGAGACATCAGGAGCAGACTGTGTACAGATCCTGACCGAAATGCCCCCCTGGCTGCAATTTCGTTGTTCTAATGCTAGTCCCTGCCACAGCAGCTCTGTGCCTGACCTGGAAGTGGCAGGGTTTTGCCGCACTCCTGGAGCAGCAGCAGGTCCCCAGCACGCTCAAGTTATCCCCTCTAGTGGCACTAACAATATCCTGCACTTTTCTCCTCTTGCAAGCTTGACCAAGCTTTGACAAATCACATTTTACAGTAAGGAGGGAAAGGCACCCACATTTGAAGTACCTTGGCAGTGAAGCAGCTACAGGGTCAAAATCAGAACCAGGATATCTGGCCACTTGCTCCAGCCTCCTTCATCACCCTGCCACAGCTGCAGCAGCAGCTCCAGCCCCAGACCGGTTCTTTCTCTGTGCCCCTCTTTCCACACACTGCACTGCACAGGGATGCTTGGAGAAGGATGGCAAGTAATAGCTTCAGGAATGGGAAGAAACCATTACCTCAAACAGGAGAAAAATTAATACAGACAAACTTGAAAGTAAAATCCTTTGGTCAGTCTGTAAATCTGTCTGTCACCTCCTTTTCAATTCGATGGAAGAAGGAAAAGGGATGGTAAATACCCTCTTCACGGATACCCTCCAAAGCATTATTGTTTTCTTATGGGTCTGAAGTATATGAATTTACCTTCTTTTGGGAGAAGCTTTGGAAAGCTGTTCTATTTGTATTTTACTAGTGGGAAATGCCAGGCTAGTGGAATGATTGCACCTCTCTGTTAGCTTTATTGCACCTTCCCTTGAGAATGCTTTGTTTGTATCAGTCAGGGATACTGCAAATAAATTATTCTCACACAGAATGAATTCAGTATTCCCCAGGCTGGGGCAGATTAGCACAAATTAAATCCCAAATTTTCACACCTGAGGCCAATAGCACTTTATTAGCTTTTATGGGAAACAGAAAATTGCTATAAATATATTGTATCATTAATTGTGTAATGCATGAATTTATTAAAAAATTATAGCAATTAACATTTTGCAAGTCTACTGCATAGCTTACACAGAAAATGAGACTTTTTAATTGAAGAAAAAAAGCTCCCTTCAAATACAGTAGAAATCCTTTAGAAGAGCAAAATTGGGGTGCAAAAAGATTGTTAGGTCTATTCCATTAGCAGACCCTTCCTTACGAATGGTCTGTTTTAAGCAGTGCAGTTTAATGTGATGTAGGAAGAACCTGTTTAAGACTTTTCCCTGGCATTTGGTCAGTGTTTCCTCTATGCTTTTTGTGGCCTAGATACTCCAAATGTGTGCCTTCATTGGCTGCTCATTTCAGAATGGTTCTGTTTAGTCTTCTCTGTCTCTGTGCATTTATCTACATCTGTCAGGTCTCCAAATGTGTCCCATTGCATTTGTCAAAGACACTTTATTACTCGTCTGTTGCTCCTGGCTGCAGGAACCTGAGAAGGGGTGTTTAAGATGCTAAAAATGCGGCTTTCCTCTTACTGAGGCATCAGTCTGTAAAAATCAGATTAAAGTATTCATACTCCAAAGGCTGGGACTGTCAAGCTCAAAGGGACTGAACAAGAGTATTGCATTTTTAAATCTAGTTTGTTGTTTCCCTTTGAAAATTTTTCGGTCTGAACTAGCATTGTCAAGAATGCAAACGCATTTTAAAAAATTAATTTGTGAAATGTAAGTTGCTAGGCTGCTTAATGAAGCAGTAAGGAGCCACACTTGCCCTTTTTCTGCACTCTGTAGCTTATGAACTATTTTTTCAAGTTGAAAGACTTTTTTCATTTAAAACATATCTTTACTATTTTCTGTCTTTGCCACAAGGCTTTGAAAGTCTTTAGAAATAGGGTCATATGTAGTTATAGCTGAACGATCCTTCTTCAGTGATCACATATGCAATGATTTCATGGAGGGCATAGTCTTAAAAGGAAAAGCATTTTAAATCTTGAATTCTGTCCTTTCTGTCCATTTATATGCCAGGATGGGTATGCTAACAAATAGAAGGATTCTTCAGGCCAAAAGCAAGGAAGAAATGTCTCAACAAAACATCTGCTATTTAAAAAAAAAGAAAGAAAAAAAGGAAAAGAGCATTTTAGTGTAATCCATTCCTTGGCCAGCAGCTTGTCTTATCCTTTCCTCAGTGATAAAAGTCGCTGTTCATGTGAAATCTCTTATTTGTGGAAAACTTAGCCACCATTGGCAGAGTGGATTTTATCCCCCAGGTTTCTAGTGAACTGTGTGTGTTACTGTAGAACACATACGGGTCTATGTAACACCCTGGAGATGGCAATTTTTAAAACTGCTGGTACTTCGTATTTTCAAAGCTCTCTTCATTTTCATCTCTGTGGGTGCTGATCAAACCAATAAACTTCTCAGCCTTCAAAAAGATGATTGAGTGGAAAGCCTGGTATCCAGAGGAGAAACGTTGAGTGTGGGTTATCCATGCTAACCGCTTTTTTTCTACTCCATAGAAACCTTTTGCACTGGAAAAAAAAGTGCCTCACTTCCATGTAGAGTGTGTTAGCTGCCGAGGGAAATGATACAACCTAACTGCAATTGTCACCAAAACAGCATATTTTGTGACATTGCCCCTGTCATTCCTGTCTAAAAGTGTGGATAATAATGAGATCCCAGGAACCATGCTTGTCTCTGTATTTTTATTTCTTCTTTCTAGGATATGTTTTTGTAGTACACTTAAATCAGAAGTGCATGGCATATGGCTTTTTGCTGCATGAATTGCTGGTGATGTGAATGTCAGTGGGCATATAATACCAGATTTTCATTTTGTGAATTACAATGCATGGAATTCAGCCTGAGAGCTCCCCAGACTATAGACCTTATTATAGGCAAATAAAAAAGGGAGGGAAGGGGGGAGAGGTGATATCTCGGAGATTTTGTTTCAATTGAAATGAGGTTATCGTGGTGAATGATACAGCTGACAATGAGATTTTTATAGCCTCTCTTGGAGTAGCAGAAAAGCTTGTATTATTGTTGGTTGGCGTTAAGTAATTGTAATCTAAATAGCACAGTGGTTGAAAAGAGCAGCAGAAATCTTTCATACATGTCTCATAAGCAAAACCGGGGTGCTTTGTTGCCTTTGTCTCATCTGTCCTTATACAAATGTCCTTCATTGTTTGCAGTTTACATCTCATGTATTGTCTTGATTGAATACGTCAGTCACCATTAAAAAGGCATTTGCCAGTCAGTCACTGCTGCTGCTTGTCTCTATTTTTAGCACATGAGGTAACTGCCCAGCATTTGACAAGCTGATCCTGCTACCCGATGCACCAGTGTAAATTAAAGTTGGCTGTGATAGAGGCATATGGGAGGGGAGGGCTGCTGGGAGCCGGCATGAAAGGAAAGGACGGTGCGTGGGTGCAGATGGGCTCTTCTCTCCTTTACCCACACCAGCTATTTCAAGCCATGTCTACACCATGCACATGGGGCCAACAGAGATGGCTCTCTGTAGGTTACCTAGGGCACCAACATTGGGGAACCTATAGCACAGTTAGTTTGAAAAGCTTTCTTAGGTGATCACAGGCTAAACTGGGCCTTGGTTTGCTAATGTGAGCTGTCTTCAAGTTCCCAGACACTGGATGAGTGGCAAAATAGAGGAGGGTAGGAGGTGAGGGGTTTAGCACGTACTTTCTGAAAGGTGACTGAAAGGTAATTTATTGAGAGGCTCCATCTCAGTTCCTCAAGTTACCTTTATATGTCAGTCATACATGAGCAAGCAGAGAAGCAAGGCCCCTTGTAATACATAGGAAAGCTGAGGAATATCACTTTATAAGCTGAGCACAGGAATGGAAAGAGATTTGATGCCAAGTAAGTGTATTGACCCAAACACCAGAGAGAGGTAAAGGAACAAATACCAAATTCTGTGTCAGAATCCTTGAAAAGACATTTGTGTAGATGATTACAGATCTTGCCATGTCAGTTGAAGATACCGTGCCATGACCATGAAACTGAAATGCTCAAGAACCATCCTTGCATCAAGAATGTCAAGTATGCTTCTAGAAGAGAAGCATCTGGGGAAACAGCTTTCACACATGCTTTGAATTTTATGGTAATTTTTCTCTCTGGAGACTTATCTTCAGATTTCAAGCATCAGTTTTCTGTCTTAGGGAAATGACTTATCCTTCTTGTGTTGCTAATATGAGAACTTCATCAGCAAGAACTTAAAAATTGCAGTTGTATCCATTCTGCTTGAATAGTAAATGCTTCCTAGTCCTTTTTGTTGTACTTAAACAGTAGTCCAAAGGAAACTACACATCTCGTCATATCATTGTTACATTATCGGACTCTTCAGAAGCAATTGATCAGCCCTTCATAGTGAAGTCATAAAGCAGAAAAATGAAACATCCTTGTTTTTGTAAAATCAGATGTGTGAGATAAAGGATGGAATCTCATATCTGTCAAGATTTTCAGATCCCTTCCAAGAACTCATATCTATATAAGTTAGGGATCTGGAAGTTGTTAAAGGGCTGTTTTATTCTCAGTGATGTTCTTTTCTCTTTTTTTTAAATATGAATTGATCTGATTGTCATATAACTGATTTTTTCAAAAGCATATATGTAAACTAGTGACTGCATGTAGAAATCTTACTGGATTTCTTTCTCCATTCTAAGTGAACCTTCCTTTAGCTTCTCTCCCTGTTCAATACTTCAACCAGAATTATTCCCCAGACTTTTCTTCTGTCTGTCCTCTTTCCTTGGAGCAATGGCATGGCTCATAGCACTTCTACCTGTCTTAAGGGTGGTGTTAATAACTTTTCTCACCTTCTAGCTGGGGATGCCTGCTGACTACTTTGCACAGCCACATCTCCCATCAAGGCATCAGAAAAGACCCTTTGAGGTTGTGGAATATTGGAAGCCAATTTGTAAAGCCAGGGTAGGGGTTATTGGCAGCTCTGTATTTTCAGCAGTAGTGCAAATCTGAAGGCCACTCTTAAAATTGTAAAGTCAAAATTACACGCGCAATCATGTTTCTTATTCCTAAAAATTGAACTATATGGACAAAAAAAGTCTTACCTCACAAGTAATGGTATAAAGACAACATTTTAATAATGATGGCAGAGAACTGGATATTATTTTATCTAACCTAATTCTGCATACAGTAGGCTGCAAAGTTTAATTTATATAGAGAAAAAAGGTGTCTCCACCAATCTGGGAGATAAATCTCAGGCAGAAGGTATGGGGGGTGTGTGTGTACCTTGAAAATGGTTTCAGTTAGATACATGGCCTAAATGGCCCTTTGCTGTGTAAAGTCTTTAAAGTACCAGCTAAAGCAAAATCTTTAAACTGGTGGTTCTACTTGACGAGAAAAGAAAGAAAATATCTCCATAAAACTTATTTAGCTTTGCATGGGCTAGGGGTTTTTTATTGCCTTGTTGCTTTTAAGCTCCAGAGAACAGGATGTTTCATAGCTGCTCAATTTGCTTTAGTTATTATCATTTGAAAGAGTTTGATGATTCTAATTTCCTTCTCTACGCTTCTTGATTTTAGTAGACGTTTCTCAATTTTAGTAGTAGAGTAACACTTCAGTATCCTGTGTTGATTTTTATGATGGCCAAGGCTTTGATATTAATTTCTTCTGATATTTTCTTTGATATTAAAAGCTGAGGATGTGTGGTTACCAATGCAAACTGAGGACTCAGAAAGATGAATATAATTCTAAGTGCTTGCTTGTAGGATGGTTGGTGAGTTGATGAGTACCATGAATCACCAGTGCACCCTTGTGTGATGTGGACTAACTACATGCTAGGTTACATTAGCTAAAGCATAGCTAGCAGGTCAGAGGAAGGAATTATTTCCTCCAACTTGGCCTTTATGAGGCAGCAGGTGGAAGACTGTGTCCAGTTTTGTGCCCCAGTAATGGAGAGAAATGAAGCTAGTCCAACTAAAGGGCATCAATATGATTAAGGACAATGGACCACGTGGTATTCAAGGGGAATATGAAGGAACCAGATTTGTTCATCCTACAAAAGGCTGGGCACATGAGGGTGGATCCAGTTGTATCTTCTTCCATTGTTTGAACAAGAAGCTGAGAAGATGCACACCCTTCTCAGAAGTACACAGTGAAAGAAGAAAAGTGGTGCAGCACTGGAACCAATTGCACAGAGAGATTATGGAATCTTCATCATTGGAGAAACTCAAAACTTGCCCAGACTTGCCCTGAGGAACCTGACTTAAGTGTGAAGTTAGCTCTGCTATGTCTGCAGGACTTCATGATGCCTAGAAATTTCTAACAACCTGAATTATTTTGTAGTTTTATGTGTAAAACGTATTTTCTAATGTTAACTTTTCCTAATGTTAAATAAAGTGTGAAAGATCCTTGTAATGGATTCAGCAGCCACTTTAAGAAGTCAGGCTTTCCCCATGAACTGCAGTGATCCCTTTGAAGCAGTTTAACTTGTCTTAGCTCTGACAACTGAGCTGTTATTACTCAGGGGTATTTAAGCGCCTTCAGAAATTTCCTTCAGAAATTGAAAGCATTTCCTCAAATTGTTCTTGCTAACATTTACAAAAGTATGTTTTAGTAAATATTTACCACTGGCTACTACTGCAGCTCAGCTGACATGGTGATTTGTCTAACTAATTAGCATATTTGAACCCTAACACTAAAGTAGGCCTTGTCTGTAGAAATTGCAGAGCAGTGTTTGGCTACTAGTGGATTGGTTTGGGGGGTCTCATTGTTTTGTGGTTGGTTGTAAGGTTTTTTTGTTTGTTTTCTTTCTAAATGCTTGTCTTGTACACAAACCTTTGTTGTAGCTGAAGCCATTGCTTACAGGTTGTAGCTTTAAGTGCAAGCTGTCATTTCCCCACCATGGGAAATTTCAGGTGTTTCTTTTAAGCACAGGTTTATGACCAAAGAACACCACTTAAATCGGCAGAATATACAAAGGGTTAAAAAGAAGAAAGGAAAAGTGATGTTAAGTGATTTTAATTGGATAACAAGAATACATAAATTATGTCTTGCTGCCTGTTGCTTGGCAAATTAGTGGTAGAGATGAGAAATTAGCCCACACCTCACTTGTCAGTACTTTAATGACAAAACAACCACATCTTGGTTTCTTTTCTTGTGTCCTGATACACAATTCTCTTAGCAAGTAGACTTGGGTTTTTTTTCCTCCATAGTGGAAGCACCTTCCACATTAAAGCAAAATATTTTCCCTTTGTTTACATCCTTTAAAGATTAAAGTAATTAAGTGGTTAGATACAGTGTTTGCTGCATTGTTTATGTAAATGGCTGAAATGAAAATGTGTGGCAATTTGAGATAGTAATGAGAAGGATGAAGATAAAATGAAAGGATGGCATTCACACTGTCTTTGTGCACAATCTCTCATGCGGAGACTTATAAGCAGTAAAAATTTAAGAGCAATTACAAAAGAATCAGAGCTGTCAGAAATTTTGTTTCCCTCTCTCTTCAAATGATCAGGAAGACTATAGTAATAAATTACAAATTTAATAATCAACTAGTATTTATCAGTATGTGTGTATGTGAGCACAGCATTTGTGATTACCAAGGCAAACTAGGGCAACACTATGCCCACAATAAGCCCAGCACTGCAGCTGGCTTTGGGTGGGTAGGCTTCTGCAGCTGCCACAGGTGGTACAGATGCTCTGTGTTGGGCAGAAGGTCCACATGTAAGACAGGACCTTGAATATAGAAACCTGTACATTCATGGTGCCTGGCTTCAGGACAAGTAGCAGTGCTATTATTGCTAAGGAGAGACTATGCCTCCAGCTTTCTGGAAAAAAAGTTCCCCACTGCCCAGATATGAAAATTAGTTTCAGGCTTACACTGAAATATTGAACACCACTAGACAGGATAACAGCTCAGGTGTGGAAGGCAGTCAGACCTCCAGATCTCACTGCAGGTTACAGCTCGAATAGAAAGGTTGTCTACAGTGACAGTATTAAAAAAAGAGTTACAAAAAAGCTTCCAGAAGCTTTGCATACTACAAAGCAAAGATATTCTGATTAAAATAAAAGGGCTGCAGAGAAACCAAGAAAACCAGCAAATCCCTTCTTTCTATTTTTCCAGATAGTACAAAGTGTTATTTTAAAATAAAAATATATATTCAGAAATTAAAAGAAGAAAAGCAAGCAGAAAAACTGTGCAAGCACCATTAAGCTGCAGAAATTTCCCTTGGACACATTGCAGTACCTTTTCAAAGCAGCATATGGGGTTTATTCTGGTGACTCTAATTTTAACATGAATGGGAGTCACGTGGAACACTCTTGGCATACTGCTTTGAAAATATATCCCTGCACGATTAAGGAAGACTGAAATCTTTCTAAACATCTATTTTTATTTTTTTAAACCAATTCTGAAATGCTTTTAAAGGAAAGAATTAATGGAATGAAAATGGTCCAACCATGAATAAAGCAGTAATGTAACAGGTAGAAATACTACTGGCTTAGCACTATGCATATATTTGTGCTTCAGAGGCTGAGAAATAAAGAGTGAGGAAAACTTTGAGTTTGTATCCACTGTTGCAACTGCCTCGGCATTGCTTGACCTTTATAAATTTTTCTCTTCACTTGGAAGACAAAGTAATCGTTCCACCTACCATATGCAAAGAGCAGAGGGTTCAACACAGAGAGTACATGGCAAGATTTGTCTCTGCAATGGCAAGCATTGCCATGCTGCAGTATTGACAGCATCTTTAGCTCATGGGTGATTGAGACTGAAGAAATATGTACTCTGAAGATCGATTAGGGAGACATTCATTAGCAGGAAGGAAGTTCTGAACAGATTCAACAGTTCTGACAAAGTGAACCAGAACACTGGTAGGGCTGGGCCTGGTGTGTGGGCTGAATGTGAAGTAGGGTTGCTGGAGGGAAGTTCAGAGTCCTTTCTGACAGCCGGTCCTTCCTACCCATCTTCAGAGAAACCAGTCTTAACAGTTTCTTGAAATGTTTTGAAAAGGATAAGACCGAAAATGTCCATAAAACCATATTGATGAATACAAACATGAGCATAGTTAGAAGTATGGACAGTCATCTGGTGTCCTTCCAAAAATGCAGAGAAAGAGGGAAAAGTTACTTTTTCTTTTCTAACACTTTTTTCTTTTTTTCTTTTTATGACTTTGGTTTTGTGTGGGCTACTGCTTTAATGCTTGAGGATCTCCTCTGATTATTTGCAATTTCTTATTGCCTGTCTCACTAATATTTATCTATCTTGACATCAGAGACACATATGCAAAAAAAAAATTGCCTGTCTTTTATCCTTTTCACAAAATCTTCACCAGTGATATGTTACATCATGATGCTGAGCTCTCCTGTCCTTCACATCTATTGACTTTGAGTGGGGTTTCTCCGGTCATTCCAACATAGTTGCCACTTCCCAGACTTTAACATGAGATGCAACAGGCAGCATAAAAGAAAGAGTATTTATGTCAGCCTTATTTAAGTAAGACACTTAATTTAAGCAAGCCTATTTATATAGCGAGGTTATTTATATTACATTTGGCTGTGAATGGGCGTGTGTGGGCATGCTTCTGTTGTACATGCAACACGTGTTTGGGGTATGTATACTTGGCTGCACATTTCCATATACATGGATTGAAAAAGTGGCTGTTAATGTCTTTGAGCAGAGGGTGTTGGCAAAGCCCAGTTTAGGGAGGCTTTGAAGTCCATGGGAACAGATGCATGCTGCCAGAGGCTGACACAGAATAGAAGTGTCAGTAGCTCATTTTGTGTGGCCCGAAGTACCTTATGAGGGTATGGAGGATATTGCCCTTTCTAGCTAGAGCTGTGTTCACTCGGTAGATTGCTCCTATTAGAGTATACATGCAATAACTACGTGGAAAACAGCCCTAACTGTTCATTCAGCTTATGTGAGCATTGATTTGACTTTCATTCCTGCATGAGGTGGAAGCAGACAGAGCATATTCTTCTAAAGAAAGAGAAGAAGTTGTGTGCTTGCTTGATCTGGAAACTAGACTCATGTTTTCTGTTCTTCTCGTTAACTATAGTCTTGGCAATCCCTTTCTCCCACCAGAGCCTTCTGACACCTTTCCCTGCAAGCCTGTGATGTAAAAGGAGTGTGATGGGGATATGATAAATGGTGGATAGGCCCTCATCAACAGCTATTAAACTAATAGCCTGCAGGTTCTTCACAGCAGCTGGGAAGGTGAACCAAGGCAAAGATAACCTTGTAATTGAGTCTTTTTCAGTAGTCTCATTCTAAACATCATCAACTAGCATTGTCATTCTGGTCTTAAAGGTGCATAATCACACCAATACAGTTCCTCTAAAGGCTGCTGGGTGTCTGATTGTTACTCTTAAATAACACACAGCAGAAGCTTTTGAAATTAAAACACACACAGAAAAGTCTGCTCAGTAAAAATCCCATTTCTTTTTCCAGAATGCCTAGGCGAGTATATACTGGGTTTTTAGAAATCTGGAGATGTATGCTAGCATCATTCATTGTGTAAGTCTTAAGGGTCTGTTGGATAAAACCCAAAGCCTCTGCTTCAGGTCTCATACTACTAATCTCTCCCCATTAGCAAGAGAGAGCAGGAGTTTTGTGTGAACAGATTTAATCTTCCTGTGCAGCAGATGTGCTGACACATGGGTTTCTACAGTCAATGGGGTAAATAATCTCCTGTTTAAGTAATTTCTAAGTACCTATTTATGTAATTAACATATTAAAAAAATCATGCATCATTATTTAAATGGCAAACCATGGCAGCATCAAAATAAGTTCAGATAACTGAGACAGAAGAAATTTTCCTTTATTTTGTCCCTTGTATAGTTTTTTGGTTTTGTTAAAAGCAGAAAAGTTAAAGAAATCATTTGGTTGCCATTTCATATGACCATGTAGAGATTTAATCTGCATCTTCCAGACGAGGAAAACCACAATGCACTAATGAATAAGATGGACTGGAGCATACGTGCATGTAAGAGAGACAAGACCAAGTGTGTACAAGGTGTAATTTGTTTCAACAGTGTTAGTACGATGTACATTCCCCAGTGCCTGTCCTGTGGAGACCCAAGCATTAAATGGAAGTCTTAGACTGTTTGGATTGCAGATAAATCCAGCTTCTGTTGCTTGTTTGTCAGTGTGTGCAAAGCATGAGCTGGAGAAGTAGCTAAAGATGGAAGAATATTGCAGATAAAATGCTGCAACGGTGTGGAATTGTTCTTTCCCGGGCATGTGTACTCTAGACCAAGTAATTGAATGAGAGAATTGAGATTACAGTGACATGACTGAAATTTTTTTTAGTATGTTGCAAAGGGTTTTGATACCAAATTATTATATACATTTGAACAATGTGGGCAAAGGAGGCAGCAGGGAAAATCCTAGCTGCAACTGTGGATGGAGAGTATGGGATAGATTTGACAGATAGTGCTCATATAGACCGAATGTACTAAAATTTGTAAAACTCACCTGATGATTTCTGAGCCTCTTGCATTTGTGTATTTAAGAGTGCCATGTAAGCAATCTTGAAGCTGATGATGTGTGCTGTGAAACCTTTTGCTGCCTACTGTCTGGATTTATTATAACTGATTTGAAATTCTTCAGTGTCCTCTCATGCTATATGACTGCAGTGTATGTTTAAAATGGCAAGACTTAAAGGTTGCAGACAGCTGCGGGGGCTTGTGTATTTTAAGGGCTTTTTTAATATGATAGCTATCCAAAGACAAACTAACTATGATTGTATATGACACTACCGCCAAACCTAAACATCACTTCAGGTTGTTTGTCAGATAGAGCTCTACTGTACCCAATATCAAGGTTAGAAATACTTTTGGTTTTGTTTGTGTATGTATCAAAATCTATTCAACTTCAAACTTGTTCACTGTAATGAAATAGTCACCCTCTAAGCAACTCAGTTTCTCTTTCTTCCCTTTTTAGACTTGGTTTCTTATGTCTGGTTTTGGTGGCTTTCTTCTTTTTTTTTTTTTTTTTTTAAGATGGGGATATTTTGGTTCTATATCAAACATGAGGCATTTTAGATCTTCTTGGAGTTAACATTGGGGGTGGAAAAAGAACCCAGTGGTATTTGTTTGGACCAGGAAGTCTCCTTTTGCTACCCAGACTACGTGTAATCATTTAGCAATAGGGAAACTGAGAAATATTCATATCAGTTCCTGTAGCCAATTTCAGGACTGTTTGTGGGCTGCCTTTGGCTTAGCTGAAGTGCTTCAGTTATCAGAGAAGATGAAGAAGAATTGCAAATTCAACACTCCTAGACAGTCATCATCCAGACTGCTGTTGTGTATGTCCAGGAGTGTTGTATGAAATTCTATAAAGCTCTGATTTCATTTGTATAAGACAAGTGGAGATTTTCTTTCATGCATGTCTCTGTATCTTGAAGGCTTTTAACATATGTATGTATCCTCAAAAGGGGGGCAACTTGCCCGGTGGTGCAGGAAGATACTTGAATGCTCTTGATGCTCAAAGTACAGGGAAAGGTAGTGAACATTAGATGTGCACACTGGTGCTTGGATGGTGGAAATTAAATCTGTCCATGCTTTGCAGAATGAAAGGTTCTGTGGTTTTGTAATTCATATAGACCTTCTGGGTGCTATGGTGGCAGATCACCTCTGAAGGTCATGTCTAATCTGATTTGCAAAGCTGTGTTCCTGACTGTTTTCAGCAGCTTATATATCACTTGGGTGTTCCTATTCAGATAATCTTTGTGGTTTGTAGTAAGGTTGTCTTAAATGGCAGAAAGGATAGATTGCTGTTTATGCTATGCTCCAGCATTTTCATTTTAATTTATGTTTATGTGTTGCCATCCAAAAACTTATTTCAGATGCAGTAATATTAGGGAAAAGGATAAAATTCATCAGAGCTTCTCATTTGAAATAAAGGGGCCTTCTGATAAAGAGGCATAAGGTTTTCTGATACCAAGATTAGGGAAAAAAAACAAACTGAATGTGGCCTTGAAACCTCTGAAACCTTTTATTATCTAAAGACTAGGTCTTAAGTGACACTTCAAGAATACAGATGTAGAAGAGAAGTCTGTAGGTATTCCTGGAATAAATGCATAGGACTAGCTGTTCCTGGTACAAATCAGCTGCTTCTACAAATGGACTTTTGAAAGGGCTGGAAAGCTTACCGAGAATTGGCACATAATTTATGGCACTGTAAGAGGAGTCAGTGGTAGCCAACCAGCAAGTCCATGACTTGGGAAGTGTTAGTAGGTTAACCATCTTCCTCTTTAGGTATCTGGGCTAAAAAAAGAAAACCCCACGATCTAGAAGGATGAGTAAGTATTCTATCACTGCTGATTGTTCCTCAGCTCCCACACACAAACAGGTCTTAGCCCATGACAGCATACTGCCGAGAGCTGCTGTCAGATTGACAAGTAGCAGCTCCGGTGTGAAGCCTTCCTAGAAATCTTTTATCCTTTTGGTTGAAGAGCATCATTTTATCCTGCTATCTTAGAAGATTTTTTTTCACAAATCTTGTTTATTATGTTGCTTTGAAATTGCCTGGATTTTTCTAGCCTTGAATTTTTTATCTCCCTTAAAAACTTTCTTAGGTATCTGTGGCCTGCCCTGCTTTAGAGTGCAACAAAATTCTTAGTGTGTTTACTCTCACAACACAACCTTGTGAGAATAGAAATGCAATTTACAGGGAAGACTACTGAGAAAAGAAAGTGACAAAGGTGAGATTTCTTAACATTAAATCTAACAGCTTGCTGCCATCAGAAGCAGAGATCTGTCACTTCTGCTCCTTACCTATGACAGAAAAAGACCTTAAAAATGGTCTTCTGAATTCTTGACTGGTAGCCCTAATCTGGGACATGGTCTTCTTCCTGTCAGCATGTGAAATGCAGATGGGGAGATTTAAAAACTGGGACAAGAGAAGGTTTCTCCAGATACATCAACGTTGCACTGATAATAATTATGTTTGCTTGCAGTGGGACTTTGTTTAACAAAGCACAACCTAATGGAGAGTTTTGTACTCTGTGTATCACACAACAGAAAGGAACTATTTGTTTAATTAGGAACCTCTTCAGTTTAATATTGGCTTTTAAAAAAATTCCGTGTAGAGACCCACTAGGAATGTGACATTTGGGTTTCATTGTCCAGTACCATTTAAATATTTATTTACGGTTTGCATGACTATTTTAAGCTCTACATATTGACAGTGCTTGCAGTCCATAAGACATGACAATAACGGCTAGAAAATATAATATTGGAACATTCACACACAAATTAAAGAGTATGCTCCATACTCTTAGACCACTCTCCTACATGATTTAGGTGGAAGGAGGAGTGGAAAAGGAAGGAACTAGACAGACTGCTTTTTCCCTAGCAAGTTCTGTCAGCAAATCTAGGCTTTTTAATTAGCCCCCTTTCCCTTAAAATGCACATTGAATATCTTTCCACAGTTTCATATTTCAAAACTGAAAGAATGACCGTGAAAGTTGGCAAGCTCAGGGTAATGGTTATAGCGATGGTGCTGCTCTAAAGGCAAATGAAAAGCCGGAAGAAGTACAGCATTGTAAGAAGTGAACCCTGATGACACCCTGAGCCATTAAAAATGCAGTTCTCTCAGAAGCTCATTTCTCTGTCAATAATTATAATTGAGTAACAGATGTCCTGAAAAGCCAAATCTCCGGTGTAGCTCCCTGTTCTTGGCCTTGCTCCTGAGCACTAGACCAACAAGATTCAAAGACCTTCCTAGACTCTGGATTAGTTTCAGGTAGAAGACATTTGACAAGGAGTGGCCTTTACTGTTCAAGGAGATCAGTGTAACTACCTGCAAGGTTCTGTCACGGTGCATTTTAAAATGCTGCTATTTACCACGGCAAATGCAGTGAATTTCTGTTATTAATGTAGTATAGAAATGTTGGGGGTTTTCAGAAGGGCTTTCATTTTTTTATTCTTCTTTTAATTAAATAAATGAAAATAAGGGTTCATGAATAAGGAATGTGTCCTCATTTTTTCCATCTGAAATTCTTTCTTAACATCATAGTAATAGTATATCAGTGTATCATGGTCTGTCCAAGCTTATCTTTTTAATATAAATGCATGCATTCGACTTTTCTCCTCATTTTGCAGTTTCGATAACAGAAACATAGAAAGACTGTTAACAGAACGCAAAAGACTTTTTCAGTTGTCCCACAAAAGTCTGAGGAGCAGCCAGAAATTGCCCCCAGCTGTCAAGTCCCTTTGCTGTCTGCACTATTGGCTTAGGAATCTTTTCTCTCTCTGCAATGTTGCTTCCTTTCTTCTAATCATCTTTCCTTCTTTGTATTGTCAGAGGGTAAGACAGAGTTTTTGTCAGTGTCTAACAACCTTTTGTGCATGAAGTTTTCCTGGTGTTTCATCAGACCTTGGACAGAACAGGGAACATCTAGTGTAGCATTAGTTGCATGAAGATTCAGGTCACTGTTTGTGGGTGCCAGATGCAGTTTTGGAAGTTTCATAATAGCTGTCTCAGATTTTCACCTTGTTTTGGAGAGAGACAATTTATGGAAAGGAAAATATGGTATTTTGACAGTAGTCTTGTCTTCCACTGGTCCCTTATTCAAACTTGAAATATGAATAAGGTGTATTATTCATTGGAGCAAGTCCAAAGGAGGACCAAG
This sequence comes from Manacus candei, assembly GCF_025592945.1. Lineage (NCBI taxonomy): Eukaryota > Metazoa > Chordata > Aves > Passeriformes > Pipridae > Manacus > Manacus candei. The sequence goes on from NW_026138143.1 coordinate 4,122,067, forward strand.
AAGATCATCTCCTATGAAAACAGGTTTGAGAGAGTTGTGGTTGTTCAACCTGGAGAAAGGAAGGCTCCAGGGAGAGGTTAGAGTGCTTTCCAGTACCTAAAGGGGGGCAACAGGAGAGGTAGAGAGGGACTTTTTACAAGGGCGTGTAAATAGGACAGGGGGTAATGGCCCTAAAGTGAAAGAGGGTTGGTTTAGTTTAGATGTTAAAAAGAAATTCTTTACTGTCAGGGTATTGAAGCACTGGAGCAGGTTGCCCAGAGCTGTGGATGCCCCATCCCTGGCAGTGTTCCAGGCCAGGTTGGATCGGGCTTTCAGCAACCTGGTCTGGTAGAAGGTGTCCCTGCCCATGGCTGGGGGGCTGGAACTAGATAATCTTTAAGGTCCCTTCTGACCCAAGCCATGATTTGGATACACAGAGAGTGTACCTCCTTAGCATATGAATACTATACTAACAAGTGAATACTCCTGGGGTACATATATATACGTGTGTTGTGGTGTGTTTGTACAGGGAGAAAGTCAACATGTACACAGCTCTGTCTGCGTGTACATTCCCAGCGTGTATGAGAAGAGAAAGCAAACTCACAATCAAATAAGCAGTGAGAGCAGAGGGAAAAAAGATGAGATTGCAGTTGATTATGAGCCTGGCAGCAGATGTGCTACACAAATCCAGCCCGCTGCATCCAGGCTGTTTCCATGGCGATGGAGCGAGTAATTGTGGAGCTCCGGCGCACTCCCCCGCGGCCCCGCCAAGGTGGACGCGGGTGCCGGGTCCCCACCAGCGCTTCGCCTGGGTGGGCGCCGGGCTCTGGGACAAAGCGAGCAGGAGGAGAGGGGGAGCCCCAGAGATGGGGAGCTCTTGATTTATTTATTCCCCGCGTCTGATGGTAGCATGCTAGGGAAGCGGCGCTCTTCCTCGGAAATATGGTCTCCTAAGATGCTAAATAAATGGGCAGGAGTTTCCCTGCCACGGGATTGGGCTGCCATTGGCTGCTGCCGCCTGCCTGTGCCAATGGGAGCCCGACGGGCACCCGCCACATAAGCAAAGCTACACGCTCAGCCCAGCGGCGCGGGGACGGGGAGCGGGCAAAGGTGTGCGAAGGAGGGGGCTGCTCCTCTCACATGGCTACAGCGAGGACGGGTCTCCTTAGAGAGCTTCGCCAGAGACCGTCTGCTGCCCGTGCGCATTGTGCCTTCCGCAAAAAGCAGCATTAAGTCATTCGCTCGCTGTAGTGTGGGAGGTGAATTTGTCATCGGGAACGATGGAGCTACGAGATCTCTGTAAGTAAATCTGTGTACTTTATCCTGCTATTTTAGCCTGGGCATAGATCAATAAATGGTGTTGAGGAATGGCAAAAGCAAATTAGTAGCAACTGTAAATAGCGTGAAGGATTCCTCAGTTTTGTTTCCCATATAGCGAGATCTGTTCTTCCTAATGGTTCCAGGCATCGGACAAACTAGTTAGCTGTTTGCAGTGCCTTGGGTGTTTTTTTAGCCTAATTAAGATTATTCAGTGGAAGGATGCTGTGTTCTCCAGGGCATTTCAGATCCCCTCTGTGTTTGTAAAGAAAAGCAAACTACGTGGAGCAGAATATCATAGGCAGAAAAGTCTGAGGTGCCCACATGTAGTCATCAACATTTGTGGTGTCAGTATAATAATAACAGGTACAATATTACAGTGGTCAAACGCTAGTTCAGACCCTGAGCCAAGTAAACACGAGTTGCTCATCATTCATCACTGTGTTCAGCAAAAGCAAATCATTGCTTTTCCTACCCTTTATGTTCTTTTTTTTCTCCAAATTAATTTCTTTTTTGGAGGTGGACTTTATAAACACATTTAATTCAAAACCTTTCCTGTTTGTTTATGAAGCCCATGAGTACATGAGAAGTGTGGAGAGTTTCCTTTTTCACCATTGAGGGGCATGTGTTAGAAGTTGATTCCTTTGCCTTTTGGGACTGTGCTTTTGTTTCTGTAAAGCAGAAATGGTATATTTAGAAGGGGGAGGGTGTGTGTGTGCAAATCTGTCCCTCTGTAACCCTCTGGGGTTACTTCAGTTACACCAGCCATGAATTCGGCTCAGCATTGTTCATGTTTTATCAGGTATTTGCTGTTAGACACTCAGCTTTGCTGCATGGAGCTTGTAGATGACTCTGCTTAACCCTCTCAGAGACTGTAGTCATCTTATCTGGTTTGTGAAAATACATAGGGGAAAGGACAGAAATAAGAACAAAAAGATTTAAAAAAAACTTTGTATATTTTCACCCTGTGCCTGAGCTAGTCGTGTATCAGGAATTTTATAGTAACCAAACTGGATGCAAACATCATATGAAGCTGGCTGCTTTTTAGGGATCCATTTTTGGTATCTTGTGTTCATTTTAGAACTTAACACACAGCTTCATTTCCCAGCATTAGGAGCTGCTGAGAAGTCACATTGCTGCCTGGGAATCTCAGGCTGAGGGTGTGAATTTTTTTTAGATATGGTTTAACTGGTCAGCTTTGCTTTTGAGATACTGCCTTGCAAGTTGTAGCAGGAACGTGTGTACATGGAGCTTATTCCTTCAGTTAAAGGAATCAAGCGTTGCTTCAGAGTTGATGCCAAAAAGAATTGTCAGTGTTTTCAAGAACTGTTGGATCAATATAAATTAAAAAAAAAATATGGAACATAGAATTCAGTGCATTGACACAATGAGAGTGTCTTGGTGAAATCTGTGTAAAGCTCCTCTGTGTAGTTTTGAATGTTTAACCTGATGTATCACAAATGCAGGAGGAACCCTTATTAAGCTTGAATTACTGCTTTTTCTGAAGACATAAGTCACCTGTGTTTCCCAGGGGTGTTTGGGTTGCCTTTTATTGAAATGATGGTTGCAGGCATCCTATGGCACTGGACTTAAAAACAACATAATTTCTCTAAGGTATGCAAAAAAAGAAATAACCATTAGCTCTTATTGCAATGCTTATTTTTGTTTAGCAGTGATGAAAGTGCCAAGAATGATTTTTTTTCTTAATGAAGCAGGTATGTAGCTGCTATGTTGCCTTCCCCAGGGTCTTGTATCATTCATTTGTATTTGCTTAGCACTGGTGTAGCTGAAAATCCCATAGCGTACAGCAGTCTAGGCAAAGTGATGTGCCCACTCCCCATCTTGGAGGCAAATGCTTTGATCTAGGCTGAGATCTTCCGTAAAAAGCAGTGAGAAAGCTTGGACTTCTGCACACCCGAGCATGGTTTGTTCCTGGCTTCAGGCTGGTCATTTTGATCACCTTTGGGATGCATCAAAATAAAGCTCCATTGCACCTTTGAGGTTTTTTAATTCTATACCTACTACCTGCTGCTTTATTTTTTGATTGCTAATGGGAAAACCTAGGAGAACATTGTCTTTTAAGGTCACTGCAACTCTTAAGATGATATTTTAGTTCTTGGTAGCACTCCAGGGATATAGTTCCAATAACATAAACCTCTCAAGTTCAGTTGCTAATGTTAGGCAAATACTGTATGTGATAGAGTTCCTCTATCTCCCATAGCCGTGTTCGAAGGGATTTTTTTGCTTGTCTATCCCTGTGCATTAGCAGATAAAGGGAGGGGACCGGGGAGGGAGGGAGACAGCCTATAACTGCTAAGCATTGGATCAGTCTGTCTGAGGGCTTCAAACCACAGCAGTGCCTGAGGTAGAAAAACTCATATTGCAGTCAAAGCCATGCTTGCATTAGATTTTTGACCTGATGGTGCAGAGAACAGTTGCTTGTCATTAGTGCTTGGGGATGATCTATGTGGGAGAGGCATTTCAGATTTCCAGGCTCTAAGAGTTCCAGCAACAGAGGAGTGAGTAGGCTTCAGTGAGAGCTGTGGCATGCTGGCAGCAGTTGGGAGGATGCAGAAGCTGAAAAATGCTATCTTGGGGTAGCTTTAATTGGTTGCATTGGAAAACACTTGGTTTGATGGGCTCATATGTCTTCTAAAACGCTTGGTGCCAGACCAAATTGGCATACCTCCATTGACTTACACGAGATGCCACCAGGCATTGATTCGATCTTCAGTCTTATGCTTACATTTTTCTCAGAGGAGTAAGATTTTCACAAAGGCAGTAGGTTATTTTTTTTCTCTATTTGCCTCTGTGACAGTAATGTTGAAAACCTAAGTGAAATAGGCATTCCACCTGTTTTGGTTTGTTTCTATGGACTTTCTATGGGTTATCCTTTGCTTACAGAGCCTTATTCCCATATGTTAGTCTATACTAGAAGCATAGAGCAGAAATTCTCATCTGAGCTTTTTATGTGTCAAAACGATACTAAATTTGAATATTTCATTATTTCCCTGGATCTCAACCCTCCTTCAATTTCAAAAAACCTTGTGGCCATTCGTGTTCTAGGTAAGCAGATGCTAAAGCCACCAGTCTTCAATTTTCCCTCGGCTGTATTTTGTTTTCACCACACTATTCAAGTGAGTAAGTACAAATTTGTACACATAGGTGTAAAAAGGTGACTCGATATGTTTACATCCAGACCAATTGCAGACAGTCATAACTCCAAATGAGACTAACCACTCAAAACCAGTTCCTTATTTTTGTGTATGGAAAAAAAAACTCCAAAAACCAAACAAACAATTTTTAGGAAAAGTTTCTCCATGCTAGGACTTGGCTTATGTGGAACATCGTGCTAGGTCGCAGAAAGCTCTTGCTCCCTGTTCAGTACATGCACACTCACATCTCAAGTGGCAAGCACACACAACAAAGCAACGCCAAGCACAGAATAAAAATGGAACAGCAGTGAAGCAAAGACGAGTGAATCGTGAAAAGCCCATTGATTTGCCTGACACCCATTTTGTTCAACATTGTGCAGTGCTAATCTGAAAATTCCTGTGCGTCATGAAAACTTTTCAGAACAATAAGAACTGTCAGTTTCAACAGATTTTTACAGACCTGTCATTATTCTTCTTGTCTTGAAGCACTAAGTGGCATAGAGAGGGATTTTTGGCAGGAGTTCAAGAGTGGTCTCGTAAAGAGGAATCGTGTGTCACTGCCTCACGTATGTTATCATTTGCAGTTAGAGTTCAGCCTAGCACTGGCTCCTGGAAGCATGTCTTCCCCCATCCAAGTGTGCTGCTTTTAGTGACCTCATTTATTTTGTCTCTTAAAAAAAACACAACTACACACCACTGCTTTTTACTGTTCTTAGTTGCAAAAATGTAAAAGCAAGAAATTGTACATTCTTTCTACATTTTGACTTGATGTCTTCCAGAAAACTAGAATACTTTAATAAAATCAAAAAGGAGCACCCACCTGCTGCTCCTTTGGAAAGGTGGGGATAGCAGCAGTGATGGCCATAAGCAGAACTTTTTATTAACTGCCTTTCTCTTGAGGTTGTATAGCTGGTACTTCCTTCTCTTGGAGCATCTATAAAGAAAGAGAAGCTCTCACACCCCACATTTCCCATCATTAGGAACTACAGCCCCTCTTAGAGACATGCCCCTGTGAGGAGAAGCATAATGATGGGAAGAAACATTGACTTTGTGTCAGAGAGACTCAATTTTAAGTTCTTTATTCAGAATCAGAAGCCATGTAACTTTACAGTGTTTTGTCTTCTATAATTACACTTCCCAGTGTAGTATCATATGCATACATGCCTCACCCAAATTAAATAAAGTTTCAGTACAGCAAAGGTCATGACATTCACGCTGAATATGAAAAAATTCATTCAGTTATGCATCCTTGGTATTGGTAACTAGCAGAATCCATACATGTTGCAATAAACCTCCAGCATTTTCAAAAATCTATGCAGTATAGATCCATTTTTGGGGGACTTCACAAAATTCTGGCAGGTTTTGCTATTTAAGAGTTCAATGGTTTCAAAAAAGCATGTGAAAATCACACCTCAGAGGATACGCATGACCTTCATATAAACTACAACTTTGATTAGCTGGAATTTGGGTGTTTAAAACTCCTCTGCAATGAACAGAAGCAATCTTGTAATGGGGTGAAAAAGGAGATCTTTATATTAATGCTAGTCTACTGTCAAATTAATACATCAAATAATATACTCTTATCCTGAATCAGTGGACTGCTTTTATCAGAGCTTTTGATGTGGCAAGGAAAGTGCTTGTTCCATAGCTACAAACCCAACTCTTCTAGTCTTCCCGTCTCTTTGAACTTAAATTTTCTTAAGACTTGGAACATTGTGATACAGAGAGCAGCATTCATAGCTAGGTATTTCAAGACTCACATTCAGAGGCATATTAGAAACCTCACAAAGGGATTTTCTTTAAGAGAGGTTTTCAAATATATGTAACCTTCTGGCTTGACCTCTGGATCCACTCCCAGTCTACATTTCAAGAAAAAGAATCTACCCACATATGGTTATCTCCAGTAAGATCAAAGCTGTCATTGTATTCTGACACCTGTGAGAAAGAAATGGATATAAAAAAACGTCGGGGAAATGGTGAAAAGATTTGAATGAGTTCCCGTTTATGAAAGACATGCACCCACGGATCTTGGAAGCAAAGGGAAGACTTTTTAAGGATAGCTGCAGAACATTTCTTTATTTGTAAACCTCACCAAGGTAATTAAACAGACTTGAAAACATAAACAAAAATAGATTTTCTAGATCCCTACAAATATATCTCTGCTAGCACTTTACCATGAAAGTTAATAAGGTTCTAACTTTAAACTAGGTTTTCTACCTGTTGCCTAACATGAAATAACTGCAAAGGATGAAGTTATTTCATGCTACCTTTGGAGCTTCTCATCAAGGTGTGGTATTTTTCCCAGTTTATACCCTTTTCTGGCAAAGATGGAAGTTGTCATAGATTTATCCCAGCTGCAGTAGATACTTCCTGAAGGACTGCAGAGTAAGTATCTTCAGATTGAAAAATGCACCTCTATTCACCTGTTTGTGTTTCCTGCTGTCCTGTGAGAAAGCACCAGAATGGCTTTGCAGCGCCTGTCTTTCCTCTGTGTGGACAGATCTTCGGCATGAGGTACAGTGGAGTTAAAGTGTGAATTTTGCTGCGTTGTGCCCTTGCCTCAGCACAACCAGCCACAGCGGAGCCCTTGGCTTTCAGGTAAAGCCTTGAATGCCCTACAAGAGAAGCGTGTCCCAGGTTTTGACAGCACCACAAGGTTATCACCTCTGCATCAGATAATTCAGCATGATGCTGAGGAGCGTTGTGGCTGGAAGATCCTTGCGCTGCAAGAAAACTAATTTACAGTCCCTGTATTCAACCCAAGGGGTTAAAAGGTATCTGTGGCACTAGCAACTAGTCACTGGATCATACATCAGGACTGTAGATCAACCAGGCTTCTCTCTTGATTCTCTCTGTGCCCTCACAAGGGACTTTCTCCTCTACCCCTCCCCCATACTCACCTTTTGTAGGGTGGAATTAAGCCATTTGGCCAACAGAAGCTCCTCTCAGCTTTTAGAAAGGGGAGCATCCCCAATGTGAGGCTCTTTATTATCAGTTCAAGCTCCCAGCTGCAAGGGGATACAGAATGTCCATGAAACTTCTCACTTCTACACCCCTAGTTGCTTTGTTGCACAGAGTAAAAAGGCAAAGGCTTTAGTTAGGAACACTTCTGATGCTTTGAAACTACAATGAGGAGTTGGATTATATTTATATGTTAATAGTTGGTCTTGAATTTTTCTGCCTTTAAATGCTATTGTAACCCAGTTAAATATTTAATAAAAGAGTGGAAAGTCTATTCACAGTTGTTTCAGAAATAAATTCCATCGTTCTCACATCCCGACTTACCTTTTAAAATCCCCTGTTCAAATTATCACCCTATCTCAAAAAGCAACACAATGTTTGGGGTTATGCTTAGAACGTCTTAAGTACCATTTTTAATGGCAAGTGGAATTATGGTCATTTCTAATGGTATTGAAAAGGTACAAGTGAAACTTAAAATAAGATCTGCTTTTTCGTGCATGAAATTATGTATCAATAGACCTCTGCATGCAGGATTTCCATCATTCAGAAGTCATGGGCATCTACCCCAGACTGAACTTTGCACCAATCCTAATAAGAGTTTTCATTGCTAAAGGTTCTAACTCAGTGAATTTCAAGGCTTTGAATTAGTATTATATATTTAAGGTATAAGTAAGAAACTTCTAACTAAGAATGTCTTTGGTGGAGTAAATATCAAGTGTTTCAGGCATACAGTTCTGACTGTTAACATTTATCATTGGCTTGGTAAGATAAACAATTGCTGGATGTGTGTCAGATTCTTTGGTTTATAAAGCACTTTCCTGTCAGATTTCAGTAAAGAATGAAAAAGACACTTTCTAATTTTGTTAACTGTTATTGGGTACTGGTAATTGAATGAAGTTTAGGGGTTTCTGTCAGAGAGATAATTGACAAATTTGTCATGGGAAGAGTATAGGAAAGCCCCACAGCTAATTGTATAATTTTAAACTTAAACACCAGAGCTCAGTTGCTGCTTGTTCCAGGAGTTTTCCCAAGCTATGATTTAAAGGCTTTATTGCACCAAAATCCCAGAGGTTGTTGCAGTTTGCAGCAGTGGGCTGCCAGAAGATAATCACAGTGTGTAGTTCTTATGATTGTAAAGAAATGTGCACATTTCGTCATGATCTCCTGCATAGGCAGACACCTGGGCCTGAATCCAGATCCTTTAAGATCATACCCTTGATCTGATGTCCTCATCATTGCCTCTGAATCATTACTGCTGGCAAACCATTTAACTTAACAAGGCTATTGGCATCTCTGATGCCACAGCCCATTTGGAACATCTATCTGTTACCAGTGCCACAGAGCATCCACGAAGGTGAATGTCACAGGTTGTGTGTCACTTTTGGTGCAGAGTGCAGCAGTCCTGCTTTGTGATTTCAGTCACCTCAGCAGTATCCATTGCTGATATGAACACTGTGGTTAGAGTCCAAACTCAAAAGGTGCTTAAAAGGAACACCAGTGCAGAAGGCAAAACCTTGGCTGTGTTGAAACAAGTGCCAAAACTCTCATCAGTTTTAGGCTGGTCTTCCAAATCAAGTGGCTATCTTCCTTTTGGAGTGAAGTGGTCAAATTGTACCATTAAGTGAGTCAAAAGACATCTCCTAAAGAAAGTGAAAGATGTCAGAGAGCTCTATGTGAGTCAGTCACAAAACAAGTAACAATTTTGGTTTCTGATATATAAAAAAGAATGTTACACTAGGGATAACAGTTCGTTACTTGCTTTGCTTTCAGGATGCAGGGAGAAAGGAAGAGAAAGAAACTACTTGTAGCCAAGTTGGCTGCTACAGTCCAGCAGCACAGTCAATCAAATTGTTTCGTCCTTCCAAGTTATTCTGTAATGGCACTGATTTATCTTGCTGCCATGCAATTGTCCCCTGTTGATAATTCCAGTTTTGTCAAGAGATGACAGAGATTTTACAGAAAACCTGCAAGCTACTTTTGCCAGCAGCAAACAGCAGGAGAGCAAAGTAAGATTTCCTTCTTTTCACTGATGCCTATAAATAGTCCATGCTAACCCTAAGAGCCTCGAAGAAGTAGGGAATCTTTTTTAAAAAAGAATCCATTATTTTTAAAACTACATTGACTCAGCAGAAGTAGATGTGTGTGCTTTAGATCATGATAGGTTGATAATCAAGCCCTGCTGTGAATGCTTAGCACTTTAATTCTGGCTGTAACATTTTACATTTATTTTAATTCTACAATGGACTGGCACAAATCTCAGTATAATGGCCAGAAAGAAGACTACTTCATTATTGTAGATTTTTTTTTAAAAAGGTCTTATTTGCAGTTTTTACAATTTAGTTCTCTGTTTCTTTGATTTTCCCTGTGTATGTGGGAAACAAAGGAGATAATTAACCAAAGTGCATTTAATTTGTATCAAGAACATGTTGCTTAATAACAAATCTTGGAGTTCTCTTGTGCTAAGCAGAACTAGTCACAGAAGTCATTGCATGAATTTCATTGGTGTTACTCGAATATGCAAATGCTACCCAAACATGATTTGAGCTACTTTGAAAAGTATAACAGGTTTCTTAGGAAAGCTGAGTCCCTTGGTCTTGCAAACAGGAGGGCTTTTTTGATATGGCACTAGTATGCTTGCATCCAATTAAAAATTATCAGAAAATCCAGATTTATGTAATAGGAGAACATAAATAGGATGCTTACCATTGCTGAAGTAAGGAGAAAAAAATATCATCTCTGTGTGTATAGATGTTATAAATAATCTAGAAATACATCACTTTTTGGGTTGCCCTGTAGTCATAGAAGACTTCTTACTACTACAGCTCACAGGATCATCACTGGAAATGTAAATTTCTGCAGAAAATGCAAATTTCTGTATTGCTACATTAATTTTATTTTTTTCCTGTAATTTTAGGCATACTTAAAAGATATTTCCAAAAAAAATGTAGCTAAATTATATACCATATACCATACTGACAACAGTATACATACTGTTTAAGTGAAACAAGGCTGTAAAACAGCCTAAAGATATTACCTACCAATGAAGTCATTTTCCTGCTGTTATTAGTCTTGAGAAGGAGTTGAGTTCTGAAAATACTATAGAAAATGTGAGCTTGAAAAAGAAGAAAAAGAACTGATTTCTACTATTTTATGTGTATTTTGGGGATTGATAGAAAGGAAGATTAAACTGTGTGTGTTTGAGAGCAGCATTTGATCACTTGAGATTCTGTCTGCTCTGCTCTTAATCTTGTAGTATTTCAAGATCCTTAACCATCAATTTCTAAACATGATAATCCAACCCCCTGCAGTCAGTTGTGTTGATCTCATCAGGAGCCACACAGGACTTTCTGGTCTTTCAGTAGAAAGTGGCTTAATCTAGCAGGCAGGTAGGTGGTGTTGAATTTTCTTTGAAAAGAGTTTGGCTTGTCTAGTAGCTGGTTTCAGTCTAATGCTTAAATGTCATTCTTTTATTTGGTTCTTCTGAAGGTGACCTTACTTCAGTAATGATGAAAATCATCCCTATTTAGAAATCTCACCTCTGGTAAAACTTAAGTTAGCAAAACTTAAGTTAGCATTGTGGAAAAAGAGCTTTCCTGTACAGGCTGTTCATTTTTACTCACTGATCTGGCAGTCCATGATCTCCCCAAGTGCTTTGCTTTAGTAAGGCTTGCCTTGCTGCAGGGTAAATAAGACAGAATACCTCATTCAACTATCAAAGATTTCACTGAAATATCAGCATGAGCTGCCTACAACACCTCCAGTGCGGATATCCTACCCTGCATGTTCTAGATTGCTATTAGGAAGAACGAGAAGGGGAGCCAATTCTTCGGCATATTGCTGTGCAACACCTTCCTCCTCCAAAAGCTGTAAATGAGCCTTCAGAATTAGGTGGATCTCTTTTAAATACTAAATCATAGCACCTTACATTCCTTTCTGTTTTATTTTAGCAATTTAGTCCTAAGATAAAAAAATTCAGAAGGAAAAGTAACAGGATAATGCTGTAAAGCCAGTGGTCCTGTTTTCAACAGTGTGAGTATCAGGAGTTAGGCTACAGATTTTTACAGATGACATCCAGTAGCTTTTCAGTGACATCAGTGGGCTCCAACTTACTCTTAGAGAGGCATAATGAATTCTGTGTTGGCCAAATTGGTCACTTAGAAGCTGCCCTCCAAGCGTATCATAGGAACAAGCTGCAGAGGTACATGATGCTAACTTACAAGCTATTACATACATACTAATTTAATATATCTCTTCTGGAAATCTTTAGTATACTTAGTTAAAACCAGGAAAGCTAGTAAAGGGACTTGTCTCTAAAGCTCTGGAAAGATAATTTAAAGTTGCTCTGAGTGTTACCAGAGCAGAATAATGACCAGAAAGTACTCAGCAAAATCCAAGGGAGGAAAGCAGGATGCAAGTCCTTGCAGTCTTTGGGGGCAAAGAAGAGTGAAGAGTGGGGAAAAGCAGAACAGTAAGCCAAAATTTGTTGAAGCTGGCAGTGTGTGTTGTGAAGGGAGGAGAAAGCAGTTATGCCATATCCAAAATGGAAACACTAAGACCAGCCTTGAATAAGATGGTATTATATGTATTTGGCAGGCATCCTATCTCTGAGAAGCAGCGAAGGAGAAAGAAAACACTGTCTCATGGTGAGGTTGGTGACTAAGTCAGACTGACACAATCTACTTCAGTTCCTCCATCCACCACAGATTTGTTGTGCCACCTTGAACCAAGCAAGAGAACTTCACTCTTGCTCCCTGGCTTTCCACCTCTGTCATCCATGAGCAGTAACACTGTCCTGACTTAACAGGATTTTGCAGGTATAAAGTATACAGAGCAACCAAAAATAGACTTGTGCCCATAGGGTTTATGTTACCTTGCAAACGAGCTGCAATAAAGTTTACAGATGTAAACCCATTTATTAGCCAAGGATGCTTTTGTAGTTAAAATACTACAATTCTAGTTTCTTAAAGGAGATGTGAAATTTCCTTGAACAAAAGTGGTTTTGTAGAGAAGCAAGTGTACTCAGTGCTATGTGCTAAATGTGAAATTGTTTCTTGTGTTCAGTAAACTTATTTCTGTCTCACTGGATCCAAATGAGGGCTATCTTTCTTCAAAACTCAATTTTATATGTGTTAGAGCCAAATTTGTGTCTGAAAGAGCTAACATTTGAGTAAGTATACTATATAATGTGTGTTAAATGATAGACCATAGCTGTGCACTGTCAAGGTTTAAACTAGACTAGTGATGCCAGTTTGGTTGGTTGTTGAACAATGCTTGGTCAAATAAACATTGAAGGTTGTGGGCAGCATCACTGTTACATGATTGGGATGTCCCCCACCATGACCAGAGCCAATGTGTCCTCCTGCTGTGCACTTATGCTTTTTCAGAACCAGATAAATGCAGGCCTGCTGTGTCATAGGAGACATTCAAGTTGGCTTACTGGGGAGGAAGGAATGACTGCTTTTTCTCAAGAAAAGGAAAGGGAGGGAAGACAAGAGAACAGGCCGTATTATTTGCTTTGGAGACAGTAGGTATGTCACCTTCAATGAGATGTGTATTACAGAGTTATTTTCCACCTTGTTTCTACTTACACAACTGTCTTAGCATAAGTCCTGGGATTGGAAAAAGTATTTCAGTAATTTCTGTGTCATTTACATTTCACAGTGCTTCCATTTACATTGGGATGCTTTAGTTCATCAAAACAAATAGAAGACAATGTAGCATCTTTACCATGCTGACCAAAAACCAGCCATCTTCAAGGAAGAAAAGATTGGAAATATAAATAGCTACCAAAAATGTGTCCCTGCATTTAAAAAATGCTGAGTTCTAGGATGTTCCTGCTGTTACTGTCTTGTCTCTCCACCCCCTTTTTTCTTTTTCTAGCTCAATAGTGGCAGCTGATATAATAATGGGCTATTGCACAATTTTACACCTAAGGTACACGGTCATATTTTAGAACCTGACAGTGTTCTCTTTCTGGAATAGAAACACTGCTTGCAACCCACAACTGAAACAATTAGCTATAAAACAGAAAGCAGCTTCATTAAACAAAAAAAAAATAATTGTTCTCTGGCTTAGAGATACAGTTTATGAATTTGTTAAAAGAAAGCGAAAGAAAAAATTCAAGTAGACGCGTGAACAAGCCTCAGAGTACTTCACCAGCTCTTACGGGTTTTGAGAATAGAAATGATTTCAATTAAAAGTCATTTGAGAAGATATAATAGAAGAAAGGGCTATAACAACAGCAGATGGAGCAGAATAGAAATGGTAATGTTACTGTATATACCTGCTTGCAATAAAAACAGCAACTGAAAGGAGGCATTTGAACTAAACTTTATGAACATGTGTCCTTATAGCTTTTATTAATGGGTTATTCTGTTCCTCTCCTAGTTTCTCTTGACCCTTTTCTGAGGGTTAAATTAATCCTTTGTGTAGCTTAGCTGAGAATAATGAAGTTGCCCCAGGGTACGAATGTAGCCCTTGGGTTTGACCTACAGAAGGCTGAGCCTCTATTCTTCACTATGTTTTCAGACACTTTTGTTTATTTTTGATTAATTAAAAACACCCTCTCCATTCCCCAGGCTTATGTGCTCTCCTGTACAAAATAAAGGAGGTTCCAGTGTCTGGCCTTTCTCAGCCTATCCATACCAAAGCAGAGACAGTGGAAAATTCTGCTAACGAGGGGATCTTAATGACCCTGATCATGTTTGTGAGCAAAAGGGCTCATGTTCTGACAGACCTGATGTGGGCAAGGTTTATGATGTGAGGAACAGTTTGGATTCCTTTTGGATTGCTACAGGCTGTTGTTTGTGTTTCTGGAGCCATAGGTATGGCTTGCATTTGGCCAGTAAGACAGAGCCTTTTTTACTGAAGGTGAATTAAACCAGCTAGAATTTGATCTAGAGTAGACAGTTCTGGGCCCCTCAGTTCAGGAAGGACATTGAGGTGCTGGAGACCAACAAGGCTGGTGAAGGGACCTGAGCACAAGTCCTATGAGGAGAGGCTGAGGGAGCTGGGGTTGTTCAGCCTGGGGAAGAGGACGCTCGGGGGAGACCTCATCACTCTCTACAACTCCCTGAAAGGAGGTTGTAGCCAGGTGGGGGTTGGTCTCTTCTCCCAGGCAACTATCAGCAAGACAAGAGGGCATGGTCTTAAGCTGTGCCAGGGGAGGTTTAGGCTGGATATTAGGAAGAAATTCTTTACAGAGAGGGTAATCAGGCAATGGAATGGGCTGCCCAGGGAAGTGGTGGATTCTCTGTCCCTGGAGGTTTTTAAGATGAGACTGGATGTGGCACTTAGTGCCATGGTCTAGTAACCACAGCGGTGTTGGATCAAGGCTTGGACTTGATGATCTCAGAGGTCCCTTCCAACCTGGCTGATTCTATGGTTTTACGATTCTATGAAATGCCTGTTCTAGTTCCTATGTATTGTATTTTTTAAAGGTTTCAAAACAGATGCTTTTCTCTTGACATTTTTAATACATCACTGTCCATGAATAGCACCGGTTTGGGTCCAAAATCTGGCTTATTATCCAGTGTGAGAAACAGATTGGAATCTGGTCCAAAGTCCATTGTTCTGAGATTTTTGACTGTGGTAACTTTCCTCTTTCTTTCTTTCTTTTGAAACACTTTTGTAGCTTACTTACATTTTTTTCCCACATCCTTCTATCTACCATGCCAGTGTGCAGGTAACACGTAGTGGCCACGTGGATGCTGGCACTTTGCTCTGAGGCATCAAAAGCAAAATAGAATTGACAGAGAGAGAAGTTGCATCTTGAGAGCACAGCAAGAAAGCATCTGGCTCCTTTTCCACAGTGCCATGAAAGCTAGGTGGAGCCAGCCAAATCCACCTCTCCCCTCACCCTTTTCTTCTTTAACCCTCTAAATTGCCTGTGAATTGGGGTTTAAGCTGGATTTAAAATAGCCCATGTATATCAGGTTTATTCCTTCACAAATCAGGAGATTTGCACATCTGTCTTAGCATAAGCATTTCCTTTCAGTGTTCAGTAGAGCAGAGATAGATGGGATTTTTGTCATGAATAAAAATGGATGGCTTCTGACAACTTGGAAATCTCTAGAGGTATAGAGAGCACCGTTGTACTGAAATTTGAGAAAGGTTAAGTTTTCCTTATGGTCACAACCAACCCGTGAACACCTAAAGGAATTTACAGGAGGTGTTTAACACATGCCAGTGATGTTTCTGATGTCCATGCTGTGTTGTGTGCTGGTCCTTTGCTGCTTTAAATGTTTGATTACTTAGCTACCTTCTGCCGAGAGGGTATTTTCAGACAAAGAAAAGAGTGGTGGCTAAGAAAGACTTCTTTTGAGATCTGTAGTTGTGTTGGATTTGTTTTGTACTGATTCTAGAGAATGCTGATTAGTATAAATCATTTTGCATTGCAACACTTGACCAAGGCCTATAATCATGTCACTACTTCAGCTGTGTCTGTTTGAGAAGTCCCCAGATTAAGCAGAGTACTTATGGTGAGAAGTCCCCTCTTTGCCAGCTGGGAGGTTGAAACCAGCTGCATTCTGAAATTTGAAAGAGAGAAAGAATCCATGAACTGCTTAGTAAAATGGTCTCTTCCTCATTACCCTAATCACACACGTATGCTGAAGGCTGCAATCAGCTTGTTTCTTTTTTTTCTTTTAAATCAGACAGACGAAAGGAAAAGACTAATAAACATTGAACTGAAAAGGATCACTTGGGTCATCTAGGTCCCATCCCTGGAGCTCAGTAATAGACATAAGAGCAGAGGAGACCATTAAACTTCTATTCCAGCTGTCTTGTTGCATGCTTCAGGGCATGACATTCTCTGTTCCCAATGTTCTTTGAGCCATGTAGATCCTTATGGAGAACTAAGTGGCCTGCATAATGTGTCAAAGGACAAATCAAGGCGATTGCTTATCTCAGGATTTCATTTCTTATATGAAATGGTATCTGAAAATTACATTTCTTGGACAAAGTTCCTAGGTAATTCAGGGGAAAGCAAAAGTACCCAATGTTTTCAGTTGCCCTCCTGGATCTTGCTCTCATAGCCTTAAATGGCAGTGACTTAAACCCTGAGTGTGTGCAACGCAGGCATGAGAGGTACTAATACTACCCGTAACATTAGTTTGCCTTGTCTACTCTCTTAGATGTGATAGTTGCCACTCTTCAGCTCTGGGGAATAAGACAAAAGGAGAATAACTCATGAAAGAATTAAATTATGTGTCCGAGGTCATACAAAGGCACCTGTGGCAGTCAGCAGTTAGATCTGTGCAATTTAAATATTAGCAGAGTGCATAAATTAAAAGGGATTGCCTTCTTTCAGTTGTTTTGGGGATTTTAAGTGAGAAATGAACCTTCAGGCGCTGTCCAGACTATGGTCCTTGTCAAGTTTTTAACTCTCCTTTATTCAAGTAGTGGTAATTGGTATTATCGTGCTATCTGTAGTTAAGGAGAATTTCTGGGTATCCATGAATATGTCAAGCTTCAGTCCAGTATTTAAAATCAGCCACTGTTTTGTCACTACCATTTCCACCAGCCTTCTCTTCTTTTTGAGGGGCGTTCTTATTGCTGTAAGCTCTGGCAAAGACTTGGCATAGGGACCAATATTTGCTTTCTGGTAGTATAGGACAAATATTTGTATAATCAATATGGAGCAATGGCACAGTGGTAGCTAGACTAGGTCTGGAAAAGCACAATAGAAGCATTGATATTACAAATATAAAACCTGGTTAATAATGAAGTGCAATGAAAAGTACCATGTTCTGGCTGTGGATAGATCTGAGTGCAGGAGAACTTTGAGCCCTGAAGGTTCCATAGTATGCTCCAGATATTTGTGTTAAGAAAAGAAAAATTAGCAGTTGTGGATATAATGCACATATGATGAGCATTTGTCACCAGTAGATTGATCCTGTGAGATCCTGAGCATTGTCAGCTCTCAAAAATTTTGATGTCAGTTATAAAAAATAAAACTAGACTCCTAGTGCAGGAGACATGACTAGAAAATTCTCACACCCCCCCCCCCCAAAAAAAAAAAAAGTAAAAATCTAGGAACCTTTTGCTTTGGAGGAATGTCTGTGTTAAAAATAGTATTTTTCATAATTGGGTATGTCTGCCTTGTATGTAACATCCCTGCTTTGTGCACCAGATGAAAGTCACATCTGTGGCTCCATTTGTCTAACAAGTAGTTTTCCTGCAGGCTCTTTAATATTTACCCTGGGGGGAGTTCATGGACCTTATCTAAGAGGAAGAATTACTTTGTTGTGGCTTTGACATGCTCTTTAAATAATATTCAAAAACCATCTGAAACCACATTATATAAAGAGGAACCTTTTTGTGAGTCTCAGTGGAGAAAACAAGAATGAGAAATTTCCCTGTTCCATTTTCTGGCTCTACTGTTTCCTAGCCAAGGGCTAGGAAGCTGTTTAAGTCACAGGGCTCAGTAATTAATATTAAAATAGACAAAAGTAAATCTGGAAGATTTTCTCCTGCTCTTCAGTGTCCTTATTCACCTGTTCCCCACATTATTCAGATGGCTTCCAGACTGGCATGTTTTTAAGCACTGTCCTACTTCCACTGGTATTTGCTGTACAGATCACAGAATCCGTTCCTCATCTGACAGAATAATTTAATCCTTGTTCTCTAAACCACTTATTGAAAAATGCATCTACTGGTCCTGCTTTAAGCCCTACCCTGCTTTAAGTCCCTGCTTTCTCCAGCCCTGCCCTGCAAGCTTGCAGGATGAGCAGGTTGCTAGCCAGTGATGTGGCAGAGAACTGACCCACTGGATGATGGTAGCTCACTTAGAGCTGAACTCAAGGTGCTCTCAGGAGCTGATTTTGCACTCTGAGCCTCTCCGTGATTTACAGGAGCAGATACATTCTTGCATTATTTGAAATGGAAAATGATACAGTTATGATGGTGGGTTTGATTGACATTTTCAAGTGGACTTTAATTGTGAAATAACTCCTTTTTTCAGAAAATCGACCACTGAAAGCTCTGTGAGGATAGTCTTAGTTAGTGACAGCCTTTGAACAGCCACCCAAGGGTAGTGGCAGAAGCCATCCCCAGTATTTCACTCTGCCCTAGCAGTCAGGTCCAGTCTCTGATCTCAAGAAACTGGGAAATCGGATGTCAGTTCTTCTTTTTTGTCTCCTTCAGACATGCCTGTAGTTTGGTGATGTAAATGTCAGCCTGCAAGGAATCAGGATAGAGATCACCCATGCATTTCATTCTTGGGACTTAGCTGTAGAATTTGAGTTCACTTTAAAGGCAAATACGCTGAAATCTTATATTAAAGCTCCTTCCCTGCTTGAAAATAACAGTTAAGGTCACAACAGCAGCAGCAGCAGCCAAACATTCCAAGAGAAAACCTTTTTGGTTTGTGGGGTGGGGATGATTGTTTTTCTGTAACATTAAATCTCAGCTTGGCCTTGGCAGGGAACAGCCATGCTGCTGCTGTTGGAACAAGACAGAGAAATGGGCTCTTTAGTTTTGACATCCCTTTAGCTTTCTGGCATTCTGGAGGATCCCCAAGGCCCCATGGAAACCAGATGCATTCCTGCTGCAACAATTAATGTAACCAACCCTTGCACGAAGGGAATATTTGGGGTGGGGGGAAACATTACTGTATTTTCTTTTGGAAAATTCCACTATTGACATGAAAGACAGCAGGGGAACAGCAAAGATAGATTGCAAATTTTGACAGCACCGACAGGTAAATATTGGCTTTGTGCAAACAAGTTTCTATAAATAACCCGTCTGCTCCAGAAACTCCACAGATGGCAGCAGGGCTGCCGGGGTATTGATTTACCCACTGTGCTCAGTGCAGAAAAGCACAGCTGTCAGTTTTGCTGTTCTTCTCATTCTGAGTGTTGCTGCTGCTCCTGCTGAGAGCTGCGTGCCTTGTTCACCATTTTTCTTTGGAAAGTGGAGATGAAGATTAAGAGCCAAAAAAAATTAATTGAAAGAAAAACATGCCAAAACAACGAAGAATAAATGAACAACACAAAGAGTAATGATGGAGAATGCTGGATATATGTATTCAACGCACCAGCAAGAACCTGTCTCTTGCTCAGTCTGTATCAGGTAATTTAAGACAGCTCACAGGAGTGGTTTATAGAGAGTGCTTCAGGAGACCATAGTGGGGACTTGAAGGACAAGGAAAGCTTTTGAGGAGACAACACAGAGTTTGTACATGATGGGGAGTAACAGGCTGAGGTTAGAGTTGAGGAGTAGAACCAGTCCTATCTTTTTGGAAGCCTTACATGCAAATGGAGATTCTGCCAAAAATCCCTAACAGCTGGAGGTAACTTATAAATAAATACCAACCAAATAGGCAAACGCTTAAAATTGTCATGATTAGGTTTTGGGTTTATATGACCCATTTGAGTGCAGTCTAAATCTCAGGATTATGATTTTCAGACAGTAGAGTCAGCCAGTGCAACCGCCGTCTCATTAACAAAAATGTTGATTTACAGGCATAATATCTAGAATTGCTTTTTAAAGAAACAGCTTAGATAGACTTCATAATCTCAGCTCCATATAAAAATGTTTGCCTGTGGTGCAGGTTCACTCCAAGGGCTAATCAGTAGCAGAACTGTGCATCGTCTGGGACAGATACAATGTATGCCATTCGACGGCATTTTTCTGCTGGTTTTCTGTGTAATTTTTAGGTAGTTACACAATGAACACAAAGAATGAAAATGCCTCCGTGTTACATCTGCATCAGAGGTTTTGCCGAGAATTACTGGGTAAAGCTTTTCATTGTCATTTTGTCCCATGTGGTGGCTTAGGGTTTTTTTGTTTGAATTGTTTGATTCTGTGATTTTTAGATTGGGGTTTTTTACACTTAATAGAATCATAGACTCATAGAATGGTTTGGGTTGGAAGGGACCTTGAAGAGTACAACTGCATAACTAAAATGGCAAAAAATTAAGAAGTAAATATCCAGATCAGTGGAAACAGATTGTTGTACTGGGATTTTTAAAATTTATTTATTCGTTTTGTGAACTTTGGGTGCTGCAAGCTGGGTTTCCGTTCACTTGAGCTGGCTGTGAGGTCCAGAGCAAGAGATCTGTCCCACAAATTTCAGCAGAGTTCTTCCTGGCAGGTAGTGGCACTTTTGAGTGCTTGCCTGGATGGAGGCCTAGTTCTGCTTATTAGTCCTGTTTCTGCCTGAGTTTTAAATGATTACCGGAAAAGACAATTCAGTCAATGAAAATTATAAATCAAGGGTTATGTGCTTACATAAAATTCAGGCTTGACATGATTCTGTCTTGATTTTGGGAAAAAATGAGACTAGGCAAATGAGAGGATTTTTCCCAAGATAGACCAAGAATCTTTTATGGGAGAAGCACATGAAAAACAGGGCTGTGAAATGGACCATACGAATACCTTAGAATTTTTTTAGATAACTGGCATTACTTAAACTATTACACAAAGTACAAACATATAAACTCTATGCAGACTAGGTAATTTATAAGTAGTAGGGCGTAAGAAGTTGTCAAGAAGAGACTTCTGTCAGAGTTACAGAATGTTGTTGGGCTGACAGAGATAGATGCTAGCAATTTCTGGAAAGTCTGCATATCTTTTGCCTTCATTTTTGTAAAGCATTTTTAAGTATTGAGTAAGGTATCCCAGTGTATCTTGTAAAAGAGGTTACATGTTCCATCCAAAGCTGTTCTTTCCCCATACTAAAATTCTACCTTGATATGCTGAAACAACAGCCAGAAAGAACCTTGCCTTCTGAGCTGTAGGTCAACAAATTCACAAATAAAAGGATAGGTCAAGAAGCGTTTGGGCAATACTCTCAGGCACATGGTGTGATTCTTGGGCCTGTCCTGTGGGTCCCTTTCAACTCAGGATTTTCTATGATCCTAGGATTCTAGGTCAACAATCTTTCTTCATGTGTGTGTGTGTGTGTGGCTGTTGCCCATGGTGGTTGTAGCTGAGGCCCACACATAAAGTGTCATACTGACACAAAGATATCTGTGTCCTACCACCATTGCTGTCAGCTTCTCCAGAACTTTGTGATTTTAGATGCTGAATTCTTCATCTTTGACAACTAGATGCATGTAATGAGATATGCAAACTACAAACTGATCTGAATATGATGTGCTAAAGGTTTCAATGCTGAATACATTTCAAGCATTTTGTTAGATTTTTCTCTCTCATGTTATATAAAAATGTTGTTTTACTATAAATACCTTATTTCAAGCTGTCCCTGAAAACAGAGTCCATTCTCTGTTTTGAAATCTCATATCTCATGTCATAAATTCAACAGAGGAATAAAGTACCAATTTGTGTCTGCTTAGAGAAGGAAGAGGGGGAAAAAAGGGCATCCTGTAAGAGCATAATACAAAGTGATGCCAGTTGTCACTGCCTTATACCAGCGACCTTGTACATTAGTGACCTGTGAGCTACATTTTCCTTGCTCTCTCATTTGAAGTACAGTTTGCAGTGTTTTCACTGTACTGTTACTGCAGTCTTTTTTCTTAAACCTGACCTGGGGGAAGAGAGGGAAGAGTTGTGTGTTCAAAGAAAGCAACATCAAAGTATTCTCAGCAGCCAGTCAAAGCTTCAGCTGATAATAATTCTAATAACTCTGTTGTTGGTGATGTGAACTGTTTACATGAGTAACCACCTGCTTGTCTCAGGATACTCATAGCTATTTGCAACCTTCTCTGAAGGGTTTTTTTGTTTGGTTGGTTTTGTTTTTTGTTTTTGTTTGGTTTAGTTTTAGGAGATGTGTTTGTGTTTTCTAATAGATGTTATTCAACAATACAGAGCCAGCAGTGTTGGATGCAATGTTATTGTAATAGCTATGACAGAGATTGTTTGGAATTACAATGTTAAGGTAGATAGGAGCCTCCAAAATGTTGGACAAGAGCATTGAATAAAATTAAAAGGTAGAAAGTGTACCTCTATGCTCTGTGTGGTTACCTAGAGGATCTTAAAAGCCTGTCCACGATATATGTGCCTATGCTGGTGCAGAGCAGTTATTAGATTTTAAATTAATTTCATTGTTTTTTTCAGCATTATGTTCATTTTTTAAGTCACTAAAGTTGCTCCTAGTTTTTGACTGTGAGATCAGAATAACTAAGAGAGAAAAAAGGAGATAATATTCATTGTGAATGATTTTAAGTCAAACTCTCACAATTTAAAGGAATGTCTAAATTGTCAGTTAAAAATATACAAATATCATCTCTTGATAATTGAAGCAAACATATTGCAAGAATTAATGTTTAAATTGCAGTGTATACTGACTCCACATGTATGTGTAGTAGTGTATATGAATATACATTAACAATAGACCTGTACATCCTCTCTAGTATTTTGTTGAGCCAATGAGTTTTCATGTCTCTGTCAAAACATGTCATGTGTTACAGTAAGCTAATGTTTTCCTTGGTTAATCACTAATCTGCCTCTGTATTGGAAAATGTTGCCATGGGCACAGCAATAGCAGAACTGAGAGATGAGCTTTTGCCTAGTTGGAGCTGAAAAATGGCTATTTTTACTTTCAATACCCACTTGCTCAATCACAAATGAGGATAAGAGCATAAAGTGTTCCACTACCTCTTTACAATTTATTTACAGAAACATTTTTTCCTATGTATTTCTCAATATGCAGATAATATTTACTATATGTTCATTACTTGGACAAAGCTCTTCTTTAGTTGGGCTTCAGATTTTTTCACCAGATTCTTTTACGAAGTGCAGTATCCTACATATGATCAGCAAGGAGAAATCACATCCCTTTCTTCATTCCAACATGAAAAACACCCATTTTGGATATTACTGAGTCCCATTATTTAACATTTAATTACTTCTCTAAAGTACTCCATGCTGCCACAATGCTGCATAATAAGTTACTTACTTGTGCAGATTTAAATCCCGGACTGACTCTTATCCTTTATTTATGGCTTTTTTTCTGAAAGAAAGAAGATTAAACTATGTAAATGGAACATCATTGTTATTTATTTTGTTAGCATGTGCAGTGATGAGTCTTTGACCTACATTTCTTGTGTGTAGTGTGCTCTTGCCCTATATCTGGATAATGAATGACAGAAATATTGATGTGGATTGACCTCTTTTTTACATGGTTTTTGGTCTTTTTTTTATACATAAGAAAAATACTGAGATACAAATATTAGTTGAATCCTAATAAAATCCCAAAGAAGAAAAACACTTTTTTCAAAAGAAAAAGGGAAAATATTTAGGCACAATGCCTGATACATAAAGATGTTTGGAAAGAAGATAAAGGGCAAATCTGGAATCTGGTGTCTGTTAAGTCTTCTGAAGTTTTTATGTGATGTAGATGCTTATGGACTAGATTATGCAACTAGAAGTTGCATGCTACAGTCTCTATTTCAAAATGGGTTTTTTTATCAAATTTGGACAGAGTAAGCAAATCATCCTTAGAAGGTGACTTTCTCTGGATGCTCCAGAAAGCCAAGCTAAGATACATGTATCTCCAGCCTTCCAGTGTTCTGAAGACTGTGACCTCCAAGGAATGTATGCAAAAACATAGGCACTGTGCTCCTTCATGATGGCCTTTCTTTCATTCCAAAGGTGGTGTATTGGTATGTTGAGGGAAGTGTATATATGTGACCTGTATTAATACCAGTGCTCTTTATGGCTCAATAGGTGAATACAAGCCTGCAGGAGTCAGTGGCATAGTTAGCCTCACTGATATTACTGTTAAAACTGCACATTTCTCGTCCTTCAAAATTACTGCCAAGGTAAACAGATTTTTGAGAAAACTTATCGAAACTAAGGAACATGACCTCTGATTATTTTAAATTAGTTTGTTACACAGTAGGTCTAGGCATTATAAGCGTAACATGGAAGAAAAGGATTGTTGAAGATATTTAGTATTTAAACCTATATGATAGTTTAATTCCATTATTTCTTTGGAAGTCTGATATCAATAGAGACATAAAATTAGAAAAAAAATGAAAGAGAGCGCCTTTCTAGAGGAGGAACTAGCAATGTCTCTTTCTCCTTCAGCAATCTGTTTTCAAATGGCTGTCTAACCAAACTCTGAAGTTTTCATATTTCTAGGAACACCTACTGTGTATAACTTACTTTAAGTTGGCACATATATCAACAATATGGAAAAAATGTTCACACCTCTGGGAAACTGAGCTAAAAGGTCACTTTTTCAACAAATTCATCAACTGGGAAAAACAAACCTAGCTTTCCTTTGAATTTTAATAGCTTTCCCTTTTCTGTATGAAGTCCAGAGGGCAATATTCTGTAGTGTAAAGGCACCGTCTGAACAATCCAGTGAGTGTTTCACACAGATTGGCATGCATTTGTTTGTCTGCTTAAGTTTAGGTTTGTTTGAATTTGCATGTCATGGATTTGATAGGTACGTTCAGCTGCTCATCTTATTTTTATTCTGGGTACAGTATTTGAAGGCTTTGAGGGGGATTATTTTTTCTACAAGAAGGCAGTGACTTGAAGGCCTTAAGTTAAAGACTAAAAACATTAGGAAAAGCAGTGGGAAATATGTATTTGGATGGTGATGTGGGGCCTCATGTGAGAGGCAGCTAATAGGAATTTTAGCATAACTGGTAACTAATGTAGGTTATCACCCAGGTGCAGAAAATTTTTGTCCCTTTGTTCACAGGAAAATGTTCACCTCGGGTTTTTTTCTTTCAATTCTAACTATAATGTTTGCAAAACTCCTCGAACAGGAAATGATATAGCCATACATAAGTCACAAAGGCTTTTTTCTGTGCTGCCGCATGGAGGGGTCAACAGGTGATCAGACATTGCTTTCAGCTTTTCTTTTCTTCTTTGTTTCTCGCACAGCCTTTTCAAGGTATTGAGATGCTAGTACACGAATTTTTAGGACATCCTGAAAAACCTGCTGTTTTCAATAACCTCTGTGGATGGATGACTGCCATCAGTGTTCTCTGGCCTCACTTTATCTCTTGATCATACTCTTTCTGAGGCACGGGGGGCTGGTCTTTTAGTTTTGTCTGTTGTTGGAAGCTAGGTCCTAACTCCTAGAGGACTTTACCAGGATCAGGATTTCAGATGGGTGAAGCTTTCACAAGCTGAGCCAATTCAGCTGATTCCTGTGTACCAGATGCTTTGAGAAGCCAGGTGAATGGTGCCCAGCTTTAGTGTTCATTTCTTCCTGCTGCAGTCAGCAGACCTTACACTGGTAGATAACTGAGATCATTCTTCTTCCCCTTTATTTTTCATAGTACTACTCTTTGAAGAACTAATTGGAAATGGAAAAATCCTTATTCTCTGGTAATTTTCATGATGAAACTTGGCCTGCCATGTTTCAAGAAACTTGGCCTGCCTTGGAATTTCAAGACAAAGGGGCATGGAATAAGGACATACCTTAATTCTGTGTTGCCTGTAATTACTTGAAACCTAAGAGAAACTTCAGTGGAGGTAACTCTTCATAACATTTTTGAAAGAAAAAATACACATTCCTGTTTTTATTCAAAGTTTAAATAGCACTCATAAATAAAGCCAGCAGGCAGGTGAAATTATTTTCTTTCAAATAATAATTCCAAGTACTGTTTCCAATTCTGCTTCACCCAGTTAAATTACTTTTGCCCGAGATACTGATAGTACTATAATGGAAACAGGTTTATAATAGAAACAGTTGAACACATTTTATTTGAAATACAGCTCACAGTATGGTACCACATGTTCCTCTCTGGAGTGACTAACTTCCTATGTACCAGGATATGTGGTTTTTTGAGGGATGAGTAAATATTGTGTTCAGAGTTCTCATGGCAGGGGGTTTAAAGATGCATTTCACACAAGTATCACCACACATACAGACGTACACACACACACACTTTGTTTTCTCCTTCCTTACAAAGTAATTCATGATTACAATTTTAAAAGCAGTTATTTTCAGGATGTTTTGAATCATATCTGGATAAAACCCTGATTTTTCAGACATGGTCTTTTATTAAAATTTAATAAGAATTGGAAGAATTAAATGCTTAAATTATGTCCTAAACCATGTAAATCTAACTATCATGAGCTGATTGAATTTTTATACAAATATGCTACTGAAGATTGGTCACCTTGCTTTGGAAAATAATTATGAAAAAACAAATGCTGAAGTGATATAGAAACTCAGCAGACAGAAATCCATCAGAAGCTAAGTGGTAACAAAGGTAGACTTTAAGGGTAGTTTATAACGCTAAAGAAATATTCAGTGTTTCCTAGGTTTACACACTAAACTAAAGGTAGGCTTTTAAATGTGAACTCAAGCATTTGAATTAAAATAGTTTGATTGATCTATGGTGTCCTAAACATGGTCAATTAGCTTCTTACATCTCTGGTAAATTAAGCCATATTTTTTATATATATTCCTAAAATGGACTAGGGAACAGGGTCTTTGGCACTTGACATCTGTTGCCTCTGACCTATTTCTGTGTGCTCTGAGTTATATTTTTTGTGCATGGAGAAAAACAGGTGAATACAGAGTACAGCACTTAAAATAAGCTTGATACAACCAGTGAAATGGAACCTGTACAGACTTTTGAGTGTACACTTTTGTAGAATTGATTACTTAGTCGCTGTGATTTTCTAGTGATTCAGTTAAATGGTTCCAGTTCCTACTCTGAACTTTTAAATGGTATGCACTGATGCTACAAATTCTTGTTCCGTGTGGGAAGGTATTAAGTTGCTGCTGCAGATCCCTTTTATATCTGTATACCTTCCCCCTCACTCATTTAACCTACTTATTATACCTCCTCTTCTTCAGGAATATGGCAGCCAACCATTCCGTCTGTGGATAACCAAGGTAGATGATGAAATTTCTTTTTTATCGCTTAGAGCGAGAAGGTGCTTTAAATACTACTCTAGCTGGTGAATATCGGGTATTTGTCTGGTGGACAAATACAGGTTTATTCAATAGTGAACCCAAGGGAGATCATGTAGTCATTCATGGAGTAAGCTGATGGCTGTCATATTCTTGAGGAAGTGGTATAAAAATTAGACTAACAACCGACACATTGACAACTGAAAGGTAACTGTAGGGAGTCTGCCACTGACAGGCTGTCCACATCTAAGATTAGAAGAAAAGTTTCGTATAATTACCTAGAGCATGATGAACTTTTCCATCAAGAATTGGCATAGGAGACAGGTAACAGACAAACCACCTCCCTGGCACATGACTTGCTCTGTATCATAACTTTATGAGGTGAGAAGTTCATTTTGAATTAATGCTTTTCTGTGCTATTTATAAGTATGTTGTTTATAAGTATGTTACTACCTGACTCATTCTTGCAGTAACATGTTTCTGTGGGTTCTAGATTAGCTATTCTTAATGGATTGCTCATGTCCTTTAACAAAGCCTGGACTCTTCTTTTACCTACAAAAAGTAATAGCATTTGTCTAGATCTCTAGGCTGGCAGATTAATTTTTGGTTGACTATATCATCTTGCTGAGGAGGAGGAAAATCTGGAATATATAATAAGGTCATTTTCTGTAATTTAGCAAGGATTACTAGAAGCAATTGTATCAGAATCTAAATGCTTTTGGGAGATTTTGAAGTAAAGCAGCCATCCACCACCTGTTTTCCAGTGCTAGATGATAGCAAGGCATGGCTTTCTGTATGGTAGTGGAACAGAATGTACAAGTACTTGGAAAGTTGCTCGTTCTGATAATTATCCATATTAACTAAGTGAAGGGGCCATTAAAAAACCTCGAATAGCAACAGAATGTGATAGCAATGAAAAAATAAATCACTGCGCTTAAAACCACCCATTCTGTTAGTCAGGTATTTCATATATGCATTTTTCCTATAGTCTCATTTAGTGGTTATAAAACTTCAGGATTGTAGAATTTTGCTGTGATGTAGCACAATTACTTGGTCTTAGCTAACGTGCCCCTATTAAGTTGAATTTATGCTAATTCTGTCCCATTTAAACTGCAGACAGTGTTATTGACTGCACTACTAAATTGCTTTCCTAGGAGACATCCTATTAGATAAGTGATGCACCCAAAGTAGGATATAATAAATGACATTTTTACTTAAGCTTAATACATTTTACATCTGTAATCGGGATAGAATAATGTCCACTGTAGATGACAAAAGACTTTTTAGGTTGCCAGGGAGCATGGAACTTAGCATGTGATTTGTACAGCTAATTTTTAAATAGCCTAGGCTATTTCTTCCATTTACATTGGAAGGTGATTCCATAGCCTGATGCTATTTTTCTAATGTTTAGCTGAAAGGTTACTTGCTTCTATTTTCATTTGTATCTTCCCAATTATTCTTCCCATAGACTGTTTATGTGCCAAAAGCATTTGGGCACCAATCCATTCAAATAAACTCCTTTAATTTCTGGATAGTCTTACTCCTTTAGTTTTCTTGTCTTCCTAGTCTTACAAACAAGAATGGCTGGGTGAATTTGAGTGAACAATTTGCCCTTTTGATCATTATGGATTTTAGTTGCTTGTTCCAGGTTATATGTTCCCTCTGTTCTATGACAGCTCCTTATGCTGGCTTGATCCAGGAAGAGCACAGTCCTCTACTCTCATTTCAGGTATGGCAGCACTTACTGGGAGAAGGAAAAAAAAGCAGAAGGTCTCTTACCAGTGGGAACGCTGCCCTCCAGCATGATGTATTAAGTTAGTGTTCAGTGACATTTAAAGTAGATCAGTGTCCCAAGTAACCTGGATGCAAAAAACACTCCATTTCCCAGCAGGCCAATCTTGGTTATAATTCATGTACTTACAGGGTGAATTGTAATGATGATGCCTTTAGGGACAGAGGTTTAGTTTCTCCAAGGTTCTGTTGATGTGGTTTTGTAAGCTAACAGCTTAGAAATGTGTGCCTGTGTTTGAGTTCAGGCTATGCAGTCGTGGGAAACTACACAAAGCCGATATGTGGGGCTTAGAGACCAGAGAGCTGCAGGACAGAACTCCTCAAATTGGCAAATAAGGAGTGTTTGCTAATCTGCTTCGTTTGTCAAAAGAGATGGGCAATGTGGAGCACTAGAGTGGATATCAGGCTATGTAAAGGACTCTGAATAAAGGACTCACTGTCTATGAAGAAAGGTAAAAGTTTTCAAGCCTCTTGTACCTGAGTCACTAAGAAAGAAGCATATCTATCAGCTGCAGAACCAGCATGTGCTTTCCATTCATGCCATCTGAACAAGATTCAAACAACTATTCCCAGGGATTGTAGAACTGGGAACACAATAGAAAGCTGTTGTATACAATCCATGTCAATTGTAAGCTCGATCCACAAAATCCTTTCAAGAGTAGCAAGAAACGTAGGGATGCTTAGTTGATTTCTGGAATGTGACAGTAGAGATCTCCCCTAGTGAAACTCAAAGTAATACAAGTTTAGTAAGCAAGAATTCTTCAAGAAGATAAAGAAATAAGAAAGATTGATTTGCATCTATCTTCCCTCCCTACTGAATTTTAATCCTTAATTGCTGTTCGGGAAGTTGACTATTTGAAAGGCTAGTTGTTGGCTATGAGAGGTGATTCAGTGGAGTCAAAACTGTACTCTAGTGACTGGTGGCTGACAGCATGTGCTACATTGAGTGTGAGCAAGAACAGTGGTTCAAGGCCTCTCCTCATCTGCTTTCCCAAATATATACATTTTTTATATTTTTGTATTTTTCTTAGCTGGTATTTTCATAAACTGAAACCTATTCTCTTTAATATTTGTAAAGAGTTCATGGTCAGAACTAGCAGGACTCAACAGAATTCAGACTTCTGAGAGGTTGAACATTTGCTGGGCTCCACTCTCTCTACAAAACCCAGCAGCTTCTATAATATCCCACCGTTAGAGGGAGAGTCATAATAGTTGAGGTGAGGACTCTGTACCTTAGAGACAGATGGAGCTGTTACACAGCCTTGTGATTTTTCTTTCCACATGAGTGTGTCACACTGTCCTGTTTACCTTATCTAGACTACAAGTCTTTGCAGTGTGGAAGTATCTTGCTTGCTTACAAGGTAGTCAGCACATGTGGTAACATGCCATTCCATAAGTAACAAGAAAGTGCCATAGAGAGTTCTCTCTTTCTCATGTGTTCTGTGTGGTTGGCAGAAGCTGAACTGTGGAATGATGGCGTGGGAAGAGAGGTTGTGCACCCATCTCCCTGGCAAGCTTATGGAATAGACATTGAGCTGTTAGATACAATACATGGGTGAAAATTTCAAGGAGTCGGTTACTTGGCACTGCAGTACAGCATTCTTTTTTGGATTCCATTGACTCCAGAAACAGCCTTGGAAAGCTCAATTGCAAAAGAAGGGGTAAGAATATAGACAGTATGTTTGATATCTGAAGAGTGAAAATCACACTGAAAAAGTAATATTAAAAAAGAATAATAAAAAAAGACAACTGGAGTACATATGTCAAGAGTAGATGCAGAGACAGCATGTGGCAGATTTTAATGTGGCAGATTGGATGGCATACCTACATCAGGAAATACAAACACGCATGCACCTTTTTGTTTCTGGGCATTAAAAAAATTTGACAAATCATGGTTGGGAATTTGCAAGAGCTTTTGTTGTTTTCTTGTCTTGTTCTTGTCAGAACAACACAGTTCATCATTATGCCATCAAACTCAGGACCTACATTCTTCCATGTGCAGTTTCAAATGTCCTCTGCCACTCATGTTATGATCATTCTCTGACTTGACTCACACCACCACTTAATGCATTTGCAGATGGGTAGAGAAAAATTGCAGCTATTTCACTTTTGGATTTTGAACTTCATTTTACAATCCTTCAAAACCCCAGAAACTAGCTAACCTGTGAAAAGATACCTTGCCACTTTTGTGGCAAAGACTAGGGAGAAGAGTATTGCAGTGCAGGCTTGAAGCAGACATAAGAAGCGTGTGTGAGCCTGCATTACTCTATCTCTGCACCTTACATCCACGCAGACCGATCGAAGTGTTGGCAAAGGAGGATTTGCGTGGGAAGAAGGGCTGCCTAAGGCAGCATCTGTATCTTCAATATGTTCCCACAGTAATACCCGGCTTTCGGCATGAATGCACTCCCACCTATGGCTAAGACTTAAAAAGCATCTAAATTGGGCCCTGTATATTATATGTGCATGTGTTTAGATATGCATTAATTCCTTTCTGGTTATCATTTCTGTAATTTGTACTATAGGTAAATACCTGGACATATTTCCTACAATCACAGTAAAAATTAATGACCTTCAGTAACCAGCAGTACAACCTGTCATTAATTGTCTTTAAAAAAACCCCAATTCTGCCCAATAATCACTTTTAAGTTGCTTTCAGGTTAGTTATACTATTGCACATGGGTAAGGAAAGTCATATTATAAATAATAATAATATTGCAGAAATAATTATAAATATTGCAGAAATGTAGCCACAAAATTGCTTTTTTTCTCATTGAAGGTGAATGTTCTTTTTGCAGACAGTTATGACTAGGGATGAGGGAATTCTTCAGAAACTGCCTCATGTACGACTTGAGTCATGGAGCCACCTGTAAGATGCAACAAATGCCACAGTCTTGGCCTTATCTAGTGGAAGACATGTCCATTTGTAGATATACATGGATGAGAGATGGATCTCAAACAGAGAAAGAGGGAAATTGGTTTAGGAGCGTTAAACCTCTTCCCCAGTCCCTTAGTGAGAATGTGACATTTGTTCTGTTTTGTTGTAATTTCCCCAATTTTCATGCATTTTTGCCAATTTGCTTCTGTTGAATACAGCTGCAGAAGGCCCATTATAGGTTGTTAAGTGTTATTTCTAAAATCAAATTAATGGAGATATAAAGACTGATAAAATAGTCTCCCTGACACCTCTCAGTATCTGCCTGTCTAAGCCAGATGTTAGTATGAGATGGTTCAGACTAGATGATCTAATGGTCCTGTCTGAACTGAAAGGCTCTGAACCTTGTATGTCAAATTACTAGGACTGAAGAAAGTGAAATGAGGTTATTGCAGTTGTTATAATACATTAAAATACAAGAAAATTAAGTAAAAAGGCTTATTAGGCACTGTACTCTGTTTTTCTCAAACTAGAGAGCAAAATTTGGACACTCTCCTGTAATAGAGATGGACATTTGGCCACAGCACTCTGCAATATTGGCCATAGCTGGGCAGTAATAGTTGCTGCAAAAGAAGGTACTCACCTCATTCATCTGTCAGGAATAATCTGAGTTCAGATAAGGACAGGAAAAAAGAGGAACTCTTATGACAAGCTATATTTGATGCAGCATTCCTGTTAAAAGCATAAAGATAAAACACAGTCCTGAGGCCTATTCCCTAGAGTTTTCCCTCAGTGTGGTTGTTCATAATGTATATGTATATAGCATCTGGCTCATCCAGATATAAGATGGACAAAACTTTGTTGAAATAAATTAATACCATTAATTATACTCAATGGAGCTAAGCTTATTTACTCCAAAAGGGAGTTTTGCCAGCTGTATCACAGCAGTTGCAGCAGAAAACGTTAGCAAATAGGGCAGTCCTCCTCTAAAATTTCCATTAAGATTGCACTGGTTTACCCAGTGAATATCTCTCTGTGCTGTGGGTACTTGCTTCCTAATAAGATTTTCATTTACTCTTTACTCCTGTTTCTGTGCTTATAGCTAGGAAGACTGCACAATTCTGCTTGGTATATTACATGTATAATTGCTAGTGAGCATCAGGTTTTGGAAGTCCTGGCTCAGGAGCAAGTCCGCTCATCTCAGGAGAGATTCCAGAGCATGAAAGCAAGGGAGCCAACCAGAGCTAAGTGCCCCTACCAGTGCCCACTGATACATTTGTTAATATGACTTTTACAATTATAAATATACAGACTTCTGAGCTCCCTGAGACATTTAAAAGTCAAGTTCCCAAGTTCCATATTAGCTCCTATTTGAAGTATTTTGCTATTGCAGATGTTTCTGGTGACCACAATAAAATAAGCATGGCTACCAAATACCTGAGATGTTAAATACTGTCATCACTAGGCAAAAATCCATGCATGATACTGATTATAGAAAGTGTAACAGAACCTTTCATGGTGGTGGTTTGCATTTCCTGTTTTGCCAAACTGCTGGGAACTACCAAAAATAACACAACACGATATGTCTGAAATAGCATAATTTATTTCACTGCTCTGACACATTTGAGGTTGTATAGAAAGAACCAATCCATGTGTTCCTTTAATTTGTAAGGAATTCTTAACAGCTTTCTCACAGTAAAAATGGCTGTAAAATCCTTTTTGAATTAAAGTGCCCTGGACATGTATGAGAACTACCTCTTTTTTTTAAATTATAATTTTGTGAAACATGATAGCAATTTAAGTATGTTTAAAAAAAGCAAAGACAGAGGCACAGCAAACCAGCAGATGAACATTGTAAAAACCTACAGGATGGGTTCTGTATTGACAGAAACAAGCATCTCTATTCCCATCATCAGCTGTGAATAGCTATGTACCAAGTTGTGAATCCTGATCAGTCACATCTTCCTCACTTCAAAAAGGAAAAAGCAGCAAAAACCTTTCCTTTCTGAGCTGAGTCTGTACTGTGATCCTCTCTACCCAGACCCAGGTTCCTGCTGTTACTAGAAGGTTTGAGAAGGATACTTCTTTTTTGCTAATACTTTCTTAACACCCAAGGAAGAGCAAACAACTGTTTATCTTTTAACAGCAAGTAATTATTTAGTCTACAACTAGAAACCAAGCAGAATTCATAACCAGTCTCACTGTGATAGTTTTGTGTACCAGCACCTTGCAGGGTGTATTCTGCAACCAAATTAGCCAGTTGTCACTCCCTAGATTTCTTACCAAAGAGAGTGGGGAAAAACCTTTTAATTAGCTCTTCCCTGTGTGGGTCTTCCTTGATTAATCTTATCTGAACATCATGTTTTAGAAAGAAAAATCTATTTAGAAAGAAGCATAGGTATATTCTAAAATTCATAACTGTCCTTTGCATCCTTTGCAGTGGGAGTTCAGTTCACAAGAGGCCAGTATGAACCCAGGTGATGTAGCACCAGCCAGAGTACAGAAGGCATGGTGGGAGTCTTGATACTAATGAGGTTAATTTGTTATGTACCATGGGACAAAAGGAGAAAGAAAAATACTGAACCTAGCTGAGGCAGTACTTATATGTATGTGTATTTGTGTGGCAGGGGACAGCAGTGGGAGGAAAGCTGAGGAGGAAGCAAGAATAAGTAAAACAAGATTGATTTATCGGCTCTGAATTGTTCATCTGCATTCCATTCTTCACTGTGCTGCAGAGGAGGAGAGCAGATCTAGCACTGTGGTTGGGGAACAGAGCAAGAGAGGGGGAGGAAGGTGATATCTATCACAGGCATCAAAAGCGTTTAATTTTCCAGAGGCTCTGATTAAACAAATGTGGCTGCTTCCTGGCAGCCCTTGCAAACATTTGTTGGGACAGAATGAATCAGGAGGTAATTTGTCTGCCGCAATGATCAGGGTGGCTTGGTGGCACCATCTTGTTGGAGACTTTTTTCTGAGTTTCTTGGGAGCAGCCATATTTCCCAAACTTCCTTCTGCACCCAAGGTAATGCCACCAGCTTTCCTAAGGATGGGGATTTAGTATGGATGGATCTAGGTAGGGTAAATGACAGCCACAAATAATGATGTATGACCATGGTTAAGTCTATTATGGAGCCCTGGTAATTACAAGGGAAAAGGTCAAAAGGAGTGAATGACCCTTGGGACTGATCTAAGGACTGCTTTTCTGCAGAAGTAAATGGTGCTGAAAGAGGTTAGGTTGGGACCCATGCCTGAATGGGGAAATGATTTCATTGGTGATACTACCTCACATAAACAGGAGCAGAAGGCACCAGGAGACAAATAAGAATAGACTTAAGAATAGTGCATGGTGTCTGGGCATGAGCAAAGTAGTAACTGGTTAACCACCACCGACATACCAGTACTGTCTGTAGAAAAGGATGTCTATGTTTCACCTGTTTGCCATATTAAGGTTTCCCTGTACTTCTAATCATCTTCTAATCTGTGGTTATCCCCTTTAGTGGCATTTTCAGTTCACCCTTGTGCAGCTACAGGGGCCTCAGTCACAGCACAGCAGAGTGCAGATTGCCTCACCGGCTGGGGGAAGCTCCAGCACAGATCAGGATGGAAGCTGCTCTTCTGTTTAGTATTTTTTGAACTTCCTAAGCACATGGAAAAGGACTCATGTGAAATGATGACTGTGCCCTGCAAGGTGTATAAGACTGTCTATATTTATTGCCATTTGTTCTCATGGTATACAGTGCCTGGATGGGCCCCACAGCAGGGGTGCAGCTATAGGTGAGCAAGTAGATCAGCACCTGAGATAACTCACTTTGCCCTTTTCCTTTCATCTCTTCTTCAGTTACATATTCTATGTAATTTTACCTCCTACTCTTTGTGTGTTGTGGGTATAAAAGATAAGTGACAGAACAGCAAATAAGTGGTCTGTATGAGCTTGCAATGTCCCCACTGTCCAGGAGGGATGAAGGCACAGTTTAATTATGCAGGCCACTCATGGGAGTGATTATAATATCTAAATACCACTCTGTGAAGGGCACAGGTATTATAAAAAGCTTATTTCTGCAGTGAATTAGGAAGTATAAAAATACATTCCTCCAACTAAAAGGCAGTCTGACTGATTAACCTTTAGTCCAAACATCCAGGGCTCATAGGGAAAGAAAGATTAATTCAACTGATGTAAAACAGCTGCAAGAATGACTTAACATTCCCATAGCTGAAACTGTTGTCATTTTAACACCTTTTGATTCTGTATGACTTGAGCACTGTCAGCCCTTAAAATGTAGGAGTCTTGTTCTTGCAGTGCCCTTGACCTCCTTGTTTCTAGGCTTGCAGAGCTATGAGATGAGAGGACCTTAAAGCTCTGATATTCTGTTGTATGGGAAACCTGTTACAAGCCCCAGACTGAGTCTTTGCCTCTCTTGAGATGGCTTGATGTCCAATTTTGTTTGTGGGTTTCACTCCTTTCTAGTGGAAATGAAAGAAAATGCTATTGTTTATCCCGGTAAAGATACTGGGAATATTGCTTAATCAGTTGTCTTTATAAAATAGAACAGGAGCTGCTTGCTGCAGTGCCTGTGGAATTGCAATGGATAGATAAAGTCATGGAGATTTATGAATAGGGAAAAACGGTATCATCAAAGCTGGTTCTTCATGGGTTTAGGAAGGACAGGTCCTTTTATGATCAGGTGACCCACCTGGTGGATGAGGGGAAGGCTGTGGATGTGG
This sequence comes from Manacus candei, assembly GCF_025592945.1. Lineage (NCBI taxonomy): Eukaryota > Metazoa > Chordata > Aves > Passeriformes > Pipridae > Manacus > Manacus candei. Next base: position 4,158,662 of record NW_026138143.1, read on the forward strand.
TCTATCCAGACTTCAGCAAAGCCTTTGACACCATCTCCCATAGCACACTCCTGGAAAAGCTGGCAGCCCATGGCTTGGACAGGGGCACTCTGTGCTGGGTTAAGAACTGGCTGGAGGGCCGGGCCCAGAGAGTGGTGGTGAACGGAGCTGCATCCAGTTGGCAGCAGGTCATTAGTGGTGTCCTCCAGGGATCAGTGTTGGGCCCAGTTCTGTTTAATACCTTTATTGATGATCTGGATGAGGGGATTGAGTGTACCATTAGCAGATTTGCAGATGACACCAAGTTAGGGGGGAGTGTCGATCAGCTGGAAGGCAGGAGGGCTCTTCAGAGGTTCCTGGACAAGCTGAAGAGTTGGGCTGATTCCAGTGGGATGAGGTTCAACAAGGCCAAGTGCCGAGTCCTGCACTTTGGCCACAACAACCCTGTAGCACTACAGTCTGGGCACAGAGTGGCTGGAGAGTAACCAGGCAGAAAGGGATCTGGGAGTTTGGACTGACAGGAAGGTAAACATGAACCAGCAGTGTGCCCAGGTGGCCAAGAAGGCCAATGGCATCCTGGCCTGGATCAGGAACAGTGTGGCCAGCAGGACCAGGGAAGTGATTCTTCCCCTGTACTCAGTGCTGGTGAGGCCACACCTGGAGTACTGTGTCCAGTTCTGGGCCCCTCAGTTCAGGAAGGATATTGAGGTGCTGGAGCAAGTCCAGAGAAGAGCAATAAGGCTGGTGAAGGGACTTGAGCACAAGTGCTGTGAGGAGAAGCTGAGGGAGCTGGAGTTGTTTAGTCTGGAAAAGAGGAGACTCAGGGGAGACCTCATCGTTCCCTACAACTCCCTGAAAGGAGGCTGTAGCCAGGTGGGGGTTGGTCTCTTCTCCCAGGAAGCTGTCAGTAAGACAAGAGGGCACGGTCTTAAGCTGTGCCAGGGGAGGTTTAGGTTGGATATTAGGGAGAAATTTTTTACAGAGAGAGTAATCAGACATTGGAATGGGCTGCCCAGGGAGGTGGTGGATTCTCCATCCCTGGAGGTTTTTAAGATGAGACTGGATGTGGCACTTAGTGCCATGATCTAGTAACCACAGTGGTGTTGGATCAAGGCTTGGACTTGATGGTCTCAGAGGTCTTTTCCAACCTGGTTGATTCTATGATTCTATGATTCTTGTCCCTTTTACATAGCTGCCATCTTGGCTTCGGTAGGGCACAGCTACAAATACAGAGAGAAATGTGCTTGCACAGAGCAGATTTCCCTCTCAGCTGTACTTAGGCACATTTGCATTGTACTCTGAAGTTTACAGAAGTGGTCTCAGCTGGCCTAATCTTTGAGCATCTCAGGAGTGGAAAACTTTCTCCCTTTTTCACTTTTGATTAGATGGAAACTGGAAATTTACCATCTGCTCCTTCAATTGGGTGAATTTAGTATGTCTGAAAGAGATGCCTTTATATATGCAGGTTTACTGACTCTTTGAAATAGAAAACTGTCTGTCCTGTCTAGCATTTTATTTTCTGTCCAGTGGAGCCTAAAACTTACTTTACCCTACCAAGAAAATATAAAATTAAGGGGAAAAATCTGCAGCACACTCTGCTGAGCTCATTTGTTAGGATATTTTGCAGTCCACATCAATTTATACTACAACCATTCAGAATAGCAGCTTACCTTTTCTGATATTAAAGTAGGAGAAAAGAGCACCAGGAAGAAGAATTACAGGAGCATCGTCATGTGTGTGTGTCGTCTTTTGTGTAACTCTTGCTCAAAGATAAGCAAAGTATCTCTGGAAAAGCACAGTGTCAAAGGAGGACAAGGCAAGTAAAAGGGCTCAACAAACACAACTAGCTTTAGATAACAGGTCCTGCTAGTCTGGCCAGAGTAAGGGAGGGCTGCTTGTGGGAGCCCATAACCAAAAGGTTGGCCCTCGGTGCCACAATACTGTACTACCCTGCAAGAAGTACTTGCTGTCTGCAAACACATGGGTGCTTTTCTGTTCCTTTGAGCCAGAGTTTCCATTGCAATGGGGACCATGCAGTGATCTTTTTGCTTCAGCTGACTTCCGTTCCTTTCATCCTGCAAGCCTTCAGCATCCTTGTGAACTGTGGAAAGTCCTTCTCCTTCTTTTCCCAGGTAGGGGAAGATGTTGAGGGAATTTATTAAGCAGTTGCAATAACAACAGTAGTCTGGGAAGAGTGAGGTTGTCAGAGGTACTGGAGGTGCTTACTGTAATGTCTCAAATTCTTGAAGTGGGAGGAGGGAGTTGGGACTGCAGGAGAAGCAGTGAATAGTGGCAGTTTGATTGGTCAGGCTGAGAGCTGAGGCAGGAGGAAGTTGACCCTACATTTTATCTCTGACTAAAGGGGAATGTTTCTCAGGCACCCCCTTAGAAATGCTGACAGTCACAGTACTGGGAAGAAATATTTGGAGGGCTATTGCTGGCTCTGCTGCTGCCTGCCCCATTTGGATGTAAAAGATCCAGGGGCTGGAAAGGCATGGGGGGCATACTACAGCTGCGACACTCTGACCCTTGCAGACTCACTTCCTCAAGAGGCACCATGCCCAAACAATAGTAGTCCTTAGCAATATATACTTGGAGCCTGATATTAGTCTGCCCCAGTAATACTGTCCATCATTGGGCTTCTTAAATCAGTCATGAAGAATGTAGAGGGAAACGCATGTTAATTTACATCCTCTATGTTCCCCACCACAGTCACATCACAATAGGGCTCCTGTTCCTTCTCGTCGCCTTCCCTTCCCAAGCAAAGCGAGGTTCCTCCCACCTGCCCACAGCCCTTCAGCGGGTGCGAGCACAACTCCCACATGAATCTGCTTGCCAGAGTTTCAGCTGCTGATGCTGCTTCCCTGTGCAGGCTGCTCTGGTTGCTGTGCTCAGAGAACTGTGTTTTAAGCTGTCTGTTGAGACAGGGGTTTTTTCCTCCTTTTGCTTAGCTGTATTTGGCTGTTGATTTGTGCTCCCTCCTTGACACCCAGGTCCCAGTTTGGGGCAGCAAGTGATGCCTAAACACAGAGGGAAGCTGAAAGCAGAAGGGACTTCTTGGTTGGGTGAGAAGTTTGTGTATTCAGTGATCTCTGTCCCTGATCCCAGAAGCCACATCCACTTTCCTGCCAGATTTCCTTTGATGGTCATCCCATACTCATCCAGTCTAAATTAACACCTGAGTGCTTCCTGTTCCCCAAAATCTATTGGGAACTGAGGGCATTTTAACTTGACAGGTTCGTATAATGTGGATATGTTTGGTAGGTATCACCCACCACTCTGGAGGCATTTCCTACCATAGAAAGTCTCTTATCCATACATAGATCTTTTTCCTCAGTTTCACTTCGTTTCACTACTTGCTGTAATTAATAATAAATAGGATATGTATGGAAGTGTTGTCATGGGCAGCTTTCTGCTGAATGGCATATAAAACTCATTAGAAATTGATTATTTGTATTATTAATTTTTTTCCAGGCCACCCTATTATTTGGGTAATTTCTTACTGATTCTCTAAGTAGCTTTAGTCTTCCAATGAGGAAATATTCCTGAATACCTTCTTTGTCCAATGATTCCTTGTTTGTGGCTTCCTTTGTTTTAAGAAGTGGGTCTGGAGGCACAAGCAGGAAAAGAAAAGGAATTAAAATGACAAATTTACCAAAAAGATTAACATGACAAATAATATGGGGGCCGCAGTCTTCCAGAAATCCAAGAATAAATAAGGCTTCTTTTAAAGTGCTTTGAGGAAGAGGTGATGATAATTTTATATCTGGTTGGGTTTTTTTTTTCCAGTGAGATATCCAGCTTCTGTAGATAAAGTGCCCTAAAAACTCACCCCTGATAACAAAAGCACTTCAAAATAGATTTTACTGGACGGTTTTTGTGAACAAGAATTTGAGATAATGAAAAAAATCACACAAATGATCTGAAGAATTGCAGTAGCAATCCAGATTGAAGCCTCTTATGTGCTAGACCTATACATACATGTAGAAAGGGTTCTATGCAGTAGATTTCTGATGGATGGGTCTTTGGCCACTGCCTGCTGTCTCTTGGAATACGTTGAATTTTGAACAAACAGTCATCAGGTTCTTAATTCCGGTGTCCAGTGGGACTTCTCAGGTGTTTCTGTCTGGACATAAATACTACTTTTCAGTCCTTTGGTTTGTTTCTCTCTCTTCAAGTTTTACCTTACTTTGTGGGGTGGGGTAGAAAGAGCATAAATCTTGAGGAGCCTGCATTGTTTCCTGGTCTCACTAGGCTGATTACAGTAACTTTAGGGATCAGTTTGGCCCCCTGATTTCTCTTCTTGTTACCTCATTTTGATAAGCAACCTGTAGCAGTGGAAAGCACTGGAAATGGGTGTAAACCAGGGATTTTTTGTTGGTGGAGGAAGTGTGTGAACTTGTGCCCAGGTGAAGACTCTCCACGTGCACAGGGAGCTGTACTGTTCTTCTCTCTTGTGGTGAAGTTAGGCTTGCATTGCTGCCTGAGCAAAATCTGTTAGAGTGGCAGCACTTCCTTACCTTCACTGAAGCCCTCTGAAATATCTGCCTTTCTCCTTTGCAGCCACTGGAGCCTGCTGTGCATGTAGAAAAAAGCTGCCCTGATTTGGCAGCTGTTTTCTCTGCAGCCTTGGCCTCTGATGGCCACCAACTCCTACTGCAGGTGCAGGGCATCCAGAACCAGGATCCGTGTGACAACTGAGTACTCAGCAGCTCTGGGGACAGTATGCTATCAGGGAATTTGCTGGCTTGTTTTCCTCTCAGTTCTTTCCTTGACAGAAGACACTGCATTCTGGTTAATAGAGGTTGTAGCTCCACTCCATTGGTTGTACTTTTAACAATTTAATTATTAGGAAGTGCTCACACCAAACTTGCTGTATTATCTCTGTCAGTAATGCCAGCAGGTAGTTTGGGGAGACATTTAGTTGCCACCTGCATTTTTCACTGACTTAGAATTGGTGAATTTTATGAGCAACGTGCTGCAGATGCATGAAGGGCACTGCTTTAGGGAAGGCAGGTGATTGTCCCTGGGAAGAGAAGGACCTTGGCATTGTACGCAACAACTCAAGGATCCCCCATCAGTTGTCCTCATTGCAGTGCAAGTCTGAACCTATATCAAAAGCTATATTTGCTGTGAACACTCTATAAGAAAACTAGAATTTTGTTTTCATTTGGAAATATTTACCTCTCTTGGGTTCTGTCCTGCTGGTTGTGGAGGTGGCCGTATCAAACAGCAATTTTGAGGACTTGGGTTTATGTATGTGGCAATAAGGCATTTGCTATTCTTAAAACTTTCATACTTTTACCTCAGAGCTCTTTTCACTTAAAGAGGATGCTACATAGCTCAAATTTCTGTTGGAATAGTTTACTGCCTTCCCAAGAAGCTTTAAGAGGTAGCATTTCCCCCCCGTTTCCTTCTGACAGCTTTCAGAAATGGGAATAAAGCTAATAAGAGGGGTTTGCACTTACCTAAATTGTTTTATCCAACAAACTCAGATGGGCATTATAAATACAAGGATCTTGTAGTCTTACCACGAACTAAATACAATAAGTACTTTTCTACTCAATCTACAGCAGAATAAATCTGACATTAGGCGGGTGTGCTCTGCTTTCTCAAGAGCAAATGCTTTATATGGTGCAAGGGAACCTTGTGCGGTGTCAGAACTACTGTCATTTTCATTCAGTAATATTCCAATGTGTAGTAAATATGTGCCCCATTTATATGTTGACTTGGATACAGTGATGCTGGTCAGTACTGGTCAGGATAGCAGATTCTTATTTTTACCTGTATGAAAAATAATGGAAACTGGCAGAATCTTACTGTCAATAGGCTGTCTCTCCAGCAGCCATCACTTTTGTCAGCTTGGTAGGTAATGGCTGTGAGTTGCAACACCAGCTCTGCTAAGATCATGTTTAGTTTGGCAAATATTAATGATGTGCAAAAGTAGTTTGCAGGGCCTTCATACAGAATAGAGGGCGCCAAAAGTCACAGGTCCATAAGTTTTGGGCTCGTGTTGCTTTGCTGGATTTTTTATTTATTTATTTAAGCTCAACCCTAGCTGTTTGTGTTCCTTTAAATCACTGAAATCCACCAAACAAGGCACAGCATGATGTATTCTGAGTCATGGTCCTCCCCCAGAGGAGACGAGACCGAGGAAGCAGAAGCTGTAAGTAGATTTGAACTGAGCCCCCTGAAGATGTGGGTGCTGATGGTAGGTGAAATAACAGGAGGTATTTTCTCCTCATCGTGCCAGCGGCCAGCACAGTGCCTTCCGTGAGCCATCTCTCCTGCCTCCCTGGCTCACTCCTCCATGGAAACCAGCCATCCCAAGCTCGCTGCCCCTTGCCACCGGGCCCCTGGGCACTTTGCCCGCTTCACAGCTGCCGTGGGGAGCTGCTATTTTTCTCTCTTCTACTATAATAGTATCCTTATGAGGCTTCCCCCAGCCTGTCTCTCCCCTGTAATAGAAGGTTGCGTGTTTCCACATGTGGCTTATGCGGTCATATTTGGGTTCATTTAGTATGCTCCTGGGAGTGCATTTTCACTTGAAAACAAAAACAAATGGAAGGGGAGAAAAAAAGGGAGGGAAAATAAAAGAGGAGGGTCAGAGAAATCCTAGTCTGTAGCGGGAGTTAGAAGAAGCTAAAAACAAGAAAAAAACAGGAAGTGGTTTTGTATAGGAAAATTGGTCTCACTGAACTGGCTGTGTGGCAACGTGAGGCAGTGACAGTGCAGTCATCTGCCTTCTGCTGGGCAGACCTGGGAGTGCTCAGTGCTCTCAGTTTTTCAGTGGAAAACCAGTGATAATGGTAGTCTGTTTAGGGAAAATCCCAGAGATGGCTGACCATTCTCAACAGTCTTTGGTCTTGATGCATTTGTGATGTGACAGAGGGTATGGGTGCTTCCAAAAGAGTCAGGTGTTTAAATATTGGGTGTATCTTCCTTTACAGAAAATACCTACTTTGTATAGATGCCAGCTTCAACCATGTTTGCATCCTTTGTCCTCAAAATCAGAAATCAGGCAGAATTTTGTTCCAGATGTGTTTCACACAGTCATTTCCAAATCAGACCATCATCATCTTTCCCTTCCTGAATCTTTATTACCTTTCTCTGACTTTAGAGCCCCGATAATATCAGCCCTCTCCCACCTGCTTTGCCTTACCTCTACACGGTGGTTTCCCTTTGAATCTGCCACATTGTGAACTCTTCGGACACAGAAACACAGGTTGCATCATTCTCACCAATCTTTCCCCTCTTTATCCAGTAGGATAAAATAGTAACAAAGTTTTACATTGACTTCATTGGCTCATGTGCTCTTCTGCACTCTAATTACTCAATACAGCAGAAGATTCAAAAAGGGGTATTAAAATCCTTATATCTTTAACCTCAGTTCCAGAGTCCTTGTTACCAACATGTGAAATGAGTGTTTGGACACACCATGTCTGTGCCCCTGGACCGTGTTCTTTCTGGCATGACATATCCCATTTATCATCTTTCTGAGCAAATTTACCAAAGCAAATCCTTTGTGTAGTCATATACGAGATAGTAGGGAAATTTCAGACTGAGAGTCATAGTTTTTTCTTTGGTGACTGCTGCAGTTTGGAGTGTACAGACTCTGTATCTAACCTCTCAAGGGAAAACAAATAGCTTGCATTTAATTCTTAATTTATCTCCTGCCCCAAAACACAGAGTAAATAGTCATAGAGTTGTAGGAAAGGAGGAGTCTGCTGGCTGATTAGAAATGTAGATTAATGACAGTATGGAAAGAAGTGCATTGATTTATGACAGTGTGGTAAAAAGGTGCAGTGATAGCATTCAAGTTATCAGAGAAAGGATCTTTCATCGCTGGAAGATTGTAAGCCTTTCTCCATCCATAAGTCACTACTCGGTTACTAGAAATAACATTATTTTAAAACATTATTTACCCTTCTAGGCAGGATCAATGTGTTTCTGGATATGTGTGTGTTTCTGTGTATGTCATTGGTAGTTTCAAATCGATAGTGGGAAGTAAACTTGAAGCCAAATACTGCAATCTTGTTTTAATCCTTTTGTGAGAAAAATTCTTTTTGCTCTGATTTAATATGAGTGAAAGGAATATGGGGAAAAAAAAAACAAAGCTGAGAATATGGTATTGACACAGTATTCACTGGAGGGGGAAAACGTGATTTTTTCAGATGTTCTCTATGCATGTGGTCAAGGGGATGGAGCAATGGAACCAGTCTACACAGATCTGATGGTCACTGATATGTCTTTAGTTAAGATTTCTTATAACTGTGGATGGCTTACCGTGTGCTTGTAGAAGGGTGTCATGTTCCTGAAGCAAACCTAATTAGTTTGTTCCATTCCTAGTTTCTCTAGCTAGCAGATCAGTTTTGTAATCACAGTGAGGTGGCTGAATGCTTTTGAATTGTTGGTGTTAGTATTAGGTGTCATATAAATCACTGTTTTCTATCCTAGGAAGTAGTTTATTTTCTGGTACTGCATATAGATCCCAAAAAAGCTTCCCTTTTGATCTGTGGGAGAAAAGATTGCTCCTTTGCAGCAATTAAAAATATAGGTTTCTGATGCCATAAACCATTCCACTGCAGTTTTTAGAATGAGGTATGGCAAAACATGTCATCTGTGCTTTTTCTTCTAAGAATAGTCTAGTTGAATTTCTTATATGCTTGGTTATGTGCCACAACTCGAGGGGAAAAATAATATGCGTTGTTCATATTTATATGACCAGCACAGTAATGACATAACTACCTGAGGCAAAGGTCTCAGTGGACTAAACTGCAAAAATTCAGAATTTTCCAAAGGTATTATTCAGTAATTTCACAACATTTTTAAAATGGCAATAAAACCTTTTTTTTCTTTTTCTTTCTCTTGGACATATACATTTTGTGTGTGTTTGGCAGTTCCATGCAGATCTTGGTTTGTAATAGTCCTGACACTTATTATGATCTGTCAAGTCAGTAATTTGTGAGCAGCAGATTTACAGAATAATATTTATAGCTAGCATCTCACAAGTCTCAATGGGTTTAACCTTTTCATTTCTTTATGCATTTTTGTGAATCATTCAGTTATTTCATGCAACTATTTTTATTCTTGTGACACAGACTGGACTCTCTGATACGAACTGTCGCTTGAAGCAGTTACTAATGTGAGATGTGCTTAAAAATTGGTGTTCAGTAGACATGTTTTTCATGTTTCTTCATGTTTTTAGGTTTACCTAAAAATTATTACAGCTTAATTTTGCTATAAATTATGATGTAAAATAACATGAAGGCTCATTCAGAGGCATAGCACATCTGTGCAACTGCTTTTTTTATTATTTCTAGATGCTCAGCCTAATCATTTACTTTAAGCAGAAGGGCATGCAAATAATGGGGCTGAATGAAATATTCCAACACCAGGGTACCAAACATTGGGCTTATGCATTCATCAGAAAAAAAAAAAAGTGTGTAATTTAGCTTTCTAGTTCAGAGAACTGAATCCAAACCCACATTTTCAGTCCTTTTGGTCATTTTTGTTAGATAGGAACTTTGGAAGTTTCATCTTTCTAATGAAATAGAATGCCAAAAAAAAAATAAAATAGTAGCATTGAAGTAGGAACTGTCATTTAAATCAAGTCCAGAAAAACAAAAGTTGAAAGCTTCCAATTCCTATTTATCATTTTCTTCTCTTTTGCTCATGTGAGTAACAGAACAAATGCGATGAGGTACTTTAAACAATCAGATAAGGAGTTTTACTATTTGAATGGTGGGCCAACTTTTGGACTCGCTAAAGGAACACATAAGTATTAGCAAAGCTAGGCAAAATGGCAGAGCCTTTGCATGTATGGAGTTTAAACAATGAACACTTTTCATAGGCAAATCTCCTTTTCTGTGGAAAATGTACTTGGGAAGTTTTGCTGAATTTGCTACTTATAACAAGTAGAATTCATAGATTTTCAGGGTTTGTCTGGTTTTGGAAGAATGTTAGCAAAGAGGAGAGACATGAAGTCAAAAGGTAGAGAAGCTGTCCCCATATTGCCTGGTGCTTTGTGCTAGCTAGTGTGTTTGTTGGTCACTTAGATGACTCAGGAACTCTTTCTCTTGGTATTAAAAAGACACAAATCTGGTGCACTGGCTCTCCTTCCATTTAGAGGTGGAGCTGGAGAGTCCCTGGAATTGACTGGAGACAACACAAGCAGGTCTAATGGCAGGCTTGGACCACCTGCAATTCCATTTAGCCATTCATACCTCAGACAGGAAAGACCTCAACACAATGGGTTCAACTGGTGAAAGAGGCTGGAGATCTTTTCAGCAGTGCAGCTGGTCAGGCCTTTATGTTGTTTTTGTCTCAGCTAAAGGAGATCTGAAGATGTGGAGCCGTAATGCAAAGCACTGTTCTTACATTTTTATCCATTTATCAGATGTACTGAGCAGTGATTCCAGACCCTTCTGTTCCACTTTAAAAAAAAAAAAAAAAAGTTCCCCTACTTTGCTTGATCTTTTGCCCATTTAAAGAGTACTTTTTTATTCATCATTAATGTTTAGAACTTGAGTTCTTTGATTTCTATATTTTCTTATGGGAAAAAATAGCTATTAGAATCTTGTCCTAGTTTTCCTTCTCTAGAACCAGAAGTTTGCCAATATACTAAAGTTAATTTTCATTTAGTGTATGCCATTTAATGTAACTGTATTTTAAGGGAAGCAGCACCCAAATGTATGTTCCTAATCATGGCTAACTCTTGTATTATTTTCTGTTAGAATTCGTAAGTGTGCTATTTGACATGTTAATTACTACATTGGTATATGACTAAGGATACAAATAACTCTTCATTTTTCCCCCTCCCCTCACTTAACATTTTGTTTGAGAAGATCAGTACATTTTGTCTGTGAAAAGCCCTGGATTAAATGCCACCCACAAATGATTTTGTGCATGTTTTATTTTGCCAAAGGAGGTTGTCAGACGTTGGGGGAAATACTGTAATATTGGCTGACCTAAGACTTCAATTAACTAACAAAGAAGTTTACAAAACCTGTCATATTAACTTTGCACATCATTTTACTGGGGCAGAAACACTGACACACAGCACCTATTTCTTGCTTTGCTTACCTCAAGGCACGAAGCATAAACAGGAAAAGAAATTTTTTTCCTTATTTCTGATGTAAATAATTTTCTACAAATATTTAAAGTGAGGAAGAGGTTTCTTGTCTATCAGTAATTCTTGTTTCAGGCCAATATGACCCAAGTAAATGGCATTTGAGCTGTGTGTTTGGATCAGCATTGTTTTGAATAGAACCCTTATATTTGAGGGTAGCATCTGGTTTTAGCCCTGCAAGAAGACCGTGAATTTCTTTCATGTTTTCTTTTACCAAAATGGTTGAAGACATTATGGACAATGTTTGCATATATTTTGATGATGATTCTAAACCTACTTGCATTTCAAGTTTGTAAAGAATTGCTGTTCACTTCTCTTTCTATTACTATCAGTTTTATCCCTACCTTCCTCAGGCCAGTCCTTAAGGAGGGTTTCCTTTCAATCAGCTGCTTCCCAAGCCATAATTTTAGAAATATATAATTTCCCCCATATTTTACCCCCTCTTTTCCTATTTCCTTTTCATTGAACTTCTAACAAAATCTCATTTATTCTTTCCCTCTAGCCTTCATTTTCTGTTGAAATACGACATCTATCAGCCTCTTTTTTTTTTTCCTTCGGACTAGTCCCCATTTTAATTCATTTTGTTGCAAGCTGTCAGCCAGATGCCTGCTTCCTCGTACTGATACTCCCCGCTGAAACCTTTGTTCCTGCACAGGTCACTTTTCCATATTAACATAACACCCTTCCTACTAGCTTGCTTTCTTTTTCCTTTGTATACTTTAATCTGTTCACATTTCTTATCAAAATCATCTTCTTGTCCATTGCTTTAGCCATATTACCCTTCAGTGGAATTTTGTACTAGTCCTTTGTCTTTTTCTCAATCAAGTTCAAGATGTTTTTTGCTCCCAGCCAAAGTCTCTGCCACTGTTATTGTTTTTAATTGAGAAAATAAATAGTAATGTTCGAAAAGAACTGGAGGCCTCCTTGTGTATCCACTGGTTCTCCATCAGGATCTATGTATCCAAGGGAAAAATAATCAGTGCAGCTAACAGAATTCTTGGAGCTTTTTTGGAAAGTGCCAAGTTAGGCTGTGGCTACAGGCTCTTCCTGTAGAGGTGGATGAGCCCAGGGATGTAATATAACAGAGTTCAGCAACAAGTGGTCCATTTCCACTGAACATGTTTTACAAGATACTCACATCCAATATCAGAATGAGCCAGGAATTTCTTACAGGGAGCTGAACTTTCCTACATCAGCATCTTCAGAAGGAGTCACTCCTCAGACACCTTCCTTGCTTTTTCTCAGCCTCCCTTTCATACCCTGTTTCATGGTGCTCCACGTGCTCATGATCCTGGGGCTTTTATTCCATCTTTCTTACAAGAATGTAATGAATCCTCTATCCCCTCTCTCATACTCTTGGATTAACAGTAGTCTCAGCCCATCAGTTCCCAGAAACTGTGTTGTTTCAGTCTGGTTTCCCACACCTGTGATTCATTAGTCAAGTGAAAATAAAAAGCAGAAAAATCAAGAACTTCTCTGAAATGTGAAACAATTGTGATCATTTGATCTTCAGCCTTTTTCCTTCTTCACTACTCAACCTTCTGGATTTCCAGATCCAATGCAAAGTCAGGCTTCTTCGGGTTCTCTTCCCTCTTTCCCTCAGCAGAGGGCAGGGATTATTTGGGTCCTGGGGCTCCAGACGAGATTTCACATTGATCTATTACTATAGCATTAGGTTTTCTGACACCTGCTATAGACCTTTTAAACACCTTGTGTGGAATTGCTGTCACATCTCCTATCTCTCAGCTCCATCATCACATCTGCTAGGTGTGCTCATTTGTTCTGCAAAATGATAGTCACTGCTGAACTGGGTAATGATACTGATGCTGCATGGAAACAGACTACTCAGCTTGATCAAAACCATTGCATTGTTTCAAGTCTCTTCTCTGCAGCTTGAAAAATATCTTGGTTCATACAAGAAAATTATAATCACAAGCAAAAGAGGGAAGAAGGAAAGAAAGAAAAGCAAGCCTAAACCCCAGCAACACAAAGGTTTTTTTGCAATGGGTTTTAAATTCTGCAGAAAATGATAAAATGTATCAGAGCTTATATCTGCTAAATCCTCTGACAGCTGCTTTCTCATCCTGCTTCCTGAAAATGAATCAACTTAATTATTCCTGTGGCTATGTACATCCAGACAGCTTAGAGTTGCCTCTTTATTGCTGGCTACACTAACTGTCCTTGTGTTCTGGAATAGCTAAGAAAATTGAAAACTGGGGGGTTTTTGTAATTTTAGAGTACACAGACTGTATCAGAAGTAATTGTCTGGAATTTTGGAATCTCTTGTCAATGGTTAGATTGTGCCAGTACAGAGTTTAAATTTGCTTTTGTAGGAGGGCATGTTTGGATTAATATAATTATGTGGAGTGAATGCTTGCTACAGGCTGTGACTGAGAGACTAGTGTAGTGAATTCACAGACTGCAATATGTGGAGATTGGGGGCAGGGAAATCCCCACTAAATTATCTTCCAAGGACCTTGAAGTCTCTCAGGATGACTCTTCTGTGTACTCTGAAAATATAACCATTTATCTAGTTAAGGCAATTTATCCTTTGGAACAGTCTAAAAAATGTCTCGAATTACCTGGTGCACACATTAAACATGTAAAGTTTTCATTAAAGGAGTTGACAGGTTGCTTGTAAACTAAAGTCATTTCCTTTCCCTTCAGAATTAAATTTTCTTTATGGCATCCTTTGTCAGTGAACCCTGTTCATTAAGAATGATTTCACCATTTCATTCTGCAACCTTATTTTTCCCTGCCTTATGGATTTAACCGAAGGAAATCCCTTTTTGACTGAAATTATCAAGCTGGATCTCAATCACCAAATTATGTTTTTCCCTGCATTCTTTACCCTGTATAAACCAGACTACTTCTTTTCAGGAACATTTAGATAGGAAGGAAGCTAGGTATGAATTCTTAACAACCAATTTGCAAAGAGATGTCTTTCTTCCAGTTTTCTGTTTGTTGGCTGTTTGATTTTTGAATGATCACCTGAAAAAGCTAGTGAATGAGGGTCTAGAACTTCTTATATCTCAAGTGCTTCAAGTTTGGTTGTAGAGGGGAGCCTCTGGATATAGTGCAGTTTAGTGGCTGCTCTTTTATCATATGCTGCAGTGAGGTAGGGGAATAATGCCTTGCAGTATTTGCTAGTGTCGAGCCGAATTAGGAAAGCACTGAACTAAGCACATCGCTGTAATGTGGGTTATTTATACCTAAGTCTTGTCTGTGCATACAAAAGGTGAACTGTCAAGATTAATAGCAGTCAGTCAGCATAACATACTGACACACACAATCCCTTGAGTTAGTCATCCAAGTAGCAGTCAGTGTAACAGGTGCCCGAAGATACTAGAGGTACAACTTAGTGGCTTCTGTGATGGCATCCAGATATGTTCTTGTTGCTGTCATACATGTCAAAGGGCATGCTTATTCAAGTGAAACATTGATATTGTGGGCAAATTAGAGGAGGGTTCATCTCACATCTAGTGTTCCACAGATCATAGAATCATAGCATAATTTGGGTTGGAAGGGACCTTAAAGATCATCTAGTTCCAGCTCCACCACCATGGACAGGGACATCTTCCACTAGACCAGGTCCCATGCAACATGGCCTTGAACACTGCCAGGGATGGGGCATCCACAACTTCTCTGGGCAACCTGTTCCAGTGTCTCATTACCCTCACAGTACAAATTTCTTCTTCATATCTAATCTAAACCTGCCCGCTATCAGTTTAGAGCTACTACCCCTTGGGAAACATCCAGGCCTTCAGACTCTTCTGTGAGAAGTTTATGGGAAGATTGATGCTGTGAGTTTGTAGAAGGAGTATGTCTGGTGAGTAGAAGGCTCGGACTTAAATTTCCAGATTCTTTCAGGCTAATGGTGGGTGTCTGAGGTTGTTGCCCATTTTCTCTAGTCAGTGCCAAAACAAACTTTGCATCAGTGTGGGCTAAGTAGAGTAGAGAGGTTTGTGCTTTCCATAGTTGCAAGCAAGCTGCTGAAATGAGGTTAGTGTGAAGGTTGCTGTAGAGTTTGACGCTGATAAACTCCTGTTTGACATTAACAGCTTCTCACTCTTTTTATTTTGACCCCTTGTTGTACAACCTGAGTGTTCAGACCTCTGCTCCATACAGAAAGAAGAGACTTAATTTGCATAGGCAAAAGTTGTCATGGCAAGACAGAGAAGGAACAATAAAAGAGAAGGGGCAAATGCTGGAAAAGCAGTCAGAATATGATACGACAAAGATGAGGTCAAATAAACAAAACACACAAAAAGCCAGACTAAAAAAGCTTAAAGAAAAATACATAATGTCAGTATAGTGGCTATTGAAATATGTTAGATGGATACAAAATCTGGGGAATAAAGTCCTATGTGATTAAATGGGGAAAAAAAGTTATGTTTTCTTTCCTACTGTCTTTCTCTTCATGTCTTCAGTGAATTTTCCTGTCTTAGTTGCAATGCAGAACGTGGGATGCTCTTAAACATACAAGAGGTCATCAGATGAAAAGGATGTAATTTGAAGCAAATACACCCTCTGAAACACTCATTTCTCAGTAAGAGTAGCAAAACATAATGTAATAAAAACAACTGTTTGCAGTGTTTATGTATAATCACATTGGGTTGAGAATACCTTTAATTTCATTGTAAGGTCAGATACACAGGGAGGAAGGGTTAGTGCTGTCTCTCAGACAGCAGTAATCTAAGGCTGGCAACTCAGCTTTGGAAATTGAACAGATTAGAAGTTCTTGGCAGCGATTCTCAAATGCTCAGGAGACTTGACACAGTCAGCAGCTTTGACATTTTGGCCAGCTAGTTAAATAGTGTTGGTTATAAACATTACAAGGGAAGTGTCCTTGTGTGCTGGCCCTGGGGCATACACTTCCTACCTTGTCTCTGGGAGCAGGGGGAGCCTCTAGACCAAGTAGCTCTTTGATGATACCCTGTGAATAACCTTTCAGACTATAGTGAAGAAGAGGAATTTTCATTGTTTTCATGTTAACCACAAAAATGAGTTACAGATAAGAGAGGCAAGGGTGCTACAACTAAGCATAAGTGACAGTGCCCTAAGTCTACTGAACCTGAACCTCCTTTGCAGAGTTTAGCCAGGAATGAGCACTGCTTCACATGGATTATTTACAGATCATACTGAAAAGAAGATCCTCATGCGTGCAACTCCCTAAAATACAGTATTTATTTATTTGTTTGTCCATTTATTTTAGGGGGAAAACTACTCATAAGAGACACTTTCCCTAGGGAGAGTGCCTGAATTTAGGAAACTAAATCTATATGTAAGCAACAAAAAATCAGATGGTACAGATATTTGAATGAACTCATGAAACTGAAACTGCATGCATGCATAAGCGATG
Source organism: Manacus candei (assembly GCF_025592945.1). Lineage (NCBI taxonomy): Eukaryota > Metazoa > Chordata > Aves > Passeriformes > Pipridae > Manacus > Manacus candei. The sequence continues at coordinate 4,175,134 of NW_026138143.1, forward strand.
GCAGGGCTATATTTACCTGCAAATCTGGTTTCATGTTGAAAAATCAAGGTGATATGGTAGCAATAGTTATTGTAGAAGTTAAGTGAGTGTAGGTAGGCTGCTTCATCCAGGAGGTAGAAATGTGGCAAAGGCATTTGTTGCCCACCTGAGCCAACACCATTGGGAAAAGTATCTTGCTACTCTTGAAGTAGATCTCTGGGATGGATGTTGTCCCAGTAGTAAGGAAGGAGATTATCTTCCGTTCTTTAATTGCTTAGTTTCACCTTCTAGAAACAGCTAAAATGAGTGCTTAGATCACATCTGAGAAAGATGTTACATCTCAGGAAGCAAAAATAGAAAACAGTGCAGGCAATGAGTTAGGAGACTGAGGCAACACATGTGAAACAATGAAATATTAATATGAAAAGAGAAGTTTTAGCATTATTAGGGAACTTCTGAGGAGCTGAGCTTCTGTTTTAAGATACATGGTGAAGGTGAAAGAATAAAGGAAAATTAACAATGCAGAAAAAGCTTTGCCCTGTGTTTGTGTAGCTGTTGATTTCTGTCATATTCGTTTTGATACTGGTGGGTGTTACCATTTCCTACTGTTTATTAGCTGTTGCATTTGGGTGATATGGACCTTTCTAAGAATGATAAATTGTTTTTTCAGCCAACTTAAGCACAGCATCAGATAAATATTTCAAAGTGTGTGATTTGCACCAGCACCAAGGAAATGAGTCTAGAATTATGGAGAGACAGTAATCTGTGATATGTATTTATCTGAAATAGATCCAGACAATTCTCCTTGGTTAACTGTGTCTCAGCAGTTTTCTCTTGATAAAATAATTAATATGCAGATAGATGGTTGTTGCCTAGCCATCCTTCATTCTTCTTTTTTTGGTTTGCTTTGTTTATGGCATTTATTCAAAAGCAATCCTGTAATATCCTTGACAAATTGATCTCTCTCTTTTCCCTGACTAATGGTCTTTTTTAGAAAGTTCTCTTTACTTCACTGTGTATGACCATAATGTGCCTGCGGTGTAAGGCTCTCATGGATTCTCACGGTGGTTGAGATTGAAAGGGAGCTTTGGAAGTCATTTGGCCAACCTCCCTACTCAAGCAGGGCCACCCAGAGCGAGTTGCCCAGGACCATGTCCAGGCAGCTTTTGAGTACCTTCAAGGATGGGGAGACTCCATAACCTCCCTGGGCAACCTGTGCCAGTGCTCAATCACCCTCACGGTGAAAAACTGTTTCCTCGTGTTTAGAGGGAACTTCCTGTGTTTCAGTGTGTGCCCATCGCCTCCAGGTGTAAGGAACAAGGGAACCAATAGGCCAGTTAGCAGCCTTGTGCTACTGCTCACTGGTCAGGAGAGCAGCATCAGGAGAGCTCCAAGACCTGAAACTCTTCCCAGTCTCTCTCGTGGGCAGTTAGACTGGCCCCTGTGGCTTGTGTGCTTCACCTAGGTTGAGCTGGCAAAAGTCAGGATGTGCATCTGCACTCTCAGTTGGCTTCACAGCTTTTTTCTGCTGGTGTTGAGTGTGTACTTGTCCCTGACATGCTCTACTCTGCAGTGGTGCGACCTCACCTTGAATTGTGTGCAGTTTTGGTCACTGCAATATGAGAAAGACATTAAGCCATTAGAGAGTGTCCAAAGGAGGGCAATGAAGATGGTAAAGGGCCTTGAGGGGAAGCCGTATGAGGAGCGGCTGAGATCACTTGGTTTACTCGGCCTGGAGAAGAGGAGACTTGAGGGGAGACCTCATTGCAGTTACAACTTCCTTGTGAGGGAAAGAGGAGGGGCAGGCACTGATCTCTTCTCTGTGGTGACCAGTGACAAGACCCAAGGGAATGGCCTGAAGTTGTATCAGGGGAGGTTTAGGTTGGATATTAGAAAGAGGTTCTTCCCTCAGGAGGTGGTTGTGCACTGGAACAGGCTCCCCAAGTGGTCACAGCACCAAACCTGAGAGAGTTCAAGCAGTGTTTGGACAATGCTCTCAGGCATGTGGCGTGACTCTTGGGGATGGTCCTGTGCAGGGCCAGGATGACTCGATGATCCTTGTGGGTCCCTTCCAAGGGGACCCACAGCATATTCTGTGATTCTGTGATCTTAGCTCAGGATGCAAAAGAACCACACTACTGCTGCCAAGGGTACACAAACCATGGATAGAGCAGGACTTAAAATCCAGTAACAAGTAATTGTAGTTTAGCTGTTGAGGGAGACAGCCAAGCAATAAGTGACACCCTCCCCACCACCCTTCAAAAAAAAAAAAATTTCTTGTTACAGAGCAGATGAGCTTTTGATGTAGGCTGTGATGCCCTGTCAGAAGTTGGCTTATTTTCTGGTTATGTTACTGAAAAGTCACCCAGAGACCACATCTTCTATACCTAGAAACCTTAGTGTAACCCAGACTTAAGATTTGAAACAAAAACACAGAAGGTGTTAACAAAGGTTTTCTTGGTTTTTTTCATTGTCAATTGCAGGTAATGCAAGTAGTGAAAGAACAGATAATGAGAGCACTCACTACCAAGCCTAGCTCTCTGGATCAATTCAAGAGCAAACTTCAGAATCTCAGTTACACAGAAATACTGAAAATACGCCAGTCTGAAAGAATGAACCAGGAAGATTTCCAGTCTCGTCCAATTCTGTAAGTACTGTCTTCTCTCTCCACTTGTTTTTTCATGGAAGGATTAACAGTTTCAAATGACATTTGTGAGCTCCTCTGAGGGAACCCATGGAGAAAAGCTGTCCAGGGAGATGTGCTCAAGAGCACTCGTGTGGCATCTGCTCAAAGTACATTACATTTTCTTCTACTGGGAATCGTAACTTTTTCTTTGAGTTCAGTGAAACCAGATTTGGCAAATCCCAATGGGGTCTCATATGGCTTATTCATATGAAACAGTGCTTTGATGTTTCCTGTTCTGCATGATTGTGACCCTGATTTTTGTGCTGGTAGTGGCTTTAAAAAAAAAATCCAACTAATCAAACACCACAATGTTGTCTTCTGTCCAAGGGTCTTTAAAAATTCCAAATGTCACTTCTCTGAGCAAGACAGGAAGAAGCTCAGAAGAAGAAGAACCAATACATATTGGCTTCACAAGAGTGGTGTTGTTTACCACTGTCTTTTTTTCTAGCATTATCTTTGGTGCTAATGACAAGCAGTCATTTACTTATCTGTAAATGATAACATTCTGGCAGGTAGCCAGTCATTTTCTTGTTGTTTACTGCAAAATATCAAAGGCTAATATTGCCTCCATAGCTCCTTCTCATTTCTCAGAATACTTTTTGTTCTGTTTTATGAAAAATGGAGGGTGTACTTGGCTCTGGACCAAGTCTGGGCTTGTGGCTGAACTGATGGCACAGGACAGATGCAGACTCTGTGGTGCGCAAATTATGTACTGAGAATAGCAGGAACCTTTTGAGATCAGCAGAGAAACAGTGAGCGCTCCAGAAGCATCAGCTGAAATGTCGTGAAATCCCGACTGTGTTGCAAGTGGAATGGCTCATGATTTTCTAAATCTCTTTCTCCAAGGAAAAGGTATAGAGATGGATTTGGACCAGAGAATTTCAGGATTCAGATGCAGGATATTAATTCTGATTTGTTTCTAAAGGATACAGATATCTAAGTACAAGCTCAGCGTGGGGAGGGGGACACACATTCCTCCAGGGACAGCAGGGCAACAGTGGAAGCATAAGCTAAGTAGAATTACACACTAAATTTTAATCATACCAATGTGAATCAAAAGGGGAATGCTTCTTTTATGTTCTCAATGTGTTAGAAAATAGGACCTAATGCCCAGTTAGAACTGATGTCACTCATAGTAATGCATCAATTAAAAAGCTACAAATGGTTCCAGTTTGTTTTGCATCATTACACTGCTCAGAAATCCCCTGCAAATCCCCTGCAACACTTAGTGGTTTAAAGCTGCTCGGTACTGCTAAGCATGCCACCAAAGCTTCTCATTTTCCTTGCTTTCCCTATGAGTCAACAGTTTAAGTATGATACAGGTCCATCACCTACCCTCATGAAATTTGTCAGTGCCCTCTGCAAGCTCTTTATTTCCAGTGTCACTCTGGCTAGTTGCTACCACAGTGCAGAGTTTCCTTCCCCATCACAGAACAAGTGAAACAGCCAATACAAACAGTTAAAAGCTACTGAAGTGTTACCAGAGACTCATTTCAGATTCAGAACAAAGGCTAAGCCTAAAGGCTGTAAAGGCTAAGTAAATCAATAAGGTGTTTAAGCAATCACAACTGCATTTGCAGAGATTTAACTCCATGCATTTGCATTTTGATTGCATCCATGATCACTTGTTCTTGACTGATAAAAGAAACAGTTCTTTCATTTTCCCCTTTGATTCGATTCCCTGTACTGAACTCTCTCAAATTACATAGATGGCACAATTGATAGAAGTACAGAATCATGGCCCCATTGTAGGGGGCTGTGAGTGAAGCGAACAGTCGTGGTCGTGCTGTATATTTTAAAGCCTTGCAGATATGCTAAAAGAGACTGTGCACAATGGTGACTGTAACATCAGCAGGCCTTGTTTAATTCTGCTTGAGAATATGGCAATCAGATTGTGATTTTCCCTGCCTTGAAAATGATAGAAGTCTTTCTTTTGCTGTTCATTGTATGAAGCACTGAAGTTTTAAGCTTTCAAGCTTCTGGATAAGAGAAGCTTCAGTGAAGTTGGATTTGAGTGTAAGCTGGAAAGTGTTGCCTTAGATCCTGATAATTACACCAGACTTATTTTGCAAGAATTAGTTGTTTCTTTTTTTTTATGTGAGCATTGTTGTATCATATGAAGTGAAGATTTTCAATAACTACTTTTAATTAGGGAAAATTAAAAGTCCTTCAGAATAGATTCAAGGATTTGGGATCATTATTGATCATCCAAACTGCCATTCCATAATGAAATAATAAAGTATCACTGGTTCATTTTAAATGGCTTTAGAAGGAGTTGTTTGCAGTCGGATATGTCTGTCACGTATTGGCCTCATAAACCACCAGCATGCCTGTAGCAAATGTGGATAGAGCCTGCCCAAATCTTCGTTCACGAAGTCTAGCCATGAGTGAGAAGGAGCTGTCTAGGAATCCTGTGGGCCTATAGAAGACCAGAGATCTCCTTGACAAATTAAATGTCAACAGAGATGGGTTAATGCTAGATAAAGATCTGACATCCAATTGGAGACTTGCTGGTTAAAGGAGAGTTAATATCAACTAGGGAGTCACTGATAAGTAACATCTGTGTGAAAATCAGCAACATACCAGGAAGTAGAGGAAGGTATCGGGATGCTTTTCTGTGTTTTATCTTACATATTTCTCAGAGTCCCTATTCCTGCTCCAAATGTGTGAAGTGATTAGAAGGAGCATAGCTAAATGCCAGAAAGATAAAAGGACAAAACACATGAAACCAGTTCTGGGATTACTCTCCCACTGTGGTGTAATGATTTAAATGTCTTTAATATGCCCCATCCTGGAAAGGAAACAGCTAAAGAGTGAGTCTTAACCCAAAGCTGGAAAGGTAAAAGCTGGGGACAGTTATAACTGGTGCTGAAGAAGAATTAGTGTAATGTGAATAATTTAAAAATAATTTCTAATGATTTTCAGATATTTTAAAAACAAGTAACTGATATCAGTATTGCCTACAGTGCCAAGACCAGTGAGATCACAAAATTAGCACTCGTATATTACTGTGTGGTTCCCTTAGCCCTTCTATTTTAACAGCACACTAATTTTTGACATTCTTATTTGATGGAAACACAGTAGGAAACTAACAGCAGTTTTTAAAGCCACTGTCTCCTTAGACTTAGTCTGATCTCTCTGTTCACAAGACACAAACTGTTAAGCGTATGTAATCTGAAGGACAATAAATAAATATTCACAAAACATATTTGCATTTATGATCTTCCTTTAGCTAATTGTGCCTGTTTGATTTAAAACTTAGGCAGGAGTACCTATTTCTTGCACAAAAATTTTTTTTCTAACCCTTCTGTCTTTAGACAGTCATCAGGAGGAACAGAACTACATTGCCTTCAGACAGCTTTCAGAAGGAAATATAGTTTCAAAGAAGCACGTTTTTAGTTTGACTGTGTTCTGTGGTTTGATTGTTCTGACCCGTTTCTGTCACCTTTAAGTGGTGGAACAGAAACCTTGACGGTGAGGGGCACTAAGTGGTGGAATCACTTTGCAAAAATATATCTGGAGTCATGGTATCAGAAAAGTAGCTGAAAACCATACAAATCAGAGTAACCATGTATTGGCATGAGCTGCAGAGGACAGTAAGTGCAGTAAGTGATCATGTCAAGATTTTGATGGTCTTACCACGTTTCACTAAAGTCCAAAGTTACCGAAGACTGTTTCTCCATGGAGTAGGGAGTTATCTCCACAACCTCTGCATGGTAAGTTTGACGACCATAAACCAGAAGAGAGTACTACATCTGAGCCTCACAGCTGTGAAAGCAGATAAATGCATGTGGGTAGAGGGACTCTAGCTCATAAGGAAAGAGGCATGAGGTCCCTTCTTCCCTACCTCCCTTTCTCCTATGGAAAATCTACCTTAGGCATTGAGGTACTTTAGAGAGGATTACCCGTTTCTTTTAGGATTTGTTTAAAAATCCTTCTCTTCCTCCAGGTTGTAAAGGGCAGATGGAGCTTTAGAGGCCAGAAGAGGGAATATTATTAGCAAACATTCAGATGTTATTGTGCTGGGTGACCCATTCATTTTTTTTTTTTCAATAATGTCTTATAACTATAATGTTATGATATCTTTAACAGCTATTTAATGATAAACATCCAATTTTTTAATTAAACTACATAAATATGAAACTGATGTTTACACCAGTCTTGAATGTTTGAAATTAGTCCAGCTGGAGATTTAGTTTGCAGCCTGGACTGCTGAGTAATCCATACTTGTGTCTTAACACTGTTGTCTTCAGCCCCTGCTCCCAGTTTTACCTGAGGAGTAGGGAATCTCAGCAGCTCAGTGAAAATAAGACACTTATTCAAGAACAAAATTCTTTTAATCACAGTATTTAACCATTCAATATATCTGTATCTTAGGTCCCAATGAGAAAACAGCAGTGCTTGAAAATTGGCCTAAAGGACTGATAATACATTTCCAAAAGGTGGCCTGTTTCTATAGTTACAATGCTTCCTTGATTTTTGACCGGATATATTTTCGCAGCTTGTAAATGTGCAGTGAGTTATGCATCAAGAACTGCAACCATTTTGTTAACACACAGAGGAAAGATGGCACTTTATTTTAAAGGCCTGATCTTTCTAGCGGAGGACTTACAGTGATTTCAGTGGGGGTCTGGCAGATCAAAGGCATAGGATCCAAATGAATGTGGAAATCAGCAGCAACTGGGCTTCCTAAATTGTCAAGAAGAGAGAATTTTTTGTTGTCTCTATGGGATACCACAGCTTAGCTTCCTTTTGATGATGATTGCTGGAACATACTGCCAGACAGAATGATTTTTGGTATTACCTAATTTGTACAGCAATGCAAAGTTATGGTTCTGACACACTTCATATTTTATAAATCCTCTACACATTTAGTTATTTTTTTTTTAGTCTTACTAGGCTTGCTGTCGAGTTGATGTTTAAACCTGTCTTTTATATATTCTTAATGAATCTAAGTGAGGATATAACTGATGAATTCAGACATCTGTGAATCTATGTGATGGTGTATGAAATTAAACTTTAAATATTATGTGCATATGTTTTCTGCCTAGTTCTTGACATATTGAACTCTTATCAAAGTAAGATGTAGAAAATGGATTTTCTGAAGGATATATAATATTATTTCTAAAGGTACTGTGGGTCTTTGTGCTCCTGGGCAAAGGTAAAATTTGATTCTTGAGCAATCCCTAATCGTGGGCTAGTCTTCTACAAATTATGGTAATAATTAATTAATTGAATTATGTGGAATTAAGGACAAGCATATAGTGCTGGATGTTATTTTAGCTCATTGGGATTGCTCACTGTTTTCTATTATTGTTTCGAAATGTGTTTTAGCCTTCTTTTGTTGTGCTGGTGAAGTATACCAGCAGAGGATTGTGCAACAAAAGGTGATAGACCCTCAAATAAACTTCACAGGGTTCCTGTGATAAAAGAGCATTATTTGCCACAGATAAACCTTGTTGTTGCATTATAGCAAGTGTTATTTTTAGATGAGTAAAATAAGAAATAAATAAGTGACTTGCCTGAGTCATACAGTGATGTTTTAGCAGGGAGATGTCTACAATAGAGATATCCTGACTCACATTCTTTGTTATAGGATAAAGGGTTTTTTTCTGGAACAGACTAGATTCTGACCTGGGCTTGTCTGTGACTGTTGTCCTCTTCAAACTCCTTGCAGAAACATCTTGTGAGACTCTGTCTCAGAGGAAAGAGGATGGTCTTTGATTGAATTTGACAAGTGCCTACTTTCTCTCTTCCCAAGGGAACTAAAAGAGAAGATTCAGCCTGAGATCTTAGAACTGATCAAGCAGCAACGTCTCAATCGACTTGTGGAGGGCACCTGCTTTAGAAAACTCAACAGTCGGCGTCGACAAGGTACAGCTCAGACTGCCTAGTCTGGCTTTTTATTTTCACTTTTGTCTGCAAGATGAGATGAGGAATACTACTTTCACTGGCAGGATCCGTGCTGTCTTGACTGCGTTTACCAGAAGGCATCTGAAAGCATCCTCAAGTAAGAGTTGTTGTAGGATTTCCTGTGTTTCCCTGAAACTGGTTTTGGTTTCATCACACAGATGATCTGAAACAAGTCCAGCATTTCACAGAAATCCCAAGCAGCAGTCTCACACTCTGAACTGAATATTTTCATTTCTGCCCGAGTGTCCAGGCTACTATATCATCTCAAAGCAAAGTCTTTGCCTCTGCAGGAATAGCACATGAAACTTGATTTTGAATCTCAGACTTGCACCACCTTTATATAGGCAACGAGCTCATTCTGCACCACTCTCTCTAGTACTGCCTGTCTTTGTGATTTGTCTTACATTACCATATACAATAGTTATATTATGATGTTTTGTGCCTTCATATGAGTACTTGATTGATATGAGAAGATTGTTTTCCCAATTCTATGAGTCATTCCTCAGTGCTAGATCCATAGCTCATTCTATACAGTAAAACACCCTATGGTTCTTTTCCCCTCAGAGAGGTACACTTTTTTCTTTAGACAGCATAATGGCGACATAGTGTAAATTCAGGAAATTAATTAGAAGTCATATCCAAAAATTTCCCTTTAAACTCTCATTTTGTGAGGATTCAGATTGCTATTTGTTTTCCTCTGTAAATACAGTGCCAATTAGAAAGTTACAAAAGCTGAGAGTAAGAACTGACAAGGATCAGTATTTGAGGCCTTCAGATTAATTGGGGAAAACTGCGTTATTCACAGAGAGAAGTATACCTGCAATACCTCCTTACTTGGAAACAAGGAAGCAATTTTCCTTAATGTGTATCTTCTCTGTCCTGCGTACAAAAGCCTATGAAGCCCACTGCACAGAGTTTAGGGAAAGATCATCAATATTCCACTGTGACTTTCTATACAGACTGATAGAGAGGCATGATACATGTTTTCTCTTCATCAGCATACTCATGAACTGAAAGCAGATAAAATAATGTGTAGTTTGGTTTGGCTATCAGTAGTGAGGCTTGTTTATTTTATTCCTCTCAGAGCTTTAATCCAAATGACTGAAATTCTGGGGAAGGAGCAAAGTTTGTAGCAAATTTTCTTCTTTTGGCAGATCTCCTAGACAAAGATAGGCTGTGTATTTTATTCTTAAACTGTTCATGATTTATAGGATCAAAAGCCTTAGGGGGTGTAAATTCATTTGACTTATATGAGTACAATTGAAGTTAAAAAAATAAATATTTTTTAAAAATCAATGTAGTCTTCTGGTCCTCAGTTAAGAGGGCTACTTTGTATCATGCCTTGAAGTGAATTCTATAGGCTGGCAGATTAATTGCTTTGATGTCATATTTATACAGGCCAAAAAAAGTTCATGATTCTTTGGAACAAAACATACGACCATGCCTAAAAGAAATTTATCTTTTCTGAAATACATTGGTTTTCACAGATATGAGCCCATTTAGGAGGTCATGTTTCCACATACCCTTAAGAGTTTGTGTGCTTTATGTTAGACTTCCTGTATCCCCTGAAACAGAAGTGTAAATTACCCCCTGAGAGGGAGGGAGTAGGCACAACCATTGTAGAAGATGATGATGCATAAGGCCACCAAGGCTAAACTCAGTATGATCTATCGCTATACAATCTAATGAAGCATGTTTGGTATATAAGCTATTCAACTGAGATCCTTTTTTAGGTATGTACAATGCCTGGCACAGTCCAAATAGCAAATACTGGCAGCTGGCACAGAGCAGAAGAATCTCTCTTGAAATCGGCATTTATCCTTCAGGGTCTCCTGTACCCCAAAGCAGAACAAACTGTAAGACCAGGACTGTCATGATGTCAAAAGCTAGGAGATGAAGTAAAGTGAATGGAGGACCAGAGATTTAGCTAATGATACTGAATGTCATGACAAACTTTCAGACAATTCCTCTGAATGTCCTGACAAAAATAGTACAAAGTCCCAAATTCATGAATGTGTAATCTGTTAGCTTTGCCTCCCCTCCCCATCTCCTCTCTCCTAACCCACCTCCCTGTACATGTACCCTGTGCTACCTCAGGGGATTCAGGACCCCTGTCACCTGCCTGCTGCTACAATTGAATTCACTTGCCAGGGAGCATTAGCAAGGCCCTGAAAGGGCCGTGGTCCATCCAGGTTGATATGGAGCTGAAACAGAAATGAGTAGTGCCCTGAGGCTTCATGATTTGCCTGTTATGTGGCAACCTACTTGTAAGAGTAGCAAGATCAGGGAAGTGTTATACTTTAGTATGTATATGCTTTTTATACCTTTCCCTTCTTTTTTTCCCTTGAGACAATTCTGGAACAAGTGTCACAAATCTACAGATTGTACAAGAAGAACCTGAACATGCCCTACACATGAGAAGCTGACAGCATTAAATTGCCCATTTAAAAATAATTAACAGACATTAGCCCATGATAAAGACTCCAGAGCAAACTTCTGTTAAGATTGTTGTTTGAACATGTGGTAGGACACACATGGTTAGTCACAGTAAGTTGAAAAAACTGACTTACAAAAAAATGAGAAGAGAGTTTACAGCCTCTTATGGCCCTTTGAGAGGAGCTGAAACACTTTCATATATACTTGGTATTGGAAAGCCTCCAATCCAACAGGTTATTAACTGGGGAGATGCTGAAGATTAAGCTGTGAGGTATCTGTAGTCAGATCTCTGCCTTTTGTGTTTCAGCACAGGATTATCATAGCAGGGTCTCTGTAGCTGAAATTCAGAAATGTCATTGTTGTCCCTGCAGGATCCTTAGCACTTTCAAAAAATACACGGCCTTTCTCTTACCAGGTTTTCATAGGAGAACTGCAGAACTAACTCCTGTTTTTAATAAGTATCTTAATCAGTTGGAAATAAAACAGCAAAATCTAGGCTGCCCTTCTGGTCATTGTTCAACAGCAGATCATCAAGCTCTGCAAATCCCCACTTTGTTCCTGGACCGTGAACATCCACTGAACAGACAGACCTCTTCAGCTTTCTCCTTCCTCAGATAATTCCTAAAAGAAAGGGAAGAAGACTAAAGTAAAAACCTGCAAAGTACTCCACACACCCAATGGTTATTATTTCCAGTAGAGCTAAGTAGCAGATAAAGGCATTTTATTGAGGATAATAGATACCTCTGATGCTGTCATCTAGTACACTTCTAGTATATGTTGCTGGGTGCACTCTTGGAAATAAATTTCCCTTTTAGCTTTATAAAGATTATAGAGAAATTGCATGTTATTGAAGTGCTTTTGCAGCCAAAGATGAGGTTGGTTAAACAGTAAGTTTTGGAAGGGAAGGAAACCCTGGTGATATACACCATTAAATTAAAAACATGAGGCACCATGGAAGTAATCTGGAAAGAGAAAGCTTAAATTAAAGCAAAAAGTCTAGTGAAAACAGTTTTCCAACTCTTGCTAGGATAAGTAACTCACTCTTCTGAACAACACGCACTTTTGTCTTTTTTTCTGCCAAGCTCTCTTCTACTGCTACTTCATCCTACCCTCCATAGTCTCACAAAAAAACATAATATTCTGTGAGTGCATGTCTTGCTGAGAGGAACCATTTAAACAAACATGCCTCCAACATTGCCACAGGTCAGTTACTCGGCAGTCATTTGGAGAGCCTCCTGGCTTTATTAAAGCAGTTCAAGTGAAAATATCACTACAGCTGTATTAGAAAAAGACAATACAATGAAAGAGAAAGGATGAGCCCATATACATATATCTAAAATCTACACAAATACATTTGTTTTCATGGGTATATTTAAAAGCATGTTCCTATTGCTAAATCTGTGAGAAAATTTTTCTTTGGACCAAAAGCTTCTTTAGTAATCTTGAGCATATCTTGGGAAAAAATGTGTACTCTCAGACTTCTCTCCATGCATATCTGATCTATTTTCTCCCTGGATTCTAACAATAGAGCACTTCTGTTCTAACCACAGCACTTCTTTGTCTGGAATAGTATTGTTAAGGGCATATGAGTCATTGGCCATTAATGTACTTGGAAACACACTGTGTAAATGGCCAGGCACTCTGTTGCCCGTCAGCAAAATGTTCTGTGCTCTACTATTTGTTCACTGTTTGGAATATTACTCTTGTAGCCAAATTGTAGCTGATTTTGTTATTTGGGATTTTTTTTAACCTCATCTATAATCTTGTGGTGGTTTTTTTTCAAACCACCACAAATCTTCAACAATGTACTGTGATATGTTTAACCCACTGGCTGCTCTAGCAATTATCTGGAAAACATAAAAATTTGCTTGAAAACTTTCCAGGTAAAAACCAAGAATGATTAATCCTGTTTCCCAAAGAAGAATTTCTAGCACCTTAATTTGACTGCATCAATGGTCATTGAGGTAAAAGACATAAGGACTCACCGGAAAGTCAAATAATGTAGTGTCCAAAAATTGTGATGAAATCACAAGTCCACATCATCTCTAAAGACTCTGTGGTTAGCAACTGCCTTCCCCTACAGCTGCTTGCTCTGAGGAGGAGTTTTACAGAGGCAGGTATAATAACACTGGATACAAAATGAGAGTAGTAGTTCATAGAAGGGACTTAATTTTTGGGGCAAATGCATAAGCCTGGGCCTAAAACCAAAACAAACCCCACTGCTTCCTGAATACACAGTTGCTCTACTCCAGAGTGCACATACACACAGATCTGCTAGCTGTGGAGTACCAGGTCTTTTGAGGAATGCCTTTTCTGTCTTTAAAGCCTCATGTGGCACTTCAACTCTGTTAACTTGGGCTTTAGAGTTCTGGAGGGTTTGAACAGTTTTTGTTTTATAAACATCACTTTCAAAACATGGTAGAAAAGAACTTTTAATTCTGCTTTTGATTGGTTGGTTTGGGGTTTTTGTTGTTGTTGTTGTTATTTATCAATTTAAAGCTCAAAGTAAATGCAGGCCACTTCCTATGTGGTGTTCTGTAATTAAGACTTCACCTTTTTTCTCAATAGAAGCAATTTCATATAATTTTTATTTTGACTGCAGCATTATTCAATACACTACTTTTCCAATAAAATTGTGTTCAGCACCTACACTACAGTAAAATAGCATGCATCATGTTTAAAACTGTTCTCCTCCAAGGCACTGAGATGTCATGTGAGTGGGATATTTTCTGATACACTCTTTGTAGCATCATGTACAGCTGAAAATACCTAAGTGGGAAAGGCTGAGGTGGTTGTAGAAGCAAGGGTTGCTTCACATCGCTAACATGCTGATCACCCTCCTCAGCTGGGCTGGTGCAGTCATTTAGTAGCTGTGGTTGAAGAAACCTTGTTAGTTCCGTTTGTAGCTTTCATTTAAGGCCTTTTCCCTTGTCAGCAAGCCTGTGGCACAGCAGCAGTTATTAGTGAGCCCACAAGAGAATTGTGACTGGCATGCTTCAACCTACAGTCTATGGCTATTAGTTTTTAATTAACCTTGGGTTATGGGGAATTGCTGTGAAAGGCTCCTCATGCCATTGGAGCTTGGGTTTCTAACCATAAAGCCACCCCTTCCTAAAATGAAGTAAGACATTTTCATGGAGGGGTTTTCCCCTCTTTTTATTTTGAAGTAGGGCATTCAAAGAGAACCGAGGTTACCAGAACACTAACCCTTTGGAGATTAAAGAGCCAAACCCTTGCTAACAACATCAACCCCATTTGTGAGAAATTGAAAGGAATCAATGGTAATTTTTTTTTTTCAGTTACACCATCTTTTTGCCCAGGTCATTGAGAAGGGAGTGAAACCATGTTGGGTTTTATTCAGAAAAAATTACTGTTTTAATTTTAGAGTTGGAAAGCAAAATTCCTTTGTACATCCTAATAAACAATGAGGTTGCAGTGAAAGCTAGATATGAAACCCTCCTGCTACAGTTACTAGAGGCTTTTCTTTAGGCATAATGGTCTACCATCAGATTTAATGGGGTATATTTTTTGAGCATTGTGTTCCCTATACAAGGTATGAATATAGAAAATTTTCACACGCATTCTTCTGAGATACACAAACTGTCTAACAAGTGTGTATATGCTCTCTTTGTGTGTGTATATGCTCTTCAGATGAGAGTCTGCTGAATGAGGGTTCCTGCTTGCTCTAGTTTCAAATCACTACAAAAATTTTGCAAGTGGGGTCTTCTTCTTGGTCCCATACTGTGCCACACTGTATGTACCGCTTACAGTCCAGAGATGCTTATATTTCAGCAGCTCTTTTTGTATGCATCATAGAATCATAATCTCAGGCTCTCTACCAGAAGTCTTTCAGTGTTGTGCATGCCTGTGAGGTAGATAACCGGGATCTCTCCCATTGCCCTTTTAAGCCTTTGCCAAAAGTTTGTAAAGTTTTTTGAAACCTTTTTGTAGAAGGGGTTGCACACTCAGGAAGTTGTTTGAAGTGTATGGGATTTTTCCCTCAAACATTTTTACCTGCCACGACAAAGGAATTTCAAAGGGCATGTGAAAGCCCATTTTTGCCATTCAGTTGCCTCTTTCTGTTTTACTGCATTGCATTTTAAATGACTGGCCAGGGAACTGGAGTGTCCTTCAGAAAGAGGCTGGGTCTATGAAGCCAATGTTTTACTAACAGGGCCAGGAAGCCCTGCCTTTGCTAACACTCCAAATGAGCTCACATATGCAGGCTCTGGTGGTTCTACAGCTACTCTGATGTTTTATCCAAACTGTGGTTCCGCTCGCTCCCAGCGATTCCAGCACTGCAGGGCTGTGTCAGTGCTGACATTTCCCCTAAATTGTCCCTCAGGCTGCTGCTTGGCACGGCATCAGCACTGCCAGTACAAGAGAAGCACAGAGTCAGAGAAGCCCTCTGCCCCCCTCCACTGGCATTTTAACATGTAGCCTTGCTCTGAGCTTTTGGAGATTCATAGCTTGGATGTAACAAGATTGTATTCTTGACAGCTTAACGTTATGTGATCTACTTATTGAATAGAAAAGGCTCTGACAAGGAGGGGTAACCTCTTTTTTGCCATTTCAGAAAGGGAATTGGCAAGCACCATCCTTGCACACGAGATAGTGTGGTGGCCCAGCTCTGCAAAGGTGATGTTCTTCACAAGAGCAGATTTTAACAGATATTGTTAAGGGGGATTATATCCTCTGAAGCATGGGTTGTCAGGAGATATAAATGTACATCTCCTAGGAAGGACTGAAATGCAAACTGGGATGTGGACTGCATGGTCACACATACCTTTGTGACCATGCAAAGCACTGAGTTATCTATAGGACAAGGGACTTGACGTCCGCTTTTTAAGTCTTTGTGTGTTTATTATGTCCAGTCCCTCCATAAATATGGGGGTATTCTCCTATGTCTATAAAAAACACATGAGTCATGATTTTCATAAAGTATGGGATATTTCAAATGTATCAGGTTTTGGGTGTCCCACACAAGACAGCTGGCAGGGCTTAATTTTCACATTGGGTGCTAATATAGTGGGTGCTAAAAATGAAGCTTTTATGGGTACATTTAAGTTATTCACTCAAAGCATTGGTTACTTTGCCAGTCTTCTGTCCATCAGAGTATGTAATACCATTTAAAACTAAGTCAATTTTTCCTGCTAGTATTTTTTTGAGCCAGTGACTAAGTCAATAAAAAAACCTTGTAGATTAATGCCAGCTTTAGTTAATCAAGTAAAATTACTGAGGAAAGTCCCTGCCCCACTTTCCATAACCCCACACATTTCTTGTCCTGAAAGAAAAAACAGCCCTTCCCTGTAGCATCTTGTTTAAGTAAGCTTTCTCCTATGCTATTGATACTGGTGATGAGGACATGTTAGTGACCTTGTTTAATGTGTTTATTTTAACAGACAAATTTTGGTATTGTCGACTTTCACCTAATCACAAGGTCTTGCACTATGGAGACTTGGAAGAAAGTCCCCAGGGAGAAGTTCCTCATGATTCCTTGCAAGATAAATGTAAGTCATGCACAAAGATTGTGACACTTTTGCTTCTTTCATGCCAGTTTTTCTTTATAACTTGTAGTAGGTTTCTCTTAATATGGGACATTATAAACAGCTCTCTTTATGAAGATGGAGAGCAGGGGGCATTTGGTCCTGCTACTCTCCTGGGTTTGGCAAGTGTGTGTGAGGACTGACCTAAGCTTTTCAATGAGTTAATAATTTCATTCAGCTTGGAAATGTCATGTCTTTCATGGGGAGGAACACAGTTAATTTTCATTGCTCATCTAGCTACAGATGTAAAATAAAAATACTTGGGCATATTCAGAAGCATTTCCTATCCATGGAAACAAACAGTACAGTGACTGGAGGAGAAAGACATGGCAGGCAGAGGTCTTTTTCCTTATTGTGAGGAGTGGACTTATGATGACATGTTACTCTCAATACATGAACAGTATTGAGAGGACTTCACCGTTTCTGTTTACCCAGCTGGGAGAGGACAAACCTCTGTTGCAACTGCTACCAGGGGATTTACTGGGATTTTTCTTATAGATAAAAGGGGTCCTTCAGAAAAACGTACTCTAGTGGTTTCTCCTTCATCCTTAAACATGAGTTTTAGAGGTTTAACATACAATCCTGAGAAACTTTTTTATGCTAATGGAAATAATGACCGGTGTAGTTCTGTCACTGGGAGGTGACGTCAAGAAATCAAGCATTAAATAAGGAATGATTTCTTTTTTTTCTTTTCTGAACATTCTTGGCATTATCAAATTAGACACGCTTATACAAGTATTTTAGTTGGTAGCTCCACTTCTTTCACAGAATGGCAGAAAGACTAATTTTTCAGAAGTTTGAAATTTTTCCAGCCTGAAAATTGAGGAGTGATTTAAAATTTCCTGCCCTAACCTGTCTCCAGGCAACACCTTTTGAAAATTTTAAGTGCTCCCAGATGCATTCTGGGAGGGAAAGAGGGATGAGCCCGTCTGATGCTGGAGCCCTGGCAGTTTACAGTACATTCCCCTGTTTTCATTGCCTTACCGATTGCCTCAAGGATGTTCCACGCTCTTACTGCAGACTCGACAGAATGTAGGACAGGGTCTCACATTGCTGCACTGGCATGGGAGGAGGCTGTTTTCATGGACAAGGCTTAGAGAAATAGCTGTTGAACGTTATAGTAGTGTCAGGATGACAGAAGGATGAAAGTCACACTTGAAACGTGAGCACAGTTACAAGGCCAGCAATTCCCAGATTTGTTTGCTTTGACATGCTTCCATGCACAAACCCCTGAACCTGACTGTGAGCTTCATCTTGCATGTGCATTTTCTATAGGCTCTTGAGCCTCTTCAGGAATGTCAGAATTCCATGGGGGCAGAAAGCTCTTACTTTAGAAACCACTGGGCCAGACCCACATATTCCCTCTGCATGCCTGCTGGCAGAGCAGACACCAATGCAGTTTGACAAAGAGATGATTATTTCATCAATGTCTCAGGTTTTCAGCCTATGAAGGATATAAGATTTACCGCAGTGCTACCCACATTAGATAGAGTTTAATTAAACAAAGTTGAGAATATTGCAAGACACGAGGTTATAAAGCGGCACTATTGTTTGAAACTGTATCAGACCAAACTGGCCTGGGAATTTTACTGAATACTTTTCAGAAATATTCTGATTTTTTTTTTAATAGACTTATATTGATTTTTGGACTCTTGAAGTCTGCATATGGTGACAACTTGTCAGCATTTGGAAACAGGTCAACGGATGAAAGAGAATAGGTGGGTAAGAAAACAAGACCAAGAGAAGCAGCATAGGGCATTTTGTGTGCTCCTTGTCGAGCCTGAATGGTGTTTATCTCCAAAAATAAATGTGGGGTTTTTTAACCTTTTCACTTCTTTGAATGTCACCCTTCTCTTCAGGCTGGCAGAGTTAACAAGCCACGCAGACTCCATCTGGGACAGAAAACAATCGTCCTCTTTCTTGGGGTTTCATCTGTTGTGAGCACATCACATCTGTGCTCATGCCCTCCAGCATCTTCTAGTCAGCTTCTGATACCTTCTTAAGTCTTTGATTCTATTTTTCCAAAGCAAGGAATAAGCCAAGTTCCAGATACATAAAGATCAGGATGTCACGCCAGCCTGTGATCTCCCATAGTAACTGCATTCCAGATCACAGAGATCAAGTGTATGAAACCTGGAGAAAATCTTTCTTGGTTGAGAGATCTAACTTCAGAAAACCCTGCCTTATGCAAACAGAGAAATTGTTTTTCTGGGCATCTTCAGCAAGTGGCAGGAACTCTTTCTTCTTAAGAAGACCTTTCTACCATAGTTGCAGTCAAATATCTCCTTTACTTCCCAGTTTATCCTAGGATAAACTCTCTCCTCCCAAAAATAATATCTCTTCTTCACCGAAAAGTAGGGGAGTTTCAGAGACATAAAAATTCAGCAAGCCCACAGTATAAAATGCTGAGACTAAGGGCAGGAGAGTTGAGTAGTGAAGAGCAAATGATTTCCTCTTTCCATTTTTCATGCAAAGCAAGTCCTTTAAAAATGTCTATTATATCTCATGCTATCCATTTGACCATAGTGCTGAGGTAATCTGTCATAAAATACATAGTGCTGCTGTATCCAGTAGAAGAGAAAATGTATTCCTCCTCTCCAGTATTTCCATTAGAGTTTGTAAAGAACTGGGCAGTAACAGATTTTCATATTATTATGCGGTTCTACAGATACAATGCTTTTACGCAGCTACAAGGATAATGTATTATTTATGGATTGTAGAAACTGTCACTTAGTGACCATATTGTATTGTGGAGCATATAGATTCCCATAATGTAATTACTCTTGGAAAAACTGACTTTTGCTTGAAACTCAGAGAAATTTATTTTTATGTTTTAGTGGCCTCACTCTGTGAGTGACTCTGAGCAGCAGCAGATTCCGGTATTTTTTTCTTACCTTCTTTTTTCCCCAGTTATTTCTGATCACTTCACATTTTAAAGCAATTGGAATGGCTCATTATAAGCCTTAGTATTCCTTATTCCTTTTGGTACCAGAAAGCAACTAAACTGCTGATGGGAGTGAAATAGAAAACTATTTTAAAAAGTCATACAGGCTTTAAAAGCTTTAAGTGAGTGCGACAGGGTCCAGCTTGCCCAGCAAGCTCTCTCCAGCAGAGACTTTACCTGAATGCCTAGGAAAGAGCAACAACAGAGCAGGTGTATTACATTAGTAAGGCAGAAAACTATATGTTTTTGATACACAGGAGTACGCATAAATACTGTCCAGGCACATGAACACGTTTATATGAAACACTCTTACCCAAAGTAGTCTCAATAGGCAAGAAAAAGCATTCTCAGATTTTTATCCAGATGCCTGAGATTTTGTCAAGACTCATTGGTTCCTATTTTAGTTGTTTTCTTCCAGTTTTCTCTCTTACAAAAGGCTGGAAATGGCAAAGGAAATGGCAATTTTAACACATCAGTCTTGCCTCTTTTTACACCCTGTAGCTTTTACACACCTTGGTTATAATTAATTTTCTGGGTTTTGATTTTGTTTCTTTTTAATGCAGTGCCAGTGGCAGATATAAAAGCTGTTGTGACTGGGAAAGACTGCCCACACATGAAGGAGAAAGGAGCTCTTAAACAAAACAAGGTATAGTTCTCAAGTTGTTATGAACACTTACTGTGCAGAATACAAAGCTTGTCAACTTGACCTTCCCTGAAGTAATACAGGTATTTTTCATTCCAGCCTGCCATGTTTTCATGTATGCACACCCTTTGTTTTCACCTCAGACCATTTGAGTTAAATTATTGGGACAGCCTAACCCTCCTTCATTCATATTTCATGGCAGATGTGCATTGTGTGAGCACAGTTAGAATAGTCTTTAGTAGTGATATTTTCTACCTCTAAAGCAAAGCAACAATGACTGTTGGTACCTGCTCCTATATTGTCTCTGGTAAATAACTGGTTTGTTCCTGGTTCTCTGATGAGCTCACATTCAGTGAAACCTGCTAAAATTGCAGTTAATGTCCAGCTGATGATACCGTCAGGTCCAGTCAGGTAGAAGAACAATTGTGAACAAAAGGATGTAAGGTAAATCCTAGGCAATTAATGAGGCGTGTAAAGATGTATTAAGCACTGCATTTGGGAAATAATGTGTAGGAAACCATACTCACCTTAAATTAGATTTATGCTGCCTTTCAGAGTTTCAGATCAAGAACTGTAAGCTAACAGTAGCACTAAAATTATACAGTGCCAGAATCTTGCCAAGTTTCTGTTTGTAGGAATGGTCACCACATCAAGAAGAAGTAGAGTTCCAAATTCTGGCATCTTTAGAGGTGAAGGTTTCATACTGTATTATATGAGGTATGGTTGTAAATTTTCTATCAGGTGGTGCTCTCTGACCTTACAAGAAGCAGTGAGACTCTACTGGTGTTCAGTCTGACCTAGAACAACACCCTGAGAGGTCTGGGAACCAGATCAGAAGACTTGAATCAGAATTTCTAGTTATCTGAAACTGAGAAATTTTGGGTCCAACCAGAAAGAGATTTTGATGGACAAAATAGTGAAGAGTTCCTGCTTCAACACTTTGAGAATAAAATTCACTTTCAGAGCTGCAACTTTTCTTTCCTTTACTATGGACAGATAGGCAGAGCATCTTGAGTATTTTTTGCAATTGTTTCTCATACACAGAAGTTGCTTTAATTCTCTCAGGATACCGTCATCTCCTTTCAGCATTGGCTTTACGTGGTAGGAAATTAAAAAGTCGTGCCAAGTGAGGAAAAAGTCCCGGGAGTATTTTTTTTCCTTGTTGATTTTCTGAATCAGGGCACAAACACACACACAGGAGCACAATAGATTGCGTACGACTCCTACGTCATGTTACAGCTGAACCATCAACAGCATTTGGCTAGTGCATTTATATGATGCATATAAAGTATTTTGAGTTCTTCCTTGTCCTAGCACTCATATGTCCACACAAAACAGAAAGATGGAAAGCAGTGGGTGGCAGTGATGGAAATGTGTCATCATTATGAAGCAGTAATGTCTAGATAGTATTTAATGCTAAATAGCAGTGCTGCAGATCAGTTTGTCCTCAGCTCTCAGCGTGGCCCCACTTCCTTAGGTAAAATTGCTTTTGACTGGTATAAAATTTCTGCCTGAGAATATGAAAATCAGGAATTGATAGATGGCATGGCTGCATCCTTGCCTGGAGCATTCTGTTTGTGACCAAGGCAATGATAATTTTGATGTTTTTGCTAATTCTGATGTGGTGCAGGGTTTTTGATGGTTTGGTTGTTGGGGTTTTTTTTTATTTCCTCAATTCCTTGTTTCTTCCTCTGGGAAGCACAAAGTTTTTGAAATTAGCTATCATCCCAATCAAATTGTCATGCACAACATTGCAACTGCTTAACTGACATCATAGGAATAACACATCGTTGTTTGCAGTGTACCAAGTTAATATGGATAATGAAATTAAAATTTTAAAAAAACAACACACAGAACACAATTCAGCTGAATTTAGTGTATGAAACCTTTCACTTTCTGAAATTTCACAATCAGTGATGTATTTTTTAAGAGACCTTTTGATGCTGTGCTTTCTTTGTACATATATAACAACCACCTTAATGTTTATTCATTGACAGAAAAGAAAATTGACTGGCAGAATGCCATGCTACGAGCATAGCTGGAATTGGCAAAATGTCCATAACAAAGGCTTCAGTGTCTCTCCATTTGCCAGCACATGGCCATTATTTTTCCAGTGGGATGATTTAGAAGTAAATAAGAGTTAAACTGAATTGGAATTTGCATGCATATGAAGCTGGAACGACTTGATAGGACCAGACCTGAATCCGTTGTTGTTCATCTTGCTTGTGTTTTTAAATTAGGTTAAATTTTTAAGTCCTCATTTCTGACTCTTAAGTCATATTAGTGAATTTTAAAGAAATTAAATAGATTTTGCAGTCTTCAAAAGAAAGCATGAGGGAATCTGGAAAAAACATTGCCAGATATTTCAAAGTGTTCTTCTATCATCATTTATTTGCAGATGTGGCAGGTTTCAGGCTTTGTACCTTTATAGTCAGCTGAAATGGTTCTGCTCACTTCCCTGTTGAATGAAGGTTCTCTTCTATTTCACGTTGGTTAAAAAAGTTCCCTGCCACTGCCTGTCTAGGTGGTTCTTTGGGGTGGATCTTCTGACTCTGGCAAGAAAACTCAACATGGCAAGGTCTCAGCCTTCAGTAAAGACGTGGGAGTTTTGAGGCTGTTGAAGACAGAGTAGGCAGAACACAGTGAGGTCATTCCATCTGTATGGGATCGCTCAGCCACAAGCACCTAAAATGCCTTTTCATGAAAAATAGCTTGTCTCTGGCCCGTGTCAGGGGCCAGAGGAGACTGGGGGTGAGAGAAGCTCTGGGCACAGGAGAGTAACCTTCCCTTCCTACTACCTACAACAGCTTTCCCCATAGAGCTGAAACCAAGGAGTGGGAAGTATCAGCCTGCAGTTGCAGAGTCTCTTATTCCCTGTTTTCAGCACAGTTCAAAAGAGAGGCACATCGTGGGTCCCGATATTGCCACCTTTGAGAAGCGTGTAGGGAAGGAGAGGTCTGACTTGTGCAAGGGTGGAAGAAGTTAGGAGTGCCAAAGGAGTGTGTTCAGCAGACTGAGGTGTGGGAGGAGGAAAACAAAACAAAGAGAGAAGGAACAAGGTGGAGAAAATGTGAGAGAAAAAAAGACCAGAGAGAAAAAGAAAGTGGTGAAAAAGGCTGGAGTGGAAAATTACTTTGAGAAAGGCTGAGAAGTAGAACAGAAAAGGGAAGAGAAAATCACAGATGGCTGATACAGACTGACCAGTTTTCTTTTAAGAATTACCAGTTCCTCCTTGTCATTGATGATAATGTAACGAAAGCAGGTGGGGTCTCTGACAAGTCAACCAGTTCAACCACTGAGACCACTATCAGTGTGGAGGGCCAGTTGGCAACTCCAGCTCCTTAAGCTTCCATTTTCCTTGACAGTTTGCTATGTATAAGGTGACATCGATGCTGCCACCTGGAAGTTGTAATTCCTAAGCCTTTAGTGTGCACAGAAGCCAGCAAAGAAGCTGAACGGTAGCCAGGGCTGCCAAACTCACACTTTTCCCCAGAAAGGGAAGCTTGGTGCCCTAAGGTGTAGTCTTTTCTCACTCTCTACCTGACTGGAAATGACCAAAACTTTGGCTCCCTGATATATTCCTCTTCCAAGTAGAGATTTTTGTTCTCCTTTTCCTTTCTTTGAGGTGAAGAAATTAAATTCCTTGGAATTTCCCAAAGGACAAATATACAGAGATCAGGCTTGTAAGATTGTTGACCTCTATGAAACATCATAGTATAGCAAATGACCTTCAGGAACATCATAGTATAGCAGTACAAGCCCTTTTTTCGGTGCTACATTTTATTTTCACAACCTTAGTTGCATTACTTGGCATGTTCTGCCAATAATTTATAACACTATCTGAGGGGATAATGCCAGGTTCATGTGGGCAGAGGTAGATCTGTTTCTGTAATGAGGAACATCACTCTTAATAAGGTGTGGCTGAGAGACATGCCTACAACACAGAAAGGCTCTGTGAGCCCTGAGCCATTTGTTTGCTGATTGCACCAGCACTATTAGTATCTGCACCTTCCATGGGGATTTAACACAGCCTTGTCTCCTGTAGCCTGGCAATACAGCAAGTTGAACCTAGTAACTAAACTCAAGAAAACCAAGAATATTTCCCATGAGAAGCCTGACCTCTAACATCCAAACTTATCCATAAAGATTGCAAGTTTTATGATTCAGACTCTGCTCTTAATCACACAAGTACAAAACCGAAATAACCCTTACTGAAATCCAAATTCCTATGTCTAGTTTCGGACCAGGAGATCAGGGGTAGAAATCTAGAGCAATATTTATGCTGCAGTCTGTGCAGTCAATTCTTCCATTTTAAAACTTAGTGTAGCAAATGTCAGAAGCCATTCTCTTGTCACTGCTGGCAGTGCAGGGACTGTTGTCAGCTGAGAGACAGCAAAAGTCATCAGTGTGGTGGGGCTCAGGAAGTCAGGAGGCAAAAAGAACAGGACACGTGATACAGATCATAGTTACAAGTCAGCACTCTACTATGTAGCAGGGTCTTTTTTCCACAGTTAATATATCCATATCAGCTAGCTTACAGTTGCAAAATCCTTGTACTGGCACTCATAGTGATGTGTGCAATAACCATAATATGACAACATCTTCGTATGCTCCCTACTGGTCACTGGAAGTTCATTATTTATTCAGATTGATTTGGTTTCCCATAGGAACCCAGGTCCAGGTGACTTTTAGGGAAGGTCAGTGCTTGAGGAATTCACTTAGGCACCTTTTACAATTCCAGCTTCAATGCTTAGGGCGAAAAAAGATGATTGTTTTTTCCTTTCCTGAAATTCATTTGGGTCTTTAAATAACCCAGACAGTTTGGTTTGACTGAGGCTGCTGATTCTGGTTCAGGTAGAAACAAAATTACAGAAATCTCCTGAGAGTGAATAATTTAATACATTTCCAGCAGTGAAAAGAACATAAGTACATACCAGGATATTAATTGCCCTGGCAATATTTTTGACACAGGGAATCAAACCTTGCAGAACTTCCAAATTTAATCTATACAAATGGAAGAAAATGTGAGCCTTCATGAAGAGTTTGTTGCAAGTGTATTATTATGCATTATATTGATTATGTTGATTATAGTCCTCACTATATTGCCTAGCTCAAATTTAAACTCAAATGCTAAAGTAATCCATGATCCCGTGAGCTACAGTCAGTACTGAGGTGGGTGAGTTTATTTTGGCTTAAGCATCTGTGGTGGAGTTCTTGCTGTGCCAGTCTCTTGCAGTGGTTTGGTACTGCTCAGCTTTGCCCAGACAGGAGAGTGCCGTAACTTATTTTTCAACTTGTTTTGGGGAATAAGGGATAGGAAAGAAAGAGAGACATGAATGTGTGAATACGTCGCTCATACAGCATTAATATGTGTTTCTTTGTATTGTTCCAGGAGGTGCTAGAGCTTGCTTTCTCTATATTGTATGACTCAAGTGGGCAGCTGAATTTCATTGCTCCAGACAAGCATGAGGTAAGTCAAGTTCAGACTACAGAAATTTTTTTGAAGCCATATTAGTTGCTTTAAGGCAAGAGACAGCTTTGTAAGAACATAATGGGCATCTTGGCCCAGAGTACCGGTCCATCTAAATCAGTGTCATGTCTCAAAACAAAGTGAGAGCCAAGGAATTAGTGTAGGAACAAGACCTTCTGCAATTTTCTTGCATATCTGAGCCACAGAAGGAACATGATTTGTATTAAAGATCAGGATTTTTAAGCCCTCCTGAAATATGAGCCATAAGAAAGAGAAATGAGAGAGCTCAGGCAGACCTTGCAGTTCCACAGGTCTTGCTCATCATTTCCTGATGTAATGGATTTCTTTTGGTCTACTCTACTTTAGTAGACACTGGAGAACTTTTTTGTGTGTTCACTTTAGCAAACTTTAGTTCAACCCTGGGGATTTTTACAGCCAAGCTTTCAAAGAATCACTGCCAGTCTCAGCTCATTTTGACAATGCCAACATAATCAGGGGTGGTTATACCATGGTTAGGTCTCAATTTAAGTCAAAGATTTGTGCTCTCCAGAATAGCATATCCCCTTAGTGTCACATTGCTTAAGACTATTCATGACAGGTGATCATAGAAGGCCCTCTCTCTTCCATCTCCACTGGGAAGCGTTTTGCAGTGGCTTTCACTTGTATAAAGACAGTGTAAATACCAATAGCAAGGATGAATGACAATCCCTTCCCTGCTCCCTTCTCTTACAAGAAAACACAAGAAAACAGACAACATCATTGCCTTTTGGGAGGTGATGGGATTAATTTGCCTAATTGTGTGGAAGCCTAATTGGATGTGTTTCTCTCAAAGAACTTTCAAGTAAAGGTTTAGCAGCATGCACTATATTAAAAAAAATCCTTCTTATTTCTAAAGCAAGAAGAGTTGGTGTTACATTTGCACACTTATTTTGTGTTATCACGTTTGGTCTTAATTCAGAACACTGTTGAGATGATGAACTACAGAAAATTGTATTAAACTGCATTATACTGTAGTGTTAATAAAGTGCATGACATTGTTTTACCAGTTAAGTGTATTTAGTTATGCTGCTTCAACATTTTCAGTTCTGAACTGAAACCTTCAAATAAATGTTAATTTTAGGAGAGGAAGTACAGTTATGCTCATTTGGGTTTTTCTATGGATTAATATTTAAGTGTCATTTTCAAGTATGTTCATTCCGGAGTAGTATTTGCTGGTCAGTTTTCATATAAGAGAAAGCAGCAATAGGATCCCAGGCACAATGTACCGCTGTAATTCCAAGCAAAGCATAATTGTCTTCATCCTCTGAACAGAACATATGTTCGATGATTTCTGATATAAATTCTCCAGAAACTGAATTCTAGACTGTTTCAGCTCATAAGAGGAAATGGTCTTGAAAATCAACAATTTTTTCAGCCACTATATCTCAAATATAGCCTATAGCTACAAGTGGATTTTAATGGTCTGAATGTTCAAAACCTGCTAAGGCACCCCACTGACTGGCAGCAGCAGTGACATGCACTAACCTAATTACTCATGATTGTGTTAAAACACCTATCATCTTTATTTCTCTTTCTGATCTTGTGCAGCTTCTTCAAAATAAAATTAATATGTTCAAAAAAATGGCCAGAGGCAGCTGTCTCTGCTGCCACTTGACAGTTCCCAAATGAAAGTTTTTAAAAGGACATCTCACTTCCTCTGTACTTTTCCATGGTCTGCAGAAGAGTGAGTTGTGATTAAAGTAGAAAATACACGTGTTTGGAGGAAGCACCCAGAAGGAAAGGCAAAGTGGCATGTTGTGAAGCCCGTGACTCTTCACCAAAGTAACTGGGGTGCCTGTCAATGGAAGTGCTAGTTTAGCAGCACTGTCAATCTGGGAGATTTGTTGGTGGCATCTCAAGATTTGGAAAGCTTTCAGGAATGATGTTAGTACATGGCAATATCAGGTCAGACTTGCAGGGTTTTTTAAGTACTTCTGTAGTCCTCATGATTGTAGAGTAAGTTGGAAGGTGGGAATTGAGCGTATCCTAAAAATAAAAACTGAACTAGGATCATAGGATAATTCTGGTTGTAAGGGACCTTGGAGCTGTCCCCAGTCTGACCTCCTGCTCAAAGCAGGTCAGCGATGAGCTCAGACCAGGTTGCTTGGGGCTGCATCCAGATGGATAAAGCCTGCACAACCTTTCTAGTTCCACTCTCTTGACTCCCAAGGCAGTTCTTTAATAAAATCTCATTACTGAACCAGGATTGTTGAGATTTGGACCTCATTCTTGCACACTTATGTTTGGCAATTCCCTTAGCCATCTGCTGAAGATTACTGGTAGCCAAAGGATTCAGTACTGTGAGATCACTCCATTGTATTTGTTTTTCATTTAAATACATAATAACTGGTTTCAACTACATAGCAAAAAGGTGGATTAATCTTATCCTTGATTTTTGACAGAGAAACTGATGAGGGAGGCCATAATTAGGTTTCACTGGAGTTTTATGAAAACGAATCTCTCATAAATTAATTTTTCAGTGGATCTTAGTCTCTTTTGCATATTAAAAAGAAAAAAGATTCTGAATGAATGCCTCTGTTTTTCCACTATCTCATTAGGATGTCTCTCTGCTCAAAATGTACAGGAGTTTAATTAGACGCACTTGCCAATATGTAGATTAGAGAGGAAGCCCCTTTTCCAGGCCATTGCACTAATCTGAATTGTGGCCAGAATTTGGTTTCTGTGGGCCCTGAATGAGTTATATCTGGAAGAGGAGAAAACTGCAGTTCTGCTTTCTAGTCCTCTGGGACTCCTCCCCAGAGAAAGCACTGGCCATACTCGCTGAGCAGGTGATGGACGATTTATGTCAGGGGCTGCATCTGTTGAATGGATGCTCTGTGCTTCTGTAACCTGAGCAGAGCCTTTTGCTTTTATGTTCCTTTCCTCATAATGAATTTGGGGAAAACTCTCCCAAAGAAAGATTCCAAGTCCATCATAAAAGATTATAGTCTGTTCAAAAATAACTACATTTCCAGGATAGCTTCTTTCTTTTCCTGATGTTCTACATACACTCCACAAAAAATGCATGCTTTAAAACTCTTCAGTGGCACACTTTGACAGCCCAGAATTGGCAGGCTAAGTTGTTTATTTAGTACTTGTTAGCAGGACAGCCTGAACTCTAAAGTCTCTTCTATATAGCTAATCTCATGTTAAAGCTGCAGCTTTACTTGCCAACACCCTGGGTGAAATCCTTGCTCTGCTACTGTTTTGTCACTGATTTAAATGGGTCGGATTTCACTTCGGATATTGAAGTGCGTTAACCCATACTATTTTTAAAATATGCCCTTTTTTTGAATGAAGACATACCCCAAGAGAGGGGTTTCTCTCTCTTCCTTAAAAATAATCCTCATTTCTGCTGTGGGATGAAGTCAACCATGGCTATCTTTAAACTTGGCGGTATTGTGTAGCAAACGGTGAGCTAAATTTAAAATCCATTTTTTGGCATGAAATCCAGCAGAAGTATTTGTTAGATAAAAATGCGGTTACAGTTGATTTAATTTTTCTCCTGCAAACTAGGACACAAGTTCATGATTGAAATCTTTATTTTGAGATGACAGCATTTGAGTACTTCTGTTCATAGTTGAATAAATGGCTTGTAGTAATAAATGAAAGTGACTTATTCAATAGAAGTTGACTCTAGATCACCAATCTCCCTTGGGTTTGTTGCTGATTTAAAATGGTTATTCAGCCCACGTTTATCACAAGCTGTCAGCTGTTGGGAAAGATGGCATCTTCTATTAGGAAAAAGCTAACAGTAAGGAAAAGGTTTTAGAGGTCAGTTCAGCATTTTCAGCATTTAGTATTACACCCAAGCAGCTTGACATTTAATTTTTATGAAGGATATAGCATTATCTGACTTGTTTTTGCAATATGTTATTTCATGTAAAACAGGCGTAAAGTAAGCATAGATATGTGAGACTATCTTTGTGCAAGTCAACTGATACCACTTAATCTATAGGAAAGCAAACCACAATAAAACTAGATAGTACAAGATTTCATAAACAGTCGAGAAGGATTTGAGGGTGAGATTCAGTTCACCTAAATTAACTGTCATGGAATTAAAAGTTTAGTTAGTGTAAGATAATCAGGCCTTTTTAATAAGTACTGGGGAAAGAGAATGAGAGGAGTAAAGGAGATTTATCCAGAGGTTCATTGTCCTAGGTTAGATATAACTCCCATAACTGCCGAAGAACATTCAACAGGAAGTTTGGAGGAGATAGCAAATTGTCAAACAACTAAATACTGTCATTTCTTCCCTTTTTTATGGAATTGTTTTTCCATTTTCTGAGCAGCTCAGTGAAACATGCCGTCTTCATTATATGAGCTAATAAAATTCATCAACCTAATTTTAGGTCTCTTTGTAAGTCCCTGTGGGAGCAATACCTGTAGAGGACCAGGCCAGACAAGCAGTTTGTGTATGAAAAGTCTATTAATGACAGTTTTTATCCTTTTCCTGTGCAGTACTGTGTATGGACCGATGGGTTGAACGCCCTCCTTGGGAAGGATATGTTGAGTGATCTAACACGGAATGACTTAGACACACTGCTCAGCATGGAGATAAAGCTACGCCTCCTCGACTTGGAAAATATACAGATCCCAGATGCTCCCCCACCTATCCCAAAGGAGCCCAGCAACTACGACTTTGTTTATGACTGTAACTGAGGCAGTCACTGAAACTTGCTTTGAAACTGGAAATATATTATAACTGGAGAGATATTAAAAAAAAAAAAAAAAAAGAAGAGTGTGAGGAAAAAAAGAAACCCACTTTTGCACCTTGGATTTTGGCTTTGGGGAGGGATGTAGAAACACCTGCATTCCTTCCTGTTCCCTTCATCCCTTCCTTCCTCATTCCCATCTTCCTCATTGCTCATCCAAATCCACATTGCTTTAATTACCTTGTAATTGCAGGCTATTGGCCTTGCTTAAGGCAAAGACTGCCACTAAGAAGCACCCTCCCAAGGACTTTTTTTACATTTTTAATACTGGAATAAACATTCTTAACTAAAGGACATTGTTATCAAACTGCATGCCTGTGAAACCCATGTGGCAGGGCAGAGGCTTTAACTGGAAGGAGGAGGGAGGTAGGGAGCAGAAGCAGCTACTGTAAGCAGAAGATTCCCCCAGACACTCAAAAGAGTCTGCTCACAACTGAATCCAATGTGATGATGAAACTCAACTGCTTCCCAGTGCTTGCACCATTCGTCACTGTCATTATCCTTTTCACTGTCATCTCAACTCTTGCCACCAGCCTTCACTCAACTGTGATCGGCTCCCAGAATGGAAAGTCTGCAGGTTTTTGCTGTACCATACGCTGCAATGCTGCAAGAGCTTTTAACTTCTTTTCCTCCCAGCTCTCACAATAGCCCCACACTAGCAGATCACTCTCACAAATGGTGTATGAAGCCACCAGTGCGTCCCATCCCTATAGCATTCCCTAAGCCTCAGTTGCCTCTAAAATTGGCTTGTTGCTATTTGAAGTGATTTTTATTTTCTTGGTCCAAAGTTCAACAGCAATTTTCACAAATTAATTACAACTGGCAAACATCCAGGTTTACATTGTTGTCATTGCTACAGTGTTAGAAATTTGCAAGGGATTTTTTTTGTACGGGTTCTAATTTTTTTATTTTATTTTGCCAAACAAATATATTTAATGAAAACTAATTTCATTGTGCGTACTTTTGGGGAACAATATTTTTACTTAATTTCCATTTGGAACATTTGCCCTGAAGGGAAAAAATAATATTTCCCTTCAACTTCACTGTTGAATAAAAACCTGAGTTGTGATGATTCTTGGAACTTTGTTTTTCTTCTGAAGTTGTCTTTTATTCTTTATGGTTCTTAGAAATTCTGAAGTGTTTGGTACGAAGAGGAGAGGGGAAAGTGGAACCTTTCTTAACTGCATCTGATTTAACTTTTTCATTTGTGGTGACAAGGATGAGATGCATCCAGATCAAGTAACCATTGCCATGGTTACATGAGCCTTCCTGTGAGAAGGATCCTTGTGAAATCCAAAATCCCAGCATATTGATGTGCTCATGGTCAGTTGAAGGCTGATGCCTTTCCTATGTTTACTGAAGCAACTGTCTACCTATATTTCCATTTCCTCCATCGAGAGTGTTTATGGCTGCAGCATAATTGTATGAGGAACATTTGAGTTTTGCAGGATGGATTCCTTTCATCCTCATGGTTTTCTAGGTATTTCTCTAAGTTCAGTATGTCTCACTCAAAAGTGCTGGGTCTAGATCTAGAGGGACCCACCAGCCCTTTCCCTCCAACTGCACATGCTGAAGAGAGATGTTTTTCTATGCGAGTTCCTCTCCTGCTCAGACACAGCTGAAAAAGACTGTGAAGGGGGTTTTATCAGAGCTTGTGCTAGTGAGAAACCCAGATGGTTATTCCCATTCTGACAGAGAAGACCTCAACTGAGGTGACCTTTGCTCCATCCAGATGGCTCTGGGGCAAACATCCTGACTAACCTCACACCACCTGAGGAGAGAAATTATGTCCTGCAGTGCAACAAAGAGAAAGATAATAAGAACATTGTATGAATTCAAGCGTGAAGGTCCCAAGGAAGTGCCTTCTCGAAGCTGGTGCTTGCATATTTTATGAATGCCATAATCTAACAGAACATATAAGTTGGTTTAGGTGGCAATGGATGGTAAAGTAAGGTAAAAGAAACTCTGAGTTAAATGCTCGAGGGAGAAGTTGCAGTGGACCATGGCCCAAGAGAAGATTCGGTCTTAATGAGAACAGAGATGTGCAACATAAGATGTGGAAATTTGAGACGGTTTATTCTGCAGAGCCTTGTCAAACTATAGCAAAGGTAGTCATAGTCAGGACATAGCAGAAGCAAAGGCACTGCTTGGCACTGAGGATTTCAAAGGGGTCCTGGGGGTGAGAGATGGAGATAGGAACACATTTCTTTACAAGGTACTGATGCTACCTCTTTTCATGCAGACAAAACTTGGAGCAGAACAGAGAGCTTGAGTTATTTTATTAGTTTCCCTGATCCAGCTGGATGGCTTAGCAGTACATAACCTTTGCTTCTTATTTGCAGATTTCAGAGTTGTGTATTGCTTTGTTTGGCTCTTATCACTTAGGAGTGAAAGGTGTTTCTTTGGCTAACAAACACTGCTGGCTCAGTGGCAATCCAATGCTGTGGCCTTAGCAAGTAGGCATCTGCATGACAGTCAGAAAGGAGCAAACAAAAACCCTCCTTTGGGGGACAACAAGGAGAGAAAGGTTAGACTTGCCTTCTCCACTACGGTGAGTGCCCCTAACTCCACCCCAGGAGTCCAGGGGAGGTGGTGCGAGAAGAGCTGGCAGCCCAGCCCTCCGTATCAACATCTCGTGCCCATCCACATTACACTGAGACACATCAACACCACTCAGACAGCACGGGGCTCTTGAGCATAAATGGCTGGAAGGGTGACACAGCCCATCAGCCCCTGTCCTACCCTGGGTGGGTGCAGCCTGACCGGGGTAATCCAGGTCTGGGGCCGGATAGATACCACAGCACTGGTACGTGGCTCTATCTCACTGCTTCCTGCAGCCCTACTTTGCAGGATCCCCAATTCCCCACATGGCCTGGCTCTTTGTATGGGTTATGCATCATGTGGGATGGTCACATGAGCAGGCATGCTAAATTTGTATCCGCCTACGTGTCCCACCCTGCCATAAGAAAGAAGAGGCTCGAAAGATGCGTTGGCGTAATAGCCCTTGCAGCTATTTTAGAAGAACTCCCACAGCAACTTGAAGGGCCGTGGTGCAAGGAAGAATCCTGCCTTCAGTTTCTAGAGCTGTCATATAGGCTCACTTCATCATTATGAAATTTAAAAAAAAAAAAAAAGTTAAATTGTGAACAAATATCCTGCTGCTTCCCATTCTTAAAAAAAAATAAATTGAGAATGAAAATGACAAATCCATTTGCTCATGCTGCTGTGTTCCAGTAAAGCTTTTAAGTCTCACATTCAAGGAGATGCAACAGGAAAAAGAATTGCTATTGAAGTTTCTGGTATAATTTCAAAACATTAAGTGGGTAATTGCTTGTAAAAGCCATAAAGGGGAGAAAGAACAAAAAAAAATCAGTCTAATTTTAGCTACTGCTTTGGAAATGACTTTGCTTTTGAAAGTTAATATATTCTTTTACCAGAAAACTTGAATCAAGAAAAATATGTATCTTCTTAAGTCATCTGCTTTCTCTGCTTGTAGGGACAAGGAGAAGAACAGCAATGCTAAGTAATCCTGTATAAAGCAAGCTATGTGTCAGAGAAACAGGGCTTTTATTACTTCTTTTCAGAAGCAATTCCTTTTTCAGTATGGAGAACTCTTTTATTAAACCTTACAGCTTGCATGGAAAAATAACCTCCTCATGCAAAGTGGCAGGTAGGTGCTGACTCTCTCTTGTGTTGCAAAATGACCGTGCAAGATTCTGATTACTTTATTTGCGAAATCCTCTTGTGTCTCCATGTCCTACCCAGAACTGCATTTTTCTTGCCTAGGGTGCTTGTCATCAATGTTTCTCTTCCATCAGTTTTCCCTGTTAATGCAGGCATGTCACGTGTCCCCTCAGCAACCCTGTAGCCCACCAGCTGCGATCACACAGGCTCTGGCCATCTCTCAAAAGAAGGAGGGGTGAAAGAAGAAAAGAAATCCCCTCCTGGCAGGGAAAGATGGAGAGAGGGGCATGAGCATAAAATGCCCCTGTAAGCATCTTCTCTTTGGTTGTTTGTCATTGCATTGTACTGCAGTGATTAGAGATGGCTCTGATGTGTCCAGCTCTACAGTGGTGCAAGCTGTTAATCCTGAGCAATAACCAGCAATGGAAGATGTTGGGAGCAGGAGGACACTCTTGTACTGCCATATCCCCCCTTCTCTGTTCTGTTGCTGCTGCACTGACAAGTAAATGGCATTAGCTTCACTGTCATATGAAAGTCATTCATCTAAGGAGCATAATAAGATTAATGTGAGATTTTATCCCGTTCTTGTTCCATTCTTCTTGAGAGTTAAAAAAAAAACTAATAAATTTAGTCCTTACTGACCTGGGGATATCTTAGGTGCCTGGAATACTAGGCATCTGACATAAAAAAAAAACACCCTTCTCCTTACAGCACCATCAAGGAGGTGAATTTAAAATCTCTGAAAACTCTGGAAGACAATCATAGGACAGAGTTTTTGTTACACAGCTGATTGAGCTGTCATTGCTTTCCCCAGAGCTTACTGAATCAGGATGAAACTTGCTCAGTGCTCCCTTCCTCCCTAGATGATAATTGTATTTGAATATTAAACATCCACATGGCTTACACAAGCTCCCTGATTAACAAAGCACTTACCCATGCAGCAGAAGATGTTGGATTTCAGTCTGATAAACACGTACCTAAATTTAGGTGGGTGCTCATGGACCTAGCTAGAACATGGTCTGTGTGAACAGGAAGGTAATTTTATCTGTCACTGAGTTTTCCCTACATGCTCAGATGCTATGCAAATAATGACTTTTTTGTCTGATGTGTAATTGGATCACCTGAAGTAACTGGGTACTTCAGAAGACTGAACAAGATGCCATCGGATTATTCAACGTCACTCCTGCTTCACGCATCTCTGGGACTTTACACAGAGGTTAAAGAATTGAAACAAGAACCCTTCCTGTATGAAATCAGGCTGAAACTTGAAAGAGTGGTGTCAAAAGCACAAATTTGTTAGGGCAAGGCTAGCCATGAATTTTTATAGTAAGGTGATTTCAAAGTGCTGAATCAGGGAACGTTGTCCTGCGGCAGCCTCATGAGGGTAAGGTTAGAAAGTACTGGAGACTGTTTCAAACTCATTTAGTGACATATATTTACACTTTATTTTCACTTCTTTCTGGGAGACCTTGAATGTCACTGAAGAGCAGAGCCAGTCTGGTGATGCTTAGCTTGTGGGGACATATGTAGGGCAAAGGAAACCTCTCCTTAGCCGTCCTTCTCCAAGTGGAGAGGTTGCTGTTGGAAGTAGGAGACTTTTCTAATCTGATGTGTTTTTTCAACACAGAGTTTCTCAGTTTTACTGTAGCCACCTCTTTGAAGGTGCCATGTAGAGAACAGTAGCTGTTGTGGTTTTATACTCTCTTGGAAGAGCCGAACGAGACTCTCATTTGGGGAGGTTCATGCAAATGCTCTCTCATCCTTTTTGCCTCTTGTTTATAGACCATCTCCTATAACATGTGACCTATGGGACAGCCACAAAGCTGGGTGACCCAGTGCTGTGTGTTCCAAGCAGGATGCTGGCCTGTAGTTCCAGCCTAGGGAGGGTATGGCCACAAGACATCAGTGCATGTAGAGGAGGAGAGGGAAAAGAGATACCTAATGTAAGTTTGCCAAGGGATGCAGCCAAGGGCAGGCTTTCTTTCCTGTGACATTTAAGGATCTGTCTTGAATGACTTTATTTCCATTGTTATTAGAGGATTTTTTCAGCCTGATTGAGTGCCATAGTTAGATTCTTCCTTGATGAAACCTCATGAGTCTAATTTTAATCTTGTAGGCAACATGGTGTTTCAGCCTAAACTGATTATGTTTTGGGATTCCTCCGGGTTGTTGTTAGGGAGAGGGAGGCTGGTTGTCTTTCGTTTAGTAAGAGGCAACATTTTTTTATGAGGTAAGTCCTTATCCTCTCAATTTCTCTTGAAATGCCTCATATTTAATATTCTCTTCCCACCTACCTGCCCCAAGGGGCGAAGGCACCCTGAAGATCTTTGCTGTCCCACCAGCAGGCCGCATGCACGTGGGAGGCTGAGTCTGTGGGACTTCATTCCCTGCCAATTAGCAGGGAGTTTGCATTGTCAGGGTAGGTTTTGAAGAAGTAGGGAAAAGTCATGTAAGAATCTGCCAGGCTTCAAAAGAAAGTTTTCCATAAATGCTTAAAATGAGGACACTGAGGATGCAGGCACAGTACCTTGTGCAAAGCTGCTGACTGCTTGCATCTTTCCCAGAGGAAAATGGCTCGTCCACAGGGTTTCCCCAGTGCACAGCTTCCCATTCCCTCCACAAGCAGCAGAAGCCTGGTGCATTTGAAAATCTTGGAGATGCGAGCAGACAAACATGTGAAAGGTTTCTCTGCCAGGAATATGACATTTAAAGAGCACCAGTAGGATTATTTCAGCTGTTTTTCACCCGCACAGGTCCCTCTGCACATGTTGCTTGACTCACGATACCCTCTGTCAGTCTCTGACATCTCTCAAAGCCCTAGGTTCCCCCTTTCTGTCCCCAGCCCAGGGTGGCTACAGTGATACCTTACACCTATCCACCATTTGATTTATCCCAAATAGTCAAAGTACAACCCAGTCAAGCTGGCTTTCACATAAACCTTTGTTTTACATGCTTGGTTCTCTCATTTCCGGTACAGTTTAAGGTCCTTTGAAAACTGAGGTTGAGGCATTAAAATGGGCTGGCTTGTGAGTGACCTCTGCAGCACCCCTGATAAGGTTGTTTTCACCCAAGTGCAGGTGGATGCACACACACAAACACATGCACACGCACACATAAAGGGTGCAAGTGCTCCAGTACCCTTTTCCCAGGAAACCAGTCTGAAACCAGCACATGTAGTGCTTGGCAGTGTCAGATACTCCAGTGGGCAGCATTGGAGTGAGAGGGAACAGAGGACATCAGAGCTGATGGAAGCTGGAAGGTTAGCAGGGCTGGATGGGAGAGGATGTGAGGAGAAGAGGTTGGGGCAACATGAATGAGACCACAAAAAATATTGTATACCTGCAGGCATGCTCAGACACAAAGATGAAATGAGGGTAGAAACCTTATTTTAGATTTTTATTATTATTTTAAACCAAGACTCTTATGCCTTGTGGAAGTGCCCTGTTAGCATGGGTGAGCTACATCACTGTGTTTTCATCACCTTGAATCCACTGAAAGAAGCAGCATGGTGCCAGTGTGGATGCTCCACCCAGCAGAAAAGCAAGGGGACCACTGGTGTGATGCTGAGCTGTCCAGGAAAGTGTCGGTGGTTCTGCTGGAAAATGCCACGGAAGGAAGTTTCAAAAATTGTGTGAATTCAGCTAAATTATTGATTCAGTAAGGGAAACTGAGCAGCTCAAGTAACTGAAATTTCCTGCTGATGACTTTTGGACTGTCCCAACTGGGTCATGGTTCTTCTGAAAAGAATTAGTGGTTTAGGGCCCTTTTTTAGTTCAAAGACTTAAAGTGCCATAAAAAAATTGTAATTTGAACAAAGTGCTAATTTTGTTAATTTTTTTTAAAATTATTTTTTTAGTTTTTCACTTTTTATTGGAAGATTTTTTTCCCTCAAAAAAGAAACCAAACTGCAGCAGTCTGGATACCCTCCACTGATCAGAAATCCTGGTCTTAGTGCAGCCCTAGAATCTCCTCACCAAACCTCCGTGGCCTGAGGAAGACCATCCTGCCTGGCCATATAACTGACTTGCAGCAAAAAGGTACATGTAACTACTCCGACATCAGAAACTCGGGTAGAATGAACGGCAGTATTTTCACCTAAATGCATTTCTGATAAGCTGATTTGATGAAAACAGCAGTCCAATCCCCCAACTATTGTAGCATACAGAGGACTGGCTGCAGCCATGAGTCAAAGCTGGTTTTGGGGGGGGGGAAGGAAAGCAAGTAGTGATTGCCTTCATTGGTTTGGTTCGATTTTAATCAAACCCAAGTCACTTTTATATTCCCAGAACTGAGGAGGCTTCTCAGCAACAGGCTTCTGAAGATGGGTTCCTGAATTAAGCTAATTAGTCAAGTGACTGGTGAGTATTCGTTCAGATCACCCTGTCTGGGGAAAAAAAAAACTGTTGTGGATTTAATAAATTTGCTCATGCATAGCAAAGAAATTAAACACAGCCATCAGCAGTGCTGGAGTCTACTTGGACCTGAGCACAAACACCCTGCAAGCTGTCCTGTCTATTCCAGGGTGGACATCAGGTGTCTACCATGCCACGTGAGCCCTTGCCAGCACGGAATTGCCACCTGCAATTTTATGGTGCTTTACACAGTGTAATTTCGTAGAGGTTTATACAATGACAGGAAAGGAGGTGTGGGGCAAGGCGGGGAATTGCTTCCTTCTCATGTTTTGATGAGGTTTGATAGACCCTTAATGCTGAGTTTTGCAGGGATTGAGCAGGGTACTGCTACAACAGCTCTGCAGGGCTGATCCCCCCAGCAGAGGTACTGGCAGATATTTTGGCATGATACCTTGGTGGAGGGGTGCTCCAGAAGAGGCATTTTGAATGGCTTTGCACTATCTGCCCAGTACAATAATTCCTCCATGAGGGCTGAAAAAAGTGACTTTGCCTTGTGGGAGCATCTCCAGTCACCTAATGGCTCCCCAGTCATGCTGCTGAGTGGGGCGGCCGTCGAGGGAAGTTGTCTTGTGGGAGCAAGCAGTTCCTGATGTCGTCAGCATCCTTGTGGTGTGTGAACCCCTCACACCCTGTGCCAAATCCAGGAGCCCAAAGGTGGCTCCTTTGCACTCCGTGCTGGATGGGGCTGAAGCTGCACTTTCCATACTGTGAAGAGAAGGAAGTCATGTCTGTAACTGCCTGGGTGGCCAAGTTCCTGATGGAAATTAGCATCTTAGTGCTACTGAGACCATCTTCTCTTACTAACAGCATATCATGGCACCCAAGATGCTGTGGGAACACAATTCTATTCCATGTATTGAAAAAAAAACAAAAGAAAATTATGGTATGGTGAGATGAGAACTCGTAGGTGTTGCCCATTTATTAATGGACTGATAATTCTCTTGCTGATACATTAGCACATTAAAAAAAGGCATTTTCCAGCCTCTTGAACATGTTAGTGAAGGCCAATTTCCATCAGCCTTCTTTACACTTTTCCAGCTTCTGAAGCCTGCTAATGCAGGCTCCCGTGGGCAGCCATCCCTGCCTCTCAGCCAGTTTGGTAATGCTCTGTGTCTTCTTCCAGCACACACTGAGAGATAGGTATGCTTATCTTCAAGAAATGAACTGCATTAGTAAAGTAAGAGAGGATTTGATTCTACTGTTGCAATGAAGATAATAAATATTCATCTCTGAAAGACAGAGGTGGATGTGAGGATGATAAAACCGGTGTGCAAGACAGGAGCAACAGGTGCTGAATAACTCATGAAGAGGATCCTGGGATTTAGTAATGGCATTGGGAAATTTAATGTCTTGCATGAACTGTTCCCTGCAAACAGAGAATAAACTCCCATCAGTTCACCCTGGTATGAACACAAAGAATAACTCCCAGCCATCTGTCACACTTAGGACAAATGCAGGATTAATATATTGTGGTTTTTGTTGGCCTGTACTGTACCTTCCTCTTTGTCATCTGAACCTCCAGGGGATGGGAAGGTCTTATTGATTAATTCTCTTAATTCAAGCACCTGTGGCTGATTTATACTCAGTCTAGGGCCTGATCCTGCAGGGCAAGAGCTGACTTTGGTGAGGTGCAAAACTTTCCAAATCCACAGCAGAGGGGAATTACTGGATCTTATACTGCAACATAAGCAGCAAGAGTATTCAGAAAATCTCTGATGGCTTTTTCACAGTGTAGCTAAGACATGGCATTTGTTGCCTATCAGTGCTGCAGATTCAACTCAGCCAAAATGCACCTTCTAGGGATGGATGCTTGCTTGTTTCATCCATGGGTGACAGAACAACTTGGAAGAAGAGGGGAGAAAATTACATCAGGAGGAGCAGGGGATTTTGCTGCTTGAGGAGGCAAAGGATGAATCATCCCCTTGCCAGGGTAGGCAGAGATGTGATCTTTTGGCAAAGGCTTCAGCTGGTCCCCACCAGCTCTTTCAGCTTGGTTTGCCCTCTCCCCAGACCCTCTGCAGTAACCAGCCTGCTTCTAGTTGCAAGCAACAGTTCATCCTGGGAACAGACCTAGCAAGTGCATGCATGACCATTTCATGGACAGGGGATGACACTGTGGTCTTGTTCCTCTCTTTCAGACAGTACCACAACACTGGGTTACACCTGAGAAGCCGAGGGGCCAAGCAGTGGACACACGAGTGGGGCCAGTAGCCAGAGTTCAGTGGTCCCTGCCCTCGCCAGACAGTGAGGTCAAGTAGGTGTGATGGATAGGCCATTCAATGGGTCACAGCACCTTTCCCACTCACAGCTGAATCACCAAAAAAATAAAGTACTCAAACAATCAGGCAATATTTTAAAATGAACAGTTACAATAAGCCCTTGTCCTGCTGAGATCACAGCTCCAGGGCTTGTTCCACCACTTAACCTCTCCCTTGCTGGTGGACATGAGCCCATGTCCAGGCAGGTTCTCTCCATCCCTGCATGCACAGCTTTCCTGCAGGAGTGACTGTATCCTGCCTCTTCCACCTTGGGGCATAATCCTCCCATCAGCAAACCCAGCAAACCTTGTCAAAGACGTTTAATGGAGAAGCTGGTCTCACACTGCCCAGTTCCCTGAACCAGAGCAACACACCTTTGCCATAACAGCTGTGCTCTGGGACGGATAGCAAAGTGCCCCTTGAATTCCTCAGGACAATGGCTGAAGTAAATTAACACTTTTGTTTATATTCGTCTGTCGTGTGAGATAGATAGAAGTACATGAAAATGACATTTATTTATTACAATTAAAATCCTGTGGAGCCACTCAAGTTGAAGGCTTGTTCCTTGAAATGCACAAGAAAGTTTTTCAAGATTAATTGTCCTTTTGAATCTATATTGAATCTTTCTTTCTCCTTGTATTACAGAGTTGCCACTAAAAAAAAAAATGAAGGCCCTCAAATTAAATATTGCAGATAGATAAGATAAAATATTTTTTCTTTAGTAAAGGGGGAAAAGAATGTGCTTCCTTTTTTTTTTTTCCCTTTCCCTGTAAATGTGATAGAAGAAATGTCTTTCCAGATAGGAGTCTTTTCTGCCAGGATGTATCTGCTGTGTGTGCATGCATGCATACAGGTGGAGTTTTCTTTCAGCAAAAACAGACAGTAATTCAGCCTGTCTCACTGCCCATCCCTAAAAATGCTGAAAGAACATATTTATGTTACAGCAGTATTGCTCTGTGGTATGTCCCAAGTGCTCCAAACAGAAGTGAGCAGCTTTAAGGAATGAAGAAAGCCTTAGCTACCTGTGTCCCGGGAATATGAATCACTCGGGCAAATATAATAAGTGCCTTCTGTTGGAGAGGTTATACTTTCTCAGAAATGCCTTAGGAGAGGGCTAAAAAGCAAGGGGAAGCCCTAAACATGAGTGCCTCTGGATGGCCAGAGCAGAAAGGCAGAAAGTACCACTGAAAGGGCTGAGGACTCACCACTCATGCCCTGAAGGCCAAATGTACCGTCCGAGTGACTACACTAGGCCAAGAAGAGCAAAGTCCAGAGTAAAGGTGAGAATGGAAAGATTCCATGACATATTTACTCTATCAGTAGTGGCAATTAGCAGGTCAAAATTTAGTAAATTAGGTCTTGTGTCAGGATATCTCAGCAGTCCAGTGGTTTGAAATTTGACAGATCTTTTGGCGGAGATACAGCTGGAAATTTTGCTGGCTATCCTTGCTATAGCAAATCCAAACCAGCCCCTCAGACAGTGCATATTCACCTGTGTTCTGATTTATCTTGGTGAGAGGAAGTGAATGATTAATTTTCACCTGGGTAACATAATCTCACACCATCAGATAAGCTTTCCCTTCGTATCAGCCTGCTTTCCTTTGGCCTGCTTGCTCACCATCTGCTCAGAGGGGAGTGAAAACCACTTTGAGAGACCCTGAATGGCGACTCAACAGCAGTGTGTAGGAGACATGGCAAACAGCCCCAATCTCTAGAGCAAAGGAATGCACCTCTGACTTTGTCTCTTGATGCTCTTCTGAGATCTACAGCTAAATGTGGAGGACCTATTGTGATACAGAGCATCCTCTCTCTTGAATCCTGGGTAGAATTGTTTAGCATCCATCAGCATTGAAGAAAACAAGCCCACTGTGCTAAGGGAGCCCTTTAGTGAGGTGAATCCTTCTCAGGGAGGCAGGGGAGCACCAAGGATGCCATTCCAGGTGCTGTGTACAGGCACAGTTGGGGCTTGGGAGCCCATGGAGCTGCTGGAACTCTTGGCAGGAGCAGGATTGGGTCACCTCTCTGAAAACACAAGCCTGATAAATATAGCCAGAGAGTTTTTGTTAGAAGTTACAGCTTACCTTCATCTGCAGTGACTGTAGTTATTTTTGCTAATCATCAAAAGAAACTGGATGTAGGAATAAAGCAATGGAATTATCTAGACACATGAATTATGAATTTTGCATCACGAATT
Source organism: Manacus candei (assembly GCF_025592945.1). Taxonomy (NCBI): domain Eukaryota; kingdom Metazoa; phylum Chordata; class Aves; order Passeriformes; family Pipridae; genus Manacus; species Manacus candei. The sequence continues at coordinate 4,218,053 of NW_026138143.1, forward strand.
ACTGCCTAAAATAGCATGATGCACCAAATGCATCTAGGGCAAGTGTTCTTTAGTTTTGAAGGGCTGGAAATGACACTAGCTTCGGGGAAAAGAAATATTTTCTTTTATATCTCAAAAAAAATTGGGCAACTTTCCTTTACCTATTTGGCATCCAATAGTTCCTAATCTCTTTACACAACTTTTGACACAGCGATCCTTCTGGGTTTCGGCTGCTCAGCTTGAAAGGCTTCACTGGGATTTGATTTTCAGAAGGTCAGTGCTAAGCATTTGGCAAAACTCAGGTGTCATCAGGGAAACAGAAGACCAAACACTGAGACACCCAAACCCAGATGATTACTTTTGGATAGAAATACGCCTCCCCGTATCTTTCCTGCCTCTTCTCACTTCCTCGTTGTTAAATGCCCAGGAACTCGCAATATGCCATCATTAAAATTTCTTAACCAACTTTCATGGTTTCCACATCAGAGTTATGGGGCAGAAGACTTGTTTCTGGAGGACTTCCAAAGAATTTGGCTACAAAGGGTGAAAAAGGAAAAGGCTTGGGTAAAAGAAAAACCCCGGTGAGACCTAGATACCCGTATCACTGGATAGCTGCATAACTTATTAGCCTGGCTAGGGCTCTCAGGCTTACCCTACTTGATATTAACCACAGACACTCTGGTGGGAAATCCTCTTATAAGCTGTGATCCACTTCTGCCCCAGCCTGAAACAAACTTTGGTCTGCTGCCTGCCCAGCTCCTAATACAAAATGAAATTCCCCAGCCTGCACGCTATCTTTTATCTGGACTTTTACCAACACTACTATCACTGTATCACTCAGAGGCAAGATTATTCAGACTCCCCGCTGGGGATCTGCAGCATCACCACTGCACAGAACGGAGCACACCCAGAGACTGCAAATAGAGATGTTTCCGATATGCGTGGAATAGTTTGGGGCATACCCAGCTATACAATTATTATCATTTCTGCTTTCTGAAAAGCATTCCTTGGCATCTGATCACTGCTAAAAGTGACGGCTTGTTTGTGTTCGGTTCAGAGCCTGGAGATCTCCAGAACATACCTGTTTTCTTCATTTGCTTTATGTGATGGGAATTTAGTGAAGAATGATAGATTTGCTGCTGGGGTGTCTGTCTGCCATTTTTGTGAAACTGAGAGAACTGCATTTTGTTTGGTCCCCAAAATGCATTTTAACTTAGTTATCCTTCCAGGAGTGATGGAGAGGCTCCCTTTTCCCTCAGGTAGTATAGTTCAGAGGGTGAAAGTCTCTCAGGCCCCGCTTTGTTATCTTCTGGGTATAGTGTTAGACCAAGATGTTTACTCAGATCTTTTCATTTTGAGAAACTACTCCAATGAGGGGAAGGAGTTTTACTGGATGTTATTTAACACCCTCAAGCTTTGTTGCTAATTTATGTTGGTTGCTTTAAATATACATGAATGCTGAGGCTAAATGATGAATGGTGGCGAGCAAGTAACAGGGAGAAAAAAATCCACAAATACTCCAGTGTTAATTTGTTTTCTGAGCCGAGAAGATGGGGGAGATACTACTTCTGTGTCACACTTCAGCAAAACCCTGGATTACATTCCTCTCTCCTCCTCTTTCTTCTTATCCTCTGGTTGTACAGCAATCACCTATATTATTTAGGCAAAGTAAAGAGAATCCCTGTGGTGTCCAGCAGCTTCATTTAAGTACAAATTAAAAACTAAAAAAAGAAAAAAAAAAGGAAAAAAGGGACAGAAAAGCCTTAGCCATACATTTCTGTGGCTGTGGTCATACCTGTGCAGAAAAAGGAGATGGGTCCAACATCAGCAGGCTTGCAGTCCTTCATTTTGGAAGATGGATTGTTTTTTAAGACAGAAGATTGCCTGCTCATTTTGCCTGTACAAGTTAGTTGGGTAGATTTTGTTCATGCCTATGCCTATACCCCTCATATTTAAATAACCTTGTAGAGAGCACATATCAGGGTTCAAAAAGGATTCAATTACTCATTGAAATATATTACAGCTCTTTTTTATGCATCCAGGGCAAGAGCAGAAAGACATCAGAAAGGTATTATAAGAGAGTGAACATTTGTCTGAAATGCTATTTATATTTCATTGAATTGGCTGAAAAGGACTGTGGAAGGCCAATAATGAGTGAGGGAGGCAGGCAGCCATCCCACTGCGCACAAAGGGTGGCATCTTGATGGATGATTTAATGACTCCAACATGTGCGGAGGGGCCGGAGACCAGGCGGAAATATCCTGTGTTCAGGGCACAACTTGAGTGGGGGGAAAAAAGTGATGTGGTACCTGCTTTTTCCCTCACTTACAGTTCAATGGTCCTTGTGCCACTGGTTTTGATTCTCCTGGGGCCATTCCTCATTGCAAAGGCAGGAATCATTCCTGCCTTCTCCAGGTTCAAATCTCTTCTGGGATGAAGTAACACATCAGATTAGCATCAAGCCCCAGCTGCTCACCTTACCCATCCCTCAAACACTGTTGTGTTTAACTGAGTATTTTCCCTAATACTCTAATTTCTGGAATGGGCCAGGAAAAAAATGAAAATACAGCTCTGAGTCTGAAGCTGAAAAGAGATAAATCTGGGGGATGCCCAGACAGGGTAAGGAAGCAGAAAGAAGGATGAAAGGGGTTCTGAACACAAAGCCATTTTGGAGAGGCATGTTTCTGCTTTATGGTGAGATGGCTATGAACAGTGGCAGACAAAGCCAGCTCCCATGTCATCTTCTCTCATATATGCAAGATGAAACGACTGATGTCAGAGATCAGCATATTATCTGATGCAAGTGAAAAGATAAACAAGTGCAAATAAGACCTCCATGAATTTTCAGCAATAGAGCTAGGTAAATTAGGACAACAGAGTTTTAAATTGGATATTAGCAAAAATTTCTTTATGGAAAGGTTTGCTAAGCTTTGGAACAGGCTGCTCAAGGAAGTGGTTGAGTCACCATCTCTGGAGGTATTTAAAAGACATGTAGATGTGGCGCTTAGAGATGTGGTTTAGTCCTGGATTTGGCAGTGCTGGCTTAATGATTGGACTTCATTGTCTTAAAGGTCTTTTGCACCCTAAATGATTCTATGATTCTGTGATCTGAAATGTAAAGTGTTAAAGGGCTGACCTCATACCTGAGTTTGGCTTGCCTGTAGAAGATTGTTATCAGCGAGATTGGTGCAAACTTTACTGAATGTATCCTCAACATCAGCTTGTTGAATGACTGAATGTATAGTCCTCCAAGTGCTTTGAGTTCTTTCATACAACCCACCTTCTCCATAGAGCATGAAAACTCTGTACATGGCTGGCTGACCAGTGGCTTGCTTAATCAATATTTGAAAGATTAGCATGCACTGCCTTTGCATATTCACCTATGCCTGATAGATGCTGTCCCCTGCAGGACCATTTTGCTGATGGAAACTGTCCAGCTCACCTGCAGGTTTTTTATTATCGAAGCAAATTAGTGAAACATCTCTTTGAAAAGGAAAAAAAAAAATCCTCCATCTCGTTATTGAGCTGCAAAGTGACGTATGTTGTACAGGTCCCATTTCTGAGCATGGAAGTTCCAGTACAAGCCTCAAACAGTATGTTTAAATAATTTTGTGAACTTTGGTATGTGCTAGAAATGCCTCCAATGACATTTCTCACTGTTTCCTAGCCCAAACACTGGCAATAATTATCTTTTCTTGACTTATGTTCTGTGTCGAGATCAAGAGGCTGTTGAGCTTAATTTTATTTGCGTTACTTGGAAGAAAGATCAAATGGAAAAAACATAATCAAACATTTATTTTTCTTCTTCTTTAATGTTGTCATGCTCCCCTTTTAAGTACTTATAACCTGACAGCATCTGGGGCAAGCTTTCCCGCCACCATCCCCTACCACAGCTTCAACCAGCACTAAACCAGGAACCTGATAAGGGGTTACATTTCTGACAAAAACCTGATGCCATAGTGATAGCGCTGCAGGGATAGATGCAGTAGACTGGATTTTGGCTTGCCTAGCAGGCTACTAGCTATTTATGGCAAAGCAATAATCACACTGAGTTGATAATGCTTGGATCTTACTTCTCTGGGATTTAAATGAGTACCCAAACTGCGGGGCAGCACAGAGTCTGTCCCAGGCTTCCTAACTTGTATTTACAGCTGGCTCTGGGTGACTCTCTTATCTAAGGCCTTTAACAAGTCTTTCTAATTAGTCCTCTCTGTAATATTGCCACACTCTCTTGCTCCTTAATTGCCAGGGTTTTTTTGTCTAGATAAGAGCAAGAATTAGGTCTTCTTTAGAGCTGAAAAGGCCCACAGCTGGGCCCACACAACTCAAACTACAAAATCTATGTTGATAAGATTACTCCTGCATTTGTAGTGTCATCTGCACATAGTAAGAACACAACAACCAGGTCTTTTTTTTCTGCACTAATACCAAGCCACTAAGGAAATGTACTGCATCACCAATAATCACAAAGTCATAGAATCATTTATTGGAAAAACACTTTAAGGTTATCAAGTTCAACCATTAACCCAGTACTGCCAAGTCCACTAGTAAACCATGTAAATCACTGTAGGGCTCCACATAGTCAGTAGTGAGAAATACATTTTGAGGATGCAGTTTATCTCATCTCTGCTTTGCAGAAAGCCATCTTTAGTAGAAAATTCAGTCACCTCCTTTTACCAACCCCAACAGCTGGATCTTCCCAGAGGTGCATAACCTACTGTGCACAAGTGTGCAAGGTGACACAGCCGTGTTTTTCAAGCGTTCCCTGTTTGAAAGCCCTAAGGGTCTTGTTCCCACAATTTATTATACTTAAACTGAAGTAAGTCGTGTCAGTGATTTACATTTCTAAGAGCATAGATATCAACAGCCCTTGCAAGCTGGGATAGATAATTTCATTAAAAGTTTCAGAATAAAGGTTAATCATCACAGCTACAGCTTGACAATAGCTTGGAACAAATTTTTGGATATAAGTGTAGGAAAATATTGGTTTAAATGCTTTCCCTGCAGCTTCGAATGACAATGAGATAGAGAGAGACTCTGAAACAGAAGCATCACTTGAACTGCAAGCAGCAACTGCTAAGGAAACTGGGGCAGAGGGAATGACTCAGTTGGCTGTGGTGCAGTCTCAAATCCACATGGGGCTCTGGAAATGTTCATCCATGCCAGTGATAGCGCAGCAACCGCATAGATGATTTTGACAGTCAGAGAAATTTGGAGAGCAGTAATGAAAAATAACCAACGCAATAAACCACTGGGAACTTCAGAGTCAAAGGGCACAAAGGACAACATTTTGAAAACAAAAGGAAGAAAAGAAACCGAGAGGATCTTTGATCTAAAGGCTTCTTCCTGCAGATTTTATCTCTCCAGACACAAAAATACAAGGCTTATGTCTATTCCCTTAAGAACTGAACAGCACGTCAAAGAGGAGAGGAAGCCTTACAAGATAACATTTAATCATCATAAAAATGCATGCTTGAATGTGACAAAGAGAAAGAAATCCATATATCTTAAAAGTCAATATGTAACAGAAATCTAACCAAAAAGTAAAAAAAAAAAAGTGCAATAATGTGTGCAGTGGCTTGAACAGAATAAGATAGATAAATGTACACTGCCAGTTGATCTCCTTTCGTAAGAGGACTATCTCATTTTTATTTTTTTCAATCAAATGGTCCCTAATCCTGACAGATGGTATGTCAATTCTTACTTGTCCTGTTTTTGGGCTTCTTGGAAGTATTTTCCACTCTTTTTTCTTTTCAATGGCTTTTTTCAATGTATTTTCTGTGTACATTACAGGTCTTTAGGGACCCATTACAGAAAGCAGTGTTTAGCATAACTCCATCCTTGTATCTCATTTCACGCTTCTACTGGCAATCATGTATTGTGCCCTATGGGGAAAGGGTGATTCTTAAATTGTGTTTAAGATCTTATTCAGGAAATCAGACACCCGAACTCAGTTCCACTGTATCTCTATCAGGGGCATTAAAGATAGAGGCTCAAACCTTACCTGTCCCCTAGCTTGTTTGTTGGCACGACCACCCAAGCCAATGTACATTCCATGTCAGGAACTAATATAGAAGCACAAGAAATGGAGAAGTGTTGTGGGTCCTTCAAACTCCAGCCATCACACTCCTGGGATTAGCCTAGGTGATTGTATTTCTTCACTAGCATGTGCCCTGATGCTGTCCGCTCTGCCATTATCGAAATTCAGGCTTGGTTTTGTCTGCTTTGCCTCATGTTTTTGGCAGCCACACACATGTGCAAGTTTCTCTCAGCTTTGCTTAAATTGAGAGAGGCTTTAGGGTGTGGCTGGAGACCTCGAGTTGGGAGTTACCGAGTGGGACACATCATGGTCCGTTAACCCCTGGAGCCCCTTCGGTGACCCCCAACCAAAGCCCTCTCTTACGCGGTGTGTCTCCCACACATCACACTTGCTACTGATCTGTATGTGGGAATATGGTGACTGACATTTAGCTCTGTGGACCCACACATGTGGTAAAACTCCCCAGGAAACATAGACTGGATCAAGCTGGGTGAGATGAGCAAGCTCCTCAGTGTGTCCTAGCATCCTGAGAGAATATAGCAGACAGCTATACGACTTTCCTTCGGAGAAGCATCTTACTAAAACCCCACAGAGGATGCAACGTACATCTCTCCTCATCTGTGTGCTGAATGGAGGGAGCTGTGGGCCCTCCCATTTCCCTGATAGGAAGCAACAGTGTGAGGGCCAGTGCATATCGTGGATGCATGCACATGTATTTATTTATGTATTTGTTATCATTAGTCCAAATTCAACCTTGAAAAAATTCAACTGACCCTACATCTTCTGCATAGAAGTGCATGAATGACCTGTGTGTCTGTGGAGGTTGGTCATTGCTGGAGCAAAGAGGGTTTTCCATCTGCAGAGGTGGTGTTCTCACTACACCTTTGGTTCTACACAGTCCTCTTCAAAAGAGACACATGGACCCAGAGAGAAACAAAAGATTACATTCCCAATGCTATTTAGGTGAGTAATGCTGCAGGCAGGTACTTAGTGGGACTTCCAGAAGCATTTCTGCAGAGTTCATTCCTGTACCTGCCTGGCTCTCATGGTCCCCAAAGGCAAGTGTCAGGGCCCTGGGGCACAACCTTGACCAGGCCCACCAGGACACCCTCCCAGGCACCCGGAGTCATGTTGCAGCACAGCCCTGAGTACCTGGTCCCCACCTGAACTGCACTCCTCTGCCTCCTGGCTGGACCTGCTGCAAGCCTAGGTTGAAAACACATGAAAAAAACAATAGAGCTGGGAAGACAGAGATGCTTGCAAGCTGTAGGGTGACTCTGCCAGATGTTTTTAGGCAAGGAACACCCCAGGCATCACCTCTCTGCCCTGATGCTTTGCAGTGGGCAGAGCTCTGGTCTTCCATTTCTCCTGCTGCCTTACCCTTTATTTCTAGGTAGGCAGCATCTCCTGAGTCACCCTTGTCCCAGGTCTGCTTCCCTGACTTAGGTGTTGTACACAACCTAATAGAAGCATTTATTTTTCAAATCTCTTCCTTTGGGAAAGAAATAATGTGGTTTTTACCTCCCATGAACATCATCCATGCACTTACTAAGATTAAAAGGCAACGCTCCTTCACTCCTGTACCAAGACAGCTTTAGTCTTAGGGACTTGGAAGTAATATAAAACCTGCTTGGCAAAAGGCAGGCCTTGCTATCTGGTTTGAGTGGGAAGGAGAAAGATTTCACACCGGGGGGTGCCATCTTCCCAGCTGGCCTCTAAATCTAAGCATGCAAATCCCTCATTTGTCTGGCCAGACCACATATTTTAAAAGCTTTGGGGTTTTTCTTTAATTGGTTTAAGAGCTTGGCTAACGCATAAGGTACAGTGCAAACCAGCTCTGTGTTACACACGATTCTGGGTTGTCTCACCACTCTTTCCACAGCCTGAAATGAAAGAAAATAACAGAGCCGATTATAGGCTTCAGCTACATGCTTTGTAGGTTTACATGCCTGGGAGCAGCTTGTGATCTAACTATATATTTTATAAGTGCTGTTGTTTAGATTTGTGTTTTGCAACAGATATAAAGCAGAAACCATTCTGAGGACCTCTCTGCTTGGAAGATTTTTCTTGCCTATTATTAGCACTCTACTTTTGCAGCAAGTGCTCATGAGCCAATATGCAGGGTTTTAAAGGACTTCAAAGTGTCATTGGGAACCAAGTGATATGTGTGTTAAAAAGGGTTTAATGGAGCTGCAGTCGCTGTAGCACAGTGTCTTTTTATAGCAAGTTTTTACAGCATTAGGAAAAACATCCTGCAGATTTCAGTAGGATTGGCATATGGATAAGGTACTTCGCACTATGATTTTTGTTTATGTGCTATTAAAAAAAAAGAAAACCAGCATTGCTAGCTATAGGGAGAATGATAAGCAGGAAGAGTTCTGCAAAACTCAGGCAACAGCTATTGCCTCTATTTTGGGTTTAATTATTTTCTCCTTTTTTTCAAAGAAAAGCTTATATTTGAAAGCCAGCAGCTTGACTTAGAGAATGGAGATATGGAGTGATTTGTATTCACATTGAAGATTTTAAAGTCTTTTTTTTTCCCCAGAGCCACTGGATTATATTATCATTAGCACAAGGCAAATCCTGCTTATCAAAGTTGAGGCAAACTTTCTGGGACTGTCTTTAAAAAGTCATAGGTCAGGCTCCCAAGGAAAGAAGTGGTTTGCAAAAACCGTATGAAATACTAAAGTGGATCTGATACCTATGTGATCATGTTGATCTGCAGGAATTGGCAGGAATTTTATTAGGTCCTCTAGTTCTCCTTTTACGACATCATTTATAAGTCTCCTTTAACTATTCCTGGGCAGTATGCAGGGATAGCAGGTGAGACAGGTTACTCATTGTCCTTTAGCAACCTGCGTTAACAGCCTGTTAATTTCTGAAAGAGGCAGGCAAGGAGTGGAAAGGAAATACAAGTACCCATGGCCCACTGGGAGGGCAAGAGGCTTGCCCAGGGTTATACAAAAAGACATACAGTGTCTGTAATGTAGCTGTATGGACTTGTTCCAGCTCTGAAGCAACGTTATTTAAAAATGTTTCACTCTCTGCTTTTTCTTCAGGCTGGAGAACAACTGGTTTCTGCCTTATCTGAGGGACTGGAAAAAAAAGAGAGTCAGGGAAACCTTTGGTTGTTGTGACTGCCAAAGTAGGAACAGCTCGGGATTTCTCAAGCCTCGCAGGCAGCTGAGAGCTGCAAGCAAATGTGCTCAAAGCTGATGACAACAGGGGTTCAGCTCCCAGTGCTGCCCTTACACTGGCAGCTGTTTCCCATCCCCGTGGCTCAGTCCCAGCAGAACTAAAACCCTGGCAAAACCCCAGCGTGGCAGCCCCGTCCCTTCTGCCCCTGCTGCTCTGGCTTGAGCAGCTTCTCATTTTTCACACCCAGTCCTCCCAAACGGAAACCCTGGTCTAAAATCTTACACAAGCAGCCGGAGAGATATTTTTTTCTAGTCTGCGGAGGAGGGCAGAGGAGAAACGGTGCAGGGGGGAAGGGTTTGTGGAGTTCGTTTCCTTTTTTTTTCTTTTTGCAACACTAGTTATTCAGGGGAGTGTCTTGCATTATTAATGCTGAGTGGCTCCGGCAACTACTGCGGTTCAAGGTCGTTACTCATCCGCTGCTACTGCAGGAGACACAGGAGCGCTGAGCCAGAGCTGTTCATCCAGCTCTCTTGGTCCTCCCAGGCCAGCAGGTTGGGAAGAGCTACACATGGGGCAGCGGGGTCGCGTGGGGGCGTGGAGAGCAGCCCCGGGCCAAAGGGTCATCGCAGTCTGGTCATGGGGTGCCTGGGTGTGTGGGATCTGCTGGATTTACAGGGTGGTGGGGCCTGAGAGGAGCTGAGGGGTGTGCAAAGAGCAGGGGTTGGGAGAGCACCTGCGATGTGGGAGTGCGGGGTCCTCCATGCGCCTTGTGGGAGGGCAGATGTCTGTATACCTACCTGGGTGTCTGCCCCTGTATCACTTACAGCTACAGAGGCATGCAAGTCTCCTTTCATCTCGAGCTGTAGGAATGCAGGATGCTCTCTGAGCGTGTCCACGTGCTCCCTTCCTGCCTGATTTCTTCCGTTTTTCCTTCCTTAGGATGAAGGGCCCTAGGCAAACATTCCTTAATTTATTCTGCATCCTCTGGCTCTTGCTTCTGCTGAAGGCTGCCTCTTCCTCCCCTCTACACCATGAAAATGAACCACCACCCCCTTCACTCCCCATTGGGCTGTACAAAGGACAGACCTGCGTTGGTATGTATCCAGGTTTTGTTTGCCTACTGGACTTGTTCATTCGTTACTCCACTGGTGAGCTGAGAATTGCTGTGCACGTCATAAATCGCTCCTTTATCTATTTCAACAGCTGTACTGCAAAACACTTGTAGTCTTTGGTGAAACAGTCACTGAAGATTTTGCAAGGCCATTGTGGGGTCTGGAGTTATTTTATGATTTTGTTTTTCAGTGGCTGCTTCCCAAAGTTCATGGTTTTGCTCTGTGAGCAATGGTAACTAAAAAACTGGTTTTAATGTCTGTAGGTCTGGTACATGGAAACAGGATGTTGTGAGGTCCTTGTATTTGTTAGGGTTCACAATGCATTTTGCTTAACTGCAGGAAGGCAGTTTCCTTCAGACTTGCCCAGAGTCTCCCCATTGTCTTCATTGCCTTGGAAACTCTTCTTAAGAGTGGTTGGTCCATATTTGGGACAGACACCTTTGTGGTCTGGATGATCATCTCTGAACAGCCAAGTTGGAAAGGCTGTTTCCTCACATTTCCTTTCCTTTTTGTGAATGCATGCATCTGCATGATCTGTACTAAAGTGAGGCAAGTTGGCAACACCCCTCTAGTGTGACTTCGGTGACTGTGGTGATATCCACAAGATCTGTAGCTGGGGGTATCCTCAGCTGGCTGATTCCCAAAGGAAGACCGGTAACACTAGAGTCAGTTTAAACTGTGGGTATCTCTGCATCAGAAATGCCCTTGTCATGAGACTCTGTATATCTAGAGAGATGTGGGATCTTATATTTTTTATGTGTGCTAATGTGAAATGTTGGGTATGTCCTATGCATTACAATCAAATGCTTTATTTTGTCTTCAGTTGGACTCATTGATTTTAGAGGTCTTTTCCAGCCTAAATAATTCCATGATTCTTTTAGTTTCCCCCGGGCATGTTTTGTGCTGTAAACATAAACCCTGTCACAACCCTCTATCCTTCAGAAGGAAATAATTCTTTTCACTATGGCTCAAGGAATGTAATTAGAAATAATATTCCTAAGCTTGATAAAATCAGATTTTTACCTCACTTCTGAGCCATCCACAGTACCCCTGAAAGTTTTGGTGCCAGGGAGGCAGGATGAACCAAAAGTGGAATGAAGTGGAAGTCAGGGTGGTGAGGCTTGTGCAGCCCCTGATGGGGTTCAGCCACCAGGTGGAATATGAGAACAAGTGGTGAAAAGCAGAAATGACCATCAGGGACTGGCCTTTTTTGGACTGGCAGCCATGCAAGCTGTGACTGAGCAGCTGCCAGAGCGAGGGAGAAGTGGTGTTTAATGGTGAGATCTTTAGGGTGCTACCATTTTGATGACACAGGAAAGTCAGTGATCATGCTCATTCGCTACACTAAACGCTTTACAATAATGTTTTTTAGATGTTAGGTGTAAGCATTGTCTGCCCTTTCCATCCTGTTGATCTAGCAAAGTTCTAAATTCCTAAAGTGACTGCACATAACATTGAAGTTGCCTCATGCAAGGTCCTTTTTTCCCTCCTAAAGGGATGAGAGCTGAATCAACCCCATTGCTGGGATCACTGAACATGTCCCTGGCTCTTGTCTCCAGCAAGAGGACAGGAAAAACACTGCCTTCCACACCAGTTTCTCTCTCTGAAGTGTCCCTTCAGCTAAAAACATCCTTGTGAGCTCAACTCAGGACCAAAACAGACTGTGCCCCACCTCTGTAAACTGCAAGATAAAAACAAAGTGTGGCAAGTGTTAAAAGCTCATGGGCCAGGCCTGGCAGGGAGGACTGGTGGCTGCTAGCCCAGATGTCTGCCACTGGGCTTTTACTGATTAGCTGCTCTCTCAACTAAACACTTGAAAACACTTACTGTGTCCCTTCATTATATCAAGCAGGAAAGAGAAAGCACAGAGAAAGTGATGGTTGTGCTTGCCATGGCTTGGAGCAGGAATAAAGTCAGTTCTTGCATCTAATTCAGTGATCAGCCCTCTCAGGAGCAGAAATTAAGCAAAATCAACTTGTGATTTCCTTCCAATAGCTCGACCCCAGACCCTGGTTTGCCATCTTGGAAGGTAATGGGAGAGAACCATAAGAACTTCCTCTGTGTCTTCTTGGCCTTAAAGATCAAGGCAGAATTTTTCATAGAATCAGAGAGAATCATGGAATGGTTTGGGTTGGAAGGGACCTTAAAAACCATATAGTTCCAGCCCCCCTGCCATAGACCTATAGACCATGTTGCTCAAAACAACATCCAACCTGGCCTTGAACAGTGCCAGGGATGGGGCATCCTGTTCCAGTGCCCTCTCACCCTCACTGTGAAGAATTTCTTCCTAATATCTAACCTAATTTTTAATGTGAGAAATGCCTGCTGCCAAATGTATGGGAGATTTTATTGAAGAAATGGGGGTTTTCATGCAAGTTAAATGTGTGGTCAGCTATCTAATCTTTCAAAGTTATCTGCCCCTGTTTTCTGAGGGAAATGAGGTAACTTCACATTGAATAGTCATTTCTGATCACTCCTGTGTACCACCTGCATGACCGGGATTGCTGTGTTAGTAGCCAAATCCTGACAGAAAATGGATGCTCTTCCAGTAACAAAACCACAAAAATATTTCCCATTAATCCTTTCCACTGAAATTATCACACTTCTTGAAGAAATATGTAGAAATGATATGACAGGAGAGCAAAGTGCAGCTCTGCTACCTCCGTTAAATGTGGTACAACTTGGTTGCTTTTTCCTTCTGTTCTCCTTGCTAGTGGCATTCCCTGGGTAGGCACCACCATCTGCGCCAGTATATTCTGGTCATACTGGCAAAGCAGTTGGATGCTTCAAGGGGCTTCCCTGCCCTTAGCAGATCCTGGGAAATGTATTTTGTGTCAGCACCTGTATGCTGATACAGAATATGGCAGGGGGAGAGGAGGGCATGCCTCCGATGAGGTGCCACAGCAGGCTGAACAACTCAGACAATTCATAGGGAGAGGTTGGTCAAAACACATCTGCTTTCAGATTGTCACTTGTCTAAAAAAGGTGACTCTTTTGCAGCAAACTCATATTAGAAAACATTAGACAAAAGTTTTAATCATCCTCAGGAACTGTAAAAAAGGTCATGTCATTTTTTTCTGCATTTTCTTGAAAAACATGGCTGCTTCATTCAGGGAAAGTCTTTTTATAATTGACATGGTGTGCAAATAAAGCAACTGTAGTGTTCCCACCTAAAAAAGGGTTTAGTACTGCTGCCTTTTAGAGTTATGGCAAAGAGGGGAAAAGCACCCAGCAGTAATCCTCCCAGCCACAGGATCAAATGCAGTATACCTAAGCAGTTCTAAGATAACTGGTCTATAGCAGTTTCTAACCACAACCAAATAAATGGTCTTCCTTTGGCCTTGTCACGAGAAAAACTTTCCCAACATGTGACATTCTCTTTTCTCCATCAGTGTTTCCTGTCTCCCCAGGCTGGAAAAATGCCACCCTTTTTGTGTGAAATCAGCTCAGGCCCTCCCTCTTGGCCTTTTGCACACTTAACATGTGATATGTTCTTCTGGTTTTTCCCTATGGTAGAAAAAAGGGCTTTTGTAATTTTTTTCTACATAGAATCATAGAATCACAGAATATGCCGAGTTGGAAGGGACTGCAAGAGCCCATGAAGCTGTTTTATCTCCTGTAAATGCAGTGAGATTTGCTCTGTGCACTGTTTTGGATGCTGGGTCTGGCTTTCCTTTCTGTTTGTTACTAATGGGCAGTATGGCTTAAGAGGTTTATTCAGGATGAGACCTAGAAATCCTTTTGCTGAGTGCAGCCTGACAGTTTCAGTGTGGCATCCTGAGAAAGAGATTCTGTGTATTTTTCTCTTAAAAACTAAGCATGAATGAACACTTCAGATACTGAGGTCTCTGACTTTCCCATCTGTTAAATGAGGAAAAACTGCCCATTTCACAGGGCAAGCAAAGTTTTACTTAATGTTAGGGTACCCAAAGACAGTACAATAACACTGGTAACTGCTGACACTGGTGTTAATGTTTCATCATACCTGAGATCATGTTCTTTATTTTTCTACATTTCTTAAAATTTTTCTTCTAATTTTGAAAGTTTTTATTCCCTACTGCCTACCACCCTAAATTACAGCAGAGCCCTTTCGGGGTTTTTGCAAATTGTTCTGTTCTCTAGCAAAGTTGACTTCATCCAGAGGTGTCTGAAGCAACCTCAGGAAAGGCAGAAGCTGTCCTGGAGGACGCAGAAACTGAGGGAGACACTGAAAGACAGAAGGGAACTGCTGTATTCATCTCTCTGCAACGTAGTGAAGAAGAAATTTGGGGAATGGTAGATTAGTCACTTAAGCATCAATTCCTAGAAAAATCATGAAATAGTTTATAAAACATTTTAAAAGCACCTTTCAAAAATAATGTCAGATCAATCTAATTTTCTTTGCCAATGGTATAATGGTGTGTAGACACAGAGGAAGCAGTAGATATTATAGCTGGACTCTAGTAAGACTTTTGGCACTACCTCAGCACTAATCTTACGACTGAGACATGTGGCATCGATTAAGCTTCTACAGGGCAGGACAAAACTGATGGGTAGCCTTGTTTAGAGAGTAATTACAAGTGGCTCACTCCCTAAGCAAAAGGATATACAAAATTACGTCTTTCTTGGACTTCTCTTTCCATATTTTCACTAGTCAAGATAATGAAATTTGTGCTATTAAATTAGCAGCTCATATACAGCTGAAATTGTTTGCAAGTACAATGAAGGGCCGAATTAAATTAAAACAATCTTGACAACTTGGAGTACTTGCACTTGAAAAGGTTATTTCAATATGGGAATGTTGAAGGCACTTCAGTAGAAATAGTCCATGACATGTAGCAGATGAGATCAAACCAGCTGGGTAGCATCCCTAGGGAAGATCATCTGGGTTTGTGGTGGCACAATGTTGGCATGCTGTCATGAAGCACACACATGTGCCGAGCACCAAGACGCGAGAACAGAAGATAGCTTGCAAGATGTGAAGTAACCCGTTACCTTTCTCAGCATTGACAAAGCTCAGAGGAATTTCTGCCTTGCCTTTTGGGGCTGTGCATCAAGAATGATGCAGAGTGACAGGAGGTTTCAGAGAAAAACAAGCATAAGCTATAAAGAACGAGTGAATAAATTAGAGTTAATTAGTCTAGAGAAGACAAACTTGAGAAAAACATGTCTGTCCTTGAAAACATTAAAAGGGTGATCCGTTCTCAAGGTTCATAACAGCTGTGGCAAGAAATAACAGAAATGGGTACCAGTGGGGACATTTGGGTTAGGAAGAAGATTTTCTAAGGTCAGTAATAAGTGAGCACAGTCATTAGTTCCTGAGAAATCTGTAGAAGACCTCATTAGAGACTTTTGCAGACTGTGTCTAGCCTGTCCCTTTAGAATGGCCTAGATGGCACAGATCAACTGCTAGAGCACAGGTTGTGTAAGAGGACTTCTTTCAGTGTTTCGGGGGTTCGGTGCTGTGACTGCGAGAACCATTTGCAAATAGCAGCATTTATTTGTTTTCTTCCCAGAAGTCGACTGCCCTGCTCTATTGACCATTAACTTTGGTTGCCCTTTTTGGAGTGTGGTGATTAGTCAGGGAGCACTCAATACAACCAGACAGCAACGCTGTCCATCTTCTTTGCTAGTGAGCAGAGATCCTGTGGGTCAGCAGCCAGGGAAGCAAATTTCCCCATCTTTGTGCTCAATATAATGCCATTCTCAGCAACCTTTGCAGGTCAGCACTTCCATTCATCCAGGACCACATAATTCCTAGTGTATGAAGAAGCATGTTTTTGAAACATATTTTCAGCTCTGATTACATTAAAGAACAGATGTTTCCGAGCTACCAGCAGTGTAAAACGCTGACCTCTACCTGTGTTGATTTGCTTGGTTGTCATTGTCCTCAACAGTTTGCCTCCGTCTAGCTGTGCATGAGTGCAGGGATGAAATATGCCCCGCAGAGTGGCAGCAGGATTGGTGGTGTCTGGAGCTCCTGATAACTTCACACAATGGAACATGCCAAATGGAGTTGGAGGCTTTTAGCAACTGTGCTCAGACAAAGTGGCTGTGCACATATTGTCTGGGGAGGCACCATGACAGAACGTATAATTTACAGCTCAATGAGTTCTGTAAAAAGGCCATACCCAATATCAGTGTAGCACCACAATGTATTTTACTCTGAAAGGCTGGGAATTGACTTTGATTACAGCTAAACCACTGCCAAGCCGCAGCACCTCTGTTCAGTTCACCGACATTGCTCAGTTTACTGAGTGGCAAAATTTGGCCTGTTAGTCAACAAGAAATACTAAATTTGATCATAACATTTTTTTCCTAGGTTTATACTTTAGATAGGAAAGAACAGACATGGGAGTAGTAAATACAGTAGAGATACTAAAGCTACTATTCAGTAAAAACATCATTTCCAGAATCACCCCAACTCTTACTGAAAGTTTATGACTGTAAAATGTAAATATATCTATTGATCACAATAAAAAGGTATGCTCAGCACACCAACACATCTACATCTATGTGTGTGTAAATACACAGTCACATCTGTATGCATTTGTAGATATGGGTAGTCATGTACATTTTACATTACTTATGCTTGCCTTCAGTATAAGTTTTCTTTAATAGTTTTATTTATCAATGGTCTATTTGGGTGCTGATTGCCACGTGTGTGCCTCTCGTTCTTGTTCGTATGTTAACCCTTAGAGAGAACTTCTGCTTATGTTTAAGGCAATCACTTTTACTGGTTTTAGGAACTGTATATCTGAAACAAGTTTCCTGCATTCTGAGTCTTAAAATGGTCAAACCTTTGTGACAAGGATGAAGTTATCCATTCACATTAACTTCCCCTGCCAGCAATCGGGCTTCGGTAAATTTTCAATATTCTTTCTTGATTTGGAAAAGATAAATATGCTCACGGCACACATGCAAACATGGGGTTTTTTTCCTATTAATTAATACAGAAAACATTTCTATTGGAAATGCCTGGGGTTACAGATTTTTTTAAATAGGGCTCTTTAAAGTGTAATATAGGAAACATTTGGAATACGTTTGGTTGGCAAGTATGGTAATAGTGTCTTCCACTAGATGGAAACTGAATTTTTGGCACTGCCATAGCTCTATCAGAGTCCTTATTGGGTGTCTTAAGAAAACAGTAGTGAATGAATAGGGCTCTAAAGTTAGGGTGTCTGAGGTGGCTCACTGCTACTGCACGTGCAACAGAAATGATAACTGGTATTCCAGGGTTTGCTGGTTTTGTTACTGATTTTGTTACAAATGTACTCAAAATACTGTTATATTGCTATTAATATTTTAAAAATATCTTTAGCCAATATACTATATGTAATTTAATACCCAGTGACAGGTTTGTTAATAGTGTATCATTTAGTATTTCCAGGATATTTTATAACGCTTAGCAAATTAAGGGCGAAAGGGTCTCGTATATGCCAATACGTTTGAATGGATACCTCTAATTATATTCCATCATTTCAATATCTCTGTAAAATGCATTGGCACTGTAAATGAAATAGGAAACAAAATCTGAGTTAAAAGACTATCACTCAGATCCATTTCTAAATTACCTTTCAAAGAAACGAATCTTCTGGCTGTAAGAAAACTGTCCTAACTTTGCATATACAGTTAAGTCATTTGAGCTGAATATTTCCATGCTGGAGTGAAATCTTGAGGTTATAAAGGGCTGTTCTTTGAAAGTATCAGCTCAGTGCTGAGAAGCAGTGCAAGAAGGCAAAATGGGTATTGGGAACTATTAGGAAAGGAATATATAATGAGTGAGATGCTGGAACAGGTTGCCCTTGAGAAGCTCTGGATGTCCCAACCCTGGCACTGTTAAAGGCCAGGCTGAATGGGGCTTTGAGCAACCTGATCTAGTGGAAGGTGTCCCTACCCATGGGATGGATAACTAGATGATCTTTGAGGTCCCTTCCAACCCAAACCATTCTATAATTCTATGAAAAAGAAAGCATTCCTGTATTGTAACTTTGCATGGTCTGCCTGCATCAAAAATACCCACATGGATGTCCGCATCTCAGAGAAGAAAACCTTACTTCTTCCTAGTTCCCCATGTGAATGCTCTTATTTCAAACAGGAATGTCTTTTTCCAGGTTGAACTGGAACTGGATTACATGAATTTAGAAAGAGGAGATTTTATACCTGTATAACAGCATCTGCATGTGGAGTAGCAATATTGCCTTTTGTAGACAGGCTCTTGGGTCTCCTCACCTGTAGGCTTTGAGATGCTTTGGAGCTTAGGATTGTGTTTTGGGAAAGCCTTCATCTTCTGTATAAAACCAGGAATGTGATAGATGGGTTCATTTACACAGAGGCTGGCTGCTGCAGACAGATTTTTGAGGCAAAGGTTTGCCGCTTCACCAAACAAGGCTCCAGCTCCTGCTTCACTGGGAGTGAGCTGGCTGGCAGGGTTTGCAGAGAGTTATTTGTGTTCAAGGCTGCTTTTGTGGACTTATATCCTCCTTTTGCTCTGTGGGTGCGTTTAATTTATGGCTAAGGAACAGTGATATGGCTGGACAGGTGAGAAAGAAGTCCAGTACCCAGAAATGTGAGCAAAGGATGGCAAAGGAGGATGTGTCAGGTGCCAGAAATCCAATTTAACAGAGTTTTACTCAGACAAATAGACCTACAAATCTGAAACTTAGAGAGGCAGCTTACACTATCCAGACATTTTTTGACATCCCTAGGTATAATTCTAATTATAGAGCCTTTCAAACTTGTGCAGCAGAAGTGGATTAAGTTAAATAGTCTGCTCAAACTGCTAGAGGCTTCACAGCTAAGAAATTAATTTCTCTAGCTTTGATTTTATTATTGGGGTATGATTTTTTTTCCCTGAGCTTATTGGAAATGTCATTTTATTATTACACACTACTTTCAAATACATGGAGAGAAGTACTTCCTGATGTGTGAGTTTTCACCTTGCTGCTGCAGAGCAAAATGGTTATGGACTTGTCTTATCTCTTCAGAAATTAATAGCAGATGGCACAAACCATCGCTAAAAGAGACAGGCATTTTATTAATACCAGAGTCTAGTTTCTAATGGCTGGCAGGTATTTTAATGGCAATGAAGTTCTTCCAGAGAAAACATTCTTCAGCCTGTCAGGGTATTGAAACCTATTATTGAAGTGAGATAGCAGAGTCAATTTGTTGAAACTTGTTACTAAAGAAAATCTTATGCAACTATAAAAAAAAATTAGAGCTTTTTTAATGATGAAGCCTATTTACATTGGCTTATATGCACCCAGCTCATGATGAGAGATAAATCACATCTAAATAGCAAGTAAATTAAAAGCAAGCAATAGTTGCTAATGACTGGCCAGATCAGGACATACTTTTCTACTGATACCAGAACACTTAAAAGTTTGTATTAGTGCACATGTCATAAGTAATTAAATCAGTTAAATTTCTACAGTTGAAGAGATCCGATTTCCCCTTGCCCTTTTTAGCTAACTAATTATTTTGCATTTTTGGCCAGCAAAATTAAGACCCATTAAAGGCTAGGATAACTGCTTACCATTTCTTTTCCTGACACTAAATTCAGAGGAAGATAATATATTGGATTAAAAGGAGAGCAGGTTTGTAGTAGGACTGAGGATAGTCTGGATTATATTGAATTTGTAAACACTAACCTCTTGAAGTTTAGCCCATCACCAGAGATAGGTTCTCCCAGATGATAAATCTGAATTACTGGAGTGGCATGTTTTTACGAAAAAAAAAAAAAATGGGGAGTCTAGGTGGGTTAGGCTCCCTAGACCATAGTGACCCCTAGACATTCCTCCTCCCTCTGCACAGAGTTCAGTCTTTTTCCCCAAGTAATTTACAATCTCCAACCCAAAAGCTTCTCCTAATGACATCACTCTAAATGAAGGTCTTTGGCAGAGCTCATGGCAAGGTGATAAGAGATGTCAGCAGACCACAAAGAGTAAAGAGAGGTGGGCCAAGGGCAGTTGATAAAAGACCTGGTCGATAGGGAAAACAGAGCAGATGAGCCAATGGCTTGTGTTGATGGCATGTGTTCCTGGGGAGAACCTTTCCCACCGGAGGGCAGGAGGACTACCCAAATTCAGGTCCAGAGACTTCAGCCGCAATGCCTGATGATGTCCCCAACTAGAACTGCAGACCCTTTTTAAAATCAGTCAAGACTTTCTTTATCAGCTTGTCCCACAAAGTAAGCATTTTGCCTGGAATAAATGCATTTGACTGGGAGAGCATTTGAATAATCAAGGTGTGGTCTGTGGGTGCCTGAGGTGGGGAGAGTATAACAGCGTGAACAGAAACATCCTCTCTGTGATAGTGAAAACAAGTTTATGAGAGCAAACATTCTGAAGTTCAGCTCTGTGGGTTTTTCCCTAGTAGTCAGACTATTATTATTGTTATTTATATTCATATAGCTTCTAGTAGCCTGAGGTACTGCATTAAGTACTGCACAAACTCAGTGATGGCTCTGTTAATCCTCGTGTGAAGCAGATTTCCCTTCAGGCCTGGTTCAATAGACACAAAGGTGTCTATCTGACTTAATCGATTGAAAAAATTTTCATTTAATTGCCAGGAGACTGCTCCTAGAGTAGTGTTACCCACATGATTGTGTTTGTGATTAAGAATTCTATTTCTGTTTGGCAGAGCTGAACCAAAAATAGCTTTTTTGTTTCTCACTCCCTCTGTGGTACTTTGACAAACATGAGATAGAAACTCACATCTTCAGTGTCTTGTATAGCACAGAAAATGGAAGCACCAAGGGTATTTTTATTCTCAGCCCAACTCTTCGGATGTTGAGCTGTTTGTCCATAAGCCCCTTTTTCTGCAGACCCCGAATGGAAGTGCAGGAGCACTGCATTACACAGCACAGGCAAAATGAGAGACACTTCTCTCTGCTGCAGTAGGTGAGATTGTCAGCTCCAACCTAAACAGTTCTATGATTCTGTGGATTCCTCAAGCTCGTGGTGCAAAAGAATGAGAAAAAAAAACAAAAGCTGTGCACCTCAGAAAATATCAGAGGGATAGCTCTTTCCTGTCTTTCTTCTTGGACTCCTTTTTGTCTTTTTGACTTCTAGACATCAAGATTGTTAGATGAACGCCTGACCTCGGTATGAGTAGAAAGGAAGGCACAGAAAGAATGTGTGTTTTTGTGATCAAAACACAAAAGGTAGTTTAGGTAGTTTAGGTAGTTTTCTGAGCTTCTATCCTCATAAATAAAACACAGAAGTCAGGGGAAGGGTAGTTTTTTGTTGTCTGCAGGTTGCACATGTATGTTAATAATATAGTTTCATAAGAACTAAGCTATGTAATGCCTTTTAGATGTGTTACAGTGTGTCTTGAGGATGTGCACTGCCATCTCTGTGCTAAAGGATGGATCAGTCTGGCATGGCTGTGCGCATGCTACCCCAGCAAAGGACCCAGGGTCTATTTTCTGTCTCAGGGGTAATGGTTTTAAACTAAAATAGGTTTTGGTTAGATTAGATATAAGGAAGGAGTTTTTTACAATGAGGGTGGTAAAACACTGACACAGGTTGCCCAGAGACGTGATGGATGCCCCAGCCCTGGCAACATTCAGAGTCAGGTTGAATGGGACTCTGAGCCACTTGGTCTAGTTGAAGCTATTCCTGCTCATTGCAGGGTTTGGACTAGATGCATTTTGAAGGTCCGACCCAGCCCAAAACACTTTGTGATTCTATGATAAGGCTGTTATAAGGCACCTGCTAGTGGTTAAATCTGGTTCAAATGGCCCTGGTGTGTTCTTTGAGCCCAAGTCGGGAGCATGCTTTATCCTTCATCTTGGATGTTCCCTTTACTTTAGTTTGTGTCTTTATTGTTCTACTCTTTTTTTTTTTCTTTACGAGCTATTGTGTTTTTAATGAGCTGTTAATTCCTTGGGCTAGCTAGCCTCTGGTTATTTGGAAGGATAGGGGAAAGAGGGAGGAGGAGAGGGAAGAATGTCCTGCTTTAGGTTTTTTCCTTGGTAGTATCTGTCTTCATTTAATCTCCAATCCTTTTAGTCTGACTAGAGGTAATGGCTCTTAGCATGCTCTATAAATCATTCTGCAGAAGATCTTGAGTGAGCATTTTATTTAATAAGTATGGAGAAGTGGGCTTTTATCCGTGCAAAAGAGGTGACAAGTTCACTGTAATTTCCACTGGATTACTGTATTTGGAGTAGAAGAAGTAATAGAAGACTCAAAATACTGGCCTTACAGCAAGTTCCAATTGTACTACCTCCTCTTTTACTTGCTACTTGATCCATAGAAGCATCAAAGTTATTTATGTTGAAAAACAGCACTTTGATTTAATAGCGCATAGGTGCTTGGGTGGAATTTAAAGCTCACTTTGAAGAGTTGTGCCAGTCTGAAAACCTGAACATTAAAGCTCTCGAGCTTCAGAAAAAGGTGAATCTGCAGCCACATCAAATTGCTGCAGCTCACCTCCGTTTCTAGACTGTGTCAGAGCAAGTCTGAGAGCTTGGATTTCTTGAAGAGGAGAGGAAGTAGGGTTCAGCTACAGGGATCTCAAAGAGAAATCTTTATCCAGGCTGCTGGAAACTGGCATCCTGGCTCCTTGTCTACTGTCTGCCTGGGATACCCTCCTTTCTTTCTCCTTTCAGGCTCTGAGCCTAGGCAGGGACTTCACTCTGGCTGCCAGGTCTGACTACAGTGGGAAGACTTTGCATCACCAAAGCTGTGTTCCTCATAAAACAATGAAGCCACTGCAGAGAAAGCACAATGTTGACTTACAGCAATTTAAAATTGATTTGAAATGAATGCTCATCATGTGGATTTTGAATGGCTGTTGAGTGAGGATCACATTGAACCTACTTCATCCCCAAAACAGCAGGAAAAGTGCTACACATCTCAAGAAATGCTTCACTAGTGTACAATTTTGTGAGTCTCAGCCACAGGAAGTCCAAGAAGCAACTAGGCTGTAGCCCTGTTCACACCCAGATTAGTGATGAGAAATAACCAGCTTTATAGGTCAAAGGAAGTGGTTTCTTTCCAACCACAGAATGAACTCTGAAGACATTTTGTCTTTAACAAATGTGACCAGCAACCCTGTGTGTGTACTGAGCACTGCTGAGCTTCAGAGTAAAGTCTGTGAAGAAACGATGCCATGGATGCTTTGGTCATGGTCAGAACACACATCTGCGGTGTGATGTCTCTTCTGTAGGTCATCACAACCGTTTGTTTTCCAGGTTTGGTGTCTCTCTCTGTGGCTTGTGTGGAGAGGTATAAAAGTCCTATCAAGTACAGACCTGTGACTTTTTTCTTGTGAGAAATAACGAGAAAGCAGGTGGCCAAGCAGGCAGTCGTAACAGTGGCTATCCCCCTGACTCCTTGATTTTCAGCCTTGAAAGAATGGAGTAATTTTTCCAGGAGCACTATATAGTAAAAGTCAGGCTGTTCTATGTGTTCCCCTGGCATCCACATCCTCCCTGTAATAACTTACAGGGTTTGAATCAAGACAGGAATTCACAGATATTTTTCTTCTTGAACATTTATCTGCCATGGAGCATTTCAAGAAATAAAATGCCCAATGATGCCTGAAATATTTCTGTGGCACGGGGCACTTCGTCACACCTCACAGACAACCGTATTCACTCTTTTTGTTTGTTTGTTTGTTTGAAGGATGCGTGCTTGTGGTGTCTGTAATTGAACAACTTGCACAATGGCACAACAGTACAGTAAAGGCAGCCGTGGAGAGACTGTGCAACTACATACCTGGTAAGTACCAAGTAATGTGCCATGTTATGCTGGTGCTGCTGTATTTCTCTGTTAATTAAAAATTCTCATGTGAAGTCTGAAAAAACTTTATCCACTTCTCGTGCAGCATCTCAAACATATGTAGCTAGGAGATAGAAAGTTGCTATTTACAGGAAAGTCAGTGGCGTGGCTTTGCTTGGTTTCAGGGACGGGATTTTGTCCCAAAGTTAGAATATATGGGGCTGTATTAAGCCCACACATATCTGAGCACCAACATATGCAGACCCCTTTCCTTTCTTTTTCTCCCCTTTGTCTCTTTGTTAGCTGCTTAAGAATAGACTCACTGTATGCCCGACTACTCATCTTGTTGATAAGGGTCTTCATAGCAACTGTGAAGCTGAAAATGTTTGCAGTGGATATAGGAAGCTGCTATTGTAAAATTTTAAAAATGAGATCAAGTTGACAGATGTGATGTGAGGATTTGGTATGCGCAGAAAAGCTATTGAAATGTAACTGGTGATACAAATTTCAAAAGCAATAGCTATTCCATATGATTATATGTAAGAGTCCCGTTTTTCTGCCCCTTATTTTGTCTGCCCAAAGGAGCTTAGCTGTCCACATGCACACTCCTAAATAGAGAGCAGTTTGAATGCCACAATAGCTTTGTGCCTCACAGACCAATCCTATAACTATTTAAGTAACTAGATCTCACATTCATGATATCTTTTTAACATTATGAATGTAAAAAAGATGGCTTAGGATTCTTCATTAAAAAGTAATTTTTATAGGACTTCACGAATTATATCTCTGAGAAACCATCTTGCTCCATAAACCCTAGTTAGGAGATATGTGTAGAATATTAATTTCCTCCTTTCCAAGTGAGGATTTCCTGATGTGGAATGGGGCAGGGAGCTAATTGCTAGGATTCATTCATTGATAGAATGACGCTTATCTGATTTCTATTCCATAAGTCATATCCTCAGTGTTTTAAATTACAGGCACATAACCACGAAGTTACAATTACAAACACTGATCCTGTTATTAAAATACAATTTTCTTCTTTAAATTATGACATACTAGCTCTGTGTTCACGATTCGCTCAGTGGACCTTGTTCTGCTGACATGTCAAGATATTTCTTTTCAGCTGCCATTCTTTACACATATAAAATCCTATTATCCCTTTAGTTAAATCTGTATAATCCAGTTACCTTCTATGAGATGCATGGATACACCCAATAGAAAATAACTGACCCTGAACTTGAAAGGAATGAAAAATCCTATAGATTGTGTGTGAGCTACAGTGTAACCCACTTTATCCTCTCCTGGGGGGTGAACACTGCAGGCCAGCAGGAATTAACAGCTTCTTCTTGCTGCTTGAAACAGTAGAAAAGCTTTGGGTGCTCATGAGGAGCAAACCTACTAAAGCAGGTCATGCATTTCATTTATAGAAGCAATTCATTATTATGTGCATGCCTATAATCGATTGCAAGAATAACAGCAACAAATTAATGGCAGTGGGGTTTTTCCTAGGGCCAAAAAGGGAATAAGAATTCATGTGGTTTTTTTAAGGACCTCCTATAATTCTGATTAGAAGCCTTCAGTAAAGTTATATGATGTTCAAGAACAAAAGACAGAGAAAAAGATAGTAAAATTTTCAGTACCTGTCAATCCCACTTAATCCCCTAGGCTATGTAGAAAATGGAACCACATCCTCATTTGTATGGAAATATTTGCAATATGTGTGATTCAAGCAATGTGGCCAATAAAACTATGAAAATAAGACTAGTAATGTCACCAGTGAAGAAGGCTCTTGAGCAGACGCAAAGGCCGGGTCTGGGAGAACGTGCAGTATTTACAGTGTTAAGAGATGTTAGCAAGAATATGTGTTTACCTGGATACTGACTGACTGCTTGATGAAATTGAGGTGTCTGATACCTGAAATGTGCTTTGACACCCTTTGCCTTCACCATTGGCTCTGAGTCATGCTCTGCCTCTGTGTTGGCCACTGCTGTGTAAACACCTCAGAGCTCAAGTGCAAATGGCAACAGGATAACAGCATCTTTCTTGCAAATATTTATCCTCTGGGATTCAGCCAGAATCTGTGTTTCTAGGACGATCAAGATATAGAGGAAAACCTTCCAGGTTGTTCTTACGTGAGAATAAGGCACTTTAGGGGATCTCTTTTATGAAAAACAGGGCAAAAGCAAGTACACTCTATATTTTCTCTAAATTTTCCAGCATTTAATTTGGTTTAAGCTCTTTTTTTGCCTTAAGAGACTGTGAAGAAAAAGACTCCAGGCCAATTTAGTGTATAAGATAAGATAAAAAGAGTGGGTCCTTTAATTAGGCCTCAGGCCAGGGGAATACATGTGACATGCCCACACCCAGACCAGTGGTTGTATGATTTTATAATAAGGTCCATTCAATCCCAGATCTGTCCACTCCTGGTTCTGCCCAGTTCTGCCCACTGACACACCCCTTTGGGAATTAGGTCTGGGGATGTTTGGGACCCCTTCTTCCTTATCTTCATCTTCTTCACAGCCTGTATAGTCCTTGGAGCTACTCCAAAGTTCTGGGCTTGAAGGTCGCTGTGTCTGTGTGATATCTTCTGGTCCAGGCCTAGAGTGCTTTTCTACAATTCTACCTTGAAAAGAAGACTAAACACACTAACAGAATTTAGAGGGATTGATATGAAATGCGGTAACAGGGTTGGGTATGTGTAACTATTATGCTACAGGGTAAGGGATATAACACACCTACATTAAAATCTACATTTACTACAAAAGTACTTCTAAAATCTACAAAAGGAAAAAAATCCAAAAAGCTCTGAGGCATCGTTTTCTTGCCCCTGAACGTTCACAGTTATTCATCACTTTTTCTCTCCCTCCCTTCTGACTTACACAGGTTCTTCCTCACAGATTCCTCTCTTCAATGTCCTCTGCTCCTGTGTTTTATCAGAGCTGGACCTTTGTTAACACATGAATGCAGGCTGGCTGGCTCCTAGGGCAGTCCTGTAAACACTGCCTGTGGCTTTGGTCTGTTTTGCTGGAAGCTAAAGCCTGAATGGCATCTGAATCTTCCAAGAGGACTCTATGTGCTCAACTACAATTTAACATTATTACTATTCTTTTTACCTCTCATCATTTGTTATGCCATGGGCTAGTTACATGTCAAGCTTCCTGTATGCATAAGGAAACCAGCACCTAGAAATCCGTGTGACCAGCAAAACCCTTACATCAGGTCCCCAGACTTGGCGGGCAGCCAAATTCTTTTCTCCTCAGAGCCACCAGTACAGGTTACAGTAGCCAGCTGGCTCTTCCAGGGCCAGAAACATCGTGGAAACCAGCTGGTCTGGGAAAATCACAAGGAGACCATCATCTGTGATGCGTCAGGGAGGTGTTGGGGAAGCCAGCCACCTTTGCCTGCAGGCTACTATAGGGAACCAGGTGCCCCACTGGCAAGCCTCATCAGAGGGTATTCTAATCAGCTGTGATACCAAACTCAGGGTTATTGATGTCTGCAATGTCCTTTTAGGTGAACAAGAATAAAATCTAATTCTAGTCAGGAGACCAATTCTTACTTGCAGATTGCTTCTAAAGAGCCAATAGAGAGGAGTTATGTGACAAAGGAGGTAAAGAAATTAAGCTAGTAACTTGATAGAAATAAAACACCTGTCATGGGATAAGAAATATCAGCTATCATAGTTACAGAAGCTGCTTGCAACACCATATGAGTAGGAGAGTGTTGGGAAAATTATCTCTTTGTTCCCTGGTATGCCTTTCTGGCCCCAGTCCTCCTTTTGCAGTCACAGGTTGCCAGTCAAGGTGCTTGCAGTCCTGGTAGGAGAGCAGCTGTGGGAGAAAGAGCACATCCATGCCCACCAATGGAGTCACTACCACAAGGTTTTGTACCCCCCTCGGAGCAAACCTACCCACCTGGTATGCAGCAGACTCCTGGCCATGTCCAGCTGGTTAAAATTGAATATATAGCCCAGAGCTGGAGGGGAGTAACTCCTTTGGGGGTTGCTATGCCTTTCTTTGGGAAAGATGAGGACACACTGTGCTTTCTTCCCCAAGTCTGTCTGAGTAATGGAGGTCCAAAAGAAAAATGACAGCTCTCAGGAATTTGAGGAGCTGCAAGTTTATTGTCACAGTACTTACATGAACCTGCATCTTTTGACATTTCACAACACTAACCCTACCGAAACGAGGCTGACACCTCCTTTGCATAGTTAACCATCTCTAGCCTGTTCAGGCCAATAAACAGGAAGTTTTCCTTCATGGGAACTGTCAGACCAGTGCTACCATCATGCCCTTTTTTGATTCAAACCCCAATCTCTCCCACAGTGTCTTTGCTCAGGTGCAGGGACCACCTTTTTTTTAAAACAGTGCCTTAAAGAAATCACTAATGAACTGTCTTATGGAGGGTATGCTTCACCCAGATTAAAGAAAATCAACTAAGCCAGCATCCCAAAAAGGAACACATCTGCAGACCATGAAAGAAAACCAAACAAAAAATGTCAAATATTTCTTTGGATACAGTTACTCTTGCACAACTCCTGCTCTACACAAAACCTATTTTCTCAAATCAAGAAGCTCCCAGGCAGTTCTAGCCCAACACCACTCTCTGCTCTTTGATTTACGTATTTGTTTTCTTTCTTCTTGCAAACCTACTGAGCTATTTGTTTAAACTTCTTAGGACATGCTGTGGCATACATTATTTCTTTTGACTTTTCCATGATACCATACTCAGAACATTTAACAAATGCTGACTATCTATTCTAGTCTTTATCATGTGGCTTGCCTAAAGTGAGAGAAGGGTTTTAGGCAAGGTTAAAAATTCAGGTTTTCCGTTTTTTGGTGCTACACTGAGGTCATAGAGTCACATGCCTTCCTCTAAAGTAAATCAACATTCACCTTAATGAATTAACTGCTGCTGCATTTTGACTGCTGCAAAACCAGTTCACTATGTTCAACTACTTTAAAAAAATTATGTTTTCTAGAAAAACTGCAAGGTTTCTGTTACTTACTCGCTGAACTTTATGGATCACGCATAGCTGAACTGTAAGTATCACTCTGTGCTCTCAGATTTTTGCTTAGTTTGTTCTTGACACGTACAGATGTGCTGTCAGATTGAAGCGTAGGGATTTCACTCCTGAAATCACATTATTATTATTAAAGCAGAGGTGCTTCAGAGCGATTCTGGTTTGGCATTTGGCACAGATATTCCTGAGTGAATAAACACAGGCTGCCACCAGTAACCATTTTGATATTCCATTTAAATCTCAGATCAGGCCCACCTGATGTAATTACCTTTTGAAATTCAGTTCATTTGGCTGAGGGAGGAATTTGAATAACCTGTGTGTGTGAGACAGATTCTATAGAATCAAGCTGATGTTGCTTGGCTCTTGCTTTCCATTCTACCTTTAATCAGACTTTCTAATTATCAGCCCTTACGTGCTCTCGGCCCTGACCTTGATTCACACTCTTGGGAAAGCCTACTATTTAATGTAAGTGATTAAAAAAATAAAATGTAGGTCATTTTATTCGTCTTTGAAAGTTCTTAGTTTAATTAACTGAGCTTTTGCTAGACCTTCCTCCTCCTTAGGGTTTTTATTTTTGTTTTTAAAACTAGTCAAGGGACTGCAAAGTGTTTACAGGACTAAGAAGTGCTATAATCAAACATTTTCATTTAATTCCTGATTAGCCCAGAGATGTATCCCAAAAAGAAAGAAAAAATTCTAGCACTCATGCTTGGTGATTAAAGGTTAAGGATCTTTGAAGGATTTCTCGTTATTTTGTGGAGTTAATGATTGAACATTCATATGTACCAAATTCTGTATGCATTAACCTTTGTCTTTGTCAGACTTATGATTGATTTAAAAACTAGAACAGTCACAATATATGTGATTCAGGTGCTGCGTATAAAGCATGGTGTTTTTTCATAGTCCTGGGATCCAATTTTAAATGCTGAGTAGGATGTCATGGCAGAAAATCATTAGAGCCCAACACTGTACTGAGCAGTGATTATGGGCCACAGTGAAGTGAGCTGAGATTATTGTGTAGTGTTGGGGAGATCTGGCTTCCCATGGAAATAGCTTCTACTTTCAAGCACCCAGAAGAACATAATAGTCTTTGTTTATGCACCATTTCCTCCAGCATAGCCAGGGAAATGAATGCTGATGTGGTTTGCCATTCCTTGAAGCTGTGTAAACAGGATCCAGGACAACCGCTTTGTCATCTCTATCCTCCTCCAAAGGTGAGTTGGTTTGCCACTTTTTTTAAAACTACTGATTGTGGAACATCTTTTAAGCTGGAACTGAACAGTTCAGAGGCTTCCACTGCACGTGCATTGTCTAGGAAATAAACTTCAACATTTTGAGCGTGAACACTTTTAGAATGAAAAGTACATAACACGCATTAGTGGTGTGGACTATCCTCAACAGAATTGTTGTAGCGTGAGAGTCACAGGGCCAAATTCTCTTGTACCAGTCTGGATCAGAGAAGAAGAGTAGAGAAAATAAAATATCTCTTTCTCTGGACTTCATTGTTAAGCAGTAAAATAACCCCAAACCAGAAATTCAGCTGAGGTTCATATATACCACTGCATTACCACGGCATGACAGGTGATCCCCACACTGCCTGATCTGCAGTGACAGCCTGTGTAGGCACAAGTTACCTGCTGCAAATGCAGGGCTATTAGACTTGGAGTAGTCTGCAGTGCAAGAGGTTTAAGCTAATGCGCATAATCTTTTGCCTCAGGCTGGAAACATATTTAATTACCACCACTTCTTTGATGTACAGTTACTTGCTACGACACTTGCATGTCCTTGATTGCATGTCCTAGACCTTTGCTACACTCATACACATACATATCTGCATAGGTGTCTAAACATATACTGTTTGGTTTGGGATTCTTTTGTTTGTGGGGTTCTTTTCTTCCCAGTTATCGTGCATGTCCAGTCACACTAAAACCTGCAAGTGATGGTGGTTGTTTGGCAGTGTTGAAAAGCAAGACACTCACTTAGGTACCTATTTTCGTAAATCTTTTCCCTGCGTCTGGATGGAGAAAGGCATGTTTGATTCCTAAAGGTTTGTTTGTTTGATGTTTCACACAGGGTCTAATCCAACAGTCATTGAAATCAGTCAGTGTCTTTTTATGGGCTTCGATGAGCTGTGATTCCTCTCCATGATGGGTTTAGTTCTGGCAATATTAAGATCTGGAGAAACATTTGCCTTCCAAGAATGGCAGTAACATTTGTTTTATAGCACGTGTGCATCCCATATGATTACTATGCTCCATGATATGCCAACATAGAGATATATGGGTGTTCAACCAGGCAGGGGTAAAAGAAGACTGGAAACAGCAGAGGGTCCACACTCACTCGACTCAAACAGGATGTTACCCAAATTTCATCAGATAGATTCTATGAGAAATCTCGCATCTTGAGCTGAATGTCAGAAGTGCAAGGTGCCTCTTGAAGTGAAAGATGCAGACAATGAACCACACTTTAAGAGAGGGATGGAGTCTCCATGGCCACACAGAGAGCCAGGCTAACAAGTCTGGAGAGAGGGGCTGTTTAAATCAAGGTGACTTCTGTGAAGAAGTTATAACACCTGTCTTGCAATTCTTTGTCAATCAACCAGAAGGGAAAGGATCTTTGGTTAGCTCTTACCCATCTCTCAGAGCAAGTGTAGCACTGAGGTGTTGACTCCTTCCAGCGACAGCTTCAGTGAGTGCACTTTCTGGAAGGAAAACCACTGAACATGTTGGGTTTCTGGTTGGTTTTTTAAAACAAAATTTAGACTCTTGTTTGTGTGGCCTGGAGAATATCCTTCAAGTGACTGGCTCATGCAAACCCTCTCCCCTTCCAAGTGGTAGTTAGATCCCTTTCTGTCAAGGTGTATTTGTTTCTCATCAGGGAATAAGGGAACGGTGCCAACAAAACCAATTTTTTTACACTGACTGTACCCTTTTTATTTTTGGCTCTCCTGGTACCCTGAGACAGCATGAGTAGATGGGAGGAGAAGAGCAGTGCTTCAAGTTCATGCTCAAGTGGTTGATAAATTGCCCACAGTAACTGTGACAAGACAGACTGAGTAAAGATGAATTTTGGGTGAAAAAAATTAATATACAATCAGAGAGACAGATGCATAAAATGCAGTTTACCTCACATTTCCTTCCGTCATTTGTAATTTGATTGATCACTTCAGTTTTATGAGCCTGCAAATGTTGGTGCAGTCCCCTGCCGAGTGTTTGAACAAGACTTTAATACTAATGACTGTTCTGTTCAACTCTATTGATTTTCAGGTACTTTGCTTGTTCATTTAGGCTTTTGGATGCCCATTTTCCCAGAATTAGTATCATATTTGTACTGGCAAAGGGAATAAAATAAATAGTTACCTGTCCTCGTAAGGCAGTATAATTTTTAGGTTTTAATTGCCTTTAAGGTGGAAAATATCAACGTGTAGCTGATTTTTCAGTCAGTACTTTATTTTTTTCTGCTTCTGTGGTGTTGTTTTAGTGACATTCTGTGTCTTGAGGGAGGAAGGACCCCTGCTTCAGTGGCCCTGCAAACTACTTACTGGAGATATTACAGGCCATGTAAATGATACGTGCATCATACTATATACTTCCCTGGTGTCTGACAAATTAGCCCAAATTAATTTTTTTTTTGCCAAGCTGCCTGAAGCCATTAGCACTCTGTGATTATTCTAGGAGACTTTGCTGTAATTATAAATAAAAAATATTGCTC
The DNA here is from genome assembly GCF_025592945.1 of Manacus candei. Taxonomy (NCBI): domain Eukaryota; kingdom Metazoa; phylum Chordata; class Aves; order Passeriformes; family Pipridae; genus Manacus; species Manacus candei. The sequence continues at coordinate 4,250,765 of NW_026138143.1, forward strand.
CATTCACATAGAGCTCAGTGCTCTCAGCGCAGAGCTGGAGGAGGAGAGCATCCAACCGGGGCAAAGGCAGCTATGTTGCAGTGTCTCCCTGGGGTCTTGGGCAAGGTGGGCTGCTCTGCTGGTGGGCAGTTTCAGGACCAGACCCCTGATGTTGGTGGGGAAAAACTGGCTCCTGGATCACCAGTGTGGCTGTGTGATCAGATGTCACTTGTACCGGGGTCCTGTGAGCCCCTTCTTGCCTCCAGTGGCTCATAGAGGGTCAGGGATGGAAGTGCAGGTAGATTTGCATGCATAGGCTTTCCCACTGCATGTTTCTTGCCCAGTGAGAGGTTCTCCTCTACCCTTAAGTAGGAGGGTGGCAACACTGGGGACTCTTTCAAGTAAAGAGACAAACAAATAGGGCAAATCAAAGGTGTAGGTTTAGTAAAGGTAGCCGAATACTAGACAGTATCTAAAGCTGCTTTAATGTGTTTTAAGTTACGTCTGTAATATGTCTTGTGGTTTAAGCCACATCAACAGCAGATATTCTAATATGGGCTGCAGGATCATTCCAAAATGCTGACAGTGGTACAGGCATCCAAGACAGGTGGTTTAGGTTGACTGGATAATGTTTTAGCCAAAAATATTTATCTGCTCATATGGTGGAAGACTCTCTGCACTAGGTCATGTAATACAGTGGTGTTCCTCTAGTGAGCAAAAAGGCCTGAAATAGGGTGAAGGGTTTTAGGCACTGCCTACCAAGTTTTCCTTCTGGCCCTGGGAGCAAACAGGTTTGCAGAAGATTACTCTCAGCTTGTCTCTAGATTGCTTTAAGCCAGCTGGCCTGTTCAGTTAAATGGCAATACTTTAATTGATTTTGTTGGGGCCAGAATAATGGCTGGACTTCAGCACTGTAGTCCTGCTCTGGCAATTTCTAAAGCAATATGTGTTGGAAAGAGCTTGTACTCTTCTTTCTGCCTTTCAGGGTCCCTTTTCTACTGCCCATCACTTTTCTGCTCCAGATTATAAGAGACCTTGTGGCTGCAGATGTTGCAATTTTCTGCAATAGGATTTTGACAGAAGTCATCTTACATCAGCAGTAGTACACGTATTTATGTTATTATTATTTTATCTTAAAAAAATAACCATCAATTCCACAAGCACTCATGCTGGTTCATGTGCCCTCTATCAGGTCTTTGACTGACTTTGCAAAAGGCAAAAGCCCCCTCATGGACATGACTGTGGCCAGCATGCTCTTTGACAAAGTAGGAGCCAACCAGTTCTGGGTCGAAAAAGGAAACCCCTTGGGGTGTAATAAAATAAAAATACTCCTGCTGTTTTCTTTCATTCCTCTCTGTCAGTAAAAATGTGAGTTGCCTCCTGGGAGGTGAGGCAGAACCAAACTCCAGGGTGGGAGTGCTTCTGCATTCCTGATAAGAGCAGGCTACCAGTCAAAGGTAGATCTCGTGACTGGGTCCTGTTTCCTTTTTTTGAGACCATAGGCAGTAAAACAAGCATCTGGGAGGCATGTTAGGTCCTGTGGAGCAAAATGTCCTCCTTTTAGCCTTTCTTTTTGGAAATGGGTAAAATCCACTGAAATGTGAGTTGTTTCTCCTGCAGTCAGAACTGAGCTCTGAAGAAACTACCAATAGACAAATGATAGCAGAAGGCACAATTTGAGCACTAATTCCTATTCTTTCACTTGTTTCTCAGCACTTCCTCTGCTCCTCTTCGCTAGCATAAAATAAAATAAAATAAAATAAAATAAGATTAACCCTACCCCAACTGAAAAACCAAACAACCCCAAAAAGCCAAATCACACAACCCCAACTTTCCACCAAATAATCCAAAGGAAATAAGGTAGCATAAGAATTGCAGGGTGCTGCATGCAGTTGCATCATGCTGATGTAGAAGCTGCCACAGGCAGGACCCTTGAAAACAGGTCTCAGGTGACTCACGGGCACAGAGGCATTTGGCATGGGAGGATGGCAGACAAAAACGTGAGGACAAGAAAGCATTGCTTTTGAACAAATCCCACTTTTGTCACTGCCGTTTAACACTGACAAGTTTTGCAGATTTTTCGTATCTCGGTACTCTTCATAAAAGGATGATGAAATGAGTTAGAAGGGAAACTTGGAGTGTTTTGTAAATAACCACTCTCCTGGGAAAGAGCTGGCTAACGAGGGTGATAAATGAGAGACAATTAGATTTGGTTCATGCATTTGCTTATGACGAGAAATACATCTGTTTGCCAAAAAAAATCATTACTGGGAATGCGTGGTCTCTGTGGAAAGCATTGAAAGAAGGCAGTGAATGAAAATCCCAGTGCCCCCCCGGCCTCATCCCTGTCCATGGTGTGGGTATGTTGGGGTGGCAGGGCTGCACCAGTTTGGGCAGGTGGTGCTGGCTTCTCCCCAGGACTGCAGCACACCCTCTGTGCTGCGGCTGCAGCTTCGCCATCAGCTGCTGGAGCCTAGGGAGCCCCCTCACTGGGGGTGTTCTCATGCCATGGGAAAGAGAGGAGGCTCCTTGCTAACCAAGATGCAGCAAGAGAGGCTGTATGGGTTGTATGGCCTTCAGTGGCAGGCTTGACCCGCTGGTGTCAGCCAGGGATTACAAGTGACCCATGAAACCAGGAGTGTTTCCTCCAGGGTGGGTGTATCAGCTGCCAGTCTTCCATAGCCCAACCTGGAGTCTTGGCTGAAGTAACTTGTGAAGTGAGAGAAGGTCTCATACTTAGCACGTCAGAGAGACAATTTTCTACATGCAAGGTCAATTCAGCCTTTCCTCCCTTCTTTTCTGCTTTTTGACCGCAATATTTCTGTAGCTGTCCGAAGCATGCATTTCTCATGTGCTGCTGCTGTGAGCAAGCAAGGTCTCTCCCACCCTGACCGGCAGAGAGGGAGTGATAAATCCTACCTCTCTGGAAATATTCCATCTATTATACTCAATTTTAAGCCATTTTCCTCATCTGCCTCTCAAGTTATTTTATTGCAGAAATGACAGCAGCTGGTATTGTGCAACGTAACTATGGCAAATGTAAGATGCATAATTGGTTTTAGGGAGAGCAGTTGTTGCCCAGGGGGAAGAAACTAGAAAACAATGGCTCAGTCCTAGTGTCCCTCATCTATTTGTGACATACCCTGATTTTTATAAGACTATAGACAGCATGAATTAAACATATATTAACTACATATATTAAAGTGACACGTATATCAAACCCCAGTAACTTAGAAGTCTGTGTTCCTTGCTGCTTATGCTTATTCTTCTGTATCCCTTGGACTGTTCACTATAAATTTTTGACTCCTGAATATCATGGTTAATTAATTTGCTTTGATCACTGCCTAAATCAATTATAATGACATGTTAAATTTTATCCCCAGTAAAAAAATGTTGATAATGATTACTTTAAATGCAAATATATTCTGCTGTTATATTCCTAGCTGGCATGCCCACTGTTCAGTAAGGTGCCATCACTCAAGGGATATTTTCTCTTTTTCCAAATGCTTTAATATTACCACGTGGTGAAGCATACTTTTTGCCCCTGTGTTGAGTTCCTGTAGCTCTATCCAGAGAAACATAAACCTGGTTGGTGTTAGACTGGTAGTTATGTCCTTAGGCTGGGCTGTAGGAGGGACTGATGGCAGGTCATTGTTAGACAGAACAGTTCGTCCTCACTAACAATTTTGAGCAGACACTAAGTGCTAACATGTTTGTTATACTCTGGATTTACCTTTCTGATTTGAAACACTGTCACAAGTAATTTATTTTTATCTCCTTTTTTTTATTCTAGGGTGGTTTTTTTACCAATTCTCAAACCCTATATAACATAAGTAGTTATTCCTTCAGAAAGAGAGCAAACAGGCTGTGTTTTCAGCCTTCTTCACTCCGAATGCTAAAGGGAAGGACAGAGGCCATGACAAATATGACTATTTTCAAAGGTGGCCTAATAAATGCAGCACAGCATATAGGAATTGTCATCACTGATATACAAGAATATTGTCCTAAACTGAAAATGGAGCAGCAGAGGGGAGCACACTGGTGTTACCCTGACCCTCTCAGACTCCTGTAACTGTCTTTTCTCTTTTTTTTTTTTTCCCTAAATAAAGTTGTGAGATCTTCCTTTCTTATGGGAAGACGTGGCTGAATTTAGAAAGTGCTGTTCATCAGAGCTGTTAAACTGTTGTTAAATATTTTTGACTGCATGAGCATATCTGGGGCATCTCCCCACCTCCATGACTGGGAAGAGTCCTTGTGGCAGAAGAACCAGTATGGCCTTCTGTGCTGTGATGCAAGACAAACTTCTTAAGGCTAGAGTCAACACTTAGCTGCATGGTGCAGAAACAGCCTGCCCTTGCTTCCTCCTCATGGCTCAACATTTAGCCAGGCAGGACCCACAGCAGTGGATTGGCGGGCTGCAAAAATGTATTGGTTGAGGTTTTTGCAACGGCAGAGCCTCAAGCAAGGCTTTGAGAGCAGGACCATGGCAGTGTTGGGCAGCTCCCGGCCATGGCAAGTGGCCATCAGTGTGCATTTGGCCACAGCCTTGCAGCACCACACACGGCACATCTGTCCTCCTGCTGCCAGCAGTGCTGGACCCTGGCTGTCACCCACACTCATAGATGGTGCCCCTTGCACAAAATTTCCTTTCCTCCTTTGAGGAGCATGTGTGTAAAGGGATTTGAGGAATTATTTGGGCATCACTTGTAGTTGACTTCTTTGTAACCCATGGCCTTATGACGCCCAAACTGATGATGCCTTTCCAAGGTATTTTCTTCCAATGGTTCTCCCACTCTTCCTTTCTATGTAGGTGTAAGTATCCTCAGTTTGGAGGTACCCCAAAATGATTCTTCAGCACAAGTTGGCATGGACACAACAGAAAAATTATCTTCCCACTGTCAGCAAGAACTTGCCCTGCAGGTCAGGTATTTCCAGAATAAAAAGCTAACCTTCCTAGATCCTAGCCAGGAGATTTTCCTTCCAAACTCTTTTCCCTGCTTTTTACCTTCCTGCATGCCGGCTGTTCCCCTGCTGGGATGAACCTCAGCTGAGTATAACCCTTATCCATGCAAGAGCGAATATTTCATCTGTGCCCTTCCACAGCAAGTCAGACTGACATTACATGTGTAACCCTCTTTTAGCCATCTAATGGATGACTTGTTCTTCAGGAGGAGTCACCAGAGAAGTATGTCCTCTGCAGCTCACACAGCGCAGTCAGGATATGAATTTCAGCTGATCTGGACTTTTACTTAGGAAATAAATGATGCCCTGGAGCAAAATAAATGAACTCCTGCAACTGGAGTTTCATAGAGTGTGACTGGATAATTGATTGTTAGTCCAATAAAAAGTAACTGATGAGGAGTTTGTGGACTCATACATCATTTTTGTGCTGTGACTGATATATTAAAATAGAAAAAAAAGGTAGGAAATAGGAAGAAAAGTTGGTGGGATACTGTGAGGTTGATCTGGTTGTTTTTCATTTTGTTCTTGCTCCCCTAGGTAGGACTGAGAACCGCAATAAAAAAGGCAAGAAGAATTATGAAGACTTCCAAGGACCTGGTAAGAAATCAATGGCATTAGGGTGTTTTACACTGTACTTGCATTTTATCAGGAGTGAGTCCTTTTTTATTTTGTATGACTGTGAATCCTTCTGAATTGAATGCTGACTCACTCCTGCCTGGCACAGGATCTGCTCTGTCAGGTGACACTGGGAAGAAGGAGAGGGAGAAATAGAGAAGAAATATGAAAGCATGGGGAGAGCAGAAAAAAACCTCATGAAAACGCAGATTGTTTGTGGAGGAGGGATAACAATCTATATGCATATCTGTCCAAGACATAAATTTATGTCTAAAATGCATGCAGCAATCAACATCTTATCTGTGAGCTCCATAATACATCTTCACACTGAGACGCTTGCTTTTAGTGGCCCAATATAAGAATTTCCCACTCAGCCTTGCCCTGTGCTTTTCCTTCATTCCTTCAAACTTCTTGCAGTGTTTATTATTGCTCCTCTTTATTTTTGGGCTTCTTCCTTGACCCTTATCATCCCTGCCTTGCCCTTGTAGCAATATGTAAGTGGGTGTCTTATGAACTGAGCCACTGCCTTACAGCACAGAGAGTGCATTTTAGGGCTGTCTGAAGCTCGAGCAATGGTCTGAATGCAAATTCTGCATATTTTTCCTTTATTTGTGAGAGACTGCCTTTGCCTGTTAAACTTGAAAACTAGGATTTGAAATCTTTCTGCCTCCAATCAGATTTGTGCAAGATCTCTAAAGGGTAGCAGAGAAGGGAGGGGCAGCTTTTATTCTGGTGGGTTCACTTAGGTGAGTCAGCTCAGCCACAGAGTTTACTTCCAATTGTCTTCAGGCACTTAATGCAGAGCAAATGTTTTAGCTGTTTGTGACGAAATTATTGGTATTGCTTCTTCCTGATTTCTTACTGGGATGCTACTCACAAAAGTGAAAATTGAGGTGCCTAATTAGCCTTTGGGCAATTGCCAAATTGCCAAGCCAGAGAAATAAACAAAGCACTGGAGAGACAGGTCACACCTCCCACGGAACAGGAACCAGCAGGATCTTATTAATTTTCCTTCCTATTCAGTGCTGTGCTACTGATGGCCTGAGATTTCTGCTCAAATTACATTAAATTTCTAATCCCCTTTCCTTGGACCGAGTCCCCATGTTAACACCTGCAGCAAGATGCTCTGAGTCAAGCAGGTCCTCTCTGTTAGCCAGAGAGCAGCTTCAGGCTTGGGAGTGCTGTCCCCCAGGACACTGGGCTCCTTCTCTCCCTCACACGTTTCTACCCTTGGCATATTGGGCTGCATCCCTTGCATGGCCATATCTGGCTTTTGTAGGCTCTCCTGAATAGGGTGGCATGGTTGGCATCAATCTTTGGGTGCAATAGGCTCTCCTATTTTGCCTCTACTCTCCCATATCCTCAAAGCTGCTCCCAATAACTCTCTCAATCTCCATCACAACACCCTTGGCCCTTTCCTGCTCCTAGTTGCCCATTTGCCAGCAGGAAGGATAAGTAGACTGTGTCCCATCTAGAAGCAGCACATAGTTGGGTTTCTCCAGTCAATGTATTTCTAAACCTCCATAGGTGCACAATACAAGGTCAGCTCAAATTAAAACAAGTATCAAGTGCTTGCTTGAGCCTCTCCTGAGGTTATTCCTTGCGTATTCCCTGTAATGAGCCTGGATGAAACTTATTTTAAACCTGGAAAATTAAAAATAACAACATTTCTAGAAGCATTACTGTATCTCTCAATTTCCCATTCACACAGATTAAAGTTATTTTGAAATCCAGAAAAACAATATAGTGAGAAAGACAAAGGAGAATCTCTAGGAGAGAGCACAGTATGGATCCTACTTGCACGAGTCATGTATCCCAGAGAAGTAGAATGAGATGAAATAGTAAGAAAATCACCTGCCCAGTTTGAACACTGCTGTATCATGGTCTGTTCACCTGCACGCACAGATACACGTGGCGGTGAGAGCTGAGGAGCTCTCGCTGCTTGGGAAGAGGATCACCTGGCTGAATGTGTGGGTGAGGATCCAGAAAAACCTCATCTGTGGTAGGACACCACTGCACTCACATCAGCAGAGAGAAAAAAAGATTCGCCTGGCCTCTTTTATGCTCTGGCTCATGCTAGACCAAAACATCAAATTATATCTGTTCATTCTTCCCCTATCTGCTGTTTTGGTTGCTTTTGCCCCATTGCATGTCTGGGGAAAGCCTTCTGAAAAAGTTCTTGCAAGTTAGTTGTCCCCATCTTGGCTTGGCAGCTGTGTGTGACTGCATAAAAAAAGGCATGATTATGGATGTTGGTAATGAGAATGGGAGGTCTGTCTGGATCCCAGGATTTACTTGGAATTTCTGTGGATCATTGTGAGTTTAGGAAAAAGAAAAGATATTTGACTAATGTAGAGATGCAATGAAAGTGGCTACAAACCCAAAAGATTCTAATAAATGTCTCCATTCATTAAAAGGAGTGAGCCATTTGCAAGTGATTGGCTTAAACCAAACACCAACAAGCATTAGGGGCTCATTGTTATTCTTTTTAGTATAACCAATTAAAATAATTACAGAAATGCCATTAGGGAACATTAACAGGCAATGAATAAAATATTAGTGTTATCAATCACTGTGAGCACCTCTAGTGCTAACTTTTTTTACGGGGGGGGGGGGGGGGGGGGGGGAGAAGATACTAAGGGGTATCCTTGAGCAATAGTGGTGAACAAATGGTGAATAGGGTTGTGGCTGTAGCATTTGGTGAGAGCTGGCACCATGCATACAACCCTGCCACAATTTTGAAATGATTGGCTGAGAAAAAGGCAAAAAAAAATTTATTCTACTTACAGCAAAGGGTAGACTTTAAGTGCAGCCTGTGAGCAGAATGAAATGAGATTTTATTTCTGTATTTATTTCTTGCAAGCCCTGTAGTTTGTCTTTCTGGTGCAGTTTTGGCTCCAGGTGCTTTAACTTCAAAGGCTTTGCAATACTGTGACTTAGGCTGAAGTGAAAACCTGACAGCTCAGATGAAGACACTGCAAATCTTAGCCTGATGGAAAGCTTTAAGAGCGTCTACTGCTTCTGTAGGCAGGATTAGTCCTGCATGAAGGAGGTGGGAGAAGTGATTTCTTTCCTCTTTCCAGGAAGGTGTACATGGGTTTTCAAATCTCTTTGAGAAAAGCTGGCATCCTGCTTGTGCACCTCTCACACTCTCCGCCTACCTGATCATACTCATGTATGCACACACAGAGAGCAAAAAGGAGGTCCGTGTCCCTGCCATGCTGCAGGACATAGCCCCAAGGCAGCCAGTAGCTTGAATACAGAGGTGCAGCGGGATGGGGAAGAGCACATGGCAGCTGAAGTCACAGCAGCAGGACAAGGTTGGTCTTTCAGCTCAAGAAAAGGTCCCACTCCCTGGCTGGTTTTGGCTATTTCTCTCTACTTCTTCTGTGATTGTGTTCTGGTTTCTCCTTTCACTCTACCAACACCTTCTCACTCCCAAGCTTTGTCATTTGAGTGTGTTGGACAGAGATAAGGAGAATAAATTGGTGGGTTTCTTTTGGGGTTCTTGTCTCATCTCCCTGACTTTCCTCTTCTTTTTCTCCTTTGATTTCACTTTTGCATCCTTCAGAAAGTGTACTGTCACAGCTCCACCTCCACTGCAGATCTCCCCTCCTGCTCCTTTTCAGTGGTAACTGAAAAAGGTACCACTCTTTTTCATCTTCATCTTGCTGCTTGGTCATTTCAGCCGCCGCTGCAAATGTTGACTACAATCTTTGCACTAGGGGCTCTATCCCCTCTTCACTACCCCAGCACTCCTCTCCACATTGAGATCCTGACTGTGACACATTGCTGTGGCTGACCTCCTGCTCTGGGCGGTGTGATACCCTTATCTCCATCACCCCTTGTTACCTGTGCGAGCAAACACCTTTCCTGGAACTGTAAGGCAATGCCCTACACACCATGGCCCACTGGTTCCCTGCCCTGCAATGCTGCCTCAAGGTTCTCCTCTGTCACTCAGAGCTTTATACACTGCAGTTACTGCCCCTCATGGTGAGTAATAACCTTTCATGGTCCTCTCCTGAGTTGTATCCAGCCTTTACCTTCTGTTTTACATTGGGTTTAATTGTAATGTCTTTAGGGCGAGGACTATCTTACTCTTTTTCTCTGTGTATATAAAGTATGTAACACGAGGCAGTTGGTTCAAGGACAGAGCTTTTAAGTACTATCTCTATATAAATAATTACCCTTCTTTGCATCAAGTTATGATTATGCCCATCTGCTCCATATTTACATGATAAATGTAGCCTTAGTGAATACAGTTAATTAGTCTGTGCACCAACTAGCCCTCTGTAATTATAGACCACTTGAGTGCCCTCAGTGTTTAAAGACCACCTGAACTTACAGTGAAGCCACATGAGCAGCGTTTGTGGGATTCACTGCCAATGCAGTGCAATATTTCCATTCATGAGGAAACTCAGCTTCTGAAACTTCCTGGCTAACTGGAACATGAACTGGATTGGCCCCTGGCAGTGGTCTACTAATGCTGAAAGAGTTTTCCCAGCAGCAGCTGTCTTTTACAGCTTCCAGGTCTGGCCAAGATAAAATATAGTTACGGGATTTCCAGGTAAAATCTCATTAAAAATTCAAAGGTATTCTTTGCGTGTTCTGGATCGTCCTATTTCTCCTCTCTATGGGGTTGTTGGCCTATCCACTCCTCCCTGAGCATGTAGAAACAAACCTCATGGCTCACAACGTTTTCGCATTGTGTCAGATACCATCATGTTTATCAAACATGATAACAGTAATTTTTTCAAGGAATGAGAAAGTAAGTTTGGTACTTGAGAGGAGACACTTTCACAGGAACTTTTTATTCCTTTTTAGTTTATAGGTCTTTGAAAGCAGGAGTAGTTGATTTGTCTAAATATTCTGGCATGTAGCATCCTTAATGGCATCACTGGAGTTTTTAGATGTTTCTAGGCAGAAAATACACGGTTTAGCTCTGTAATTTACTGACACTGAATATCCTAAGGTACACAATCTCTGTGAACTAATGCACCCATCTTTTTTTTATTTTTCTTCCTCTCCAGAAAAGCTTCCTGGAGTTCTCAAGTATTTGTACATTTCCTCTTCTGGCTAACCTGTGTGAGAAGATGAAATAGTATGTATAAAATTTCAGTCCTTAACCACAAACAGATTATGGTACATTTGCTTCTTTCAAAAGTCATCCTTAGTTAACAAAGCTTCCCACACTTTACTTATGTTGGTTTCCTTCATAAAACCACTGTCTAGGTAGTATAGAAGGAGGTTGCAGAGAAATCAGGCAAGTAAGTTTCCTCCTAGGGATCCCTGTGATTTTTTCAGTACTTAAATTATTTGCTTTTTGTCAGCATGTCCCAGAGGTCAAATATGTGACACACTCACAGATGTGACATTTCCAAAAGGGAGCCACCTTTCTGTTGAGATTTCCTGAGACCAAGAGACTTCTCCATTTCATTTGTTCACCCAGTTGTGGTGCCCCTGGCTGAGCACAGGAAGGCCACCAGCACCCATATAACTCTGTGAGGAACATGAATTTAATGTCAGTTGTGAAGTGTAGAAGAATCTCAAGACAAGAAAAACCATTCATGGCAGTGCTGACTTTGAATCAGTTTCTGAGAAAGACCAAGGACGTGAGCTGAGATATTACTCCTAAAGCATATTTGTAAATGTAGTCCAATGACTTGGAGGAAGAGTCAAGCAAATCTACATCAGTATCATAAACTGTATATTTGACTGAGTCAACTGCCAAGACTAACTTGGCACCTATTCACCTAACTCAACTATTTCTGCTCATTTAATTGAAACTGCAAATATCAGGAGTTTATTGGGAATGGGTTGACTGACATGAAATATCTTGTAAATGCCTTTGAAATGTTAGTCAGGACGCATAAGCTGAGTTAGAACCCTGTGAGTTCAGACAGTGGAAGCAGGAATCAAATTGTATATCATATGTTGAATCAAATATGTTCAACTCTTCTGATCTCTCCCTCATGCGCTCTCTCTCACTCTCTTTGGTTTGTCACTTTCCTCTCTCTATAGCTGCAAAAAAATGTTTCTCAATTGGACTTTTTTAGTGGTCTAGACTTGTGCCAGTTCCTTGCAACTGAACCTTACTGCAGAGAAGTAGCCCAAACAGTGTGTTGGAATTATCGATTACGGACTCAACAAGGTTGACAATCACACCCACAAGTGCATGTCACCAGTCTCCTCTACATTTTTTCTTATCCTGATGCTTCTGCAGCTTGAGGAATCCATACCCATTGCACCTATTTGCTCTCTCAGCCAGGTCCAACATCTCTTACAAACTCAAGAGTTTCAAAAAACTTGAAAAGAAAACTTTCCAAGGAAAGATTAACTAGCATATCATTTTAAGATTGCTGCCTGCTGGGCTAAATATGAAAGGCTGCTCAACATAGGTGAACTAAGCGGTGTCCCATAGCCAAAGAGAAATGCCGTGCTTGGCCAGCACCATGTGAAAGTGAGCACATGCCCAAGCTAAAAAGGAAGGGGCACAGGGCTGACACTATCATTTTAATACCTGTTTCAGGTACTGCTAAAACCTATGGGATTTCTGGAAACAAAAGTCACAAAGAAAAAGAAAGAAATGTAATTTTCAAAGGTTAATGTGATTAGGCAGTTAGTCTCCATCAGCATGAGATCCATTCTGCAGATCTTTCCCAGGGAGAAGGGCCTTCATTAGCATTTTGTATCTGACAGGTTTGCAAGGCCTGCAAGTGTTGAGTGTAGTATTTATTTCCAAAAAATTTATACTCACTTTTACCACAGATTTGATGTCCTAGTTTGTTTTAGAGACTGCAGGTTTGACATTGCAGCCATACAGGATTCCATCAGCTTCACCTCCAGATTTCAGTCAGCAGGTATTGAAAGAAATTAGAATTTGTTCTTTTGGACAGGATCACTTTGCTGAAGTACAAGCACAGAGCTAAAACTGAATATGGAGCAGTGAATGACATGCCAGTTATTATCTATTCTGTATGCTTCATTGTGTTTTTTACTTTCTGAATAGGTTCCCTTCCATATGTTAACACTATGTTTGTTGTTTTTATTTTTTACAGTGTTATAAGAAATAAACTGCCTTTTGAAGATTTTGATGGAGATAAATTTAGTACTTTCCCAGTAAGCAAAGCCTTTCCTTTGATACACTAATCCCTTGATAATGAGGGTGTCTATGGGATTCCTCTTACTTTCTGCAAAGCCTTATCCATTTGTGTGAAAATAGGTATAGGAATAAAGTGAATGGATGGGTTTTTATCATAAAATGTGGGGATTTTTCTTGGATGAAAAACCAATCATTCATTTATGCCACCTGGGGAGATGCACACATAAAGCTGTGCTCCCTGCAGAAGCAAATTGCTCTGCTGCTGAGTGGTTTGTTTACTGAATTAATAAGAGGTGAAGCAAAGTCATATTAAAAAAAAAAATTGCCAACTTGTCTTATTTCTGCACCACAGCATGCAAGGTGTCATTTATTAAAGCTTAGCAAAGGGACTCCAGAATACAACCTGTTTACTGGGTTTTATTCTTACACCTTTAGTTAGATTCTCATTTTAGATACTTTAAATTGAAAGTGCAAGAGCAATAATGACTGTCCTATATGTGTGCTTCTCCTGGCCTTCAGACACTGAGGGGCTATCACTGGCGAGGCAGAGACTGCAATGACAAAAACACCACCGTGTATCCTGGCAGACGGTAAAGCTTTTAATTATTTTAAAGGCTCCCTAGTGATTGTGGCTTCTTGAAGAATGAGCTCAAGATTTTATTTTGGCCATATTCTGAGACAGCACATCACTGCTTGTTGCTTGATTTCAGTGTGCTAGAGGCAAGAGGGGATGATCAAGATTAGGGGTGGGGTGCGTTTGCAGGGGTGGTGCAGAGGTTTCTTTCCTTTCTCTGAAGTGTCTGCAGCCAAAGTTGGTCAGACACACCAAATGTGGAGGGAGGAGGGAAACCATGCTGCTGAGGCTTACAAACCTTATTACACTTGAGCTAACGCAGGCTGTGCCTATTTTAGGGAGCAGCAGGGTGGGAGTGTGAAACAGTGGTGCTTGTGGCTGGCTGCTGACCTCCAGCATCCAATCCTCATGGTTTGTGGAAATGTAGGGCTAAATATGTACCCTTCTAAGTGAATACCTTCTGGGTGCATACCTCCCAGTTGCCTGAGCATTGACTTTTATGGAGACCTGGAACAGAGAGTACAGCCAGTCCTACTGGTCTGGCCTTGCTCTGTTGCTTTTGCTATTTTACCTTTTCAAAAACACAGCTCTCCTCTACCATGGTTTTGCTAAAAAGTTGTTAACCAGGACTGATTTTAAAGCATAGATATTAACCAGTTTGTGACCAGATAAACTGAGATTAAGGGTATGGCCCTGGAAGAATCATGTGCTGTCATCCTGGGCAGCAGACCTGCATCAGCAGAAATGGGCTTACAGAGTCCTGGATAGATGGATATTCAGAGACTGAATATATGGAGTTTTCCTGCAAGAGAGGCCTGCATTAATCATACTGTTTTATGGGCCAAAGAAAATCCTCATTACCCTGCACTGAATTTGGAGTGAGGGGCTTGGTGGATTTCAGTGAACACTTAAAAGGGCAGGGAAAAAGGTCTGTCTTTTCCAAGAATCACCCCCACCAACTTCAGCGAAGTGCTGAAAGGATACAGACTGAAAGGATAAGTTTCATTCAGCAACTTTCAGGATTAACTTTAAATTAATATTGCATTTTACTGGCAAAAATTCCTCTTCTGGATTCAAAGGAGGAAAACCCCCACCCTTCCATGCAGAAAGGAATTTCTAATTGCTTTTTATTCTTAGCGAAAAATGACACTAAAGATCCAATTTCCTCAAAAGCCCCTTTTGCTTTATTTTCTGTAACACTGTTTATCCCTTTGTAACTCTTTTTTAGTCCTGATAACTGGGATGTGAAAAGTGACTCTAACTGCAATGGCATATGGGTAAGTAAATGAAGTTGCACCTTCTTGATTGCTGCCTCTCTTTTTTCCTTCTTTTGAAACAGCCTGTAAATGTTTCTTTTTTATTTATTTTGGTTTAATAACTGATTTGGATTACTCTTATTTTTTTGCTGCCTTTGATATTCCAAATAATAGAACCATTTATTAAAAACTAAGCAAATAAGAGAAGCAGTTATGAGTGAAGTTTGTTTATTGATGCTTATGATTATTTAAATAATGATTATTATAATTAATTTAAATGTACATATTAAAATAATATAATGGAAAGCATCATTATGATGATGCAGTGCTTCCTACAGGCAAGCATTCAAGAAGAACTAAATTCCCAGCCTCTGTTTTGCACTGCCACTCTTCAGGTGCTAGATAGCTACTATCATCTCTCCCCTCCAACAGGGTGTGGATCCGAAAGATGGAATTCCCTATGAGGAGAAATTCTGCAAAGGTAAATCTTTAGAGTTAATACAAGAAACAATGTCACTGACAATGCAGGGGAAAGGCATTTTAATGAGTTTTACAACATCATGAGAAAGGCAAAATGGCAAAATTGTTGGATTTTTTTAATCCTGAGGGTGAGCAAAGAGGAAATGTGAAAAACACCAGCTGCTGGTAATCTCCTGTTAAAAGTAAGTTCAGTTACAAAGTTGAATACGTAGATCAGGGACAGCAGCAAACAGAGATATCACCTCTGCATCTTCTGTGGAGCCTGAAGCCTAACCCAGAGGGTTGGTCTGGGGATTTAGGGGAGCAGTTTAACATCAGCATTTGTCCAGTTTGAATCATTGCCATAAATACATGCTGATCCTTTTCCGGAGAAGGACTTACAGAGGTGATGGCATCAGCTGATCTCCCAAAGAGGTGAAGTCATGGCATCAGCTGATCTCCCTAACTGCAAGGTGGGTGGGTGCCTGTGTGTACACATCACACAAATAACAACCTCACAAAACAGCCCTGACTGCAGTTGCCACACACCTCACCTTACATTTAAATCAGGAAATGAACCATTGCCTGGCAAGGCTTCTCAATATTTTTAGATGAAAGGCAATTTACAAATGCTAAATAACATTAATTATAAACCAGACAGGATATTCTAGCAGAAATACTCATATGAGTAGCACATCCACCACCCAGTTCTGTTATAAGGAGCTTTGAGCAATTTTCTGAGTAATCCGATTTCCCTAAATGTTTAAGTACTTTTTAATGCATATTCTATGGATAGTAAAAATAAACATTGGCTGCACAGCAGAACCTCTGCTGAAATAACATACAATTTGAATATAACTAGGATTTTTTCTGATTAGCAAGACCTCTTCCTGTTTTTCATGCCCAGTTCCCGGTTGTTTCTTTATGGCTGATGGCAAATGCCTGCTAGACATTTTTTACTGCAGATGGAGTGAAAATCCTCTTTCAGGGTCTGAACATTTAAGCCTCATGAAGAGTGGTATAGCCAGTCACCCTGTGACTCCCTCAGCTGCCACGGCTGTTCTTCTTTAAGCATCGCTCTCCATGCTCGTTTTCAGTTTGCTCTTTCTGCTCATGTGACTAATAAAATGCATTAATTAGGTGCGGACTCACAAGGGGTCGTGCTGTTGGGAGACTCGGCCGGCGCTCACTTCCACATCCCTCCCGAGTGGATGACTGTCACGCAGATGTCAGCGGTGAGGAATCACATTCAGGTTGCCAGACACTGTGCCACTGGTTGCCATTTGCTTTGTCCCCTGTGCTGCAGGTTGCCAATGGGAAACAAGTGCAAAATGCTTCATTGCAATGGAATTTATAGTTATGGGTTCACGTGTATCAGTCCCCTCCTGCATCTGCTGTTATGAAGATGAAAAAACAGCCCTGTGCTGCTGCTGGTCCTCCGACATCTGTGCAATTGGGTCAGGGAAGAGTTTGGCTGCAGTGGCCCAGTGCTGTGCCAGAAACACAAACCAGGACATCTGGCTTTCCACGCACGTGCCTGTGGCTCAAGGAGACCTGTGCTGTCTGTGGGATCAGCCCTACCATTAGCAGGCTTGTTGGTATGGCTCCTCGCTGTGCGAGTGTTGCAGAAGTGACCCTGCTGATGGTTTGGGAACTTCTGTTTTAGGCATCTGGCTTTGAAATGACATGCCCTGGGTTGTTTTCCCTCATCTGTGGCATATATGAAATAGGTCTGTTAACTCCAGCATTCAGGCTTTGAGGCTTGTTGAACAAATACATCTGCAGGTATTTGAGGGTCATCCAAGGATTTATAATAGACTTGTCCTTAAGGGAAGAGTTTCTGTGACCGTGAAAGATCACGGCCACACTGATGTCTATATTTGGGTAGTATCCCAGCATTTTCCATTTTCAAACAACATCAAAATGCAGCTGACTGTGAATTATGCTGAGCCTGGGCTGTTGCAGTTCACTGACATGTAATGAAATAATTGAGAGGAAAAGATCACTCCAGCAAACTGCAATTGTGGGGTGGAGACAAATGTGCAAGTATGCTCTTGACCTTCACTGTTGTTTCCTATCTCGAAATGTTGTCACTCCCTAGTCAGTGAGGACTGTTCCTTGTCCTTCTCTGCACAAATGTCTGCTGCATAGGGGTGATCAGATAGATCATCATTGCCCACCTTTCCTGGTGAAAACCACTGGCCTCTGTAGAAGGATATGGACATTTTCTGGAGAACAATTCTTATTCCAAAGTGTTGGTAGTTACAGTGCTGTGGGAGGTCTGAGAGTTTCATGTATTTTTTCACTTTTGATCTCAGAGCTGATTTAAATGTTGCAGATTAACAGTTGTTTTTCTCTGTTAAATGCTTATAAGTAACTATTAGATGAATGACACTGATGACAGAGCTGATGAGGCACATAATAAATTAGAACTGATGATAATTGAGATTACCTTGTCTAATGAAGATGGTAATAATACTGATGGTGATGATGATTCTCGCAGTAATGCTGGTAGTAGAGCCATGTAGGCAAGAAGAGTTTTAGACTATGTGAGCATTATATTATCACTACAATGAAGATTTAGAAAGCATTTCTGTTGCTTGAAGCTTTCTGGTCCACTAGCTGGATGGGTCAAGGGCTGGTAATAGCATGCTGAGGTAGAAGCTTCAAGGCTGGGAGCTGGAGTGCAGATTACAAAGCGAGTTTTGGTGGCTCCTTGTTACTGTCTGATGGGTGTAGAACAACTTGCATGGGAAGAGAACTGGTGCTCTCTGTGTAAGGCTCAACAAATATCCACTTTCAGTGATCAACTCCATCTGGCCAGAGTGTGGGAAAAGTTGAGGACTGGTTGGAAAAGGAGAAGTGGGTCACTTTCCTTTGCAGAAAGAGTGCCTCCAGGTTAGAGCTGGTGCCCGTCACTGGGGCAGGGAGGGCTAAGAGAGATGTGTTCCCTCACTGACCTTTTGTAGTCACTCCACTGACAGCATATAAAATAAAAGGAGTTAATACGTCACTGGAATTGGAGAAGGTAAATACAGTGTATGAGTAGAGTAAAAAAAAGAAGCCTGGATTTCACATGGAGATCCAGTGCCGCCTTGAGCCAGTCCCAGATATCTCTTGTGGTGTATGTTCTGAGTCCAGTAAGAAAGGGATGCATTAAAATACCACTTACTGGAGCTAGCAGAGGAAGGTAAAGGAGAATAATATAGATGTTCTTGTGTACCTTCAGACACTGGGTACCCTGAGCTGGGCAGCGTGAGACAGACCTCTGACATGGGTATGGCACAGTATATTGGTAACATAAAGGAACTTGGGAAAATCAGTTACAGCTACACAGGGCAAAGCAAGGCTGAGCTAATAATCTTTCAGGAGATGCAGCCCTCCTACAGCTAGCTGAGCTCTACAGTAGTGCACTGCACAGCCACCATGGTGTATGTGGTACATGGAGTTTGGGGTAGGAAAGAGCAGATTCTGTTCTAGGACTATTTGCAAGCTTTCCTACCAATCTGGAAAAAATACAGCAGTTAAATATTAATGTAGAGATACAGAGAGCCCAATCATATTAAAAAACTATTATCTGTGATTAAACTCTTGCAAAATTAAAATGTTATTTAATTTGAAGCTCACCTTGGATAAGAAAGTTGACACCTGAGCACAAAAGTGCCAGCAAAAACATTTCTGAGCTAATTCAGACTTTATCACTGCCTCTTCCTCTTGCTTGTCATCTGTCTTGCTCTCTCTGTGTAGAATGTCAATAGCAGCAATTCCACTGCCTTGGGGTTGCGAAGGTGCAATACTGTTGTCTCTTGATGTGTTGTATTAAATGCCACTGGCAAATATAGGTTTAATTAACAAATTAATGGGCTTCAATGCTTTTTCAGTGCAAGACTTTCCTCAAGGAGATTTTCTAAGCACATCTAGGGATGGGTTTGTTACCATAGACAATGCAGAGAGCCTATGTACTAATCTCACGGAAAACGTCTTTAACCTGAGACCACAGAAAGAATATGAAGTTAAGGCCTGGGGAGGAAAGAAAAAGGCATCAGCTTTGTGCACCTGTTGTTCCCCTATACTGTCAAACTCAAGACATTTGCTTTGATTCTGTCCAAATTTCTTTGATAAGACGTATAAAAATATTAGTTTACCAAATGGTTTTATCTACAGTCAATATTAGAGTCAGTTCAAAGCTCTAATTTCTATTTCAGTAGAATCTTAAACCTCTTAATGGAATTACAAACAGGGCTTCCTCACCCCTGCCCTGTAGAGGTTTTTTTATCATGTGTACAGGGAAAAGGTTGTGTACCTGTTAACTCAGATTTATTAAGTGTACTATTTTATTACTTTAATGTTTTTCTATATTTTTACATATCCATTTTATACACTTTATACATTTCACATATTTCTTATTTATATTTATCCTTTTACATGTTTACATATACAAGTATAGAGTGAAATTTACACTTGGTAACAATGCTGTGGGCCCATCTGTTAATCAGCACCACATCAGTGGCGGCTGTGAATTCCAGTTTTAAAGATAATTATGTGCAGAAATAATTTTTCAGGAGAGATGCTGAAAATTTCATTAAGAGACTCTGCAAAATGCTGTTTTTCCCTGATTATGCTGCACATATTCTACCGTGCAAAGGACTAGTTTTGATAAGGGAAGAAAGAGAATGCGAATGAGAAATTTCCTCACTGAAGCAGGCTCAGGATGCTGTTTGGGTAGCTGGATGATTAACACAGGGGTGATGAGATGAGCATTTGGGTTGAACAACTTTGGAATTCATATGCCCATGACGCTGAATTGAAGAGCATTGTTGGGAAGATGTTGTATACTGGATTGTGGATTTCCTGGTCTAATTAGGAATTTACTGCCCTCCTAGCAGTGGGATAATAACCCCTGTGTAATCCAGTGCAGAGGGACGTGCTTCAGTTACATGCCCCATGTCATTGAATGCATCAAGTTGCATCATTTACTTTTCCCATATCAAGTCCTCTAGTGCCTTCCTGTTCTTTCTGTTTCCTTTCACCTGACCAAATGTGGAGATCTGAATCATGTTCCTGCATCCTCCAAGGAGGCTGGTTTGAGGGGGAAAACTTGCAAGCAGCTGGGCACCAGCCTGCCCACAATGATGCAGCCATAGGCACCCATTTTGTCTGTCACCAAGCTTGAGCATGTATTATATCACAGTGGGGAGCTGTGTTTTCCAGTGATATTTCCAAAGCCTTTACCTAGGAGCCAGGCACATATACAGTTATCATACCTCTCAGAGGGTGTTCTTCCCACAAAGAGCAAATGGAGGCATTACTTGGTGTGGAAAATATCCATTATAAGGTGGACACATCTTTGAAAGCTGTAGCTCAGGCATGTTATTTCTCCAGTTAAAACAAACAAACAAGCAAAAACAACAAAAATATTCCCTCACTCTTCTCTATGTAGCACTAGGGGAAGTCACAGGTACCTTACAGGAAGAGAATTATACAGCTGTAAGAAGGGGATGAGACAACTTTATTTTGGCTTTCTGCTTGTCAATAGCTTCTGGCTTTGCCAGACTTTTCTTTCAAAAGGTTCAATAAGAATTGAGCTGAATATTCATTCCTTTGACCTGAAAATTTGTACGCTAAAAATGAAGTGTAATGCAGTAGGTGTGCACTTTATGAGGTTTAGTAAAGCAGAAGAAATGCTGGTGAGGATTTTTGGAGGTGGATAGTTTTTGTGGAAAGCTAATATTGAAAACACTGGTGTGTCTAGCAATGGATATTATGCTCCTGCTGCTCTGTCCATCTGTTTGCAATTGACTTCCAAATAGCTACTAAATGCAACATTTTTCTGTTACAGATTTGGAATAGAAACAACTTTTATTTCTCATTTTAGAGACAATTTTATTTTGAGATAAAAGCACTATATATTTACAAATGTGCTGGAAATAATACCCTTTCTAGAAAGAGGAATTTTAAAACTGTTGGATCTCTTTTTCATGCTGAATAAAGAGAAAAATAAATCCTACATTTATCCATAGTCCAGTGAATATCTATTTGCCCAAAAACTCAAAGGATTCTCAGGTTTCATTAAAGTAACTGTTTCATAGTATTTATTTCCTATTAGAAGAATTCATAATTTCTTTAAATGTGGATTCAGGATGTCCTAAAGCCTTATCCTACTGACTTTTTTTTTTGCACCACTAGAAAAAACAGAAGTTTGATATGCGAAATTCTTATTAAAAACATTCTCTAGCTTCCCTCTAAATCCACTGAAATACAGGCAAGTTTCTCCCAGCTAGTACTGTGATGACTAAGGTGCCGCATTTTGCAGGAAATAAGGTTATAGTTTTGCTAATTTCAAACCTCTGCCCCTTGCAGCTTTACAAAATAGAAATGTTATTTGTGCTTTTTAAAAAGATATATTTTGCTTTTCTCAAGGGCATTAAGGTTTGCTTATTTGTATATTTAGAATAAGAAAGTTGTCTGTGGTACTTAATACTATCACAAGGACTTGAACAATATTAAGGGATGTTTCAAAGATTTCAGGATTTCCAGGACTGACATTTCTACAGGCTTGTATAAGTGTGAGGTTTCCAGTGCCCTTTTGTGTTCTGATTTTGAAAATCTCTTGCCATAGCAACCCTGAACCTTCTTCCATTTAAGCACAGCTTGGCATTTGTGCATTTAGCATCAGCCACAGCTTTGGCTGCCCCATGTTTCAAGGCAGGACACATCTAGGAGATGAGAATATTCATTGAAATGAGACCCATCTAGAGCATTCGAGGCTAAAATATGGCATTTGTAGCTAGGCTGGAATAACTTTCTACTGATTCTTTGCTAAAATCAGATGCGTAGGCTGAAGTAGGTTTCTCAGCCAGAATAGTCTAGAGAATGATATTTAGACAAGTCTGTGCTCAAAAGAGTTTTATGCTAAAGGTCAACATAGTTTAACCTCCAGAGTAGGACACATTTGCATCCGAGACTAAGAGAAACACAATATGTTAGACTGTACTTTCCAAACTATGTCGCTGCAGAGTTTAAGGTCTAGCATTCTTCTGAAATTTCCATTAACTACTCATCTCCACCCTTTGGAACTGAAATATCTTCAAAAGTCTGGCCTTAAGTGCTTTGTTGGAAAAGTGTCAATGCTAAATGTATATACAGTTTTCAAATACAACTATAATTTTGAGCTCAAATGTTCCTTTCCAAACCAATTTGCATCTCAATTAGTTTCTGGCTAATTCATATTTGAACTAAGTTTGCAGGGGAAAAAAAAAGCCAAACAGTTAAAAGTTATTGGGACTTGTCCAATGACTATATTGTTTTTGAGTGCCAACAGGAAATAATGAGAGAATTGGTCATAGAAGGATTTGTTTTAAAAATATTTAATAATTTTTACCTCTTTTTATATTATATGCTGATATAATATATCTCTCATATACTGTGACTTATAAGAGATCATATCTGCAGGGTTGTTTTTTTCTGTGCTAAGTGACTATTTCTGTCATCTTTCATGCAAAACTATGAGGAGGAAAATATTGCAAATGGCTAAGCCATACTGTATCCCTCCACTTCTGCTCATAGCTGTGCCCTTGGATTAAGTGGTTGTTTGCACACAAAACTAACAGATTTGAAGGTTCCTTCCACCCCTAAAAAAACTTTTTTATGTATGTATGTAAATACGGATACACTCAAGGACACATACATATGTGAGAGAGAGAGAAAGAGAGAACAAACTGAAAGATAATTAATACATGCCCATTTTCACCTTTGTAACTAATGCAGATATACTGTAAGTAGGTCAAATCTGCTGTTACATGCTTTAAATTGGCATCTGCTGTGCATTAGACTGCTCAGAGCTTGGCTTCAGGATTTCTTCCCCCACAACCCCCCTTTATTTGCCTTTCTTCCTCTTTCCCTGCATCTCCCTCCATCCTCTTACAGTCAAAATCCACAGATGTATGCTCAACCCAAGTATAGCTCCCATTCACCTAAATGATAATTTTCTGGGAATGAGAGCTTGGTGGTGACCACAAGATTTAGCTCTTCTGTGGCTGCTCAGTTACATCTGACCCTCCTGGATAAAGAATTACCCACCTGCTTGTTGTTTATAGCAGTGAGGCCTTAAGGAAACCCCACAATTGCTTGGAGAGAAAATGAAGCTAATAAATTATATGGATTAAACTAGCCTGTAAGTTCTTTGGTATTATGTTTTGACCTTCTTTTGGTTATTACCTTTTCTATCAGCAGTTTTTCCTGTATGAGCACACTGGATTTATACTTTTGTCTTTGCAAGCGTACCCCAGACTAGCAGATGCCGGAAATTTACTCTATGTTCTCATCTTTCTGAGGTAGCACAATTTATCAAGGCTGTTTTTCTAACCTTTCATGATTTTTGGGACATTCAGAAATCAAAGTGGAAAGGAACAGGGCACTGTGTTTTGAATGTGCAACATGGCTTGCATCTGTAGAGAGGCTATCACAGAGACAGTCACTTTAAAAATGTTAGGGACTAATATCAGCAAAAGCAGAGGAGGGTAAAGGATGTATGTATCTCCCAGGAAGGTTACGTCACATGATGTATTTTTCTCCCTGGTCCCTGCCATGCTCAGGGGCCTTTCTGACTCTGTTGCTTTAGGGCCATCTCTAAAATTTGCAGTGAGGGCCAGGCAGAGGTTTTTAGGGGATCAGATGCTTGCAGCTCATTCTGCTGGAGAGAACAGGAGAGCTTTGAGTGAATTTGACATTATACTTCTGCCGTATGCTCTGGGGACATCACACTGTCATCTCCTCCTGTGCCCAAGGTTGACTCACCTTTGAACAGGATGGATGCTGGAGCAAACAACTGCTGCCTTGGTGGTCTGCGCCTGCAGTACGTACTCCATATCGGGAGGAGTTTTGGACTCCTCCAGAATTAAAGGGTGCCAGAAGTTGCAATTCAGATATCTCTTCTGCTTTTCCTTCCTCCATCTCTTGATATGTCTGCCTTACAAGAGTCAACTTTTTAATTATATGCATACATAATTACCACTACTGGCTGTATTTACAATTGCAGCTGTCTGGCTAATGCTCCGGCTAAGAAATGTTTAAATTTGCTAAAAGGATTTTTGTCTGTGAGGGCAAAACTGTGTTGATTTAAAAATTTCTCTTTCAGAAATCATTTGCTAATCTTCCAATGGCTTTCAGTGACGAGCTTGACTGGCCCCAGTTCTCAGAGATCACTGGATTTCTGAATTCCACTATCGGGTAAGACAACCAGCAGGGAGGGTGGCCAAGTCACAGCAAGTCTCAATGTCAATCAAAGCACAGTAAGGAGACAAAACTCACAAGACAGTGCTTCAAAGGAAAGATAAAAAATCCATTCAGATCTGCTTCTGCCCTTTCTAAAATCAAGATTGACACTGGATTTAGGGTTTTTAAAAAATATTTTAAGTATATAATGAGATCTTCCTGAAATTCGAGGTAGGTTTTAGAACTGGTCTAATTGAAATTTAGAAGGAGAAAATCTTGTTCTTTACAAAATTCTGGGGAAGAGAGAAGGGGAGCATTGCTGAAACTAACAAAAATCAGCATTTCCTTTTTCTTTTTTTTAATCTTTCCCTCTTCCTCAGATTTCCTTTCTGCTGCTGAAACAGTGGAATAAATGGTAACCCCTTAGGGGGAAATCTTTCTCTCCTCTCTCCACCCTTTGTTTTTTAACACATTTAGAGGGAAATAGCAAAAGAAGAATTTGGAAGAATCTGTGACCTAATTTGCTGTGTTAGCTTGGCTCATGTGGATGGGGAAGGATGTAGGGATAGATGGGAAAAAAAAGAAGTCTCTGCCAAAAGGAAGGAAAATAAAGTCTAAACACTTGAAATGCCTGCAGTTTTAACTGTTAAACTAAAAAAAAAAATAATCATAATTTTATTAGTCATCTGTCTGGCCAGCATTAAGAGGCCTTTTAATCCTGCCAGAACTGTACGGTACAATCACCAACAGTACCTGGTCGGACCTGAATTTCAGACAATTTTTATTTTATTTGTGTAAGATAGGTCAGGAACAGAATTGAATGCCAAACCAAGCATGAGTCAAGCCTAAAGAGGCTCTCTACCAACAGAATTAAAAAGTTGGTAGAATTATATTCTTTTCCAGGAAAAATATCTGTTGCACCATACACTTCTTGCTTCCTTTTTTCTCCCAGTAAAAAATCCAGGCTCCCTGCCTCAGCTACATTCACACAGTGTCTGCTTTAAGAAGGTTTACTACTTGACAAACCAATGGGAAACATCTATGCAGCCTCCTCTATCAGAGCCATAGCAAAACTGACCTTTAAAAATCTGTTACAATGTCCAGCCACTCAATACACGGCATTTGTGTGGGCTCCAAAGAATCTGAAGTCCACAAATGATCAGAGATTAGAACTGACCCCGAAGTTGTCAGCGACAAGCCTTGGTCCAGAGTTCAGTTTTTAATCTCTTTCACTTCTGGAAGAAATAAAAATCAAACAACTGCCTGGGACTTCAAGGTATCTTTAAGAGAAGTAGCTCAAAATCCCACACCACAATAAGTGTGGTGGAGACTGGCTGGCACTGTGCAGTGGGAGGATACCAGTTACTTCAAGACTGCCCAAGCAGAGATACAAACTGGTGTGGTCCGTGTCCATCTTTTCCACCCCCTGATAAGCAAACAGGGAAACAGGGATACCACTTTTTAACTAATATCCTCTGAGTGAGAAGGTGTGTTTGCTCCTCTTCCTCTGCCTGCCCACTGTGTTGAAAACCAAAGAGGTTGAGCATTTCTTGCATGGCCCATTGCATGGTGACTGGCTGAGCTTTTTCTACGCAGGTAGTTACTTCTTGTTGCTGGTTTAAAACTTATTATTGCCTTCTGTATCTTAGTCTTCATCCAAGTTTGTTGTTGTTAAGCCATGATACTTATCTGATTCCTTTGGTTTCTCAGTTCAAACACAAAATCAGCAGCCCAGATAGAGATGATCAGGTACTTCTGACTGGGAGCTTGGTCTTCTTATCAACCTTTGGGCTGTTATTCTTTTCACTTGCTTTTTGATTTTTCTCAACAGTGCAAAGTAAAGAAGAGAACTAATCACAATCAAGCATAACCTGCTTTCAGATTAATCTGTCCAAGATTTATGTTGTTGGGAAATGATTTCCCTGCCAATATTTCTTCTCTTTTATTTACTGTTCCGTAACAACCAATTGAAAAGTCAATTTGTGAACAATCAACAGGATTATTTTGATAAATGATGTATAACAAAAAGGTTTTTAAACACATTATCTGAAAGACCAGCATAAAAGCATTGTTCCTGGATGGAACAATGTCAAAGAAACTTTCCATCAATTTATAGTTTCTGAAAAGATATCTTGGCTTCGTTTTAGGCAACTCTGTTCAAGATTAAAAAGATTTATGACCACAAAAAAGGAGAGATAATGAAATAGAAGTATATACATAACTGGGGTACTAAGTTGTTCAGAAACAAGAACATATTTCTTTTTTAATATCAGCTTTATTTTCATCAGTATCATATGAGTTTAGCAGTTTGCATTTTCTCAATTTGTTTCAGAGGCTGGACAGACTCTCTGTATCTGCGTTTACGCAAGAGAAATCGCTGTAATCACAGAGACTTACAAAACATTTCCCAAAATGGTATGTCAACTTTTTTCATTTTTTGTTCTTTTTTTTTTTTTTTTTTAACATTGCTACTGCTGATACTTGATGCTGCATTAATGACCATCTTTCAGAAACAAAGAGAAACCCCTTCCTAGTTGCATGCATTTCTTATGGAAAAAATAGAGAACAGAACTTATTCAACTCAGCACCTTTTCTTCTTGCTCTGAGCAGGGAGGGGTGTGGCTTGATCCCTTTTATCAACATGCTAAGAATTTCCACCGGATTAAAACCGGTGTACCCCACTGTAACTCTATGGACCTTTTTTTGACTAGGGCCAAAATGAGGGATTTAGAGGGGTGTCACTAGTAGTGACAGAGATAAAAGGGCTGTTCTCCGTCTACTCCGGAGGCTGTGGCATGGTCCCTGCTTGCATGCATTCCTCTGCTCTATACTCCTGCAGGGAATGCTGAGAGAGCCCTATACTGCACCCCACGGTAGCACAGGGGACTCCTAGGGCTGCCACACCAGCAGGCAGAGTGAGCACAAAACAGTCATCAGTCTCATAGCAAGGCTGTCCATGACATCCTAAGACATCCCTTGGGGGCCAGCAAGCAGAGATCCTCCTGCAAAACTGGGAAGGTCAACGGTGCTTACCTCAGTGTGCTCTACAATAGATTTTAAATAAGTAATCAGACACAAACAAAGCACTGGTGGGACAAAGACGGGAAAGAACTCCGTTATGCTTTAATTAATTATTTTTGTGAGGCTGGCATAACATCTTTCTATGAAAAAACTTTCATATATATATATATCTGTATGCATATAAATATGCAGAAGACCTGACCTACCTAGAACTAAGGAAACTGTTTTGCATGGTACCTCAGTGTGCAGTGAAGAAGAGAAAGATTATTACAAGAAAGAAGAGGAGGGTAGAGAAAAACCTAAGCAGGGAAGAGCAGTGGGTTTGAGAGAGAATCTGTGTCCCCTGTGCATCTCTTCTGAGGCTAATGCAGCTTAACATTTGGAGTGGTGACCTTAGAGCAAAGACCAGGGTACATGCTTAATAGCTTCTGTGAATGATGCAAAACTGCAAAGTATTAACCATCCTAGAGCAGGACACATCCTTACACAGGAATAATTTAGATGAACTTGGGAACAGCAGTGACAGGAATAGCAGCAAATGCAATTGTACAAAACATCTATGACAGAACTAGTGATGAGATTTGTCTGTAAACTAGTGGCTCATCAGCCAGAGGTGGTAGAGGAACAGAGGCACTGGGGTCCAAAGGGAAATTCCAAGAAACCATCAGGAGTACAGGATCAACTGGAAAGAGACTAAGAAGGTTGCAAGATGCATCATGCATGGCATTTTCTCTAGAGACAGGGAGACAGTCCTTCCTCATATAAGTCCACTGATAAGAACTCAGAATTTGAGCCCCTTTTGTCTAGGGAGGACTGACTTGGGTGGGTATAGATACAGAAAAGGGCTTTAGAGAGAATTAGGGCAATGGAGACTTCTGAAGACACGCTGGCATTTCAGCAAAGCAAAAATTAAATGGTGTTGTGGTTTTGAATCCCTTTGAGGTATAAACACCACAGAGTGGGAAGAATGGTTTAAACTGAAGGATAGTTCTGGTACAAGAACATGGCTTTTCATTAATCCTACCTCTGTTTGGAGAGGAAATTTAAAAAAAAAAAAGGTTACTAACAAGGAGTAAAAACCTAGAATAACCCTCAAAACAGAGGAATAAGGGCAAACAAGAAACCCTGAGTTGTTTCAAAACAGAGTTGAATTAAATTTGTCAAAGAGGTTGTGTGAAGACGTGACAGTAATCCTCCTTAGAAATTGAGGTTTATGATGTTAGCTTTTGTGTCTTGGATTAGGTGATGTTCCCAACAGCAGGTTTAAAAGACACTTGATTATGCTGTGATTATCCCTTTGTGTTTCCATTGTATTTAATTAATTTTCATGCTTCAGAAAACTGGCTGCAGAAGCTTGGGAAAATTTATTCTCCTTGAGGAGATAATTTGGCTTTATGGGATGCTCTTCCTCTCCAACAGATGATTCATGTTGGCTGCAAGTGAGGAGCACTGCTGCCCCTAGAGCTACTTAGAAACTCGTTAAATGTTTGGAATATTTCTGCAAGATTTAGGATCAGAAAGGGTCTGCCTCAGCCCTACCTTCAACAAACAGACACACATAAATATCTCAAAGGCAAGTGTCAAGAGGATGCTACCAGACTCTTTTCAGTGGTGCCCAGTGACAGGACAAGGAATAATAGCCATAAACTAAAACACATGAAGTTCCACCTCAACATGAGGAAGAATTTCTTTGCATTGAAGGTGGCAGAGCGCTGCAAAAGCTGAAAGAAGGGCTATTAAACAGAAAAAACAGAAAAAAATAAACTGCTGGTAGTTATGTTCCAAGCCATATTTTCTAAGGATTTCGTGGGGCTCTTATCCTGCTGAAAAGAACTTCTCAACAGACGGGCTGGATTTTTGAATCAGCAACCCTCAGGAAAGAAGCAGCAGACAGATATATTAATTTTTAGCTTGGAAGAACTGGATTATTTAAAACATAAAGGATTCCTTGATATATGTGGTTGGCATCACTGTGAGTGATAATAACAAAGGCACCACTATTAAAATGCAAAGTGTATTATTGCTACCTTAGGGGTTTATCTCTTAGATCTTTCCCCCATACCAATCTAGCAGGGATTTAATGATGTTCTGTCCACAAGTTTCCTCCCAAGAGCTGCGGGGAGGACAGGATTTGCTGCTCAAAGCAAGCTTCAGAAGCACAATGCAGAAAAAAGAAGAGACCAGGAAAGAGCTGAGCTGAGAATAGAGGGAGTGTAATACCAGAGGAGAAGGAGCGAGAAAAGAGGAGAGAGTGATAATACTACAAAATGAAAGCAAGTACTACCTGTAGGGCCTGCTTCTCTGAAGTGTATGTTTCTCTGCATTGCTGTGCAGTGAGCTTCTTGCAGTCACAGCCTTAGTCTCATCTTGAACAAAACCTAAAGTATTTTTTGGCTCCTTGTTTGCTAACAGTCTTATACTGCAGGTGATGGAGTTTGATTTGTGTGCTGGGGATGTATATGCAGAGCCTTTAAAGACCTGCTAGTAGGTTTAATGCATAAAAACTTCACTAAATAGGAATGCCTTTCTCATTCAAAATATTAATGAAAGACTACAGATGCTCACAGATGCTTAGGTGTAGCCAGCTCTTTTCCTCAAGTAGGAAAGATTTGCATCCAATCCATTGAAATGCACAGCTTCTTGGGAGGAGTGCAGCTGGTCTAATACTACTTTTTGTAAGTCTGACACTTGTGGGGAGAGCAATGCAGAAACCCAAATGTTGGTGTCTACAGCTATTTAAGGTGCTTTACAGTATCTTTCCCATCTTCAGCTGCCTTTCCAGAAGTGCACAACCTCTCATGCATCCTGTGATGAATCTCCAGCCCTGCTGCAGGTGTCTTGGATAGTCTGGGATGTCAAAAATGGCAGTTGATGTCTATGTTTAGGACCTGAATCAATCCCAATGTGGTATAGCTGTGAGACGCATACCCTCAGAAGAGTGAGAACAGTTCCCTTTGCAATTTATAGGAAAAGTTAAAAGTAGAACGACTGTTGACAAGTCAGGTTGGCTGGTTTACAAGAGACTACTATGTTCAACAGATGGGAAGAAGCTGCCAGATCTGGATTAAAAGCCAGATCAAAACAACCCTGCACTTTAAAGTATTTGATTTAATACAGCCAGAAGTGTGGGACTCAGGTAAGAGGCAGCAGGTCCCTGGATTTAACTTTACTTCTTAATGCCAGCACCTAAAATTATTACAGAGATGATTTCTTGTTCCATTTTTATTTTTAGTGCTTCTACATTCTTGGAAATATCCAATTAACTTGGGTTTTGCACTTTGGGTTTTAGTTGGTTTTTTGGTTTTGGGTTTGGTTTTTTTTTTTGTCACTATAACAATGTTGTACTAATTCTCTTATTCCCACTGTGTGTGATCAGGTGGTTCTTCTGGAAACCTCCTCTATTTAATAAAAAGGTGAGTGTTTGATGGGATTCAAGTGCTAACTCAGGGTACAGAAGCATTGATAGAGTTCTGCTTCTCTGAAAGAAACGCGCAAAGCCCTGTAAGGAATATACTATCCACAAGTACTCTAAAAAGCACAGGCACTTTAAGGAATATATTATCCACAATAATGTTCTAAGAAGTACAGCTTCCCTTGACCCTTGTGCTCTGAAGTGATGGCTGTTTCTTCTCTGTTATAAACATTAACAAAAAGAAGAAAAACTGTTTTAAAGTGTGGATGTCACCATGTCCAGGGTCTTGAAGTTGGCTCAGTAAAACCAGTGGGACATTTCCAGTGATCTTAGGGAAGAGACTAAACCTTTCCATACATCTATGCTTTGTGTCCCCTTAACTGTGTGTAGCAATGTACACAGACATAGGTAAGTCCACTGTTATCTCCACATGGATATAACTGTGCATCTGCTGGATAGTGAGAGGCAGCAACTCTCCTTTTCAGATGAATTTAGGTGGGCTATGGGTCAGTCAGGTTTAGTTTACTTTAGTTCACATGCCAAGGATTTTTATTATTCTCTCCTCTGGAAAAAAAGTAGTAAAGAATCCTTGCCCTCTAGCACTGAGCTTCAAACCACATCCTGATTTGATCTTGAGTTCAATTCTGCACATAGACTTAGTTGTCAGCCAAACATTGTCTTCCTCTCCCATCTCTAATTAAAAAAAAACATTTTGGTTCATGTCTTTGCCCCACAATGAAACTACAGTCCACTAGGGGCAAAAGAGAGATGAAAAAAGATGTGTTTAAGACACTTTACTAAAATATAAAACTATAGTGAAAAGAAAAACCCAAATATAGGAGTGTAGTCATTTCAGCACTGCCTGTATCCAACCAGGCTACTTCCAAATGTGATCTCACACAAGCACAGTGTGTGACTCAGACACTGAGAGCGTATTTCCACATTAATATAGGTGCATATTTATCTTTTAGCTTGGCCAGAAACCAGCTGTTGGACAATCCAGCCATAGTTATCTATGCTACAATTGGGAATGATGTCTGCAATGGGTAAGGTGTAAACTAAATGAACTTTTATGGTAGCATAAATTGGACTTCTTTAGAGTACTGCTGACTGCTTGGACGTTTGTGTCTCATTGCTTTGTGCTTATCCATGATGGCATTTTTCTTCACTTTTAGTCTATCCTTCTTTCTTAATTTTCCGCTGAAAATGCTAGTTGTTGCCTTACCTATATTTGTCATAAGCACCTATCAGTCCCCATTCGGACCTCGTCTTTCATTTCCTTTTTTTGTAGCCAGTCGTAAAGTGACCCATGGCATGTCTGAAGTAATCATTTATAACTTAGCAGAGGAAATTAATAATAACAACGGGGGGGGGGGGGGGGAGAAGAGTTTAAAAGCATGTATATCTGTCTTATCCAGTGTGTCACCTCCTGTCAGGAGGGAGAGTATGACTGATTTATCATTTCTGAAGAATAACAAAATAGTCCCCTGTCTAGGTCCATTTTACCCTGCCTCTGCTGCACACTGCCTGCAGTCTTTGCTGTGCTTTCCTGATGAGGTGTTTTGTCTTTCTGGCTTTACTCACATCATAAGCTCTGCAGGAGAATGAACTGAAGCTTTCATAACTAATAGTTCTGATATTACCCAGAATGGATAATGTCACAGGGACACCAAGAGGTCACTAGCTGGATGCTTCCCTTCCTCCAGGTATGGAAGGGCAGAAAACACCTTGCAACCAGGCAAATGCACAGGACATCCGTACTGCAGTTTTGGTTTTGAAGAAGGTCTGAGTGCTGTTGCTAGTGCAACATTATTTTCACCATGACCAATCTTCAACTTTTCTTGTATGTTGAAAAAATATATCTGACGTACATGGAGACTTTCAAAACACTCATTTTAATAAATGCCACACACTCAGCTGAGTTTCCTTCTAAAGCTATTGAAAACTCTCACCTGCAGGTTGTATAATAAAGTTGGAGCTATTCAAACTTGGCCAATAAATAGCAAGGCTTGGTATCCTACAATTTCTCTTAACGGGCAGTTCATGGGTTGAAATTTTGCTTGTCAGGTGTTGTTCTCCAGATGAGGATGTCCAAAGCCAGGCAGGACCTTCCCTGGCACTGCAGCACCTGGAAGCCCTCAGCCAGGGCAGAAGTGGTACCACAGGGCCCACCTTTTAGGTCCTTTCCTGACATCACCATTGCCCTAGCCACATCCAGACAGCACACAGAAATAATCTCCCATGAAATCTTTGCCATCTGGTGCTCATGCTCTCTCTGCACCCTTGCCCAAAACTGCCAAATTTGCCCTCAGCACCACGCTCCTGTCAGTGGAAGGACACACAAATCCTCAAAAGCAATGCCATCACTCCCTGACTTAGTGGGAAAATCAGTCAAAGGCCCTTACCACTTGCTGACAAGACTGTTCTGGGAATCTGTTTACTGAGAAGCTTATGGAGGTATCATTACATCCACCACCAGGGTGATAAACCCCCCTCT
The DNA here is from genome assembly GCF_025592945.1 of Manacus candei. Taxonomy (NCBI): domain Eukaryota; kingdom Metazoa; phylum Chordata; class Aves; order Passeriformes; family Pipridae; genus Manacus; species Manacus candei. The sequence goes on from NW_026138143.1 coordinate 4,283,855, forward strand.
CCTCCCTGCCCCAGCCCACCAACCCTTTCAAAAAAAAAAAAAAAGGCACCTTTGCTGAAGTCCATGTCTCCTGCCATGGATATTTTCAAGGTGTCTTCTCCCAGGTTTGGCCTAGGCTCTTTTGTGTACATATTTCAATTCTACTGTGTCACTGCCTTTGCTAAAAGCTCCTTTTTTTCCTTTGTTTTATTCCTCATTCTGCAGGTTGCCATGTCTTTCACTTACCATGTCTCTAACACTGCTTTCTGCTCTTACCTGAAGTAAAAAGAAATTTTCCAGAAGTTTAAACCATTTTCACCTTGCCTCGCCCATTTGGTATATTCCAAAACCTTCCAGAACAGTATTTATTACTTACTTGAAATTCTACTGTCTTTTTATCCCAGCATCCATTGCCTGGCAGAGATACTTTTGTCTGCTCAAATTCTCAGTACTGTTTTTTGTCTGTTTACTTACAAAACGTTCACAGCATCAAAAGAGGCTATCAGGCTTTAGTGACCCCTGTGGCTCCATCAAGGAAAGATTCTGCAGCTTCTGTAGAATGTGCTGTTTCCATTGAGTTGTACAGTGGACAGAGATTTCAGTGTCCAGTCACTGTGTGTAGCTGCCCTGGCTCTGATGTACCTAGAGAGGTTACAGAGGATGCAGAGCATCTGATGGGCTTGACTTCAAACCTAGAGCTTGACAAATAGAAACCTCTTCAAGGGCAGCTTTAAACTGCAACAATGGAACCTTCTTGGCCTTATCCTGTATCTTGCCTTCAAAAGAGAGCAGTGTGCGGAGCATACCAGAGACACAGCTCTTAGCCAAAGCGTTGTTAAAATGCGAGTATTTCACCCTGTGCAAAGAGTGGGGCAATGAATAATATGGATGTTTGTAGAGGAAAAAGGTAGTGAAATTGGCAGCCTGTGCTACACATTCCCAGTAGTCTCCATACTGCAGTGTCCAAACAGGGGGGTTAGAAAAATAAAGACAGATGGCAATGGTATCTCTCAGCCCACTGAGGTTTAAATGTGGGACACAGAGACCTAGAACAAAAAAAATCAGACAAAAAAATAACAAGCACCAGAAGTCTCAAATGTTGTGCAGTTGATGCACATATTAGTTACATTTGGGGTGAGGCCCCATTTCTCCAGCCTCTTTGTCACAGATCTACAGTTATCGCATCTGCAACAAACAGAAAGGTGACAGCAGCAAAGCAGGGTGAGCAGGGACCCACTGGGAAAGGAATTTGTGCAAAGTGGCACCAGTGCCAGCAAGAGCGTAATGCTCCCTTGTTGTAAGACTATCAGCACCAAAGAGCTGTTGCACCTCTCTGGCCCTAAAAGAGTATGTGAGCAGGCAACACCTCTAGCCCTCATGCTGTGGGCATCCCACCCCTCTGCAGTGAGCTGGAGCTGAACTGCTCCGCTGTGGATCCAGCTCTGCACGTACGTGCGTGTGCCGTGTGTGAATGTGTGTGTGTGGCATGTCACACCCCAGCTGGCCCTGTGTGCCCATGGCCCAAACCCTGGGCATGTAACAGCATGTGGCTGGAAAGCAGATGGATGGCTGGAACATTTGCTGGGGAAGTATTTATTTGGGTTGGGGTTAGGGGGAGGGGGAGTTGCTGCCCTATAGTATGTGGCAGGCCAGGCTCACAAACACAGCAGAAGGAGGGTGGAGAGCTGTGTGTGGACTATGCTAGACACTGTTAGAAGGGACTGGAGGAGGTCCCTGTGACAGAGGAGAGCTGGAAAAGCTTAGCACAGATTGCATGAGGCTGTCTGTTCTATATGTGTGCACAGCTAGAGTACCAACGATGTTAGGATATCCAGGAGCTCTGTGCACATCCAACAATTTTACTGTGTACTTGTGTGTTGTGGGGGTCCCAGATCCAGTGCAGCAGGAATCCTAACATTAACATCTGCTTCCTATGCTCTGACACAATGAACCGAGGGCAACAGCAGCTTCCAAAGGTCCCAGGTGGGCAGAGGCTCTCATGGGCTGCTGACCTGCAGGAGAATGAGGTGATGGTACCACAATAGGCTCATCCAGGCACCTTGAAGTCCTTCTGGCAGACCTCAAATCTAATATACCTATAAAATGGCTTTCTTCGTGTTCGGTTTTAATTTCATAACCTGGCATAGAAAGGAAATGTGAAGAAATGGACTGAAATATCTGCATGACTTCAACAGTGTATGACAAGAGAAAGTGGAATTATGAATGTCATATTAATTTTGGCTTACACTGACATGTTTACTTGTGGTAGAGGCCTTGCATCAGAGCAGTATTTTGAAATCAAGTGCTGCAACACCTGTAGGCGAAATGAAGTAATTTCAGAGCAAAACCAGAGTCTTATCTCAGAAGTAGCTTGCTTGGGTGGCTGTCACAAGGATAAACCTGAATCTTAATGCTGTTTTTCAGTTCTCCCTAATCAGAAAGTCTCAAATGCTTCAGCAGCACATGCTGCATTAAGATAAATTTCTGCATCCAGGAAACTTGCCCAATTATTATTTTGTGTGCAAAATGCAGCTCACTGAAGAATCCCAAATCTTTGTTAGGAAACATGGTTGTCCCATACAGGACTCAGCACCCTTTCCCCCCATCTGAGCCCAGACATTTCTAATGCCTTGAGACAGAACATCAGTGCTTTGGAAAGCTCCTACTTCTGTAGTGTTCACTGACAAAGAATTTGACCCTATTCCTCAGCAGTTTGCCTGGCACTGCATGCAACAGGTTTGCCCTTCTCTTACCTATGGGAAACCATGAAAGATATAAAGTCTTTCCCATGGAAAGGACCTGGATGGAGCCTCCTGGTTGCTAAGGTGATTGCTTCCCTTCTACCCTACCAGGAGAAAATGCTGGAACCACTAAAACAATGAGGGTGAACATTAGAACAATCTTCCTGCTTGGAAGGACATCCCCTGTCTTTCTTCCTGAGCAGCACAATCAGGTCCCCAGCAGGTGTTGAGGTTTTCTCCCTGAATGCCTTGTTCAGCTGAGCCGCAGCACCGAGACAGAATGAAAAGTGTCACGAGAGACTGCTTCCCAAGGTGCTTGGTCCATGCCATGCGTGGTCACAGATGTTGATGTGCTCCAAATCCCAGCTATGGTACCCTTGCTGCTATGTCCGGGGGCTCTTATAAAAGCTTATGTTGCAAACGCATGTCTTTATTGCCTTTCCCAATTCAAAAAAAAGGCAACTTACTGGTTTCCATGCTCTGCTTTGTGTACCCCAAGGGAGCCGTGGCCAACCTGGACTTCCCGGCGTTTGTGGAAACTTACAATGGTGTCCTGATTTCCATCCCACTGACTCTTCACTCTGAGACAGGCCAGTGGCACATCTCCAGGCAAAGAGAGACCTTTACACAGAGTGGGCCCTGCTCTGCCTCACAGGTGTTGCCAGAATGAGATGTCATGGAGCTGGGGTCCCTCCTCACACCAGAGACACATGGATCCTCTCTTGCTAGAATGGGACAGCCTTCCTATGGCTGTGATCACCCCCTTGCTTTCAGCCCCTGTTACGGGCATGTGCACCACGAGAATGTGGCAATAGCTCTCAGAGAGAAAATGGATGAATGCTTTTTCTGTAATAAAGTAGGGGTTTTAATAACATAATTAGAGCAGTGTTCTCTAGGTAGCCTGGGGGGATTTTGGTTGCTTGTTTTTCTTATATAAATTGAAACATATTTCAACTTCAGGATTTAATTTCCCCCCACCTCTCCTGCAGCAATTACAGCTAAATGCAAGAGAGGAAGAATAAACCTGAGCCTGGGACTCTGGCTTGAAGAGGTTCATACCTGACAGTGAGCCACAAAACATGTGGTCATAGTTGGCTTCATGGCTCTGATTTGCCTCTCTGCACTGTAAATAAAAACTAACTCATTTGCAAACGATAATTCCAGTAGGTGATCTAAGCCTTTTTTCTTTATGAAAGTGTGCTGGGCCTGGCTAGGATGGAGTTAATTTTCTTCATTGCAGCTCCTGTGGTGCTGCAGTTTAGATTTTTTTGACAAAATCAATGCTAATAACACAATACTGGTTTAGCTGTTGCTGTCTAGTGTTTGCACAGCATTGGGACCCTCTCTGTTCCTCATTCTGCCCCCTGCGTGAATAGATTGGGGCTGCAAAAGAGGCCGGGAGGGGTCACAACTGGGATGATGACCCAAACTGACTGAAGGGATAGTCCATGCCATGTAACATCATGCTCAGCAATGAAGAAGGAGAAGAGGGTATGTTAGGGAGGTTAACCATCTTTTGTTCAGCAACTGGCCAGGTGTTGGTCTATCCAGGAGGTGATGAGGGATTGTCTTTGCATTCCTTCTTTTGCTTGCTTCTTCTCTCCTTCTATTTTTTCCTTCACTTTCTGAACAATAACTGGTTTGTTTTGGTTTTTTTATCTCGACCCCTAAGTTTTCTTGCTTTTACTCTGTCTTTCTTCTTCCCCTGTCTCACTGGGTGGAGCGGGGGCGAAGCAAGTGAGCAGCTTTGTGGTGCTTAGCTGCCCACTGGGGTTAACCCACAAAAGGAGTCCACTCTATAAAAAAGAAATGCATCTGTGTTTTTAGAGAGACAGATTACACCAAGGGAGGGAGGTTTCTATATCACATCTGATTTTGGCAATATCAATGAGAAACCAGAACACATGGCATCATTTTTATAAGGTTTTATTTATCTGACTTAATGTGGAAGTGCAGCAAATAAAGAAAATGGCACTGTTTCAGGTGCCTTTTTGGGGCCACAGCATTGCCTGACTCAATGTCCTATTGGTATCTTCTTCCTTAGGAACCGTGACACACTGGCCCACATGACTACCCCCAAAGAAATGCTCTCCAACGTGATGCAAGCTCTGCGATACCTGGACTCCCGTCTTCCAAATGGCAGCCATGTGATTTTAACAGGCTTGGTAGATGGTCGCTTCCTCTGGGATAACCTGCATGACAGATACCATCCCCTAGGTAAATATGAGGTGTTGTGGGGTTCCTCCTGGTTATCTGTCTGCTCATGTTGCCTTTGCTCTCTAAATAATTTATGGATCTATTAAGAATTTCAAGCAAACCTGACAGAGTGGCGAAGATCTGAGAAATATGAGTCAGATATTGGCTGTGCAGCAAAGTCAGAATGACAGTTCTTACCATCCCCACTGCATGACTGGACAGATCCCTATCCTACCCTGTTACCCCACCAGCGAGACCTACTCAGCTCCAAAACAGCCTCACCACATTCTGTAGATGTGGAAACAAGATGTTCTACCTCAGCCTTGGCCTGAAATCATGGACAGCCTGCCTGCACTTAATCCTTTGTTGTTACAGGTGGAGTTGGACATTTAGTTAACACCTCCATTCACTGGTTGGTGGATGTTATGGTAAAACTGGATGTGGACCAGGACAGAAGATTAAGTCAGGGGATTGCAAAAGACTGGTTATATATTAGAGAAATAAATTTTCCTCCTAGGTGCCTGCCACCTTCTACACTACCTACAGGTGTAATGGCTGAAACCTCACACCATGTGCAGGCGTGTTTTGGGCTATTCCCTCAGAGTGTAGTTGCTGTAAAGAGCTTTGGGGTATTTTTTTTCAGAGATTTGCAGGCTGCCTTTGGGAGCCTGTCATCTCAGGGTGTGAATGAAGCTGTACATCTGACCATTAGCAGATCACTTGCTCCTTGGCTTCATCCTGTGCCAAGCAGCAAGGATGAATGTCATCTCAGGGGGCTTCATTCATTTGCACTGAAGTGTGACATCCATCCTTGGTTAGTCTGATAGCTGTGCCTCTGAGGTCAGTGTGGAAACATTTCCCTGGGAATGCGGGATGTTGGGGGATGGGGAAGCTTGGAAGCTGGTTGCAGAACCCCTTCTCTGCAAGTTCATAGCACCATGCAGTGCATAAAGAATGTGAAATACTTTATGCAGGTAGCAAAGGAAGTTTTTACACCAACAGAGGCAAGTCCCTTGGTCTCGAGTCAAGAGTGTGTACAAGATGCCATTCCACTGCCAAATTTTAGACCAAAAACATGTACTTATTTGTATTTGTGTAAAGGAATCTCTTTTGCATCTAACAAGCAAGAAGTTGCTTTCGTCTTTGTTCTCATCAGCAAAGAAAGAGAGAAGCTAAACTACATCATTAAAATGGTAGATCACAAATGCAGATGATTTTGGCAACCACAGCTGTCAGCAGAATCTGTGCTGTGGTTTCCCCAAGATTCCCCAGTCATTGCCGGTGGGTCCATATCTTTTCCATTTCTATTCCTGATACCTTGTTATATTTTTCTCTAATAAGCACCTTACTACTACCAATGGAAAAAAAAAAAAAAAAGAGAAACTCTTGCCCCTTTCAGGGTAAGGGAAACCTGTGATAATTATTTTTTAGTCACATAAACCCATTTCTCTCCTTGAGCGCATGTTTATCAGAGGGATGGTTCCTCTACTGGATATCTAATTATCAGAGACAACACATAGCATTTTTTGGCACCAGCCGAATCAGGAGTGATTAACTACAGAACCAGTTGGAAATCTTTCAGAGGGGCTGATTTGCCTTAAAGGGACCCAATTAATCCTAAGCAACATGTTTTGCAGCAAAGGATCCCTTCTGGCAGATTCTCCGATGAGCTGCGAGCAGGTTTCCCCATTTGGCTGCCAGTCAGTCAGGCGTGACCAGACACCAGTCTGGCTTTCAACCAAATCCCTAGTCCCCCTGACAGCCCATCCCAGGGCCTGGTGCTTCAGGCTATAGGGGTCTGGGACATTCCTGATATCCAGGAGTGACACTAGATCTTTGAACTTCTCCTCATTTGTTCCCTGGGCAGCTGATACTGCTGCTGGATGATGGGCAGCTGTGTGATAGGCATGAATCACATCTGTATCAGGGAGCCACTGTAAAGCAACCTGAGGAGCCCATTTCACTTGGGAGTGATTATACTTTGATATTTATGCAGTACTGAAATATGAAATTTTTATTGTTGTTTTAGGAACTGCGAAGTCTGACATAATGATGAGTGCACTACAAACTCAGACAACTGAGTGGCCATTTAATTCCCATCTTAGCTGGAGCTACCAAAGAAGCAAAAAGATGGAGAAAATGGAGAATTTTCTCAGCAAACCAGGCTATTGCATAGCACAGCAAATTTTAGGGAATGTCAGCTAGGTGTTTGACTTGGTGCTTGAATTTGCTCGCCCACACAAACATATCCACTTCCCTCAATGACAGCAAAATTGTTTCTCCCTTTTAAGGCTAACCTCTGTGAGGTAAATACGAGTGTACACAGGCATCCTTCTATTTCGCAAACCCTGCATTTCTGTGGCGAGTGAGAGACACGTTAATGGAAAAAATATCAGTCATGCACTTCAGAAATTGGCATAGGCTGTGATGACTAACCCCACGTGCGAGACAAATCACCTACGAAAGGCAGGAGAGGGATGCAGGAGAAGCAAAAGCATGGAGACATGGACGCTTGGCAGGAGGAATGCATTGGTGCCACCTCTATTGCACCCCAGCTATGGTAGTGGGAGGGTAACCCAAGGGTGGGAATTGGGTGGTGTTCCTGGGGTGCCTCTCCCCACCCAGGGGTGTAGTGCATGGGAATTCACAGACCTGAAAAATGAAGATACTTTTGGCCATCAGGCACATGAACTTTCCCTCTCTGTGCTTTGCAGGGCAGCTGAACAGGGATGTCACATACAGTCAAATTTATTCTTTCCTTGACTGCCTCCAGGTAAGGTGTCTGGCTGTAGCTTACTAGTCCCCTTTTCCTTTTGGCCCACTACTAAAGCTCCTCTCCCCATGCCTGCTCAGGTGAGCCCCTGCAGCGGCTGGCTGACCCCCAATGAGACCCTCAGGAATTTGACCTCAGAGGTAAGTCTCAACTACGGGGGCCACCCTCTTGCACATACATTGAGGATATAAGCCCAGTTGCCTCAGCACACTTTTTTCTTCCAACAATGAGAAGAAAATGAGGAAACATCTGCACCCATCCTTTCAAATGCCTCTCAGGCTCTGGGAGGCAGCATGCTCAAGTGAAGGATTCGTAAAGGTATTCCTGTTATAACCTCTCAGCTGTCCAAATTTATTCTCAAGAGATGTGATCTCCCTGAGACAAAACTGTTCAGGTTCATGTTCTTTAAGAAGAAAACATACCTGATAAGGAATAAAAGGCTTGTGAATGAGGTAGCTGTTGGTATGACAAGCTGGCTGCATAGATTTTGCTGCCAATGGGAGCGGGTCCTGAGAGCAGGAGTTTTACCTTTTTTCATTTGGGATTTGTGCTAATCTTCCTCAGACACATTTCTGTGGACTTAATCGTCAGATAATGTGACCAGGGAGCATCCAGGCTCAGTGCAGGAATGGGAACAGACAGGACAGAGATGTCTTAAAACTCACCCTAAAAATCTGGCTGCAGAAGTGAATGACACATAATACCAGCCACTTATTTTGTTATGGTGCAAACTGATTTTTAATTCCAGGAATCCCCTGCAGTCATGTAAAAGAGACAGTAACCAGATGTTATCAAAGGTATCATCTCTGTGTACAGTTGTATTAATATTTGCATTCACTAAACAACAAAATATTGCCTTAATTTAACCAAAGCTTACATATGTATTTCATTTTATGCCCTGTCCCTCTTGACTTCAGAGAAGGCAATTAAACAGATTCCTAAATCTTTGCAGGATTACAGTTTATATATTCATACCAACAATACAGAATATAAAGTACATGTAACTTCCGTCCATGAACAATGCATATGTCTGCAGGGTATGAATTAATCTTTTTGAGCCCTTGTCTGAAACTAATTGTCTATGTTATTATCCAAACTGCACAATTTAAATATTTAGGAGATCCTGATCTCTGTTATGGCTGTAGAAATTACACTGTATGTAATTTCTAGGCAGACACTCAATGAAGGTAATTTACTCTGCTGAAAGTAAGGGTGGAATTTGGTCTACGTAGATAAGCATTAGCATCCACAACATAATAGCAGGAAGGACAATATGAAAACAGAACATTTCTGTTGCAGAAATGTTTGGGGTTTCTTTAAAAGAAATGAAAATTACTGGGCTGCCACTCATCAAGAGGCACCAAAACTGAGAAGTTCAGAATATTTATATAAGCCTAGGGACACTACTAAAAAGAGGTCTCCAGTAAAATAAGCATATGCTGTATTAAACTTACAAAATCAGCTGAGGCCTCAATGTAACCTGCAAGGACATGTTGCATGATGAACTGGGTAGCTCAAAGGCTGGTGGTGTTCGTGCAAGCTCATGTTATGACAAAGAGCCCCATTTCACCTCCTTTCCCCCAGCTGAAAGAGCAATATTAGCTATCAAATTCCTGGCCGCACTTCAGTGATGAAAGCTGAATCCATGCAAAGCAGCATAAATAGCAATGAATAGTCATTAAATCATTTGATTTTTTACAGAGAGCGTTACAACTTTCCAACGTCCTGAAAGAAATAGCGAAATCTGAGAAATTTGCCAACTTTGATATTTTCTACATGGATTTCCCACTGAGACAAAGTAAGTTGCTTTTTTTTCTGCTTTTCTTACAAAACATTTAGTCAGGTGGTAAGCTGCTAATATGGTCCTCATATTTTAGCTCTGTACCAGGAAAAGGGTAGAATAGTCAGCCAGCCTAGGTGATCCTGATGGCAGGGATGTGGTCAAGGGGGGACATTTAATGCCATCTCCCATCTTCCCTGAATGGAGAGTAGCCATGGATCTTTGCTGAGACAAGACCTCACCACCAGCCTCGGCACCACAACCTCTGTGCTGCTCCCAGCTGCCAGCGCCCACAACCCCAGTGATGCACAGCACACAGGCCACTATCTCTCGGGTGGCAAGGGGCGAGGCAGAGCAGATATGCCTCTGCTAAAAATGCCTCCTGATTGTCCACTGCAGTTTTTCAGGCTGGGGAAGGAAAAAAGAAATCTCGAACCTATATTGGTCCATAAGATTTGGTTATATTTTTGATCATGGTTTTTATAGTGGGTCATCTAGGCTGGAGATTCATACCCGCAATGGTGAAGGTGGTCTTCATGAGCTGTAGTTTACTATATCACTGACTAGGCTTCATATTGCTTCCTCTGGGATGACCAGTGCCTCAGGAAGGAGAACTTTTATCATCCGTTTTTCTGTGAAACACAGCCACGCTCTCCTAACTCACTGTTCTCAAAAGTAGAAGCACCTCTCCCAGGAATAACTGGCTTCTTTCCTATGTTTCTTTAAACATCTACTTTGACTTGAAGAGCTTACGAAACTTGTCCTTTTGTGGTCTTTAGTGACATTAGGTAAGCGTATTACCTAAATCATTCTTCTGCAACTGACATTTGAATTAAAAAAACCAGGATATTTTTGTTGTTACCATGAACATCAGCAGTGTCCCTGTGGGACTGGGGACAGACATCTGTCGCTGGATCCCTCTGAGCTTGGCTTTCCTTGCAAAAAGCACAAGGAATCCAGCTTGAGGCATCACCCAGCATCAGCCCAGCTTCATCATAAGGAGAAACATACTCCTTCTTTTTCAAAATAAGAATCAACCTAGGGTGACAGATTGAGTTGGGCAACATATTCAAGTAGTTAGACAGTGATGGGAAAGTAGGGATAAAGCTTCTTTTTTCAGCCTGAATCTCCCATGTTTCAACTTATGCCCATTGTCTCTCCCTCTCCTACTGTGCACTGCTGTGAAAAGACTAGCCCCATCCTCATTGCCTCCTCACAGGCTGTTAGCCAGAAGGGATCGTACCTGTCCCTCAGCCTCTGTTCACAGAGCAGGAGCTCCAGCCCTGGCCACCTGACAGCTCTCCCCAATAGCATGAATGTTTATGTTCCAAAAATAGTACATAATAATTGGAAAATAAACTTGATCTCCATTTCCCTCTTTTTATATTCAAAGTTCTGTGTTGGTCCTTATTGAAAAATTTAGTCTGGGTATTATATTTTAAATCCCAGCACACAGACAGCTAAATCTGGAGCCATGAAGGGACAGAAGCACCCTGTCAGTACTTTAAAGTGTACATCTCTAGCACCTCTCCCCATCAGTGCCTGGCTGTCCTCGAAAGCACGAAGCTGCCAAGGCACCTAAGATTATTAAAAACTCATTTTACAGCCAAATCCTATCAAAATTCAAAAACTTATTTTATCCTGCATGACCCATTTCAGGAAACTGGTTCTGGGTCTCATGAAGACCATATGGAGAAGGAGGAGGTAAAGAAGTGAGGATAGGAGAGGGAGTCTTTCTGTCCAAAAGTTCCTCTCAGAGAGGTGGACTCCACTGCCAAGTTGATTATTCCTGCACAGAGTTTCAGAGTGTCCAAGTCTCTTTGCAGCTTTTGCCTCAGCTACTTAATATTTAACAAGTTATTCGGATTTGAAATGAACTACCTGCTGGGTAGGCAAATTATTTTAATAACTTAAATTATTAACTTAAAGTAATTTATTTGCTTTCACAAAAAGAAACATCTTAATATAATTTGCTGATCTTGATTACATCGTGTTAAATTAATGAAGTAAACAAAATCACACATGCATACACAAACATCAGCTTTGAAAGACACTCTGCAAAGTTTCCTGCAGCCCTGGAGCCAACGATTCGAGCTTGCCGTCAGAAAAGCTGTCAGATCGTAAGTGTGCTCAAAAGCCAGCTAAGGCTGCTGACCTACTTTTCTGGTCTCTTTCTGAAGCAAGCACAAATCCTCCATGAAACTCTCCAGACATCAAATATTTAGCAGTGGTTGCACACTGTGATGACTACATTGATTTCAGGCTGGCCTGGGCATATATATGTGCATAGTAGCTCCCAGCTTTGTCAAAGTAATACTGGAGTATACTAGCATTTATCTTAGATTTAGATGGACTTTCAAGATCACACATTGCCCTTGGAAATCAGTCATTCCTTTAAGAAGCAGTGTAATAAATGGCGGGGTACGTGTTGCTTTTTTGGACTTTTTCTTGGTGTGGATGGGAGCATACTCTAGTCTAGTCTAGCCAAGGCAATAGTAATTTTTAACACAAATTCTGGACATACTCGGTGGTTATTTGCTCGATTGCTCTAGGATTTTTGAAGGTCAAGTATAATAGTCTGAATTGACGTATCTTGATACAAACCTTACTTATCCCTTCGCTATTTCTGGCACTGGAGCTGTTGTCCCTCTACAAAGTAAAACACAGTACACCAGCCTCTTAATCCATGTAGAATATCATATATATGAGGAGCTACGCAAGTTCACTCTGTTCATCTGTATGAGTGTTCTGTGGTGTAATCTAAGGTGAATATGTGTTGTGCCCAACAGAATGCAAGTTTGAAATAAAGCTCCAAACCCTGTGTCTTGAAACAGGTTACTTTGGGAGCTGACTGAAGCATCTCAAGTGGGTTTCTATAGTCAAAGCAGGAATGTTGCCTTTTTGTGAATTCAAAGTTAGCGTGGGGACCCAGACACCACTTTTCGACACAATAGCCAGAGTCCAAAATACAGTGGTTAATCTAGATCAAAACTGTGCTTGAATGGAGAACATTTTCCTCCTGACAGGATGCTTACATAATGCTATTAAGAATTCTTAATCTGTCATTATAAAAGGAATTATTGAATTTACAATCTGTTAATGCCATATCCACTAGTCCCATGTTTGATCACTCCACAGCCCTTTTGAAGAGAGAAAGCTTTTTACTTCTCTAATGGCTCCAGGGTTTATAGCACAGCATCATTTGCATTGAATGTCACGCTTATGTAATTCAAAAGGTTATTTTGTTGGAGTTGAGAAAAAGACTGCTCAGAAGAGAAGTAACAAAAAATGACAGTCATTCCTGCAGACTTCAGCCCATGTGAATATTGTTGCCATCTTTTTCTCTAAAAAGCACTGTTTTCTTTATCTTTTTTTTTTTTTTGCGTTCTTGGGGATGCAACTAACGTGGCAAATGCAAAAGTATTAAATCAGTATTAAATAATTTACAGCTTTACTTGGTATAGCATCCATCTTAGTTGGGAGGGAAAGCGAATTGTTTCACGATCATTTATGTTCAAAGTGCTTTCTTGCATAAAGATCGCAGAGAAAAAAAATTAACAATAAAGTCTGAAATACTGCCCCAAGGAGAGGGGATTGCACACACTATTGGCTCTGACAACTTTATGCGAATTATCATAATTTTCATGCAGAGCTGTCATGTGCTTGAAAATACCAGCGGTGCTTTGCAGAAGAGGGGGGTACACCTCCAGGCGGGCGTCTACGCGTTCACCGTGATAACCCCTCTGCTTACATTATTTGCAGCGGCTGAGGAGTGGCGCAAGATGGGAGGTGAGCCCTGGCAGCTGATTGAACCAGTCGATGGCTTCCACCCCAGCCAGGTAAAAACCCAGCCCCAAGAGATGGGTGGGAGCAGGCAGGATGAGGGAGCATGCGAGACGCTAGTGCCCATTGCTGCCCCAGGCACTCAGCTGGCATGCCACGGGGATGTAGGTTTGGGGTATTTCTCTTTTAAAGGAGAGTCATAGGATCATTTGGGCTGGAAAGACCTCTAAGGTCATAGAGGCCAACTATTAACATAACACCACAAAGTCCACCACTAAACCCTGTCCCTAAGCATCACACCTATGGGTTTTTCAAATACCTCCAGGGATGGTGACTCAACCACTTCCATGGGCAGCCCATTCCAACGCTTGGCAACCCTTTCCCTGAAGAAATTTTTTCTAATATCTAATCTAACCTCGTCCTAGTGCAGTTTGAGATCATTCCCTCTTGTCCTATTGATTGTCCCTTGGGAGAAGAGACCAACCCCTACCTCATCAGGACCTTGACCTCCTTTCAGGTAGTTATAGAGAGTAATAAGAGAGTGATAAGGTCTCCCCTCAGCCTCCTTTCTTCCAGGCTAGAAGACCTCAGTTCCCTAATCCATTCCTCATAAGACTTGTGCTCCAGACCCTTCTCCAGCTCCATTAACCTTCTCTGGAGTCGCTCCAGCACCTCAATGTCTTTTTTTGTAGAGATGGGCCCAAAACTGAACACAGGATTTGAAGTGTGGCCTCACCAGAGCTGAGTACAGGGAGACAATCAATGCCCTGGTCCTGCTGGCCACACTAATGCTGATACAAGTCAGGGTGCCATTGGCCTTCTTTGGCCAATCTAAATGATGGCTCTAGCCCTAGAGCCAACATCTCCATTTCAGGCAGTTGCACTCTGCTCTGGCTCCTGCAAAGTCTTCTGCCTCTTTCCCTCATTGACCAGTACTATGGCCAAACAGGTCTTAATGCACAAAAACTGATCCTTGCCACTTAGCCTGGCCGCTTGTCTGCCCAAACACTCATGGGAATTTTGCAGGATCAGGACAGAAACGCAGCACTGCAGGAACCAGACAGGTCCCCTCCAGCCCTGTCCCTGCTCTGCAGCCTCTGAGGCTGTGGGTTTCCCTGTTGCAGCCTGAAACAAAGCTTTCTTTTTGAAGCTATACATTTAAATTGCTTATGCTCAGCAGCTACATATTAGTAAGTTTTCTCCTGCTTTCTTGGCCTCCTAGGACATATGGCAGGAGAAGGTTTACAGTCAGAAGTAAACAAAAGGGAAGGAGAAGCACCTGCTCTGCTTTAAGTCCTTGCCTGGATTTGATAACTTAGTTGTGAGGTTGCCTGGTTCCCACTTCAAAATAGCTTTTTTCTGACCCTGTAAAACACAGGGAGAGAGCATGTTCTGCAATCAGCTGCAAACAAAGCCAATTGGTTTTCTATTTGCTAGCTGCAGATTTCAAACATGTGTGCAAAGCAAAGCAGCAGCCAATCTCCTCTGTACAGTCCCGGGAAAAACTGTGTGTGAGCTGAAAACCCACGTGCAGCCTTTAACAGTGAGGTCTCCCACCAGCAGGCATAGCCTGACAGGGTTCTCTGGACACTCCTCAATGATGTTTTTATGGTGCATGGTGCCAGCTCTGTGCCATGGTGAGAGCAGTTTGGAGAAAGCTGTTGTCTAGGACATCACTGCCTTGCCCCACACTTCCAACTACACGCTCCCCTCCACCTCGGAATGATCAAGCCATGCAAGCAAACCCCACCATGCTGCCCAGCCACAGGCAGTGCCCCCTGTTCAAAAGTATGGCAGGATTTTATGGACCAGTTTTCTGTTGTGAGCTAACACTCTGAATGTGTTGACTCCCACACCTGATCCTCATACAACCCAATGTAATGACATTTTCCACGCTGAGAAAGAGCAGTCGATGGAGAAGCACTCCAACACGCATTGGAAGCATTGATGGATTCCAACATTTCGGCAGCTTCTCCGTTGAATGTGTTGTCAGTTCAGCTGGAGGAGAGCTGCAGGGGGAAATCCAAAGGCAGAATAGATGCTTTAGTTGCCTTGTTTCACACCCACGAGAAACTCCAAACCAGTCAGGTGGAGCAATACGGTGCCTTGCTTAGCCTTGCCAAGTTAAAAGAGCCTCCTGTTCAAAGAGGGACTCCTTCATAGCAGAAATTCCTGCCTGTCTACCACGCAGTACCAGAAGATAGCTGCATGAAAGTATGAACTCACAGCCTGGGGATGCAGAGAAAGCATGCCTGGATTTTTTGCTGCAGGCCTTTTGCAAGGACGCAATTAGAGAAAACTTGGCAAATGAAATGAGAGGGAAAATCATGATGAAACAAACCCCATTCCCAACCCTGCCATCTGGGGAAACCATGCCATACAAAGACTATGGAGTGAAGCAGAAAAGGTCTTTGCATAATTTTTCTGTCTTACCCCAAGGCCAGCCTGAGGTTTCTTATAACCCCCAGTACCAGGCTACCATGGGAGCCAAGCTTGCCATATCACAACTTTTCATCCAGGCTCTTGCCCACATCCTGCAGCTGCAAGGTAGCATGGAGTTGAAGGCAGGAGAAATATATCTTAACTGGATCCTTCCTAAGCAAAAAGGAAGTTATAAAGGACATTGAAGGGCAGCTGCAAACCTACATGCAGCCCCCAGAGTCCTGAGATGCAGGATCCAGCCAAGCACTGTCTTTTTTCACTCCCTCTGGACCTGGCGTCCTGCAGTGGTTATGATTTCCCTCTCCTACTGTTAGGATTACTGTTACTGCTTTTATAGGTACATTTTCCCTTACAGTCAAGGTGCCAGCTGTAGATATGCCTCACTTCAAGTGAGTTATTGTCTTTCTAGGATTTATTAATTAGCCTTATCCAAACATCCACTATTTTTCTTTTCCTGTTAGTGTACAGAAGTCTGTTATCAATATAGCACTAGTTAGACTGAAACATAGCACTCTGCTCCAAAAGAGTGACTCTCTTAAAAAAAAGAAGGGGAAGTGTTAGCAGAATGATATTTAAGAGTACACTTAAGAAAGATGATAAACAACTCACTCACTCTTCATATGAGTTTTATTTAAAGTTTTACTTTCTACCAACATGAATGCCTCTGGCCAGGTGTGGCTTTTTTACCATACAATGTTGCCTAGCAGGAGAGAATTGATACCATGCAGCTCAAGTGAAAACAGAGGCTCTTACTTTAATCTCTGCAGCTATTCCCCATCCCTCATGTATAGCTTGACAAAACCTTACAACAGATAAGCCCTAGCCTGGGCATTTCTACTGAATTTTCCCTCTGTAGATCTCAAAGTACCTGACAAATATTCTCAAATTTTGGAATTGAGCAGCACTCCAAAGAAAGCATAAATACTTTAGCTCTTGCCTTCAATGCAGAGAAACTTTGAAGCTTGGGATAAAAGAACCGCAGTGCCCCTCTCGGCCAAGGGGGAGGTGGCAGTGTATACAGTGATCCCTAGTCATTGTAATACAGCAGTGGGCAGCATAAGATGGTGTCTGTTCTCAGCTCCTGGAATTCACCTGCTGTTATCAACTGTCTGTTTAATTTTAAAAAATCATCTGCTGGTATAAACATAGCAGAAGTAGGTGCCAGCATGTATATCCAATAGTCCAGCAGTCCAGACATTCCAGAGGGATACGGGAGGGAATTGAAACTTCCTTGTTGAAGCCTGCATACCTACAATTACAAGGTGAAGAGAAAGAAAATAAGAAAAAAGACAACACTCAACGTGTCCCGTTAGAGCTAGTGCAGTTTCTCATGCTTTGGAGAAAGGCTAGGTTAGGCACTCAGGCAAGGAAAACTAGCCCACACAGTCCCCACTTCAGGCAATACTTTATATTTAAAAACCCTTGAAAGAAGGCATAAACACCAAGTACTGATTTATTTAGCCAGGCCCAGAAACACATTCCCTTTCTGTTAATTTCTTGCACAGTAAAGGTGTTTCCTGCCTGTTTTTATTAAGTTGCAAAACAGGAGGCTGCAAACAAACCACTCATTACAGGCATAATTGCATTCCACTAAAGTTTCAAAGCTAAAATTTGCCTCCATAAAGTTTTTTACAAAACACCCAGCTCAGGATGGAGGTGGAAGAAATTCACACCGTTTACTTTTGACACCTAAAAGCCACATGCACCACTCAGTCCTCCCAAGTTCCCTCTAGAGCTGTCTTTGTGAGACCATTCCCCAGAGTCCGGCTTGGTGGTTCTTGGAACAAATATGACTTTTTCTTCCCACTAACTACAGATGGAGCCCAGCAATTTTCTTCAGCATCTCTTCCTTACTACAAATTTTCACTGCAAATCCTTGTGAATGCCAGATGGCTTCAAGGACATCACTTCCCTCTAGAACAGCCTATTGCTTTGTTTGGATGACAGGGCTATGAATTTCAACAGGATCCTGAACAAACAGCTCCATTTCTGGCTTTTATGAAGTTACCGGGGAGAACGTGAAAGCCCTGAGCATCACAAACTGGAACCTGAGACGCTTGGAAGATTCTTAATGTTTACATACAGGCAGGAAAGCACAGCTTGAGTGTGATTAGCTTCTTCCTTTTTCTTCCTTAAGTCATAGCAAAGCATACTCCACCCAGAAATACAGAGAAAAAGCTGAAGTGGCACATATCAGATGAGCTGAGTATTTACACTTTGCTGAGAAGCACGCCCATTGCCAGTTTGGTGCAGAAGGAGAAAACAGATAGCCTGAAGCTGCTGGAATAACACAGCTGCCTCCCAGTTGCAGTCACCCAGAGCCCTGTGAGGAATGAGTAATATCTCCTGTAAAAAACTTCCTTAGGGGTTGTCATCGTCACTATTAAGAAATTAATTGCAAACCCCATACAAATTACAGCATGTCTCACAGCACAAGAACTTTGGAATTTAGAAAAAAACGTGTAAGAAATGCAATTTCCAGAATCAGAAACCCTTCTCTGTGCCTCGCTACTCATCCAGAGTAAATTATTGAAGTCATCAGGACTTTATGAAGTGATGTGTTAGCAGAACCTAATTTAGGCAATAATTTAGGGTCGTTTAAGTATATATACCTTAAATTACAGTCAACAGTAGTCTGAACACTGTAGAGCATACCTCTGGTGATACCTTTGCAAAGGGTGCACCATGCAAAGATAGTAGGGTTTTTAAAACCAACCAACAAATCTTGCTAAAAATATATATGGAAGGCTTAGGGAGTTGTGAAGGAGGTTTGGAGACTACATGTCAGAATGGACCGCTCTGACAGGGATGTGCCTCAGCCCCCTGGATGACATAGCATGTCCCAGAATAAACATTTGATCACTAGAAACTGCAACCAGAAGAAAACACTCTACTGTACAGTCTCCTCTATCCTTCTTCCCTGCTCCAGTTCCTCCATCAGCTTAACAAAACCTCAGGTGACCGGAGTCTAAGAGCTTCCATACCACAAATATGTCTTGTTGTATATGAGTTCTGAATAAAAGTAAGTTTTTTGTCTCCTAGCCCATCATTACAGCTTCCTTCAAAAGTACAACATTTAAAAAGAAGTGCATAAATATTTCCCAAAGGCTTCTGTCTTCTCCCAAACTCCAAAACAACAGCATTCAAATAGTTTGATTCCATAAACCTATTTCAGTCCTTTAAAAAAGGCTTTGTTAGCCTTCATAATTGCAATCAGTGTCAGTGTTAAAAAGTTTATGTTGAAAATAAAGTTATCATAGAAGCCAATTATAATTGTAGGTCAGGAGTTAAAGCAAAACTGTCTTAGCAGCATGGGAAAATTTGATTAAGGGAGAATCAGGCTGTTCTCTCTGTCCCTTTCTGCTACCCGTGATGTCTTTTACCCTGGCAATACAGCAGATACAATTTCTCTTCAGTGCATAACTTCCATGGCAAAAATCTCTATGAAAATTGGACCAACACTGATATTGAGGAGAAAAGCTATTCTAGCATTTCTGCAGGTCTCATGGGGAAAAAAACCTCTGAAGACAACCAGCAGCAGGTGCAAACTTAGAGCATCAGAGCAAGGTAGTTTCGAAAGTGGATATAATTGGGCCTCTTTCCTCAACACATGGTTTCCTTCCAGGAGAGCAGAGAGAACATTTATTAGAAATACTAGCGGTATTTAGAAGCACGAATTCTTTTAGACTTACAATAGTTCTATGCATTATATCCAAGCAGTGCTTTCGACTACTTTCAAAATGTTCAACAGGGGAAAAAATAAAAATCATACTTTAGGGCTTTTGAATAGCAGTTTATGGACTAAACATCATAGGCATTAGAAAGTGGGTAGACACAGACATTGTGTCATTAGACAATTTGCACAGGAGGGTGCAAATATATGGTCCTCAGCATATTTTTACTGTTCAGAAGGATTTTGCCCTGGTCAAGCATCTGGAATGGGGGATTTCTTTTGATTAGAGATTACGGTCCATCATGTGGCTATACAGGCTTCTTTATGGTGGGGTCTCCTAAACGCTGGCATGAAATAACTACATTATAGAGGCATGAGATACTGATGGTATTTGTGCTTTTGCAGATTGCTGCAGCCCTTGGAACAAGCATTACCTGGCAGAAGGCACTACAGGAATGGCCTCAAGTGCTTGGAAAGGAGAATCCATTCAATGACCAGATTGAAGCTATATTCAAAGATCAAGGTGGACACTGACTTCCAAACTGCCAGAGCCATAATGTGATTTATGGTGATGTTTCCCAGTGCATTCCACGAGTCAAGATGATTAAAGACACACACAAAAAAGGGGGGAGGGGAAGTTATCAGAGCCAGTAGCAGTGGACACAGCACAACAGCATTCTTTTCAGCTTGTATCTCACCTGCACAAGTAGGCTATGCTTTTTCTGTGGAGCTACAAAAATAAAAATCAAAGGATACCTGCCAGCTAGACCATTTATTGTACTGATTTGCAAATCCATAAATTGTTTTTATGCAGATAGCAAACTTCTAGCCCTACCTCATTTTTTTCCCCCTGCAGAACATTATTACTTGCTTTCCATTTGTACTGTTTCAATGGTTAATCTGATCCAAAAGGAGTGGGGGAAACCTCAAACTCATTATGTTGCTACAAATTGCATGTATGTAATTGCTCTGACTGTCAATACATTATTTAGCTGCTATTTGCTTATTAAAACGTGCCAGGCAACACAAGGCACTACAATTTTGATTTGCCTGGCAGCATTAGCACAGGCTGACTGAGCACAGGTTCTCTTCCCCCCATTAATAAGATGCTAACTTGACAACCCTTCATGTATTGAAAACAGGTTGCTTTTTCAACCTGTAATATATCTTTGCTCTTTATCTTCCTAACAAATAATATGCCCAGTCCTATGTCTTTTACAGGCATGACCCAGGAACCACTGAAAATACTGGGCAGCCCTTAGCTGCTGTACTTCATAGAAAGACTTGAACGTTGAGAATTACTGTATTTTTTCACCAGCTTATCCATGCTCTTAACAAATAAACAAATAAATATTTAAAAATTAGAGACAGCTCTACCCTATTCACAACCTTACTGATGATGGAGGGATCAGACAGCATAAAATGGCATTAATTACACACAGAAAAAAATCTGGTAAACAGAAAGATTTAACATGACATGACTAAAACCCACCCTATTTGGCCAAAGCTCAGGTAGTCCCGTTCTGCTCTTTGTTCTGAGCATATCCCTCGTACAAGGCTGTGTCACCCATGAGGCAGCTCTTAGGTTGTGGTCCAAATCAACAGAGATGCCTGGCTGTAGGAGAAGCACCCGCTCAGCATTGGGAATAGGCAGGGGATGATTGGCTTATATTATTTTGATTGAAGCATGTATTATTGCTTTGCTAGATCCTATTTCTTTTTTTTTTTAGAGCATAGTCAATGCCACGTCCTTCATTAAGATAGCAGTAATCCCAAAGGAATTTCTAACACTTAAGTAAATATTCACGTCATCTATTTTCGGAAACCAAAAGGGAATACGTTCCCTAATTGAATGATACTTGTTAATAAGGCCCCAATTCATTCAAGGCATTTAGATGTTACCAAAATATCCAGTCTCCCAAGAAATAGTTTCAACTCCAGAGAGTCATGCCTGGGGAAATTATTTGACGGTAGAAGGAAAAGGAAATCTCCCTGCTTTCTGTGCCAATTCTTTCCAAACAACGTAACACTCCACGCACCCTGGCCAGGTAGAATGCCTTCTATTTTTTATTACTTATTCAGGCCTCTTATGTTTCACTAAATATAACACAAGGACAGAAACAAATGCATTCACATGGTTTTACTATAGACCAAATACAGTACTGGCAATAATTACAGAATATTAGATGATTTCCTCTAGACTAACATACAGAAGTGTAGCAATTAAAAGGGGGAAGAGAATCGTGTTTAGAAGCCTAATTTTCAAGGCAATTTCATTGCAAATTATTGTATTTCATTTGAGGCTTAATAACACCAATTAAGAATTTTACAAACTAGTAAAACTGAAATTTCCTCAGCTAAAGTAAGCTTCATTGCCCAGAGCAAAGCGTTTTTCACTTAGAGACTTGCATATTAGTGAACTTCTTGAATTTTCAAACAATGGAAAAACCCGTTTCTTATACAATTATAACATCTTCTCAGAGACAACCTGAAACCATAGCTGAACCACAAAGCAAAGCTCTCAGGTTTGCCCAGTGCCATTGCTCCATGCTGGACATGGGGTCTCTGAGGGACACCAAGGAATAGGTTTGCCCCTGGCTGGAGTTGCACTGACCAAAGCACATGCCCTCATGCCTTAGAGTTGAGCTCTGCAGCTCCAAATTGGGCTGTATGCAGAAACTTGATCTGTAATGCAGTAACTATCTGCGAATAAAGATGAATTTTGGGCCTATTATGCCATCAGCTTTTACAACCACTGTGTCTATTATTTCAAATGCAAAAAACAGCTGAAGATCTGCACCCCCAACCATCAATCACTTACCCGTACCACTCTAAAAATACATGTCCTATGCTTAAAAAAAATGCTGCTGAAAAAGCTTACTTATGCTAAAGCAGTAATGAACTACAAATTCTAGTCTATTCCATTAGTTTAACTGTCTCCTGGTGTTTAGACTGGTTGACAAACACGTGGGGAAGAGAGAAATAAACAGGAAATAAAAAGTTTCTCTTGGAAAGCTAAGTATAGTTCCATGCAATTCAAACTTTATAGCAATATGTATTTCTAGAAGGAATGGTCTGTCAAGGTCTCTTTGAGGTCAGTCAGAGCATGTGAATATAGCAGGGATTATGTCACTGGCTTGGTCCAACACGCTACAAATGGGAAGGTTTGTTTGGACTTCACTCTGTAAATGGTTTTTACAAAACTTAGAGTTTTGTTTGAAATCAGACAGTAGGAACTATTTCTGAGGTATAGAACATCTAAAGCTACCTAAAACTATTTGAATTCACAGAGTCTGGCCTCTTTAAAAAGGATCTACTACAAACATGAAAAAAATACATCACCATTTTTTTTGCAAAATTCTCAGGTCACCCTTAAAAGAGCAGAGAAGCATGGCAGGAGATGGTACACAGCAGTACAAGTCAGTAAAGCTGTGAGTGCAGGCTTGCAGCTAAGCTGGCATCCCATGCTTCTGCTGGCTGCAGTAGCCCATGTCCTCACCACTGAGAGCTTGTGCCCAGAACTCACCACACAGGTCAGCTTTTCTAACTTACTCCACCTGTTACACTTTTTACCTTTCCTTGATAAGGGATAACTACTTTTTGGTCATTGAACAAACACAGATTGGTTTCTACAATGGATAATAGCCCAATCAACCTAAATAAAAATATGTTGTTCCCTTGGAAACATCCAGTTCAGTTCTTAGCACCTTTCTGTGGACTCATTTGATAATTCTATATTTAAAAATTTTTAAGATCTTCTTAAACTTTGAAGTTTAAGAAGACAGCCTACCACATACCCAGCATGAAATTTACCCTTGCACTGCCTGTGTTGTGTTACTCTGTTACTATGCTGCCCTGTCTCCCTCACTAAAGAAAACAATCTCTCCTCTTCATATCTAATGAACTGCTGGACATGGACAACCTGGCCTCTCACTACAAAATTTGGTGCTAGCTACATCCGAGGCCTCAAATTATCTTCTCAAAAAAGTGGAATTGTGATACACGTATAAAATAGAATCCTTTCTCAAACACTGTGTGGATCCCAGCACTACTTCTTTAGCTTACAAACTAGTGTTTCAAATGCATAGAAAATGCTATGAGAAAAGCAGGTGGTGTGTAATTTTTTATTTTAAACGAATAAAATAAATCTCAATACATAGTTTGGAAATATTTAAAGACATAAAGGAAAAAGAAAACGATTTAAAAGCAAGTACAAAAGTGGCAGGATGAAAACAGTATAAGCTAACAGAATTTAGTGTTTTGAGTGTGAATATGTAACAGCAACAGCAATTTCAAGTGTTCCACTACTGTATTTGCAATAGTGAAGTAATGAGCTGGTATTTCACTAAGCCCGGTGAAAAGCTGTGAAAACTGCAAGTTTTAACTGAGAAATTTTGCCATTTTGATGGGTCTCAAGTACTGCTTTTCTATGCATTTGCGCACACATTTGTCAAGGGGAGGAAGACCCGTACTTTTGGCCAGCAGAGTATTAGTTGGTACATAGCAGCTTTGTAAAATCTTATTATTAAAAAAAAAAAAAGCACTTTTACAACCTATTAACCTATTCCTGGTTCTCAAATGGAGAATTCCAGCTTGTACAAACCACAAGTCCTAGGACATACTGATGCATACAATCCTAAACCTAAATTTCTCTGTTAGATTTTTTTTACATAGCAGTCCTAACTAAAATATTCAAGACTTTTCATTTCTATCAAAGTGCAATATACTGCATACACAATCCCACACCTGCAAATCACATAGTGTACATGCCATGCACTTACCCATACTGGTTTGTACAAGAAATTGCAAAAGCAGTATGAATACATTGTGCATTTCTATTGTTCTGACCACAAGGATGCTGTACAAGCAAGAAATATCTATACTGCATGTTGTAGAATAAAATTGACTTAGTAACATCTGTATTTGATCCTTACAAAATACCCCAACAAACCCTCCAACATTAAATCTTGTACTTTGGCAGCATCCTTGTTGGAGTATTTTGAGCTATTGTTTCTTTCAGGGAGCTGAGTTATCTAGAAAGCTTGTTTTTCCACTAGCTTGCGCCTCCCTTCCTGCCCTGAAGTGTGATTTCCTGAAATAATTTAGTTGTTTAAAGGAGAAAATGTACCTAGTTAGAAGACTTCCAAAAAAGGAGTTACATAAATATTAAGAAACAGCTAATTGCTTCCTACCATACTCAAAAGCTAGGAAGTAAAAAAGTTTTAAAATTTTTTAAGCAAAATGAAAATACTGCATAACACAGTCCTGTATAATGTTAAATACTCTCTCAATTTAAAGCATAAGTGACCCAGAGGACTTCCCGTATTTTCATTTCAGTTCTTTTCTTGTTCAGTTAATGAGGATTTTCGCATATTTTCTTCATATTTTCTTTCCAGAGTTTAAAGCTTTCCAATAGGTTTGTAGCAGGCATCAGGCTGCCACATGCGAAGGTCAACGAGGACTTGGTTGAGCTTTTGCATCCAAAGGTTACGTTCTTCTTTAGTATCAGCAGATAGCCAGTTCCTAAAAGGCAAAGAACCCAGTGGATTATTCTCCACCTCCACTTAGTTATTATGAAAAATGTCAAACTGATCAACCATAGAAGCCCAAATAGCAGGGGAAAAAAATGAAGTCAAACGTTCCACAGTCCTGTTACCAAGCCACCTGGCATTCTCCGCTTCTAGAAAAGTGGAGTTCTTTGTTCTTAGAATACTGAAATGGAATAAAAAGACGAAATAGGTCTAAAAGTGAACCAAACAGTTAAAGTGCCATCTGAAAATCTTAGCATTTAAATGAGCTTAGCACTGATATGACAAAGTTGTAAAGCTCCTATGTTACTACAACTATCACGAGGTAAAACACCAACCCATACACATCCCATAGCCTCCCACAACCTCCATGATTTTATGCACTCACTTTGTAACACAGAGTGTGTCTCTGCATTGGCTGACTAGAGTTTCTCGGTCATCTTCCCTCTGAGGTCTGACAGTTATTAATTCAAAAGTGTTGGGACGGGCACAGAACTCCCTGTTGGCAGGTTCAATCTGATGGTTGGTACAGTTAGCCAAGTTTATGCGGCCCAAAGGATGCTGAAAGTGAAATTAGTTCATCAGTCAAGGATGCTGCAATCAAGAGTAATCCTGAACAACATACGCTTTGACAATTTTTGCCATTTTAGGGCCATAGCTGAAAGCAAGATCATACAGGCAATGGAACATGCTCTGCTCAGCCACATACAATACCACTAACACATCTATCCCTTACCAAAGGCTTAGGCTACACAAAGATGTACCTCCACTTTATTCCTTAGAATGTTTTAACTCTCAATTTCAAGAGAATTTTGTAACAAAATCCAAACTGATAAGAGTAAACCCTGTGAAAGCCTATAGAAAGCACACACTTTAGGGATCCTTGCACCATTCTTGTCGAAGCCTATAACCGTATATGGATTCATCTTCAAACATTCAACTAAGGCACCTAAGTCTCGAGTCCAGCTGCTTTAGCTCCCTCTAGTCAAGAGATAGGCCTCTTTGAAGAGCCTTCCAAGTTTCAAGGCAGTCACATATAGGTATATGCTGACTATAGAGAGAAGCTCAGCTGTACACCTAAAGTTAGTTACAGACCTTGGCATTGATTCTTCATGCCTGCAGAATACCTCATCAGGGAAATATCAAGCTACTCTTGGCTTGGAGAAGAATTTGCTATTTTTTGGGCATGCTTACTACACTATTTCATAGACACTTAACCCAAGTTCAGGAAAAAGGAGGACAGCTCCACATCAAGGAACATTAGGGAAAGTGTTGCATGTTGGTGATATATGCACAGCCATAGGAAATTTATCTTAGAAAAAAAGCATTTTGTGATTTAAAGCAATCATGGTCTAATACCGATATATCTGAGCTACATCTATCTCTGCATGATGGAACAGATATAGTAGGATTGAGGGGAGGCATTTAATAAGTTTAATACTACTGTAGATAAAAGTATAACAAAAGAATACAGTTGACCCCTTCTCAGAACAATAGTCAAACAAATCTAGAAGATTTTCAAGAACAGAATCAGGAAAACAAACCGAAGCCTCTTTCTTGTAGACAAAAGCAGAATAGGAACCTTTTCTTGTTTAATTCATTTAATGTTGCCTATCTTCTATTACAGTGGGTAGAGATTTTTCCCTCTCTTCTAGCATGAGAAAAAAGTACATTGATATATTTTGGCAATGTCAACTATCAGCATATGGTCTTCTTCTGTTAGCAGGGAAGAAACTAAACTCAAGCATCTGGATTGGCATAGAAGACCCAAAAAGACCAGTTTGCCATAGAGTTTGGGAATGAAAGTGTTCTGCCAATAAACTTAACAATAAAATAAATTAAAAGTTTAATGGTAAATAATTTCAGTGAGTCAGAAAAACCCTCTTGAAAGCAGTCCTTACCAAGATCTGGAAATATTTTAGCACATGCAGAGAGAACAGGCTAAAGTGACAGGAAGGTTCACCTCAGTGACAGATGAACCGCTGATTTGTCTCATTAGCCAGACATTAACTTGGTTTCTGTGAGAACCAAGAAGCACTGGTTCCAGCTATAATGTGGAATTGCAAGACAACAATAACCACAAATAAGATAGTCCCCAATTACAGCTATGCTTCTGCAATATAGAAGGATTGCCCACTCTAATTCTTTATCATATTGTTAGTCATATTTTGTCTAAAACTTAAGGCAACTAGACACAGTCTGCTTATTCAGCTGTACAAGTCTGATCAAATTCAATTAAATATAGTCATTTGATGAGCACAATGGAAAGCCTTAAGACTAAAGAGGAAACTAAATATGGATCCTCTTTTGCTTTTTCCCTTTCCCACTAGACAGAGTGGTCAGTTTCTAGGTTTGCCCAGTTAGTTCTGATTTATAAAGACAAGTCCCCTCCATTCCCCAAGGAAGTTTTATGAGCTTGAATACTTTGAACATCTTTACCAGTTTCAAGCCTTAAAAATGAACAGGTAGTTGTGTAGGGTACTATGGAACTTTAGACTTGAGCTTTATAAAGAAGCATTACCTTTCGTTTCTCATCATCTGGGTACGTCCAATAAGAGATACAATTTCCAGACAGCACACACCAGCGTCTGTGCCATGCTCCAAATCCGCTAACATCTTCAAACATCGTCTTAAAAGAAAATAAATCGTTTTAAAAAAGAATAATAAAAAAGTAAAAAATGGGGTAACATTATATCTTGAACTTGGTCTGTACTTGACTATTTTGCTACCAGAATGGTTCTGCAAGTACAATCTGTTATAGGAGTACACAAAAGTGAAGGAAAAAAATTATACTGGGAGAGCCTTCTATTAGCATAGAATATTTTCAAGATAGCATAGAAAATTGGCTCACATTATCATTCTGAATTTTGCAGCCTCTTGCTCAAAATACATCTACCACTGCTGTTTCAAACTACCAGGTTTTCATGTTGATGGTGGCCAGCATTCCCATTATTTAAAGATAATGGAGGGTTCCTTATAGTAGACACAGTATGAATAGTTCACAAAACACATATAACAATTTATTATTATTAGATATTTAAGTCATCTTTGACTTACAATTCAGGATTACAAAATATCTGGCTAATCAACAGGTCACACTCAGGAGCCCAGTCAGTTTAAAAGAAATTAGAAATTGATTTTTAAATGTTTGTGTTGGCAGTTCTTTTACTGGATGAAGGATTTTGCCAATTTCAACCCCATTTCCTTAGTACTGGAATGGAAAGTTTAGTATCTGACTTGTATTTCTGATCCCCCTTGACCTTGTATAGAAGTTTTATTTTCCAATTAATTTGTGTGTGTTGTGTTTTTCACTCATCACAATTCAGTTTATAATTTTTAATGGTGCAGGGAGTTTCCAAACCCTTACTCTGGACAAATTTAATATGCACGTACACCATTCTTCCAGTTTGACATATTGTATAGTGGAAGCAAATATGGACTTTCTTAAATTAGTACGCAGAAACATGGGGCAGCAAATATCATAAGCATGAGAAATGTTTGCATCTAATGAAATCTGTTCAACTTCAATTAAGTGAAGGGAAAGGAGACAGAAAGCAGTGTCTGAAAAGAGTCCTAAGAAATTCTGATTTATAACACCAAAATAACAGCCAACGTTAATGTCGGGCTGAAGTATTTCCATAGCACATTTACTGCCATCTGCTGGACATCTCAACAGCTTCACCTCTTAGACTCAAGTATCAGCTGCATTTTTGAAGCTCAGTTTTAGAGAGAGAATTGCTAAAGATGTTTTTCGAAAAAAAAATACTGTCACTTCCTTGGCATTTCCAAAGGCTGTGAACACAGTGGAAAAAAAAAAAAAAACAATCTTGTTTTTACCAGACTCAAAAAAAAAATCAAAAAGACCAAACCAAGATATCTTGTAAAATTTTCTGCCAGAGAGATTAAAATCTCATCTCATATCACAGATTGGAGCAAGAGAAGGCTAACTTAAGTTTAAAATAAGAAATTAACAGAGTTTAGAAGAGAGACACAAAATCTTAAAAGGTAGCTTTAACTTAGTCACGTTTAGAAGATAAACTAGGAAACATTTGGGGTCTGGTTCAGAGAGGGGAAAAAAATATCAAGCCACTTTTAAGCTTCAAATACATGTGTGAAGTTAAAAAAGTGACTACATTTAATAGGACCTGTTATTCGCAAGGAAGAAGTTTCAAGTGAATACCTTACCAAGAATCCTTTTTCTTCCACCAAGGAGTCCACTTGACATTTCAATTTTAGATATATATGACCTTCCAAAGGGGACAAAAAGGGAACCTGCAAAAAGTAAAACAATTAGTCACTTAATTTTGACACCTCCCAACTCTTACTGGTTCAAGCAAGCCACCTGCACCAAGATGTTAGCACTGTCTTGCTCCTAGAATCTTCAGCCAGAAAGCAGCAGTGAGTCTCAAGCAAGACAGTAATAATCACTTTTTGTTTCAAGTTCATTTAGAAGCTCTTTAGGAATTATTTGCTTAGTAGTTTGCTCAGGACATATGGACAAACATGCATTTTCTCTATAAAAACAGGCACTCCAAGCATGGTTAGAAACAACAGAAGGCACCAGTCCACACCCTGCAAGCTTCTGCCTCAGCTTGACATTAAGTTGTTTGGAAAATATCGAAGTGAGCTGAAACAGGAATGGTACTTGGATACCATAAGTATTTTTAGCAGATACTGATGTAGCAATGCCTACTCAGATAAGTCTTTGTATTAAAAAAAAAACTAGCAAGGGGAAAAGTAACGAAAACAATTCTTCTCAACAATTCTTCTCAACTGGCACTCAAAGTGTTAAAGACCTGTGTTAAGTAATTTTTAACAGAAAGGGTTCCAAGTCCTATCTTCTGCCACTGAAAAAAAAAAAAAGCAGCTAAAGTACTGTACTAGAGGTTGGTTAAATAGCTATTTGATAGTCAAGAGTTTTTAGAAGAAACATGCAACAAAGTCTGCCTTTGGACTTCACCCAATCCTTCCCAT
Organism: Manacus candei; assembly: GCF_025592945.1. Classification (NCBI taxonomy): domain Eukaryota; kingdom Metazoa; phylum Chordata; class Aves; order Passeriformes; family Pipridae; genus Manacus; species Manacus candei. The sequence goes on from NW_026138143.1 coordinate 4,313,724, forward strand.
ACGTAGTACCCCATTACACTGACTACTCCTATGAAATCACACCCCTTCTTTTATTTTCCCCCATAAGGAAGCTAAGAGACAAACTGCTAATACAACAAGCAAGTTATGATCTGCAGGGCATTCTACATACCATATTTTGTTGCTAATCTAAATAAGCAACACTGTTAAGAATCTTGCAAAAAAACCCCAACCAAAATAGAAACAGGAATGCTTCTGATAATGAAAAAAATCAAAAAATAAATACTATTAAAAATAATATAAATTATATAATATATGATTACATATTATAAAATAAGACAAATTATATTAAAAAATATAGTAGAAACAGTGTTTTCTCATAGTAGAAAAAACAGACAAGTTGATGGTGCTAGTCAAACACAAAGAAAGAACAACTTGCCAGGGAATCAACATGTCTACATTGCAATGAAGTAGCTTTTAAAGCCACAGAATCAATGTCAATCAAATAGAATTAAGTATTGTTAGTAGTTAAGATGAACAAGAGTCACCCTCAGTAGTTAAAAGTGCACATCTGTAGGCCTTAGTGAATCCTGCAGAACACTAGAATACATGTTGTGGCTAGAAACAAATTGCCTTCTAATTTTAGACATCCTGAAGCTTCTTTCCAGACGTGATACACATGTGCACAAACAGGTGATCAAGTCATTTTTACATGTTAGATCCACTCAACTATCATAGCATACTCAGCTCTACAGTATAGCACAGAAAAATTCTGAGCATCAGGAAGGACCTGCATGACCATTTGAAAAGCAAAAAATAGTAAAACATTCCCACATAATATAAATAAGTTAGATTTTTTATCAGCAAAGACAACTATAACCCTACATGCTACATCAGGGAACATTGGCTTATATTCTAGCAAACCACAGTAAAATCCATTTCTGAATGAGGGCTTCAGGGACATTTGGCCATTCCCCAATTCAAGTTTGGGGGTTTTGCATTCCTTTCTGGTTTATGTCAGGACAGAAGAATCTATCTAATGGATTATGAAGTTTACCAGTGAAGAGCTGTGTGACAGTAAAGCAAAGAGGTTCTATAACAAACAGAACATACAGTTTTGAAGAACCTGCAACACCATTACTAATTACTAAAGCAGGTCTTGAAACACTCTCCTGTACACATAATGAGAAAATATTACATTCTACTTATCAATCTATCCCTTTCAAAGGGGTGGAGGTGATGGAAAGAAATCTAGTTGTCAATATCCAGGTAGATGAAGAGAAAACTAAAACCCATGGCTAGGCTAGCTTGCATTCTGGTGCGCTCATTCAGGTGTCTGTCTTAAGCAGTTGTCCTACTGTCATAGAAGATTATCTGTAAAGGTACTCAAGACAATTCAAGAATTTGAAAAATTGTTTTTTTAGGAGACTTTTGATTAAAAATAGGAGATAAGTACTAAAATTATCACTTGCTTAATTTTGAGCGAAAACATATAAATTTATCTAAAACACTTTCTTCTGATAGACTCAAGTAAGCTATTAACTAGACAAAACTATTTTCAGATGTTAAAGAAAAATTATTTCTTTTAAGCATATCAATTCACATAAGTCCTAAAGCCAAAAACGTATAGCAAAATATTTTAAGTGCACATTTGTGTACAAATAAAAAACCCTCACATTTTAACATGTTTAGTATCTTTAAAACTTCAGTTCTTTATGACCACTTTTTGTTTAAAAACCAAAGGTCTTGCTACATCTTGCCAGAACAAGGCCTGGTTAGAATAAGAAATTAGATCTCTAGGTCCCAGGTGATTTTAATTTTCTTCAGCAGCAACAAGTTGAGTTAAACCAACATTTAGGCCGCCAGTCATTTTTCTCTGGTTCTCTTATCAATGGAGTAGCTGATTCTATGTTCTCTGCAGTTCATAAAGAAGCTGGCCCAAATTTTCTGACTAGCAAACTTTAAGAGACACATCTATTTGTTTTGAAGTAAAAAGTCCCTCCTCCAGTGACCTAGGAAGACAAGAGGCACATGCTAGTTAAGGAAAAGTCCTAGGCAGCCTAAATAACTTTGAGTTCGAGCAGTATGCTTATTACTGTGCATGCTGGGAGAAGTACTGTGCAAGGGGGAGAATTCTGCAAGTCTTAAAGGCTCCTAACATCTTGTGTTTAGTTAGTAAATCTTCATAAGCATTTTCCTAGAAAAATTAAAAGAAGTTGCAAAAAGGCCAGACACAGATAAGAAACATGCACTAGAAAGCAGTTTCCTATTTTAAGTTATGAACTAAAGGATTATAGCAACCTTGTCCTGGAACATATAGCCCAACAGTTCTTTTTCCTCCCCTTCAAAATTTATCTAGGGAAAAAAGAAACATGCTCAATGCAATTAGTGTAAAGTTAAAGTCTAGAAGAAGAAAGGACACAGTCATACATGAGTATATTTTGGTCCTTTCCTACCCTGAATTTTAACAGTATGTATAAAAGAGAGGAATGAAACAAAAAACCCACTGTGACAGTAGTTTGTTCCTCATTAGAAATGCATGAAGCAAATTATAAAGCAGCCATTGGTACAGCCATAGGCCAAGTCAAAACTGAATATTTACTGACATGATAATTTAACAAAACCCAAGTGACAAACAAGATTTCCCCTTTTTGTCAGATAACTAAGACTGCACCTGCAAAAAATTAACCAAGTGATAGTTTCCCTGGAATTCTATTTAAACCTTGTGCTTGTGCTACAGTCCAGGAGTCCTAGTCCAGTGTCCTGTCCCACAGAGTAAACTGAAGAAGTTCAAACCCAAATTGCTGGTTGCAAAAGCTGATTCCATTAACTCCAAGAACAATGAGTTTCCAATAAGCAAGCCATACACAAAGATTTCTACACATGGTTCTGGTTAACAGGAACACTTATGCTGAAGAACCAAAGCTGAAAAAGCTCTGAAATTCACATAGTCAGAAACACCAGTGCAATTCAAGTGTTCAGTTCTGCCAGCTGTTTCAGTAACAGAGTCTGCTTTTATCTGCAAAAAGTAAAAAACTTCTAAACAGCAAGTTGGTATTATTGCAGTATTTTGTTTTAAGCCTTATGCACAAACACTACTAGTTCTTGTCATCTCATCTCCCATCAGAAGCTATAATTGCAATAATACTACCAATACATATGATTTAATTAGCCAAGAAAAAAAATTATACTAATGATGCTGTTTGGATAGATAAAGTTGTGATTTAGTCCTACCATAAACTGTAGTAACTTTTGAATTCATTTAAATTATTTTAAGATAGCTACTGGCATAAACACCTATTAAAATAGATTTTAGGTATTAGATATTACAAGGTTAAGAGATCATAATGAATGCAAAAATGTATTTTTTAAACTTCTGACAGTAAAAGCAAATAAGCATTATATTTAGACAAGGAACTAATGCAATAAAAATCAATAATAGTTCTCTCAATATTAGGATTATTTACTTTTACAAATTTAATTAGGATATGAAAGGAAAAACTCGTAATCCTAACTATATTCGAATGTTAATTTTTAGGTCAATTAAATGAAGAAAAGTTCAAATACTTCATTATCAGTAAAACACATTAAATGTCTTATTTAGTGATAACTGCAAGGCTAAGAGCAACAAACAATACGAAGACCATGCACAAAGATGCCAACTGCATACATCAATTTTTTTGTCAGTGAATGCAAATCAGTAAACAAATGCCTTCATTATCTTTGCATAACCATACCTTACACTGAGCTACAGAAATGAAAGATTATCTGGCATAGTAATGTAGAGTCTTTCTCCATTGTATCTCAAAATTACCTATATTGAATTTCATATGAATGAAGTGTAACAACTATACATAAATTTATAATGTATAAATAACATATCTATAAACCTACATGTTTCATTTCTAGGATGGTAATTTTGCCTGAAAACAGTAGGCCCAGACTCATTCATTTTTCTAGTAGTATGCAATTACCTTTGGATTAGTAACCAGTAATTACCTTGTCCAATGCAAATTTGGCACTTCCTACAGAAGACAGAGACAGCTTGTGGGATCCAACAAGGATGAAATTAGTACTGCGTATAGCATTTGGGCCACCTGGACTGGCCATGGCTGCAGAGAAAGAAATTAAAGTGAAGTCATAACACAACACACAGTAAGGATGCTGCAAGGCTTAAAAAAAAAAAAAAAAAAAAAAAGGCTTTATTTGTGCTCCTGTATGCATGCCCTACTCAGTACTCTGGGGGAAGCCCTCTTTGCAGTGCAACCCAGCAGGACATTCAGAGAGAATCTTGATGCACACCATTCCTCCCCAGTAGATCTTTTCTTTCATAAAGAAGTCTTGAAATATCCACAAAGGAGAAAAAGCATTTTAAGACTCAGAGGGACAGAGAACATGCTAGGGTATGCTACAAAGCGCACACATCCTGGGGTAAGAACATGCCTTTTAAATCCCTCCACCTCTTCTCAAGTGACATGCTGCAGCCTTCTAGAATTTTTACACCTTTTTTTGCATTTTTAGCAATAGAAACACAAACTGTAGCTCAGGCACAGGAATCTTACTAGTAGCAGTAGCATGGTAGACACTCCAGAGTTAGTTCATGAGCTCCTTAATGTTGTAATTTGTACTAAGGACAGCTCAAGTATCTCATACTCTAGTCATACAAGTGTATAACACATTTTTATGTAGTTAGAAAACCACTCCGAGATGCTGTTCTTCCCTCCCCTCAAGAGTCAGAAATATATAAATGTTTAACTGTGTTATTATATACACTACACACAAACAACGTTTTAGGATCTGTTTGTATTTTCAAGTTATTCTGTAAAACTATGTTGACATCAGACTCCAGTTTGAAATCTTAAAATTCATTTGAATTCACATTTTCAGTAAAAAAATGCAAACCATGGGTGTCTGATACCAGATATTAGTTTTGGTTTTGTAAAGATCCTTTCGTTAAATTCAGTGGTAACTCAGATATAAACACAGGACCAGTTTCTGGATTGGTAAATTTGGTGCTTATTACTCTGAAATTGTCATCTGTTACAAGTATTATTTATTGATACACTGGTTTTGACAGAAAGTGTAGATTATTCATCTTGGCATAAGATGTTTAAACTTTACTTACCTGGAGTAAGAAGGTTGCTTTTCTAGGAAGAGAAATAAAGAAATAAAGGTTTAAGGGAAAGGTAATTCTCACAGTTTCTACAAAAGACAAAGCTAGGGTAGAACAAAATTACAATTGAAATACTTAAAAAAACCCCAAAACAAACAAAAAAAACACCAGAAAAAAACCCAAAAAAACCAAACAGAAACAACTTGAAAAGAAAGTCCAAATAAATGTGTAGCAACTGCATATTTCCAGCATTACATGTTTAGAGCTGTTATCTATTTCTTGAGCTGATAACTGAAGAATTTGGTTGAAAACTGGGCAGTTTATAGAGTTTTAAATAAGGGACAGAAAGAGCCTACTTAGGGCTCAGCCTTATTCAGTGTGAGAATATGGCCTTTGGAAGGAGTCATAAACAGATCTGGTCACAATATTACACTCATACTTACAGAGGTAATAGATGTTAGTAATCTCTTCGGAGTAATAACCTATGAAAGAATACAAGAAGATAATGCATTTGCTACTGAATTTGTCCACCATATTAGTGTAAAAATTAAACAGTGAAACTACTGAAGGCTTATCTAAATAAATTTTGAATGGATAGTTGTTGTAAGGAGTAAGTCTTGGTTTTTGACTCGATGTAAAGTATTTCGGTGGAAAGAATACTACCTATCAAAAAAATATTTACTGAAGTTTACACATGCATTATCTTGGGATGAACAGCATGTGTTTGAAAAAACGTTAGTAGGCCTTTTAACTCCATTACATGAGGTTTCAAAGTTACATTTGCTTATTTAAAGGTAAAAGTTAACAATAAAAATACAGAGATGTTCCATGTGCTACTGTTACAAATAATCTATTATTTTCAAATCAAAATCTCAAAGTTTAAATGAAATTGTATATTAAACATGAACTGGAATTACGTACTCATCTTTTCTTGAAGCTGAAGGAAAAGTCTAAGAAACTTGTCAAAAAGCAGATATAGGACACCATTGGCAAACCTGCAACCCTACATAAGCAACTAACACACAAAATCATTCTGTTTTAAGTAAAAATTCCTCTAAACTTCAGCACAGGAGAGAATAAGACCCTGGACTTGAAATTAGAGGATAGGTAGAAGCATGCTTTCACTGTGCCAAATGGAAGTAAAGAATAAAGGAAATGTCCTATTTCTGTTTGCAGAGACAGGATTTAAGTACTCATTCCAAATGTTTTGAAAGACACTTAAGTTTCTTGTTTTCACTAAGTGATGTATCTTGACAAAGAGGAAATCAGACCTGAAGTCATTAATTCACTGTGTGCTCAGCTATTAGAATGATGAGAAGAAAAATACACCCCACCTCTACTCTTGCCCCCCCCAAAAAAACCAAACCAAACCAACAAACCACCACCAAAGAAAAACCCAAAAACCAAACAAACCACCTCTAGAAAGTCACTGGCTTGTTTAGGGTTACATATCCTTAATAAAGCACAAACATTTGATACCTGTGCCCTATCCAAGCTGAAATATTTTGTCCAAGGAGTTATTAAAGCAATGTTTGCTTTAAAAAAACAAGCATCTAATGTTTTTTACTTAACACCGAGGAGAAAGAAAGTTTTCAGTTGATCAATAAAATCTTTAAGACAAATCAAACGCCAGGGTAGGGCATATTGACTGGCACAGTTTCAGTAAATGGGAGAATAAGGGCACTAAATCACTATCGGAGGCACCACACCTAATAAATAAAAGTTTGCAAAGCATAACATTTTGCAGAACTAGTAAGATTTCTTCTCCTTCCCTTCCAATATATTTCAGATTCAGCCAAGTACTGCATCTAAGGTCCAATCTCCTAATTGTTGCAGGTCCCCATAATCCATCTGTCATTGCAGATGTTCCAAGAAAGAAGGAGAGGAAAAGCGAGCAACAGATTGTCTAGCACTATTAGTCAGTTCTCCCTGAACACAGCAGTCTTCCTAGTGCACCTTCTGTTGAAACTTTATATACTGATTTTCATGTTTCATTTACCTTAGATTTATTTGCCTTTTTCCTTTTATCAGTGCTGGTAACTTCTTTTCTCTGCACCTGTAAGGAAAGAAGGTATTAAGAAAGTACAGCACATTATTCTCTGTTACACATCCTCTGCACAGGAACTGATACATACCAGACTGTAAACTTCTACATTTATTTCAAAGTCATTTGACACATCATGCCTAAAAGGAAGGAAGGGGAAAAATAGGTTAAACAGAAACTGAAGCAAAAAGATTTTTGGTTTTGTGTGTGGTGGAGGTTTTGGGGGATTTTTTTGAGTTACTCTTTATTTCTTCCCTCATTCAGCTCTTTAAAACTGTCCAGGGAGCAGCTAGGTTCTACAGAGAAGCTTAGCCATGGTGCTGACTAATAGCTTAGTCTTAGTTTGCTCCTGCAGGGCAATACAGCTGTTTGAGATCCGTTCACTTCTACAACAGTACGCTTCAGAGCGATTAACATTGCTATTTTTTAAGACTTTAGCGTATTACTATTTAAAAATACTCTGCAGAACTCAAAAAACAAAAGGAAAAGGGAAAACAAGTACATCTACCGTTTCTCGGATTGCACCCTGCAGTACACACATTTCCAGAAAGAGATTGGGTCTAAGTAAATAGATTTAAGTGAAAATTCCAGTTCAAATGGACTTTAAAAAGGGAGTTTGTTTATTTTGAAAGACTTCTGATAACAAACAGCCATTTGAACTCACAATACCTTTTTAGATGACATATGAGACCTTAAAGTTTTAGTTGTAAGAGTACTATTTTTTCCAGACACTAAAACCAAATAGCTACATAAAATGTTACTGGTTGCAAAAGAGAAAAACACATCATCTCAGGCATGGTAATCCATCTGTCTTTGCAGGTGTTCCAGGAAAGAACAAAGGTAGAAAAAGCAAGAGATAAAATAGTTGATGGATGTCGAATAAGTCTAGGTTGCTCTTCTGAGAGAAGTGCATTCCAGCTATTTCTTGAAGCAGGAAATACCTACCTATACCACAAAAGCTCACCATATTTGTTTGCAGAATATGACATTTTTGTATGAAGATTTTAAACATTATTTGCATGCTCTACCATTGGAGTTGAAACTGGTTCAAAAAGAATTTCTGTATACTTACATAGTAAATGTCGTAGTAAAAGTAAGAGCATCTCCATTCAGGGAACTGGCAGTACTTGCTAATGGAGTCACAACCATGTTTTCTGCTCCAGATCTCAGGATTATTACATAGTAGTAATTCGCTGAGTCTGTAAATACATAGCAGGTAGTTTTGTTAGCCTGAGGAGTTCAAAGTATCTAAAAATCCCAGAATTCTGAATTACCATTAAATACATCAGTTTCACCCCAATTAAACACTTGGTTACAGTCAAGACTTACTTATAAACTTAGTCTTAAAACAATTTTTTCTATGCTGTGTTTACTAGTAGGACTGTCTCCATAAGATTCACAAAAACCACATTGTTGTCTGGGGCATCTCAGCCCAGACCTACACTAACCCTTGCGTGAGAAGGGAGAGGAAGAACTTGCAGTCAGATTCAGCAGCTAATCTTAGTTCCTTACACTCTTTAGGTCTGTCAGCTCAAGCACACATCAGCTCTTGCTACTGCCCATTCTCATGCTTTTTTCAGTCCTACGAAGTAACTGGCTATCCAGGTAATTCATTTCCTTAACCCTTCACATAAGGGGAAAACAAGCAAGATCACCACAAACACACATCTAAAGAGTGCCAGGAGATAATTCGGAGTTTGTGCAGCAAATTGCACAATGCTCTTGCTTTACCTAATGTTCAGCAGTGTGAGACTACATCAAAAAAAACCCACAAAAAACAAGCCAACAAATAAAAACAAAAAAACAAAACGCCCCAAACAGTTTGAGTGCTCTGTTGTATAGGATAAGTCACAGTTTTCAGAAGAGCTGTTGTAAACTCCAATAAACATTGATTTGTACACTTTATATTTGATTATCTCTTCAGATGCAAGTGATTAATAGAGCTTCTGATGCACAATGCACAGCAAATTTTATGCTTCCAAAATAAAGGTTTTATGACAAATAGCTCAGAGTTGTTTGTTTAGACAATTTTGTTTTGAGAATTACTGATAGAAATTAAACTTATATTTTTGTAATCCTTAGAGAAGTTTTCCTATAACAGAGATGAATTGTCTCCTGCAACAGGAGCAGTAAAAGTTTGTCCAATAACTTTTGTCCTTAAGTTTTAGTGAGGCAAGAAGCAGAAAGCTGTCCACACACAATCATATTTTGTGGTATTATATCAAATAGCACTCGTTATTATGGGCTTGCAGATTCTTTGAACAACCACATGCCAGAAATTCACTATATTCCAGGATGGGTCTCTAGACCTACAGTGAGATATTGCTAGATATTCTTCTGGAACAAAAGAAGAAACAAATCCACATTTTGACACCTTGATTAATTATAACAATTTACAAATACTAGTATTCTATCATCTTAAGTATTTTGCAATGTTAACAGAAGGATTGAAAAAAATAGAGGCTTAATGAGCATTTCACAATGCCACAAAGGTCAGAATTTTTGTAAAGATCTTTAGTATTAGACTTGCATCCATCAAAAAAATTCCAAGACAGTAAGAGAGAAGACAGCCTGAGATATAAAATTCTACTTCCTCTCCAACAGATTACAGGGAACCACAAAGAACTTTAAGACTGGCTGGAAATGTCCTGATAAGTTTCTTAAGTCTCACAAGCCATAAAAAGATGCAACTAACACAACCATGGAAAATAATGAAAACTTAGTCAAAAAGCAGATGAACTGAAAGTAATTGCTAAATTTTCATTGTCATTAGATTTCTTAGAACATCAGCATAGAAGATAAAAAAAACCCAAGGAGAATGAACAAGAAATAAATGTTGGGAGAACGAGGGAAGGGAGAGAAAAGGGCTAAAAGCCTTCGGTTGATAGCTTTACCTGGCTTTTGAACTGTTCCACATACAAAGTCTGCTTTTAGAGGTAAACGCATTTCTGAAATGGAAACAGATCCCCTGGATGGAGCAAATTCAGTGGATGTAGAAGCACCTTTATTTCTTTTACTGTGAGGTCCCTCACTCTTCAGTTTATTCAGTTCTTCCAATAAAGCAGTTCTCTTCTGAGCTGCAAAGAGGAATTAATTACAGTTGTAACAGAGGAAAAAGTAGTACTGAAACATTTTTTTTTTTGCCATAAGCATATAAAATGCAACACAAACGTTAATCATCTTCTATGAATATTAGGGTCAAGAAAGGTACCAAGAGTGTCTTCTCACCTACAAAAGAAGCTGAAATGAAACAGATAATATCCTCTCCTGTTTTCTAAGTGAAGAACTATAAATATCTACAATGATGTATGTGTATTAGCAGAGTTCCTCCCAAAGTGTTCTTGACAAAGTGTTCATGACAAAGAATTGAACTTGTTTAAAAACCTACTTGCAAGGAGAAGAAGTCTCTCTGCTTCTGCTTCTTCTTGTGACCCTTTTCCATGTTCCTCATCAAAACAGCAGTTCAGAGCTTGACTGGCTTGATAAATCACTGTCTGCTGCATGTTGATCTCATTGTTCAGTTCCTAGGGCAAACGAGTGGTAGAAATAATTAGCCAGAAGAGTTATTTAGTGTTACATTCAAACAAGGAAATGTCTCAAGATTAGCATTTTTGGGGCTATGCTTCAGAAAAGATCAGATCACTTAGTTAGTAAGCTACAAAAATTTTGCAGTTTACAGTTACTTTCGCAAAAGAATATTGCAGTACGACTTTTTTTGACCTCAGAGGTAATTTAAATATGGTGGGGAGTGAAGGACTCCAATGTTTGTATGCTACACATGCAGTCTAGTGTTCCCTTCATTTGGGGGAAGCAGCAGCTAACCAGAAATTCAGCACTGTAGGTGAACGAGGCACTAGTAAAGTTCAGAATGTTGCCTACTGAAAGTATGTAGTTATAAATCTGGCCTAATTCAAAGGCAGTGATAAGATACGGATTCTGTCTCCTTCTCAAAACAATGTCTTGTTCTCTCCAGACTTCCTTTATAACATGATCCTTCGAAGAGATGCAGCTGTTCGAATTATGTAGTATCATCCCCTACCATTAAATATTTATGTTAAACAATCTAATTCTGCAGTTCTAAGCAGTATGTTAATTCATGGGGGAAATTAAGTGTGGAAACAGTAGATTAGAAAAAGGATTTTAAGAAGCGTATTAAATACCTGCATTTTTTTTTTGATATTGACTTGGTCAGATGGGCCATTCCTTTTCATTTCCAGTTTGGAAGCAACATCTTCTTTGCGAACAATGATTTGCTTTATTGAAGGACGATCTGTCTCTTTAAATCTCTGAGATCTGTACGCATCAACACTTTTAAAAGAGGAAATCTCATGAAATGTTTCACAGGTGTGCCAGGCTTTTTTTCTTTAATATACATACATATGTACTGCATATTGGTGTTTTCCAACTTGCCTAGTTGGTTTTCAAAAAAAAGCATGCTATCAGCTCATTTTAAGTTTAAGCAACATAAAAGAGTACACTGAGACAATCTTTGACAAAGGCTGAGATTGTGGAAAAAAGCTTTGTTCATAGTTAAAGCAAGTACACGTCCTTAGAAGAGTCAAAAAAGCCAATGTCTTAATTTGTACACTTACAGAATCAGGGATGAGGTTTGTGTTTATTACCTATATGGAAGGTTGCGATCTTCTGACATAGAGCCAATACTGTCTCCAGATTCTGCCCTGGGAACTTTAGTCCTTTGGAACTTTTCAGACTTCAGACTTACATCACTGGTACTGCTACCTTCCCCAGCTGACTTACAAGGAGAAGCAAAGGCCTGGGGAAAAGAAAAGGTTATACCACCTGTCCACATTATTAATTACCTGTTTTCTCTGACCTTTACTTGTTTTGCATGTAAAAAATAAATTTGGAGGCTGCTTAATACTATTTAACAGTTGACATCTTACAAATATTTCCTAGGACATGAAGCAAATTAATTAATTTATTTATTTATTTTAAGGATACCAACAGATTATTGAACTTAGAAACTCTTAGTTTCTAAACCAGTATAGTTGCATAATTACTTCTCTTCAGATCTTCATCAGCAACCGCTTCACTGAGTGCATGTCTACCACTGCAAGTTCAATACAAATAATAGGTTGATTTAGCAAAAGACTATTTGTTTAGCAGAGCATCCAATATGTTACACTGTTTTCAGAGGAAAATAACTTTGCCTCATTATGCTCTCATTAGCAAATGTCATTCTCTATTTGTTCAGATATCCTAATACCACAAAATGTCACTTCTCACAAGCAAATTGCACATCTCTGTGTGTCCTTCTCCACCTCATAAGAATTCTCACCTCTGAACCAACAGATTCCACTAGAGGGGTTAACAGAGACATTGATGAAATATTCAGCGACTCTTCCTGCTCATCCTCATCACTTTCACCTTCCAGGCTCATGCTCATTTCTTTCTTCAGCTTTTCTATGTCTGGACCATCCTCTTGAAGAATTTCAAAAATCTCATTTATCACTTTTGAGCTATTCATTTCGCCATCCACATTCATTTCGACTTGGGATAGTTCATCTGAAGGGTGACATTTTAAAACATGTTAGTAGCATCAAGACTAAACTTTCCCTTAAATGAGAGCGAAGTGATATTAACAGATAAACTATTTTTGCTTTTCCAGTAAGCTTGATTAAAAAGCATTTCTTATAGTCAGGCATATAGAACTCGAAAGTACACTTCTATGATTATTTTTTAATGCTATTTTCATACATGCTGCTTAATCAATAGAGGGAATGAAAAGATGCACCTCTTAGGCAAATTTCAACCTTTTAGTTCCAATACATCTGAAACTTAACTGCAAGACCCACAGTCCTTACCCAATGAACTCTTAATATCAGCTTTTTAATGTTCCTTGAAGACTTGAATGTCAAGGGAGAAGGATTATGATAAAAGAAGTTGCTTGTTTTATATAAACCTCACTACAAAACACACATGAGGGTCAGTGTATGTATGGTGAATTCATTGTTCAGACTTGAAGGATATTAACACTGTTCTAGACAAGTGGCAACAGAGAGCTAAGTGCATTAATATACATTTACTCAACACAAACCTTTTGGTTTCTCAGCAAGTTGTTCGAGTTCAGAGGCAGACATCACTTTCACAGGGCTCTTTGACTCAGTGATCTTGGGAGGACTGGGTTTATCAGCCTCTTCAGATTTAGAAGCATCTAAGTGGTTTATAAAAAAAGAAGTAACTGAAGATTATGTCTAGCCTTTGAACTGTAATTATTGAATTTTAGAAATTTTACTAACAAAAAGACCACTATATTAAGTATTGCTGTTAGCTGGCTGTCAAAAAGCATTAGAGTATATATCCTCCACAACCTGTACATCTGGACTTCTATCTTATAATCAGAAAACTGATACCTGAAGAAACACTGCTGAAATCATAGCGGAATGCAGCCACTCAAGAGTAAAAAAGAAAAATTCAAAAAAAGCAAACAAAAAAACCAGTAAACAAACCATCCCACCCAAACCCAATCCAAGAGCAGGATATGATCCTGTTTTTCTAGAAGCACATTTAATAGCCTGTTTGTCCACAAGGTCTAGAAGAAGTGTTAACTAAGTTCACATTTTTCACGCAGAAAGCTAGAGATTCTTCCACTCAGTAAGCAACAGAAAGGGTATCACAAGCATCTCAGAGTTCTTTTCACATCTCGTACGATAAGAATTAATATCATAAAGGGATACGGACAAGCGAAGAGTTCTTTCCCATTAGATTATTGTGGAAATTTGGATTCTCAGATACAGCATAGATTAAATCTGTAACTGACAATTCTCATTCACTTCCCTACACTTAACCTATGTGAAAGTATAAAACACAGGTAAACCCACTGAAAAACAAAAAGACAGTCTTGCCTTGCAAACCTTTCAAGTGGTACAGGAGTGCAGAGTGCTATTATGATATGAAAAGTTGTAGATAAATCAGTTAACAAATAAGAGGTCCAGTTCTACACATCAGTGCTCTGAGCCTCTTTATCTGTTCGTGGAGGTCAAGCACAGTGTTCCTGTCCAGTAACAGCAACAGGCATACTGTGACAGTTCTTACCCAAAGACTCCACACTTGGAGACTTTACTGGCCCATCACCTGCTGGTGTGTTGTCTGTTGATCCAAAAGCAGTGGCATCTGAACTAGGAGGGAGTTTTGGACTAGCCTGAGTTTGGTTTTCCTGGCAAGAATAAAAACATAATACATTCAGAACATAATGTTCAAAGTAACTAAAAAACAAACAAACAAACAAAAAACCAAAACAAAACACACCTGCCAGAAAGAAATACATTGAACACCTACTAGGAAAAAGAGGTTGCCTATCCAGTATCCTATTTATTTAAGAAACTTAGCTGAATTGCTAAATATTGTTTGTGTGAGGAGCTTTCTTCTGCTTTTGAAGATATATAATACAAAAAATACCCCTACACTTAATATCATGAAAAAGTAAAAAAATTAGTTGGCTCAAAGCAGTATCACTTGGAAAAAGGAAATCACAGGAAAAAAGAAATCTAATAATTTCTTAATAAACATACAAATCACTTGACAAGTGGTCTTGCACAGCCTGGACATACCCCAAAGCATTTGTTTTTTACTTTTTATATTTGCATATCTATTCCTGTATTCAGAACACGTTGAAGCAATTCAGACTATCATATTTTGATACATGCAGGTAACACATTACCGTTTTAGCTTGCGGAAGTTTCCTCTTTGAGCTGTCACTTTTCTCCGCACTCCACAGATTGCCCCTATCAAATCGGCCACGAAGGCATGCAAGTTCTCGCTCACGTTCCTAAGCAAATAAAGGGGAATGGGGGAAAAGGTGACAGCTTGAAGATGTTGCAACATTTCAAATTCCTCAGATAGGTGCAGAACACTAAGAATCTTCCCCATACCTTTATAAGTAAGCTACGAATGTAACAAGTCATACCTGCTTAAGCTGAAGTGCTAAACTGGCAGTAGAGGAATTTTCATTTTGTTTGAGAAGCCTTTCCTGGATTGTCCTGGTGTTTGGGGTAACAATAGGTGTTCTGCACCCAGGAGTATTTGTAGCAGGGCTGCGTGCACTACGCTCTTGACAGCGCTCCCCAAAGCGTTCCAGGAAGGGCTTAATTCCTGATCCCCCTACAAGAACAATTGTTTCACCTTGAAAGAAACTCTCAAAAATACAGAAAAAAATCACTGCAATTTGCATCCTGATGAAGGTTCTCAGTGAAGCAATTAAGCTGTCTCCTTTACACATCTTACTCCATTATATTTTATACAAACTGAACCTGAAGGTCAAATCATAACAGAATATTGAAGTTAATAAAGCAGCAAATCAGAGCAAATAGATGTCCCTCTCTTACTACACTCCACATGTGATACAGTTATTTAAACTTGTTTGCTTTTTCAATATTTCCTCTGTAACAAACTTCACTTGTATCTTTCATGAAAATGAGCGTTCTAATACATAAGGCAGACATATTGTTCAGCATCCACCCTATTTTATCGAGTATGTCTTTTATTGTCAGCATATCTAGAGACACACATTTCCTTTTCGGAGAGTTCAAGCAGTTAGTCCAAGTTTCTGACACAATAAGCAATTGAATTTAAAACTGGGGATGCTCACTTGTTTTGACATTAGTGCTATCAACTGAAAGAAAAACACTATGCAAAGTGAGTGCATCCGTGGGATTTCTTTTAACATATGCAGACTCTTAACATTATATTGATAGGATACACATAGTGTTCAACAACTTGAAATAAACTTTGAATAATCTCAATTAACATGTTAGTATAAAAAGTTAAACTGATTTTGCTCTTAGAGAATTACTGAAGTTGTGTCCAAAAAAAATATCCCTGCAATATATGGGAGCTGTACAACTTAAAATAACCACAGAACTCATTGGAATTTTAATCAATTTACAGCAGGAAATAGGTATTATCTGGTATGTTACCTTAAATTCTTAACTAACATGTAGTTTTGAACACAGAACACATAAACCTAATTTGAATGAACATTTACTGAGGCTGAAAAACAGCTTACCTGGTGTTGTGGGTTTACCCTTGGATTCAAGTTGCACATGTGTTCCTTTGACTGGCTCTTCTTTGGACTGAACTGGTTGAGGCAAAGATGATTTTGCTGTTTGTGTATGCTCTTGAGTTTTCTTGAGACTGCAGGGATTCTCTGTTAGCAGTTGTACTTCAGATTTGTTAGAATGTGGAGCAGTGGATCTTGAGGATTGTGTTAAAAAATTGTTTGGATCCTGAACAAGACAAAAAGGAAAAACATTCAGATGACACATTCTTATTCTCTGAAGAGGAAAAAGAATGAAAGCATTCTGCATAGCCTACCATCACCTAACATATCTATTCCATCAACAAAAGAAAAAGTTGAGACAAGTCTTAAGCTTTTCTCTTTTTTTTAATCCAGTGTTCCAAATTGTTTCAGAATTTGATTCCAGGTGCTCTTGCCAGCTACTTCAGGTATTTTCCCACGTTTCCCTAAACAAGACTGCAGATATTGCCATTACATAAATGCCATAAATCAAACAATACATGTCTGGTACTACTAATTTCATCATTCTGATTGAGTCTTCATACAGCAACAATATTTACAATTTCAGTCAATCAACGATATAAAGTTACAGAGTGAAAGCCAATATCTCTGTAAAAAGCCCCTTTCTGATGGTCAAGAGCAGCAATCAATTACATTGATACCAACTTTTACAAAACACTTAAGTACTCTCATCTTTAAATCTCAGCACAAAGAATTCTAAGTTGTTTCACGTCCGCGATTAAACAAACAGAATGTGGGATTGCAATAAAGTGAAAGTTGTAAATAGACTAAGATTGCTCACACCAAATCTTTAAATTCAGATTAAACAGTTATGTGTTAATGTTTGCACCCTGCAATACTCATATCAATTTTTAATCAGCAACCAAATCAGGCACTCACCGCTCTCTTTGAGTTTGCTGGTTTATTAATAGAAGCCTCAACAAGCCTTTGAGAACAGGATGCAGCTTCCTGCTTTACACTGCTACTATTGATTCTAGCAGATGCTCCACTTGTAGTGGACAATTTGGATAAACAAGTAGTGCCAGGCTGTTCTTGTGCATTGTTTTGCTTTGCAGATGGATGACTTAGGTCATCTTCCCAGGAACCAATTGTAGCAGCAAGGTTAGCTAAACGGCCTCTTCTCCCAATAGGGGTTTCACTTGCCAGGGCATTAGATGTCTGCTTAGGTGGAGAAACAGGCAGATCTTTTGACTGGAGAGGGGACAGAGAAACACATTCAGAGGGATCTGGAAAAAAGAAAACACATTTATTTTGCTAATAAAATATATTGAGATATATTTACATATTTTGCATTGTACAATGTATTGAGTTTAATCAACAGGTAAATGTTCCTGCCAACAACAGAACCTAACCGCTAGTCCTGAAGGCATTGAGACTAATCAAATTAAACATTTTTAATCAAGCAGTTTACTAGTTTTATGTCACTGCTGTAAGGAGTAAGGCATCAGACTAGTAGGAGGAAAAAAAATTATATTATTAAGCTGTGGTCAAAGCTTCAATATTTTAGGCCTTCCCTAGCGCTGTCTCAGAATTCTTTCTTAAAATATTAGCATTCACACACACAAAATTATCTTCTACTACCAAACAATCATCAATACAAACATTGAAAGACAGCACTACTGCTTAGCAAGTGAAACATACCCTCACTATCCCAGCAGCGCCGCTGTTCTGCCAGTTTCTGCATACGTGTTTTGACTGAAAGGGCTGCAGGAGTTTCTGGCTTGGTGTTTAGAGGCTGAACGGATGAAGTCCTGTTAGAAGTAGTTTCATGCAATTCTGAAGTCATCTTAGGAGAGTCATGGCTTGTGGAACTTGAAAGAACTGGCTGTACATTCTCTGAACTAGAAGCTTGAGTCTCTATATCATTAGGGCAGAGCCTCTTTGATGGTGATGGCTTTGTATCAGGTTTTACTGTACAGGTCAGAGTATTCAAGTAAATTAGTATTCAAGCAATCTAAAATATTTCCAGAGACAACACAAAACTATAGTGTCAATAAAGTTATGATTTTTGAATACCCTGATATGCCTCCCAAAAAAATGCCCTTCCCAGATCTACTAAGCACAAGGCACTATCTTTGGCTATTATTTCTAAATAGCTCGCTAATTCCTTAGTGCATCTGCTCTCAAGTCAAGCTAAACATGAGCTAGTCCTAGTGGTCAGGTAACTGCATCCATCACTGTTTATTTTAAGATATACACTCAGGATTCTCACTTGCCCTTAGGAAAAAAAATAGGTCTTGCATCAAAAGACAACCTTTATTAAACTTGTTGCCAAATACCTTCTTCACCAGGAGGAGAGGTCTGGTTACCAGTTTCTGCCAAAGGCTCTCTGACCCTCTTGGTCTGCATTGTGGGTCTTGCTCCCACCTTGGGCCGTTCCGCCATTTTCTTCTGCAGGTTCTCTCGCCTGGCACGGGTTCTTTCAAGGAGTTTCTGAGTAGTCAGTAGATCACGTGTTACTATACATTGCAGCGTGTTAACCAGTAACAACTCAAATTAAAAAATGGTAGCATTCTATATAGCATATACTAAGATCCACAATACCAGAAGCCAGCCAGCAGGTTCCAAACTTCCAGTCATTAAATCAACCAGTGTCTCCCATTAGCTTGGTTTGAAAGAAAACCAGGGTAAAGAGACAGAAGTAATGGCAAAATTAAAGAGGGGTTCATTTAGAGCCTGAAGTAGTCAGAAAGGTTTGAAAGTAATTACAATTTTTTACTGAATCACCACATTACAACCTTGATCTGGGTTTTTTTGACAGGTTGCTAAAGCATCTGGTCAAGTCATCTGACTGGCACTAACCCTCTAACAAAATAAACAGCAGCGAAGCTGTTGTCAAGTGATCATAAAAAAATTCAACAAATTAAATGTGTGGCTATCAATATTAAAAAAAATTGTTGCTATTACACCTTCTAAATCAAAAGGTGAATTTCTTTGCCTGAAGCTTAAATTTTAAGAATAGACTGATGTTATGACTAGTTATATTACGATAAATAACCTGTTTATTGAGATATCTGTATTCAGAAGAACATATAGAGATACCAATTAAGGTACCTGACATTATCTTTCATTCCCTATCCATTGGAAATTTGAGTACTCTGATTATATTCCATACAATACAGCTGCTTCAGTAAATGCTCCACACTAGTAGAAAGTGATTCCTTATAGCATCCAGGTTTAAAATATGTTGTGGTTTGTTTGTATTTTTTTTTTAAATACAGCATTCGTAAATCATTATAACTCAGTTTGAGACAAGAAAATGTGTGATTGAACTAATGGCCTTTAAAGGGAAGCATATAAACTGCACTTGTTTGGTGGCACATAAATTATTGTGAGAACTGTGCCAGCCATTATCCATCCTGTTGCACAGCAATTAAATACACATTTCACATTTTTAACTGTCTAAGGCTGAAGTCTTAAACAATGTTCCATTGTAGGGCAACACAGGACAAACAGAATGTCAATCTCAACAGTTTTTTTGTGAAAGCAAATCTCAGCTTCTCTAACTTTCATAGAAGAGGAGGATTTTGAAAGGAAAAAAACCCCAACAGCAAACCAATCAAGCAAAAACAAAACAAACAAACAAAAAGACATATGAAATGCCTTCAACGCAGGTTCCATCTTAGTTCCGTTCACAAGTCATGTTTCCTTATTTCAACTTACAAAAGGCAGAGCTACAAGGTGCACGTAATACCCACATAATTTAAATAGCCATTAGGATATTTTTTAACAGTTCTTCTTGCACAGTGTTGAATATATCTTCCACAACAGTATTCCTGTGGTTCTATTCAAATGGAATCACATTCCTTTCTGTTTTGTTAGTTCAGTGAAATAGAGTTGCAGTTGTTAAAAAAGGGATGTCACTTCCCAAGAATGCATGCCTCTGTTGTTTGACTCCAGCTCCTATTGGCTTTTTGTATCTCAAATTTTCCATGCAACTGCCGTGATTCAAATGCTGCTATGACACACAATGAGTAAGCCACTCTCCAGAACTTGAAACTTACTTTCCGAGTTCATCAACAGGGTATTTGTTACAAGTACATTCTCAAAGTGTTCTGATGACAAAGTTTCAGAGTATCATAGAATCCTAAAATCACATGAGATCCTGAGCTGGAAGGGACCCACAGGGATCATCAAAGTTTAACTCCTGGCCCTGCACAGGATAGCCCCAAGAATCTCACCATATGACTGAGGGCACTACTTATTTCAATACATCAAGGAATTTGAGGACTACCGAGTCAAAGTCAGAGGATCACTGCTCATGTTACAAAAGCACCTTCCGAAAATCAGAAAAGGCTTTCCCACTTCAAATGTTAACGGACAATCTCAGTTATTCAATATTTTACTAAATATTTTATATTTATTCAATACTAGAGAAGATACTTGGGGCCCATATATGATTACAAGAATTTGTTCTAACTAACCTGCTTTACTAGCAGAATGGAGTAAAGGGAGCAAATTTATCCATGACATTGAATGAACAGTTAACTTCAAACCTCATATTTGCAAGTTTTCCCTGAACAACTGCATCACTCTTTACTCATTCTCCATGCTAGGAAACCATACTTTGCTCTATGAATGTTAATAACTACTTCAAATTACAAAATATCCTGAAAAATTACCCACTGTACCATCTCCTCAGAGTGATCTGTATTAATAATTTGGTTGAGATTCAGAAGGTTATTAGCTTTTTCTTCCAAGACTAATAAAAAGAAACATTATTTCTGAACTGTCTAATTTGAAAGCATTCCACTGAATTTTAGAGCAAGATTTATTTGAGCTTAAATTGATTGAGACCCAGCCAAACTTTGCTACTGCAAAGTGATCAACACACACTGAATTAACAGCACGCTTTGGTCCATTAAGGTTCAAATATTCTGTGACTGTGAATTATATTGCTTTACATAATCAACTTGCAATGCCTCACCAGTTCCCTGAAAGTTACAGAGCATGATAATTTGTAGACAAAGATTATCTGAAAACAGTTTAGCTAAGGGAAGGTTATATTAAAAAAAAATAACAACACAAACCACAGAACATAAATACTTCAAAATAGGTGGTTAAAAGGTTTCTTTTCATTGAAATTTTTTTGGAGGAAAATTACTAAACTTCAATACTAATACACTAATATTGGTGAGATCTTTACACAAGAGTGGAATGTTCTCCACAGCAGAAACATTCTTGATAAGACACTCTGCAATACTGGCTAACACTTGAAAATGAAGTTTACTCAGGGGAGCAGCCTCACAATTGGTCAT
The DNA here is from genome assembly GCF_025592945.1 of Manacus candei. Lineage (NCBI taxonomy): Eukaryota > Metazoa > Chordata > Aves > Passeriformes > Pipridae > Manacus > Manacus candei. Next base: position 4,335,155 of record NW_026138143.1, read on the forward strand.
AGCTTTTCAAAGTCAGTTGTGTACCAGAAAGGGCGTGTTGAGGTTGGAATACCTCCCAGCATGCAAAACCATTTTAAACTTGATTTGGTAGTCCAGACTTGAAGTTTATTTAAGACTAGCTGGATCATGTCACTTACTACCAATTAAGGAAGGAGGTTTTAGATGTTTACACTTAGCAAGACTTTTCATGGAGGTAGGGTAGATCTGCCTTGGCATTACACATTTAGTAAATCTGTTTAGATCAACATCTTGTGTTCATTTTTTTAAAATCAGATCTGTGCAGTCACCTTTTTTGGGCACTCGAATTATTTTAATTATGTCAGTTTGATAAACAGACTGTTTACAAGGGGATAAGAGAGTAGAGATAAGAGAGTAGTTCATCAGTGTATCTGATCTGATTTTTTTTTAAAAGTAATTCAGGTTTTGTTTAGGCAGGCTGTGGATTGAAGGCCGTTTTTAGTAGGAGGTTTCTCAAAGTAGTCACAAGACGGCTTCAAGACTTTACAGCCCTGACACATAAAATACACCTTAAGTATACCAGAGCATCTTTCAGAAACCTCCAGCCTTCATACAGCTTCAAGCTGGTCAACTCCACTCATTTTGCTACAATTTTGTCTCTGTAAAACTCAAGCACACACACAGCAAGTCCACCCTAACAACTGACAACTACTTTTTTTTTTTTTAACAAAAAAGAGGAACCGTGCCTGCCAATGAGAGTGACCATAATCGCAGATGGCAATAGTGCCAAATAAGACGCAGTTTTTTCAGACGGTCGCCGCTTTGGGCAGACTTGACGTACGACCCTTAAGTACGGCAGCACAGTATGTGTCAATACCACTCCCAGTAGCTCCCAGGGTCCCTTCCGCTCCAGCCGAAAGTTTTATCTGCCGGATGAGCACGAAAGGCAAACGCCCGGGATGGGAAAGGTCCTCTCCTCCGCAAACCCTTGAGTGAATCACCCCTCTGTCTTCTCCCGGCAGGGACCTGACACCTGGGTGGCTCCAGGAGCGGAGGGACCAGCAGGAGCCAGACGGGGGGTGGGGAGCAGAGAGGGTCTCCCCGCCGCGGAGAAAGCGGGTCGCCACTCGCCCGCAAAGCCCCGGAGTACCGCGAGCGGGGACGAGGGGCGCTGGACAGGGCTCAGCCGGGAGTCAGGCTGAGAGGAAACATTCCGCCCCCAGAGCGCCGTGCACAGAGCAGCTCCCTTACCTTCCCTGCGTACCCCGACCAGCCCCTTCTCCGCCCTCTATCCCCGATACTGACAACTGGCCCCCTTCCCCGGCTCAAGGCCCGGGTGTGGCCCCTCCGTAGCTGACGACCCAGGGGCCGGGTCAGGTCGTGCCCTCACCTGGGTGAACGGGTCCATTGCTATTGCTGCCGCTGCCGCTGCCGCTGCCCTTGCAGGGTCCGCTCTCCGAGGCCGCCCGAGTGCAGCCAAACCTCCGCCCCAACCGCTCCCGGGATTTGAATTTCAGCGCCCGCCGCGGCACCACGGGAACAGGGGGAGGTGCGCGCGCGCCGGGTTGATTGACAGGAGCGCCATCCAATCCGAGGGCAGGCGGCCCCGCGCGCCCCCACCCTCGACCTGCCGCGGAAATTGGCGGCCTTGGAGGAGCGGGGGGGATCCGAGCCCGGCTGGGCTGGGAGGTGATCCGGCAGGGCTTTCCCCGTTTCCTCGTTTCCCCGTTCTGGGAGCACGCCTGGATTCGGGTGTTGCACCTCCAGGTTCTGTGTCTGACCCCTGCCTGCGGCCGTGCTGCCGAGGGTTTTCTTGTGTGGCGTGCAGGCAGTGCATCCAGCCATGGCCGCCCGCTCACACAGAATCACAGAATCCATTAAAGTTGGAAAAGATCTCTGAGATCATCGAGTCCAACCTATGACCGAACAACACCTTGTCAACTAGATGATGACACTTAAGTGCCACGTCCAGTCTTTAATTAAACACCTCCGGGGACAGTGACTCTCCCACCTCCCTGGGCAGCTCATTCCAATGTCTAGTCACACTTTCAGTGAAGAAATCCCTCCTGATGTCCAACCTAAACCTCCGCTGACACAGCTCGAGACTATGTCATCTCATCCTCACCTTCCCTTCCTTCTCCTTACTGACAGCCCCACCAGGCACTAACTGTGGGGTTCTTCTAAAGAAAAGGCTTTTACCTCCTTTACAGGCAAGTAGGGCAACACTGCCTGATTGACCTCGCATCTTGCTGCAGGTGCTCAGTAGGAGTGTGCCCTTAGCCTTTTTTCATTGGAAGATTAACTTTTGGCCTGGCAGTGATGTGGAAATGTCAATGGAAAACATGATTTTAATGTGACTCAGTAAATTGAGAGGATTTTTACCCCAGTGCAGCTGTGAAACTCACAGCTCCTTCTCGTGGTTCTTGTGTTTCTCATCACATTACAGCCTGTGGGTCTCATGAAACCTTGCCCACCAGTTCCTCCCACTGTCCGCTTCACCATTTCCCTGGCAGACCTTTATAAGTGGATGTGGAATTGGTAGAGCCCCATGATGTGCTATCCAGGCACCATCTCGAACTCCCTTCCCATAAACATGTTGAATGCAATCACAAATCCAGCTTGTTTTTTCATCTCCAGTGTTCGCCTTAGGAGTCTGCTGTAGGTCTGACTGCCCAAATGAATAAACCTTGACATATTGGCACCACTTTACTTTTTGCTTTTATGCAAATAGTGTTCATTACCTTACATGAATATGAATACCCATCTTCACTAGTGCTATGCTTCTTGCCTCTTTGATTATATTATAGGCAGTGGTCGTTTCCTCCTCCAGTCTTTACTTTGCCTTGCTAAGCAAACCAATACTCTTGTAATTGTCCCTCTTTAGAAAATTTTTCAAGTGCCTTATTTGCAAACAGCATGGCATCAGTGTGCAGCAGAATCTAAAAATACTGTATCAAATTATATTTTTCTGAAGAAATCTTCAAGATTGGACACTCTGGCAAACAAACATCCCTGCATTGCTCTCAGATAAATGTGAGTTGGAGCAGCCCGAGGTCCAGCATCAGAACTTGTTCACACACCAGGCAGAAAACTGGGACTTACCAGATGGGGCTCATCACTCATTCATAATTTATGAACCAGCTTGTACAGTGGTAAGAAAGGACAGGCTTTATTTCTTTCAAGAGAAACCAGGCATAGCTTTCACTAGCACATAACAGAAACATTCCTTTAGTGGAGCAGTAGAGAATCAATGCAAGAAAATACCAGAAGACAAAATAGCTAACATGGAGCTCAAAGTCGCTGGCAGAAAATAGAGAGAATTACTATTTAGTCTTTTATTTCTCCTGCCATCCCAAAGGAAGAAAAGTCATGCAGAATTCGAGCCCTTTAAATATTACAGAATTATTACAATTTAAACATGGTTTCTGCTTTACATGTAGGTCTGTGAGATTTATACAGTGCAGCTCCGTCTGTTCTTGATGCACTTCCAAATGTGATTCCATCCACTGCTGTTGTCTTTCAAATGACATGGCATAGTATATGATGCTCAGCCTGGGGACTGACCAACACATTAGCTGCACTGTTCGTGTACATAATAATGCCGTCTGCTTTTTATTATTAAAAAGGAGGGAAATAATCATGCCTTATTCTGTAAAATAAATGTCTTGTAAAAAATATTTCTATGAAGTGTATTCTGAAAAAGAAAGTGGAGATTCTTAGGAGTGTATAACTGCTTAAAATATTAATGTAGCTAGCATGCATGTGACAAATGTCCTTTCCTTTTGCTCTCTGCAGAACCAATAATTTCTTCATCATTTTGATCCAGACTCAATGGGCCCTTGCTAGAAATAAACAGAATACATAGTTTCTCATCTTCTCAAGGGGTTACATCTGTCTTCCAGAAAAACAGTGGACAGTTAGTATACTTACCCTTTTAGCATTCCAAAGAGCCAAAGTCAGTCTTTTTTAAGAATGGTGCTATAAAATGACAATGAGATCTGTTGTCTGTGTAATAGTGAGCAGTACAGACCATAGCAATGGAATTTTCAGTTAGAGTTATATTTTGCTGATTAAATAATAAAACTATTTACAACTTATGGAAAAAATCAAATTAAGTTTATTAATCTGAAGGCATAAAGAAAAAGAGAGGAAAAGAAAGGAATGCCATGTGAAACCAGCAGAACAATGAGCCAGCTCTGCCTGCTGAACAGCATTATAATTTATGCCAGCCTCTTGCATTCAAAAATTATGAAACACACCCTTAACTGTCTCCTCATCCCACGTGATATGGTTTAAGATTTCTTCTTGCCAGGAATAAGCTAATGAAAAGTAATCTCTTCTGTAACAATAACACAATACAGAGCACTTGGGTAACAGTTTTTGCTGGCTTGCAGTTTTCATGAGAATTGAAAATGTGGACACAGGAGCCAGTCATTTGCCTTTTAACATGGCAAGAAAAACATTTTTACTTTCCCAAGTTCTACTTCAAAAAGCTTTAAAGCATGTTGACTGTTTTCAGGGGTGTATTTTCATCTTCAGAAAGTTATAGATGTTTGCACTAGCACTTTAGTAAGAGTGAAGCACTTTTTTACTAATAAGAACACTAGCCAAAGTGTATATTTGGGTTCCTTACAATACCAATACAATCATAAATGTAAAATATTGAAGTTAAAAATGCTGATCCCAGTGTAGTCCACTATGTAGCTCCATTCTGTAATCCTCTGAAAATATTTCCTAAAACTTTCTTTCTTCTGAGAAACTGTGCTCACAGTTCTGATTCCAAAGGAAAGATGAGCAAGATGATTCCTTTGATTTGCAGACAAATCTCAGTAATCCTGTCATTTAGAGAAAATTAATATTTTTCAGCTTTTATTCACAGTTTAATAACTCAAAGTGAAAGTCGATGCTCACCTTTCTTGCCCTTGTAAGCAGATTCAACCTATTGCATGGTAATACAGTGCGTTAGCATACAGTAGTGTGGTATTCCTTGTAGGAATTCCTTGTAGATTTACTTTCAAAAGGTGTTTTTTGCCGGAAAATCCACTCTTCCACTAATCAGCTGGAGAGTTTGTCATACTTCTTATACTAATTTCATACTTAATAGTATGATTGCATAGGATTCCACAGGAAGGAGAGGCAAATGTATAGTCTAGCACACAGTGGTGCACATCATTATTTTTGGACTATAGTCCCATTAGAATTAATTCTTTCCCTTGACTTCAGAAAAAAGGTTTAACCATGAGGAAGGGGTGAGGATATGGCCCTTTCAGAGCTTCTTGAGGACATCCCTTTCCCCTAGCCCATCTTGTTTTTGCCTCTGGTGGAGCCTGGAGGGTGTATGGTGCAGGTCTGACTCTCCATCTTGGCAATGTCTAAGATGAAGTGAGACTGTAAGAAATTCCCCTCTTTGCAAGCTCCCCCACCAGGACCCCTGTATATGGGAATCCTGCACTACAGAAGAACAGCAAGAATATAATATCCATCCTTTCAGTGATTCTGAAATGAGGAACATATTGTGCCCTCAGATCCTCTTGAATATGCTAGCATGACAGAGACTTGGCCTGGGAAAAGGCAATTTCACCCCCAAAGAATGAATAGAAGGGCTGGTCCATAGTCTGGCAAAACACAGCTGTTTGTATTAATCTGTATTTTCTATTGCAAATATTACATAATCAGAAACATTTTGATGGGCAGCATTTAGGATCTGTACTCTGTGACAAGCCAAAGGTGATTATACTGTTTTTGTCAGCTCCTATGATAATCACAGAGGAAACTTAGGCTGACATTATCCAGTAAAGGAATATATTTATGTCAGGAATAAGACACGTTTCATGAGTGAGTAACCCAATGTGTGACATGGATTTAAATTAGCAATGTGCAGAACACAAGTCTCTCTCCTAGTAGCCCGAATAGGAAATTCATAACCAGCTCAAACAGACTAAAACAATACGAGACCCCCTAGCCATTTCAGCCTAATTTTTACCTGGCACTGTGCTTTATCTTACCACAACGCTTCAGTCATTAGTCTGCCTTGGCAAGTGCGACTGGGGGAAAAATCCTTTGAAGTGTACACTTGCTGGGGGAAAATACGGTACATTTTCAGAAATGTACAGAATTAATTTCAAACTGTGTGATTTTATTTTTTTCCTCATTTTTCCTTTGCAAAATATGGGAGGTTCTCAAGAAAACTCTACCTTGCTGAAAACACTCTTTATGTTAAAGGCTGGAAAAGCCCACTATCATTTATAATCTACAATTAATTACCGTATGATGACATGGATGGTTTAGTGTTAACTGCTGTCAGACCTGAAATGCACCATCTCATATGAGGAGCAACTGTGGGAAAATCACACAGAAATCAAAACTAGAGGGAAAGGCAAAACCATTATGGGTTAATGGTTGGACTCAATGATCATAGAGATCTTTTTTCCAGCCTTAATGATTCTGTGATTATAGGGAGAAACAGTTAAAAAAAGAGTGAAAAATGGCACAAATAACAAGAGACAATAACAAAGAAACTCAGAGGAAAAGAAAGAAGATATATGAAAATGGAAAAGTAGCGAAACAACGAGACAAAACATATTTCATTAACAACAAGAGACAGTTGTCAAGGGGACTCAGTTTCAGAAAAAAATATCTGGGTGTTTGAATTCTGCATTTTTACAAGGCTGTGGGAGTTAAGAAACATTTGCCTGTCATGCACTCTCAAAAGATTTATTGTGTTTAGTTTCCTTTGTATAATATTGCATTTGTATCACTAAATCACAGAAAGTTTCTCAGGACTGTTCATTAAGATCTCCTGAATGATTTTCACAAGAGAAGGGGGATTAGACTTCCTTCTTTTGTGTCTCAAAGTAAAATTTCTTTCTTTATCCATGTGGTACAGATGTATGAAATCCTTTCTGCAAAAGTAGCATGTTTACACTAGAGGGTGCTACTTAGACAGGATTTTAGGCTGCTCAGTATCTTGCTTTGAAAATATCTTTTTCAGCATTTGGAAAAAATGCACTTCTGAAATAAGCAGATGTTTTTCGTGGGAGAAATTATACTGAAATTTAAATAAACGTAACTGAAATGTAATGGTGATGATATTTTCCACACACATATCCATTAGGGACACTGGTCCCTCATGTCATCTCAGCCTCAGTAGAAATTACATGTATAATTACACTGAGGGTGTGTTAGAGATGAGTAAATGTCCCTAATACTTCAGTCTGCTTTTGCTTAAAAAACTATTATGACATGGAAAATAGGCTAACTAAAGGAATATCAAAATAAGATCATGGTTCTTCATCGATGAGAGGGACAGAAACATCCAATGAAGTAAAATATAAATTAATGGTCTGTAGCACAAACTCTGCCACTGATGCTTGGGTGTGATGTGATGAAGGGCTGCCTCACCTTGCAGTAAATCATGACAGAAGGAGAAGAGAGTGCCAAGAGGTTTATTTTAAATAATTCTTCCCTTGTCCTTCCAGTGGTGTGGTGAGAACTGTTAGAACTCTGAACATGTCTCTCTACATCTCCAGGGGCTTTCGCTGGCAGGGAATCTCCAAAACCAGAGAGGAGATAGAGGAGAATAAAGTCTGAAAATATCTCTGTTTTGGCTTATGCTTTCTCCAAGCTTGAACACAATTTCTGTCAGCTGAATTTGTCACTGGTACCACTTGAAAGGGATTATTCACCATGGAGTAAATAAAATAGCCTCAGCTGTTTTATTTACTCCCCATCTAACCCCACAAACCTTGCAGGAACCTGCAAGGTAAAGCTCAGTAGCAGTGCCAGGCATGTACTTGGAAACTGGAAAAAGAGTGTGGGTTCTACCCCTCACTGAGTCCAGTGCTTCTCCTCAAAAATAGGGCTTGCCAGCACACCACCTTCTCCAGGCCAGTCAGAGCCCCTTCAGCTCTATAGGTCCGGTCCTAGGTGAGAGGATCTGAGTGTCCCATGACAAAATGCTTTGATGAAGAAGTACATCGTCACTCTTCCCACAGCTACTGGGTCATTGCCCACTGATGTCAACTGCAAAGGGTCCCCTGGTCCCAGCACTGGAGCTCTGGCTTTAGGAGAGTGCTGGCCCCAGCATGCAGGTGAGAGCTCTGTCTCCAAAACACCATGTACTCATAACTGCACAAGTTTCTTCTTGTAAAAAGCTGCTAAAGCAGTGTTTTGTGTTTCTTGGAGATCCCCTTTGCATTTTGTAAGTCTGTTTTATAACCTGGACTAGCAAAAAATAGGGGATCAAATAAACGAAATGGAAGAGAAAGAGATAAGGAAATGAATGGCAATAGGAAGGGGAACATTGTGCTTTTCTCAGGTTGGTTAAGTGAAGCACTCACCTGATCAGTCAAAAAGGATGATGCACTACTATGAAAACATTTGCTTTTCAACCAAAATTATCCCAGCACCACAAAAGAGTTGACCAACTTAAAAAAGCCCAAAGACAAAGTACGAATATTTAAAAAATTGTCATTATTTGGGAGCTGTTGTGGTTTAACCTCAGCTAGCAAGCAAGCTTCGAACAGCCATTTACTCACTCCACCACCAGCAGAATCAGGGGGAGAGTCAGAAAGGTAAAAACTTGAAAACTCATGGGTTGGGATAAAGGCAATTTAACAGGAAAAGCAAAAGCCACGCACACAAGTAAAGCAAAACAAAGAATTAATTCACTGCTTCCCATGGGCAGCAGGTGTTCAGCCATCTCCAGGAGAGCAGGGCCCCATCATGTGTAATGGTGAGTTGGAAAGAGAAACATCATCACTCCAAACCTTCCCCCCAGTCTATATCCTGAGCATGATGCCACATAGTCCGGAATATCCCTTTGGTCAGCTTGGGTCACCTGTCCCAGCTGTGTTTCCTCCCAGCCTCCCACGCACTGCTAACTTCCTTGTCAGCATGGTAGTACAAGAAACAGAAAATGCTTTGGATTTGTGCAAGCCCTGCTCAGCAATAACAAAACATCTCTATATTATCAACCTTGTGTTCAGCATAAATCCAAAACACAGCCCCGTATTAGCCGCTGTGAAGACGATTAACTCTACCCCAGCCAAAACTAGCACAGGGGCAGATTGTCATTAGCCCTGTGCTGCCTGACCTGGTATTTGTGTTGCCACAGCAAGGTACCTATGATTCATCTGCAGGTGTTTGTGGTTCGGCAAGCAACTTGCGCTCAGGCTGCCTGCCAGTCCTGCCTGCCAGTCCTGCCTGCCACTGCCAAAGGCAATATCCTGCCTTTCTCAGAAGGACCCCTGTAGTGACAAGGCATTGCTGCAGAAGTGGACAGATGGTTAGAGGAGGAAAGGTCAAGAGGGCTGGGTTGGTCCATCAGTCTGTACTGTAAGCAGGTGCATGCTTTACTGTGACTATTATACTGTATAACCCAGTTCTCTGCCACAAGAAAGCTGCCTCTTTTTTCTTAGCATGTATAGGTGCATTTGTGAGTGTACAATAAACATCTCAGACTTTTTTCCCCATATGATAAAGGACAACAGTCAGATACATTTGTAGGTTCACATTGCAAGGATTGTACATTGCTTTCTTTTCTCTGAACTTCACTGCCAGGTTTGTCTTCATTTTATTTGCCCTTGTTGGGTTTAGTTTATGGTTTTGAGCCTCCTTAGCATAAAGCATGAATAAATTCAGTGGATAAATCAATCTGAATACTGGAGCTCTATGAAGTTGTGCATCTTAGAATAGCAGTCCCATTGAATAAGTCTATGAGTAAGCAGCTCCCACAAGCATGTGCTGCCTTTGCTGTGTACTAGAAACATAGGACCCAGCTGGAATCAAAAGGCAATGTCAGACACTTCTGAAGGTGTTTTGAGGAAGAATATGTCTGGAAGGATGGTCAGTTGGAGTCATCTGTTATATGAAATTGTTTGGTCAAAAGATACTGAGACAGCTAAGAGTTATCAAGCAGGGAGAGAAGGCTGACCCTGCCACTCTGAAGGGCCTGAAACTGTGCCCAGTTATGCAAAGTTAGTTAAAGACTCGTTCTCAGCTTTCCTAGTTCATCAGTGATTCTTTTTTGTCACAGAGAGATGGCAGAAGATGGTGTGAGTATAGGGGAGGAACCAAATAAAACCAATGTTAAAAAGTGTGCATCTATCTATCTATCTATATGTGTGTATATGAATATTTAAAATCCAAATGCACATATATATATATTTATATATGCATCTGTGTTGGAGTTTTGCAGTGTTATCTTGTGATAGATATAGAGATCAATAAAATGTGTCACTGCTCTTCCAGACTGTACAAGTTGCAGAGCTTATTGATGCTAATATTTCTATAAAGATACTCCTCTATGTGCAAGACATTGCAGTATTTTTTTACTGTGTGAGTATGAAATTATTTCTGAAGGCATGACCAGGTAGATCTGAAATTATCTCTGTTATGTTAAAACTGAAATACAAGATGTCACTTTTAATTCTGTCATCTAACAATGGATATGTGATACCAAGATACAGATCTATTTGTATTGTGGAGCTGTGTTATTTAAGCTGTATATTCCAGAGTGTGGCTCATCCAAGCCACGGCATTTGTCCCCATGTTCCCTCATCTCGCTACAGTGTGATCAGTGCCAGCTGCACTGATAGCCTCCAGGAATGTTTTCTTGACAGAGTAGCTTATCTTTTTCCCACTGTCCTTTCAGACAGACTTGCAAGCTAAGATGTCACTGAGGTCAGAACTGCTAGAGGTACATTAAATATATATGTGTGTGTATATATATATATATATAATTTTGTCATATTGAGATATTTAGTAATGTTTTTCTCAACTGAGCTTTCCACATTATTTTTTTAATCAACGAATGTGACAAAGCTTGTTCAGAGACAAAGCAGAAAGCAGGGACAGGTGGCCTTTTAGCATCCCTCCTCTGTGCCTTCTGCTACTGCCTTTGGCATCCTCTTGCTAGAGCCCGGAGCTAGCATGACCTAAAAAAACCTTCAAGCCATCCTGCAAAGGAAAAAGGCTGGCGGGAAAAGAAAAGGAAGAAATGGAGGCAGCAGATTCAGGGGAGACTGACTGTCCAAGCACTCTGTGAAAAAGGACTCAGGGACACTAGGGAGAAGTAGACAAGAGATGAGAGAGATGGAAAGAAGGCATCCACTGGATGGAGCAAGGAGGGGGGATAAATGTGTAAAATGCACAAAAATAGCTGGAGTTACCAATTTCATTACTACAGTTTCCAAGCATATATAAAGAAGCATCTCTAAGAGTAGAATTTAGGATCTACACAGCAAAACCATGGGGGAATTATGGTATACAATACATTGGCTATATATTTGAGCAGTTTTCTATCATTTCTTCATCAGCTGTGCAGATGATTTGCAGTGCTTGAACTGATTCATTGTCTTGTTGGTTTTTTTTCTGTAATTGCCATGTATCACAAGCAAACTCTACCCATTAGGGATAGCTTTGGCTCTCTAAATTTAAAAGTGTTTATTCAGTTCCTGCAATTTGAGATTTGGAGACAAGCCTGCAAGTTCCAGATGCTCCACTGTTAGCAAAACACTTTAGAGGGTATTTTAGGTTAAACTTAGACATGTTGACAGAGCATATATCTTCTCTGTTCTTCAAAGAATTCAAGTTAAAAGAGACATCAAATTTGTCAGTGAAGTTTCAGCACTGCCTCCTCATTAGCAGACTGAGAAAAATGACACCTCAGTCTTTTCATAGCTGGTCTTAAGAGTTCCTGTCTTTGACTGTGTGTGAGGCAGTAGTAAATAAAATGAAAATCTGTGCTTTTAACCCTTATTTTTGTTTTTAGTTATTGCCTGTGAAGACTGATATGAAAGCAGACAGAACTATTAGGCCGTTGTCCACTCAGTTGTGTGATTGCATGCATGTAAGTGTCTCTAAGGACTCATGAAGCTCAGTAAAAGTTTTCCAGGTAGGACACAGAAAGGGGTTGATACTCAAAAGTATCAACGAGCTGCAATCTGTGGAATTTCCATCCCCAATACACGACAATACAGCCAGATCTTATAGTACGATGCTACGGAGGGAATCTCCGTGTACAGTGCATCAATATGGATTTATTGATGGGATAGAAGGTGGCAGACATTTAAGATATTCAGCTAAAGCAGTGCACAGCTTCCCAGCTCTCAGTGATCAGCCTGGCAGATCACTACACTCACATAATATATGTTGAGCACTATTGTGCGGTTAAGTCACTTTCAATTAAATTGCTTTCTCCAATAACTGTTGACCATTAACACAGTAAAATGTATTGTTGTGTAATCTGACTTCAGTAATGTCCTTAAGTCTGCATGAAGAGTACAGAATCTTCCTACACTGTGCCTACATTAATGAGTTACACAACTGTGATTGCTAAGATAGAATAACTTGTTCCTATTTGATGCTCAATTTTAAAACACGCAGATTGTATTTCAAAGACTGAAAGGTTTCACAAGCAAAGCAACAGATTGCACAACAAGTAAAGCAACAGGAGGGTGCAATATAAAGTCTGTCTTCAGCTTTAAATTCTATTTATTACTTATCAATGTATCATAACCATCAGTTACTGCCCTAAACTGTTGCCCTGATGTGATTCCTCCATTCTCTTTAGCATGAGACATCACCGAGCATAAGACACATCTCTCGAGATGGCACATATCCTGCTGAGCACCCTTGTCTCATGCAGTCCTTCCTCTGCCTGCCTCAGGCCTAGCAGATAATTGCCAATCACACCAGCTATCAACAATTGCAGCGATGGTGGTTGTTGGTAACTGATTATCAGAGGACTGCAACGCTGGAGTCAGCGTAACTTATGCTCGCTAGACTCCTGCAAAGGACGATGCAGGAGTCCATGCTGCTGGCGCCTGGCACCCAGCCGTGCCGGTGGGATAAAGCGGGCTGTGTCGGCAATATCCCGGAGTAGCGGTAGGCGGGGTGGGATATTGCTGCACTACAGATCCCAGGGTGCAGCGAGCCCGCGCCCCGCCCCTGCTAGCGTTCAGGCCGCGCGGGGCACGCCGGGACATGTAGTGTGCAGGGGCGGGCGGGGGCGCCGGCGGCGCGGCTCCCGGCTGCCGGCCCGGGGCCAGCCGCGCTCTCCTGGATCCGGGGAGGCGCCGAGGCGGGCTCGTCCCGCGCCGTGCCCGGCGCCGCTCGCTGCCTCCCCGCCCGCTTCCCCTCAGGGCTCCCCGCCCACGAGACGGGAGCCCGCCGCGCAGGGGGAAGCCGGCAGGGCAGAGCGGCGGCACTGCCCGGCGGAGCATCATGCTGGAGTCCATCTGTGTCACCGGTGAGTACCGCCCCGGCCGCGCCCGGGAGCGGGTGAGAGGGGTCTCGTTCCAAACAGCGCCCGAGGGCATCCGGCGGGCTGCCAGCCCTCCCTCCGTCCCTCCCGGGAAAGCATCACCCGGCCGGGCACCGCGGGGTCTCCGTGCGTGCCTTGGTCCCTGGGGAAGGAGCTCCACACCTGCCTGTCTCCAGGAGAGACGGCGCTGCAGAAGCCCCCTCTGTGAGTACGAGCGAGTCCTGCGGGCCCTGACCCTTCCCCGGGACGCTGGGGAGTGTGGATGTAACACCCGCTCCGCTGGAGCGAGGGACAGAAGATGCAAGGAAGAATGCCAATAAAACTATTACTAATGATAGCCGGTGTCTTTCACTCTTTGGCTCTGCTCTGTGCTATGTTTTCAGAGAAGTTAACAAATTCCTATGGTACGTGTGTATAAAAACCTGTATTATGACTATATAACGATAATATGGAAAAGTATTTGATGCTACACAAAACTGTTATGTTCCATGCTGCGTACATGTGGAATGCAGGAAAACCTATAATACAGTTGCTGCCGCAAAACAAATTTTTCACTTGGATGTTTTCCTTGCTTGAATTTGATGTAATTTCATGTGTCATTACTTCAGCTGTTCGAGCTAGTGTTTCTTTGTCATGGAGAAATCTATCTAGAAGAGGTAGAAGTGTCTTAGTGTCCCCTCATTCAGTACTGTTACAATCATAATTAAGATCTCTTACAGCTACTCTTGCTCTGCATAATTTATCTGCTGTTCCATCTGTGCATGGATATGACTAGTATCTTGCTTCTGGTACTGGGAATAGAAATAAAGTTCATGGGATAGATCAGAGCAAATCTAGAGATGTGCAACAGCAGCTGCAATCTTAAAGGAAGAGATTTCTTGCAAGATAGTTATTTTGGGTCCATATCCCTCCATCAGATATTCCTGACCACACCTGTGCTGCAGTAGAACAAATCAGAGATCTGCTCGGATGGGAGCTTCATTCTGTGCAAGTCTGCGTATAAATCAGTGGTTTGTGATTATATCCTGAGTCTATTAAATCAATGGGAGTTTGTTAATTGATTTCATTAGGGCCAAGTCTTCACTTTTACTTATTATTACTGTGCTCATGTAATTTAATTTGAAGAACACAAATTTGGAGTCAGTTACATAATGCCGTATTTCAGTGTAGAAATGTGCATGCAAGAAACTGCTGGCAAGTCAGTTCATACTTTTTTTTTTAAGGTTGAAAGGGTACATCTTATATATCATCGTAATTTCGAAGAAGAAAATCCAAATTGCAGAGTTCAAAATCATGCCAATCAGTCCTGTAAATGTGGCGGTTAATGAATCAGACATACAAGTTGTATGATGGCTGAAACTTGCCCTTGGTTTTGACGCTCAGAATTAAAAGTTGAATGACAGATAACACATTTACAGAAGTAAAGTAAATAGGTAGATTTTTTTTGGGGGGAAAAAAAGTCTTAGGTTAAATGTCAAAGTTCCCAACATCATACAGGCTCTAGTTAATAACTAAGATGCTTGTGAAAATAGAAGATAACTCAGTGCCAGTCTGTTTACAGGCACTTATTGCCTAGTTCTACCGTTAAACCATTTTCATTTTAGACAGAATTATATTATAGTCTGTCTAGTTCAAGTTGCCTGACAGCTTCTGCTCAAAACTGGAGTGTTTGTAAACCTTAAAGGTGTTTATAGGGTGAGGAAATAGAATATAGGATTCTGGTCAGGTTCTGTTATGCCACAAACAAGCCTGCGGCATTGAGAGGTAGTGGAACATTACAGATTCACATACAACATTTTATGTTTCCTGTTTTTGCAGAATATTTTTTCTACAGCCCTCTGCACTCATACAGGCTAGAGTTCATAACCTATACAGTTCACAAACTACAGGGAGTTGTTAATCTATTCAAATGGTCTGAATATTGAAGACAAATATTTCTTTCTAATGTAATTGTACCTTTACATGATGTGTCAAAGAAGGAATCTTGTCACATCTGTGTATTTTCTTCTGATCTCTGTTTCAAACTTAAGTATTTACTACTTGTAGACAAATCATGTACATTGTTTGCATTTCTATAAATTTTAAAATTCAAGTCAAGCTCTTGGAAATTATTTCTGATTCTGAGCAAAAAGAAATTCAGCCATATTCTAGCGTGGTAATGGTGAACTGAAAACCTAAAGTAGTGGCTCAGACCATTACCTTCCTAGGACAAGAGGAACTGCTCCATGAACATCTTTGCTAAGCACCTTAAGAATCATACTTGCACTTTGGAAAGGATTTGTCCTTTGTGCATTTATAACCTGAGTGACAGCTACTTGAAAACTACAGGAGCTGTCTATTATTTTAGAGCAAGGCCAGCTGGACAGAGAGAGATCTGTGGCCACAAATACTTGTCATTAACCTCATTCCACCTATGGAACAGATATTTAAGAAGCTGCTTAGATAGTAGCTGCCCTGTAGCCTAGAGGAAGATATTTATACAACACTGTCCAAAGTCTAGAAATTTCTAAATCTAAAATCTAGTGGGATTTTATCACACATATTATTAGCCTAATACAAGATTAGCTAAATTTATCAATTTCTAAAGGATGGAGACCAATAATATGATCTAGCTCCTGAATATAACGTAAAATCGAACATATTTTTCCTGACAAATAACTGCTGACAAGATGTTTGCAATGATGCAAGGTTTAAGACTAGTGACTGGGATGCAACTTCCACATGGAAAGTGTTTCATTAGTGCAGAATTATAATGAGATTTGTGGTTCCCACATATCCTCTGTTAGCAGTCTTGGATTCCATCCCCTTTCCAGTACTGCTGTGACACTGGAATAGCTACGTGTATATGAATGGAAGTTACACAGGCAGGGGCAATTTTTGCAAAGTCAATTCTGTGATATTTTGAATTGTTCTGTGACACATGATACATTTGTCTGCAGGATGGAATAAGTCCTGTACTGGCAATTCCAACAGATACCTTGACAATGATGGGCTTGTGGCTAGGGCACAACCTGCTCTCTTGTGAGATTCTTTAGAAACACAGGAGGAGTTGCCATTGGGTGGCTGGCTGCCCTGTTAGCCCACCATATGGGGTAGCAGAAGCCAAACACTGTGACTCTAAAGAGGGGTAGAGCTCTACTCTGGCCCACAATGGACAAAGTTGCCATTAACAGAAGGGGTTTCTGTCCTTTGGTACCCTGATTATGCCAAAATGGGGACAGGCAGCTCTTCTTCCCCCTCCTTGCTTATGTGTACATCACCTTGCACTCTAAATCTGGCAGATTGTTTCACATACTGTTTCAGCCATGTCTCTAGGACCTATGTTTTTATTACTGTTTTGTTGCAAAGAGGAACAACATATAAATAAATGGAAGTAAATATGATGGAAAATATTTTGGGAAGAGGCGTTGTTAGTTTTGTCATTAGGGTTTTTTTATTTGTTGAAGGACTTGGGGCTTTGTCACTTTTGAGTGTTTGGAAGCAAGAACAATGAAGAAAACCTTTGTATGTAAATGTCATGTTTTTATAGAGGTTCTCAAAAGTAACTGGAGGCCTGGGCTTATGTTCTTTTGACAGTCTTCTACTGCAAAAACTCAAATATGTAAAGTCAGGAAATTCAGATTTGTGTTTTCAGAACACAGGTAACACGTGTATGAGATACAAAAGATAGAACCTATACGATCTGTAGCATGATATGCAGGATAGAGTTATGCCATAGTATGGTAATTTTCAATTTGCCTTTTAGAAGTAATCTGTAGACATCTGTCCTTTGGTATCCAGAATTTAAAAGCTGGAAATCACTGCTAAGCAGTCTATGCAATTAATCCGGGTTGATAATCCATTCTCTGACTGGCTATTTTATAATAGTGTGGTTATCTCAGTAATTTTTGGAACACTGAAACCCGTTTTCAGAAGGCAGGCTGTGCAATTACTTGGTTTTATATTCAGAATGTTAGACCTCCATTTCAATCATCAGGCATTGCTAATCCTTGGAAACTCTTGGATATAGCTTTGTAAGTCACGCTTCCTAGAAGACAGTGTATTCTTAGTTTGGTTGATGCTGTCTGATTTACAGATGTAAGGAAGCGAGTTTAAAACATCTGTTTAAACAAACATACTGAAGAAAGAACTTTAGTTTAGTGCTTTGAGACATGATGTTGACATACTCTCAAGTATTATTTTCTATGTTATTTGGTAAAATAATGATGTTCAGAGGACCTATGCAGAATTTTAGAAAAGGAGTTAAATGGCTTCTGTGAAAACTGCTGTGTTATCTATTACAATATTTCAAATCTGCTGGATTACCTGTTGATTCTAGGTTTCCAGAACAAATAGGCATGAACATTATCCTTCTTTAGTTGGAGAGAAATTAAGGACAGCCACACTTAGTTTGGCAGCTGAAAAATCACTTTGCTACGAGATTGTGCATATAAAGTAACTACAGAATTGGGGACGACTATTTTTGATATCAGCCATGTGCGTGTGAAGACTGCCAGTGCGTGTTCAGCACTCAATCACCATTTGTGACACTTTCAGGAGAATTCTGGCTTATGATGTTGAGCAATTGTCTGCATATAAATGCATTTATTACTGGCCAAGTGTACTACTTAGCTCTGAAAGCTTGCTGTCATGAGTTTTTGATATTAGATTGACACAAGAGCTTGAGGGAGAGGAGGGAGGGTGATATGATTTAAGGTCATTTTGAGTTGTTTCTTTGAATTCAGTTTCTGGTTTTTTCTTTTCTATTTATCACTTCTCAGCTACATGTGTGTTATTAGTTAAAATTATTCCCTATGTAGGAGCAATTTAAGTATTTTGTGCTCCTTGTGGCTTTTATGAATTGGTTAGTAGAGAAGGTGAAGTGTTAATGCCATTAGTGTTACATTATTCCCTTGTCTGTATTTTAAGAAGTAACTGTGTAATTTCCAACTTCAATTTTGTCTGTGCAAGGAAAGTCACATGCTCAGAAGTTTAATATGGATTCAGACATTCTGGAAACCTTGGTTTTCATTTACCCTTCTTAAAAATAAGGATTCTCATACTGTAATAGTTGCTACGGTCTGAAGTTAATCTCAAATACTTGCCAAGAAGTATGAGAGCGGTCATCCCATTCTGTTGTCCAAAAAATGCATCTTATTTTATGTAGTTAGCTTGATGTTGTTTTCCTTGTGATAGGGAACTGTGGTTTCTCACCATGACAGCTCATGGTAAAGCAAGATAAACCATGTAGGCAGGTTGTCACATATGTGATGAGAACGATCTGACAGAATCTGAACAGGAATGCCAAGGAGCACATTCCTGTGCCAAGCATAGAAAGGGAATTCTCAAACTTACCACGAAACAAAACTGAATTTGCATAAGATACACATGCTTCTGTGAAAGAGAATAATCTAATGCCTCTATCTCTGTCTTTCCAGTGGAGGAAATACCCAGGCCACAGATTGCCAATTGTACGTTCATGTGAATAGGACCTCTGTCTTCTTGCTTTTTCAGACAGCATCTTCAGGAGAACTGAGGAACACAGGCTGACATGGAACTGACAGAGGTCCAGCAGCATGAATTACGTTGTCATGGTGCTTATGTTGGGACCAAAACTTCATTTTACTGTGAAAATAAAGCTGAAATTAAACTACCATCAATTTTTTTCCCCTTGGAGGCATTTAATGATTTCTTGCTAATGTTCCATTCAGAATATAATTACTGTATGTAAAGTAATTACGGCTCAGCTATGTATAACTGTCGGATGAAGCTCAAATCCCTTTTGCGGGCTTTAATCAAGCTCCAGCCACATCTCCTCTTCTGTGAATCCTCTCATTTTATGTGCAGAAGTAGGAAGCATTTTTCTGTGGCACTGTTTATTTGGACCCTTACTTTTGCCTCACCTGATGTCCTAGGATGAACTGGTTGTCAAGAGAAGGGAACGATTGGAACCAGCGAAGCAGTGTCACTTCTCTCTAACAAGCCTGCAGAAATGTTAAATGCAGTTTTAATCCTCGCTGATTCTTCCATGCTGCTGCTCTGCACCAGGGACCTGTCTCCCCCTGAAGGCTGTGCCAGGGGCCAGAGCAAGAAAGGAGGGTTCATTCATTAAAAGAACCTCATTTGCTTCTTGCATTTAGTTAGTTTAAGAAAACACTTGAGAAGAAACACTGTAAAGCCAGCTGTTACTGTAGAACAGCTTTGAATAGATGAAATTACCAGTGTTGTCTTAAGGCTTTTGAGGAGCATAACTAGCTGATCTCTCTTCTCTCTCCTCTGTAAATACAGCTTACTGTCTGGGTTAAGACTGAACACGTGAAAGTGACATCTTTTAAGCTTACATTACTATTCGTATTGTTGCCGTGGGATTTTGGTGCTGAAAAATCTCCCGGAGCAGTTAATTAGGGGTGAGATAAGAAAGGGTTTATTTTGCCAAGGCTAAAGATGTTACAAGACTTGCACCCCTGTGCCCGAGAGGTTACATTTTTATAATACCCTCCATCCAATCCCAGATGTGGCCACCCTGTGGCCTTTACTCTGGTCCACCCCGGGTCCACCCCCTGAGAATGGGTCTGGGGTGCATTTCGGGACCCCCTGTTCATCCCATCTTCATCTCCCTCAGAGCACAAAGGGTACATAGTTACCCAGTTTTTGACTGTGTTCTGTGGTTTAGGCCCTGATATGCTGTTCTGCCAACAATCTAGGCCTTGCCTTGACAAAAGACTAAACATTTCTGCTGTATTCGGGAGTAGGATTGATATAGGGAGCATAGAATGGGGTAAGAGGGTTAAGGAATGTGTAAACAAGGGTGTTAGAGGGAAAGGGAAAGGGACAAGGGACAAAGGAGGGAGGGTTGCTGCTTTTAAAATCTCTTTATAAAACTTATAAGGCTTACCAATATTAGAAAAATAAAAAACCATTAGGGGCTTAAGGCATCAGTATGGTGGTGTAAATTGTTCACAGTGTCTGGCCCATTCCGAAGTTCTCATCCTTTGCTGAGAGTAAATTCTGTGAATCACATTTTGCAGATGAGATCACACCAGACTGCTTATATCACAGCACAGATCCCTGTGGGACTTCACCGTAAATATTGCTCACATACTCCTATACAGTTTCTTATTTTTTTTCTTTATCCATACAGAAAGGCTTCCTTGCACGATAAAGACCAATCGGATTTTTCTCTAAACATTTGTTAATGTAATAGTAAACATTCATGAAATCCCACAGTCTTGTGTTAAACAACTTAGTTCTAAGCTATAGTGTAGTTGTGCATGGAGATGTAAGATCCAGCTGAACAAGTATTTCATGCTTGCAAGTCCCAGTCTAATTGTTCAAAAGTAATATGCACACTCAATTCTCCCCTATGTCTAGAAGTCAAGATTGTGTTTCATTTATGTTGCAGTTTTGAGTCCTTAAGCTTTGTATTACTGTGCGAAAAATCAAATTTGTCCTCATCTTTTTCTTTTTTTTTCTTCCCCTCCTCCCCCTCCCCCCAAATGCAGAAAAACTTCACTGGCCTAAGACAGAGCTTTCTAGGAAATCAATCCTGAGTCTGGAAGTAGATAAGCTGAACATTAATAATGAAAACAGCCTCCAGCATCCACCTTCTGGGATCCTTAAGGACATTTTCACGACAGGAACCAGTAGCTACAATGTCCTTCTGCAGAGCAAGGAGGAGAAAAAACACCACACTCAAAAGCAGTCATCTGCTCACCACAAGAAACACAGGAAAACCTCCAAGTGTTCTACCACCTTGCGAAGCAACGAGCACCGCAAAGTCAAAGCCCCGCTCCCCTTGCTCAGCAGTGGGTGGTACTGCACAAACAGGCAGCCCTCCATCATCGTCACTAGCCCAGTGGCTACCAGTGTGAAGTTTACAAGCAGTATTTCAGTTGCAGGGAGCAGCACGGGACTGCCACCTCGACCCAGAAGTAGAACTAAGAGGCATTTTAATCTGACAAAGCCAAAGCAGTCCCAGTCCTCAAAAAGCAAGGGAAAAGAAGGCGATGTGTCTGGCCAAAAACTCTGTTTACTAACTGCAATCAAGCCCTCCAATGTGGAGAAAGAGAAAATTAAATTCTTCAACTCAGATTTCACATACAATCCTCAATTTGAATATGAAAACCCTGCTCTGCCAAATGTGTTAGCTAAGCACAGCCATGCATCTGACAGATTTCTTAAGCAGGTATAGTTACTTTTTTTCCCTCCTGTTCCACTGATTATTTCTTCCTACAGCTAGATGGTACTTGGCTTTGTTTGTAGGATGTCATTTCTCCTTATCATCCTCCCCTACTGTTTGAAAAATGCATCAAAGATGAGAATGCAATAGTAAAACTGAAATAAAATATTTTTTATTAAAAAATTAAAGCCTTCCTAGAAGTTACAGGATTTTACAGGATAAAGACGCAGTTCCTTATAATTGGGTTTACATGAAACAGACTTTAAAGCAAGACAGTTTTGTAGGCAATGAAGCAGAGTCTAGTACAGGAAAAATACGGTGCCTGAATAGGCAGAGGAATAAAGCAGCATGGAAACCCTGCCAATCCTCTTGGTGACACAGGGATTGGGAGGGGATAGGAATTATTTGAGGTCATCATTATTGGATAAGCGTATGTTGATGTTCCTTGCTTTAATCAACTTTGAAAGAATATGCATATACATTAGACTCAGTCAAGCAGCAGATTCCATTCCAGAGAGAGGTAAAATTTAAAAAGACAAACCCCTCCTTTTTTTTTTTTCTCTCCACGATATGCAGCCACACTGGTAAGATAGCTACAGACATTCCCAACTGCCTTGGCTTCCTACCTGAGTCACAAAAATTCCCAAACAACAACAAAAGCCTTGCTTTCAACTTTGACCTAAATGACAAAAACTGGTGCTTATCTATAAAATAGCAGAAGCAGTACTCTTCCCACTTTTTCTATTTTTAAATGGTTTAGAAGGATCTTATTTAAGTCTGACAAGCTTTTCTGAATAGAGAATCTTATGTTTCAAGTGATACTTAACTTGGGAAGACATCCTGCCATTCCATGAGCTTCACTTCTTTGTGATATGAATATTTCACTTAAAAACTCCCAAAATTCCTGGTGAAAAGGATACATGAATTAAAGTACCATAGAATCTAAGAACTGATACTTGACTTGTGAACAGAGTGACTTTGTTTTTTTCTGAATCCAAGAATGCACAAAAGTGTTCTATACCCATTAAATCTTTGTATTGATGGTCTTGGTCTGCTTTTCCACATTGAAAATATCTGTCTATTTTAAAAACTCAGTTTCTTGGGTTTCATTAAAAATTTATTTTCTTTCTGAGAACAGCTGTTCTGTTCTTACAATCCATCTTCCACACTTCTAAACAACCAACTAAATCATACTGACACCAAATAAAACTGCTCCTTGACTAGAGCTTTTTAACAAGTTTTCCATTGATTTTTATAGCAATATTAGCAACACTAATCACAGATTACAACAAATCAACAATAACTAATTTGCCAAAATGAATTTAATACAAATTATCCCTTTCAGTATGGTCTAGCAGAGCCTTAGAAGTTATTTTATGAATGTTCATTTTCTAGATCAAGCTTGTCATTTGTTTACCCTTCTTTTAATAAAAAACCCCTACACCTAAATAATGAATATTTTAATAATGAATAATTCCTCAATATTATTCTGATTTCTAACTCTGCCTTTTTCCCTGTCCATAAAAAGCCTGGGAAAATAAAGTCTTTGTAACAACTTTATAAAAAGCAGTGAAGGATTTAATATTCAGTGAAGTATGATGCTTCACAAGATTTAGTTTAAGGTCACTAGAAAAGCATTTATTCAAAGTTCAGCTCCTAAAAATACTGAACAAAAATATCTTGCCCTTAAAAATTACTAAACCAACAGCTTTAACACAGCTCCAAGCCCAGCAGGTGTCACTCTCTCTTTTTTATCTACAATTAACTTTAGAAATTTTCATCTCCACGCAAATTTAAATTTAATTTCATGCAAATTCACTATCCAGAAAAAGCAGCATTAATCAAAATTTTAATCAGCAAGTAGTGTAGGAGCACTTGCTTTTCCTCATTGCTATTTTTTTTCCACGCAGATTTTTCTTGTCAGAAGAAAAACGTAGGTATCTTAGAGGAAGTTCAGTTCAGGAAAGATGACTTCAGTTGTGAAAAAGTACTCACAGTATCAAGAATTGGATCTGAATTAAAAACAAAACTGTGTATAGTCATCCTTTTTGCTGCAACGAGGATAAATTCAGGTTTTTATTTTTGGTGTTTTTTTTTTTTAAGAGTTTTGGCTTTTATTTATTGTTGTACTTATTTTAGATAGCTTTGCTATCTGCGAACAGAATTATTCCCATTTTATTTTACAAAAGGTACTCACTGCAACTTACACATGCTTGCTCTTTTATGAATAAAAGGCTGTAAACCCAGGTTTTTACTGAGAGAACTCACCATTTTTATTGGGGCCTTTTAGGATACTTCAGTGAAACAAGCTCAAAACCTGACATTTGGGAATTTTAGAAGATTTTTAATAATTTCAAAAATATTTTTACCCCCAGCTGTGCATATCCTGCCAGGACACTAAAATAGATTGTGTTTTCTTATTGCCCTTTCTGCTTTTGTGCATATCTATGAAATTGGTTAATATAGCATTAATGCAATATGTCTGGAAGACAAATCACTCTCTGCCCCATTTATTTGGGTTTTTTAAAGGCAAAGAACACTGTGGTTTTGCAAACCATTAACACAGCAATGCTGGAATGAGGAACACAGAGGCTTATGAGCACTTACTTTGTTCCTGTGCCTCTACTTAAAGATTTTAACCTCGAGCACAGCCCAACAGTTTTATCGATTGACTTTTCACAGGCACAGAGAAAACATTTTTGAGTTATTATTACATTTGAAAAATACTAGTTTTAATGTCTTTCTTCTCATATTTTGTTTTGTTTCTTTATTTCTCTCTTTCTACTTTATGTTGTTTTCTTCATAATAAGGTTCTTCATGAGTCACACAATATGTGCCTTTAGGGAAGCAAACTTGAGAATAAAAAAATAGCCTGCAGATTTGCAGCTTTTCACATTGATTGACATAGCTGATATTACAGAATTTAATTCTCTTATGGCTGTGCTTCAAGGTCACTGCAGCAACTGTGTGCTTGAAGCGCTAATAAAAGTTTCTCGCTCAAAGTATTTGTCCTTAAGTTTCTTAACACTTTAGGTGTTTGTTATTTTTGCTCAGATGCTAGAGGTGGCAATACTTACTTAGAAGTAATTGTTCCCAGTGTTGCAGAGCAGATGACTTAACTTTGCTGAAACAAAATCAGCAAGTTGCAACTTTAAGTAACCTGTTTCTTTGAATTTACAAGGAGGCGAGAAATCTACTTTTATATACACAATTTTTAAGAAATACAAACAAACAAAAAACCCCCCACTATTTTGTTGAATGAGCAATCTCCCATGAATGAGATGTACATCCTCTTCCCTTGTACTCATAAAAACATAGCAGTTTTGACTTAGTAAATAAACCAGTTATACCACATTGCAAGTGTTTGTATGACACACCTTTTAAGGCAATAATACTAGTAGCCTACAATTAGCAAATTTATCAGAAGTTGAAAAATAAGGTTAGGTGGAGCTGGAAGGCTGAACAACATGACATTCAACACTGAGTAATCCTTTGCTATGTCCAAGTGATGTCACAGCTTAGGCATGTTGAAGATTAAAAAACATGACACTGTCTGTAAAGAGCACCTAATTGTGAAATACTTCATTCTTTAGTAGTAACAAATTCCCTCCTTAACTAAGATTTATAGATAAGGCATGTTAATATATAACACAAATTATATCAGGCCATCCAAGTAGCACAAGTTCCCAGGATTCAAGACAAACATCTCACTTCCTCTGGAAGAGACCATAGATCACTTCTGGTGATACTACAAAAGGAGCATAGGTTTATTGCAGAACACATTCTCATACAAAAACCAAGCAAGTATTAATTTTTAATTCCTTACAAAGTATTTAAAAAGTTTTCCATTAAAAACATTTCTAACAGCTCTAAATTACTTAAACATGCTCTTTATCCCACTAAGAACAAGCATGCAAAAGAAAAGCCACTGTAAACACTGAATAAAACTCAAAATACTACAGCCTGGGTGGACTAGCATCAAAAACCTGCACTTACCTCCCTCCCCACCTTTCTCTTGACCCAAACAGCCACCATTTCATGGCTGTTGATTAAAACTAACAAGTTCAATTTGGTACCTCTTAGTGTTACACAATCATGCACCTGGGAAGCTTTTTTCCCCAACAAATAAGCAATTCAGGGAGGAAAGCAATGGTGTCTGCAAGCCTTGTCTGTCTTCTAGATCTCAGCAGAGACTTTTGTAGCAGAGCTGCTTCTGAATGTAGGATGAGCTGATTTGAATGTAGGGGACTGAGCCCCTTTTCTGACTTGGTCCCCTCAAATGCCTCATGAGCATGTCTTATCAGTACATCCTTCTACAGTACCTCTCAAGTAACTAAGCTGCATTCTGCACATGGCTGACTTGGGATTCAGAGATCTACTTGGCTGTAAATAATTTGTTTTAAAAAGCCAACATCACCATAACCTAAACCGGGCAGTTAAACAGCCTTGTCTCGCTTTTCTTAGTGCTTCTGTGTCATTGCTTTCTTGAGCATCAGTAGAGTTTGTTGTGCAAGGGGGCTTGCCCTGAGACTGCTGCTTCTTTTGCTACTCTTTGGTAGTGATAAGGGAGGTTGAAGCAGACCTTTAGCTAACTAAGAAAAAAAGAATAGGAATTATTGTTCCTAACCAGTAATGTGGTACAGCCACATACTTCTTGCTTTCTTCCATTTTTTACCTGTTCATGAGGAGTTTACAATTTTGCCTTATGGACTATGGGAATACCAGTATTCTGCTGGTCCAAAGGCTGGAAAATAAGCTCACAGTTGGATGCTGGAATAGACAGGACCTGGCATGCTGGTCTGGATTTTCCCCTTTCCCAGCGAGTTCTTGCAACACCTGACTGAGTCATCTCACCTTGGAGACAGGTGCAGAACGCCAAATGAAGACTACTTCTGTTTCACTTGAAACAGAGTCAAGAGAGAAGGTATTAGGGGTGAGCATCCTTCTTAGTAATTTTTTGTTATGTGTCCAGCAATAAGGAGGCTTAAGCTTAATGACTTTCTCAGCATGCATGAGTTCAAACTTGTAACATCTCTTTGGACATGGCTGGAATGCCAGGATATGGGTTACTCAGCATGGCACATAAGGTAGAGGAAGCACTCTTCAGTATCCCACCCTTTCCCTTGGAGCTGCAAACTGCATCAGGTTGAGGTAGAAGAGGCCAGAGAGTCTCTATGCTTCTTCAGTAGGATTTATCTACAACTTGGACCTCCTGGCTCCCAAACTTGTTCTACCTGCCTTAGCATGGATGTCTCAGCTCCAGGGAGTTTGCTTTTACAGACAGCCAAGCAGAAAGTTTAATGTGTGTTTGGTGTCTGATGCTTATTTTCTCACTGTTTGTTATGGTGAGGTGGTTTTAGAAAATACCTGCACTCTGAGAAATGTAGGAGAGTCCTCTGGGATAACACCACCTATATAATACTGCATCTCATAGTATTAATGTATTTATAAATCAAAGCATCAGAACGGAATTGCTAATAAAGTTTACGAGCCCTTCTCAAACACCCCTGTTGTTATGAACTTTCACACTGAGAAGAAACTGCCTCCTTGCTCTCAAATGGTTTTGGCACTCCTCTGCTTCATCAAACCTGTTCTCATCCACCCCTACTCAACTGTGATCAGCACTCTAGATTTGTCCTACTTTTTTCCAAAATTCTGTAAAATATCTTTGCAATTCTTTGAGCTTACTTTTTATCTTTGGCTACCTTTATTGGCTTTCAGCCTATGAATCTCACTTGCCTGTTCTTCTCCATCCAAAGGCTTTACTGTCACAATGTCAGAAAAGCTTTTTATCATTGTTTGATATGAAACTGAGCTGGATGAGATGTTTGGTTTGCTGAGAGGCACAATAGGCATAAAAATGTAGTGGCCTTGTTGCCACTTACTTTGGAGAACCCAACAACCACATGATCCTTTGGATATGGCCAAGTGTTACCTGAGAGAGGAATGCTGGGTCACCTAAGATAGCACTGTTCCTTGGGACCTACCAACAATTCAGCTCATGGATGGACCCTTTCCAGCACTCGAGCCAATATCCTGGTCTTGTTTGATTTGCTGGTAGAGAGGTGTAGCCAGAGTGCTAGGTACTTTCTGAAAGATGCCTTAAAGAGTCTTAAAAAAGGAAAGGAACAAATCCTGATGGCTTTTGAAAATAACACCCATCCCTCAGTTCCTGCAGTAAATAACTTTCAGAGAATTGAAAGCCAAACCTTTCCGATCTACTGTGTTTTAAGTCACATTATTTAAAACTTTTGAGAGGAATTGCTGTTCTGTACAACCATACATTTGAAGATAGAAAGACCTATCTCAGAAAGGGAGGGTTCAGGGGACACCACGCAGCACAGCTACTGTGCGTGCTCGTTGTGGTATTGTAACGGGGAGAGGCAAAGCCAAACCATTTGCACTGGCTCAGTGGTGGCAGGGCATTCCTATTTTTACAGTATCTCTCTTCAGTTATCCTGATGCCTGATCGTATAATGAAAACTGGGAAAAGAAGATAATGTGTTCTTTGTCCGTGTCTTTCTTCACAACATCCGCTTCTTACTCCTGAATCAGGTGCAGGGGCACAGCTGCCCAGATGGGCCCGATCCTGGGAACCAGTCAAGTGTCACCAGGGCCCCAGTGGGTCCAGTGCAAGTCTCTGTCAAGCTTGACCTATGGCTGGAGTTAGCATGGTGGCGAGGGAGTTTTGGCCGTGCAGGAGGCGGTGAAAGGAAACATGGTTCATGTAACAAGACTGGGTGGCTTTATGGTGAACCTGTTTCTACCAGAGTCATTCTTGTGAGGCCACACACACTGACTTTTTGGCCAAGTTCTGTGAGTAACTTATTGCGGTGCTGCTGGGCTGTCCCTGAAGAACTGGTGTATAGACTTTAAATAACCAGTAGCAGGTTTCTGTTTATCCCTCACTTTCCTTTTTGCTATAAGCGCTCTCCAGCATATGCCCTCTGCTCCCATATAAATAAAGCCTTATTGTGGAGACTCAGGTGGGGACAGAGATCGCAGCATTGAGACACAGTAGGTAGATTCTTTGCTTCCATATTGCTTAACCCTCCAAAAATAAAGCCTTCTTTAAAAAAACAGAGAGAGTTAGCTTAATCTGTGCTAAGGTAGCAAATTATGCCCTTTCTTCATTCTTGAAAAAAAAACTCAGATCTGACCAGATGGTCCTTCAAATTTAATAGCATGTATAAGTGGCAGACAAAGAAATACTGAATATTAGGTGCAGTATTTCTTTGGCATTCAGGTAAGTGATATTTCTCTTATCAAAGAGCTACTGGGCTTTAAGAGTGTGTCGAGCTGTCATTTATGGGTTTCAACAGCAATTACTCAGGGTTGCTTAGTTTCAACTTGAAAAAAACTAGAGTAGGATTGTTAGTAGCTGTGAGAGATAAAAGATTAATCCAATTTTTGTGGACAATTGTCAGTCTGACAATGTCAGAATTACACAGCTGGAAACAAGCATTTTACCAGCTTCATGCATAGATATAAGTGTATAATATAAAAACAGATTCAGTCTGAAAAATTTCCACCTTCATTGTTAGTGGTATTTTCTTAGAAAGAGTGTTAGTTTTTTAAGGTAATATCAGGAGCTTCTGTTATCAAATCTATGGAAAAAATGCTATTCTCTGTAGCTAGACTGTTGCTGGGAAAGAGGTTATTCCAAGCCACATTTTCCTTTAAGGGTGTGAAATGACTTACTGGAAAGCAGATTACTGGGGATGAGCATTTCACACCCCACTAGTAACATCTTCAACATGCAGAGTTCAGATAGTGTTATGGGCATCATGCTGAGCTTTCCACCTACAAGGGTCTGCTTCTACCAGCAATACGTAAGAGAATTGTTGATACCACTCTGTTTGTCTAGTGAAACATGCCTCCTTCATTTTGGGGGGCAATAAAGATGTATCATGGTTTAAATGAAAATTTTAAATGAAAGTTCTGTAAATAAAATTCCTAAATAAAATTCCTCTCTCTCCTCCTTTCTGAAACAGACACCTATGGTACAGAGGATTCCATTGTAAAGAGACATTTTTGGTTGAAATATTATCGTTAAAATTATAGTTAAACATCTGCTTAATCATGGATCAGTGTTTCTAAATTAGAAAATACCAAGAAATGAAGCAAGATGACAGTAATAGTTGATCTTTGTAAAATTCTTTGGAAAACCATAAAAAGAAACATGCTGACAAACTGCAAATATCCTGTTCTATCCTGTTTTACAAGGCAGTTGTACAACATTCCCAAAATTAAAGAGAAAATGGGTATTATTTCACTAGACTGATAATCATGATGTGTGTGGGTCTAAGATGATTTGATCAGAATCTTTTGTTAGTATTTTGGCATTGATGTACATCTGAAGCTGGTATAACTTCATTGCAGAGTGTGTCAGCCTGTATTAAATGAGTACAGCTTGATAGTGACTGTCAACGAGTTAAGAAAAGAAGAAAGATTTTAAAATTAAAAAAAAAAAAGAGAGACTGAGAGGGAGAGAAAGAATACGCATGCCAATCTGACATGGGGATCTTACTGCACTGATATTTGCTATGCTTTTGTATTTTATAGTCCATCAACATTATGGAACGAACATTGCAGAAATATGGAAGCTATGAAAAATTTGAACAGGCCACTGGAGGCAGCTTGCTGACCAAAAGTCGCATCTGGAATCGTGTCAGGAAATACATGGTGAAAGAAGGCTGTCTTGGTGAGGTAAGTCATACACTGGGTCAGGAAAGAAACATTTATGTAGACCTTAGATGTTACACATGGATAGACCCCAGAGACCATCTGGGAGGCCTTTCCTCCATAATTACAAGAATATTCCTTACATCATATTTTTCTCATGGCTATACCCACTCTAACGTTTGAACAATTGAAACGATGCAAATTCCTTGTGAATGCTTCAGCCATCTCTCTGGGCCTGTTTCCTGATTCATATATGCTTGTTCTTAAATTCACCTCTTTTGGGAGTACCCAAGAACGACACCCTTCCTTCCCTCCTTTTTTCAGCTACTTGGAGACTAGCACATTTCCATTTATTCATCAGTTCTGCCATCCGTTCTCTTGTATCAATTTATTTACACCAAAGGAAAGAGTTAAGAAAAGGCCAAGAAAAATAAGCACCAGCCCAAGAGACTGATTTATAAGAAGTAACACAAATGAAAGTGACATAAGTGAATAAAAATGTCTGAAAGAGGTTGGCTTGTTGAGTTGGTTTGAGTGCTGTTTTTTCCTGGATTTAAACATCTAATTTTTTAGAGCCCTTTGCAAAAAACTTATTTCCTATATTCAGGATTTAAAAAGACCGGTTTGATGGAGTTACATTGAATTGCTTGGAAAAGTCAAATGAAACTGAATGTTTAAAAAGAGAACTATTCCAAATGAAATCACCAGCTGACACAGTCCAAGACTTGGGTGAGGTCACTGGCAACGAGCAAGAGGAGTCTGGAATGGGAGATCAAGAGACAAAAATTAGTTTCCCAGAAACTAGGTTTAATTGGTAAATATAATATTATTAGGAGAAACTGTTAAACTCATCACACAGTTTTGTGAGACTATGATCTGACACTCATAACCAGACCTTACCTGTGTTTCTAAGAGTTAATAAATGACAGTTTAGAGCAAGCATAAAAAAAATTATGTGTTTGGCCTTTGCTATGCTTTTATCTCCCTTTGCATTCACATTCAGTTTTGGCTTGGTTTGACTTCATGGAAGCAGGATCCTGCATGCTCATCCAGCAACCCATGTCCTTAATGAAATGCTTTACTTTTTCTGCAAAAATAAAGTTCATACAGCATGTTTAGTATGGTCTAAAATATTATGAAAATACTCTTGCCAGCTGAAGAGATGTTAATAAAGCTAAGTGGTACCTGTGCTTTAAATCTAAATGCTTTGGGATTTACCTATTTTTTCTGCCTTTTAAATATAAGTTTTATACGACTGACTGTTTGCTGTTGAACTTGAAGCTGAATGATGAGTTTTGAATACAGGGAAGTGTCATGTTAATGCCTTTGATCCCTGGGTCCTTTTTTTTTGATACTAAAAAAGTCATCTTTCTTTTAAGTACTCTCCCTTGTACTCTTCTGAGCAGTACTGTTTCTTTAGGCTTTATATGAAGAGGGAAAGGTGCTTAGTCTTCAACAAAGAGAGTTTCCCTTCTCTCTCTCAGTCACTTGTTTAAAAAGGCTTTTTGAAGTCAAATAACAAAATATATAAATATGCATTAATTTCCTTCTCTGGCAGTTTTTGTCTTGATGACCAGTTTTCCAAGAGAAAACAGGAAAGCAAGAACTATATTCCTGTATAAACCAAAATGAAACAATACCAGCATTTTCATAATATTTCAAGTCCTCATCATGTAACAGGAAACAAAGTACACAGTGCTTCCTCCTCCCATTCATATGGCTTTAGAAGTGCAACTGAAAAGGTTTCATACAGTTAGATATACAGATACCAAAACAATTTATGTGTATTTACCTAGTATTTTTCAGTTCTCAGTAATTCTAAGATAATTAGACACAGTTCAAAAAATGGAATTTTGTCTAATTTACTCTGCATTTAGTTGCTCCCTGACCCTTGAATCTAGTCACTGTTACTGTATTAAATTTTGCAGTCTCCTGTCTGTCTATCTTAACCCTCTTTCTGAATCCCACTGAAGCCTGAGGTTTTGTCAGCAGCACAGGTGAGTAGGATAAACTCAGTGGAGTCAGAAGGGTCTCTCACAGGTGATTGCTGGCAGCAAGGAAGAGTTGTGAAGGGCAAGGGACCAAAGAGAAATGAAATAACGGAAGGACCAAAAGAAAAAGCAAGAACAAGAGTGAGAAGAGAGCTCTTTGCTACCTGAACTCTCTCCTCTTCAGATTGTGGTCCATCTCACGGAGGACCTGCTATCCCGAGCCTCAATGACAGTGGTGAATGGCCGCCCCACTCTCACTATCAATATCTCCACTGCACGAGAGCACTGGCTGGAAGGGATGCTGAGACACGAAATTGGTATGAATGTGACGTCAGCTCTTCAGGCAAAGGGGAGTACTTGCATGCACTCTTAATTATTTCACAATGATGGGCCAGGCACTATATATAAAGAACCTGTGCTTTAGGTGTGCTAAAGGGAAGGAGAAACCTTTTTATCAATGCAGCATGCAGTAAAGCAATTCCTAGGGTTTGTGTACGTTAGCATTTTAGGTCAGATCCAGAGTGAGCTCTTGAAGGAAGTCTACCAGCTAGTCCCACTTACTGCACTGAGGTTCACGTGCCAAAGGAATCTTGGAGGAGGCAAAGTGTAATCCTTTCAGATAATGCTAGTCCAGAGGCTATGCTCCAGGGCATACCTTGTGTGCTGTCACTGCTCAGGGACATTTTACTCATGAGAGCAATTTAGAGATACTTTGGAGTTAAAAAAAAAAAGGGAAATGAAAATAGTTTGACCTTTCAACCTCAGCTCCAGCCATTTCACTTTAAAAATCTATGTTTGTTACGCTGCATTGCTTGCAAATGTAGGCAATGCTTTAGGCAGAAAGAATTTACCCAGTGACCCCTAAACTGCTGTAAGATTGCCTTGGTTTTGCATTACACAAGGCGGACCCAGCCCTGTGGAAAATTCCTGCAAAATTTTCAGTGCATCTGTTTTAATTAAGGACATCTAAAATGCATTAACTTGGCTAGTGCCTGAATATCAACTGAAGAATAAGCCTTGCAATTGCCTTGAACCACAGTTACTCACATTGTAAGGGGACACAGCATCTTCCAAGACTGCCATAGGGCTGTTTAGTCACCTTCAGGAGGCAAGCATTTCTGCCCCCTTACTTTGATTTTCCTTCCTTTTTGTCATTACAATGCCTAGCCTATGCCAGAGATATTCAGCATGTAAGACACTTTTGACAATTCCTTTCCACAGATTTGGAAAATCAAGTCTTCCTGCTAGTTGTATTCCTTAGGCATTTTCAGAAGTCTCACTTGCAGTCAGCAGGTGAACATTTGCATTGTGTATCTATCTCTGACAAAATTCTCTGTTGCAGACAAGGCCAAAGGTGCCACTTTCCCCAGTTCCCAGTCCTACCTGCTCAGAGTTCTGAAATGGGCGTCTCCTTATATATCTTATAATTTTTTGTTAATCATTCGATGCTGCCACTCTAAGTGCCATAATCCTTCTTCTTTTCAGGAACTCATTATTTTCGTGGTTTTAACAACAACAGCCAGCCTTGGTGCAACCGGAATGGACGTAGAAAACATGGGTTAAAACCAATCAACCCTACAGAAGAGGGGCTGGCGAGCATTCACAGTGTACTGTTCCGCAAAGACCCTTTTCTTTGGAGAGCTGCCCTGCTCTACTACACAGTGTATCAAGCTAGCCAAATGTCCTTCAGTCGGCTTTTCCAGGACGTGGGAAAGTTTGTTAAAGACCCCAGTACTAGATGGGATTACTGCGTACGAGCCAAGAGAGGGTGGACTGACACATCACAACCAGGTGGGTTGCCTATTATTTGTCTTCTCTTTTTTTGTACTTCAGGGAGGTTTTCAGGACATGCACAGAGCTCCTTCATCATGTCACACGGTAAAACTTTTGCAAAACGGAGAAATGGGACTCCACACTTTCTGAGGTGTCAGGAATTTCACTATGGAAAACAGGGCTGAAAATGCATGTGTGAGACTTTCAAGCTGAATCAGTAAAGGATTTTTTTTTGTTGGAAGTGGAATGTAAATACAAACCTGTGAAAAAGTCCATACTCACAGCTTGACTTGCCCTTTCATATTTATTACAAGAGATGCAATGTTGCAGTGGTTATTCACAGACACTATCGTCTGTGTTTGATTTCTTTCTCTGGCTAGTGGGTTTTACCTTCTAGTTAGTTTTTGGAAAGGTTTTTCAAGTCAGGGGTATAAATGTCTAGTTTTTAAAAATAAAACTGTTCTGCTCATAATGGCTTCTGAGAACATGCCTTGGCCAAACCTTGATAGAGTGCAATGTATCTCCATTCCTTTCAGGCTGTTTCAATAAGGATCAGGTGTACTTGGATGGCATCCTCCGAATCCTGAGATACAGGGAGTCCATTGATTTCTATCTTCTGACAGCCCTTGGAAAGGTGAGCAGACTGATTATGCCCAAAGGCTACAGTTTTACCATTTCAGCAAGCCTGCCTGCAACGAGCTCTGAGTCATCCTGCTCTCTTTTACTTTGATCTGGAAATCTCAGCTCCGTACAGCACTTTGAATTACGCTGTGCAAGTTGCAAATATTTTGAGGTCCCAGAAACTTCTACCAGATTCTCCTCATTCCTTGCTTATTGTTTTATCTCCTCAATTAAGATTTTATGGTTATATTTCTCAGACTTTCCTCCCTTTATGGAGTACTACCTGACTTGTAGCACAACAGACTGGCTTGGCCAAGCAGGACAGGTACTAGATAAGGTGGTAGCCCTAGCAGGAAACAAAATTAACCATTTGATTCTAGCACATCCCCTTCTACCACAAAGAATTTTTTATCTCAAATTTCTCTCACTGGTGGCACCTGTTTTTCAAAAATCAGTGTGGGGTTTTTTTTCCCCAGAATGCATGGTATTTCTACATTCACAGAACATATTTTATGTCCATTCTAACTGTCACAGCTTGTTTGTTCTAAAAATCATCCTAAGAAGTGCAGATATTTTGTCACACTTCTTGAACCAAATCCTTGGGTTGCTAAGTTTCCACAGTTCATAAAGCAGGGTTCATACTCACATAAACTGGGAGTCAAATTGACGTTAAGCTTGCATTTAGAGCTGGTATACCAACATTTCTGCCTACTTGGCAATAAATGGGTGGTAAAGGGAAGGAGCATATTATGACAGAGGATTTTGGTCCACATTTAAGTTTTGCCTTTACTGTCAGAAACATCCATATTGATAAGCAAGAGCTATTTAGGTAAATGAGCCAAGTTAGAAAGCTCTGAAAATAAAATTGCACTGTCAGATAAGTCTTTATTCTCTGAAATTTCCTTGTGCTTTAAGCCTGCTTAACTCCACACAGCTTCTGCCTGCAACTCTACTGAACACACACTGTTCCTGTGCTGCTTCATGCCTTCATGCTTCATGCTGCTCCCTGTCTCTCTTCAGGGAGTCTGGAGGATTGTTAGACCACTCTAAAAATGTAATAAGTCATTCCTTATATAATTACAGATTCCACTATGATCCACATTGCATGGCATCCACGTTAAGGGTCTACAAGCAATTTAATTCTAGCAGTATGATAATTTATAAGTGCTTGACTTTACAACTTCTAAAATCAAGGGATCATAAAGTCTATTCTGAATGTTTTTGCAGCAGACATCTTCTGCAGTCAAAACTGGAAAGCTGTGTATAAGAGCAGTGCCTACTCTCAGGATCACAGATCAGTTGAGGTCTGCAGAGACCTGTCAATATCATCTAGTCCAACTCCCATGCTTAAGCAGGGTCAACTAGAGCAGTTTGCCCTGGACCATGTCCAGTTGGGCCTTGAATATCTCTACTGATGGTGACTCCACAACCCCTCTGAGTGGCCTGTGCCAGTGTTTTACCACCCTCACCATACAAAAGTGTTTTGTGTTCCAATGGAATTTTGTGCATTTTAACTGGTGCCCATTGCCTCTTGCCCTGCCAGCAGGTAGCCCATTGCCCGTGTTGTCAGGTGTTTATACACACAAAGATGCTCCTGAGCTTTCTTTTCTCCAGGCTGAACAGTTCCAGCTCTCTCAGCCTTTCCTCATAGGAGAGATGCTCCAGTGCCTTAATCATCTTAGTGACTCTTCACTGGGCCCATTCCAATATCTCCATATACTCTCAGAAAAGACGAGTTCTGTGAGCACAGAGAAGTATGAAACTTGCACTCAGATATAGCCTGTGGTTATTACAAGTTTATCACAACTTTGAAGGGGGATTTATTTGGTTTTTCAGGGTGGAATAGGATTGGGTTGTTCCAAAGGGAGTGTTAAGGTTGGCTGGCACATCTTCAGGTTAGAATGAAAAGCACAGGATTTAAACACAGGGAAACCCAGCATTTAGTGGGAAAATTTTCACTGCCTTTTCAAGTTTCTCAGTGTTGTATTGTAACAAGTGAGCTCATCTTTCTCAGCGTGTCTACCTTGGGCATATTTCCATTGCAAATACAATAAAGGTGTGAACGTAATAGGAAACGGAAGCAATCCACTGTACTGCTGACAGTGAATTGCTTCTGTGCTTTAGTAGGTAGTGTGAGCATATTCAGGACAGAGCCACACTCAAATTTCTGTGTCTTCTGTTCTCCTCTGAGTGCTATAGAGATCTGCCTGATGGAGGCAGCTGTGCCTTCCTGAGGCTCCTGATGTTACTTACAGTGTAGAAGAACGCAATGTGTGGAAACAGGACACCTGCAAGCTGTTCAACATGCCTAGAAGTGACTAAGGGAAAAACCTGAAGCCTGAGAAAAGATGTTTTTTAAAAGGAGCTGTTTTAAAACTTTGCAGGAAAGAATCGAATACAGGAAGCAGTGCAAACCATTCATGTGGCAGTCCTGTGCAAGTAATACTGAGGAGAAATAGAATGCAGATCTTGGGTGCACTTCAGTATAACATAACTACCAGAGTTTTAAAAAGCAAAAGCAGCAAAATATCACCTACTATTGTGTTACCCAAGAAACACATGAACACATTACAAAAAGCATAGGTTGTAGCCTCAGTCTTTTTTATCTAGCACAATGGGTTTAATTACATGTGGTGAGGAAGACAGCTTGTTTCTGCAATAGGATGAGATTATGTTTTTGATCTTCTCAGGATGTCAACTTCTGTCATTTTTTAGCAATTCAAGAACTGGGGAAATACATCCCATCCAAACTATACCTCAGATCACAGATCATGTTTCTTCCTTGCAGCAGTAACAGAAACCCCTGAACATAAATATGAGGAGGAAAAGAGATAGAATTTAATATCTCGTTTGGTACTGTTCTCAGTTCTCCAGAGGAGATGGTATGATTTTGTATAGCTTCTCTGTATCCACTTTTAAACAGGTTAGTCAGGTGTAATGCCACACCATCTTCAAACAGCAGTATCTTAGTGACTTGGGTAAGCCTGGGCATGGGTGTATGTTTGTTTTTTCAACTGGGATGCATCTTGTCATTGCAACTGGAAAAGCACACACATGTATTCAGATGCAAATTCCTTCTCTTTGCACACTTTGTTCCCATTATCATCAGTGAGATGCACCTGTCCCTACGAATCAGGTTTATCAATCTGGATTCTAATGTCCTATCTTTCCAGAGAGCCCTTCCATGCCCCTTACACATTGGTGAATCCTTCATGCTCACTTTAATCTTTTCTGAATAGGAACCATCACCTGCTAAGAAGGCAGGCTGTTTCCAGGGAACCCAGATGGTACAGCGCTCAGCTCCTTAGAAATGTGGGGTGAAAAGGTTGGAAGGAGCAGGCTCCACTCTTAAGCCACCTGGCACAAACCTCCTATGATGAAATAGGACTTGCCAGTTAGTAAGCACAGCTAGACTGGTGGTTTTTGCCAGTACAAATGCTTCTGTCCTTAGGATGCCCAGAACACACAGCTTGTAGACAAAGCAGCAACCACACAAATTTCATCACACTGGATAGCTGCCCAAGGAGTCCTGTTCTGTGCTGGCAGGGCAGCTTGTGGAGAGCCAAAGCATCTGTCTATTCTGGACCATCGTTCACAGCACTTTGAGCTACCATGACTTTAATCCTAGC
Organism: Manacus candei; assembly: GCF_025592945.1. Taxonomy (NCBI): domain Eukaryota; kingdom Metazoa; phylum Chordata; class Aves; order Passeriformes; family Pipridae; genus Manacus; species Manacus candei. Next base: position 4,373,237 of record NW_026138143.1, read on the forward strand.
TTGTAGAATCATAAGACTATGAAGAAAAAAATATCAGTTTTCATTACAAAAAAAGGGTATTTGGCCCTGTAGTAGCTGGGAAATGTTTAAGAGTTTGACACACTCAGTAAGCTCTGATGCCAAGAGGCAAACTCAGTCTCCACCCTGCAATTGAATGGGGAAAACAAAAAACTAAAATTGGATGTTTAAGTGTTCTTCATGCTTTTGTTAGTTACTAGAAGTGCATTTTAATTTAACTTTACATAAGCACATTTGGTAGTGAAAATGAAAACATCAGAGTTCAGGTCAGCTGGCACCATGCCTTTCCCAAAGCCTCCTTCTTGTGCCATGCCTGTCCTGCACTTTCTTTCTAGTTCCTTAGTCTTTGGCACAGTGTTTTTTCCATTCTCATGTCAATTTTTCCACCTCTTTGAGGAGTGACTCCAGGACTCACACACGCTCCATCCTTTCCCTCTCTATTCCTGCAGCTGCTGTAGATCATTCTCATTCAGGTTCTTATGAGTCTGTTTACTGATTGAATCAAAAACAGAATCAGGAATTATGCAGGCATTTGCTAAAATTACACTTTTTTGCATTTTCCACTGAAGCACACACAGTTAGTCCTGTTTTCAAAGGTTTCTTCAAGATTTTAAACTCCCCTGCTCTGAATTATTTTCTCATTTACAAGAGAGAATTTAGAGCAGCAGCAGAGAAGTAACAGGACTATACTACTAAACTAACCCGTGTCCTTCCTTACAGATCTCATACGAGGATGTGGATCGCCTGAAGGGATTAGCTGTGATTGAGAACATGAGGGTGCCCCACTTTTTGCAAGACCATGCCCGGTATATGGAGCACTTGGAAAAGATCATGGAAGTCAATGAACTGACTGATGAGGAGCTCCAGGATCTCATAAATTAACAGTAGTAGCCCACCTTTCACTTACATTGTGAGGAGGTAGAATCAATCTTCCCTGACCTTGCAAAAATGGACTTACGAGGAGTGGGAGGGAAGGGTGGCCAGAATATGTGGAATTCAGGAAAAGCTCCGTTATGTTCCTTTTGCATCGTGATTGTATACTGATTAGTTTTTAAAGGGACTGTGCATTTTTTTTTAAATTTGGCTTAGAAATTCCTCTGCAGTGATCTGTCCAATCATTTATTCTATTTTGTATGCTAGTTATAGTGTTTGGTGCTGTCTCTTGTAATATACTGTCTTTTCCCACCCAGGTTTAGAGGTGGAAGAAAGGAGAAGGAAGAGAAATTCCCCTTTAGTTCACTTGTGTTTGCCTTATCTTTGGTCATAGCTTTCACAGTTCATAGAACAACCTACAGCAGTTCTATTGCTGCATTGTTGTCTGCATTACTTTCCCATTTAGTCGTCATTGCAATGAAAACAGAAAGTTTAAAAACGGTGCACAGAAGCAGGTCTTTGTGCCACAGGATCAGAGCTCTGTAATGTTATAAAACATTTTGGAGTTTTTTTGGTGAAAGAATAAGCGTTTTAAAAAGAGAAAAAAGATAGGTATTGCTGTTTCAATGGCTGTAAGCAAGTAGCAAAGTTATTTCCCTTTATTCCCTCAAAAAGATACACTGTTCCACATCTTTATCTGTAAAGTACATGTTTCAGGAAGCTAAATTCTGGAAAGGGTCTGCCTCCTCTGAGGACAAGCATAGCATGTCTAGGAAGTTCAACATGGGAGTGTTTTGGAAGAAGAATCAAGCAGAACTGTGATTTCATGGCTTATGTGTTCTAAATAAATTCAGGAACACAGGGCCATGTTTCAGGATGGTGGGCAACATTTACTTTTTCTCTGGGTCACCTGAGCCTACAGAGGATCAATTCGTATTTTTGAGCAGTACCTCCATGCTACAGCAAGCTTGAGCTTGCAGAGCTTGTTCAAGAAACAAGATGTGACAGGGGGAGGAAAAGAAGACTCATAAGTGCCCTATTCCTGTGTTCCAACAGAAGTGCTGCACCACTCTGAAGCAACTTTACCTCTGTGTTAACTCTCGGTGCTATATCCAGGACCAAGAAGAGAAAGCTCCTTACTGTAAGGCTTTCTCTAGTCACATGATAAATAGCTTAGATGATGCAGGAGGTCTTACTACATAAACTACATTTTCTGATTCCAGAGTATTATGGAATTGTTGAGGCAAATTGAGTTTTGCACCTCTAAGTATTCTGACAAAGGGTTTTGTTTTAGTAGACAGCATTTTACCAGGGCTCCTCTGAATTCCCAGGAAGCAGCTGTGGGAGGAGAGGCTGGGCAGGAACTACTGGGAGTCTTGGACAGGGCTTCTGCCCTTTTTTTCCTTCTGCCTTGGCTCACTGGTAAGAGGTCTGGCATGGGATAAGGTGAGCAGATGGAGCCAAGGTTTCCTCTATGCCACATTTGCATGGACCTGAGCCATGGTATCCTGTTCTTTAAAGAAACAAATGGAATAACCCTCCTGCCTTATTTTACACCCAGGACATTACCAGCCATGACAGTAAAATCTTGAGAACACATTTTCTGATCTATAGGAAAATCTGTGAGGAAAAGCTCTCAGTTGGCTAAGAGGTCTGAAGATTTATGAATAATCCTGTAAAGGTAGCTGCCTTTCAAATACTATTGTAGGTGTGTTTGTAGTGGCTGGCTGGCTGACTGCTGCAAAAAAAGAAAATGCATTCAATGATCATAGATTTACTAAATTTAGTTATTTTCAAGTCAGGGCTCAAGAACTGCTTGCAGCAGCCTTAATTTTGTGTTGTCAGTATTGTTCAGCAGCTGAAAGCCTTTCAGCCTCTGTATTCTGAAATAAAAGCCCTATTTTCTCTCTTCCTCTCCTTCAGGCTGTCTAGTTTGATCACTGGTGACTTTGCCTGCCCAGCTTTGTTTTAGAGCTGTGCAGAGTAGAAACTGTGTTGCAGCAGCCTGACAGGACCCATTAGCACACCCACCTGCTCCAGGTTTTGGCTCCTTTGCCAGAAACAGCAAGAAAGCCCCACGTGGCTGAAGTTGAGCCAAAGATTGCAGTCAAAAGCTGTCTTTGGAGTAAACTGGGCAGAGATGATTTGAGCTACACCATGGAAGAATCTGGCTCACTTTTCTGACCCAGAGTTATGCAAAAGAGACAGTCCTTTATGAAAGGGACAATTTTGAACTGATTTTATTCTTACAGGAGAGATCCCTGCCTTCCTCCAGTGACTTCTACATAAGCAAAGTGCTTTTCCTCCTCCTGCAGTAGCGGTGTCTTATAATCTAAGTGCACATGCATACTGTGTTCTCAAAACCAGGAGGCTGTACTAGTCACCCTACTTTGCCACAAAATGCCATTCCTACAGCCCTTTGTCCAACAGCCGCTTGACTCCTTTACCACTCTGTAGCCCTAAACACTACTACAGGCCTTTTTTGCTTTACTTGAAGACTAGCATCATCTTTCTTTCAAAGCAGTGGGTGCCATTAAACTTCCATTCTTCATTTTTCTAGAAATAGATTTGCCTGGTGCAAGTTTGAAGTCTGGAAGTGGTCAAGATCAATATGTAGCAATAGGTGAAGCTGTCAGCTTCTGTTTTCAGCATCAGATTTGTAGGTACTCCTTTGTAAAAGTGTTTCAAATTTTGAAGTGTAGCTTTTGTAAATTTTTCTGAATTTTTGTTTTTCACTGTGAAGAGGCTGGTTACTAAGTTGTGATACCGGAGTTCTGTGATAGAGTGTGTGGACAGCAGTGCACGAGAGCTCATGTCACTATATAGTTCCATGATGTCAATGATGTGTCGACAGCCTTTCCTAGAGGTCTGGCTTGGTTGCTTTGCTGTGTATCTACATTATTCCTGTAGAGAAACCTGGTCAACATTGGAAAAGCCTCTCAGTTTCACCATACCAATTTTAAAAGGCATTTTATACAACTTTTACAAATAAAGAAAAATGAAAGAATGACTGAGAGATAAGAGTACTGAAGTGTTATATTTTGTTGTGTGAGAGTGTTACCCTCTTCCAATGGCCTCGGCTGTATTGCAAATTGGACATTCCAAGCTGTGCATGGAAGAGATGCCTTTCTGTTCATTTAAAAGTGTCTTAATAATATTCATAATATATTAACACCATTTTTTTTCAGTGTGCATTTTAAAATGAGATCGTGTATCTTTACTATAGACAAGGGAGAATCTGTTTTGGCTTTGCTGAACAATTACAGACTTCTCACAACTGAAAGTCTATATTAGATTAAATCCAGAAAATCTGGATATTGAATTTTAAACCCATTCATTTACATTGATTCAATAATGAAAAGATGTCATCAGAATTATCTTTCAAGGCATAGCCATAACCTTCCCATTAAAATTGTCTAAATTAATTTCTTATGGTGCTGCTGAAATATTTTGTATCTTCCCAAATCATATAGTGCCTCTTAGACATTTTAAGCGTCTTTTCCTGAGGTTTCTAAGGACCAACAGGGTGAAGTACAGCATTATTTCAGCTCTTTGGATAACGAAGAAATTGAGGCTGAAGTTAGAACTACACTGGCCAGCATGTGAAGCAGGAAAGAACATAGATAGAGACCACACAGATAGGGCTTACATGAGTGAGAAGGATTGGGTTGAATCAGGAGGGTTTTGAAAAGAAAAAAATTACTAACAAAACTCAGTGGTGGGAGAAATGCAACCAGTGGACGGGAGTGGTTGGCTCCAGGCCAGAGCACACTGGTCGTGCTGCTGGGCAGACACCTCCCCGCAGGGACCTTCTCCACTGGCACATGTGATGCTGGGGGGCTTTGGAGAAAAAGCAGAGGGCACATGCCAACACCAACACCCTGCACAGCTACTCTGATACAGCAGAGCTGGGCTCATGTCCAGGTCCTGACCCAGCAATGCCCAGAAAATGGTGATTGGAAGGTCTCACATATACACATTAGGGCCTGATTTCCATCCTGTGCCGCATCCCAAACAAGAGACTTGTCAGGCTGTTTCCTCCAGCTTACTGGCTTATTTCTCCTGTTTGACTTTTGTCCTGGACTCTAGCACTCATCCTTCAGGCTGTGTTTTTTTTAATCTTAGTCCTTCACCTTCCTTCTTGTATATCCTGAAGGAATACATTCACTACCAAATCATGCAGCTCTGAGCCTAGAATGTAAGTCAATTTACTCCCATCCACCAAAAAATCCACAGGTGATCTGTGAGTCTACCTCTTCCCCTTCCTCTCCTGGCACTATTGTAAAGCTGAGGTCCTCTGTAATTCTGATTTTCCTTTACAGATTTCAGCAAAGAAGCTTTTCCAGGTTAGGGCAAGATTTATCACCAAGCACATAGGACCATGTGGAGAAGCCTCCAGCTGTTGATTCACTCCGCCATCTGCTCCCTCATCTCCATCCCTCTGTCTTTCCCAGCCTCTCAGTCCCACCCTCTTCCAGCTCTCAGCATCCTTGGTCAGACATTTCTCCACCCTTCTCCTTAGGACCCTCCATGTTGCAGCTATGTCCTAGACATGAATCACTTCAGGGAACCCCCATGCCATTCTCGCCTGTTTGTTGCCATGCTCCTGCTATCCCCTTACGCCCCATTTGCAATCTCTCACGTATCTCCTCTACTCGCCCTGATTCTTTGAGGCACCTGCACAGGTCCTCAGCTGTAGCAAGACCAAAAAAAACCCCTTTTCCTTCTGTTTTGAAGCGAAAAAGGTGGTTAAGTGTAGCTCTGCTCGCACATTTCCAGTCTGGAGCCCTGACAGTTACATCACTACCTTCCTGCTGCAGAGAGAAAGGAGCCTGCTGGGACAGGCTGATTTCTGAGCATAAAGCAAAGCATGCTGCTACAAGCAGGGGTACAACTCTCCCTACCCCAGAGGTGACAGACAGGGAAAAGCACTGTGTGTATCAGCTGACCAGTACTGCCACCCTTTGGGTCTCCACATATGCCTCCATACATCCCCCCAGGCACAGGTCAGAAGGCAGGGAGGAAACCTAGCAAAAATGCATCTCCCTCCAGCACCTTCTTGACCCAAGGGAGCACTTGGGTGGATGAGGACAGAGTGAGAGGTCCCTTTAAAGCAGCTGGGAAAGCCTCATGTGCAAAGAGGAAGAGTGACAGGACCACAAAATTGCTAGGAACAGGAGTAATAGTCCTACAGTTGAGGGAATCAGGTTAAGGTGCCCCCAAATAAGACTATGCAAGAGAACTGAGGTGCCCAGCCAGGCACACATGTGAGTGATCTTCGAGGGAGCAGGCTAACTTCAAGCAATAAGAACAGGAGGAGGTAAAGTAACCATCTAGCTGTAAGGCAGTCCCTCTCATCTACCACTGTGCCAAGCAATTAAGGAGGTCTCAAGCAATGGTCTGGAGAAGGAAGAGCTTTCCTGAAGGTCATTCCCTAAAAACCAGTGGGAAAGTGCTCTGAGAGCCTGGTGCTGGTGCTCCTTGTGTCTTCACACAAAGTTTGAGCAACACTGCAATTCAAGTCTGTGCACATTCCATTTCTTTTTCTTTTTAAAAGAAGCCTTTCACACAGCTGATAAAGAGATAACACTTGGACATCCCTCAGTCTGGGAACATATCACACAGGGTTATGAAATGGCCAGAAAGACAGGTCATCAAAGGGTCATCCACCCACAATATTTCCTAAGTGAACACACTTAGTAAGTCCGGAGTAAGTCCTTTTAGCTACTTTGATTTTACACTGGAGCTTTCTTACTTCCAGATAATGGAGGTAGAAGTTACTTAAGGCTTAAAAACCAAAAAAAACAGTAAGCAGATGAGGGCTCCATCTGCAATTGTGGTTGTGTCCTGCTCTGCAGAATATGCGACACAACCCCGAACAGCTGATTGGTGACAGTGAGAGCCGTGCAGCCTGCTGGCAAGACCCTCAAGTCACCCTGAGAGCAGCAAGTTCACACGGACTCACTGCTCCATGTCTTCCGGGGATAAAAAAAGCTGTTGCAGGCTGTGTTTCCCACGAGAGCCCTTATTCACAGTCAGTGTAACTCCTCACATGGGGAAGAACTTTGTGTTTTCCTTTGGAAACACAAATGAATGTAAGCCTCCTTCCTACAAAGCTTTTCCCATCTAGAAACTCTGTATGAAACTGTGAAATCCGAAAGGTAAGTCAGAAGCCAGGAAATGCCTTCATGGTTTTGCCTTGCTTCCTGCAGCTATCAAAATGCTCATAAGCTAAATATGGGACATTTTCTCCTAATTTCTGAGTGTTTGAATTTATGACCCTAAGTGCTCCCAGGGAACATCAGCTGCTGTCCTGGGAGCTTTGCTTCCCATCACATTCGTGGCCAGCATGCTCCTTCGACACAGCAGTTTTAAAATCAAAAATCAACTCAATCTCAGAAGGCAGCATTTAGATATCTAGGAAAACCATGAAATCCCCTGGGCTGACCCATTTCTGTCATTTTCTAGAAACACTGAGTACTGACTCATGAAGGCTCAAGAGTGCCAAAACCAAGGTTGGTTACCTTGTACGATCAAGCTTCCATTCACTGCTGCCACAACATGGTTTTGAAAGTTCATCTCCAGGACATTTATTTAGTTGTCTTTGTTCCTCAGAGGTTTTTAGCAGCTCTCCAAATTGTTCCTCCTGTATTATACGTCCATTTTTTTAGATGGCTTGCAACACTGCAGTGCAACAACACTGCAAAGCCAAGTGACCAAATGGACACTTGCCAAATAAGTTCTAAAAAGCCCCCAGGACAAACCAGAGGCTTTGCCATGAAGCAAAGAGGTCAGAGCAAACAGGAAAGGAGAATAATTTAACTGATAATATTTTAATAGCCTTCATTGTGAGCAGCAAAGAGGCCAAACAACTAGACATGCCCCCCTCAGGTACTGCTTTAACCTTTTATTCCAGAAGATGCTAAAAGGCAGAAACTCACCTGTGCCCTTCTAGGAGGCACCTCTGCAGCCAGGAGGAGGAGAGAGGTCCCCTGCAGAAGCCATGGCTGCAAGGTCTCACCAACCACAGCCTCCACAGGGACCATGTGCTGTGTGTCAGCTGTCACCATGTCACCTGGCCAGGGGAGGTCTGAGGCCGGCATGTGACAGGAGGAGATAAGAGGCAGCGCTTCCTTGTAAGGAAGTGGCCAGGCTCCACGTGCAATGGGCAAAGAAGAGCTCCACCGAACTTCACTGTGCACAGGCGAGATAAATTACCTTAAGAAAAGTTAAACCTGGACCAAATCAGGCTGCAGCCATTAGTGACATTACTTATGAAACAGGACCCAGCCTCACAAAATTTTGGTACCTGAGGGAACCCCAAAACGTGTAAGGTGTAGAGCCTGTATCTGGCCTTTTGCAGGAAAGGCTCACTGGTTCTGTGCCACCTCCTTTGTTGATGCCTGCCTTGGCACTGCCTGGGCAACAAAGCCACAGAAATCTAGGCCAGCTTAGCTTCTATTAGAAACATCTTGAAATAAAATTGCTATTTGGGTTTGTGCCTGCAGTTGCAGGAGAAAGACAGCCACCACTTCAGTTTCTGAACAACTATAACATGACAGATGTTCTTGGGAACTCCAATATCCATCCAGTGAGAGTTTCTTGGGCAATATGGTGCTGCTCAATTTAAGGGCAGCAAAATTGTGCCTGATTGAAAAGGACAAAGCAGCAGCAAGAATCCAGAACAAAAGCTAGAGCCAAGATCTCCCACTGGCTTCTTTAATGATCAGAGACAAATGCCTGCACCACCCATTTTCAACAGGGAATGTCAAGCAACTAAAGATGTATTTTTGGTCTGATGCTCTGAGCTTTTAGTCATTCACTTAACCTCTTGAAATGTCCATGAAAACTCCCTCAGTCTGAGAGTCACCTTGAGACTATTCCACCTCGTTCTGGGTTTAGTTTTGCATGTAGACAGAAAAGCCTTTCAACTGTGTGTGTTTGTATGGGAATGTATTTAGTTGTTGAGAAATGAGTTGTTTATTATGGTTATTGAGTTGTTAGAAACGAGATGATAACTCAAATGCTGCAAGATTATGATACTGTTTACTCTATACCCCTCAGTTACAACATCTCCTTTGTTCAGGCATCGCTGTCAGGAGTAATTTTCCCTTTATAAATCAATGAGTCACGCCAGAGAACTTTCCTTGCTGCTCAGCAGCAAAATGTGTGGTCATCTACAGCCCAGAGCAGAAAGTTAGTGGGCAGCTCAGCGCCTTTCACACTCAGCCCATTTCTCTTGCAGATGCTGAATTGCTTTTTCCAGTCCGAGTATGTTTCCCTTCTGGGTCACTAGAATTGTTTATTAATTGTTACTGAAAAAATTTATGTAGGTGGTATATTTAATGCTCCATTCCCAGTGCTGTTGTGGCAGGGTCCTGACTGAAGTGTCCCCAACCCAGGACTGAACCTCCTTGGAAGCAGATCCCATCCCTGCCATATGCATGATGACCATACACTGTATTTAGACTCCATGTCACGGTGACTGGACCGGGCTTATGCAGCAAGGAAAGGGATGCATAACTGCCTGGTCTTCCAGAGGGAGAAACTGAAAACCCAGAGCCCTGCTCAGAATGCCAACTCCTGGACAAAGACCCATGGTTACATCTCCTATCTGATGCCACTTGCAGGGCCAGAGGACAAGGGCTGTTCCTGCAAGAACCCTAAGAAGGAACAAGGAAGAGGGCACTGGAGAAGTGACCTCTGGCTATGCAGACGGACCAGTTGGTGGTTTCCCACCTGCTGAAGGCTAGTGTGGAGGAAGAAAACCCAACACTGAACACGGCACCAAACAAAAAGCCAAAGCCAAGCTCCAGGAAGCCATTCTGGGGCAAAATGACCCCACCAGGAGCATAAGGAGGGAGAAATGGAAGGATGAGAGGTGCTTACATGGAGGAGCGGTGTCTCTCCAGGTTGAGCCGGAGGGACCACTCAGGTCTCACTTCAGGTCATACAGGGACCAGCTCTGGCAGCTTTTGCAAGGCATTTGCAAGCTGCCAAGAATTTCCACTGTGTCTCTCTTTTTGGGGCTTCTCTTAATTACCTCAATTTACAAAGAGGCAAAGGAAAATAACCATCACACCTGCCTCACCCTCACAGCCAAGCCCTGCTCAGCTGTATTTTAGCAAAGATCCTCTACAGTATTAAAAGTACACTTTATTTTCTGTACAATTCCCATCCAAATCTCCAGGTGTGGAAATGTCCACTGTGTCCCCAGAAAAAGTTGCAGTTTGCTGCCATGAGACACTGTCCACAATTGTCCAGGAGGGGCACAGAGCCAGGCCCACCAAAAACAAGTGCTGATGCTTTCTAAGCGCAGGGAGGAACGCAGGAAGGAGGGAGAGGGAAAGCCAGTCCTGCTCTGCCACAGAGCCGTGAGTGACCAGAGCTTTTGACTGCTCCCTGGGTAGCAGAAGAAGCACCCTCAAGTTCACGTCATCGTTCGTGCTTAGTGTGGGAGTCGTTCCGTTCAACCGTCACCCCATTCCCATTCCGTGTCACCTCCTTCCTGTTCCAGTCCTTTTCCAGGTAAAATTCAGCGAGCACTGGGCAGTGGTCTGAAGCCACCCCGCCCCAGGACCAGTTATCGGGGATCCATGGGTTTGTAAGCCCTTCTCTCACAACAGCCCAGTGACCTGCATCAAAAAGAATCAGAGAAAAAGGTAAGTAATACTGCCCAAATTTGACACAAACTGCTAACCTAACTAAAGGTTACACAACCTCACTAAAAAGCAACTATACCTGTGAAAACCTTTTTCAAGCTCCGACTGATCCAGATGTTGTCCAGCGACTTGGACCCTTGTGGGTTCTTTGTGCTGATGTTAGTGAAGGTGCTGGAAGGGACCAGGTGATGGAACTTCTCCTTCCTCAGGATGTCATGGTCACTGCTGTCTGGGGCCTGGTTAAAATCTCCGAGGATGATTACATCTTTTTCTCCTAGAAAACAGAAAAATAGAAAAGAATGGGAGGAATGGACATCCATCACTGAAGTACAAGAGGGAGAGGGGAAAAATGGGAGGAGGTAAAATACAAATACTGAATAGCAAAGCTGACTGTACTCTGAACTCCTGAAAGAAATGCTGTCTAAAGCCTTTTTCACTGGCTATTTAGTCATGGTCATTCTCTTCATGACAATAAAACCAACCAGTACATGTTTGATGCTTGTTTTTAAATACAATCTAATTTATATTGGTGCCTTTTGCTTGCTATTCACTGATAGAGACAAACTCAAAGACAAGCAGTTCTTATCTTAGAGGATTTTAGGAATCTGCGACTTTGTAAGCTTCTTTTTTTTTTCCCCTGCAAGAAATACAAATTTGCTTTAACTTGACTTGACATTGTCTTTTTACAGATTTTCTGTAAAAGTCAAGGACACTTTTGTGGGGAACCCAGGAAGACACAGCCTCATGCTGATATATATCAGAGTCTCAAAAGTGCAATGCTCATTCTAACCTCTGCATTTGAGAAATCCCAAGGAATAAGACCGAGGAGTAGCCTGCAAGCCTGATGGCAGAAGGTAAGTTGAGAAACTACCCAGACACTCCCTGACTACAGCAGCTTTCCTTTGCCTGGCTGACTGAAGGGATACTGCTCAACTCAGAATACTTCAGATTTTTGCCTAGAGTTGAATTTTCAAAGAAACACAAGCGATGACTCAAAATGCTTGTCAAAGAATCCTGTCTTCACGTGAACAGAAAATTATTTCAGTTACATTGTATTTCCAACCCGAATGAGTGAAAAAAAAAAAACTCTGGATCCTAATTTCATATCCACAATTTGTGCTTTCCTAGTTCTACAGATGTGGATGCAGACATCCCAGCTGTGCACTGGGGTAAGATGACAATGCCCACGGCTCAGTGCCCATCTCAAACCACTGCCAGAAACATCTGAGAAGACAAACTGAAGAATGCTGACAGCTGATAGAGATGCTTCTGCGTTACAACTTGGTACTGGAAAAGTTGAGAAAGATGCTAAAAAGGAGGCACAAATGCACAAAAAAATTATCCCAAAGATGACTTCAGAAAACAAAACTGTGAGAGTCTATAAGCTTTTTCCTTCCTGGGATTGGAGTGTGGGAGGTGGTGGGGTGGACAGACAGATTGATCTACCATACTTAGTGCTCTTGGATGAACCTCATTTTGTGCTATTGCTGTAGAAGTCACTATCCAGGAGAGGGAGCACAAGCTCAACAACAAAATCTATTCCACTCCTGCCTTGCACTGCAAGAAAGATGAATTGGGAAAGGGCACAAAAGCAGCAAGACTGATGACATATGACTTACAAATACTTCAAAACATGCTGTTTGCTAAGATGCAGGGGGGGGATGGTGAAAATATTTGTGATTTCTCTACCCTTTGCAAGTCACAAATCATACTGTAAATAACATGAAGCTTAAATATTATTCTATAAAGTTTTTGGGACAGCAGTCTTCCCATCTTTGAAAGAAATAAAAAAACTGAATCTCAACCTGAGTTGTTTTAAGCTCCACCAGAACTTAAAAGAAAAATCAGTGCTTGCGTAATGGGAGAACAGTGCTTGCTGTGAGCTGGTGGTATTGCATGCCTCTCATCACAAAGATCTCTTGCTTGGCAGGACCAGGAAGCTGGAAATGCAACTGCACCATCTTGGTCCTTCAGTACTAACACTTGCTTAACGGCCCAGGCAGCACTCAGCTCCTTCCCTGCTTTTAGCTTGGCCCTATAAGTGGGAAAGGGCCATTATGGAAACCTCTGGAGCACATCCTTTGGGGGGTGGTGTTTAAAAATGACAGAGAGGCAGGGATCTTAACAGCAGTATCTTGATTATGCACAAAACTATTCTATTCTATACTACTTACACTTGTTTTAGCAAATCTTCAAGCCTATTTCCCTCACATGAAAAATCTATTAAAAAACCCACCATACTTGCAAGTGAAAATTTTAACTGACTACTCCATTCTGCACAGTTCAGAAACAGCAGAGGCTAAAAGATCCAGCACCTGGATGTGTGCTCGGAAGGAGGTAAGAAGTCAGCCTGCAGCTAACTGCTCAGGGAGGGAATCACTATATTCTTCACCCATTTAAGCTTTTGCATGCAGAATAACTAAGCATAAAATCGTTACGCAGTGTGAAGTTGACAGAAGGAATAGGCTGGTGCATGTTAAAGAGGCTGGAACCAAATTTGCCACCGGGGAGAGAAAGGATTGCTTCTGGCCCCCTCTCTCAGGAGCTTCTGGGACTCCCCAGATTGCAAATCAATGGGGAATATATCAGGTAGCCTGTGCTAAGCAAGGAAGAGCAAGAAACAGCAATTTTCTAGACAACCACCAACTTCATTTCCCCCTGTCCTGGCTCGCTCTCAGCCTTGCTCCTACCTCTGCCAGCTCCTGCGACAGCAACATCAATGCACACCAGCACTGAGGTTTCGTGTCTTGTCTGCCTCCCAAGATCCTGACAGACATCAAACAGCGGGAGGGAAGGAAGTGAACCCGCCTGGATCCTCCTGAGTGCGTGACTGCCCTTAACTGGACAGCCCTGGGTCTCTCAGCAGAGGTAGGGAGCAGAGCTGCACACAGTAGCTGCAGCTCTCAGGGGTCTCACAGATCAGCCTTTATGGCTCTCGGCCAAACTTAGCAAAAGTTCCAGAAGAAATCATGCCCTTGTTCATAACAAGGGATGATAACTGATCAAAAACTGCAGTCATGATATCCAGTGTTACAATGAGATGGGGGAAAAAAAGAAAATCAAGACAATGTTACTGGTGCTGTGCTGTGATTTTCCTCTTTTGGAGTTAATAAGTTTAAACCTGGCAGGACTTGATTCTCCTTCTCCTCAGGAGACAGAGGCTCCTCAGCCGATGCAATCTGGTTCCTCTCCTTCTACAACAGGACAGAGCAGAAGGTGCTCCGCTACCAAGCCATCTTTTGCTGCAAAAGCCACTGACACAGACTGTAATGTCCACAAGAACCCAGAGCCTCCATCTGTTGGATGTGGTGGCATACATCACGCAGCAGCCAGGCACGTGTCCCATTCATTACCTCTCACTGGTGCTCCCAAACACATTCAGACCCACTGGGCCCAAAACAAACATGTCCTTGTCAACAGAGAACTCCTCAGGTGAAGAAAACGTCTAGTCTGTTTGCAAATGCATCTTCAAACTCACTGAAGCACCAGTGAATTCTAGCAGTGCCTGCGGGTGGCTCTTGGCCAGCAAAGCAAAGCACTGCTTTAACTCAGCCCTGTGCCGCAGTGGCTGAGCTCTGGTGTGCCAATGCAATCAGCTGAGGGACTGACAGTGCCTGCAGAAAGTCTGCAGTCTTGAAATCTGCTTCCCTGCAGGAACCGTGAAACCCTCCTTTGCTTTGCTGCAATCCAAAGTGACACCTGTAGGACACTCTCCCTGATTTTTCCATGCCCTTAATGATTTCCCTCGTGAATTAAACAGACCCTTAAACCTCCAAATCCTTCCTAGAGAGAGTGAGATGCAGATGTTGAGAAGTATGTGATCGTAAACTGGCTGCTAAGCGGCTCCCTACTGCTTCTCAAAGGTCTTGTAAGCCTAGTGATGCATGGGTAACCCATGGAATATGGCCAAGCCATATGAGAGAAGATCACAGAATCATAGAATGGTTTGGGTTGGAAGGGACCTTAAAGATCATCTATTTCCAACCCCTCTGCCATGGGCAGGGACACCTTCCACTAGACCAGGTTCCTCGAAGCCCCATCCAGCCTGGCCTTGAACACTGCCAGGGATGAGGCACCCACAGCTTCTCTGGGCAACCTGTTCCTGTGCCTCATCACTCTCATAGTAAAGAATTTCTTCCTAATATCTAATCTAAATATCCTCTTTCAGTTTAAGGCCATTCTCCCTTGTCCTATCCCTACATGTCCTTGTAAAAAGTCTCCCTCCAGCTCTCTTGTAGGCACCCTCTAGGTACTGGAAGGCTACTATAAGGTCTCCCCAAAGTCTTCTCCAGACTGAACAACGACAGCTATCTCAGCCTTTCTTCATAGGAGAGATGCTCCAGCCCTCTGACTATCTTCATGGACCTCCTGTGGGCTTGGTCCAACAGCTCCACGTCCTTCCCCTGTTGGGGGTCCCAGAGCTGGATGCACTGCTCCAGATGGGGTCATACAGGAGCAGAGTAGAGGGGTAGAATCACCTCCCTTGACCTGCTGGCCATGTGTCTTTTGATGTGATTGGCTTTCTGTTCTGCAAGCACACATTGCTGGCACATGTTCAGCTTCTCATCCACGTTCTTCTCCTCAGGACTGCTCTCAATCCATCCAATACCCTGAGCCCTGGGTCCAACCACTACATTCAGAATAGAACCTGTGTGTTGCCCATGCTCACCGCACTGAAGACGAACTTGTGGAATTCCTGAGAGAAGACAGAAGAGCTGCTGCAAAGAGTTAGCTACGAGCAGCCAACAGCCACTACGTCTCTCCAGCACCAATGAAGGAAAAGAAAGAGGGGGAAAAAGGAACCAGGACCCACTTGTCTAATGGAGAAATATGGGCACACTAGTGTTCTGCATTACAGGAGGCTGTGGATAGTAAACAGTAAACAACATTCCTCAGATGCTCACGTGCCTCCTCATAAGAAGAAAGGATAGTTAAACAGGCATCTGTTAGCAAAATGGGAACAGAAACTCAAATTTACTGCAGTACCCACAGACAAATAAGTTCTTATTACCCATATTTTATGGATTGATTTGGAAGAAATTGAAGGATGGCAGTAATTTTAAGCATGACATTCATTTTGGCAGGGTAATTCAGTACTTCAAAGTAACACATGTGCGTTCCCATTTGTTTAGGAAACCACACCTGCATCCCACAGGTTTGGAGGAATCTGAATCTCATTTTTTGTGAAAGACTAAGCCAAGAACAAGCTTGCTCCAGTAAGGTGCCTCCCATATGAAAATTAAAACATAAAGAGAATGCCAACAATCTAAATTTAGACGCAATGGAAGTGCAACTCAATTGACTTCAGAAGAGCTACACACTTATTTGTGTCTCAGTTCAGCCTTTGGGGATTAAACAAACAATCCTTTTGTTCACCTTCATCCTTTCCAATTTTAAAGTAAGTGGACAAATACTTTAATCAGTAGCACTTAAAATAGCTCTGACTGACTTCTGCAGCTCAAAAGGAACAACGATACAACACGCATGAAAACTGCAAATACCTGTGGTGTTATACAAGAGGGATATTAACACTTCCAAGTGACCAACCTTATTAAACTGGGCCAAGTTGAAAATCACGCATACAACCTTGCAACCCTTTCACATCTTTGTTAAGCAGTAAACAAAGGGCTAGATTTTTTTATTCCTATAACAAGATCAGCAACATCTGAAACATTTCGTTCTGCTTCATAGGAAACTGAATATAATTTGCAAGCTTCAAAGTAAGAAGCAAATTTGCAGAAACAAGGTAGAGAAATTCAACTGCTATTACATTGCTCAAGTTCAGATCTACATTCTGGTGTCATTCTTTTCTCATTAGTAGCTGCCTCCTGATTTACATTGGGTTTTCCAAAGAGCTTTCAATTATCCAAGAAGTAAATATATAAACCTACTTCTCTTGAGGGGGAAAAAAAAATAAGCTTTGTTCTGATATCAGGTAGGTGTCATTTCCACAAAGTATTTAAAATGGGGTCTCAACTCTGGTGTCCTTTTTTTCCTTTGGCAGAACTTGCTCTTACAGTAGCATAAAATCAGAAGGAACTTCATTTGAAAAAATGATGTCAAAGCCAGTAGGATTCCCTGTGCTGTTTGTGTTAATTAGGAAAGACTATAAGACAGGGAGAAAGAGAAAAGCACATTTGTCATGCTATGCATCATTCAAATACAAATGCGGGTAAAGACAATTGTGAGGCTGATGAGGATATTTGTGAAATGCTCACTGAAGTAGATTTTATTCTTTTTAAAATTCCTTTTAATTAGATAAACGCCAGTGTGCACGTGACAGCTGGCAGGAAAAAACCTGCCCTACCTTTCAGAGTCTCCTGCAAACTCTGTGCACAGGCTGCCAGTTTGTGGCTGTCATGGTTCTTCCCGGTATTCTCTCCCGCTGAGGATGGCAAGGCCAGGTGAAGGTTAACCACCGTTAGATCATTCATTCCAACCTGGGGGAGGAAGGAGGAGAAATCAATGCCGTGCGGACAGGGCACGGAAGGTCACAAAGCAAAACCATGTGCCTGCTCCCAGTACTTTCAGTAGTAAATTTGGAGGACTAGGACTCCCTCTGCTATGTATGTGGTGTGTTTTGGTGTGTCTTGTTTTGAGGAGGAAGGGGAGGGAGGCATTTTGCAGCTTTGTGTGCCTTAACCTGAAAGCCTCTCAGTTCTGGTGAAACTGGTTTGCATATGCAAACAGCTCCCTTCCACCACAGTTGCAGAAAGAAGTCAGCTGCTTATGAAAATCAGTTTATGTAAAACCAGTTATTAATAAGCTACAAATAATGTCATGGTCATTACAGGGGCTAATTACTACTGTCTTGTGATTAGCCCTAGTTCGTCACAGAGACTAACCAAGAAACTTAATGTACCTTGAAAGGAGCTGTTGGCTCTCTGCAATCTTCTTCTTACCTTCTGGGAATCACTTGGAACAAGTAATACTTACTCCTAATATTGACCTATTTGCATAATTATTTAATTACTAGTAATTTATTTATTCATAATTATTTGATCAATGCTTCTCTCAAAGCATCACCAGACATGTCAAATTGGATTCCTCCATCACAGCCTGTGCAGAGATGGGCTCCCTCTGCTTACATGTTTGCTTGAGCTTATGTACAAGAACTGTTTTCAAAACTGATGACATTGTTTTAGATGGGTTCAGCCTAGTGAAAAAGCTTTGTAATGGAAACTCTGCAGTATGATAGCAACATAAGACAGGCTAGCCCGAGTCTCTCTGCAGCACTGTGCCTTATACACACACACACACACACACACACACACACACATATATACATAATCTATCTCCATTCTCCCTGCACTTATCCCTCTTTGTGGCACTGACAAGAATAACAGCCTTGTGGCTGGCTGCTGCTGGACACACACCTCATTCTGCCTGTGTTAATTTGGTAAAAGACAAACAAGGTGACTGGTGACTTCTGTCACACTCTCAGTGGCTATGGATAGTATTGAGGATCCACTGACCCTCACATTCTCAAATGCTCCCTTGCAGCAGGGCTTGCTGCCACAGGAGCAAGGGAAAGGACTGACTGTGATGAACTACCATATGTCCACTAAGCACTTGTCCATAATCAAGCCATGGGACAGTGATGAGATAGGTTAGAGGCTCATGCAAATTATTATCTGTTAGAAGTCTCTTTTCATCTTACCCAAGTTCTTTCTAACAAAAGCTCTGCAAGGGTCAGCTGGCACAATGGCAGTTACCTTGAAATGTGCAAGATAGGGGTGAGGATATGAGTGCCTCCCGTTGCCGTTAGTCTGTGCGCTCTCCTGAGATGAGGCATCTTTCAGCTCAATGCCAGCTGTTGTATCCCAGAGGAAGCCAGAATATTCAACTCCCTGAAATTAAAAACCGAGAGACACAGAGATCAGGTGGAAACGCTTCTTTATCGCACCCCAGCCAAACCCCCCCACCAGATGTGGGAGGAACACTTCCTGGGCACCTCCACTGACTTCACCGAAAACTGAGCGTGCCAAGCTGAAACATGCATTGCTATGCTACTCACAGCCCCTCACACCTGCACGGTGGTAATTTTGGATACTCAGGTAATTTTAGCACTGCTCGGTCCTGCCAAGGATTTAATAATCTGTTTTATTTTATACAGGCAGGGCATGTTCAAGACCACCACAGGGGTGAAAGATGCTGCCTCTCATGTGTGTGTTCAGGCTGATGTGGTCCTTGTTTCCTCCTAGTCCAGGCAAAGCACCAGATTCCTCTGAGCACGGTCAATAATGAGGTAGTTCTTTACCCACAGGATTATTTTTCTAACCATGAGCTCAGTCTCACTGGGTGGCTGCTAGGGCTTGCAGTAGACAATGCTGCACACAGTTGTTCCTTCTCCACAGACCATATGCCATCTCACAGCCTTCTGTCGCCCGTAAGCTAAAAATACCTTGACCCCTTCAGTCTCTTGGCATGAAATCTGGTCTAGACCTCTCAGCCCTGTCAATCTTTGCTGTCTGTTTTCCAGTTTGAACATTTCACACTCAGCTCTGTGCTCCTTTCATCCTGCATGGGCTTTTTTTTTGATAATTTCATGATATGGAATTGGCATTTTCAGAAAGCTGCCTACCCTGGTCGCATCAGCAGCAGTACCTGATTCAAAGCCTCTCCTCCCCTCACCCAGACACCATTTTCCTTGGCACCATTCAAACCCACGTCCCTTAGCGAATCATAGTTAAATCCATCGGAAAAAAGAGTTTTCTCCATTTCAGCTGCAATAAAAAAGTGTTAACTGTTCCACTGACTTCCCAAGAGCCTTGAAAGTATTAAGGTTGGCTAAAATTCTTTGGCAGCTCCTTTGATAACTAACCCTTAAATACTGACAAAATTATTCCCCCAGTCAGAAGTCTAAGGTCTGAAAACTGCTACAGGAAAAGATGTGGAAGAATAAAACTGTTATCAACAGGTGTTTGCTATTTCCTGGCTCCAGTCTTCACATCAACATGGCAGTCAAAAGTCATTGCCTGGTTGAAGGCCAAATGCTCGGCGTATGTGGAAGCACGAGCCTGAAGCACCATCCAGTATTCTGCATTATTTAGCCCTGTAGAGCCTCCTGAGACTGATTTGTGCTGAAGATGCTCTGTTCGTGAGGTTACACCGTGTTACCTCATGGCATTGCATTTGTGTACGTGGTGTTCAAACCTGACTGGCTCATTAACTAGCCCAGTGTTAGAAGAGACTTTTTGGCTTATCAGAGGGTTCTCCAGCACAGTCAGATTTCTGTTAAAGCAGCTAAAAAGCAGAGTCAGTAGATAAAATTTCTATTCTTAGCTTGGCCATACATTTCTCTCATAATTTTGGGAACCATTCATCCTTATTTCCCTACCAGTAAACCGAGGTGGATGACAAGTTTTATTTACTCAGTCCATAGTCAAAACTGCCATTGTTATCTTTGGAAATACAGTTCAAGAAAGAACTGATGGAAGACTCTGGATTTAACATAGAAACTCTGAGACGTTTATTAATAATTCTTGGGAAAAGAAAAAAAGTGGAGGGAACAACTTTCACAGTTTTGCACAACTATTTATATTCAGTGTTTTAATGATCTGGCCTACCAAGAGATCCCAAAGGAAAACTCCAGCCAGGAATAAAAATTAAAATAAATAAAATAAAAAATGCCCTGGAGGGCATTTGCACTGTGCATTGCAATTAAGTGTGAATTGTATTAAACCTTGGACACATTCAGACCCTCCATGCCTGTCTGGTGGTAGCTACAGTCCAATCCTTGTGCTGCTCAGGTAGCGGGTTTTAGCTGGAGTTTGGTTTCTTGTTCCCCTTCAATCTTGGGTTTTACTCAGAAGGGCAAGAAAAAGAGGTGTGCCTCCCAAAAATCACCAGTGAACAGGGATGCAACCTGATTTGGAAAAGCCAAATTAAGGAAATGTGGATTCCAAGGAGAGTGGTTACAGGACACAACTGAAGCCACAGTAACAACAGTGCTCAGAATAGATCATTCCAGATCAAATAGCTTGTTCAAGACAGCCTCATGTACTGCAAGGCACCACTTGTTACATAACAGGTCTCCATTCCCTCTTTTACCCCACAACAACATCCCCACTCTGATGACTGCATCATGAAAATGACCCTGATCAGTAACAAAAGGCTTGAGCTCGAGGAGGACCTTCCTCTGAAAACTCATTAGCACCCTTAAAGGGAAAAAAAGAGACATTTCCTTTGGGAAACACTGCTTTTGGGCACTGTTAGTCACGTCCAGCCCAATGCAGCTATATCTTGAATATTGTCAAAAGTAGCAGGTGCAGCTGTCACCACCATATAAATTAGTACCTCTCTACTGTATATACACATATTTCCACAGCAGAAGACGCTGCAGGGAAAAGCACAGTGCAGCACGGTGCAGGTTTCAAATGGTGTCCACAGCATTTTTAACACCTGTACAAAGCACTCTGGAGAACGTAGGAGATAAAGTCTTCTAGGTGAGGACGGCAGGTTGCATGGCCCCTCTGCAGACTCTTCACTTGCAAACTAGGAAAATGGGGAGCCCTTACAAATGCCAGCCAGTGCAGCACCAGGGAACAACCTCAGGTGATCAGCACAAAAAAATTCACAAGTACTGCTGCCTACCAGGGGCAAAACTGAGGCCTCTTTCCTTGCCCTAATGTGTAGCCTTTCTTCTGTATTTCTGTACTACCTTTATCCACCATACCTCCCACAAACACACACACACCTTCCTCCTTAGAAGCACACCACAATTCTTCCAAAACATCAATCGCGACGTCAAATTGAAAGCTATAGGAACAGTCAGCATAAAAAACAAGAAATGCGAACCTTTCCAAAAAGGATTTGCAATGTGTGTTGCCTTAAACATCCAAAATACATCCTTGGTTAGAGGGAGAAAAGAAAGCAAAGCCAAAGTTCAGACTTAGGGATTAATGTACCTTGTGTAGCTGGCCTGAGGGTTTCTCGGAAACAACACCCTTCCAACATCCTCTAGGGCCCTTCCACTTGCGGATGTTTGGCAGCGTTGGCTGGTTCAGCTCCATACAAAACTAGAGAGAAAAGAAAGAGGAAAAAAAAATATCAGCTTCGTAGGGTTTTTAAAAAATTGAAAAATAAAGCATGTAATAAAGCATTGGTAAGAGGCACAGTGGAGCACAGGCTGTGCTCTTTGCCCTCCCTGAAGGCTCACAAAGGAGGTGGTCTGAGTCACATCCCAGGCTGACTCACCCCTGACTTGGAGATAAATAAAAATTAAAATAACTTATGGCAAATGCTGCGAGTAGAACGTTTCTCCCTCAGACCCTTTTTTTCCCCCCTCCAAAGCTACTTGTTTGATTGGAAACGGATTGCCTCTGTGCTGCTTCCAAAGATGTTGACTGCACCAAATCCCATCCCTGCCAGGGGCTTCAGGAACAGCTGCTGAATACTCCCAGGGGTCAGGAGGCCTCCACAGTGTGGCTGGCTCCACTCCAACAATGCAGCCACTGGCATGACACAAGAGGAAGGGTGTAGGCCAAGCTCAATAGCTGGTGTTTGGGGGCTAAGGTTCCTCTGACTTTATGCCAGGGACACGTGGTTGAGAACCTCCACGCATGAGGGAAGTGGCTGCACACTCGCACGCAGTTCCAGCACGTCCTTCTCACGCTCCCTAGAGGTTTTTGTCTTCCTGGTCACTGCTATACAACCATAGCACTCAGACACTGTTATGTGTCCAAGCACATGGTCAGAGCTTTAGAGGCTGCGCCCTAATACCCAACAGATCAGGGATACTGCAACAGTGGACACCGTGGAGAACCACTGAGCCCACCTGGGTAACATCCTGAGATTGATATATAAATAAATAAATAAATAAATATTAATAAAAACCACCCTGGAAAATCTGGAATCTGGAACTCACTGATGTGGACAATATGGAACACATTTTGCCAGGAGTTTCAAAATAAGGCTTAACAGGAGGAGTTAGAGTCCTTGGCAAAGCTGATGCTGGCTTCAGAAAGGCTCAGCCTGGAAGCTGGCAGGGATAGGCATCAATCAAACACCCTGGCTGTGCTGCAGGTTCTGGCTGTGTGGAAAGGGGATAGTTAAAAGTCATCACTGTGAAAGAGCAACAGGGACTTCCACTGTGCATCATTTTGTTCTGACATTGGAGAAACTGTGTGAAAATGCAGAGGCTTTCATAGTGAAAGAGGACCCTCAGACAAAATTTTGTATCCAAAATGTCCCTCCAGATCAAGCAGCAATTTAACAAAGAAGGATTTTCAAGGCAAACAATAACAGTGTATACACAGCAACTCTTTGCAGTGGAGCATGCCAAACGCAGTTTGAAGAGCTACAGAGATGCATAGATATAAGAGTTTCCTACATAGGTACCAGTAAAATGATGGAAAAGTTATTGTCATGTTTATTTTATGTTTTGATTCAAAAATGAAAAATAAAATCTTGCTCTTGCACTGACTGCCTTGGCTGCAAGTTCAGCATCCTGGAGGCTGAAGCTGTAAGCAGTGATTTTCAGATACACAAAACCCAGCCACTCTTTTTTGCCTCAGAAGGCCAAGCATCATGCAAAAACACGTGGTACACCTTTTAAAACAGTTTTCTGACACGTAGAAGTTGGCTGGGGCTTCTTATTCAAGATGCCGCACTAGCACATCACATGGTTGCCCGTTATGTACCTGCAGGTAGAGCTGGGGCTGGGTAGATTTATAAAACAAGGAAGCACACAGAGTGTTTGCACTTCCTGGGAACAGAGCC
Organism: Manacus candei; assembly: GCF_025592945.1. NCBI lineage: Eukaryota > Metazoa > Chordata > Aves > Passeriformes > Pipridae > Manacus > Manacus candei. The sequence continues at coordinate 4,396,513 of NW_026138143.1, forward strand.
TGGCTCTCAACTTATCACCAGGTGCTACCCCAACAAACACGATAAATCACAGCAGCAATAATTACTCATTCCTGGTGCCACCCTGATGTCTTTAAACAGGGTGAATTTTGTGAATGAGTTTCTTAACATTTAAATAACTTAAATCAGCAAAAAAAATATAGGAGTTCAAGTGTAACCTGACAAAAGAGTTAACTTATCTCTGAGTTGCAGCTGTCTAGAAAGTCCAGCCAGCACAAAGCATATAACACGGGTGAATAAATCCTACAGAAACCATCACTTTATTAAAAAGAGCATCTGCAGTCAACTAGTTGAATAGTTTGTTTCCTCCAGATTGATTTTTTTTAAGGCCTTGATTTAACTCTGTGCAAACAAAAAGATGACAAATAAGATTACATGGTTTGTCCAGAAAAAAAAGCCATCAGCCCATTCTGGGTACGGCTGCAGCAATGAAGAACTTGGCCTACAGCAGCTGACTTCAGTCTGTGCCCATTTTCCAGGGCTTACAGGCATACAGATTTTGAAGCTGTGACAGCATACTTGCTGAGGTCATGTTTTTTTGCTGAAGCGAGAAGGGTATTTTTCAAATCATGTTGTTCTGCCCGCAAAACCCAACATCAACCAACATTACGCTTTCCCTCATGCAGTAAAAATATACAGGCAAGCTCCTAGCCCACAATGGGAATGAAAAAAAAATGCCTTTTCTCTCTGCAAAACTAAGTTAGACCTATGCCAATCCCTTGGAGAAGCAGTTCTTCAAGTGGTAAAGAAAAATGAAAATTAAAATCTCAGTCAATAAGAACAACTTTTTTTTTTTATTTTACCCAAATCCTCTTAAGAAAAAAAGCTCTAGTTTTGTTTTTCTCTAGAGCCTTTCAGGCTGCAACTTTCATGAAATTTAATCAGCTTCTTCATAACATGCTACACATACCAAGTCAAAGCTCACACGCATACCATAAGACCAACAGTACCAGGGCTTGTTCTCTTATGCCCTGTATTACATCTACGCTCCAAGGCATACTCTAAGCAAAGAGCAGACTGTGCTCGTGAGAGGTCAACTCCCTTGTGTCAGGTACCTACCTGCCCATTGGATTCAATGATCTTAAAGGTCTTCTCCAACCCAAAATGAGTCTATGAGTCTATGATTGCCCCCATTTGGCATGCAAGGTGCCAACAAGGGCCACCACTCCAGGAACTGGGACAAGCTCCATTGCCTTTGCTTATTGGATATACATCACTTTCCTAAGAAGACAGTTTCCAAAGACATAATTGTTCTTTGTCCACCCTGATAAACAGCTGGCACCCGTTCCTCCCAGCCTGTCCAGAAGCAGAGACAGGTACAGTAAAGAACTTATGACTGATATTGGAAAAGAACAGAGGGCAGCTGGAGAAGCTGAAGAAATGCACATTTGAGGAGGGATTGGAGAGGTGAAGGCAAGGGGTCTTGGATGAATTTGGGAGTGCATAAAAGAACATATGCTGGGCTGGCACGTGCTGGAGATTATGAGGAAGTTACAGACTCCCTAACACACCTACCTGCCTCCCCAGGACACTGCAAACACTGCCAACAAAAGCATCTAATTTGTGCATAAAGTTAGATCTCTTCAGGTGCAGGAACTCTGCCCACTAGGAGAGCTGCCAGCAAGCACCCAGCAGTAGCCCATAAGCAGTTCTCACCACCCCTTCTTCAGGATGCTCTGGTTACTCTGTGTTTCATTTTGGGGTGCTATTTATGCATCCAGTTCCATTTCTGCAGCAGCACCATCCTTGACAGATGATGACACCACTCCACATCTTTGCCTGACAAGCATTACTCCTGTAATACCAGCTCTTGGGACCACCCTGAGCCAGCAACTTCCCTTTTGCTCAAAAAGAAGATGGACTACTCCTAAACTCTGAGGAATCTAAATGTGACCCAGGAAAACAATGTCTTGGGGTTTAATAATAATTTCAGACTTGGAATAAGCACGGAGGCTATGAGAAGAGTAAGGAGAGAAGGAGCAGTGAGGAAGAGATTCCGGGGTGAGCCTATTGTTATGACACTGTGCATCCTCGTGCAGTAATCATCACCTGAACTTCAGAAAGGCACTCAAAGAAATTAAACGCCCATTTTGGTTAATTACCACAGAAGCTTTCAGGCCAAAAAGGGCACTGCAGCTAAGGTAAAAAACCTGCTTCACCAAAGCAAAGGTGATTTTCATTCCTCTTAATGAAGAAGAGAGATGAGAACTAGGAAATAAATATTCCTTTCAAAATGACACATATACACAGTTACTTTTCTTTTAGCAAGCACTAGAGGGAGCAGCTTTAATGAGTACCAGAGGGAGTAAGAGACTTGTATCAATTCCTTATCATCTCAGCTACGTGGAGGTGTCATATTAGTAAAGATTTCCCCATCAACATGGAGAAAAAAATTTGGAGTTCAAGGTAAGGGCTGTTCCATGCTACAGAGCATCTCACAGTGATGGATTTCGTGCTTCTGGAACGGGTAAACAGAAGATCTCTAAGATATACCATCTAAATTGTGCAGTGGCACTTAAGGAGAAGCTCCCCAACCTTCTTCAATAAAACTCTCATCCTGAAACATGGTCTAATATATTTCTGACAGAAGATACAACAAAATGGACAGTGGCTTCATAAGATCATCTGGCACTGCTCTTTTTTAATCCATCTTTTAATACATACATGACTTCCCTGCTCCATCCCTATGTACTGTATAAACTAAAAATTAAATGCACATTGTCCTTTCTTTTCTTTATTCATCCAACTAGACTTTTATTTCTCATTGAAAAAACAGACTCAATCTACCACATACAGGATACAGCTACAGTTGGTGCACCCTAAAGAAGCCTGACCCAGAAAGTCAGGAGCAGAAACATTACGAATATCTCTGAGAAGCTGAAATCAACACCTTTGGTTTTCAAGCAAAACTTCCTGATTTGACACCAATGTCCCAGAAGAAGACTGTTGTGTTAGATCACATTTGTGAATAGGAATAGGTGGAGTTAAGGGGTGGAGAGATTTGTGGGTGCTGTATTTTATGGAACTGGCTATTGAGGTAGGGGTAGGGAAAGGTCAGAGGCTTCAGGACTTTTGTCCTGGTGTGGGCACACATGATGGCACAACACAAGTCAAGACGGGATGCAAGACATAGCCAGGCCAGGATGCTCAGCGCACTTCTGCAGCCAGATAACACTGAATTGACTTCCCACAGGCTGGAGCAACTCAGGAAGAGGACACAGAGGAGCATCAGGTCTTTCAGAGACATCTGGATTCTCCTATAACCAAAGGTAACAGCACGGAAGGAAGCGTTATTGTGGTTAAAGGCTGAAACAGAGACTCAGCATTGGATCCCATTTCCCACTGACAGGAGTGTTGTCTCAGGCCTTTACTGCTTGTTTGCCTTTCCCTCAAGCATATCCTTTTCCTGTTTGCAACATAGTAGAAAAACACACACACAAGAACTAGATGAATCCACTGCCATGGGGGAAGCAGTCACAAACTCTCTTCAGAGGAACCATGTAAGTAACATGAGGGGAAGTTGGAGTGACTCTATGTTAAGACACAAGATTTTTCACATGCCCATGGAACTAGTCCCTTCTAGGAAGACTTAATTAAAGACTGCATAATGTTTATTGCTTGTGTGGTTCAAGTGTTGATATCATAAGGGCAAATAAAACTTGGCAGGCAGATGGGGGTCCAATAAGCAGATAATTATGGATGTTTTCAAAGGAGAACCACCCCCCCTCCAGGGAATCAGTTTCATTCTCAGTCACATGTATATATATATCATGTATACATACATCTGTGATGGAAAAAAATTTCTACTTCTCCATATTGTACATAAATCTATAATGGCATTAGAGCTGAAGAAATAATAATTTTTAAAAAATTATAAGGTTTAGGAAGAAAATTCTAGGATGAAAAAAAAAAAAAAAGATAAGGAACCAATCCACTGAAAGGGCAAAAGCCACAGATTTACTCATGGAAACCTTATCTGCCCCTTTGGCCATGTTAGTGTGTCCTGTTTGTACTGGGTCATTGAGACCTGGGGGAATACTTTCCCACCCTTTATATGCTGATTTGTCGTTCCTAGAACTAAACCAAAACATCTAGATTCATGACTGAATAAATCCTCGCTACCCTCCACGTTCTTCACAAACATTATCTAATGCATCCTTCAAAAAGCTCCATAAATTTTGTGAGAGGTGAAATCAAGGTAAAGCCCTTCAGCAAAGCCAAATATTCCACACTGTCTCTCTTCAGAAATACAGCACCTGTAAGCATTGTCACCACTTCTACACACCTTCGTGTGCTATGGACATACAAAGATCATTTGTTGGCATAATGTGTATGCGAATTGGGGTCCCAAAGCTTGGTCCATCTGAAGGCACCTATGGCTTTTTCATCAACTCCAGATGAACTCATTTGTTTTTGCAGAAAATGTGCTGCTTCTGCTTCTTAAAGAGCATACCAGTAATTCAGACACCCATAGAGGAAGGATTTCTTTCCTCTGAAGATCAGATTCTCACTCAGCTCCTAAATGACTGCTCCAGGCACCACGTTATGGACTGCAGAGTCAACACTTACCATGCTGCAGCCTCACCACCCAGCAGTGTTGTGGTGACCTGAATTCCCAGCTTTGCTGCAAAAAACACTTCTAAGCTTACTTAGAAAAGGAAACCTCTGGGACTGAGCTTCTCAGAGGAGATAGAACAAGGAAGGATCATTTTTCAAGCCCAACAATACACAGGCTAGAAACTAAGTTGTCCAAGTCCCTCTGCCTGCTTCAGAGGGGTGTAATTCTGTGTCTGCAGAGGGGCACTGGTTGGCAAAGCATCAGAAGACCCCATCATTTCGGCACTCTCGGTTTGGCAGCAGCTAAATGATGCCTGGCAAGACTGGAAAGCTTTTCAAATCGAAGGCATTGTTTCCCACATCGGGTATCTGAGCCCCATCTTGAACTTGACTCTCTTTTGAACCTGCATATGGATGTGAATCCAGCTGGACACGCGCCTCTCTCCTGCCACTGCTGTGTTACTCACCTATTGTACTTCATGAATGTGTGGGAAATAATTATGCTGATAAGCTTAACATTATCTCAGTTATCAAAAGTGTCTAATGGTTTGTTTCCATATACGAACCTATTTGAATCAAGTCACTTGTGGGTTTTTTTTTAAGTCAGGCTTTACAGGATCAGCTGGGGAGTGGTAGGAGCCTAAGTTTGCACTCCCACATTATTTGCTTTCCCTTTTGAGTACTTATTTTGGCAAAACTTAGCAGTGAGTTTCTACACTGCCCTCCAAGATGAATTATAGCTTACCACAGCCACCCAACTGTTTAATTCTTTGTAATATCTAAGAGGAAATTACTTTCTTGAGCTTTGAATATATGATTAAAAAACAGATTGTAGCACATAAAACTCTCTTTTAATCACAGTGTTCTCAAGACAACAATGCAGATCATTCACTGACCTGTTCTCCTACCTTCATCCTAAACAAAAGTGATTATTTATAACACTGTATTTTTATACATCTTCAAAAGGAAGCCAGGGAAGAACCTTTGGTGCAGAGCAGCAAAACAACAACTGAAAGAGGCAATGCAATAATTCCCCAATACATTTTAAGTGCTCAGGCCACTAGTAAAAAATTGTGGAATGCTCAGCTACCTATTGTCAAAATGGAATACTCACTATCTTTCAACCAGTTTGCCATTTAATAGGAAGGTGTCTTCATGGATGCTTGGTGGAAGTCTGTGCTGCCCTTTTCCTGTGGAAGAGTACAGCCATATTTGGCAGGCCTCCATGAAGGAGAAGTTTTGTGGGTTCTTAATTTCTCATGTTTCCATTCACAAGCTGAGCTTTTAACTTGTACTTCGTGAGACAGACTCATCTGGCAGAAGACATTTCCTGACTACTTCTTTTCCTACTCTTAAGGATGTTCTTTCTGTTTTTAAACATAACACAGGAATTAACGCTCAAGAGGTCATCAAGGATGGTCATAAATCTTTGCAATTTATTCTTGAAGTCTTTTCAAGAGAGTGTTTTATTCTTCATAACTAGGCAGTATAATCATTGACATGCCAGAGGACCAATGTGATATAAGGAAGAGTAAAAAGAAACCCTCATGACTATGAGGTTATCTTTTTCATCAAGTTGGTTTTATGAGAGGTGAGTGGTTGAGTTCAAGCACTTCCGCTATGTTGTCATAAAACAGTACCCAGCTCAACTGGGAAGCTCTGCTAAAATCATAGAATCATGAAAATCATGAGCATCCATGCAGCAGTTGTTCGGAGACCTGAACTACATGCTAATTTGGACTAGATATAACGTACTGCGCAATCAGGAGTTGGTGGCTTCCTGGGAACCCCTCTTTTGTTGTTGTTGTTTTTGTTTTCTTTTGGTTTTTGTTTAATTCCTGGGATGATTCTTTTCTCATGAAACTCAGGAATTGATTTCTCTGGTGCAGTCTAAAGCAACGTCACTGTGAGTACAACCTTACCCACCCAGTAACTATCAGGACTACACAAGATGACAATGAGTTTATCAGAACCTAGCCCCTAATATGGAAGGTAAATAGAAAATCATCCTATGAAACATGAGATACAAAAGTGATATGAAATAGTTTCTTGTTAACCAATTCAAAACATCCCGAACAAACCAACCAGTGAGCTCTATCTATTTGCCATGATCTGAATCTCCTGATCTGCACACTGCCTTCAGCCAGAGGAGAAGGGGAGGGAGAAAAAATATGCTAATACAAAAGAAAAGCAAATAAAACTGAAAGAGAATGGGGAAATCACAATATTTGAATGCTATTAATCAAGGAAAACTGCTTAAGCATTTAAGATAACTAGGTCTCTCTCTATTCCCATGATAAAAATTTACTAATTTCTAGAGATGATGGCAAGTGAGTTGGGTGTTTTGTGGCTTCATTTCTTTCCTACTGTTAGTATTACTGTTTTCCCCAGCTGATTTACATCTCTGCTTAGAGCAAGCATTCTTTCCCATGGTAAGAACACAAAAACAAGGAAGAAAGAAACACATAATGTGACTCACAACCATTGACAGCCTCAAGTATTTATTCTTCCTTCAGGCATTGATTACACCAGCCTACAGAACACTGTGCCACCTTCTGTAAAGTTATTTAAATTGGTCTCACCTCCTAATCCATTACTTTTTTTTTTGGATGCTTATTATCACAGGAGGATCGCTTCCAGGCTGCTAGCATTAGGCCATGTTATCTCACCTTTAAAAAAAATCTCATACACCTGTTCTTTTTTTTTTTTCCACAGCTCTAGCCCTTAATTTTAAGAACCCAATTTGACACTGATTCCTCTCTGAAATAGCACATGCTTTATTTATAAGTTTGCATGAGTAATAATAGATGGTCCTCTGTCTGTCCTTACTGGCATGACCTCCACAGAGTCTACAGGACTGTCCTCCAACCCTGACCACTGTTCTGCTCTAACAGATGCCATGGACTCCGGCTTCCCATAGAGAGCATATGGATTATTTAATCCACATAAACGATCAAAATTTTTTTGGGAGGACATTAAAACATCCCTGCTGCTATGTCAAAGGGGGAAAAAAAAAAAGCCAAACAAAACCCCCCACCCTTCCCCAGATTGCTGACTTCAAAACTGGTCCTGTTCTATGAACTTGCTTTGCCTTCTGCCACTTCTAGAAAAAAATCAGGAAAAAGGACTGACTAAGGACCCCTATTACTTCTACAACCCACAATCAAATCTTAATACATGCCAGCACTTGTAAACACATATTTTTTGTTTCTCCCTCTTCTGGAAGTGTAGAGAATGATTTCACTATTGGGTGAGTTTGGCTTTTGTTTGGGCATAAGACCAGATGCCCTACAAAAGAATGCCCAGCTATTATACCAAGCAACCTCCATACCACCACTGCTCAGAGAGGCACGCCTGTGCTCTAGGGAAGAAGGCATCTCATTAAGGACAGAATTTTAAGAGAATGTGTTTTCTTTGTAGCTCCCTGTGGTGTGTACAGCATGGCTTCTAGTGTTTTGTTCATTGAAGTCCACTGATTATCAGAAAATAGATGGGCAATGCAACTAAAGAGAAAAAGCAATCCAACCAAGATCAAAGACACCAGAAATTCTAGTAGATGAAAGCCTGTGCTTCCAATGCTGCTAACCACGTGATGAGAGTTTGCAGCTGAGGGGCCTGAAAAGACAAAGTAGTCATAGGTCCTCCTACAGAGAGCTACTGAAATCATCATGGAGCTGGCCACAGCTGTAAGGTCCACTGATACATCTCCTTAAGCCATCTAAATCCCTCTTAGAGGACAGAAAGGAGGAAAATATGAAAGGCCAGAAGCAAACACTGTATAATTGCAGCATTCCTAAGCCAGTTTAGTAGATAGGATAACACCGAAAAAGCCTGTCGACATCATTTCCAGCTCCACTCAGCTAAAACCAATTCCTTCCCAATAACAGCTATACTTCACTCTTAGCTTTTATGACCCCAGTGGATGAAGTTTGAAAAAAATTAATACTTTGCATTACTGAGTATTACCTGCACTCAGATAAACAAGCAAGACAAGGGAGAGAGGGGGAAATATAGGGAGGGTATGGGAAAGCAAAAGAACAGAATAATAGGGAATAAGGTTAGAAAAAGAATTAAAGTTAAATCAGCTGGACAATTCGGAATAACCTCCTTTTACTGTAAATGGTTAATCATTGACTCCTTGGTGGCTTTGAAGGAACAGGGCAGGAGGACCTACATCAGCTGACGAATTATGCAGAAGTCTATCCCGGCTGAATTAGGCAAAGGAGATGGTGAAAGGCTTGACTCCACCTATCCTCTCTAGAAATGGGGAGCAGAAAAATGAGGCAGTGACAGGGCTGGAAGAAACTGAACAAAGGTCCCGACTAAGTCAGTGGCCGCATTGACATCTCCTTTTCCTGTTCTCTGAAAGCGAGACTGCTGTTTCCTTATCTGACTCTAGAGGACAGCCAAACGTACTTGATTTTCAAACGGGTCAACTGGTTTCTGGAAAGGATAGTTCTAAGAACAGACAGCAAATATAACTTCTTTACAGCAACTAATTCATTAATTGCAAATTGCCTTATGATCTTTTTTAACCAACAGCTCAAAGTAAAGCAAGACTGCAAGATGGGGCTCACACTGTACAGGAGGATTATGGCAACTAAAAATATGCACACAAAGACTAAGTCCTGAACTAACTGCATTTCTGGGGTACATGTCTGCTCCAGCTTAAAAAAAAAAAAACACAACAGAACCCCCCCCCCCCAAATCACATCAAATGCATACATAACCATATTTATATCCATGCAAGCAAGAAATGATGTTATCCCTGCAAATGGAAAACAGCACCTCTCTTTCAAACACAGAAAAGCTCCTACGGATAACCTTTCACAAATAAACAACCTGCTCTGCTTGGAGAGGGATTTTATAAAGAACAGAGATTACAATGGGCTTAATCATGATTAAACACTGATCTGGCTCAATCTACTCAAAAGCAGACAAAAGATAAATAAAAACCTCCAGCAGATGCATTTCATACTGGAAATTCTGGAACCTCAATTGACGTCACACTTTTTATGTTCTGATAATATCTAGAGGAAACAGTACACTGGATCAAGAAAACAAAAGCAAATTTTTACTTAAAATTCTCCATGTACTGTGTAGAAAGAAGGCGGTTACAGCAGGGAATGAACAGGGCAGCTCAGCATTTTACAAACCTGTTTTTGACTGCAGCCGAAACTGCACTGTCAGAGTGATGCTACTAGAAAGAAACAAGCACTCCATTTTGTCCTCATCTCCTGTGCCTTACCCTGTAAAAATGGGCAACAGTACTCAATGCATTTTCCTTCAGGCAATAACTACTTCTGATCAATGGCAGGCATGTTAAATCTCTTTTAGTAAAATAACACCCTCAGCATCACACCAGTTGTAGTTCAATGATTCCTCAGGTACAGTATGAAAATTCTGCATGATGGGACAGGGCTGTGTTTAGCAAATATCTCCCAAATACAGACATCTGGTCTTTCCTACAGCTGAGGAAACACAGGAAAGTGATTCCACATCATGGGAGACAACTTCAGCCATTAGTACTTCTGAGGAGGTGGGAAATGTCAAAAAAGGAGCACAGACTTTAGAGATTGCTTGTTTACAGTGCTAAGCTTTCCATTGTTAGCAACAAGGTAAATGTGTTTTCTTTGAAGAAAGAGAAGTCACTCTTTATATGGGGCAGGGGAGTCTCTCTGGAGGAGAAGGCTCATCAGAGTTTTCTGATTCTATCATCTCCAGCAGAGATGCACAATGGATGACCAAGTAAGATTCGGCCAGCAGACAGAAGAGGTCCCTTCCTGTGCTGAGAGGGCTAGAAGGTACATCACTGCCTGTTCTGGTGCCCAGCAAATGCATCCTGTACTTCATAGCCACAGGCACCAGGTGAAAGACTTTCAATCCCTCTTGATTTGTGACTTCCAAAATTTCTCCAGTGAAGGTGAAAGTCCCCATACAGACAGTGCAAGCCTATTGGTAATTACTTTGTTCTTTTCACTTTCTTTTCACTGACCTCTTGGACATAGCTCACATAAATTTGTCATCACTGTCACAGGCAGACCTTAAAAGTAAAATTTATGTTACCCTGATTTTCAAGCTGCAAGTTATGATCAACTTCAAGAAGATCACCCCTAAACAAAATCAAATTTCTTACCCCAATTCCTATCATCCTTCAGCCCACCCAGTGTTTCTCTCAAGCTAGTCTGATAGATCACCTCCGACTTCAAGGAGAATAATCATTGCTTTGCTGAAGAATTCCACACTTTACAAACTGCAGCTCTGAATCACATGATTTACATTTCCCAGATCATATCATGGCTGGGCTTCTCGAACAAAGATTTGGGGAGGGCTCTACCCACGTTTGTTACAAGCACACTGGTGGCTCAAAAGGCCAATATGAGACAGGCACGTTCGGTTGCAAAAGGCACAGCAGAAAGACTCCTTAGGTGGTATATTCTGCAAAGCATGATTCTTTCTGCGTTGTCTTTTCTCCTCAAGGGTGATCCTAAGGTTAATCTGCCAGGGCTGAGCGAGCTTGGACGGGGGCAGCGAGGTCCTCAGGACGTAGGTTTAATTAGAGTGACCTTCATTTCCTAGATAAGAAGTCAACAAATGTCTCTGTCTACGGTCAAGTAGACAGTCTTTTCTCATCCTGAGTAACAGCAGATGTATTTACTTATGAATACACAAATAGGAAAATAATGTTCCCAAAGCAGGCTTACCTTACAAAAGGGATCACTAAATTGTACAGATTATTTAACTTTTCTCTATAACCTGCCTGTGAAGGAGAAATGAGCTCAAGAGCCCCTGTTAACATCTGAAAGGTGCAAGGAGGAACATCTGACAGAATGCAAAGAATATTTTTATTTTTCTTACAAGACGGATGACCCTACTAGCATCAAGCACAAATGAGAACAATTGTTTTGGTGTACTTGTTGCCTATGGAATAGGACTACAGATTTAAAATGCTAAAACAGCAACTGATGTGAAATGTCACCTGGCTAGGCAGTTCAATCTGCTAATTACTTAAACAGATTTATTTTTCAACTATAAAAACAGCATGTTCCTCAGGAGAATTATTTTTTCCCCCTTCCCCGAATAAATACTATTAACATTTGCCAAGTAGAATTCTTCATCTGCAATTAAGGATTTCCCAAAATTAGATCAAGCAAAGTACTCAAAAACACACTGGGGTAAGAGTGTCTCTGGGAGTCTCTCCCAGAGCTATGCTTCTGGAAGGGGAAGCAATGTTTCATACAGATCTCAGCACCAACGAGCCTGCGTGCCTGAGATACTTCCTTCTAAAGCCTGAGTGGCCTTGAACCCTTGTGGGTATGAGGCTGGCACGACTGCAAGCTCTCCTGTGGCATCTCGCCATCTGTGTTCGTTACTACCCTTGGCAAATGGCAGCAAACCTTCTAAATCGAAGGCATGCAAGTAATACAATCCCACAGCAGCTGGGGCAAGCTCAGTGAGGAGGCAGGGGGAAGCAAACAGATCAATTTGAAGGTTCAAGGTAAGCCAAAATACAGGTAAGTATGCGCTTGCTTTTAAGCTGCTGGTAAGACCGCTCACAGGGAGTCTGTGGCAGGATGGGTCTGATGGGCTATGGCCAAAACAAACACAAACAAGCCCATCTCTGACCCAGAACTTTCACTAGGTAAACACTGTTGTTCCTCTTGTGTGACCTAGTTCACTGAAATAAATTATTTTCTTGTTCCTCTTAACAACAGCAAGTGTGGTGTTGGGGTTCAGCTCCACAACCAGCATCTCCATCTGTGGTGCTTTACAGGCACCCATGGCTACCCAGAAAAACAAACCAGTTGATGAGCAGCATCCAAGGGTCAATCAAACTTGTCCCAATCCAGGATGAGCTGTAATTAAACCCTGGCAATCACACCTTCTGTCTTGGCAACCCCAGGCATAAATGCCGCCAAGTGTGGTAGATCCTTGGCTTAAAGGGTCCATTTTGGCACAATTTGCCAAAACATTAGGGTTTAAGAAATTAAACAAATAGAGTCTTTGCAAGACAAAGCTCTTCACAGTGTGTTCAGCTTATTTTCAATGGTCAAGGTGGGAAAAACATTTAAAGACACTTAAGTATCTAAGATAGTCAGAATGGCATGAAACCCTTTTGCAGTAAGAAACCAGCAAATCTATGACATGCAGCTTTTGAGGCACAGCAGCATTCTGCTACACCGGAGCAAGCTTTCCCAAAGGGGAAAGTCTTTCCACAGGGGGTTCCCATCTTCTCAAGACCCCAGTGGTTCAAGCAGCCTGCTCTGACAGTCTGCTGCTTCATGTGCCTCACCTGACAGTCCATCTGTGCTATGCATGGCCAGATAATTTTATGACACTGTCTCAAGGCCTGGTTCTCCAGAGACTCACTACAAATGCACTTAACTTCAATGTGGTTTGATTTAATGGAGCTCATCTGCAGCACGAACACTAGTGTGCCCGTAGGTCTTCTTAGGGGGCACTACTCTTCAACAGTGGGCTTCTACTCACTCTGGGTTTCCATGTGAGTGTCAAAATATATAACAAGACTTTCAAAGATGGGCAAATTTTAGAAATAAGAAGAAGTTTCCAAAGTTCAAAACCATGTATGATAGACTGGAAAGTGTTCTATAGGAAAAACGCTTTAAGGTTATTATGTTCATAGCTTTCTTAAAGAAAACCCAGAAAAAAATCCATCTTACAATGAATGTTAAAATATTATCACTTAATAATATTCTGTATTCCTACAATACAATGTATTCTGGCATCATAATGCTGATAAATAATGATGTAAGAATAGAAAACATGACAGCACATGTTCTCAAAACCTGACTCTGCAAGCAGGCTGGACAAGGAATTTTGTTCTAGTCTGTGTTCTTTTTCCCCTCCTGTATTTAAAAAATAAAGACAGCAAATTTCTTTGAACTTACATAATTCTATCCTGTTATTTTACAGAGAGCTAAACTGGCCTTTTAAATTCATTAAGCTTGGCATTGTATGAAAGAGGATATCAAATATTCAGAGAGCTCAATTTAGAAAGATCACTTTTCTGAGGCTGAGCCTTTCTGAAGAGCTTCCTGCAGAGTTCCAGACAATGCCTCAAACAGCCATTCTCACCAGGCTGAGGTTACTTGACCTCACCAGGCCATGTTTCTGGAGGCATTGGGCCAAAGGGAGGTACCAGTCCAATGGAAAGGTGAGAAGTCTACAGGGTGTGAGGTGCCAGAGAGTCAAACTGCTGCAAATGATGAAAATTTGTGAATATTGACCTATTTTGCACAATGAGTGGTTGAGAACCATGCACATGTTATATTAGCCTTTCAAAACCAGGTTGCACAGTGCCCTATTCAACCTGGCCTTGAACACTTCCAGGGTTGGGGCATCCACAGTTTCTCTGGGCAACTGGTTTCAGTGCCTTACCACCTTCACAGTAAAGAATTTCTTCCCAATATCTGATCTAAACCTGCCCTCCAGGGTACTGCTGTGCTTGCAGTACCTTGGCTGTAGAGCAACACCAGGTTTTATTATTTACTGCTTATTATTAAGCATTGCTTACCCCAAGCTTGTTGTAAAATCAGAGAACACCAAAAACACGTGGTCAGCTTGGACAAAACATATCCCCTCTGCTTTCATGCATTATGTAGCTAGGAAGATGTCTTATTTTATGCTGCGTGATTTTCCACGAAGTTAGGAAGCACGACTAACGCAGAGGGCTTTAAGAGCTTAAATGTGTTATGACAGTTGTATTAGAGATATTTTTAAATACCTTTTCCAGTGCTTCTCTGTCAACCAGCTCCTGCACAGCCAAAAGCTTGATACTGTAAGAAAAAACAGAGAGAAAAAAAGAATGAATCACCCCATTGCAAGTATTACAGAAGCACAAGCAACAGGAGAACTGAAGCTCTCCTTTTATCTTCTCTCTTCATAAAGAGATACAAGACATGCTCAGAATATAACAAACCAAAGCAACAGAGACAGTGTTACTTTGTTTGCCTTGAATTAGTGATCCCAAGCAGGTATCTTGGTTTTCAAATTACAAGTATATCTGAATTCACCATACAGAGAAACTGCATTAATCACTACTTTTTTAATACCCCAAATGAACACCAGAGGATCTTCTGAATGACAAACATGGAAAAATATTCTAGACATTTCTATCGGTTTTAGTCAACTTTGTTCTTCAGTATCAACATGTTTCTACAAGTCCCATGACAGTCATTCCCAGGGATTTACAATATTATATATGAGGTACAGTAATTAAGACAACACAGCTAAAGAAATTTGAGGGAGAGATGAGGGAAATGAGCATCACTGTTTGAAAGTAGTGTAGAGAGATAATCCATGGTTATTATTCTTGTAGTGCCCTTTGCTGCTCAACCCCAAATTTCTTCACCTACTGAATCTCTTCTAAGTTTACCTCTAGGGGCTAAATCCTGCACACTGAATTTCATTCACTTTAAAAAGATTATTAGAGTTACTCAAGCAGGATTTTGCCCTGTAAGACAGGCAAAATTACAGCTAAATCGGGTATATAAGAGAACCTTGTATAACATCTAATCTTTCATAGAGATTTTAGTGAGTAATTAGAAATCATCCACCCTCCTTCAAATTCAGTTACTTGCACGTAGTGCGAAAGTCCAATCTTTTTCATGCTAAGGAATTTCAGGAAAAGATTTTGTTGCATCCCTGTCAAGCCGAAGGGCTCACAGTATGGGTATGAACCTGAAAAGCATTGCCAGCAGGTCAAAGGAGGTGATCCTTCCCCTCTATGCAGCACTGGCAAGGCCAGAGCTCACACCTCTCCATCACTGGGCGCTTGCCATCGAGGGTCCACAGCAGCTGCCTTGGCCAGAGAGTAGAAGGGATCAACAGCACTTCTACTTATAGAGCTGGGCATCTACTGTAGGATGTCACAGTTAAAATTCAGTCCACCTAAAATTTAGCTCTCGACAGCTTTGGTGCCTAACTGCATTTAGATTCATTATATAGTTTAATGAAATGAGAGAGGAACCTCACTGTCCCAGGGTGGTTCAACCCATCTATCCTGGCGCCATCCCCTTAAGTCCTCCTACAAGGGCAGAAGCTGCCATCCCGCTACACTGCCCCAAGCCAGGCTTACAGAAAGCTGGCAGGCTTTTTACCCATGAAGTAGACCTGTATTGCAACTCCAACTGCTCACTTTCTTTACCCAGTCTTAAAACCAGTCACTTAAGATATTATCCTTTGACTCCAGAGGATAATTTCCTTTACCCAAGGATACAAAAACATTTCCATGGCAATAAAAGAATCAAATGATGCACACAAATATTGTTTAAATGACTCTCACCACCCTGTAGATATATACAGTAAAGAGACAGTATAGTTAAAAGCTCATATTCAAGACAGTGTGAAAAGTCAACACAGAAGTCTGCCAAAGGATATACAACACAAAATTTTATTAGCCTTTCAAAACTTCACAGAAATATTGCATAATCCTTGAACATCCACTGGCACCTTATATGTTAATTATCTACATCCATCCTGTAACAGCAGCTGGCAAAACATAGTTGTAGTCTTGTCCTTCTACTGCTTTCCACTGCAGGTGGAAACACATGGCCTAACCCCTAAACACAAATGTGCTTTCACTTTAATGGACTTCTAGTTTACAGATGTCTTCAAGGCATCATAAAAAGCCTGCATCCAATGAATTATAAAATAGCCCCAGACAACAGATTTCTAGTCTGTAGAGGCTATTATTACTAAGACAGAGTGGGTAGAGAAGGTTCAGAAAACAACAGGATAATCAGGAAAATGAAAAAGGTATTCCATTAAAGCCCAACCACTAGAGTAGCAGGGGACATGCAACTTTGTATTACTGTTTGGTGAACACACTATGCTGCACACAAAAGTTCAGCTGAACTGGAAGGCACTTAGGGTAAGTACAAAGCCAATACAAGGTATTTTTAAACATGATTTTCCTTGCAATTCTGCCAGCATACAAAATAAAGATGGGATGGGCACCAGGCAAAGAAGGCACCTCCATTTAAAAAACACTGCAGGATTGTGTCCAACTCAGAAGAAGCCAAGGTTGATGCACCTTAGAGAACAAAGTCCATTAACACAGGCAGTAGCAATGCAGCCACAATCAAGACCTGGCTCTGAATTCAGGAGTCACCCCTTTGTTTTTGATGACCCACCTGTTGCGGTGCACTTCAGAAAAACACAGGATGGGTGAGAGGGAGGTGGGCTAACACACACATGGAGGCAACCAGGATGCTCACAGCTAGCTGGGCTGCTGCAAAGATGGCTTGAAATCTGTGTGCATACAATAAAATCTAATATTCTGCTATTCCCTTCTAGATTCTGCTATTCCCTTCTGCAAGCTGGACAACAGTGTGGGTTTTGTTATGCAAATTACTTTTATCTTTCTTCAAGCTAGAGACTTTGATTACTTAATCAAATCAATCAAGGCTGCAGATGCTTCTACCAATTGACTGATTTATTTCTAGAATGTTATTTGTGATTTATCTGACACTCAATAGCTTCAGAAGAAACATGCAGACTGTCCCAAATGGAAGTACCATTTTTTCATTAGAGATGATCATCTTACTGTACAAACCTACCTTCCTTTCCATTTACACCTTTAAAGCCCCATAAGAACTTTTTCAACTGGTATGTGTTTAATTAAAACAAAGTATACAGGGTCACACAGAAGCAAGCAATGAAGCAGGGAGCAGAAATCTTTTTACTTTATTTCATTATATAAACTGAGATGCTGTGCTCTTGTTCAGAGGTGAAGAACCCATACACAAAGGGTTTACATCCTGCAGAGGTACTGCATATGCAGGGCCAGAATCAAATCTCAGTTCAAAGTTGTACATGATTTGCAGCAACGCTGGTTTTACTCCTGGTGAGAAGAAGACTTCCTCTACTGTTACAAACTGAGAGATCAATGTTTGCCCAGTACTTTACTCTTTTCTCCTCAGGTAACAACAGGTATTTTTTCTGGGTCAAAAGGAATCAGCAAACGCAAATATCAGCCTTTATACAACCAGTTGCAAGATCCTTCTTTCCTTAAAGCACCACCACAGATGCTGTCTCTGCCCACTGGAATACAGTCCACTACCTAGAAAATTGCTTTTGATAACCAGTTATTTACTGCTATTTCGTCCAGCAGATCCAAGTAACATTAGTATGTGCTACTTGATGCAATGTCAGCTTGGAAATGCAGCTTCTTTTAAGGCTGCTGCTTTGGGTGTCTGATGTTTCAAAAAGAAATCTGGCTGCTTATTTAAGCATTACATCAGCAATCTTAAAACCACTGAGAGCAGCTCATAACTTCATTTGTTGTTTGTAGTTGTTGTGTTCACCAAGGATTTCAAAGCAGACGGGAATGAAATCAGTAACTGAGAAAGGGGTGAAGATCTCTAATTTAAAAAAAAAACTCTAATAAAATGCAAGGAGAGTTACCAAAAGCCAACACTGAAGTCCAAGCTCTTGCTGTCTACAATATGACACTTAGGTGCTCTTTTCATATATCCTTAGCATAAATTCTTTCATCCTCACCCATGTTATGCAGACATTGACTCATGAATAAAGTTGTAGAAAAATCATATTTCCCAAATAAACCTGTTGGTTCCTGGAGAGCCTGCTCTAACCTACCAGCTTTAAAACATAGTGGTTAAGAAATCTGTAATATGAATAACTATACTGACTGGACAAAAATGACCCTGCTTAAATCTGAAACCCTATTAAAAATACTAATGGGCTCAATTACTTACATGATCTATTTAAACAAAGCTATTGAAATTAATATCCTGTCACCCCAGGCACACTCAAAATACTTGAAAACATGCAGTGATCAGGATGAAGGACTCTCCTCCAGCAGTAAAAATATGCAAACATGATGTGCTGTCAAGGAAACACATGACTCCCTCTTTTTTTGGCTGTGGGTGACGCACAGCATTCTCCTCTAAGGGAATTCCTTTTGGTTTCCAGAAGATTAGTCACAGTGCTGAGCAAATGCCTACAGCTACAGCACACTTCTATGCCTCAGGGTATCATTGCAATCCTTTCCTCAAAGTCTTCTAACTTAAAAAACATTGGGTTACTCTCTCTAATCACACGTACCCAGGAATAAAGTAAGTCTTTTCATCAGTCTTTTGCAACACTGCAAACTTGCCAATGGGTCCCTTGCTGGTTGTGCATTCCTATTCACCACGAGCCATTACGATCACATTTAATTTGCACAGAGCTTCACTTCCCAGCTTGAGCTCACATTGCCCACAAAAACCCATCTGCTCTTGCAGTAGGGAATGTCGGGGCCTTCCTAAGAACCACTACAGAACTACTACTGCCTGCAAACCAGCAAAGCTATGGCTCTGCAGCAAGGCAGATGGGATGGACTGAGGCCATCGCACAAGACAGATCCTAGATCCATCCATGCAGAATGCACCTGAGGTCGTCACCTGAGGAAGAAAAGCTGCTTCCTCCAAAACCGGCTAGGAGAGTGTTTCAGGGGTAGAGAGGTTTTAGAATTACAGCCAGTTTCTGGACCATCCGTGTACAGAATTAGAATTGCAGCCAGTACAGACATGGGTCACTTGGACACCACTCTCAAGAGAGGGTCTCTAGAGCAGAGCCCTGCATCAATGAGCAGTGACCCACATCTGCTGAGCTGAGCACAGCATGAAGCTGAAGTTCCCATTCAGTGCAGAACCTGGTAATTTTGATTAAAAGGGAAAGAAGAGGAAGTGAGGAAAATATGAAGCAATAAGCACAGCAATCAGAGAGTCAGCAAAGTGTTTAAGTGAACACTTGGCCTCATGACAGTGTCCTACAAAAGCTGCAAGATGCAGGGATGCAGGGCAGCTGCTCAGGTAGAGCAGCAAGACCTCGGCTGGAAGCTGGCACTCCCAGCACCTGGGACACCTTCTTGGCCTGAAAACAGGTCATGAATAGTGAGTCTCCAGGCATTCCAGCATACTCCCACTTTCCTTTTCTTTCTCTCTTTAGCCTGAAAGCAGAGCTCCCTGGACAATCGGTGCTGCCTGTCTTCCACCTGGGGTTTGGTACAGCATGTGGCTCATTGCCCGGCATCACCAACCTAGATGTGTTATCCAGCAGCAACGTGAGCTGTGCTTTGCAAGCTTATAGATCTTTGCTCAAGGCCTGAGTTTTTCCAAAAGCCCCATGCTTTCTATTAGCCAGTGCATAAGCCTAAATTTAACATCATCAAGAAGTGCTATTTGACTTCTCTTAATTTTCTGTCTCCATCTTCAGCATACAGCTGTACCAAATCTGACTCACAGACTTTATTACAAACAGTCCATGCAAAAATCACTCAATCCCAAAGCATCATTTTGAACAACATTAAATAATTCTCCTTCCCTTTTAGTCAACAAACTTTTCCTCTTTTTTCTTAAGATAAGATCCCATAACCATGTTACGGTCCATAAGGAAGTTTTATGGATGACTTACATATCCAAGAGCAGAGTATGATGGACGCACATAACTGAAGTGCTTGATGAGAGACTCACATTAGAGTTAGTTAACAAAAAGAACAGGACAAGAC
The DNA here is from genome assembly GCF_025592945.1 of Manacus candei. Taxonomy (NCBI): domain Eukaryota; kingdom Metazoa; phylum Chordata; class Aves; order Passeriformes; family Pipridae; genus Manacus; species Manacus candei. The sequence goes on from NW_026138143.1 coordinate 4,416,620, forward strand.
CACTTGGGTCATCAAATTTGTACGCTAAAATTGTATTTGCAAATCATACAAACTGGCCTTATTCATAAATCAAGTCTGCTCTAAAAGATGGGCATGAAACATGAAAGTTAGAAGAAAGAAAAGAAAAAAAAAATGCAGTTGAGATGTGCTAATGCTACCTGTACCTGGAAGGGAGCCCTCCCCATCAGCTGGCTGCTCTCCCCATACCTCACCTCGATCTTCAGCTCTGCTGGTGAAAGGGCACACTCATCACCATTTGCACCACAGCCCCTTGTTTTCCTTTAGCATTTGCCGGATGACAGTGTGAGTAACAATAAGGATGGGGAAGCTACCAACATGGGTATGTGTTCACTGTGAGGGCTGTGGTCTGTCCCTGCTGCAGCCAGCTGTCGACAGCCTGAGGTTAAGGGCTGTGATTAACCGTTTTTTAATCGTTTTAAGCACAGGAAGATGCTTAGCCATCAAGCATGTGCTGCTTTGGGAAGTACATGGAGGATGTTTGTCCCAAAAGGGACAAACACAGAAAAACCTAGATCTTGTGGGTTAAAAAAAATAGGGGGGGGTAGGAGGTGGTAGTGTGTGGAAGTGGGGGTGGGTTGTGGGGTTTGTGCAGTTTTTTGTTGTTTGGGTGTTTGTTTTAAATGTAGAGCTGCTGCTGGAATTTGTCCCTTGCTGCTAATGCCTAATGAGACTCAAGGCTTTGTCTCCTGACTCTGTCTGCCCCAGTGATGATTACATTGCATAAAGGCAGGCGAAAGAACAGCAGGTTCCCAGCAGCAGCACAGCAGACTATGTTTAACATGGTGAGATGACAGTGGACTAAGTCTCTGAGCACCCTGGGGCCTGTAGAACGATCTGTGTCGCTCCCTTTTTGGGGCTGCCCACACTGACCAGGGCAACGGGTGACCTAAATGGGGTCCCTTGGCAGTGAAGGAGCAGCCTTTCAGACATCCATCAATGCATGCACTGTGAAAAGCCATCTCATTTTTGCTGGTATATCCCATCTACAAAGTTGTCTTTCCACTCCTTAGACCTCGTTTGCTCACACCCCCATAAAAACAAAAGCAGAAGGAGGAAAGGAAAAAAGCCTGCTTAATGACTTTCAGCCTCATAAACTTCCTCCATCTACCCCTGTGAAATCTGACAAAGAAAAAAAACATCAGTTTCTCCTCCAATAAAAGCATCTGCATCTTCTCAATCACTCCTTAAATGGAAGGAAAAGTTGTGTCCACTGCCACGTCTTAACAGCTGCTGGAAGCCACCGGAGAGCTTATGAAGTAAGCTGATGGGCTTGGATAGGAATACCATGCCATACTGCTTTGGGAGTAGCTGCCAGCTAATGACACAACAGTATGAATTGGAAGATTTTCAGGAAAAAAATGTATCTACAGTAAGAAGAAATTATGATAAAATCAGGGAGCTGCATTTCCTTTAAAAAAATATATTTACTTAATATATAATTATATTAAATGTATTTTTATATATCCTATAGATGCACATAAAATAGATACTGTAAAATTTATATATAATTTTATAAACACATTCATATAGATAGAGGTAAATTTATTTAGGGCTACTCTTTTTGCAGCTTTCTCATTCAGATGAAAGCAGATGTTCTTTGATGTCTAGTCATCACCAATTTCCCTGCCGCATGGTCTGAAACCAAAAAGTAGATCAAGGCAGCGTAGCTGGAAAGAGAATCAGGAGTAAATGGAAGGAGCAGTGAAGTTGCAATCCATCAAGCAAACTGGCGGCATAGCACAGGCCACACAAACAGTCTTCCTCCGATGTTTGCATTTGCAGATCTATTGCATTATGTGAGTGATTATGTGAGTATTTGTCATGGGGAGAAAGGAAACTGTAATGGAACTAAATGAGGGAAAACATGAATTATGGATGGTTACTACTGAGGGTTGCAGGGGGGCAACAGCAGCATTACTCAAGCTGACAGGCAGGAGGCAATTGAAAGAGTTCACTCCTTCCTTTTCCCATTTCAGTGGTTCCCTGGGTTCAGGGATGCTCTCTCCTTGCTGTTCTCTTTCCAAAACCTACAGCAAAGACATCTTTTGCAGACCTATGAACTTTGCACTGAGGGTCTGATTTATGTTCAACTGATGCTGTGGTTTCAGCACAGTTATATCATTGCAGGAACAGAAGGATGATTCAAACTCTGAGCATTGTATATTCCCAATGCACAAGAGCAAAACCAAGAAGGGAGGTTGCAAGAACAGCCAACTTCTTCCTACCACTCTGGAAGGGAGTAAGACATGCTCACAAAATAATCCAAACCCCAACCAGTTGCAGAAAGCATATCAATGCCCATGTATAATGAGACTTGGAAGCCTTCTTGACCACCTCCTTGGGAATGCCCTACACAAGCTCTTTCCAAATGGATGAAATCCATGCTGCTGTGCATAGAGACTTTTACTATGTCAGTAAGTAGAGAAGGTCACACACAGAAAAATAAGAAGGGAGCTACTCAAAACTCCCAGAATCCCTGTGACACTAAAGGAACATCATTCTTATCCATCTACCAAGAAGAAGTGTCTTCCAAGTTGTGAGGCACTGATGCTCATCAGGACACGTGCAAATTCTGAGTGTTTCCACCGCAGAGAGGGGAATAGGAGCAACAGGGAAGCATCCTATTAACCTCTTCCTCCACACAGATGATCACATCTCAGGCCTAATTCTTTCCTTTTCCAGGTAAGGGGGAAGGAGACAGGACATCATTTCTGCTTGTATAAAGTCTCTCTGTCTGAAGATCCCCTAAACTTTTAAACCAGAGCAAGTCACAGAAGGGTCATTCTCTGCGTGCACGCAATGCACATGTAAATACTGTCCTTTCTCTCATTATTACATTCAGAAAGATTTGCTAACCCATCTTCATTCGAGAGAAAACAAGCCCTGTGCTAACTGCAGTTTTTAGAAACACTTGGCTAAGTTACAGGCCATCCTATGGCCTTTTCTCTTGATGTCCTGTTATTATTCTTCCCTGTCCTTCTCCAATTCTGTCTCTGCAAACTGGCACAGCGCCAAGAGAGTAGCAGCAGTTAGAAAAGTAAAAGTCAGGGAAGACTTCCAATGTCCTCAGAAGAAATGCTGGTTATTAAGGGCCGGGATACATTGCACTTGATTGAACAGAACCAAACCTGATTCCTGAGAGGCAAAGGTTAATTAGACAAATGGCTCAAAAGGATCAATTTGTTCTAACCCATAATTTGCTGATTTTCTTTTTTTAATTTAAAAAGAGAGTTTAAAATAGACCAGGCTGCTGAAAATATGCCCCAAATTCCCAAACACATGAGATGAAACCACAGAGGGCCCAGGACTGCCAGTAACATAATGACTACAGAATAGTAGCCTAATGAATAAAGAAGCAGCAAATGAAATACCTACATTAAATTATACCGAACGCAGCAATCTCGTCTCTACATATCCACTAACAGGGACTAACAGGTACACACAGCAGCAATGCAGTTTAACTTCTAACATCATTCAAAACTCAGGGTGACAGTCCAGCAGGCTTCTCTGTTACCACTTCCACCTCCCACTTCACTGCTTGCTCCTGTGCCAAACACTTCACCACATGATAATTCAGGCAGCAGAAGAGAGTACTACTGCAAGTGGTGGTGGGGGGTGTGTGTTATATTTACTCACAAAAAAATACACGAGTTGTTGCAACTCACTTCTGACAGACAGCAAACCAAAATCAGTTGCCTACATTTAAAAAAAAAGGGAGGGGTAGTTGGGTTTTAGTTTAATATATATAATGATAAAGTGTATTTTTCTTCTTTCATATTTCATTTCTTACTATATTTAACTAAGAGCAATACTGTCTCTATTCAAAACAGTGCACCTTACATTCAGTGGTTTTGAAGTTGGGCAAAATCCTCTGTATAACATTCAGTCATAGGATTTTTATTTTTTAATTTTTCAAAGGATGCCTGTTTCCTTATAATTCTGCAGGAAGAGAGAGGCTCACAGAGAATGTTGTGTTCGCAGCAACATTGATTTCTTCTGAGTCATTAAAACTGGACACGGGCAAGTTATTCAATTCACACTGAATTATTCAAATCTGTCCAATAAGGGAGGAGACCAAGACTGAAAACAAAAATTTAGAAGGTCATAAAAACCAAAAGGTGACTTAGAGCTTCCAAATATAGGCATTAAGTTATAGTGTATGTGAACTCTGGCATTTGGCTCTTTTTCTGGAGTTTCTGAATCATTCCCTGCTGGGGTAAAGTGTATTAATTCCAGAAACAGCACCTTCTCCTACCCAGTTCTACCCTACCACAGCAATGGAAAAACTGAGTAGTCCTTATTAAATCAAATTGACATGTTTGGGAAAGGGCACACCACCACACTACCATTCTGCCATGAATTATAAAGCTACCAATAAAATGTTGGGGCCTTGGGAGGTTTGAAAACTCTACTTGAAAACTCTCCTTCTATGTCCCTGAAAAACACTGGTAAGAAACAAAAAGTCATTTGAAATAATCTGCTTCCCTTTCTCCATCAGGTATTTGAACAGTGTACAATCAAGCTCTTATGTGAAAGCTTGTCATTCGATCTCAGAAACTTAATGCAATATTACTTTGTCATACATGCACATCCTCATCTCAGAGAAATGAGTTTACCCGGTTAAAAACCTTACAAAGGTATACAGTGAAAGTCAGCTTGTTTTGTAAAATACATGTTCAGGAGCAATTCTACAGTTTTATGGTAGTACAACCATGATCAGTTGGTGACATGTGAGCACCAGTAATAGTTAGCCTGGTGTTGTGTAAAGAGTATTGAAGCTTCCTGGCTGAATCTGGATACAGAACTTCAAAGTTTTCTACAGTATACTCTTAACAAAGAGATTGACCCTCAAGAGTTGGCTCCTACTTTGAAGAGGCTGGCAGAGCACCACAGCAATTGGGCATTTCATACGAGCATCTTTAGCAGAAGACTTTGTGCCAAAGTGGAATTGTTTCAGTGGCAGAGGAGGCTAAACATCAGGGATTAAAACAGAAAAACACACACAAGAAGTGCGTAGAGAGACACTACGAAATTGCTGAGCAGAAGCATTGTGATGAGGGGAAAAGAGCAGTACAGAAACCAAGAGCAGTGCTTTGGTCAAGTGTACTCTTCTTCATGGTTCTTTTATGACCAGCTTATTTTGCCTTACAAATTCAAAGACGTTTTGACAAAAAGACTAAAATGAAGTGCATCATTATAACAGGTAGAAAACAAAGCAGAATCTGTATTAGCAGAGAGCTCACATGTTTTAAAGACTTCCCGCTCTGTGGCCAAAATTCAGCCCACCCACGTTCTTACAGCGGAGCTTTGGAAGCTGGTGGCAAGACCTTGACGCTGCAGTGCTCTGCAAGAGCAAGGGGCAGGCATCCAAAGACGTTGTCAAGGTGACTGAGGTCTTGTCACCATGAGGAGGTACCAAGTGTAGGTTTAACAAGATAACACTCTTGCGTTACTACTCTGACAAAAGTCTCCAGCACAGGCCTAGCCTAACACTATCAAGTTTGCACGTCAGAGTGGAGCATCAGTCAGCACAGCCATCTGCTGCATCACACACAGGAATGGCATCAGGACCCACTGCCAACAACTGGGTTGCCCTCTTTATAGCATTTATACCATATGGTGAAGGAAAAGTCACAATAGATGAGAATTCCTCAAAACTGTCACTCAGCTAGCCCACTTTAAAGATTACCGAAAGCAGAACAATTTGATACCCAAGTTTTGAATGAATATGAACATTCATCCTCCTAAAACTGAAGTCAATTGCACAGCCCAAAACATGAAGCAAAGAAATGGAAAACTGTGAAAAGAAGCGGGCCAGAGGGAGCAAAGGCAGAAACCTCAAGTTTCACATGCCAGAAAAGATGACACTCCTCAGTCTTGCATGCACTGAAGCCTTTCAATGTCAGAAAATCCATAGAAGACAACTCAGTAAGGCTATTCACAAGTGGTGTTGCTGTCAAGCCATAAAGAATTTTGTTTACACTCTTAGGTTTCCAGACATGAGAAGAATATTATAGTCAGAAAATAACAACCAGCCAATACAGAGGTTGTATCTGCAAAAGCACGCAGAAGGCACAAATTAGATAAGAAAACTACCTGTCAAATAAGGGTAAGAAGTTAAAAACCTCCTTTCCAAGAGCTAATTACAAAAGTATCCTACCAGCTTCATCTACAACATCACATGATGCTGCATTAGAATAGGGAATTTAGCTTATGGGGCATTTGGAGTGCCATTTATATAACTTTAACCCAAACAGCAGACCAGATGGTCTTTCTATCAGTCCAGTTGTTTTGTACTTTAATAATGACTTTGAAGTGTGATGAGGGTTACATGAAGCTTAAGCCTCTGGCTAGCCAAAAGCCACAACCGCATATAGCCTTTGCTCTGAGTATCAGAGTAACACGGAAAGGTTTTGATTTAAACCTCCAGGGGATGCATCACATAGCTGTAACTCTAATCCAGGAGCAAATATAATCTGTCCGCAGTTCTGAAAGTCAGAAAAACTGGCTGAGTCTGCACTCTCCCAGCCAACTGCTGTGCTCAAACCAGCCCCTGCTCAGTTTGCTGGCAGAGCTTTCCAGCAGAGATATACTAAGCAGAAGGGAGAGACCACTCAAAAAGAAAGTATGCAATGTAAACACATAGCCGAGCAGACTGTGGCCTGTTTACACAGGCTGCTACCATTCACTTTTTCTACTGCATCCCAAAAAATTCCTTGAGACTGTGTGCGGTAGAATTCTCTACCAATCAAATCCTGCGCGTCTATCTCCAGCAGTCATACAGAACCACAAATGCAGGAACGCTGGTCAAAAGAGACTGCTGGATACAACAACACCCTCAACACGGGATTATCATGTGTCAGCTGAAGCTTCACCCAGCTGAGTCTTGAAAACCTCCAAAACACTGACTCCAACACCTTGAGATAACATCTTCCAGTGCTGCCCCAGCTTCTGAGTGAGGAAGCTTCTTCTAACGTCTGGTCTGAAGATCACAAACCAGCCAGTTGCCCACTTTGTACTAAAGCCAGGGGTTATTTTACCTGCAGTGCTAGGCTATGGGCTTCTGTTGACACAGACAAGTTTCTTCAGAATCTTCAAGACTGAAGGGTTACCATCTGCCACAGCAGCCACTCCCCTCAAATTATGTACTGTTATAGAGCATAATAAGTTATTACTCATCATAAAGGATATTTACCCTGTGTAGCAAATATATACTGCCACAATGGTCTTTGTTGACAAAGGGAAAGGCTTATCTGACTAGATACGTGGGTCAAGTAAATGTTTTCTTTCTCCCACCTCAACAGCAGCTTGTGCCAGATTCTTCAGAGGACAGAGTGAGACACATAGGAAAGAAGGTGAACAGCTTCTCTGTTTTCCCCCTTGCTCTCATCTCACATAACAGGATGCCACCACTGTCCATATATGCATCTCATTTGGTGGTTCTCAGGCTTTCTGGGCCGTAACCTGCTGTTAAGATTGAAGCTGCCTTCCATAGAAGATGACACATTGTTGTGAAACATTTGACCAAAAAACACTAAAGACAAGATGTCTCACTAACCACAAGATCACAGTCATGTCAGTCACACCTCAGGAATGGGGTAAGCGGAGGGCAACTAATCCTTTATTTGAGCTTCTGCCTAGCTCCTAACCTGTGTGGCATTTTCTGGTATGGGTTTATTAGTGTGCCATCTTAAAAGATGCTTTGAAGCAAGCACAGCATAAGGTTTTTTCCCCTTGTTCTAATATGTACTTAGAAAATAGCACAGTTGAGTTACTTTACATTTGCTTATCACAGCAGTCGCTCAGTTCTAGTATCTCATGACTTTGAGATCAGGACGAACTTCATCAGTTAAGGAACCTCATCAAAATGATCTATTTCTCCTACAGAAGAGGAACAATCTGAAGTTTCTATCATGGAAGATATCACTGAAAGTTTTAAATTGTGGATTGCTTATATGTGTAATAACAAGTTTCAAATCAAGAGTATTGTATGGGTACACACAGAAGCTTATGCTGCCAGCAATAACGGGCACTGTTACAAAAGCAGATTAACCATCTTTCAGTCAATGTCTGCAAAAACATGGTGTACAGAGGCCTGCCCAGTAAGTGCTTCCCTGCAGCTGAGGACTGTGCACAGGAGCATGGCAGCTCACAGTTTCTCTTCAGTCATAAGGAAAAGCCATGTGCCGTGGAAGCTCAAGTCAACTGCTGTCCAAGTGGAGCCCCCTGAACCTCCGGGTGGATGGGCAGAACAACCACGAAGCCAGGACCCCATGTCATTTCTACAACAATTCCTGCGAGTTCAAGGGCATCAGTTATGACTTTATGACTAACAGAACCACTGCATTTGTCAGAGTAATAAAAACCAAACCAACAAAAGCACTGTAGTGTCAATATCCAATGATATTTGACTTAATAGGGAATAGTGTGGCATGGTGGAACAAGGGCAGGCAAAACAGCATCATGCTGAAACACAACAGCACTGCCCAGGCACCCTGTTCCCAGTGCTAGCACCATGACCATGCTGGCCACATCCACCCTCCTGAGATGGCTTATTGCAGAGCTCTGTCTTCCTCAGTGGGCAACAGCACTGACCAAATGCCAGAGCTGACCACCCGAGGAACCTCTCCCCACACCATATCCCCACAATGCAGCAGCTCTCCTGCTTGTGCAGTTTTAAAAGTTAGCGTCTTCATACACCGTCCCCCGTGGACCTCCATATGCTTTACAGAGGTGGCAAGTGTCCCCAACACATACAGCCAGGTCATAGTCCATCTCTTGCAACCGCAGATAACATGGTTCGAACAGTCCCCACTCCTGCTCAGTGAGCTGCATTCAGCAGCTGTTTAAGTGAAGCCAATTTACTTGGCAGACAAGAAGCTCCCAGATTAACCTGGATCAACTCCGGGTGCTGAGGAACAGTAACAAGCAGCTAGCGGGTGGATCTCAGAAACACGTGCCTCTTCACTGGCGATCAGAATATGCCTGAAGCTGCAGAGAAGTGATGGCACTCATTCAGTATTGTGTCAGAGATGGACATGGGACAGAAGCAGAGCGGCTACAGTCCCTTCTCCTCTTAGACCACTTCACTTCTTAGTGCCTCATTTAGACATTTTACAGTACAAGAAAGCATACACATTATATAAGTGCTAATTATATGGTGTAAAGGGTTCCTACTTCTGATTTAAGGAGAGCATTAATACATTATTCATTACTTCAACTTTTAGTCTTTGCTATTTGGATCATTGCTGTGATTTTTGTAGCATCCCCTTTCCTCCCCATTTAGTCAAATAGTTCCTTGCTATAATTTTGATTACAATTTGCAAACACTGGTTTGTGGAGGATTAACTGTGGTGGTGGAAGCAAAAGAAAAATCCAGCAGATGACCTAGTGCTAGTTTAGAAGCACAGAACAGTAACAGGAAGTGTCACAGTCTTCTCAGCAAGACTCTCTTAAGCAGCAGAAGTCTTAGGCTGTTTCTTTCTCAAAAGGGCATCAAATAAATCCTTAAACACTGAACACCTACAGCTTAATCTTCAATGGCCATATGCTATTTAAAAAATAAATAAAAATAAGTAAAAACTCAAACCAAAAGCAGAACACCTAAGAAATCACACAGAGTGGAAGGACGGAAAGGGTCATTAATTTCATTACAAAGCTCTCATGAAACACTGATGCCTGCAAACTGTCACAACTGTCACACTGCACAGCCAGCATGTAGGTACATAACCACTTACTATAGAAAGTTGTAGAAATGACCATTACATAAATTCCAGAGGGTTGTGTCTATGGAGGAATTTTATTTAACCAGCCTGCTACTATCCTCTAAGCAAAAGATTTAAGGTCTAAAGCAAGGAGGACTTGTCATATCTGCCTCACCAGAAGCATAATAGGGGAAAATAAACATGATTCTGCTGCGTCAGCTCTGTCACCAAAGGTCTTCCTTTAGAGAGGGCACAGGTAAACTTAAAAGCAAAACTCCAAATCCTTCTAAATTTAAAAGGATGTGAGCTTGTTGGGGATTTAAAAAAAACCAAAATAATCTTTTTAAGGCTTTTCAAAGAGCCACGGAAAGGAGATTTTGTTAAATACATGATTCTCACCATCTTCTTATTTGTGCTATGCAGCGTAGGGCAAAGATTTAAGGCGCTTTGCCTGTGAGTGGATGCAGCTTGACACGAGCTGCGGCAGTGTGCATTCCCTGAACTGAAGTAACCCTGCACAGGCAGGGATCCAGCCAGACATCTTAGGGGTTACTAGGATTCATATTTAAAGAGGAGAAACACTGACTCTCTCTCTCTCACTAATAAAAATAAAAATTGCCAAAGGCAGATGTCTCTGTGTGCTTAAATTCAGTTTGGATAATATGCGGTTGGGATTGCGTTGTCACAGGATTTAATAAGAGGAAGTTCTCTTATCTCCCTTGGTTAAGCAAAAAAAACATGTCTTTTTTTGCTTTACAGAGAAAAGAGAAAAATAGCACACACACCACACAGCCTCTGTACTGGTGTAAGGGGCAGGAAAAAAAAAGTTACTGATGTTTTGCAAGTCCTAGCAGTATCAGAAAGGTTAATAGAGTTCACTGAAGTTCTAATAGTGCATAACTCTAGCATACCTGCACAAAAAGGTGATTTCATTTGTTTTCTTGTTTATTGCTCCACGGGACAGGGCTCAGAAAAGAGAAGGGGTTTGGAGGCAGATGCCATTGACTAGTTCCCCTTGCCATTCACCTTGGCTAAGCAGAATAGTTTTATGTAGCTGTGCAGCAAAAGTAAAGTACTGAAGCTTCCAGACACAGCACCACATTAATCACTTCAACCAGGTGGCCAGGATACCCAGTGAGAAGGAAAGCCTCCACACTTTCTCCTAATGAAAGGGAGTCAATGGAACAGCATCTCAGAAGGCACCTGTCTCCCCACTGGGCTGGCTGCTCTCACACATGATGCCAACCTGGGGCTTCCTGAATCTGAATCTACAACAGAACTGCCTACAGTCCCCTAGATGCTCATCAGTCTTCCACTAGTTTAAGCAATAAAATACTAAGCTTAAGCAATAAAATACTAAGCAAATGACAACAAATCACACCCCCTCCCCCAATACCTGAAACCTCAACACTCAGGAAAAGACCGGCCATGTCACAGATGATGGAAAGAAAGCAGGTATGGCAGCATTCAACCACTTCACTGAAGAAAAAAGCTGAGCACAAGATTACACTTTGTCATCTCACCCCAATAAGGTCATTGTGAAGCAGCACCATCCTTGGAGAAAGGAGCTTGAGGAAAGAAAAAGAGATTCCTAATGGAGCAGACAGGTAGGATGGGTCTCTGGGTGACACCACAGGTCAACGTCAACATCTTACTGAGTCCACAGGATACCCAGTGAGGCCATGACAGCAAGCTCGGGTGGTCCCACTTGGGACAGTGCCACATATACAAATGACCATGTAGTGACACAGGAGGATAAGGAAAACAGCAGTACACTTGAGGAGGAAAGGCTTCAAACAAGAAGAGGTTGCATTCATGTCTTCCTCTTCTAGGAGAGCATAGTGAGGAGACGACAACATATGTAACACCTCATGATGCAAGCACAGAATAAAATGCTAAAGACAGCTTTCCCAGAAAAGAAGGACAGAAGAAGGGAGCAGAAAGGAAAATTTGAAATTGTCCTTCTCCTCTTCAGAGAAAAGCAGAAATAGTTCAGGCAAAAAAACTACAGAATTTAGTAGTCAGAATGGACAGAAAAAGAGGCTGAGCAATCACTGGAGGAGATCCTCAGCAGTGATGTTCCTCCTTTCTCTGCAAAGGGAGGGTCTTGGGCTGGATTACAGAATGCTGCTCTCTTCCCAGAGCCCCAAAGAGCAGAGTGAGGATCACCAAAAACTTTGCACCAGCTGAAGTCTGCAGACCATGCAGGAGGAGTGAGCACACACAGGCATGAGCAGCCAATGGCACAACTTCTGCCTATACAAAGAAAACCAGGTTATTGGATACCAGCTGCTACTTCATGAAATACAAAGATAACTCAGCTTGTAAGAAGCCATTACCCCTGTGCATACACAGTAACAACAGTGGAGTTTCTGCTCAGTCATAAAGCACTCAAGAAAATACCCATTGCCCTGACACACAGCAAGGAAGCCAGAGCTGGAGAGACAACCTGTTCTGATGAGCAAGCAGAGGACATGTGTGCATGCACAGACGCAAAGACAGCATGCAAAGCGAGTTTGGTAACACCAAGAGGTGAGCCAACATTTTATTGGGATCAATCTGCTCCCTGCCACCCCCCAGCAGGAAAACACTGCTGTCATGAATTAGTCAATGTCACCACAAACCACCTCATTGCCAGCTCTGCGCTGAAGAAATCTCACATGGCAGGCAAACCATCTGATGTCCTAAGCCAGCAGAGCCAGGGTGCTGGCCTTTTGCTTTCCTCTCTCCCCACCCCCATCCCAAAACACAACAATGCTCTGAAACCCTCTTTCAAGATGGGAAACACCCATCATGTCTACAGGATGTGAGAGGCGAAAGGGATGTGGGTTAGTTGGAGGACGTGCAGCAATGTGCCTCCAACTGCTGTGCACTTTAAGTCATACCATTGCATGACCTAAAGCTCAGAGCAGGTAGCAGCAAACCATAGAATAATATAATCATTTAGGTTGGAAAAGACCTCGAAGATCACCAGGCCCATTAACATAACACTGCCAAGTCCACCACTAAGCCACATCTCTAAATGCCACATCTACACATCTTTCAAATACCTCCAGGGTTGGTGACTCAACCACCTCCCTTGGCAGCCTGTTCCAAAGCTTGGTAACCCTTTCGGTGAAGAAATTTTTCCTAATATCCAATCTAATATCGTGCATACCAGTGAGGATCTGTCTGTGAGGTACCCTACCCACTACCTGCTTTAGCTGTCCTATCTCCAGGGAACACAGCCTTTTTCACAGGGCATGGCTCTGAAAGTAAAAAGTGTGAGATTATGGATCAAAACAGTCTGCAAAATTTGTAAGTGTAGTTCTAAATTAATTCTTCTATTTTTTTAGAAACTATCTTCACCATTTCTGAATATTCAGAATAGGCAAAACTTTAAAGTTAGATCCCAACCCTGCAAAGGGAGGCTGCAACATCTATACACCACTGCTTTAGGGATTCTAGCCATGCTGCCTGGTGCTCATGGTTATAGATGTTTCCAGGTTCTTATCACTAGGAGAAACCCTGAAAAAAACCCAAACTATCAAACTGTGTGTATGAGCTTCTCTAGCACACCTCTGTGAGCCACAGGGCACAGTTTTAATTCAACCTCAGCTTCCCTCTCCTCAAATCATCTCCTTTAGCACTCCAAACACACACAGCTAATAACATCAGAAGGGTCAGCTAAGCAAATAGCAGCACAGCCAGGTGAACCAGGAGAAGTATTCATTTCACCTGGGCTCCTGACCTGCTAGAAGGCAGGAAGAGGTGATGTAACTTAGCTGGAATAAAGTTTTTTCATCCTTTACTTGCTCTTTCTCCTTGGGCCTGTGAATGTGTTGATAGCTGTGCAAAGTCTTCTGGAGTAGCACCTTCAGGTATGAGGTGGGTTAACCTCAAGGCCACTGTCTTAGAAATGAAGCAATCCAAACCTCCAAAGTCAAATCCCTGGACTAAAAAGATGCCCTTGTAAAGACATTTGAATATATCTATATATTCACTACATTGTTCTCACTGTGTCCTTGAATCTGTGTTTGGAAAAAAAAAAAAAGGCCAATTCAGTAGAAAGCATCCTCCTCCCTGTCCCATTAACCTGCTTTTATTTCCCCTGGCTACCAGCACACAAAGAGAAATGGCAAACCAGTAGCAAATCATACCCCAAGTAACTGCAAGCGAGGTTGAGAGGGGGGGTGGCATTTCTTCCTGCTGAAACCCAGCAGCCCCACCGGGCTGAACATTTGTGCTTCTTGACAGCAGGCCAGCAAGCTGAGAAATGAAGCCCTGCCACAAGCCAGCCTGGCTATCTGGGCATCCTCACTAGCAGTAGCACTCCATTGAGCCGAGGGCTCATACCACCATCACACCATATAGCCGCCCTCCACCTTGGCTCATTGCTCATTCAGGGTTACGTTATTCCCATGAACTGCTGTTTGTGTCTCTGCGTGGAAAGCCAACAAGGGAACATGCTAGCCTTCCGAAAAACCATACTCTGTGAGGAGGAGGGGATTAGGAGGGAACAATGCTGGAGTGTCTTTAGTGAGCTGGAAGCAATCCCAGCTCCTAGCTACACAATGACATGCAGGAAGGAGTTTTGAAAGCTTCCCAGTCACAGAGGACTCCTGTGTGCCAGGCTTGGAGACGTCTGGACATAAAAATGGCCTTTACAGCATAAGGATGCAAGAGGACTACAGAACCCCACACACAGATTGGCCCTGGCCAAGTGGGGAATGGTGGCTCAAGCTTAGCTTTTTCTTTCTTGGCTTTGGGTGCTAATTGATTAATCCAGATCCTTAACCTTATTGAGGTCAGGGGCTTCAGCACTAAACAGTCTTAGAAATGCCAGACTTTCATGGGAATGAGAAAGTCTACTTGCCCAGACCCAGAGCTCTCCAAATACTGGACCTGAAGTGCAATTGTATGTTGGAAAGGAATGACAGGAGGAGATCATGCTTGATGGGATGCACATAGTGGTGCAAAATCATGTCTCATGAAGTTTTCAATATGATTTGCATGTGTTGTAACAAGCTCCAAGGCACATAAAGCAGCTCTTAACAAACTATATGCACGGCATGAAACAGGATCACGTGGATACTCATGAAGATGTTCCCCATCGGTTCGCTCTGGTGCCCTGCCAGCCACTGTGATGTCATGCCTTCCTCCAGCCTGCCACAGACCTTCTCAAGCTTGAAGAGGTGATAACCCCCAAAACCAGTGGAGAAACAGTGAAGGTGGCAGTGGAGACACCCACAGGGAGCAGGAGTGAGAACATCAAATGCTGAGCCCCAGCGACAATTTTATTGGATTCAATAGTGGACATAAAGCAACATAAAGAGGGTACCAGTGATTCTTATCAATGGTGCTTACACACCTGTAGGCCTACAAAGCCCATGGAGGAGAAATTATAAACCTTTCACAACACTGATTCCATTCCTGTTTCTTGATTATTCTGAGGATGAAGTAATCATTGCTCCACAGAAAGCATTTCAGATTATTTGAAGAGGTGTGCCTCACACAGACTTTGTTAGTGTGACTGCCTCCTAAAGCTGTGCCATAGAAACAATCTATAAAAACAATCAAACCAATGATTTAATACCTACAGACAATAACACAGTACAAAAATATATCAAGCTTGCCATTCATTGCACCCACAAGGCAAAATGCCAGTAAGGAAAACAGGACGTAAAAAGAGGGTGACAGGGAAACATGCAGGAGTGCTTGACTGGATGAAGCATTTCAGAGGATGAAAACAAGGAATAATCAAACTGCTCAAAATTTAACCACCAACTCAATGGGATAAAGCTTCAAGATTTGACAGCATTTCCAAGAGTGTTCCAGTTTTGAGGAGAAGATCTGGGAGGTGAAACCTGAGCCAAGCACAGGGAATAATAAAAATGGAAGCAACAATCTCTGTGCTTTTTTTGGATGGTGAATTCATGCTCCCCAATAACATGAAATTGGGCTGCAGCAGAAAAATACACATGCAAATTTCTGCTCCAGAAGAACTGAAGTTTTTAGACCATCATACTTACATTTCAGTGAAAAACACACTTAGGCACGAATTTAGAGAGTACACACACTTGGTGCTGATCTGGCTTTAGACTCCAAAACAATCCCACAAAACATACATACTTTAAAAACTGGGGCACAGGGAGCCTTGCATGGGCAACTCAGGCTTTCTCCTACAAATACCAAGGATTAACCAAATCAAGTTGGCACTGATGATAAATGGCACCACCGTGACAAAGCTGATACTCCGCCAGTACTTTCTATTTTTAAGAGATATTCTGAACAGTGTGCTGTGTTGAAGAGCTGCTAGACGAAAAGATTCTTCTGATATAAATTCATCAGTCTCTCCTCACAGAGCTGATGTCTCCAGACACTATCTTTGGGAAGATAAGATGCATATGGAAGAGGAATCGTAAACTGTCGGTGCAGCACGCACCCATACAGCATAATCAGATAGGAAAAAACTGCTGAGCGCTCGTGCTGCCAAATGCCTAACATACACACAAACCCCTTTTAAACAACTGCTCTAGGAAGTTAAAAATAATTCCATGTCATACATATCAGGAAGCTGACAAGTTGTTTTTCTGCAGAGCTTTTAGTACCTCCGAGGAACAGAAATCAAAAACATAAATACTTTTTTCCTTTAAAGCAGCGGTACAGAAGCCTCCTCTAACTGCAAGAATTCCCACCCCCCACCCACCCCCCCCCCGAAATAAAAAGCAAGGTTGCAGTTTTAGGCAGGTTTTGCCTAAAACTTGAGATATCTTAAAAGTCACTGAAATTCAAACTGCCTGAAAAGAGGCCTTAGTAGAGGAGAAAGAAATGCTGCAGCACATCCTGGAGCAAGAAAGCAGTGTTAGAATGATTTAGGGGAAGTATCACAGATGATCCAAGGAAACTGAAGTCATTCATCCCTAAGGGTGTGAAGGCAAAGGCTTGATCAAGAAGCACTTGAAATAACTGGAAGTGCTCAAGTGTAAGATGATTTAAAAGTCAAGTGAAGCCAGAGAAAAGCTTTAGGTTCAGTAGGACTGGAAAGAGGACATAGAAGGGGGTCATGTTCAGGTTGCAAGAGCAAGCTTCAAAGGTCAAAGATAGAAGCAGGTTTATGAGCCAATTTCCTTTCAGCCTATGCACAATCAATATATGAGATATCTACCCAGTTCCTAACTTTCGGTTTCTTTTTGCCAAATCTGAGCGCACAGCTGGGCACATAGGCAAGGATGGGTCACCATCCTTGCAGATAGCTCCTCAAAAAAGCTACTGAACTCCACACACACATGCACAAAAAAAAAAAAAGTCAGAAATGGATGGAGAAGTAAGTCAAACCACAGCCAAGTCCAAGTGCTCTCAGTTTAAAAAAGAAATGTGAAACACCACATGCTTGGGTGTGGCTTTTGCACAGCTTCCATCCACCAGCAATGCTTTCAGAATTTTTACTGACAACAGCTCTGAGTGGAAATTGTCCAAATATTTCTTAAATCCACAAGCTGATGACAGAGGACTGTTCAGCCCCAGAAACTTTATCTCGTTTTTTCAGCCATGACTTGCTTTTCTGCAGTGTTGCTCTTCACCAAAAACTCAGAAGCAATTAAAACAAGGTATGGTGGGGGTTTTTTGATAACCAAAGGGTAATCTTTACCAAGAGATCCCTCTGGGATGTGTTGGAAATACATCTGTGCTATCTGCCAGCAGTACCAACCCCTTACCCAGGCCACATGCTCAGTGCCATGTTTTCAGGAGAGCAGCCAGCACGGAGGACACTGGGCAGCGCTGGTAGCGCAGTCTCCATTGATTGTGAAAGAGGTCTGTAAACACAGCTAGAGATAAGGGAAAGAGCTGCACAAAGGACAAGCAGGAAGATATAGACAGATAGCCAAAAACTGCACTTCCATTGCTGCCAAAACCATAAGAGAACTTGGGCTGGCCAGAATAAAGGTTGCAAAGGGTAGTCAGGTACCACTGTGGCATTTTCCTCACAATAACATTTACTTTAGTACTTAATTCAGCTGTGGCTCTGGTGTTTTATTTATGGGAGCGGAATCACTTGCAGACACGGTGTTCTTTCTCTCCCATGTACAGAGGGGCTGGTATGTGCCTCACCACTCGAGCCCCACACATAACAAGAGGGGAACAATTCAAAGATTTCTCTCAGGTGGTCCTGACTTGAGTGGAAGAGCCACTATGTTAGCCTAGATGGTATTACCACTGGAAAACCCCTGCCCTGTTAGAAAAGCAGACTGTTTTAAAACAACTAATATGGGTTGTTCCCAGCTAAGACTATCCTCCTTGACAGGGTTTCACACTTTTCCATACTTTTGTCTGCTTAGAGGGAGAAAAAAAAAAAAAAAAAGAGGAGTTAGGTAGTCATTTTACATGTTATGGGCAGTAGGTTTGACAGTAAACCTGTTGAACTGGCATTGTGTGTATAAAAGCAAAACTTGCCTATTTTACAGTTCATTTTTCAATACCAAATTAAGACTTGCTTTTGCCGCAACACCCTGCAATTCAGTGGTGCTGAAATGGAACCATACTTAGTCTTATTTGTTTAAATAGAATAAATAAAGAAACCAAATACAAGGTTTCTAAGTTAACATCCAGCGCGTATCCAACAGCTCACTGCTTCCAGTTTGGCAGAAAGGTGACTAACCTTTATGCCAGCCAAGCCTGGGAGAGGGAGGGAGGGCAGTGACCGGCAGTGACCTCAAGTGAGCCTGGAGCAAGCCCTGGGCAGCCGAGCGCCTGCGCCTCCACACCCGCAGGACTGTGACCAACAGGCCGACACGGAAGCGGAGGGGAACAACAGAGCTATAAATATCAGGGAGTCAAAGGATAAGTCTGAAGGCAAAAGCAACAGCCTCTTTATGCTGCAGCCCGCAGAGGTTTATGCTCCCCCCCCCCCCACCCTTGCGAAGCAAAGGGAAGGGCAGCTGAGCAGGACTGGCAGCGTGTGGTGAGCACCAGGGATTTAGGGCAGGCAGGCTGCTGCCACCGCCACACACAGCACAGGCAGAGTTGATCAATTAGCTGTTCAGTAACCCATTAAAAACCCGTTCAGCTGTGAACGGCCTGGACAGCTGTTGTAGCTAAATTTGCACAGGAGCTCAAGCACACTACCTGAAACACCTATAAAAACAGAGCAAAAAGTAGCCACACAGAAGGAAAAGGAAATTTTCCAGTTCCTCCTCTTCATCCATACCCACAAGCCAATGGCATGAACTGCTCTCAGGTATAGCCTTGCCTATAAGGATGTTCACTACAAAGAGCAGAAGGGCATTACTGTGCCCTTTAACTGTATTCCCACACCCTGTGACAGACATGCGGACAGCATAGGCAGACAGACAGCCTGGATAGCCATGAGGCCCCCTTCCAGACAGCATCAGTCAGAGAGACTCCAATCTGCTCTGCCCAAGTGGGCTGCATTTATTCTGTTATTTGTGAATGCAAACACAGTACATTCAGTAACCACAATATTCTCAGCCATCCTTAGCACAGACGACAATCTAATTCCAAATGTACTTTTCCAGAGGAATTGTTTTTTAAATTGTACTTTTATACACAGTTGAACTTCTGGAACATGCACACACGTGAGGCATATGCAGGGTAAATGTATTCCTCTTACTCACTAGCCTCTAATAATTTTACCACAGGCACTGGAAATAACAGCTTGGCGTTGACACCAGGTTCCCGCCTACACAAACCCCCAGCAGCAGGGATGGAAAGGAGGTCAGCGGCACTCAGCCTCCCCAACGGCGACCCAGCAGTTTAAAAACACTTGTGCCATTTGAAAATGCCACACAGCTTGATCAGGACATGGATATGTGCTGCATACGCTGGGGGTGAGATGAAACAGTTTATTCACAGAAAACATCCTTTTTTACCACAGCTACATATTCCCTTCATATTTATCTGCTGTTGATATGATGCCCACCCTGCTCTCAACACCTTATAGGGCATTTCAGAAGCCACCCAGGTCCAAGATGAGGGAGAGGACCATGATGAGAAAGAATGTCTCCAGTAGGTCTCACCCTGCCTCAGCAAAGCCACTATGCACTTTTATTCTCCAATAAATCAGTGGGAATTGCCAGCTATTATTCAAACAAGCATAGACCCTCTGTAAAACAATAACAAAAAAATCTGGAAGAAGCTACTGAGTTCCTATTTTTAAGCACTGTTATTAATAACGTGCCACAGTTCTTGTCTATATCACCACAACATATAACAGCACTGAGAAATTACTGCAGCATATTGTAATTATTTCACTAAGGACTCGGTGCCTCCGTCTGTCAGCTTATACCTGCATCACAACGAAGAACAATGCAACCTAAAAATAAGTTACATGCACACTGTAATCTATGCCCTATCACCTCTTCTCTGCTCATCCGGCCAAGCCTTGAAATCATGATTTGGGCAAGACTCCCAGAGAAACACTAATTAGAGACTGAAGAAGCAGGGTCCTCCTAACAACGCAGCCGTAGGAAACACGCTAAAGCCCAACGCCATCAAGAAGCGCCAAGCTAAATTTGTAAAAATCAGATTGCCTCCTAAGTGTCCCTGTTTAACTGGGGAGACCCTTGTTCACAGTGAGATAGACCAGCACTTGGTTTCAGAGACAGTGTTTTCCTCTGGTGAACAGGGACTGACCGAGTTACTGCTTGGATCTTGTCAGGAATTCAAAGTACTTAATTCCCATGTTCGTAGTCCCTCGGTCTTTCTTTCCTAGTAAGAACAGCAACAGCATCTTTTACCTTCAGGAATGGTCCTATTAATCTTTTCAAAGACAAAGCTAGAAAACCACCCTTCCTGCAGCTGTACCTCGAGTTCCCAAACCACAGAAAAATCACAAGGCATTAAACATTTCTGCTCACAGGATGGAGCTCTGTGTGTAGCTACCTCATCTGTCTTCTACGGTCATGTAGTACATGCTTTCTGAAAAGCAGGATAAGGTTATAGTCTTGTGGCCTCTGCTCATGATTCAGGAGCAGTCAGTACAGCATCACTTCATAATTCACCAATTTATTACCATAAATCAGCCAATCCATTTAATCTTTGCCACATGGAATACAGCAAATCTTGCAGGATCTGCAGGAGTAAGCTGGCAGCTCTAGTTTATCAAAATACCTGCGATCTGCAACATGAATCCAGTGACATGAAATATGTGTGCAGAATAGCCCAACAGGCCTGGATTGAAATTATGTGGCCATTAAGTACTGCCAGATGTATCAATTACACATGTTGGGAGAAAAAGTAATATAGGAACCGATGTTTTCCCCACTAATCTGTTTCATTTTAGTCAAGCTTTATGGTACAAGTAACAGTGGTGGGCTATGGTTATAAGTTTAAAAAAGGAGAAAAAAAAATAAGGTTTATTTTATATGGATAAGCCAGCCTTTAACTGTACCATTCTTCCAGCCACATTCTCAACTATAAATCAGATAAAAATGACTGATTAGCTGAAGCCCCTCAAATGTTCAAGGAATAGGTTGAGGTAGTTGTTCAAAGTTAACACGATGCCCAGAACTCAACTGAAAACAGAAAATCCCTGGGAAGGCTACTCAGGGGTGATTTCAAGGGTCTGACCTACATGCCTGGGCCATGTCTGAGGAAGAAAAGCTGCGGGGACTGTGACAAACCCACCAGATTTACAGCTATCAACAAAGACCAAGAAGGATCAAACACCTCAGTGCGTTCCCCTCTGAGTTCTCCTGCAGAGTACACGGCTCCAGATGCCGCGGACACAAAGTCTCAATACAGGGATGGTGTACACCCTTCATGATCTTGCTGTAAGTCCAGCCACTGCTTTTGACTTCTCCTGCAAAGACTCAGGAGTTGCAAAGTATCTTCTGCGACCACACCTCCTCATGCAAGAGGAGCAGGTGATATCCGTATAGAAGGTCTCGGTACTGCATCCATATGAAGCAGAAGTTTGGAAGTAGAATTTAATTGACGTATTATTTTATTAACTTGAAACTGACATCACCTGTTCCCCCAGCAGCAGTCCTGAGAGGAGCTGGAACCTCTGTCCAACATGGGTGCAGTACTGCAGAGGAGCCCTAACGCCCAGGGAGATAGTTATGCTCTTTAGCACTGAGCTCCACAGTCTTCATGTGATTTTACACAGACAGAGAAATGGGTCAAACCCCAAAATGGAGTAAACCCGTAGAGTTTCATTTCACTGGAAAACTACATAACTCAGGGTATGACCTGAGAAGATCCTGCTGCTTTCCCCTGCCAGATGGTATGTAAAAGGCAGTTTAAGTCTCCCAGTAGCGCCCAGTAAGTAAAATATTGTTGGTCTCATGCAGGTGGAGGCCAAAAAAAAAAAAAAAACCAACAAAAAAGCCAACCCCAAAAAAACAACAGCTCTTCCTTCCATCACCCCATTTCTTTTGTCCCCTGAGGTATTAGAAAGTGCAAATTAATGGTGGCTTTACATGCATCTTTATTTCTACTGCTCATTAAAATCCCTTTGTTGAGTGCACATAGATGATATCATCTAACAATTCCTTTTTTCTCAAGTTTTTTCTAAAGTTGCAGGAGGCAGGATTTCCCTTCTATTACATAAGGAGGGGAGGGTGTATTTGTTCTTTTGCCCTTTAAGACTTGTTAGCACGGTCAGGTTACTTGAGCCAGGCCCTTTTTCCTGATCTTTTCTTACAGGGGAATTATTCTTGGCAAGGCTCCAGCCTAATATTAACCCAATGGAGAAAAACCAAGTGGCTGTATAAAGAAAGACATAAAACAGACCCACCTCGGGGTTTTGCCCAATCACTGAGAGCTGCAGCAACAGAATAGAAATAACGAATACAAGCTGGTGCTCAGTCTCCAAAGCATGCAAGTACAACCATCACTAGTACTATGATACACTACTACGATGTCTGTTTGGTGGTGGTACAATCCTTTTCTGCCATCCTGATGGGAAATAAGGCTACAAGCCAGCAGGCGAGGTACCATACCACAACTCTTCCCAAGCAAAGCATCAAGCCCCAGTAGTAAAGAACTGCCTTTCATAACGACCCCACCTTTCAGCCCAGACTAAGAGACTGAAGAGGAAAGCAGAACGCCCATCCTGTTATTTATTGTAGGGGAGTGATGGGAAAGTGATTCTCCCACCTCCAGTACCTAGTGCAGGGATCTGAACAAGTTGAATTTTTCATCATCTCTTAATAGGAAGAGGTTGCTTCAGAAGCTTCTCTTTTTATTAGGTGATGAGATGATGTGCTTCGGGTGACCTGGGGTAAGTAGGACTAGGAAGAGGAACTTCCAAGTATGGTGGCACAGCAAGGATTACCCAGGGATTGCCCATCTACCCACTGCCACCCAGGAGGCAATTTTGGGCTGAAGTTTACCTACTGTACCCCCAGCTGGAACACTGATTTAAGTCTCAGACACACAAACTTCTTCCCTTTGAGAGATCTCTATTCTTCTACCTAACCAAAGTGAAAACAGCTAACCAGTTACAAAGCTGGGGGAGAAAGAAGGGCTGACATGTTCCTAAGACTTGCTGTCCACAAAATTAAGCCAAGGAAAAAAAAAAAAATCATCAGTGCTAAGTACAAACCTTATATTGGTATTTGTTACCCTACAGGTATGCAAGAAATAATTCTTTTATAGTGAAGAGAATCAATCACTGGAACAATCTCCCAGGGATGCAGAAGAGCCCCAGTGCTGGCGGCTTTCAAGGTGCGACGGGACATGGTGCTAGATAATTTCATCTAGGCTTCCTTTCCCATGAAAGGTGGTACCAGATATTCCGAGTTCACTTTCAACCTGGGCTCTTCTATGGTTCTGTAGTTTTTGCAACAACTGTTAAGGGTTTTTGCATCTAGAATATGTAACTGCACCAAGAAGCTCACCAAAGCAAGCAACAGAGGAAAAGAGCAGCCTGAACTGCTTGACATCTAGAAGGAAAAAGAGCTGGGCTCTGTGGACCTTGGGACCCTACCATCATCCTGACACACAGTCCCCCACCTTTAGATAGAGTGCAAGTTCTGGCTTTCAAACCCTCTATGAATTTTCATTTACTCAAACGCAAAGAAAAAAAATAAAATAGTTAAGAGGCCCTCACAACGTTACCACTTACTATTATACAGCACAACAAAAAACAGTTGGAAAACCTCTGCTGCAAACCGTGTTGGGAAAGGTGTACAAGTGATTACTGCCTCCAGCTACTAGCAAACTTTCAAGTAAGCCGTCCAACTAGAGGATGCACTTTTAGGATGCCGTGTGTATCAGTCAGCGCCACACACATGCCTGCATCAGGTTTCCTGCTGTGGTCACCCAGCTGGCACCTCAACACTAAACAGCCAGAGAAAGTGGTCACAGGGTGTTGTGGGAGTCACAAACTCAGTTTATGGCACGGAGGGACAGGCCTGAGGCAGGTATGGATGAGGAGTGGAAAGAGTGCCCTTCCCTATGGACGTAGGGTGCAGAACAGCCCTGGGGTACCTCCACCTACCTTAGCCAGAGGAAACATCTCTGGTGGGGCTATTTATCCCCTGCACAAAAACACTTGTTGCCTTTGCCCTTTGATCATGCTATCCTTACCCTATTTTCTTTTAGGGTTTTTTTGTGAGAAGAAGCAGTTGGTTTCTTCATCCTGCCCAAGAATGGAGAGGACAGAGAGGCCAGCTGGAGGGGGTGATCTACATCCCCTGAGCCAGACCAATTCTGCCCCCCGTCAATAAATCCCAGATTTGCTGAACAACACCTACAAGAAACACCATAGGCTTGGGCAAATTCCCCCCAGATTTGATACTTCAGTCCAGTTATGTGTCATGCTCACGTACTCGTTCATCATGTTAAGCTCTTCTAAAATTACCCTCTAGTCCTCTGAATGAAAACACCTCGCTCCTTCACTTCAAACATTGTGATAAACATAGATCCTTGTAATATGAGAAAAGAGGGTGAGGACCTCGCTGTATTTCATTTTTGTACTGCAGTAATGAATTTCAAAATAGCCTAGCAGTAGTAGTCATGCTTACAGATTTAGTATACATTCCCTTCACTGCTCTTCAGAAATTTAGCACTTCTGGTAACAAGCGTGAAGATTTCGGGTTGCTTTGCTTTTTTTCTTTTTTTTATCCCTCTCTTCCCTTCAGCAGATTACAATGTGACATTTTCTTTCTTTGTTTGTTTTGAATGAAGGTTTGGACCTCTTTCTGCACAACTGTTCCCTCAGTGCAAAGGACATAAAGGGCTGGAAGATAGCAAGACCTTCATCTTCTAGCCTCACCTGGAAATGAGCAGTACTTTTCCCTGTTGTTAACACCTGAAAGAAAAGGCCCAAGGGGTTTTAAAGCTACTTGCTTTGAACTGGTCATGAAAAAAACCAAAGCCAAACAAAACACCAAGCAAAAATAAACAAAGTGCAAACCCCAAAGCAAGCGCCAAAGCAGCCTTTTAACTGGCATAAAAGTCTCCAGTATGTCAAATTGAGATTGTTTATGGGTCTCTACACAGTTTTACTAATCTTCTTGACTTGTTGTGCTTTATTTCTGAACTTAAAAAGCTAGGTGAGGCAGGTCCTCCAACAGAAGCACTGCAACAAGACAGCACTCCAGCTCCTGAGAGCATCCCAGACTATTTGACACCACCCTGGACTATAAGGGACCAGCATGAAGGAGCACACTTACATGAGGGCAGCTGTGCATAAAGTACATCAGCAACCAGATGCCCATCAGCATAACTTGTGAGAGCATCTACCTACTGTCAGACCAAACGGCCTTCAGATCCTCTGGGCAACAGCTTGGGTCATAGCTGGAGACTTCAGAACACGTGAGACATGGGCTGAGCACACAGAGCACCTTGATTTATGGATTTTGTGAGGCTTAAGTGCTGGTGAGCCCCGTGCAGTGGTGTACTCTCGTTTGTAGGAGCAAGAGATTAATTTCTGCAGTTGACTACTGAAGCTGGTCTACCTGGGCAAAGATTAGTTTGCAAGGCACTTTATCCACTCCCAGGGTATACAACCGGAGCCGGAAGGGAGACCACAATGCTCACACACCAAAAGAAGGCAGTTTATGGCCTCAGCTAAGGCCGTTTTACAGCTGCAAAGCTCCACTGACCTCAGCAATGCTTGCACAGACTAGAGGAAATTCCTTCCTAAGGTGCTAAGTATGGTTTTTCCCACCATATACTTTTTTCCTGCATCATGTTGATTTTTTCTGATCCCACGTTTATTTTCCCAGGAAAGTTTTGCAGGCTTGTCTGTGGATGCACATTAGTCTCATTTCTTTCCAGCTTCTCACGTTATCGCAAATAGGATCAAGTACAGCAAACAATCGCATAGTACTCTCCCTGTGTGATTGATGACACAGATACGTGCAACAAAACAGAACAAAAACAAGTACTTATATCAGGCTCCTTTGACACTTCAAAGTATCAGGGAGACCTTTCACAGCACCCAGCACAACTGAGCGCCTGTTTGCTAATCTAGATGAAACAAAGTACCACGCAGTTTAAGTGCAAAAATAAAACACACTGCTGGGGCTAAACTGTATACACAGTGGCCAGCTTTGGCTAAGGCAAGTTTATTTTAGAAGGCATTCTCTCTGCCTAGTTTTTGTAATAAGTGAACTACTTTGTTTGGGTTTCTTTCCCCAAAATGCTGAAGATGCAGAAGTGGTAATTAACACTTTTTACTGGATAAGGTCCTTCAAAATCCCTAATATATATATATAATTAATTAAAAATAAATCAAAGTCACTTTTCTTCCAAAACTGGATTATTACATTAATCCTGAGGCTAATGATAGAAACCTGAGTTTCTGTCCTCAGCGGGATCTGCCTCTGCCCCCTACCCTGATGTCCAATCCCACCAGGCTTCATCCTAAGATCTGCTCCAGCCAACCAGCTGTTCACAAAAGAAAAAACAAGAGTGGAAACGAAGGGGGAAGTAGAGCATACCTGAACTACAGAAGCAGAATACTGAAATATGTTAGGCTGAAGCCATCAGTGTAACATCTCAATACCCCTGCTCCATTTTGGGTATCAAACAGTGATGGCTGCAAGATGACAGATGTTTCCAGGCAGTGCAGAGCAGAGGTATCCCTGACCACAATTACTGTACTGCAGCTCAGGATGTCATATCACTGTCACCATCCTTCTCGCACGCCTGACCTCTGCAACTGCACCACCAAGAGTGATTATTCAGCATATTATTGGAAAAGGACAGAGCTCACGGTGCACCAGAGTTAATGGTTCATTATCACTTCACATCCCCATAATATCCCTCTTGCAGAAGTCCAAGAATCTCCTGTCCCTATTCATTTCTAGCTGGAAGTTTGAATGGCAGTCAGAGAGAAAAGTTACTTTATCAATGCTGTAAACTAAATATCAGATCAGCTGGGACAGATTTGCCACACGGAAAGGAAAGGGTGGCTGTTATTTCAAAATCCTTATTGCATTCTTACATTGCTGTATCAAGCAGAAAGTTTAGCAAGACAGACATCCCTAGCACTCTTGCCCAATTCCAGAAAACAAAAAGCAAACTCTCAGCTTTTCATTAACACCAGAAGTACCACCCCAGTTTACCACACCACCAACAGACCTTGCTCCATGCCCACAGTCTCAGTACAATCAGGGGCCCACCTGGCACAGGGACAGTAGAGGCTCCCCAGGAAGCTGCCCCACGTCTTGCACCCGAAGGATGAGCTGTCCCTCCAGCTCAGCAGATGCCCCATGACCACTCATTAACAAGCTGTGTCACTCTTGCAGGATGAGCTGTGGCATTCCACGCCTGTTACACAGCCCTTGCCCTGCTACTGCCCCCCAGCTTCTGGCAGGAAAGGCAGTTCTCCATGGCTTTTTCAAAAGGCTCTTGGAGAAACAATCCTTGACCAACCATTAACAGGCCTACCTGACTGTAACAGCTCAGTCTTCTTCCCTGCACAGATGTGTGTACACACATCTCCTCAGGAGGTCAGCTACCTATCAAGTATTAGAGTGGCCTTATCAAGGGACACTCCCAATATTATGACTCAACCAGGGTTCCACTCAAGAAGTGGGAAACACTTAGTATTCCTAGGAAGGAGTGAGTCCCACTAGGATCACAACATGACTCTACAGTGTCCAAACATCAAAGGTATTAATGTAAAATCGTACATGAAGCTGAGCCTGCAGGTCAGGTGCTGCCTCTTACCTGTTCTCCAGCAGCGTCATGCACACGACCTCCCGCACACCTGGGTTGTTGGCTTTCTCAATGGAGCAGCTTTGCAGATTCCAAGTAGCCACCCTCAGAACAGGTCTGCCATCTCTCACCCCCCCAAACATCTCCACAGAGGGGCGAGTGGATATGATCTGGGTTGGACCCCCGGGGGGAAAGTCCAAGTCCTCGCTCTGGAGGCTTAGAGAAGTGGGGCTGGGGTGAGGCTTGGCCATGAAGTTGAGGCCACCGTTGGTGTTTGTCGAAGGGGGCCTGGAACGCTCTGCAAAAATCTGATGCCTGATTTTGTCCAGAAAGGAGGAATTGATGCAGTCCATCCTCACCAGGTCCTCGATACTTTTGAAGGGCCCGTGCTCTTTACGGTAGTCCACGATGCTGTTGGCGATCTTCTCAGTGATGCCACGGATGCTCATGAGCTGTGCCGGGGTGGCGGTATTGATGTTGATCTTGGTGGCAGAGAGGTGGTGCTCAGAGGCCAGGTCCTTGCGCAGTGAGCTGGGCGAGTGCTGCGCCGAGCTGCCCTTGCTGCTCACGCAGATCTCGAACTTCACCTGCTCCAGTTTGGCCGCCCCCACCCCACTCACCAGCGCCAAGTCCTCCACTTTCTTGAAGCCGCCGATATACTCGCGGTACTCCACGATGTTCTGGGCCACCACCCGGGTGACCCCGGGGAGGGTCATCAGCTCCTCCTCCGTGGCCGTGTTGATGTTGAGCCTCTCCTGGTTGACGAGGATGTTGCTGAAGTTGCACGCCGCGCTGAACTTGCGGCTGTGGCACAGGTCGGCCGGGTCGCGGGGGATAGAGCGGTGGCAGCCCAGGCTGCCCCCCATCTCACCGCCGCCGCCACGGGCCGCTGCCGGAGCCGGGGGAGCGGGCGCGGGGCGCTGCCGGGGCTGCCCGCCCGCGACTCATGGACCTCCGCGGGAGGCGGGCGGCGGAGCGGGCGGCTGCGGGGCACCTGCGGACAGACCCCGCACCGCACCGCGCCCTCGATCAGCGGACCCGCGGAGGGCTCCCCGGCCCTTCCTCCTCCTGCCGCTCTCCTCGGGAGGCACCGCCGCTCCCCCGGTGCCAGAAAAGCCGCCGCAGCCGCTTCCCGCCCGTCGCCGCCCCGTCCCCCGGCGCTCCCAGCGGCTCCTGCCGCTGCCCCAGCCCCGCCGGCGGTAGTAGTAGGTGGGCGGGAGCCCCCGCCCCCTGGCAGGAGAGGCGGGGCTGCCGCCGCCGCCTCCGCCCCCCGGGCGTCAGCCGAGCCCGCCCCCGCCCGGGCACGGCGGGGACCGGCCGGCGCTGGGAGTGGGAATGAGGCGGCTGCCCCGCGGGGCTCCCTCCAGCGGGGTCCTGGTCCCGGCTCCGGCTCCGTGCCGAGCCCCGGCAGGGGGCGAGGAGGAGGATGCTTGACCTTCTCCTTTCTGCGTGGGCACTCGCCCCTTGGGCACAGGCGGACTAAGAATGTCCCCGGTGCTGTCACCTGGCCGCTAAGGGCAGGCTTTTCCCTTTTCCAGGTGAAAGGACGCTCAGACGCTCCTTGCAGCGTTCTTGTCCCAGAAGTTCCCTGGGCTCGCCTCCGTGCAGCTGGCAGGGAATAAGTGTGTTTTCAAACCTCGAGAAAGCCTCATCAGTCATCTCAAAGGGCTTTTTTGTGCACTTGCAGGGCACTATGCTTTCATACATCTGGGTTAAGTCTGCTATTTTCTTTCTTTACTTTTTTTTTTTTTTTGACATCTCAAGCAATTGTGAGAGTGCTCAGCAAACTAAAACCCCCTGCAGAATCATGCTTTTGGACATAATATGTCTGCGTACTGGGTCTGCCTCAGCCCATGGTCCCTGGTCTGCTGCGTGCCTAGCTTTTCCCCGAGCCAGGGTAACCTCATTCTGCACCGAAATCATGACTGTGTATCATCTGTGTGCCTGAGCTTTAATATAGTTTGTTCATGCCCTGGGAGCCACAGCAGCCCACCACAGTCCATGTTGGTGAAGCCGTTGGACTATTTACCCAGCTTCTACAGCATCCAGTCCCATGCTGCACTGTCTGCAATGCTATCTGTAGCCAAATTAGCTCATTTGAAACTAGCTTGACTGTGCCCACACAGGAGTGACTGCAATGTCAATGAATCCAAAATATAATCGGTGGGTGTAACTGAAAGGGAGGGGGAAGAAAACTGAAAGAAAGAGCAACATATGCTTACAGATGCCAGGTACACTCCCTGATGCTGCCTGCTGCTGACAGTATAAATATATATTTCTTTTAGCTGGACAGAATATGGTACACGTATATTTTCAACATCAAGACTCTTCGTTGCCCCTCTAATGAAAATGAAAATGGCTTGCAATAGCAGCTTATACATATATTTTTCAATGGAAATTATCTGGGTCCACCTGAAATAAAAAGTTGAACTCATTCATCTTCTTGGTGAGGGAGAATGTTGTGTGCATAAGGGAATGCAGGCTGCACCGGGCTTTCAGACTGCGCAGGGCACTGGTGCTTTAACACTGGCACTAGATACTCTGCTGCAGATCACATATTTCTCTTCTGTTCGCTTGAGCAATAGAGCTAGAAAATTATCATTACGGGAATGGGTACTGGCTGCATTAGGGTATTGGCTCTCTGCTGACTGCTGGAGTGGAGAAAGTGCTCGCTTAGGTGATTAAATGCTTCCACGTCTACTGGAAAGTGCTCTGTGCACTGCGATAACAGTGGCCAATGCAGCAGAAGTCATGCTGGGCCTATTCCTGCTGGGATGGTACCAGTACAGAGCTGGAAACAATTAACCATTGAAACAAGTATTCTTTTTGAAGCAGTATTATTATGGTAATAGCTCCACAAGCTGTTATCTTAATTGAGAACACACTCTTTTGCTTTCTGCAGCAGGTTGTTTTGAATTGGTCCAGGCTCATTAAATAAGTTTTGAAGCTGATAAGCACCAAAATTCAGGTGAAGTATCATCTACATTACAGGCAGCACTAGGTTTTCCATATTACAGAGAGAAGGCAGGAGCATCTCCAGACAGAAAATAACAGATATCCCATCCAGAACTTCTTGTTGTCAGCAACTACGCAACATTTCTTGAATCTGCAGCTCCAAAATAACTTTTGAAATGAGATGCAGCTGGAGACGTGGAGCTCAGAGGGATGCCACAAGTGTCCCATCACCTAATCCTGGGTATAACCCCATGCTAATGTGAGCTGCAGGGAGGAGATCGGAGGGGGGGGGGGCGGGGGGTGTTATCATTCCATTAGCCATCTACCCTTATTGTCTTTGTTGACAATTACAGGAATCTTATTGAGCTCTGAATCAACCTTTGAAATATCTTGGTATTTTCAGGAAGCGCCAAAAGATGTGAACAGGTAAAGGTTTGGTTTATATTTTAAAAGGTTCAAAAGGAAAAAAAGAAAAAAAAAAAAAAAGATTAATCACCTGGCCTGACATCAGTTAGGCAATCCATTAACATGAGAAAGCTAAAAATGGGGTTCAGTCAGTAAATGACTGAAAAAACAATGTTGAAATTACTGACAGACAATTTAGGCAACAGAAAATAAATCTTGTGAAACCTGGGTAAATACTAGATTTTGTCTTTGATCCAATCCTGAGCTCAGTGTATTTAAATTTATTCAAGAAGAGATTGATCATGGTCTGCTGGTGTCCACCAGCTGACAGATATCCTTCGTGGTCTGCTTGGCACTTCTCGTGGCAAGGGGCCACAAATAAGGGATTCCTGGATCTCTGTCAGGAGGGCTCAGAGATACTGTGGGTGGCTTATTCCTCAGGATCTGCAACTCTCTGCATCTGGCTGCTGGCCAGGGCTGGCTCAAAAACCTCTCAGCGACAGCAAAATTGAATTTTGCTGCTCTGAGGGTGTGAATCTGGGGAGGATCTCACAAGGCCGGGCAGGCTCCAGCACTGAGAGAGAGGGGACACTCGCAAAAGGCCCTTGGGAGCAGCCCTCACGCATCATGCAAAGTGTTTTTATGTTTCACTGGATGGTGTTAGAAAGTGAACAGCTAGGGAACAACGGTTTCAGCCCTGCCCAGTGGCCATTTGTTGGTCTGGGACTTGCTTTGCCACTATCAGCTGCCCTCCCAGACTCAACATCTCACACCCTGTCCCCCCAAATAACTAGTGAAACAGGTTTCTGGATGGCTGGGTGGCACGAGGACAAGCAGCCAGCCGTACAGGAAACACAAGGGTAGGGTAGTGTCACCTGCTTACCAGCTCTGGAGGTATGGAACTCCTCTTCCCTGCAGAAATCCTTCAGAGAGGAAAGAACAAACCTAAAATTTTTCCGTCAGAAGCAGGTTCTGCAGCACTTAAAGCCTTTAAATACAATGTTTAAGAATGATATGGAATTGCTTGAACCTGTAACGATGGAGTGGGAGCAGATAGATACTGGTGAGCAAGGTCTTTTGGCTTAATTCATGCAAAGAATCAGCCTGCAGGCCAGTAGATTTTAAAGGCATAACTTCTTAGCATTTTAAGATGGTCTTAAAAAAATCTATTAATCTATTTTATATTTTTCAACATTCACATCTACAGTGCAGAAGCTCTAATCAAATAAACTCTGTTTTATGATGAGGGCTAGAAGGAACCAGGAGATGTTGCTCAACAGAAAAACACAGAGTTTTCCTTCAGTCTTCAGGCAGCAATTGCAGTTCTTACCATCTTACCATGTCATTGCAGCACCTTTTCCAGCTCTCCCTTACACACCCTTTGGGAGCAGGGGGCTTGACAGTCACACCTCTAGAGACTGCATTTTCAGTCCTGCTGCACTGGGCTCTTAATGGTCAAGGACTCGAAAAGGCAGCTGATTAACTCCAATGCCTGTGTTTTTATTTAAGGGAGCTATTAAAATAATTGTTTTCCTTCTGCAAGGACATTTTCAGTAACACTTGTAACAGGTGCCTGAGGCAGAAGACAGGCAGTTTTTATGAAGACAAATAATAACAAGTAGAAGTTAGCAATTTCATGAGCAGTGGGACTTACAGAGTCTGATTTCTGGTGGCTCTTTCCTTTGTTGATTTTATGATTTATATTAATAAAACTAAGTATCCATTAGTCACTAATCTGGATAGCTCTGTTCCAGATGACCGCCAATATTTGTGGCTCTTTTAGAAACGCTATATTTTTGAGACATTTAACCTTTGTCAAATCTGCTTGAAATCAGCCCACAATCTAATAAAATCCGTGGGTAGGGGATGAGAAGCAGAGTAGCAGAGCACACAGTCACGTGAGTTTTTCCTTAGGAATCAAATGTCTGTGGTGTGAACTCTTTTTCCTGTAAGGCATTTTACATGACTGTCAAACTTGTTGCAAAAAAAAGTGATGTCACCAGTGCTGTGTTGCCAGGTTACGAGTGTCACATCCTACAGAGAAATACAGTCAGAAGAGTGAGCAAAAGTGACTCATCCTCATACCTTGATTAGGGCTCCACTTTGGTTGGTGTTGAGTCTGAAACCCAGACCTCTCCCTCCCACAGGAGATCTCAACTGCTGGCTCACCAGTGCACAGTAGGACAGCTCATCCTAGAGGGAAACAAGAAAAACCCAAGCTAGAGGAGACGTTCTCCAGCAGAGCTTGGGATGCATTTTCCAGTTTCCATAGACAGCAGGGGGGATTTGATTCTCATCTCCCACATCTGAGGTGACACTTAATTACTCAGATACCCCTTGGGTCACAAGGCTGGAAAGGAATTAAAAAATCTAGTCCTTCCTTCACCCCAAGGCAGAGTCATCAAGGCCACGCTTACAGAAGCTTGCCTGCTCCAAGCCTCAAGTGGTTTAATTTCCTGAATTTCCCAGATAAGAAACATGGGATATGGTGGACCTGTGTCGCAGCTAATATCTTCTTTGAGACCTAGACCCTCAAGCCTCTAGTAAAAATGCCCACAAATCAGTACTCTGTGAATCTGGCACAGGGGAGAGTCAGAACTGATGAGTTGTGAGCTAGGTGTCTAAGCTCTCACTCTAGGCAAGCTTTCTGTGATTCCACCCAAAGGCAGGCATCAAGTGGATTTTTGTGAAAAAGATACGAGCAACGAGATTTTTAGGCATCTTGAGAGCCAAGCAGGAGAAGAGGAAAGATAAACCAATATGCTGGAAAGGGTTGTTCAGAATAGCTTTCAGCACTTCGCACAGCACTTTGGTTTCAACAGTTGGACTGCCAGCCTCTCAAACATTGCCTTTCACATATAGACCTCTTACCCTTCAGAAGTCTTTAGCTGATGCCTCTTGGTGGCAGATAGGGATTTAAAATGCAAGCAAGTCAGCTCGCTAACTTGTAGGGAAACACAGACTTCAGAGGGAGTGTGATTCATTAGTCCTTTCTAAACATTTGTGTTTCAAAAGCAGTATAACTTGCTGTGTAATGCCAGAAATGATGATAAATGTTGAGACCTATCTCCCGAGCATTCTACTGTTTCAATGAATAAATTATCATTTTGCATTATTTGTCATTTTATCCTTTACTTGTAGTTACTGGGTTACCATAATTAATTTTCTTGTTAACAAATTTTAGAAAAATGTTTAAAAAATCCATTTCATGTTTACCTTTTACTTTTCAAAGTGTTTCATGACCATTAGTTAACTGGTGCATACAACTTTTTAATTCAGTGATTCTGCAATCACTGTAGCGGCCAATGCATTTCTGCCCAGACATATGTTACTTACAACTTCTGCTGTTTGAGGGGTTTGCTTTTGGTTGTTTTTTTGTGGTTTTTTGTTTGTTTGTTTTTGTTATGAAACTTAAGAGATTCGTCTCTACTTCTCTTTCACATGAACAGTTGTGCTCCAGACCCTGAAATTATTCAGATAGACAAAAACTGGACTATTAGTTCTCCTAATTTTCTCAGATGTAAGGAGAGGTCAGCCAGGTCTCTCTGTGGTTACTTGTGCCAAGTTTGCTTCCTGTCTTTGTCTTTTCATGCATAATCCTCTGTATGCTAAGAAGAAAATAAACCACAAAGTAGAGTCAAACTTTCCCTTAGCCCCAAATTCTCAGAGATCTGCAGAGGACAGAGCCTCAGTATAAAGCCCTCTAGAGCTCTGTTGAGGGTCAGGTCACTGGTTTATGAAACAGTAAATGTTTTGATTAAGACTTTTCACACAAAACATATCATATTGCGTAAACGAGCATCTCTGCAATACTCTCCTGAGAAATTTCTCTCTCATATTTCAAGTCCTGCACCAACAATTAAAATGGTTTAATGGCCTCAACCACTCCCAGCAGACTTTGAACTTCTCTGAGGAGCCTCCCCGACAAGGAGCACAAGTTGCTTAGCTATTACAACACCTTCTGTGAAAGTTTGATCCAATTCCCATGAAGACAGAGGAAGGATGGCTAGAATTATTCAAAAAGCTGCTCTGCTGATTTATGCGAGCGGGCAGACCTGCACTGTTGGTGGAATTGACTCGGATGGCTCTCCGTCTGACAGCCAGGTTTGTTGAAATGAAAGCACAAAGGAGGAAGGAAAGCAGGACAGTGAAGAGGTCTGCCTGTAGAATCAGGTCCTGTGGGATGGCTGCTTGGAGGAGAGAGACGAGCTCAGATCAACAGTGTCTGGGGGAATGGGCAGCAGAGCGTCTGAGCAATACTGGACCAGTGGAGGACAAGCAAGTCCCTAAGCACCTGGAGCTGAACAGCACTGAGCTATTTAAAACCAAAAATGAATGGCCATTAATGACCCATTAAACCTAGCTTTGATCCCTGGAAAGACCCTGGCACAAATAAGCATATTAAGTTCTTGGAAGAAAATTAGGTGTTTGAAAAACCAAATTCACTTTTTTCTTTGAAAGGGTGACTGGCTTAAGGGATAGGACAGAAGTAGCTGATTAATGACAGAGGGTGTGGAAGAGCATATACTCATAAAGTGTGTGGGTAACACTGATCCAGAGAGCCTGCAAGGACTTGGGCAGGTGGGATCAAAATTCAAAACAGTGTTCATAGATCAGAGGGACATTACAAAACTGACAAGATGAGTTTTAGTAGAAACCTAGAGAGGAGAAATCCACAACACCCTTTTAAATTGAGGAATACCTGAGCCACAGATGGGGCAGGAAAGGCTCATAAATGTAAATATGAGTCAGCAGGGTGGCCCACTAGGTAGAGACCAAAGTTTGTTTCTAACTGATCTCATGAGTCCCAACACCATGATTAGGAAAACAGCTATGCAGTGACACAGTTACAGTCAAGAACATGATGTTTAGAGCCACCATGCCAAAGTATTGGTGAATTACTGCCAGACGTTGTACAAGTTGCAAAAACCAAACAGTTCTCCCAAAACAAACCTCACAGCCCTGAAGTGCTTACTGGTTTAAGGCTAGATCCTAGTCCTTGCTTATGCCAAGTAATATGTACTCTAATAATTGGAAACACAGGGACTATGAAGTACAGTTGGACAGGAATAAAGCTTGCATAGCCTGGGGTGAGGAGTTTGCTTCCTAAATAAGGGTTTAAATTACATAAGATGTGGAGTGTTCTTTTTACTGTGTGTGATGTTTTGGCTGAGGTCATATCCACATTGCCAACCCCCGTGCCAAACAACACGTGTTTTGGAGAGGCTTTTTCAAAGTTTGAAGAGCCATGAGGCAAAATAGCTGTTGCCATCCTATGCAAGCCTTTGCATTATGTCAGCAGCACAAGCTCCCCATGCTCTGCAGGACATTCATTCCTGTTCACCTGGTGTGCTTGTTACCATGACTCACCACAAAAACAACACAGCAGATATTGGTTGGCTGTAATTTCTATGCAAACATTGTTCTGGGTATTGTGGGATGTCTGTTTTTCCTGTGATGGATTCTCAGACTTTGCTGTGGTTCAAGAATGGCTCCAGCACCTCCTGCTTCAAAAGCAATCTCACTGCGTATCGTGAAATCAGGTTTTAATCCTTCTCCCTAGTGTCCCGAAGCATGCAGTTGATTAATTCTGATTTCACACCACATGTAGCCATGTCACACACACACACATACACACACACACACATTCTTGCCAGCCAGTAAACGAGCTACATTCTTCCCATATTAGTCATGGAGCATGTCTCCTTTAACCTATGCAGTTGCAATTATGGGACATGAGGTGCTCCTCCCATGACTCAGGAGACATTCTTCTCCCTTTACACTGCAAGGTGCTGGGCATCCCTATCCTGATACCTACCAAGTGACATCAGGGGATGCTGGTATCCCACCAGTATGACTCTTAACATAGGACAGAAGGAAGATGGGACATTCAGTGGGGTCAATAAACTCAGGGAAATGGTTGGATAAATGACTCGCTTGAGCTGACTAAGGCCCCATCCCAAAGGTGCAGGTTGCTGACTCTGACTGTTTCTCATGCATGCACACATGCAAACTGTGGAAATCAAATGCCCCTTGTGAGAAGAATACTGCTCCTTCAATTTGCATTGTACTGCCACCCCAAACTGGATATGAAATCACTCCACACTTAGTACAGGGCTGACTGCATGGTGATGTTCCATGAGCTGGTGCCTTGGCTTTCAGAGTGTCAGGTATGTCTTTTGGATATGCCAATTCCCTTGGCCTGCCTGACACCCAGCATGCCTTGGTAAAGTCATCAGGCTGCCTACACACATTTCACCTCTCTTAGACCATTAGATGTGCCAGGTGTGACTTACCTGAACTATCCCCTTCATGCTGAACAGGGGTGGGGAGACTGATTTTCACCAAACCAAGACACGACTCATACTGTTTATTTTTTCCACTGCATTTCACTGCTTGCAGTCATTAGTCCTGCTAACATAGGACAGTAGAGCTTTAGAAAGACAGGTTAAAAGAGAACCCAGAATGGTCTCCATTTATTTTAGAGAACTTCAGTACAGGAATTATCTGTCATATCAATAGGGGTTTGCTGGTTCCTAATGGCTGCTGGCTCAGTTCTGCGAGGTCTTTGGACCTGAGCCTGCCATTTGCCTACTGTGCATGAGGATTTGCCATCTGCACTGCCCTCATTGAGTCCAACTCTCTCTAGTGTGATTATGACTAGCTGGAGAGCAAGGGATTGCCCAGTGTGATGAAGGGTATCAGCATGTGGCCTTCACAGGGTGTGTTTGAGATAGGGAGCCATGCATACTAACAGTTGGTAGGGACAATAAATTGTATTCACATCAATCAATCTTGATACCATCTGGTTCTGAAAGGGCTAATTCTACCAAAGACAAACACTCAGGGGTTCTCACAATCTTTTCAGTGGATTGAAAGGAAACAGGGATGAAGTTTTGATCTGTATATATTCTTTTGTCCTCAATACTTTTAGATAAGGTGACACAAACTTGCAGATTCCTTTTGGATTTAAGCTAGTAATTGTTTAAGCCACAGCAATAACTCTGTTTCACAAGAATAAATCATGAAAGAAACATTGTTAGAGAAGAAATCATCTGAATCAGGGAAGGCACTGTATTTTGTCCTTCATTAAGCTCTGAATTTCATTTGGGTTTGCTGAGCAGAGGCTGTGGCAAGTATAATGTGGGGTGCACTGCCCAGAAAAAAACATTCCACTCACAGCAGGATCATAAGCCGAAGCAAATACCCAGAAACAAGTTCTTTGAGGTGTTTTCAAGTCCCTCAGCAGTGGCAGGGACATTCTTCCCCTCATATTTCAGGAAGGATTAGATATTCCCAGGAAATCAGGCTAGGTGTGGTGCATGAAAGCAAAAAGGCAAGATGAGAATTGGTGTTACCTTAAATTAACACCTTGTTATATAAATATCAAGGCAGGCCTCTCTCTCATGTTCCAGGAATTTCGCAATGCTTTCTCTAACTCACATTTTTAAATCAAAATGTTCAAAAAGATTGCATAAAGTAGTTTCAATTTCCACAACTTGAACATTCACTTAAAAGTCAGCTACAATCTTGATTTTAAATGTTGAATTAAGCTTTTTTAAAAAAATCTTACAGAATTGGAGTATCACAACAAAAATTCCTTTATTAGGGTAGTCTCTCTTGGTAAAAGTTTTGGACATTTCTGATGACAAACAATTGTTTCCACATCATTGTTCATAGCAGAATAAACCCCAGGCTTTTATGGATTTTTTTTCAAAAAGGCTTGAAAAATCTGTAATGTTTGACTGACCTGTGTTGTTAAAGGAAACAGCTGTAAAGGGGTTCACCTCACTATCGTGTGGCACTTTGTAGGGTCAAATATTTAATGCTCACACATTTTAATCTTTCAACAAAGCACAGGGGCTGCTCACAGATAAGATATCCAGTACTCTCCATGCTGTCTTCCAATTTGCCTATGACTTCATTTATCAGCTCCCTGATGCCATTGCAAGGGGCTCATAGTCAGGCCTATTAAATATCCACAAGCAAATTCTCCAGGAGAAGCCATTTTCTTTGCTTCCCACCTTCTGTACCACCTACTCACCTTTCTCTTGGCATTCACCCCTGCTCTTTAGAGCTGTTTATGACCTGGAGCTAGAAGTGGCAGAGGAGCAGCAGCAGAGGCTGAGCTGGGTGAGGAAGCATGGGATGGCATAAGGGTTTCTCTTGACATCCCAGCATACTCACAGTTTTATCTCCACAGCTCTGCTCATAAGGCTTTGCCAGCTCACTGCTGGGGGCTTTTTGCTTTCCCTGTCAACCAAGAGACCCTTGGCCATGCCTGTGAAGTATTAAGGATGTGTTAAGATTCAAATTCAGTGCTTGGATTGCTGAGATAGAAGAGAAAATCCCTCACGTCTGGGTGCAAGAGGAGAAAATCTGTCACTCCTAACCACAACCTAGTTGTTAAGAGTAATAAAGCTTATCTTAATAACATTAAACTCTTCAAATTTATTCAATTTCAGCAGAAAATTTTGAGCAGTCTTTCCCCCACAAATATCTTGAGGAGAGTGGTGCAGCCCAAGGACAGGAGTCCCAAGAAGCTGAGGAATTGCCATTCTTGGAGATATTTGAAACACAACTGTATGTGGTCCCAAGCAACTTTGACCAGGAGGTCAGACTAGATGATCTCTCCTTCAATCCAAATTATTCTTCAGCTTTGTAGAAAATGGTGGTCTTGGACTTGTTGCCTTTGTAAATGGGAGCTCATGGAGGATTTGGTAAGCTGCAGACAGCACAGCTATGAGAGGGAGAGGAAGGGAATAGATGGCATTTGTAGTTTCAAGTCCATTTTTTGCATATCTATGGGGATAACCATCCCATTTTAAACTGATGAAGGAGCTTACATTTGTATGTTATTTTTGATAGTTAAAGAAGATGCGTTATCTAAGCTGGATCAAAAAAAAAAAAAAAAGAAACAAGCAAAAAATCCTCATCCATCTGCTCTCAAAGAGTTAAGATTGGTTTCTGATTCTGCAGGAGTGGATATAGTGGTTTGTTAATACTGTACAAGTAAAATGCACAAGTCCTGAATCAAAGCTCTGTTGAAACGGTCCAGCAGTGAGACTTCCTAGTCAAGGAGAGGCACCTTCTCTGGGGAAGGAGAAAAATGACAGCCTTCAACCAGCAACATCACGGGGGTTTTATTGTGCTGTCACTCTGGATGATATATGGGGTTAATTTTAAGAGAGAAAAAAAAACTATCAGGCTTCTTTTGCCAAATAGGGAGAAGTTCGATCGTTCCAGAACAATGGAAGCAAAGAGAACTCAAGGGAATTATTCATCTTGTAAATGGAATTTGATTTTCTAATGCAAAGAGCAGGCTTTAATTACAGCAAACTGAAACAATAGAACATTTCCTTACTGAGAAGTTTGAGAGCTTTTTGTTGCTATGATTACTATGTGAAGGGGATGTGCGTGCTTAGAAGTCCTAGAAATTAGCCAGCTTCAGCCAACTACTTTGTAGAAGTTACCATGATTTACAACAGGAATGTTCTCCCTTAACTTAGTTATCTTAAGGACCAAACACAGATACCACGATGTGAGCATAGTCATTGTGTGCTATACTACATTGGGAAAGAAAGGAGCAGATACCTCTGCATCAGGAAAGGAAACCTTTCTTCATTGGAGACCGTGGCCCAGAAGAGAAGTAACACGAATGGATCTCCATCTCCCACAGTGACCAGGATCTGCCATCCCTCAGAAGAAAAGAGTATCAAATTTATTATCAAATACTAAAGTCACGTTATGATTCTGCTCAGTACTGGATGAAACAATCCCTGCTAGCTTGTGGTCATTATATTTGTTAACATCTAAAATAAATAATTTTGATTATTTTATAGTATTTATGGTCATTAATTGCATTCATAGGATAGCCTAGGGCTCAGTGCAGATGAGACGATATAACACTGGTCATGTTTTCAGCTTTAAAATGTCCACAACTACATCCACATCACGTGCCAATGACACACGTACTGGTTCCTGGCATCATTTTTGGAAATAGAAGTTCCAAAATTTGAGGAAACTGAAGGAAAACAAGAAACTCTCACACTACTGTGAGACTTTCTGAGTATGACAAAATGCATGCTGTGTTTGTTAGAGGATGCAGTTAAATTAGTGCTTAATTACATTAACATTTAATGCTTTAAAATGTCAGGAAAAGACTAGGGGTGAGGGGGAAATCAGAACTCAAAATAGAGACAGATGAGATGCACACAAGTTTAAATGCTTGATTTGGATTCCTGGTGAAGAACTGTCACCACTATTTTTGCCTCATGCCTAATCGTAAACAAAAATTTAGTGTGTTCAATCTCAAAATGACCCAGCCTCTAGCTTTCTAAACTAGTTGTAGCTAATCAAGTTTAACTACCACTTCAAATTAATTTTTCTCCCTGGAATGTTGTTTCATAATGAAAATTGTGATGGGAATAAAACAGATCATGCTCTTCTGAGGTCTCAGGGCTATCAGCCATGCTCCATTTAACCTTAGCAGTTGTCTGAGAAGGAGCTTCAATCTTTTTGCAGCAGGGGAGTAGATGCACTCAGAGCTGACTTGGTAACTAATGCTGTGTCTGCACAACAAGGAGCGAGTCTGGAGAGCTGCTGCTCACGTTCAGCACCTTGTTTCTTGAGCCACGTAGCTCAGATGTTTGCACTTTTGGGAAACCAGTGATCTGTCAGACTGAGAAGAGACTACACATATAGTCAGTGCACGCAGCTGAGAGGATGCAGAAGTTGTACACAGGGACAGTTCCTGCTAATGGAAGAAGTTCTGTGCTGTCATTCTTTTATTCATGAGCAGCTGTACAGAAGATTGGTTATCTGTTTCATAAAGGCCAGATAGAGTATTTTTCAAGGTTCTTTTTGAGGAGTAGTTTGGAGAGGGTTGTTTGTTCTTGGTTTTTGGGTTTTTTTTTAACTTTTATCCCCTCAAGTACTAGTTAGGATTCCTACAAAGTGTAAGTTGTGTAGTCCTAGAAAGTCCAGTAATGTGCCTTTGTGTTGTCTGGTGAATGATGCTCCAGCGGGTTAACATTGCCAAGACTTTGGGATTTCATAGCAAAGTGAAATTACATATAGAACAGAATGTTCATAAAATATATTCATTTTTAATGAAGACATTAAATGCTCAGAGCTTTGTCTCTTTGCTTCTGTGCCCTAACTACTGCCTTTGTAACGATCCCAAGTCTGGGAGTCTTGGCAGGAGAGGCCTCAACGTCTCTCTATTAGTGAGATTTCAGGTTTTTGGTCTCTTCACTTAAGAAATTATTTGACAGTAATGGATAATAATGAAACTAGTCTGCCTGAAAGATCTGAGCATAAATGTCTTTGAGTAGGGCCAAGGAATGTATAGCTTTGATGAATCTTCTCACCATACATAAAATCCTAAGAGGGTTCTCTCTCAGACTGTGGGAAGCAGGGCAGTGACCAGAGGGCTTAGGCAAATAAAGCAAGGGATTATGGATCTCTGAATACAGCCAAAAGGGTTAGTATAGTGTCACAAAGAGCATTTAATCTCCTCTCCATTCTTCTAACAGCAAGGTTCAGATATACTAGGTAGGTCTCCTGTATTTCCAGGATAGGACATGCAGGGAAGAAACCTTTTGGGAAACTACCAGTGAAGGTATTTCCCTGGAGAATTCTGATGATCCCAAGTCACAGAACAAAAAGCTCAGAGGTACTTGCTCTGCCATGATCCAAAAGAAGCAGGTCTGAAAAGTGGAAAACTAACAGTGTGGGATTGGAAATCATCTGCTGAGGTCCTTTCCCCAGTCTTTCTAATCTAAGTGCCTCTGGAACATCACAGAAATCTGTCCTCATAGCATCTTTGTTAGAGTAGGAAGTGCTATTAACCTCTTTTTACAACTGAAAAACTAGGGAGTTAGATGAAATGCCTGAAGTCACAGAGCCTGATCTGTCCCAGGCTTTCTCCTTGCCCCTGAAACATTTGTGACGTACAGACAATCCTGTAAATTCAAGCCAGACAGGACAAAAAAATTGGGAGAGGAATTTATTTTGAGAAACATTATCCAGACATTGCATTTGTACTACATGAGTGAAAGCAAATATTTTCTTCCTTCAGGACCCTCTCCTGCCAGCTCACAACTTTTCCAGGACAGTATCCATAGACAGGAATTAATGCATGCACGGGAAAATTAAGC
This sequence comes from Manacus candei, assembly GCF_025592945.1. NCBI lineage: Eukaryota > Metazoa > Chordata > Aves > Passeriformes > Pipridae > Manacus > Manacus candei. The sequence goes on from NW_026138143.1 coordinate 4,459,983, forward strand.
ATCACTATACTGTAATGGCTTTTGGCATGGACAAGTATTGCATTTGAACCCTTGCTCATGATGGTTTTATTTCTGAACTGTGAAATCTTGGCCACCTGGCTCTTAGATTAATATATTAAGATAAAATTATATGCCGTAAGGCTTCTTAGATAAAAAGCTTAGCTATGCAAGGGCTTCTTATTATCCCTTTTATGCTTCACTATGTCAGAATGAATTGTAGCATCTAACTTCAGCTAAAACCCCTATTCAATACTTAATGCTCTATAGAGAGGATAATATTTATTTTATTTTGGAGTTTAATTTTAGATGAGGTGACATGCAACAGAATGAAGCACAAACGCTGCAAAATGGTCTCCTACAGTGTGACAAATGACAGAGTACAAACGAGTAATGCAGAGGCAATTAAAAATGCAATATACCCCTGGAAGATCACATCCTATAACCCCATGACTAAGTAGCCAGGATTAGTCCTCAGCTATGTTTATGCAGTATGCTGCTCACATCTAACCGTACTACAGAGCGTGAGGGGTAGAAGTCCAGACAAGGAGAACTTCAGTCTGGTTCTGTGGCAGAGGTTATTTTTCTGTACAACAGAAAGGGACTCTATAGAACACCCTTACCTTCCTGTGCCACTATTCACGAAGTCATTTGAAGTCATGTAGTGCAGCTGAGTAAGTTGGAAGACCTTGTCTTAGACCACACCTCACTCTCCATGCAATAAAGCTTCCAAGCAGCTTCTCATCTTGCAGCGTGTCCATAGTCCCATTGGCTTTACTGGCTCAATGGTCCTGTGTGCATGCTTGTGTTTCTTTGGCTGGAAGAACGTCTCTTCAGAAGTTTCCATTTGCCTGACTTTTAAGAGGCTTCTTGACCTCAGCAACATGACCTACAGAGCTACAGGAGCCAGGATTTTCAGCAGCGTCCTTTAAGCCAAGCAATGTGCGCAGCAGTTGTTGGTCCTGTCCTCTGGAAAAGATGCTCTACGCAACAGCTACAAAAGGCAGTGGGAGCAGAAGGACGGGGGGGTTGAAATAAATAAATAACAACTTTAGACAGTGACAGAGCAGGAAAAATGTTATACCTCCTCCTAGCTTCGACTGCAGGGTGGAAAAGACATTTGGCAAAATCCATTTCAAAAACACAAGAAGACAAAGATGGGCCAAAATCCCAGTTTCATGTCTGTTACCAAGGTATAGTGTAGTCTTAACTCTGACAGCAACTAAGTTATCACAGCAAGGCACTGAAATTAGTCATAAAACTGAGCACTATAATTCACACTGTCAAAGCTATTTTTGTTCACTTGAAGCTGTTTTCACAGACTGACATAATTGGACAACAGTTATGACAAGCCTTTATTGTGATCTTATCTTCACTGAGACAGAGATTTTGTTGTGGGAGAGGCTGAAACACAGGGCTCTGCCAAACAATGCAGCATGGAGAAAGCCTACCTTACCCAGGGAAATGAGGAGGCCACATTTTTCTTTCTCTGGAGCTAACACCAGTCCCACCAAAGTTACCTTATAGTAAGACAAGAACTGTAACGATGTTTCATACTGTAAATTTCGTGGAAACTGGTTACAAACAGAAGACATGAGCAACAGGGAGGAAGAAAGAGAAAGGGGGAAAAAAAGAAGAGAAAAAATAATACAACGTATTTTTTATCTAAATATTCACCTTTCTGAAAGCTCCTACCTGAGGCAGCTGGCTTTTGTTTCCACATTCACCTCAAAAATCCCACCTGCAGACCCGACCATACACAGTCTCACATCTTCAGAGCACATGCATTGCTACTTGCCAGCATAACGAGATACATCCATCCCTTTACCTTACTACTGAAGTTGAACATGTATGAGGTTCCCAGAGAAGTTGTGGTTGCCCCAACCCTGGCAGTGTTCAAGGCCAGATTGGATGGGGCTTTGAGCAACCTGGCCAAGTAGAAGGTGTCCCTGCCCATGGCAGAGGGTTCAAATTAGATGATCTTTAAGGTCTCTTCCAACCCAAATCATCCTATGATTCTGTGCTAGCCCACACAGCTCATTTTTACCGAGCCAAGCAATACCCCAAAAGAACCAGAGCTTGTCTATACTTCACAATTATTAATATGCTTAAGTAGTAACTTTTTCATAGTGCTTCCCACCTTGCAGACAGACTGACTTCTTGTATTGCCCTCATCATGGAAATCATTAGGATGTAGCCTCATCTCACTGAATGGGCAATTCTATCAGAGAAATTAAACTAGAACTCTGTAGCCACACAAGGCTACAAACTCTGCTGCTTGGCATAATAGACTACATAGAGCATAAGGCAAAGAGAATAAAATGAAATAGTTACTTTCTGCTGACTTCAGCCTGGTCTGTGCTTAGAAAGCCTTTGCAAACTCTTCCCAGCTTTGGTCTGAAAGGCTCTGCTCAAAAGCAGCTGACTGCTGAGGCTTAAAACCCACACTGATTAGAGATGACCTGTGCTGAGTTAGAAAACCTGATGCTTAAAAAAAGGCAGAGAGTAGCTAGCATCCCATGTCATTAGGAGATGTTTTCCCCATAGTGCACTAATGAGCTGGCATAGCTTTGGCTTTCAGTGGGAGCTCCTCATTTTCCTAAGATTGCCTGACGAGCTTCCCCAAGCACAGGCTACTTCTTTGTCATCCTTCATGCAGTATTTAGCCCTGGCTAGGAATAACAGAGGCTGCTATAACATGAATAAGGAAACAAAAAAAACCAACAAAAAACACTGTGCTGCTGACACCAGAAGAGCTCATTACCTTGTGGCACACAAGGTGATAATAATTCTTCCAGTCCTGATGGGGATCACTGAAATGTCAAGCCTGATGGTTGCCCTTTCCCTTCTAACGTGATCATTAGCCCCTGGGAAGGAAATAAATTACTGAGCTACTTAACACCTCATTAGGAGTTAAAACTATATATTCAGCATCCTCAAGTCGAGTTTTAAAGCAGCATGGGTGTTTAACAGCAAGCTATGAAGTTTGGTGGTATACAGCACTATTTCTTCAAGGGAAGCTTTTCCTTTAAATGTCTCCAAATCTCAGGCAAGTAATTTTTTTCCATTCTTCCTACTTTGCTGTACTGTTCTGGGATGTATAGTCTGTCTGTATTTGTTTACCAATTATTTTAAGTATTTTCAGGAAAGGGAAGGAAGAAGACTCTGGGAATATTGCAATTGCCTGTCTGCCCTCATTAACCCAGTAATTACTGCACTATAATTCAATTATTTCTTGTACTCAAGATAAGAAGACTGCAGAGGCAATAATAGCTTAAGAAGTTTCATCTTCTCCTTTATTTCCTTTCTTTTTTTTTTTTTCTCTTTTCTTTAGGCCTGTTCTTCCTTCCTCATTCCTCCCTTTTCATTATGATATACAGGGGCCTTGCTGCTGTGCATTGAATCAGAGCTAAAAATAATTATCTTCCTTTGTTTTTTGTAGGTTTAGATTGTTTTTAAATTCAGATCAGCTGGCATTTGCAGGGTGCATACACTGTGAAAGCTAAATAAGATTTATATTATTTTATCCAAGTTAATAAAATCTGCAAACATGGTGTGACCTATTACTGGAAACTAAGATACTTTAATACCCAAATCCGTGAAGACTCAAGACTGCATCAAAGCAAATGCTTTGAACTATAAACCAGGTTTTGGTGCTCTTTGCTGTAGCAATGGAAGTAGGAGGCAGAAACGTAGATCCCATGTGTACAAGTCTTCCTACCAGAAATATCAATCCTGCAAAACAGTCACGTAAGGCTGGAGTTTCTGGCTGAGGCCAGCTTTCTTCTTCTTGGGGCAAAAATTAGCTGGGCTGCTCCACAGAGGTGTGGTGTTTTAGGCTGAACATCACCTGCCATCTTTGTGGATTTGCTGTGACCAGAGGTACAATCACAGTGGTACACCTCTGAGGGTGAGAGCACAGAGCTCTCCCTCACTGTGATTTCACTGCAATGTCTCATCTGTCCTCTCCCATAACCCCAAGGCTTTTGCTTGGATATGAAAACACAGTTGTCATCCACCACAGGGTGTTTTTCCATCACCCACAGCATTCCCTGGCTTATGAGGTTGTCATTTGTTCTCCATTCAGCTTCACAGGCAAGTTGGATCACCTTGAAAGACTAAGTGTCACTCAGTTCATTTGCTTAGGGGGTCTTCTTTGGCTGATGGATCCATGAAGATCTGAGTCAAAGAAAGGTGACTTTATCCTCCTGTTAGGAAGGGGGGTGCTGGCTGGTGTGCAAATACAGCTGCTCCTTTTTAAAAAAAGGTCTCCATATAAACTTGGTGGATGCAATTTCCTCAGCTGCGGTATGTTGGACCGAACTGGTTTAGAATTATATCTTCAGCTCAGCTGTAAAGCTAAAATCCTTCTTCTGCTTGACCCAGAACTGCACTTCAGAGCTTAAGAGCTCTCCTTACTTGTGAAAGAGTTGTATATTCCTCCTCCTGCCTCATGCACTCCCATTTAACTCATCAGAGCAACAGTGGGGAATGGCTGTTCCAGAGTCTTGCTTTTCCAATCAACTGGAAGCCACCATCCTTCCTCTGCTTGACATTCAAGTCTATGTCATTTAAGTTACACTTTGGCAAGCTCCAGTGACCTCTGTGCATGCCTGAGCCCAGCACATGAGCCAGGTGCTGAGACTGAACCTGTAAAGGGCCATGCACCAGAGGAGATTGAGCCTCAGTGTCCACAGACCAGCTCCAAAATAGGGAAAATGTCTCTGGTTTCACCCAGACTAGATGCATGTATGGAGCTGCAAACTTTGCTCAAGTTTCTCAAGTTGTCCATGTGTTTATCTTGTTTATAAGCATGGCCCTTATCAGAGAAGCCAGGATGTTTCGGGAACTGTGCAAGAAGGGGGAACTTCCTATCTGATTTCACTGATGTCTCCCAAACGGGAACAAGGTGAATTTTGGGGGCCTATCGTGACTTTTTGATCTGTCAAATGGCAACTACCTTATCTCTTGTGAACACTCCAGATCCAAATCAGTGGACGAAGGAGAAAAAGATGAAGAAAAATTGGGGGCTGGACAAAAAAAAAGCCTGGGAGACCCCTCCAGCTCCCAAGAGGGAATAAGAACTGGTTTATAATAATCAGTCTCAAAGCCAAATCTTCCATTGGCATCCCTCTCCCCAGAGGTTTTTCTGGGGCGTTATTTTTAACACCCTTCACTGTTATGAATGGATAACCCACGTCCTTGCAAGCAGCTCTACCAGCCCCACTAAGAGGGCATAGGGGAAGTGTAACCCAGAAGATGAAGACAGGATAGTGATTTCTGCTGAGCTTGGCTTAAGCAGGCTGAGTCATCAGGAGGGATGAGCAAAAGAGGATGGAAAGGCCTCTTTCAGAAAGTTTTTAGAAACTGCAAGGATCCCTTGAGACAGCCTCAGCCCTAATTCTGTGTGTCTGAATGCAACATCAAGGTCTGTTTGAGCCAGTGCACGTGTCTATGGGTGCAACGTGAAGTTCTCTTCAGTGCCACATTTTTTCTTAAGGGAAGGATTGGACCTTGTTAGCCTATTGCAGTTGTCTTTTGGCACCGTGTTTCCAGAAGGTTTTAACACCCAGCATCAGGAGCTGGAATGGCTTATCTCGCAAAGGAACAAGAGGGGCAAGCACCTGCTGCCCTTGGTGTGGGGGGGTCAGTGCTGCCCAGCTCCTTGCCTTCGGTCCTGCCCTGGCAACTGTGAAGGAAATTATTCTCCATGTTCTGAAACTGCAAATATCAACTCACTTTGCAGATTTTCCCTCATGCTTGGCAGAAAGCATTGAGGCCCAGCGTGAAGAGGAGAAACAAGCTCCAGTAGTGGCAGCCTGTGCCTTTGAAGTGTTGAGATCTGCTTTTCCCCGTCTGTCACTGGTGACTTTCTGGATGACCTTGGCATTCAGCAGGGTGACAGCTATTAAGACCTGGCTGACTGGTTTGCTACAGCAACGTTGTTTCCAGATTTACTGCAAGGAAATCAGAGAAGTCCAACAAGGCATTTTTCCCAGAGAGGGGAATGGCCAAAGCAGGACTGCTGCTGATTTTCCTGTGCATGAACTGTCTCCATTTAACATATCCACAGTTCTCTCATCAGTGCTGCAAGCATGCCGCCTCTCCAATAGGAGCCAATAGCATTTGCAGTACATCCAGCAATATTGTAGAGAAGCAGGATTATCCCATAGGGATGGGTGAATTTCTCTGACCTCATTTCAGATCCCCTCAGGTATTACGGATTGGAAAGTTTGGCTTAGATTCATGCAATTCTATGTGTGGAATAAAAAAAGGTAAACAGGAAGAAAATAATGCAGGGGGAAAATGATAGTCAGTCTATGAAGCAAACAATATAAAATTATTTTGAAATTAGAAGTTGAGAGGGGAAAGAGAAACAGCCTAATAAACCCCTAACAGCCTGTATCTTGTGGAAAATATATTGACTGTCAGAAGGAAAAGGGAAGATTACTTCATCCCTGAATCATCATCTGTTCTCTAGCTAGAGCATGCTTTAATCTAGATTAATGGACCACCCTAGAAACCCTAATGTAACATTTCAAATGGTAGGTAGATTTGCAAACCTCTTCAAAAAGCATACTGAGTTTCTAAAGTCCTATGTTCCTCCATATCTACTTTCACTACCAGAATTTTGGGAGACTGCAGCAAATGAAACCATGTTCTCACCATAGAAGACTCTTTCTTTTTAATGTTATTTTTTAGAGTCTTCCTGAGATTATTCCCCAGGAACATCTGCAGTTCTGGGCCAGATTGCTTCCTCAAGATGTTCCTGACTGACAGGAATGCTGGCTGTTTACCTGCTCCCAAGTCACACGTACCTTCTGGGCAGTTCTTCACCCCCACTGTGGGATGCAAAACTCGGGCAGGTAGGTTTTTCAGATGGAAAACTGAGCTGTGGGGAAGTGAAACATCTTGCCTAAAGATATTCAGCTGGTCAGGAACAGAATCAGATGTCAAATCCCAGGCTTTTCAAGACCATGTCAGTGTTTTCTGCTCTGAAATGGAACTTGTTTCAGGAGAGCCAGCTATACTCATCCCTCTACTTGGGATCCTTCAGCAGCACAACCCTTCCCATCTCACACCAATCCCAGGGCCACAGAGCCCACACAGGGAGAGAGAGGACCTCAGACCCACTTCTTCCTCCCAAACCCACAATCTAGCTTTCAGTGACTCCCTGGCACAAAAACGCTCTCATCCACCAAAAAAAAAAAAGGAAAAAATGCTATTTTACATTCCTGTATAGCAGGAAATTAGCATGCTGCCAAAATCACCAGTATGGTACAGCACCAAGGTAGGCAACCAGCTCCTAACAGGGAAGGTGCTCTGTGGACACAGAGGAACGTTCTGCTCAGGATTGCATGGTGGATTTTTGGCAAGGCTACAATGATGGGCTTTAGTGGTTCTCTAAAGCTTCTTCTCTGAGGATTGAACTGAGAAGAAACTTCTCATTCTGTTCAAAGACATCCATTAAATTCCCATTTAAAAATGTCTTTGGATGTAATTCAGCATTATCTGTAAACACGGATTACTGACTTTGTGAATATTTTATGATTTCTATTAGTCGTCTATATTTTTAGAAACATAGGCCATAAAAAATTGAAGTCATTTTGCTTCAATTCTGCCATGCAAAAGATCTTTTTCTCCAAAATATATTTTGTTTGAGCCTTGTTTTTCTGATGAAAGAATTGGAGTGAAGTTAGAAGGGAGATCTGTCTGGCCTCTAACAGTTGCCTGAAATAGAGATCTACCTGGGCAGATGTCAATATATAAAGTTTCATTTAGGCAGGTAGGAAATTCTCCTCTCCAGATCCCCTCCCAGCACTGATTGTCCTAAATACCTTCCTTTTTACACAGTTAATTTCCCCAGGGCTTACCCCTTTCCTAGATAAAAGCATACCTTTTAATTTTAAGCCATACAATATTTGTGCTCTACTATATTTAAAGTCCTACTTGCTTTTCTAATGACCCAAGGTGTTCTGATGGCTAAAACCTGCAGCCACCCTTATGTGTGCCCAAGGGCTCCTGACGCTGCTTCAGCCCCAGGAATCCTACTCAAATAAAATTTATCATGTAATAAAAGATTATATTTTATGGAGAGTTATAAAATTCAGGACTTTTTTGTAGTTGGTGATCTGCTCAGTGGGATTTCTTAATTTCTTCCCCCCCACTCCAGAGCCATTCCTCTGTAACTAGGGTTTGGTTCCTCAGAGTTCTTGTGCTCCTAATGCTGTTAAGCATCCCAGAATTCACAGTCATATCAAGCATGGTAGATGTCATGAGATCACGGCAGACCTGGCTCCATGAGTGGCACCTCAACCTGCCTGATTGACATTCCACAAAAATAGACATTGCTCCCGTTCTTCTTAGTATTGCCTCCTGAACTTATAAGATATGGAAGGTCCCCGTGGGAACAGAAAACCTGCTTTCAAAAAGGGGAAAAAAACCCAACACCACTAAAGTTATCCTAGAAATCATTAATGGCAGATATGAGAATGGGTTAAATGCAGAGCTGCAGCGGTGGCAGGAGCAAGCGCTGCCGATGTCCCTGCTCCAGAGATGAATGAAGCCTTTCCAACAGTTATACACTGGGCGGGGGTAGACACTTTTGGCAACATGTGGCTGTACATCTTCAGTACATCCTGCTAATTTCCTGGTCCCTGGGTTGTAAATGAAATTTTGGAGCTGCTGCCATTAGTACTCTGGCTGTTCAAAAGCATGGTGCCACCACAGGCAGGCTGGAACCCATTAGGTCGCTTTTTTCCCCTTAAAATATAATTACTCACAGCTGCTGGGAGCACACATACTCTGACTTCCAAATATAGAAGCTGGGTATCTTCCACCTCACTCCCGTTTTTCCACAGCTTGCTTTATATCTGCCAGACATGCGTTCTTCTTGGAGCATTACATGGGTTTCTGAACCCGGCTGGAAGACCCATGAGGTCCATGATGGAAAGTCACCACTTCTTAAGCTCAGCATGTGTCAGGTGAAGGAAGACTCCAACTACTGCCAGTTATTTCCCTGGAGTGCTCCTATTCCTTTTTCTTGGAACTGGTAGACCAGTGAAAGTGGCTGAAAGGGAAAATATTTAATGTAAGGACAAAGGGAAATTAAAGAAAAAAAAGTCACTGGGTTATAAATCTTTGCTGCCTTTGCCCAACCTGGCAGATTTTCTCCTTTTTTAAACTCTTTATGGCTTATACTGTTTTAAAGGGAAGTTGTTCCACAAGCTGTGCAATTTATCATGTTCAGCCTGTAGACCTTAACCTCAAGGCACAGCATGAAGGGACCAAAGATAACCCAGGTGAAGATATGTGCAGATGAAGATTGCCAGCCGTGGATTTCTCACTTCTGCAGCTCCAAGGCCCGGACTCAGAAATGTGCCAAAAGCTGGAAAGCCCTAAACTGCTGACATCTTTACAGCCCTTTTTTTCTATGAAACCACATGAAGGCAGATATTGGTCCCTTTGTACTACTGCAGCAGCCAGACAAGAAGGGGGAAAAATAATTTGGTCATTGATGTCAACACTGAGGGGCAGATGCTCCAGCATCAACCCCCCAGCCCTCGGTGAATTTTTCAACTCTCTCTCTGCTCTCCTGTGCACATTTTTGTAGTCACAAGAGATACAGGACAAAAAAACTACATTTTTTTTGTCTTTAATCTTCTGCCCCATGCATCCATGAACTAGATTTTACAAACTCCCTTACAGAAACTACACAAAAAATATCCCAGTGCTTAATGAGATGCCTGAATGCTGCTTTCCCATCAGAGCTGAAAAGTATTTACTGGCTTCACTGCACTCAAGTTTACTCCCCTAATTGGTGTAAAAAGTCTAGTTTCAAGCCATTGAGCTTACCCAGTCAAAGTCATGGGGTTTGTTCTTCCAGCTTCTGTCAATCTCTGCCAGCAAAGGTCAGTCTGATAACAGAGTTTCTCCATGTTCTTCTTCTTTTCATCATAGTTTTGCTGGTGGCCAAAAACATTCAGGTGTCAGCCTTGAATTCAAACAAACAAACAAACCACCACAAAAAAATCACACAGAAAAAACCAAACCCTGAACTGAGAGGCAGAATACACCAAAGGCTCTGCTCTCTGAGTAGTTATTATTGAATAGGTTTATATTAAATAATTTTAATTTTAATAATAAACCTTTGACTCTGGTTACCATGGAAGAATACTTATTTTATGTGTTTTAGAGCAGCAGGGGAACAGCATGGACTGAAAAAAAGCCATCTCAACTACATACCAAAGTAAGCCTATTTAGGTACCTAAGTTCATGGACCAAGGGTCAGAGGCTGACGTGGTGAACTGCTGCTTTTATCAGCCTGCAATCTCAAAGCTTTTCCTCTCTGAAAATGTCCATTGGAGTATTTTAGTGTACGCTGGATGCAGCCCATGCCCAGAGCCTCCACATGCCACATGGGATCCTGTATTCTGCCCAGCATGAGGGTGAGGTGGGACCAGTAAGCCCTGCAACATTTGGGCCAAGGTTATACTTTCTAGGTGCATGTGATAGTCCTTTTTGTGTCTGTGGGACTGTCCTTACTCTTACCTTTCTTTCAGTGTCTCAGAAATCTGCACAATGGAAGTAAGAAGAACCTAACACAGCTGTGGGCCCCACTAAAACCATCTGGAAAGCCTTGGTCAAAATTCATTGCCTTGTCCTGCTTAAAAAGAAGAAGATAACAGAGAAAACACCTGTTCCCAATTCCTACATCTGCTCCATGACTTTAACAAAGGCATTTCACCTTTTATTACCTCTGTGTTCACATCTGCAAAGATAAATGGTAAAGAAACACATGGCATATGAACACAGAGAGCTGGAGGAAACTGAAATATCCCATCAGAGAAGCACTAGTGACATCAATCAGCAAATGAAGGCTGAACAAGAACTGACTGTCTCTGCAGGACTGCTGTATTTTGCAATGCTGCTATGTTATTTTTATTTTCTTTTCCCTGCACTTTCTCTCTCAGGTGGCTGCACTTCTAGAGGGGAAGTTTGCAGCCCTCCCCTCTTCCTCCCTTTCCCAGAGAGAAATTACACATCTCCAGCAGCAGCCTAGAGCTGTGAGAGGCAGGATGCTTGTATTTCACTCTGTGCCTATGTGACCTTTCAAAATGTAACTTGCCAGTGATGGGAAAAAGGTAAAGGAGGGCTGTGTTCAACTTGAAGCACAGGTTTTTCATAGCAGCACAGCCTTTGTGGGGTACACTTAGTGGTGACTGATAATGGAAGGGCTACTGAAGCAAGTGACAAGGACAGCAGTGCTGCATGTCCACAGCTGGAGAGACACCTGAAGCAGGTCCTGAGGGTGCAGAGCACAAACACCTTCATTGCCTTCCACATCATGCAGGTCGCTGGCCAGACCTGCTGTGATTGACAGCCCTGTTATAAAAGAGGATCAGCAATGGGCAGGGTGGCATTAGACAGAAATTACTGAGCAGGAAGAGGGAACATTCAATCACATACTGAAGCGGAGCCAGCCTGGGGACCTGGATTTACAGCTAATAACATCACCTACTATTAATCCCCTCGTTGCACAGGAGAGGTTTTAGCAGAGAAATCCACCATGTTGAGGGGTTTTCATCTGACAGCTTCTCCTCTGTGTTCAACAGCAGCAGATAAAAAACAGGAAGAGGTGTAAGAGAGCTAATTAGCACTGTTAACTTCAGCTAAAATCAATTAGGATGAGCAACAACTGCTTCATTCACTTAAAACAACAGTTTTTAGGAAAGAAACTTAATTCAAAGACTGCCTAAGGAGGGAAAACAGAAGGATAAGCAGACCATAATGCTTCTGATGTCCTCCAAGACACACTCAGGGAATTGTGATAAACAGCCACACAGCCCAATGTGCAATTCCCAATGGTATCATTTATTTCAGTAGAAGTTTTAATGCTTTTGAGAATCCCAGCAGCCACCGGGTTTTGTGTAAGTGAAAGATCCTCAAGTCTTAGAAAAGCTGTCCTATAATCATGGGCTCCTGGTTTTCTATATTTGCCATTGGGTGCCATGAGAATTAATTTGGGAAAGTATCTGACTGGACAGTGATCAAGCTGTGATGAGCAGGGCAGTTGGATACCAACTGGCTATTTTATTCCAATGCATCTGAGGAGAAGGATGCTAAGAAAAAATAATTCCATTTTGCTCTAGTTCAATATGTATTCATTTAACCAGATATGCTGGAGAAGTTTTAATTCAACTAGCACAACATTTTCCATTTACCAAAAAAATCCTATTTCACACTACATGAAAAATTTTGGAATAAAATTTAAAACAACTTGAATGTTTTCACAAATTATTTTGATGGTTTTGATTTTGAAAGGAGATATTTTTAAGAAGCAAGATGTTGCATGAAAAATTCAAATCATGTATAATTGAATCCAGAAGTGGACTGACACAAAACCTTGCAAAGAGCTTACCAAATATGTGTATGCTATTATTTTTTTCAGTTTATTGCTAGCACATTTCAGAAATGGAAAGCAAGCAATTGCGGCAGTTGTATTTGACAAACAACACTTGTAAGATGTAAATTAGTGATGCCTGTTTCTGGGATTCTGAATCCTTCTTATGGCATTTTATAATGCAGGGGAAGTGCTGCTTGTGCAATGCTGGCAATGAAATATTAAGATGCACCCAGCGGAAAATCAACTTGTCTCATCTTTCAGCTTTGGGTCTGGATTAGATGCTAGCAGGAGAAGCTCATTATCCTGACAGGGCCAGTCTGGAGAGCATAACTTGGTCGCTGACAGCAGAAGAAAGCATCACTTTGAAACCTGTTGAGCCACGTGATCCTCGCAGCCCCTTCCCTATCTTTTTTTTCCTGGATTTTAACTGAAGGTGGCAGGTTTAAAATGAAGAAAAAGCTGTGTTACCTCATAGTACCAAATGGTACAGACCCCATCAGTTCACCAGGACTCCAAGGATGGCTTAGTAGTCCATAAGACAGAGCAGATGAGAGGCATGAACTACCCAGAAAACACCTGTGCGTACCCTGTCCTTAGACTTGTTGACAGGCACTCACACCAGAGGTGGGGCATCACACAGATGGGGACCATGCTGGCAGCCAGCCACTGGCACGGGCACAGGGAGGACAAGGCAAGCCCATCACTGAAATGAACACAGCAAAATGTAAATGGTTAAATGTGTGCCAAAACTGTGTGCAGATCAGCCCTGAGCTTATCAAGGAACAAGAGCTGCCAGGCAGCTGTGGCTCCAGGGTCTGTTCGGACCACAGTGACACTGGCCAAAAAAACATTTGATTGAATTTTGCCTTGGTGACCTGATTACCTGGCTCCAGCCCAGTTTTTGATATCTTATATGTCTTTTGAGCCAGAAGGGAAATGCTGACCCATGGTCAGAAAGCAAAAACCGTGGGACAGATTGATCTGGACATGCATTAAAAAAAAAAAATAAAAAATTAAAAGTGTCTTAAAGTACTGGATTACAGAGACCGTGGGCTTTCATATTTAATTGAAGTGCTTCTATATTTTCTCAGTGATAAACAGGCAGATGTTGGGTCAGGACTACCCTATGATTTCCAGTCTAATTTCAGTGTTTTACTGCTGCTTTCAGCTGGTAAAGAGATAAAGGCATCAGCCAACCAGTGGGACTGTTCTCTACGGAAGTGGATATTGGACCAGAACTCAGGTTTGTAACAAAACAAGACAAAAGGTCCTCAATCAGAGTGTTTCTTTGCAAAGAAACAAAGCTGACAAAGCAAAACCAATGGAATTTGTGGTGCATACCCCACTGCAGATGATACCTCTGCCACTGTGTTGCCTTCTCTGTCTGCAGGGGGGCTTGATCAGGGGCATCCCTCAAGCCCCAGCCCCTGCCTCAGGCACTGCTGTGAGACCGTTTGGTCAAAACCAAGAATCCAAGTCCCCAGGGCACATAAATTCTATAATCCAGAAAGTGGGATTTATGGAAAACTTACAGAAAAATTTTCCATTTCCTATAGCATCTCACTCTGCACTTACTGGGATTAAACTTCTCGGGGGGTTCATGTCTCTCTGCAAGTGACATTGCATAAGCCAATAAGATTTTATCCCCAGATCAGAACCTGGTGTAAGATATAAGCTGTCTTTTGCCTGCTTGCTGAGGTCCTGGCACAGTTCTGACATCCTGCTGTGACACGCACAATAAATACTAAACCTTTGAATTTTTAAGGAGTAATTTAGTACTGGCTTGGGAGTTTCCTTGGATCCTGTGAAAAGGACTCAAATCCGACTGAATTTGCTGTTCTTTGATTACAAATGAATGCCTGCTTCAGTGAAGCATGCTTGTCCCATGAGAGATGTCTTTGCCTCTGCTGCGAGGATCTCCTCAGAGTCTTATGCCCCACACCAGTATTGGAGCTCCTTGTTTCACCTTTTTCTGACATAACTCCTTATCAGCAAACACTGGAGAATATCTGAAAACTGTGTTCAGCATAGGTAGCTGAACATTTTTTTTCCTTTTTTGATATTCTCCATCCCCCACCTCCCCCAGTGATTCTAATTTCTCTAATTAAAGGGCGCTAGGTACTAGGGATGCTCAGGTGAACAAGGTGTGCTGCCAGAGAACAGATATCAGTGAGGAAGACTAAAGTGCCCAGCTAATGTCCAAATGGGCCCTTCCCTCACAAAGTGTTTATTGCAATTAGAGACCTTATCTTCAGAGTGTCCAGAGACAAAGAATTGCAAGCACCAAGTTTACTACAACACGTGCCCTGTAGGACATCATTCATCTCTCTTTCTATGCAATTTACTTCACTTACCTACATTGTGTTTTGCCTCCTGATTTTTGCAAACACTATACAGGGTCAAAATAAGAGGCTATTTACGGAACAATGGGTCTGTGCTGAATTTATAGATCAGTACTGATATATGCACTGAGGAGTACCAAATCGAGAAGTCAGTTGTTGTTAGATGATGTGTCCATACACAGATACGTTTTGCTCAAATAGTTTATAAATTCTTATGAGATATTTTTATCTGTGTGCATCTGTAGGTGTGTCTATATATAGTTCTCTGCATGTATTTGTCTACTTAGCACCATTAGCCTCACCTTAAAAGCATGGTATGCAGCTCCAGATTCCCCTTTTGTTTATCCTCCTACCCACATCTCCTTCCCTTTCGCTTCACCTATCTGTCCTTGTTCCCCAGTCTCTCATTCCCTTCCACCCTGCCTAGGTTCCTGTCTATTCACCTCTTGTACCCCTTTGCATACAACTCTCTGGGGTGCTGTGTGCCCAAAAGGAGCTCTCTACACCTGTGGCAGGGGTGGCAGCCAAAAGAAAAAGGGAAAATAAAAATATTGCCTCCTGCCAGCTCACTACAGCAGCTAACCTGCTTCTCACCAGGAGGGACAAAACAAAGGCTCTTCCACCTGGCTCAGAAACCCCGGGGAAAACTACATTTTGCTCTTAATTTTTCCCTCTGTGTACAAAGCACATATTCACAGAAAGGCCAACAAAAGCAGACCAGGCAAGCATGGAGTTTCTAAGCCAAGCCAAAAATAGAGTGGAGCCAAATAAATCCCCAAATCCAACAACAACATAAGGAAGAAACAGTTATATTTTTATTTTTTTCAATCATTATAACTTTAAAGTGCCTTCCATAATTTTTAATAAAAAACATAGATCAACCTGCGTGGGTGAACTAAAGAGAAAGAACATGTCTATTATTGGCAGACAGTTTTGACTTCAACTATAGAAGAGCTTGTGCCTCTTAATATCTTCCAAAACAGTCACTGAGGGTGCAGTGAAACAGCTCTGGATTTGCTTGCACATGACCTACTTGCCATGGGATTTCTGCTATTCCCCAGTCTGCACCAGTGGTGGGGATATGTGGTCTTCCCTTCTGCCATCACTTCCCTGTGATTCTCTTCAGACACCACAAAAGCCACATGCCAGGGAGAAGCAGGGTGTGTAGGAGGACAACAGAGCTTCAGCCTTTGCTTCTAAAACTAAAACTTGGCAAGCTTTAAATGTAACAGGCCCTTGCTGGCAGAGTGCAGCCAGAGCCAGCTGTGTGCTAGGATGAAGCCCTGGCACTTGATGGTAACAGACACCAGTAAACCTTCCACAGAGGGCTGGCATAGCTCAGCAGGGCAGGAGGAAAAGGTCTGCCTCGTGGCTATAATTAGCAAGTAAATCGGCATGATAGGAATGGGTCAGTGGACCAAAGCAGCTGGTGCCTCTACACTATAAGTAGTTCAAAGGTTTTATTTCAGGTGAGGTCTGGTCTGGTCCCCAAGACTGAGTGTCCCTGTCACAAGGGCCAAGAATTGGTCTGGGCCACCCCAGATGGGGCAGACTGGCTTTGACATGTGTGTGGAGGCAGCTTCTGGTTTGGTTTCCTCCTCAGGTGCCTGGGTCACATGTGCCAAAGCACCCTGCAGGAGCATCCAGCCCTCACATCCCAACACACAACTGTTCTGAACCACAGGGTGAGTGGGAGGTGCAGTCTCAGACTCTCAGAGTTGCATTTCTGAATCTCAATCTGAAAATGAGAATCAAAAGTATGAAGACAGCAGTCCTGGCTCTGTTCTGTTGCTAATATGCAGCTTGGGCAGCTAATGGTGCCTGCATCCACAATTAAAGTGTGGATTTGGACCTGCCCTCTCCCGGGAGCTGGTCCCTTGGTCCCATTATCTCCCAGATAGAGCAGATCTTATTGGGATGGCTCTGCAGTTCCTTGCCTGCATGAGACCAACTGACATGAGACCAACTGGTACTGAGATGGGGATTGCTACAGGCCATCTCATCGTTAAACTGGAAATGGGAGAAGGAAAAACGAAAAGCAGGCAAATTGCACACCACATTACAAGCCTAGGACTTGCTATTGACTTTTACCAGGGAAATCTCATGGCTCTGGATAGCCTCACACCGGAGGAGACAAATGGGCACATTCATCACAGCTTGTGGCATTGCTTGACCTTTGGGGGAGAGTTGAGGGAATTTTCTTTCTTTCTTTCTTTCTTTTTTCTCCTTTTCCTTCTTGCTTATCTGCATGGGAGGGTTTTAATTAGCTCCAAAATGTCATTAAGAAATGAAGCAGGCCAAGTTCGTCAAGGGGGTAAGTATCATAGAGTCAGACATACTGTACTCAAGGGGTCAATATTCTCCTTCCTGCTTTTCGTGTTGTTATGAAATATGCAGAGCAACAAATAGATGTTTTGACTGGAAATAGATTTCACCAAGGAAACATTTCCCAATTTTAGCACCCATTTGACCTAGGTCTAAATCAGCAGCAGTCGTAGCTCCCCATCAGCCGCAGAGCAAAGCAGAGCCTGAGCAAATTCTTGTAACAATTTGCATAGCTGAGGCCCCAGATGGCCACTGCCATCCATGGGCTATTAATAAAGACTATTTTGGAACAAATGATCATTTCACAACCAACCAGTCTATTTATTAGCCTTATTATCATTACCACCAGCTGCAAGGTATTTCAAATCCCCTGTATGTTGCAGATGTGGCCTGACCAAGAGACACAATGGTGCAGGCACGGGTGACGAGGTGGACTCTTTGTGTAGTTTTAGCACTTGGAAAGCTGATGGCTGGTGGTCTGCCCACCTGGCTCTTTACAGTAATGACCCACAGCAGCCATTCTTTGTTGCTAGCAGCAAAAGAGACAGTGCTGTTCAAATTATCTGGGTTAGTCCCCTCAGGTATTTTTCCTGCCCTTCTCAGCACACACTCTGCAAACGGAGTTTGGTAACTCAGAGTGGCAGAGCTGCTCCCAGCAGAGGCAAGGTTCTAATGTACTTGTTGCTTTTTATAAATTGAGTTCTTGCAAAATAATGTGTTCTGCATGTTGAATAATAAAACTGCATTAAAAAAAAAAAAAGAAATAAAAGAAAAAGAAGGGAAAGCAGGAAGGATGATGACTTGCATCAGCCCAATGTAGTACCTCAAGGGGATCAATCCCTGCTTGAAAGCTATCTTGAAACTTTTCCTCTTTCAAATTCCTATCACGTGGAAAGGCAGCAATGGGTTGAGTGGGTTATTTTGCTATATGCCTTTGGTCAAAAGCTGTCACTGACTTCTATTCCCAATTAAGTGCCTTCTACAAAAAGCTCTTTTGTCCCACATGCCTCTTAGTCCTCTTCTCCAGTATTAGGAGGACGAAGGTAGGACAAAACACTTTGGTAGGACAAAGCCCAGTTTTCAGCCAAGTTTTTCTGCCATGGTGGTTCTGCACAGTGAGGGGTGTAATGTGGGACAGGTAAAATCCATCCCTCATTACAGTGACAACAAGGTCTTTCCAAGCCAAGGTGGCCAACAGCAGTTGATCCTCAGTCCAGCAGCCACCAGGAAGGTACAGATCAGGGTGCAGTGCTCCCGATAGCCAGGCTGCTCCAGGCACCCCACTTCAAAATTTGCTGGAGAAAGCAAAGCAACTGCCTTATATCTACACTTTCATCCTAAACGCTGCCTACCTATGGATTTTGCAACATTATGAAGTCTTTTACAGTTTGGGGGAGAAGCCAAAAAGCAGAATTATAATAGAAACTCAACCACAGCCTTCAGCATAGTTTGGCAGCTCTAATCCTATAATAAACTCAAAGCACACGTGAGTCTGAAAAACAGCATGGTGAATTCTCTATTCCTGTCTGCAGTATTTTTAGCAACCAGGGTAATTTTTAGCCTGTGCTTTTTTTGTTGGATTTTTTTCCCCCTCTCTTTCAGTGTAAAGATGTTGTCAAAATACAGGCATTGCTCTCAGTGCAAGCTGCAGCCAGTCGATTCAGACAGATGCGCCTGACATTTCAAAACAAAAAATGCTCAGCAATCAAATTCCTGGCAGACTATAAAATGCAAAAATGTGAAACTGTTACCTATGGCAAACATTTCTCCATTTAATGTACCACAGGATTGTGGTGAGGAAATCAGTGGAAGAGAAGGGAAAAAGTCAGAGTTTATGTCTTGTAGATAGCTTAAGGGAAAGGAATCCTAAATCTTGAGCAAATGTTTGGTTTTGCATTGTAGCAAAAATGTTTGTTTCCTTAACATAGAGTGATTACAATGCAATCTGCATTTTTGTTTAAAAATACTTCTCCTGCTGTCTGGCCTGCAGTGTAAACAGGATGCACTGAAATGTCAGCCCATCCACAGCTCTGCCGTGGCAGACGCATGCAGGGAACCAACATGCTCGCACTCAAATCCGACCTGCTTCCCCAAAATAGATCTTCATTACCCATACAGAGCCATCATTGTCTGATTACAGTTTCCCAGGCATGGGGAAACATGGGGACAGGCAACTTGATGGTTGTAGTCAGTGGGTCCAGAGGCAAAGGCCAGGGAATGAGCCTGGGAGATACACATTCGGAGCCAAGATGCGCGGGAAGGGGTCCTCACCCCAAACCTCACTGTCCATGTTACCTCCTCTCATCATGCCATTGGATTAAATCCATCCTGGCTGGCTCTCAGCAGTTACCTGCCCTTGCAGGATTAGTGGACATGGGGCTGGTCCATTCCTTAGGTAACTCTTCACCACAAAATGTCAGCAAGAGACCAAGATTTGTCTGACTGCTACTCATATTGGTTCAAACCTAAGAAATAGCTAGCTGTAATATTTATAAATTTTTCTCCTTAAAAACAAACAAACAAACAAAAAAGTAAGACAGGGATCCTGCAAACCTCTCAGAAATAAGTACTGTCTTTGCCAGCTTCTAGGCAACAGTTAAAGAACTAGCAGCTTCCCAAAATCAAGTAAATTAAAATTTGCACAGAGAAATGCTGCTAGCACTGGATCCAACCTTTCTTTTCTGCTTTCCTCTGTCAAAAGTTGCCCACATATAATCTTCTTTAAAAGACAGAGACATGTGATCTACAGGAAGCCTCTGGTATTATACAGTCAATATTCAACAGACTGTCTGTGACAAGGCCACCATCCCTTAGGTGGCACCAGTGTCTGGCCTGCAAGAACTAGCATTTTCCTTGCCACAACCATGAGCTTCACACAACATACATTGCTCACTGTAAGCATCTTCCCAATAACAGCTCCTGCAATGGATCTTCAGTAATAAAAATGTTCTTTCCTTTGCGTTTTCTTGAACCAACACAACAGTTGAACACAAGTGGATGTGTTCAAGGATGCCTGTGATAAAGAGACTGAAAGCAAGAGGACTGAAGTGGCCTCCCTGCAGAGAGAGACTCTGGGTTTCCAAAGGTCCCTAATCAGGTTTCTTAAAAATAAATGTTTCTTAGAGCCCATTCTTGACATTAAACACAACCTTACCTATTTTGACTAATAAGACTTGGGTCTATGAATGTGCTCTAGTGCTTCAGCATTCCACAACCTTATTCTTATTCGTGCAGGAGTTACACACAGGTAAACAATCCCCAAATTTTTTCTCATATCTCAAAGGGCTGACAAGAGTAGCAGTAGGTAACTCTGCTGACTCATTACCCCACAGGCTTATGTGTCTGCAGGTATTCTTAAAACTGCAATGATCAAATTTCTTGTCTCCAGTGATGGTGTCCAACCAGGGTAAAACTGGAAAAAGGGTTTGGGTAAGCCCATTCCACTCAACTGCCATCTCTTCACAAAACAAAATTCCCAGAAGACCAGCTGAGTTTTTATGGAAAAGTCATTTGCCATTACCTGGGCTGTGGAAAAACATTTGTCAGCATATCATAACTACAAGGGCTAAAGATGAAACTAATTGCTTAGAAAATTACTTCACAAAATGAAATAAGGACATTTGTTTCAACTCAGTGAGCATAAACTGCCTCTTGAATGAACGATCTTCTATTTTGTTTGCTTCTTTCTGGTTAATGAATGACCAAATAGGCTTGTTTTTCAGCATGCAACCAAAAACTACAATCATCTTGAATCAAGTCTTTGCTCTCTGTATTTCAGTCCAGAAATTGATGACAAAGGTAAGGCTACTGCTGATTTCCTTACAGGTGTCTGCAAATCCTTTACAAAAGAGGTTTATCACTGAGATATTCTTGGTGTTTCTCCTCTTAAAGCTCCCTTATACTCCAGTGGTATGAGTGTCTGCCTAACAGATCTGTTATACTGTCTGTAGCTTGGTTCCATATACCAAAGTGTCTGTAAAATACACAAGAATCTGCTAAAACACAGCACATGTGTAAGGAGGTGAAGAGTAAAAAAAACCCATAGAGAAATAGTTGTAACATCAAAAAAATTTTAGGTGCAGGTGGGACACAGATTCCACATGAGATTTGAGAGCCCTCCTGACTTGTCTCTGCAGGCAGAGAGGGGGAAAGGTGCCAACAGACACTGTCAACAACCCTCTGCTGGGGTCATAAATTTGACCATTCATGCCTTTTCCAAATGGCAAGTGTTGCAACGTTAGACTGTTCCTGGAATTACCTGTTCTCCCAGTGACCAACATGTTTAGGGTTTTTTTCCTAAGAATTTTAATGTGTGCACAAATGCCCCATATAGACATAGATGCCCCTTCATCAGTAGAAAAAGATTTATCTGATCTGGTAAGCACTGTGTGAAGGTCGAGAAAAGCCAGCTGGGATGGCTAGGATTTTTTTGGGTGAGCTGGCAGGTCAGGAAGTGCACTCGGACTTCTGCTGACAGATTTTGTCTGAGTTGACAGGTGCTAGAAACGTAAGATGAGGAGGTGGCAGAAGGCAAGAATAATTGACCCACTGCAGAGTTTACTGCTAAGAAACAAAATACAACAGGGTAGGTAGATCTAAACATGTGAAAACCCCAATCCTCTAACTTTCATTGAGAGCAAAGATAAATTTTAACAAAGAAAAACCCACAACCCAGTCAGATTTTGTGTTGGTGTTACTAGCACAGAAGTGAGGCCACATTTCTCCACTCAGCTCAGCTAGGAGTGACATGACAGGAGTTTTACTATGTCAGACTTTTGGGTTGGGGCCATCCAAACACAAGAAATCCATAGGAAGTGTGGAAGATCTGTATACCAAGGCAACACATACTGCCTGAAATCTCTGCTGGGCAGCATCCCAGCAGTGGGAGCTTGGTCCCCATGACCACTGTGAGAGAGCATCAGCTCTTACTCATCACCGCTGTGTTTCTGGCCCTCCTGCTTGCAGAACAGAGTTTGAAAAAATGCCTTTACCACCACCCTAGAAAGAGCCAGGCATTTAATATTGCTTTTTTTGCTGAGGAGATTAAGATGTTTCCATGGTGTAATAACAACTCGTGGTTTCAAGCAAAGGATGGGCTGCCTCACGACTTTGAACTCTAGGAGCTGGCAAGGCGGTGAAGGTGAAGAAGCTGGCAGCTAACTCTGAGAAATCAGGCTGCCTTTTCCCCTCCTCCCCTCCCACTTGTTCTTTGCACCAGATGTCAACTGGGACATGCCGAAATGCCTGCCAACCTCCCAACTCCCTGCCTGCTGGCTTACGGCACAGCCTTTAACCAGCTTCCCAGCACTACCTGCCAGCAGGTCTTCTCCAGACACAGCCTCTCAGTGCATCCTGAAAAGTTATCTGTCTCCTAACTTTCCATCCTCTCCCTCCACTTGCCTTTTATATATTGCAGGGGTTGCTTTCAGATGTGAATAGAAGATATGCAAAGAGTGTGTTAAAAACATGTTAAATGAAAATTGTGGCAAAGAGGAACAGCCCCAGAGGAGCTATAGCAACAGGGGAATATTAACCATTTCCAATTAAATAAAGCCCAGCAAAACTTTGCCTTCCTTGCAAAGCAGCAAACTTTCTGCTCTAGATGTTGCATAGTTGGGTTGGTTTCCTACAATACAAGTGCCATGCTAAAGGAAAACTTCAGACCATCCCCACCCTACATGAAGGTAGGCAGGTTCAACAACTGCATAGGGTAACCCACTACTGTGACAGCCTGATACTTGTTGGGAAGCTTTTGGCCGGTGAACTCTCCATGCTCTTTTGGACACAAAAAAACCTCAGCAGCAGCTCTGTGCGGAGCCTGTGCAGCTTCACCAGCTTTGCAGCCCCCAGGACTGAGCTCTTGCCACACTGCATGAAGAGGAGCACAGAAGCCCAGCAGCCCCAAGCATTCCCACAACTGTGGGGACCACAGATTACTTACTGCTCTCAGACTGGGAAGGCTTGAATTACTTTCTGTGATGATCAGAGATGCCCACAATGAAGACAGGCAGTGGGATTTTTCAAAGCTGTTGGGCATTGGGCATTGTCCTAACACTGTCTCCTGGAAGGTCAGCTGGAGTTATACACCTGACTCTGATGGGACCAGCCAATGCTTTGTGCTTTCCAAACTCTTTCCTTCAGCTTAGAAATATGCTACCCATCTGTCTTAACACCGTCAAATACGGGGAACTCTGCACAGCATGGCACTCAGAGGACAGGGATTTATTCTGTCCCTCCAAGACAGGGAGAAGTTAAATTGCTGAATTCCTCTGGGACCAAAGCCTAGATTGAAGCTTTGGCTTGTGAACCAACCCAAACCCATTAAAATAATATAAAATACCAGCAAGGAAAAAGCTGAGTTTGACAGAGACTGTATAAAATCTGTGGCTGAGGGACCTTAGCTCCTTTGCCCTTCTGTCTTAAGGGAGCAAGCCAGACTATGTGCACAGCTCTGAAGAGACAAGGGAAGACTGCAACCTGAGCACACTGGTATTCTGCCCACAGGGAGGGCCAAAAAAAAACCTAACAGGCAGAGCAAGGGGGAAAAGGCTATCTCTGGGCTTACCTGCCACAGCTTCTGTAGTGATGACTTCCCATCAGCCTGTCACTGGGATGGAATTACTGAAGGACACCTCCTGGACATATGGAGGCAATGATTCAATCACTCTTGTCAGACACTGGTTTTAGTCATTATTATTATTATTATTAAAGGTCATAATTTGTGAAGAGAAAAAAAGACCAGAGTGTGATTTTGAGCAGGAATCATGTTCAGAAGGAACATCTCTCCACAGGCTGCAGAAGGGACCTGGGTATGACCTGTACCTGAAGTCAGCTTGAGACAGAAATATTTGTCTGGTAAATGTTTGCACAGAATGAGCAACAGCTAGATTCACTCATATTGCATCTAAGGTGTCAAGATATTCCAGCCACAAAACACCATCACATTGAAGAAATGTCATATATACTGTTTGTTCCCGAGATATCTAAATCCCTCACAAGGAGAAAAACCACAGAGGGAAGGAGAAGGCCCGTCTGTTTTGCCATTCTGTACAGAAAGAGGCAGCACAGCCTTGCTCCTAGGGTTACTTTTCCCCATGAGCAGCAGCTCAAGGGCTTTGCAAGGTGGCACCTCCTGCCTGGCACAAGCCTGGTTCCAACCATGCAGGGACATGACACGTGGGCAGAAAGGCCCTTCATGGCACAGCTCTTCCTTTTGCCAAGAGCAAATCGTCGCATTGAAGAGTTGCTCAGAGCAAGGAGGTAGTATTAAATGGATTACATCCAATTCCCCCCACCTCTACCCCTCCATGCAGCAGTTGGTGAAAAAGAGCAAGGAGAAAGTGGGAGATGCAGAGCGGCTGTGGGGGCTCTGGAGGGAGGTTGGCACTGGTTACCGTGCCTGGCGTCTCTGCCAACCACCAACAGCTTAGCCTTCACATTTCAAAGAGAGTAGTGATTTAAGATGATGCCATTTTGGGGGGTGCCCAGCACAAACACAGCAAAAAGATCAAAGTTTCAGGAGGGTTCTTAATGTTTGGAGAAAGCTGCCCAAATGGAAAACTGCAGCATTTTCCCTTTTCTTACTTCATCCTCGCTGGCTACCCAGCAAGATCATGCAAGGAACAGACGCACAGAAAAATGAAAAACAGTTCAGAAAACACATATAAAAATAGCAGCAGTGGCCATTTTGCAATGCATAGAGCATAGCTATGTGAGGAATACATTTCAATGCCAGCAAAGAAACTTGGACAATCCCGTTAATTAAGAAGCATTAATACCCTGCCCGACTCCCCTGCTCCCATGACAGGCAACAGCTGCTCTGGCTTTAGAGCAGCTGCCAGCAGAGGGGCCCATCCAGCAGAGTAGAGAGACATGGGAAAGATGGGTTTAGTGACCCTTGAGCACCAGCATTCCTGCCTGCTTCAGCTTCCCCATCTGTGAAATGCTCCTGTCCTCTTCTGCAGCATCTCTGAGCTCTGCTGCTGCAGAGTTACACACAGCTAGTAACTACAGAGGTTCACCGTAGTGGTGGTGATAATATAAGTGGGTCTGGTGAGTCTGTAACTCATTTCTCAGACAGTGTATGTTTTTTGAAATAAGGGCTCCCGAAACGCAAGCTTGCTAAACCTTGCCACGGGCATCTGGCTTCTCTCAGAGCTTTAGTCAGCTTAGAAGGGCCTTTGCTTCCCTGTCATGTTTGCAAATCCAGGATCTCACTGCTTCTGATCCAGTCCCTTGGGAAGCACAAGCTGTCCAAACTCTGCCAGCTGTGCTCAGAAAAATACCTCTTTCAGGCAAAGCCAACAGCTATGCTTTTGGGGTCTGGCTGTCCCTGCACTTTTGGTTATGCCAGTCATGCACCAACTTCTGCAAGATTGAACTTTCCCTACATAAATCCTAACTAATGCTCTGGCTAGTCACCAAATGGCATGTTTATCTCATGAACAGCTCACTCATCAGCTGCAGCTGAACACTGATTCAACTCTTCTTCACACCAAGGACAACAACCTCTCAGGTTATTGCAAGAGTATCAATTCTCTCTTTACTGTAGGGTACCTTAAGCATGAGTATGTAGGAGGTAGGAAGCAAGTTCCTGCCAAGTCTCAGGGTGCTAAGGATGTCCTGAGCAACCATCTCCATGCTCCCTGCCTCAGTCCTTGATGGGGAACATGGCCCAACACCTGGAGTCTTTGGTCCTGGAGAGAAGGGACAGCATGGGCTGAGTCTTGCTGCTGTCTCTGCGGGTACCAGACCACCAGATGCATCATTGCATTTAACTTTTTTTTTCATTATCTTAAAATCATGCAAGTTTTTCCTCTCTGAAGCAGCACTTGGGGATCCCATTCCCTTTCCTACTCTGTTCAACTAGTAAACCACACATCATGGTGCTGGCTGGACACCAGCAGCTCTGCTCATGAAGGGGGGTTGTAATACTCCCTTGAGAAAAACCTGATTCCTCTTCCCCATCACAGTGTGGTTTTGCCATATCCTTACACACACGAAAATTTGAGAGATTAGATGACAGTTCTTTTCACCACCACTGCCACAGAGGTGGTGACAAGGGGGGCAGGTGGGAGCAAAAATAGCAATTTTTCCTCAGCACAGCAAGCGTGGTGGTGCTTGTTAGTAAACCCCACACGATCAAACCAGCCTTGCCGATAGTCCTGCTGGTGCATCACCACACACAGCGCCCCACACTCCCTGCCAGCACTTCCTGTGGGGTGGTGCATGTGTGTCCCTACGTGGGGCTGGAGGTGAACAGGTGCACTCCAGCTCCCTCTCTCTTTTCCTAGAAGTGTTTCTGGAAGCCCCCAAACTGGGTTTTGTCTGGAATGACCAAGGGCACAATGTGAGTCAACAAATGAAAGAAGTAAATGAGATTTATCAAGGCAAAGACAAAGCAGGAAGACAGGAACAAAGGGCTCTGGGTAGAAAGAGAAGGGAATAAAGAGAAAACCTCAGATTATAGACTAGATTGGATAATGAGGCACAAAGGAGCCTCAAAGGGGAGAAGAACAACTAGCTGCTAATCCAGTCACAGTTTTCGAAGTAGGACCATGAGTCACCAGCCCCATCAAGGCTGGAACAGAAACCCCAGTTTCCAAGAGCATCCTTTCTTTGGCAAAGCCAAGGGTTCCTGTTTGTGGCACATAAGAGGCTGGAGGTCTGGAGTCAGGTGCTGCAGGTACATGTACGTGGTATGGAGACTGCAGGAAGGCTGCCTGGCTGGACCTTCTCACCTGCACAGAGGGATGCTCTGGGGAAGTGGGTCTCTCCTCCTGGTTCAGGGCCTGCTAATACACTGCTGGGCAATGTGCCAGGCTGAGGTTGTGCTCTGCATACTGGGGTTTCAGTCTTGCTA
The DNA here is from genome assembly GCF_025592945.1 of Manacus candei. NCBI lineage: Eukaryota > Metazoa > Chordata > Aves > Passeriformes > Pipridae > Manacus > Manacus candei. The sequence goes on from NW_026138143.1 coordinate 4,486,915, forward strand.
GAAAAAAATTCAGGGCTTTTTCTGGGGTTTTTAATGAGGCGAGTGCTCAGTTCACATCCTTCTTGCTCCAGCCAGTAACAGTACAGTCTGAGCTCCCACACAGACAGTGGTTTGGGCTGTTTCCACAGCCCTGAGTCATGGTGGAGGTTCTGATCCTGCCATTGGTGGCATGGGAGCTCTGTGCACTTCCCAGCACTGTCAAGGCTATCCTACAGAAGCCAGCAACACTCCCCAAATTCTTCTTTGCCCATCACAGGCATCTCACAGGCACTTCCAGGGAGCAAAGGGGTGCAGCTTCTACCGTGTTTTGGCACATCCATAAGGAAGTTGTGCCCCTGATTTTGTGTTGCTCCATGTGGGAAACCTAAAAACATACAGGGCATAGCACTGCAGACAGCACAAAGAGGAGCCTACAAAGATGCTGCCACTGCACTGCTTCATGAATCCCAAAAGAAGCTGAACTGTGAGCAAAGTCTGTCATCTGTCTGGGAGGGTTTTACAGGCTTTGGGTTTGTTTCTCCCCTGCCATGCACCACAGGTTTTGGGTCCCTGAGCAGGACAGGGGAGCAGCACCACCTGACACAGTGCAAAGCAGAAATTCTGGCTTACTCCAACAGAAAGCAAAAAGTCTGGATCCAGTTTTCACACAGCCTGGGCTGCTGGGACGCTTGTTGCAGCAGGCAGGAGATGTGTGCATATGGATGTGGAAGTGTAGGCGTCTGAGAAAGCAGCCACCACAGGGAAGTGAAACCTAAGAGATGCACTGAAGATATTTTTGGGAAACCCAGCATCCCCTTGTCATGCAAATCAGTTGAGTAGCCTGGTAATGTTCAGTCTTTCACTTTTCAGGCACAGAGCATAACCCCCAAATTGGACTCTGCATCAGGGCTGGGATGCACAGGGGCTGCCAACCTGGTAAACATGTCTCTTTCTAGCCAGCAAGCTGTATTGCACCATCAAAGCTGTGGGAATCACTGCCTAGTAGACTTTGTTAGCTTCAGGTGGTTCCTTTTTTTCATGAGGGCTCTGCACATTATAAACTGGAAGCAAACAGGAATCTTGCCTACATTATCTGAGAGATGCTGTTGAGCTCTTTTTGGGTTGAAATAGCAGGACACCTCACTGGTCCTAAAGCTGCCTCCTCTAGGAAGTAGTACAAGTGCTCAACATTAAGCATATATAAAGAGTGAACACATCTCTGTGCTAGCTGATATTTCCATCTCATGGATAAAGATGTTTCACTTGGTCTCTCACCATAGGTCTCAGAAAAAGCCCTGACCAGAGTATCCCTACACACTTAGGAGAGGTTTTATTAGTGTCCTGGACGATGGGATAAGAGAGATTTCCTCCAGAGTTTAAAGACTGCTGGGTGAGACAAGGAGAGTCACAAGACCCAGAAGGAATCAGCCTTGGTTGGGGAATAAGGAGAGAGATCCTCTGGTCATGGCTTTGGCACAAGCCTCCTCTGCCTGCAAGTGCCCAGTGCTGCTGTTTGTTGCCATCTCCAAAGCAGCTTTATTTAGAATTAAAAAAACAACTGTCACAGAGTCAATGGACTAGAAGACCAAGCTCTCTGTTTTCCCCACCGCTGCAGGGCACACATGGAGGCATGGCTCTTGCTGCCCAGGGAACAGGCAGGCCTGGGAGATCAGCTTTCATTTTAGAAGTCACCCCATATATCAGGGGAGATACAGGGTTCATTGACTCATTAAACAGGGTGAAGCTAAGCTCATCTTGCGTCACCCACAGCTGGCCAATACCGGGTGGAGGCAAGAGTAGAGAGTCTGACATTTATTCTCCAACCTTGCAGCTATTCAGCTTTGTACAAATGACCTCTCTGAGCAACATGGCTGTAAACTGCTTAAACAAATGGAAAATTCAGACAACTGCAAAGAACTTGCCTCGCCAAAGAAAATTACAAAACAGCAGTGTTTTCTGAAGAGCACCTCTGTGCAGCTCACTCGCAAGAGAGACGACAAGATGGCAGGAGCCAGCGAGCACAGCGGATGTGGAAAGACTCTTGTTCTTGCCCAGACAAGACTTTTGGGGGCAGGGGCTTGTTTTGCTGTTATTGCTTCTAAGAACAGATGCAGGGTCACCTGCAGCCCTGCACATGTTTGTAGGAGAGGAACAGCAGAGGTCCCCTGGGCACAACAGGTGAGGCAATGTTTGATCACAGCCTCACTGAGCAGGTTCGAGGGCAGCTCATTTCATCACCTGCTTGGTCAAGAAGTGACTCACCTTGGCATGGGGGCTTTCAAAGTGCCTTGACCTCAAATCAGTAGCAACTTCCCACACAGTGACCCCAAACCACTTCAAGCAAAGGGTCAGTAACCCAGCCAGGATCTCCCATTGAAACAACCTTTACATGCCCTCATTGCCCAGCAGGTGGGTACAGGAGCATTGCTTACTGCAGCAGCAAGCTTTGCCATTGCAATTCTAAATAAAAGACAAACTGCTGCTCCCTTTTTTCTCCATGAAGGCTGGAAAAGAGGAATTTTTTTTCTCTCTTCACAAGACCACAAACAGCTGGTAGTTGTCGCTGTTCCAAAGGCAGCTTAAAACCATCACCCAAACACAATGTCTAGGAGTTGTGCACAAGCCTAGCAAGTGAAAACCTTGGTAGCTGAAAGATCACAACCATTAACACCAGCACAGCTTCTTGTGTCCAAGAGCTCAATCCAGTAAGAGAATGTCTTCTGCTGAACAGGGCAGGCGTCTCTTACGATTTACACAAGGGTCATGTAATGTATGGCATGAAGACATGATCATGCCTTCCCCATACAACCTATCTAGAAATAAGAGGCAAGGAACACAGATGACTTTCACCCCAAAATCTCACCCGCGCTTCACCATTCAAACCACTATGCTGGAAGCTGTTCTTTTTCTGGTTTAATGAGTAGAAAGAAATAAGAAAGCCTCCAGAAGACAGAAAGCCACCAGGAGTTTGCACAGCCACATGAACCAGCTGGGCCAGGTCCAGGTGAACTGGTGGCTTCCTGAGTTCAGCTGCACATAAATATACATCCAGGTACACAGCTCCTAGCAAACCCTCTTCAAATGCTCCTGAAGCCAAACTGCATTCCTAGGCTCCTGTTCATTTCCAAAAGCTGTTTTCTGGATAATTACTTCCAGCCTCTTTTGCAGGCAGAAAATTGTCACCCTGTACATCTTTCTGAAATGGTTTCCAGGCAAACCACAAAGCACCTCACCACACCATCCCTCCTCCTGATAGCCGTCCAGACAAACTCTTTTGTTCCTGCAGAGCTGCAAGCCAGCTGCTCCATGGCAGGGAGCCCTCAGTGCTTCATTTTACCACTAGACCCTATAATCTGCTTCCGTTTTGGTTTCCATTGCAGGGATAACAACACCCAGGCACATTTAGGCGGTAAAACATGCTATGTGAGGAGCTTTTACACAACAGCTTACAGTCCAAACCATTCACAAAAAAGCACTTAAAGCAAGAAGAGAGGTACCTAAAATTTTAGGGCTTAGTCTATAAGAAATAAAACCAGAAAGCAACATTTTTTGTTTAAAACCTCAGTTTTTTCCCCCCCACTCTCTGCAGCATAAATTACATGCTATCCCTGCTCTTGGATGCTGAAACACCTCTTCTGAAGTCCCCCACACAGCAGCGTGCTCAACAGACTGGAAACTTGCCCAAAGCACTAAAACAACCTCAAACTCTTTCCCTCTTACCTAGAAGAGGGCCTTCAGGTCCCTGTATAACCTGCCCCCACAGCTGGCAGCTTCTGGGGATTAAGCACCAGCTGATGGAGGTCAGCAGTAACTCACTATTACTGCTCCAGGAAGGTGCTGAGGTCTCTGTGTCAGGAGAGATTGGATGCCATGAGCTAGAATTCAGCAGGGGAGCACCACAGCTGGGATGAGATGGGATAGGATGGGGTTTCTCCATGCCATAATTCTGCCCATCCCATCTGTAGCTCCTGGAACAAAGCCCATCAGGAGGCAAGGTTAGCCTGCATTACCTGATCAGTAAAATCAGGTAGATGCAATGGCAAATCATGAATTACACATCACGACACTCAGAAACTGGGCTAGGCTGGGAGCAGGGCTTCTCTACCGCTGCCCTCATGGCTGAGGAGGTATTTGAATCCCCTATCATGCCAGGGATGGGTGTACATGGGTTTTCTAATGGGACAAGGCCCCCCCAGAAAGGGAGAGGGGAAGCAGGGGGTACGGCAGAGGGGGAAGGCAAGGCTTGCTATTGCCTGCCAGTGAAGGAAAAGCAGGAACATTATCCTGCCATGAGATGCTACCTGGTGTGCTCCCTACCAGCTCTCATGTCCAAAGGTTTTGTGGAACCTCTGCCCCCACTCAGATCAGAAAAGCTGATGTAGAAGACTTTGGAATACTATCCCTTTCCCACTGCTGAGAGGCGGGCTAATTAAACAGGATGTGCTGTTAAACGGTAATGAAATTGCATGATCTGGAGCAGCATGATGGGCTCCCAGCAGGGCCCAACACATCGTAAAATTGTAATTGCTTTCCCACTTCTCCCCGAAGAGAGCGTCCTCATGGAGCATCCCCTGCTGCTGCCTACCACCAGTGACTGAGGGGCAGTGCACAAGCGGCTCCTGCCACCAGTGCTGTTTTGACTCACTGCCTCTTACAGGCAGGTGAGGACGGAGATTTGGGGACGTTTATAGTTTCAGGGGGATGATTTGAACTCTAAGCAAGGTCTGACTTGAGGAAAGCTGTGATCGATGGCACTGAGGATTAAGCCATTCAGGCTAAGCACGGGTACACAAAAGACTGAAGCATCCCACATCAGTAACCATGCCAGAGCCCCTTATCCCACACCTCCCCATGGTCAGGCAAGGGCTTATTCACTGCTTTGCATCTGCTTGCATGTCATGCTGACTGAAGCTGTAACATCACCAAGAAGGAAGTCAACAGGAACACAGAGGAAGAAGAAGAAATTCCTGTAAACACCACTGGCTGCTGCTGCTAAAAATAAATGGGAAGGGTTCTGGTTCCTAATTTACTATTCCTTCCTGTGACTTCCCATCCGCTGGGCTCATGCCTGCACTGTGAGAGCGGCTCCCTGGGATGGACAGCTTTCCACAGCAGCTGTTCCCAGAGAGCAGTCACCTGACATTGCACAGCATGTAGATGGATATTTTTAAAGTTATTTGGCTTCCCCTGTCCATGCATGCTAATTAAGATAACATGGATGAGCACTGCTGAGAGAACTCACAGGGCAAGGCTGTGCTGCTGTCTTGCCCTCACCCTGTATCTCAGCTGTCTCCACTGGGCAGAGACCTTTTTCCCTGCATGAGGAACAGGCTGCTCGGCTCCTGAGGAGGTGATGGAGAGCAGCAGCAGCACTACCAGGAGCTGGGCATCCTGCTGCAGCACTGGCTATGCCCACAGCTCACTGAAAGGGAGCTGCATGGCTGCTGGGTGCCTGCTGGGTGATCCTCAGCAGTGGAGAGCAGCCATGGTACTCAGCCCAAAGGCTGATGACCCAAGCTACATCTTGCTTCACCTGATGGTTATTTGGCAACTGGTTTTCAAAGGCATTTTTCACAGGCTGTTGCCTCCCTGAGGTAGAAACTCAAAATCCAGAGTTGCCAAGGACATGGCATTCATCATGCTGTTCCCTTCACCGTAGCCCTGCTGCCTTCTCTGGCTGGGGAAAGGGCCACAATCTTCTTTTAGGAGTTAATGAGAAGCTGGCTACTAATAGCTCAGACTTCCAATGTTTCTTGTTGTTTTGCACTCCATGTTGGGCCTGGGGAAGTGACCACAGGAGATGCACTGGCACCACTGAGGGTTTCAACAGTAACAGAGGTTACTGGTGTGGGGCAGCACTGGCAAGAGACAGCACCTCTTGTCAACATCCAAACCACTGAGGTCTCAGCACAACCCAGCTGCTTCAGCCTGAGCACCCACCAAATTTGTCTGCATTTATGCAGGTGAGCAGCCCAGCTGCTGCAGGGCTCTGAGCAGCCAGAGGAAGCGTTTGCAGGAAGCCGGGGTTAAGTGACGCCAAGGCCACAGCGGGGTTTGTGCTCTATTTACAGGACTCATCCTCCTCAGTGCAGGTGTCCAGCTGCCCTGTCACATCCAGGCCCTGGCCAAAGGCAGCTGCCTGAAGGTGCTGCCTGCAGCCAGGCTCCCGCAAGCTCCCCGGCACAGGCATGCGTGAGGGAGAGCTGAGGCTGCAGACAACCTGTTTGCCTGAGACAGCTCCTGCAACTCATTGGAATAGGAGCACACGAGCCTCTTGTCTTCTCTTCCCTCCTTGCTTATTTCAGGGATTGGCTTTCCTTCTCATGGTGTCTTAATTTTTTGTATTTTTAGAAAGTACGTACAACTGAAATAAACGTCGATGAAACTTGTGGTTTACAAAAGACAATTTATACCACAGCAAGGATATCCTACAGCTCTCTGGATTTCCCATGTAAAAGAGTTTCCTAAACTTCTACTCTTGTTTGCCTATAATGGGCATAGCATCTCTCAATTTTCCTTGTTTTAGGGAACATTCCAGGAATGGGCAACCTTTGCATTTGCTGAGCATCTTTCCTCCCAGGCAGGGCAAGCTCCTCCTCACTCCTGACATCTCCTGGATGGGTAGGTCCCAAATGGATGTGCTGCTTCAGGAAAGTTCAGCAGGTCTGGGAAGGCAGAGGCTCCCCTCCTCACCTTGTCCCATGGAGAAAGAAAAAACAGCTTTTTCCCCACTATATTATTTCCTTTGGAACTTCCATTTGTTATATGCATGGGATCTGTTCAGACCCTTTCTTACTATTAAAATGCCCTTTCTCATATAAAGCGTTGATGTCCTTAACTAGCAAGGGCTGGTCCAGCCCTGCCCCTGCTCTGCTCCCAGCCAGCCTCATGAATTCAGGGCATCCTTTTTTTTGCCCGTGAAGATCTTCTGTTTGGATTCATTAAGGCAAAAAGAAAGCTGGAAAAAGGCAGATCTACTGGTGCATCTTCCAGCATGTAACCCCAGGGCAGCACTGCTTTCCTCCAGCCCTAACCCTACACCTCTATTTCAGTCCAAAGCCAGGAGGAAGACTAATTGCAGACAGCACTGCCAAGAAATCCAGCTTGTCCAAAACCATTGTGCTGTTTTTAGCATCTCCCATCCAGGAATCTCACAAGCGTGTGACTAAGGAGGTATTTTTACCTTCCACCCTCAGCATCCAGGAGGGACAGTTGGTGCCTCCACAGTGTGAGCCAGTCACTGGTGGGTGCCATGAGCCAGGAACAGCAGCTGGGCCCACTGCCAGGATTGCCAACTTCCAGCTCCCAACAGCCCAGCCTGGGACACCGCGGCTGAACCAACCACAGCATTTCTCCATGGGGTTTAGTCTTCAGGGTCAGAGCCACAGCCTTGTGCTTGAAATCCTCCCCCAGTGCTTCTGTAAACAACAGCAGAAATTAGGAGGGACAGCAAATGTGGGTTAAGGACAAAAATAATGCAAAATCATGGGGTTTCTTTTTCAGATATACGATATGTGAAGACTGGCCACAGCTCTCTAGCTGTGCAGAGCCCTTTTCCATGCATGTCTGAGCCCTCATACCTGGAATTGGGTCTGCCAGATGTAGAGCTGGCCAATAAAACAGCAAATGAGAGGCACGAGGTTGGACCTCTGCCTACACTCAGCACTCCAAACCCAGCCTACCTGTCCCCATGCCGCTGCCCTTCGTGTGACAGAGAAAACCATGAATTATGTGGGTTCCTGCAGGGCCAATACCTCCTAGACAAGTCACTGGGACCCTCATGTGCATTCCCCTCATCTGAGTCAGGTTCCAGGCAAAAAAATCTTCACAGGATCCATGGCATGCCAGCATCACTATTCAGGAATGAGCAGGGTTTTTCATGCTTGGAAGAGGCATGTGCACACATGTGGAAGCTGCTACACCTTCCATTGACAATCCATGGTCAAGCCTTCAGTACGCTTTTATCCACCAGCATTTATGAACCTGGAAAATCTAGTCGGAGATAACTTGCTTTGGTGACAGAAAAGGCAGCCATTGAAACAGAGTGAGACACATGAGAGAAGTACCCCAACTTAATAAAGAAGGAATAAACACCTTCAGATGACTCCCCACATGGGCAGGAGAGACATCACTGAGACTGGGATTTGGCCAAGGCAATAGCTACCAGGGATGGAGTTATCCACAACTTCTATGGGCAATCTGTGCAGTGTCCCACCCCCCTCACAGCAAAGAATTTCTTCCTAATATCTAATCTAAACCTAACCTCTGTCAGTTTACCCTTTGTCCTATCACTACATGCCCAAGGAAGGTAGCATTTTATGCACAGCTTATTTGTCAACCTCTTGCCATCTGTAAGTAGCTCAAGTTCAAAAGTGTTCCTGTACACCTTTTTCTTCATAAGTACTGCTGGACCCAGGTTGGCCACCAGCCCACTCTGACTGATGTGCAGGGGAACGTTCAGAGGGACGTAACTCACTGGCTTTCTTGAGAGGCATCAAAATAAAGCCAAGGTCTGTGAAAACTCCCGGGGTTTTAATGAGCCCAAACTCTTCTTTGACAAAGTAACGATCCTGAGGAAAAGGGTGCAACCTCCTGACTCTCCTCTGGACAAAGATAAATGCCAGTAAGGCTGTGGCAGGAAGGATGGTGCTTGGTGCATGGGTGATGACATATTTGGCTGGAGACTGAGGACCTTTTCAGTCTTTTCAATATATTAATAAGAATATCTCTATTTTTAAGACATCAGCGAGAGCTGCTCAAAGCACTGAGCTTGAACCAGCAGGGAGTTAATATCCCTGACAGAAATCCCTCCTCTGGGAAATCAGCCCTCAATGAAAACCCAGCATGCCATCCTTTCACGGAGTGCAGCAAATCGGCTCAGCACGCTGAGAACCAAGGCATGTGCCCAAGAGCCGGCGTTCATCCCGGGCTGGAGCACAGCTGACACCGCAGGCAGGACTGCTGGCTGTGCATTCAGGTGCTGCTGCACCACACAGCCACAACAAGTGTCCAGGGACAAGGTGCCTGAAGCTGGGGTGATTACTCCTGTCTCCTGGATGCTGGGAGATGAAGCAGGAATGGCAGGCGCCAGACCCTTGATCCTGAATTAGGTCAGGGGAGTTGTAACATCTGGCCGCGTAGCTGCCTTTCTGTGGGAATTAGGCACAGGCGCCACTCAGACACTGTGATGTAAATATCCCAATATGCAGCTTGTGGATGCTGGGGGGGTCTGAACATCTGTGCTCTCCCTGCAGCCAAGGGTCTTGGGGGCTGCTCCAGTGGCCCACAGAGGACGCTCATCCCATAGTCCTATCTCAGCAACGGCCCCAGGCTCCCCAGAGGGCATTGTCCTCCCCAGGGCCAGCTGCTGGGTCGGTCATCTGTGAGCCATTGCAGCACCATGGGAGGAATTGCAGGAGCAAACATGAGCAAACATTCCCAGAGAACAGAGAAACCGCCAGTAAGGAGGCATTATGCAAAAAGGCTGAGTGAGAGCTACCCAGGAGCTCAGGAAACCCTGCTTAGTCATGGGACAAGGCCAAGGCCAAGGGGGACACCAGCTGCTGAGGGACATTCCTATTTACCATGCAAAACCAGGGCCAGCTTTTTATGTCCTGTATATAAAGACACAGTGTCTCTACAAAAACTCACATAAATACAGACATATACAACATTGCTCCTGTTTAGCATCTTAAGCAGTGTCAACATTCCTCATTTCTCAGTCACAAGATACCCAGTTTTGCTCTCAGGAGTCAGTCCTTCCCCCTTGCAGCACTTGACATTTGTCCTCACTGAACTGCATACAGTTCTTCTGAGTGTTTTTTGGAAGCCAGGTGTGATAATTGTCTTTTTGCATTTTCTGGAACCTCCAGAACAATCCAAAGGTGACAGACAGAGGTTTTGCAAAGATGGTGGCCAGCTCTCTCCATGCCCTCAGGTTACACTGTCTCCTGTAAGTCCAGACTCAATCCATCTCTTCCAGACTCTCACCAAATGGGACCACCACATCCACACTGGACTATGGATTACAAATTCTGGTGCAGGGAGAGCACATAGAAGAGGAATTGATATCATCAAGTAGGAAGGAGCAGTGTTAAGTTCTCGAGTTTAATGTTAATGAAAATTAAATTTCTAAGTAAATGGAAACATTTGCTTGCATGCTTTCTCCATGCAGCCACACTTCTCATGTGGCTGGGGATTGTCACTGTAGATGGAAAGGCAGGAAGACATGCAAACCTGGAATTTGGGAAGAACTATGATTAGAGCAGATTTTAAAAGGAAAAATTTGAGGCAAATGGAAAAGAGCAATATGAATCACATGCCAGAAATACAAACACAAGAGCAGAAGATGAAACAGAAAGTGGAAGCTTGCCTATTTCCAATGCACACAGCGATCCTCACTACTTACAATCGCTTTGTGACTTCATAAACTGGCCTCCTCATACATATCAAATGAAACTCCCTGGGCTTTCAGGCATCTACTGTTGACCATCTGTCTTTATGCACAGAAATATTTTAGTATCTCTTAAATCAGTGTCACATGTGTCTCTTCCACAATTTCCAGGAACTTCTGGGCTGCATTTACTGTCTGCACAGTTACAGAGTTACAGGCCTTCTGTTGTACTGTGATCTTGTGATCAGACTTAATTTTCTGGCTGCTTCTTTCTCCATAATAAACTCACTTAATTTGCTAGTTCTTCTGCCTTTAAAACAATATCTGACCTTACCTCTGGCCCTCAGGACTATCCTTCAATAAGAAGAGCTGGAGAGTAGAGACTGAGTATGCTTCAGAAAAACACAGATGTAAGGTGAAGGCGGCACACAGAAGAAATTACTGGTGTTCTCTTAGAAACCATACCATTAAACCACTCTGTATGGGCTCTGGGCCCTTTGCCTGTATCCTCCTATGCCAGGAGTATCATAATTTTAGGTCTCTTCAAGCAGCTCCCATTTAAAAATTAGCTATAGTCTTCCCCCCTTAGAGTTGAATCCCAAATGCCCTTCCCCATCCCACCAGTCCAAGATGGAGCAATGTGGTGGATGAAGCGCACAGAAACAAACAGTGAGGTGGGTCAGTGGGTCTACAGAAGGTTTTTCAGAAGCCGAGGTTCAAAGATGCCTGAGTTATCAGCTGTGGACCAGTTACGAGTTTGTGGTTCCAAGGACTGCAATAAAGCCAGAGAGAGCCTGGTGGAGCCAGTGTGTCTCAGGCCTAACCACTGGGATATCAATGGGGTGCCAGGATATTTCAAGTTAGAGCTTGAATTCATATTTAAAAGTGTTTTGCTTGCAGCTCACTAAGGCCCTCACAAGACTTCAGGAGGATGCTGAGATTTAGCAGCAGGAGCCAGAAAGAACAGCAGCAACAGTAACACCCTTTAAACAGGAGAAGTGATGCATCATTAAAGACAGCATGAATAAGCAGGAGAGATGCTTTAAAATGTCATTCAGGATGGATACCCAGCTTGTGATCTGATGCATCCAGAATGCATGGGACTACAGCTCTGCTACACCCCATCTCAGCATCAGGACACCTCTCCCTGCAGGCCAGAGCCAGTCTCAGACAGGACAGCTGAGTAGTCCCTGTGCCCAGCATCTGGAGAAAGAAGGTAGAGAGCTGGAGCACACAAGGAACAGCCATGAACAGGAGCTCAGGAGGGCCGAACTCTGCTTGCCCAGCACAGCAGTTCCTGAGTGGCTTTGCCTCATTATCCTCTTGCTCACTGGAGCAACAAAACCCTCAGTACAAGGAGCTGCTGCAGGCACAGTGAGGAGAGATGAGGTGAATGGTAGGAAGGAACAATGGGGGGGTGGAGGAGAAGGGTAGGATGGGTGGGGAGGAGGCTGCCCTGTGGGGTCTTTTTCCATAGACACATCAGCCATGGTAGGAACAGGAGAAGAAAAGGCCAGGACTGGAGGATCTGGGTATGGACATGGAGAAGGCAAGCAGGAGACTGGAGAAACAAGGGCAGGATAGTAAGGAGCAAAGTCCTGGGGGTCACCTAGCTGCCCTGTAGGGAAATTCTGGGAATGGGAAGACATTTTTCTCAACTGCCCATTAAAACACACACCTGTGCACATCCTTATGTTTAGGGAAAGCTTTTTTTCCTGCATCTTTCCCAAACCTACTAAAGCCACTGTATAGGGAAAGTGTTTGTAAGTATATGTGGAGGCATTCCTGCGTGCCCTTGCACACCACTGATTGACTTGAAGTTATGCTCAGTGAAAGTCATTTGACCAATCGGGTTAAAAAACCCCTTCTCTAAACAGGAACTGAAGTCAAGATGCTTCCCCAGTACGCTTCTGCAGACTTTCCTTTCGAGGTACTGCCAAGGTGCTCTTGAGAAAGGCAGAGGCTGCAAACAGTCTGAGGTTTTTCCTGCTCAAGAGAAAGAAAAGTAAACTCTTCATGAAACCCTAAGTTGAATTTCATCAGGCAGAGGATGTTGCCACCTGCTGCTTAAATAGGGGCAGACATCAGTTCCTCGTGGGTTGTGTCATTCCTGGGATTTGAACCTTTGTGCCCATTAAGTATGGTTTGGGGGAGTACTGCATGTTCCAGGGACTAATAGTTGACTTTTTTTTGTGCTTATAACTCAGGTGTCAGCAACTCCTCTTCCACTGTACTGCTGGCAAACACAATAGACCATTAAACACTCTCTTCTCTGCAGTTTCTTCACTGTAATCAGGTTTGCAAATCAGGTGGGCACCTACAGCAAGCAAATGTCACCCAAAAAGCCTTCAGAGTGGCCTGTGTGTGTACTCAGCTGCCACTTCTTCCCTGGTGCTTCTTACTATGAGGTGCAAACCTTCAGGAATAGACAAAACTTGGGTACCCAAAAGCAAATCCACGACAGAAGGGACTTTCAAAATTATTTCTAAAGACCTGCAAAGCATGCACAGCCTAAACACCCTAGGAACAGGTGTGGAACTGCTGCCCTTATTTGCAATTCAAAGAATTAGGTTGTAGTACTGAGGATTGGAGTATACACTCTTTGTGCAGGATTAAACAAAAAGGATCACATTTTTGTGAGACAGGAGCTTGGTAAACAGTGAGAAATGACGTAAAATGAGCCTGGGCTGCTCTGCAGTCAGACCTGATGAAACAGCAGCATTGGATTGCTATTCCCCCTGGTGAAATGCCTCTGGGGAAAGATCTACTAATTACAACCATCTGGAAGACGCAGCAGCTGTGATGCAGTCAGGATACTGGGGACAGGGCTGTGCAGCCAGACCAGGGGCTGTGGCTGGGAAGGTACAGCACATGGGCTCTATGCCACATCCAGCTGTGGGGACAGGGGAGAAACCCCACCAGGCTCTGGCACACAGGAGTGGAGACGTAAAGCCTTGGGAATAACGGCGACTTGGTCTGAACTTACTTTCTGTAAGGTTTCCAGACATAATGAAATTACTCTGCTCCTTTCTTATTTTCTTGGTTAGTTTTCTGGGAGTTCAATCCATTCCATGTGGACTCCACACCTGCTGAAATAGCAGCAGAGAGGGAAGGGAGCTCACATCATGCCAGGTGGCAGGACACTCAGTCACTGAAGCTGGCCAAATAATTTTCATTGATTTTGCCAAGACCCTTCCTCCTGCCTGCATCTCCTGCAAGAAAATAAAATTTTGCTTCTGCAGGGAGACAGGAATTAGTGTTTCCAGAGGGAAAAGTGAAGAAAACTACAATTTAGGTGACTTTCCAAAGTACTCAGAGGCCTTTAAAAGCCTGAATGCTGTCAGCACAATTCTCAGGCTTGGCACATATAAAGTAAAGCCTTTCTCTTAGCAAGGAACCATAGAACGGTTTGGGTTGGAAGGAACTTGAAAGATCCTCTAATTCCAATTCCTCTGCCATGGGCAGGGACACCTTTTACTAGACCAGGTTGCTCCGAGCTCTATCCAGCCTTGAACATTTCCAGAGATGGGGCACCCATCACTTCCCTGGGCAACCTGTTCCAGTGCCTCATCACCCTCACAGTAAAGAATTTCTTCCTAATATCCAATCTAAACCTGCTATCTGTCAGTTTAAAACCATTATTCCCCCTTGTCCTATCACTCCACACCCTTGTAAAAACTCCCTCTCCAGCTCTCTTGTAAGGCCCCTTTCAGTACCAGAAGACTGCTTTAAGGTCTCTATGGAGTCTTCTCTGGGCTGAACATCCCCAGTGATCTCAGCCTGTCTTCACAGGAGGTGCTCCAGCCCTCTGATCATCTGTATGGCCTCCTCTGGACTTGCTCCAACAGGTCTGTGTCCTTCCTATGTTGGGGGACCCAGAGCTGGATGCAGCACTCCAGGTGGGGTCTCACCAGAGTGGAGGGGCAGCATCCCCTCTCTTACCCTGCTGGACACCCTGTTTTTGATGCAGCCCAGGACATGACTGCCTTTCTGGGCTGCCAGTGCACTTTGCTGGCTCATGTCAAGCTTCTCATCCACCCACACACCCAAGTCCTTCTCCTTAGGGCTGCTCCTCCGCCCAGCCTGTATTTGTGCTTGGGATTGCCCCAACCCACATGCAGCACCTTGGATGAGTCAGCTCTGGGGAGAAGTGACTCAGCAGCTCCAGAAGGAGAGAAACAAGTTATTCGGAAGATTACCAAATGAGGAGGTCTTGAGAGCAGAAAAGGAAGTCCTCTTGCCTCTCAGTAATCTTGATAAACTACAAAAATCTGGTCATTGTGACAAGACTGCTTTTTCCATTTCCTTTCATTGTGAAGATTATTGCTAGCAGACCAAGGGCTGGGGGCATCAGAGAAGACAGAGGAATTATATTCCCTTAGTAAAGTGAAAGCACAAGTTTTATCTTGACCTATGTGGTCTAGCTGTCCCAGGGCAAGCTGAAATATGATCACCTTCATTAAAAAATTGCACTGCCTGCACAAAGCGTCTTGACTGCCTCAGAGACCTCTCCAGATGACAGTGCAGAGGTGACATATTACAGAAAGAGAGCCAGAGATGCCTTCCCAGTCATGAGGGGAATGGATCAAGATTTTGACTTGTTTTTCTATGCCAGTCAGCAGTTTATTCTCATGTTATTGCTCAAAGATCTGTTCCCATGGTCACCCACTTTTAATAGTGCAGAAAAAAACCAGGTTGCAGCAGGCAGGGATTATTTGCAGCTGCAGCCTCTGGAGCAGCATTACCTAGCATCCCAGCCCACTTGCAGGTCCCCAAGTGCTACTGCTGGGTCCCCACTCATAGTCTCAGATGCCTTTCTGCATCCCCTCCTGCTCATGCAAGGATGCCTCAGGCAGCTGTGGATACCTGCTGAACAGATCCAACTCTCCAGTCTCACTGCTGTATATCCTGGTGACCATATGAAGGAAAGGCCTCCTGTTCACTGTGCTTCCTCACTGCTGCCCATAGCCAAAGACAGCCAACAACCTCAAGAGGATGAGAACAGCATGTTTTTCAGCATCAGCAGGTGTTTAGATCCAGATGTGGAGGAGGAATCCCATTTGCACCCCCTGAAGAAGATCTCTGCCACTTTTACCAGGATGTTGTGCACATTTCTAACAATGAACATTTGTGACTAGTTAGAAGCAAGAGAAGCTGCCAAGAGCAACAGCTGAGTAGTTCCTGGGAGAATTAACCACGTGGCAACAGGAAGGTGGGGTGGGCAAACCCACAGCATAGAGCAAAGCTCCAGAAGTGCGCTCCATTCCTGAAGGTGCTGCTACAGGCAGCCCATTTCCAGGAAGAGCAGCACAGCAGATCATGGAGTCAGGGGCAGGCTATCCTGATGGCTGGCCACCAAATCCCCCAGCCACCTAGTAGAAGAAGATACTCAACAGAATGTGGAATGAGGTGGGCATGGGTTGTGGGAAAGGGAGTAATTGCCTTTGCTGAGCCTTAAACTGCATAAACGAAGATGTTGGCAGTGGAGAAATGTAAACTGCATTAAGAGAGGCTTGTAAATATTATGGGTTGGAAACTGTATGCAAAAGCAATCTCAGCAGCTAGTCCACAGGGAAAAGTATATATCCTTACCTTGGGCACTAACACATCCTACCTTCACTACCCAAATAAGCCTGACAAATGCTACACAAATAGGAAGATGAACCTTAATATACTGGTTTGCTCCACAAGTTCAACTACACTTTCTGCTTATTTACAAATCATGAACCAGTGATCCAGCCCAATTCTTGACTTCCATATATTGATTTATTTATATTGAAACCTTTAAAAGCATTATTTTAAGCCAATTATATTTAAATCAGATTGAAGGGTTTCCTGAATCAATGAAGACAAACCCAATGCTCAAACAATTAAGAATTTCTTTTATCCTTACTCTGTAAATAATGAAAAGGAAACGTTCATTTGCCTCATTCCCTGGGGCGCAAATTGAGGAATGGCTTTGGTTTCGGCAGCCTGGCCATGAGTACTCTGGTGATACAATGTCACTTGAACCAAAGAGGTCCAACATGTGGCTTTTCAAGGAGTCAGGGCATCAGCAGGTCGCTGTCTACCAAGTGGGAAAATTGCAGTGAAAGCCAAAAGAACTACATCACTCCTTCAAAACTTTGTATTTCTTGCTGGAAGCAGCAATATCCAGAGACTAAGGATGCTGAACCTCTGTTGTGGTTAGCCAGATAAGCTACTCGATACAGGAATGTATTTTACGTCAGAAGAAAGTCCCAAGTTTGCAGTCTTTACTCATTTTTTCATATATAAAAATATATTTTTCATACCTATTTCTATATAAAAGTACATCTACAACCCCATATAAATGTATGGGTAGCACAGTTGCACACTCAACAGGGATGTTTGCAGTGCCATGCTTGGCAGGACCAAGATTATTTTCTCTCCCTCCCTATGTCTTTCACAGAACACACTCTAAGTTGAATGGAGATCTTCATTTCCAGCCTCAGGACTGCCTAGAGACAGGACTATGTAGCAACTACTACTGCAGCAGATGCACAGAACTGCTCCATGAGACTAAGACCTCTTGTTCTGTGCCTCAGCAGAGCAGGTGAGGTTTTATGGTTTATTCAGTGAAAGAAAAAAAATCCAAACAACTTGGGCTGTATCACAGTACTTCTGTAGCTTATAAACTTTGTACTGGCTACACAGCTACTGTATTGCAAGCTGCACAGGTTCATACATCATTCTTAATTTTATTTTTTTAAATAAAAAAACCCTGGTGCAGTCCAAACTTACCATAAGAAGCCAAAGCACTTAAGAAACAAGTTAAGAGGTGACAGAAGTCTTCCCCAAAAGGGTACTGCTTCATTTCAGAAGAGAACTCTGAACACACGCTCTAAATTTTCATTCAAATACAAATGCAATACAATAAACTACCTATGTTGCCCAGAGAACTTGGGGATGCCCCAACCCTGGAAGTGTTCGAGGCCAGGTTGGATGGGCACTTGAGCAGCCTGCGCCAGTGGAAGATGTCCCTGTCTATGATGGGGGGGCTGAAACTAGATGATCTTTAAGAACCCTTCCAACCCACACCATTCCATGATTCTATGATGAATACAAAAGATCTAACAAGAGCTTACATAAGTTTCTGATCATCCTGAATGTGTGTGCATGCGAGGCTGGAGAATAGCAGTGGGGAGAATGAAGACAAGTATAGCGAAAACAAGTTTCCTGATAAATCTCTATTTCAGAGAACATGGGAATGCTAAAGCACTAGCATACCCACACAGTTCACCCTGAGTTTTGATGAGTCCAAACAGCAATTCAGAATCTCCAGCTTCTGTCCTAGACAGTAACTCTTGTCTGGGTATTACATTACTCAATTTACTGAATTAAACTGAAACCTAAGGGGCAGATGCAGGCAGTGTACATCCTCTGTGATGTAATAAAGATCAGATTTTGCAGTTCTGTTTACTTGAAAGGGAAAGTGATCTCCACCTACTGATAATCAGTAAGTGATAATCTCTGGCAAGAGATAGGCAGTACATATGAAATGAGTTATAAGGAGGCCTTTAAGCAGACGACTGAAAATGCCTTTGTTTCTTTGGGAAGCTAGATGAATAAATCACATTTCTGTAAGCATAACTCAGGTAAAATAAAAATGAGCAGAAACAAACTGACAGCAGGGATAACACAAGGGACATCTGAAAAAAATTAGACATTCTTCATTATTCCATAGGCAGAGACATAAGAAATCCCCGTCAACTTTTTAACAACTTACAGGGTGTATTTTAACTATCAACTTCCTAGCTATTGCATTTATCAGAATTGATACAGTTAACCCGAAGAGGCTGCAAATGTGTTGTTACACACCCACCTCACCAGATCCTCATAAATGCTTGCAGAAGCCGTAAAAGACAGTGTGAAAAGCAGGACTGCCAGAAGGGGAGCCGGTGGGACACAGCGCGGGGTTTGCCGACGCTTGGTGCCCTCTCCTGGGCATGACAGATACACGTGTTCTGCCAAGTCAGAGCATGGCCACGGAAACGGGGTTTTCTACACATTTAAGTAATTCCTCAGACGAATCAAAGACACGGGTCAGCCAAGTCCAGACAGAAGAGAGAAAGTTCAAACGTTTCCCAGGGAAGTATTCAGCTGTTCAAGTCCGTTAAAATTTCTGACGCAGCAGCATGTTACATCACAACATTGTTTATTATGTAACTTTTTACAATACAAACAAAAATACAGAAATGCAGTATATGAATACAGCTAAATGCAAAATGGTGATTTTTTTTCTCGAGGCCATTTTCCCATTTCTAGTAAAATAAAGAAAGACTGCACACAGGTAGAAACAGGTTGGTAGTTAACTCCACAATTTTGCCTAGAAATGACCTATAAATGCGTTTTCCTGCTACTTACCATAAAATGTAAAAAGGGAGTTAAAGGAAAGTTTTACTCACTGGTTCCTACCATATGAAAGAAGCTATATTCTATTTAGGAGGGCCAATATATGGAAAAATATCTAAATTAAATGTTATTACAAAAAATGAAGCAGTAATGAGATCCTTCTGGCTAAAGAAGTTACTAAATGAGAATAGCATATATTTAAAGAATCCAAAACATAAAAGGGTTGTTATAAAAAGCTTAGGTGCACTGTAAGCTTACAACTTCTGTTTTTCCATGTGTCCTTTTAAACAATGGAAGTGTCAAAAATAGGGTCAACTGTGTTAGACTAAATTACATTATTGTATATGCTGCACTGAATGGAATTCATGTATAATAATAATAATAGAGAAGCATTGTTTGCATCATATTATGGCAATTTATCCTCACTAAAAACCGTCTAGAGTCCTGCATTTTTTAATATCCTGTAAACCGTTAAACCACCAGAACATGATTGTACAACAGTAAAATGTTTTCTTTTGCATTAAAATGACACCTGTTGAAAAAAAAAAAAGTTAAAAAAGGTACTTAGAGCTGTTATTTTTCCAAGTACACAACACCCTAGACAATTCAAGGCATCTCATTCTCCATCAAAATTAACAAAAATTTGTCATGCTGTTAAATCCATTACTATGGATACAACTGGTGCAAAATTGGTCAAACGGATCCAACAAACACTGATGTCCAGGCTGGCATATTGGCAACTAATACATAACTGGTGGTCAAAATGATGCATTTAAAATATCTTCCCTTTCTTCTTATTCTTTTCCAAGGTTCTAAAATGACATTTAAAAAAAAAAAAGTTTATTAAATAATGCATGCATGTTCTGATTTTTTTAAAATTACTAATAGTCAACTTTTAAAACATGCATTTTATAAAGCTTAATTGGTTGCAACACAACGTGTGAACCTTGTTATGTACACAGTCCTTGCACTGTGTGAGTCAAGCAATGCAGTGATCACCAGATTTTCCCTCCCAAGGACTAGAGGAATTAAACATTTTAATTCTCAAAACTTTAATTCTGCATCCCTGAGAAGTCTGATGCAATGTAGCTTTCAAATATAGACTTTTTTTTTTTTACATAGATATAGTTGTGTGTGGATAACGTTTTTGCAGATTAAAATCTGCTTTAGAAGCTAAAAGTCTTCCCAATACTGCTGATATATGCTCCTTTGTAGCTAAAGCAGCTCATGATTTTTCTTGGCTTTTAAGTGACACTTCCGCAGTGGTCAATGGCCATGGACCATTATTATCTCAGAAACTGCCTTTTAGCAGAAAGCTACAGAACTTTTACTTTCAACTGCAGGACAAGACTCCAATTTACCTGGAAGAATTCTGTTGTTCCAAAATACGTTGTTGAGCTTCCCAGTTTGCTTTCTCGTCCTCAAACTGGCGACGCTTTTCCTCTAATTCTTTGTGTTGTGCCTCCAAATTCTTTTTCATTTGTTCATGGCGTCGCTGCAGCTATAGGAAGCAATGAACAGAGTCATTAGGTGCAGCAAACACTGCGACTTTTGGAGCTGCAATAACAAAGATCAGCAACTATATTTATAAATGCAAGAAAATGCAGTATATTTTTTCTTCAGAGAAAGTGACTCAGACTAAAAACTCTAAGGTCATAGGTACTGCCAATAACAGAAATCAAAAGAGTGTTAATCCCGTAGCTTCATTTTATAGTTAACAGAAAATACCCCAAAACATATTTCCTTTTCTACATTTTTTTTTACATGCTTTATACTCAGCAGTGTCTATTGCCTAATTTTCTACATTTAGATAAATACAACAGAAGTTTATGAAGCCATGAATAGTGAAGGAAAAAAAAAGGAATGAATTGCATGGACATTTAAAAATTGGTATCACAGGATACACTCAGTCAAAAAGTCATGAGATAGTACATGAAAACCAGAAATATTTTTGTTTGTTTTTCATATAACAAGGACAGTGTGGAGGCCAGAAGTATAAATAGGTTCAGAAAGATTTGAGACAGAAATTGAGGAAGGATAAATCCAGTTACTACAAAAACCATGACCCAGATAAAATATCTAGCTTTAAAATCCTTAAATTGCTGACTGGTGTATCTTAGCATTTATATCCTTATCTATTTAGTTCTCAAAAAAAAAAGGAGAAAAAAAAATTAGATTGATTTTTTTTCCCCTCTGATCCAGTATGCCTTGGCTCCTTACAGTACCTAGGCTGCCAAGCATTTCAACTACTCTTCCAAGTTTCCTCACTTTTCCTCAAATGTAGAGTCAAACTTTCTTTAGGAACTTCAGCAGTTCTGAACTTCTCTATTAGGATTCTTGTGAGAAGCTGCTTTCTCAAAAATTAGGAAATTAGTTTTACTTAAACTTCTACTTATAATAGTCCCTTGAAAAGATCTTTCAGGGTCCCTTGAAATCTGTAAAAAAAGCTTCACTGTGAGGACTTCACCTGAAGATGACAGAAATTAAATATCCATTAAATTTGTTCAAATGATAACCAGAACAGTAATAAAAACATAGCCCTGACTCTTCCTTAGCCTAGTAATTCTCATTTAAATAATGCCTTATAAATATCATATCCAATTCCTGAAATGCTTTTGCAATATGCACAGCAAGTGATCATTACTACATTAGCTTATGTAAGCCCTAAAAGTCTCAAGACTTTTTAAAATCACATGGAATAAAATAGTCCCAAAATATTTCAAAGAAAAGGGAGGAGAAGAAGAAGGTAAGAAAGTTAAAGAGTATTTTAACATACTATGACTGTGAAAATAAAAATAGAATGCATGTGAACATTAAAATTATATTTTAAGTTCAGGTTTACACCATTTCAGCAAAGATAACAAGCTGAGAAAGAAAAATTGTGTTGTTTGTCTTTACCCATAAAATCCAACTATGGAATGAATTATGTTGGAAAGTCTTGGTAAAACGTGCTATCTCTACACTTGTACAGCCTCACGCATATTGGGGTTTAAGACATTTTGATTACCTCAGCTTCAGAGTCCTTCAGTTTCTGAACTTTTTCTTTGACTTTCATCTCAAACACCTGCTCCATTTCCATTTCCATTTTTTTCATTTTGGCTACATGCTCCCTCCTTTCCTCCTCCATCTGTGCCAATGGGCTCCTGCCATAAATCCAGAAGAAGGAGTTAGTGAATAAGAACTTTTTTCCCTGTCTGTTACATTAGGGTATCTGGAAAAAGCAAGATAAAAATGCTGAAGCATTAACATAAATACGTCGGTGTAGGCACTGCTAGTTTAAATTCAATTTGCATTATTAACTGTTTAATTAAGCTTTACACAAAAAGACATCTCATACAGTATCCTTTCCTCCACCACATTTGATTCACATTACATCTAAGTTAATAGAAACTCTTGACTTTCTATCTGTAGAACCACCTGGTGATGGGAATAGAGGAAATCAATATTACAACAAGAACAACAAAAATTAGCATCTTCCAAGTGATCTTCAGGCGTCTTGTTCTTTCCCATTCAAATATATACAAAAATTAATGGACATAATAAAAAATTTAAGAGGACTGCAGACTAAAGTCCCATTTTCTCTCTAAATCTTCACTGTTCCAAGTGAGCCCAAGAGTAAGTTAACACTACAATTATGTTGAATACTGTGGTCATGGTTTTGAAGAGGTATCAGCTTCATGAAAAAGGTTTGGGCAACTGAACATCAGTATTTTACCCAAGTGTTAGTTGGAAGATTTTCCTTTAAAAAGCTACTAATAAACTTTATGCATAAAAATAATGTACATTATTTTTAATTTTTCCATACACTTTATGGTAACTACTTTCTGGATTCTACTGAATTTTGAAAGCTGTATAAGCCTGCTATCCATGTTATGGTGATATGGGTTTTAAATAGCAAGTTTCACATTAAGTACTGAATAAAACAGGATGATTATGATCTAGTGACGATTGCTACATAGAGTCTTGTAAGACTATGCTGTTCAACAAAGAGCAATCAAAACAAATCACTGGCCTCTTGTTTCAGTTTTGAGTATGTACAGCTTAAAATGGCAAAGTTTTAACTACTGTGTTGGTAAAAATGAAGAACTGAATATATTTAGAACTGTTACAATCAAACAGCAGACGATATCTACTGTAATGTATGCAAAAGTCAGTCAGACCAGCAAATTGTAAATGTAGGTGGCAAGCCTAAGCCCTATTAAAAATAAGATTTTTGTTTTCATTTCTTAAAAAAACCCAACAAACCAACAAAATAAACAAAAAAATCCCTGTTCTGATTCAAATCGTGGAGAAAAGGCATTTTAAAGGGAGAAAAGTTTTGACTAATTTCCAGTGAGGACTGAAACATAATTAGCAATATCTTTTTTGATTCAGAATTTGCGACTCATTCTTAAAGGAATGGAAGTTTCATATCAAGCATAGTCAAGATTTAGTTTGACTATTATTGGCTCATTTCATCCTTTCTGCTCACCCATTTTCACCAACTAGCCATACAGTGAAAGTAAGCAATGCCATATCAAGTCGAGCCCATACAATTTCTTTCTCAAACATCAGTATTTTAAAGTTAAAAATTGGTGGGGGTGAGGAGGACGAAAATGGCATTTCCATTAAAAAAATAAAATTAAACAGAATCTGAACTAATATTTGCGAAGCCTGGACTTATGAGTTAGATGCTGTACAATATACAGCACTGAATTAGTCTGATCCTCAGACTAATTTTTACTTTAGTCCTTCAAAAGGCCAGTGCTAGCAATCTTTTCCAGGAAAAAATTAATGGTTATACACAGGTGAAGTAGAATAATACAGAAAAATAATAAGGAAGTGAAGGAAGAGGTAAATAGCAGTACTTGTGGAAGCTAAGCAGCCGTCAAAACAAGACTATTTTCCTCTTGTTATCTTTTAGAAGTGTAAAGTTCTCAAATGTATCTGCTCTTCAAAAATTAATCTAGGAAGTAGACTGAATACTGAGGAATCATTGGTGCAGTCTGGACTTGAAAGGGGAGCAGAACTGTCCTTTGATTTACAACTTAATGTAATGGGGATGTCACACAAGTTGTATTTGAGAAGGCAGTAAAAAAAAAAATCAGTCTGCATAGAAAATTTGATGAACTAACAAGCAAGCATTTACAGCTGAGAGCTTTACAACACAGTCACAACTGTTTTTATTAGGTCCAATGTATGTGACATGGGTAGAAGCATATCACCCTGTATTTCAGGAAAAAAATTATACAAGGGACTTAAACAAAACAAACCAACACACAAACAAACAAAAACACCAAAAAAAAAAGAGCTGAAGCAAAAAAACCCAAACAAACCACTAAACAAAGATGTAAAACATTGAATTGATTTAGGACGATGTGTGCTAAAACAGCCCTCTAAGTTATTCTTCAAAAGATAAAAATTATTCTAGATATGCCCCAAGTGGAACCTCTGCAAGCCAGTAATAAGACAAAATCACAGTCAGAAAAGATTTAAGTTACTAAATTCCCAATTCAATAAAAAGTTGTAAATTTACAGATAAAGAAGAAAATTCCACTAATTCTATATAAAAATGATGGAACTATGGATAGAAACTGGTGGAATTACACAATTTATGCACTTCTACTGATTTTTGAAATTTGACCAAATTTGTCTTGAGTCTTAGCCAGAAAGTTTCTAAAGAGGATGGGTTTTTACAGAGATATTTGCCACTGAAAGTATTTATAAATTCCTAAAGTTTACAATAGCAGAGCTTTAGAAAAAAAAAAAACAAACCAACTGCTAGGGGAAAAAAAACAATGCCAAGAGCGGGATAACAGGAAACTGTTTTAAATTTGAAACATTAAACAGTTAAATCCTTTTTGTGTTTGTAGAATTTTTGTCTTTACGTTGTTTGGAAAAATTTAAATGACCACTTACATGCCTTCAACTGTGTCAAATCTAAAAAACAAAAAATACAGAGGCTTAGCTTAGCATGCTTAAATAAAACCACAAAAACAAAAAGCAATAATTAAAAAAGTAAATTCATTAATAATAGATTCCTAAAGCTAATTATGTGCTCCCCAGAAAGCAAATTTTTCATACTAAAAGGAAAGACTGTTAGTTAAAGCTTGCTACATTTATTTAAAGTTCAGTCAGTTAACCACTACACCATGTCAATATTAACACAGGTTTGATGTGCAGATGCTTTCAGAATTAGTTTCCTTAGAATATTTATGTTTTTAGAGTGATTTTAAATATTGTAGTGACATGAACAACCACTTGCTCTACACAAGTTTTCGGAAACCAATGCCATCTCGAGGCTTATCTCTTCATTTAGAATTTGTCAGCTAGCAGAGGCCACTGTATGAAGCCCCCGGGAATGTTCTGGTGCAGCAGGAAGAGCACTTGGATCGCACGGCCAGCAGAGGTCTCAGCGGCGGCTCGGGCCGGCTCGGCTGCAGAGTCACCTCCCCGGGGCACAGGGATGCTTCCCCAGCGTGCCTCGGCTCAGCGCAGCACTGATGCCACGGGAGGGGAAAAAAGGGCTGAAAAAACAAGCTCTGATATTAAGTCTCACCATCCTGTGAGATGGGCTTATAACATCGGAACCATTTCACTAAAAATACAGGTAAAAGGAGCTAGAAGCAGTCTGGGCTTAGCAGTCAGAAGGACCTGAGCATTGTGTATTTGTTACCCTGCATTGAACAGATGAGTAGATGGATAAGGCACATCTTTATGATGTACAAAATAAGACTTGACTTTTAAACCCACTGAAGATAGCAGCTTCATACAGCAAACGAAAAAGACTTCTCAAATTACAACTTTTAAATTTCAGACCAAATGCCATTTTCTCACATCACATAGTACGTGTGAAATGACAATTACAACAAAATTTAAAGAGACAAGTTATCCACATAGGTGAAGACTACCCCTGACATTTTATTTTATTTTTTTAATTGTTGGGATTATGTTGAAAATTTAAAAAAATCAGACCAAGCCTAAAATACAAAAACCCCTATATAAACATGGAAAATAAATGCTCTGGACTGCTCTTAGGTTAACAAGTTACTTACAGAACAGCAGAGTTTCACCAAACCAAAGGAGACAAATCAGAGATAAAATTATTAACTGTACAGAAAAAAACCTGTTTCAATTTATCTACACAGTATTATTAAAACTTGTAGCACATACTTCTATCTGTTTTCACGTGTGCATTTTTGTTCAAAGAAATATGTTAACAGCTGCATGAAAAACTAAGATCTATTAAGATCATAAAAATACAGCTGTTTTAAAGGTACAAAAGGTCAATTCAGAACAGCTGCCAGCAGGAGAAACCTTTGGAAAACTACAAGCACCACTGCATGTACATCTCCTCTTATGCCTACCCTCCCAGTTTCCAATAAACAGCTGCTTAGGAATTTCCAGAGCCAGAGGTTAGTTATATCTGTGTTTAACCATATGCTTGTAATACCACCAGACAGCATCAGAGCATGTCTCCATTCTCACACAGAGATACAGGATCTGTCTCCCATGAAACAATCAGATTCCCAGAAGACAAGTCAAATATTGCCCCATTTTGAGACACAGACACTTTCAAAAGGCAAGCAGGCAAGCGTAAAATTCCTGAGGGGAGGCACAGATAAACTGTTAATATCTGTTCATCCCCCTGAATTTTCAGGGGGTGCATGGTTAGTAGGAAAATTCCTTCTATTCAGCTTCAACTATTCTAGATTGAAATCCACAAAAAGCATTGAAGCCAAAAAAAGCATGTTAAAGCTTAAAAAAATTGCTGCAACTCAACATATGGATAATGTAACAAGACAAGAATAGCATCAGCTGGCTCATACCCAGTACATGCATTCAAGAATTTTATGTATTTACTTATTAAGTCATTCTATGTTTCAGGAAACAAACTCTAGAAAAAGGTTCAAAATATTCCTTACAGATTTAAAAGAGGTTTTATGATCTTTCAGATGGTTGAATCAAACAAACAGCAAAAACTCGCTTGGAAAAAACCCCAAACCCAAAAATTGATAGCAAAGAGCACCAGTTGTATTTATTCATCTCTGAGCTGCACTGCTGCAATGCTCTGAGCAACAAATTTCTAAAGGAGAAAATTGTTCCAGAAAGCATGGTCCCCTGGAAATACTCAGGTGGGACAGCACAGTGATCTGAGGTGGCAGGAGATGCAAGGTAAGCATGCTTCAGAAACACAGTAATTCTAGATCCTCTTTGTGCATATTCTGCCTCAAAAGGAAGTATCAGCAATGCTATCAGCAACTGACTGGGGCAGGGGGACTGAAGATTGCAAAAAGAGTTTTGCAACCTACTCGCAGATGGATTTTTGTATAAAATAACATCTTGCTATGTCTGCAATACAGGAATAAAAAATAATTTTAAAATTTTTAAGAATGCAGAATAACCAGTCCTTATTTCAGTGCCAGACTGAGTATGTAGATGCAGACTACACCAATCTAAGCAGGCACACAACAAAAAACGGTGAAAGTGTTGTCACCAAAATTCAGATTTTTAAAAGTCTAAGGAAAACAAAGATTTTGAAAGGTATATAAAACCCCCCCAGTATTAACACACACACACACAAAAATCTAAACAACTTCCTTTGATAACCCGAATGACAATAGGAAAAAAAAGGTTTCACTTTTCAGTACAGTAATAGCAAATCACAGTACAGTAAAAAGCATAGTAATAGCAAGTTAGAAGTCCTAAAGAAAATAGAGAATTTTCTATTCTGCACTACTGTTACTACGTTATCACCTGATATACTTGCTCTGTGTACTCAGAAGCCTTGAGATATGAGTGAGGGATAATAGGATGGCAAAAAACATGACCGTAAGAAGTAGTAACCACAGTGTTATGGATACACATATTTGCAAAGACTTGATAAACTTTACTAAATTCAAGTACACTTCTGAAGAGTTGATATAACTGACAGAAACTATTACATTTTTTGTCAGTGCTGAGCAGGGAAGTCTCGTGTAGGCTCACACTAGATGAAACTAAATCATGTTCACTTAAACCATTCCCTCACAGCCACGTTCAAAGCATTAAGATGGTGTAAAATAGACACTTTAGTGAAAAATGGCTTTGTAGCTGCCATATGAATGGAAATAGCAGATATTGCCATTTAATTTCAGGAATCTTCCTCAGGAAGAACAGCTGTAATTTTGCATAGCATTAGCTGAAAAGAATAGCACCCTATTTAAGTACAAATTTCTCAATCAAAATATATAGTACAAAAGGTAAGAATATCACTAATTATTAATTATTTAACAACTAATTACTTTGATGCAATTAGTGCATGCAGAGCAGGTAAAATACTTAAGAATGTAGCTGTTCTTAAACAGCAGTATGCAATGTAGAATACAGTAGATCCCACTTCTAAATCTTCCAATAACTTCATTAGGTTGGCAAATAACTTGCTGTCAGAGGTAATTAAAATGACAAGAGTTAAAAAAAAAAGCTCCAAAATGCTGCACTGTAACTCTTCTCACAAAAGATAATGCTGCTGCAATAATTTCCCTGACATGATAAGCAGCCATATAAGTAGCCAGAGCAGCATTTCAAAGATGACAGTAGCAGGTCTGGATTTTCAAAGTTTCCAAACAAATATTAACCCATTCTTCTCAAAGACATCCCTAACAAAGAGTATGGATAATTCATGCAAAAAACCCAATAATCCCAAATATAGCATATAAACCAAAATAGAAACACTAATGCACAAGAACTTTGCAGTAAGTACCAGTGAAATAAAACCGCAAGAGTAAATGTAAGGATTCTGTTCAGAACTGAATCTAACTAAAAGCCAGTATTTAACATGTTCAGTTAAACTAGCATAAACCTTAGTGAAATAGAAAAAAAAAAACCCGATTGTAAATAAACAAGAGGCCTACAGCGTTCACACACAGCACAGAAGCAACTGACTGGAGGCTATTTACAAACAAAACCACCACCACCTCTCCCCAAAAACCCCAAAACCAAAAATCACACCATGTGTTCACAAAAGCAAACAACCAAAAAAGCAGAGTAAAAATATTAAAGTGCAATACAACCTTAACAGGAACTTACTTTGTTAGCTGCCCTTTATTTTTGTTGTTGTCAACACCGTTGTATGTAACAGCTGCCAGTTTTCTGCTTCTGTAGTTCTCATAATGTACATTGTTAGTGACATCCTTCAGGTCCTGCATATGAGTTCTGTCAATAAGGGTAATTTATCAGATTAGTGCACTAATACAAAATACTATCTGAAAAATCAGTCCATGTTCATTTTGGAGATTGACTTAATTAAATTACATCCCTCCATTAAAGTCCCATTCCACACAATGTTGTCATTCCAACAATCAAATTAGAGCTGTCAGGACAGATGTGAAAACTGTGTATTACTACTGTAGTAGGTAAGAAAAAGCATGTCAGGCAAACGACAAGCCAAAACTTCCTAGTTGCTATCTTTAAAGTTTACAAAAGCTAAACGTAAAGTTAAAGACTGATTTACAAGCATGAGCTTCCTTTCATGATTTTCCATTGTCAGCCTGGAGAAAATAAAAACTTAATAATCAAACTCAGAGTTGTTGCAGCAGATGTCACCTAGTGAACTGGTGTGAGTATAGGACTTGGCACCTAACACAGTGAAGCACAGGCAGCCTTGCTGTAGACAACTGCAGCACTGCAAATATTTTGAAAAATGCCTACAAGTAAGTACACATCACTACAACTAAGCACACATCAGCACTAACAGACAACTCAGTTTCCTATAGCTTATCACAGTTTTCAAGAACAAGCAATCACGAAGTAAAGAGAACTATTACAAAAAAAAAAAAGTCCTTACCAACACTACTGCTTGCAAATATGTCGATAAACAAGGTATCATAAAGGGTAAGATACTGTTTACAATTAAAAACACGGGGATTAACATGAACTCACTATCTCAAATCCTTTTTTCTCCAATATATGACTTCCCAAGCTCTCAGACATACCAGACAGTGTTAATGTTACCTGTAAGTTACTTACCTTATCAACATGTTCCTCAGAATTGTGAAGTCACAGTGTTCACCATTTTCAACTGCAAAAGAAAGTAAATTTTTGTTGAGATGCCAACCAAAATATGTGCCTTATAGAGGTAAGATGTCATCCATCTACATTCATTCCAACAATAGATTACTTCCAGCCTTTCCTTACTGAAAAAACGTGTTAACAGTATTTTACTAGCAGAGTTCCTATGCTCCCCTGAGCCATACTGACAAACTGTACTCTGAGTCAGTACAGCAGAATAAGCTACCACAACAGAAACATAGTTTTGTCAGTTTAACTTTTTGATCCTTTGGAGGCCCTGCCAGCACAGTTGTGTAAGGATCAGACACTAACTGCAGACCCCAGTCTAGATCCAGCTATATCCAAAACCCTTTAAAAGACAGACTTAATGCAATCTATTTCCACCTTCCCCACTAAATGAGTTGTAGAAGTCTTCATTTTAATTTTTATGTGGATTTAGTTCTTCATTAACTAAGGAAAGGAAGGTTGTGTATTTAATTTGATGCACCTACATCAAGAGAGAATGGGCAGCTGTCATTAGATTCCACCTATTCCACTGTGCCTATCACCCTAGTAATGTAGAAGAGGCTGATTCTGAGTGGCATTTCCTTCATAGATAATGAAATGACAGTGGGGAAAAATGAGCACCCCCAGAACTCTCTGGTGTGCAGACAGAGAAGGCAACATAGAAAAGCGCACACAAAAGAAAGGCAGGTTTCCAACGTGTCCCTGAAGTAAAGACATACATTTTCGTGGGAAGGAAGGGAAAAAACAGGAAGAAGGAATTCAAATAGCCCAAGTAAGTTCAGTGAATCCCACAGAAAAGTGCAGAACATAGACTCTGTGTGTGTTTGTCTTGTATCTGCACTCCTGCATTATTTCATTCCATGGTTTTACAAACTGGTAAATTCCACTCAGATAGTAAATGAAGTCATACTTCCAAAAAAGCATCATTTCTGAGTATTCTGTCCTTGGCTAACAGACTGAAAGCCACTTAAAGAGGTTGCTTTTAGTTAGGCTAGCTCTTCCCGTCCCAAAGTTGTACAATCATGAACATGAAGCCTTTAACAGATTTGTTTTAAAATAAAGAAAAGCAGCACCATTTTGTACATCTCCAAATGCCAACGCAAGAGCTTTAAATAAAGCTTGATCCTCTCTGGTGCAGCTGGTTTTTACTTTCTGCCAAACCTCATTTCCTGCCAGACATGCACTTCAAAGTGTTACAGCATTTCTCTTTAAAGTATTGGTCCATACACTGCTTGTTGGTTGGGGCTTTTTTTGTCTATTTTACACTGCATCCAATTTATAGTCCATTGCCCTTGGAAGGCAGAAATAATGAGGAAAAGAAAAATATTCTCTTTATCCAACACATGCACATCACAAGGAAAAAATTCAATGATCATGGAGAAGCAGTTTAATAGTGACTGTCTCACTGCAGAGCATGGTGCAAGTCTTGCCATTTGAAATATGTGAACGGCATTAAAGCACAAGAAATGGTTACCAGAAGAACATGCAGTTATCTTCAAGTCTCTATAGCAATAGAAAGTAAGTTCTAAATAAAATAAAATAAAAAAAAGGTATTCTATTCATTACCAGGGACCTTCCCCAGCAATTAAGACTCAGATGTTTTAGGAAAAAAACAAATTCTTCCAGAAACTTTAAACTGAACTTATGAGAAAGGAGTTGGTCAAATTAATATTTATAATGTGTATCCTCTAGGAAGAAAAATCTAAGGAATACACATATTTTATATGAAAAAAATTAACACGAGAAAGCTAGAAAACAGTTGTAATTTAAGTCATATCATTACCTGCCCTAAGTCACTACAGGTTTTATAACTACTCACTGAGGCTTCAACAGGTATCTGCTTGCAAAGTTATGTATTGCTGAAACCTTTACTTTGTTCCAGTATTATCAGAATAACAAAATGGTATATTCAGTAAATTTCCAGATCAAATAACATTCAAATTAAGCATTTCAAACATTTCAAATATAGACTAATGGCTAATAAATTTTAAATGGATTAAAAAAAAAAAAATCACAAGAAAGCCTTACCTTCTGCAACACCCCATGGGTACTGCCTTCCTCTAACTCTCTTGCCATTGACTTCAATGATCGTATTACTACCTACCACAGCAAGAGGTAAACGGTCCTACAAGATAAAGTATGACTTTTACTGCCAAAAGATACTGAAAGCATGCCCATGTGTAAATTTGACATAAGCTAGCTTGGGGCTATAACACTGCTGTGCAGCTAACCCCAAGTGCAAGAATAGTGATGTTTACTGACCTCTGCCTAGTTTAATGACTTATATATACACACACACCCTTCTAAATTCCTTATACTGTTGTATTCTGTAAATCTAGTTAAGAAACAGACATTAATGTTACTTAGTAAGCTAAGCAACAGGCAAACCATTTCCTATTTACTTAATCGCACAGTTAATTATTTACCAATTCACATTCCCACTGGCTACAAGGACTGTTACTTTGGCTGGATCTTATATCCAGTTTTCAAAGGTTTGGCAAAGAACTACTTCAAGTTCTTGTTTTCAGTTGAACCGAGAATGCCTCCAGTGTATCAAGCAACAAAGGAGCCAAGAGCAGCTTCAAGTGGCTGAAAGGAACAGAGTACAAAGCTAAGTATTTCAGACTTTTGTCTTTGCTTTTATTCTGCTCTTCTCCTCTAGGCTTAGTCCCAGGGCATCTTCCATTTGTGATATTTGTGTTTAGCTATCCTAGGTGATTCCCACAGTAACAAAAAAACTTAAAAGCTCTTGCAGGCTGTTAAAGCTACTGAACAAACAGAAGCAAGGCTCAAGAAACATGTACAACATGGACTCCGACATAAAAGAACAAACCAAAAACATGAGTAAACTAAGAAGAAGCCTTTCAACAGCCTGACAGTCCTTTTGATTTTCTTTAGTCATTAATCTCCATTAAGGTTTCAGTATATCAATCAGACAACTATCAGCTGCAATGCACATACTCTATGCCACCGCACACCTCTGTCTGAAAGACAACCCTGGCCTCCTTCAAAGCTCAGAACCAAAAAAAAGTGGTAGGTAGATAAAAGTCAAATAGTCATGAAATTAAAAAAGTGATCTTTTAGAGTTCATTAAATGAACTCTCATTCTGAATTTTAGCCAAAGGACTTAGATGACTTAAGAGTGTCATTCATTGCTCCTGCCGAGGAACAGTGACACTTAGGACAGCTTTGCATTTGATTTCTATCTCCTACACATACTGGTGGGTTCTTCATTAATGACAGAATGCTTTTCACACTCAACCCCCCTTGCCACTCCATAAGCAGTTTTTCAAAAGAAAATTAATTTACCTTTATCTTTTTAACAATTTTGTTTTCTTCTTCATCATCTGTTTCTGGAAATTCATATATTTTAATTTTGTGTTCTTGGATTTCTTTCATTATCTAAAAAGAAAAGTGTTATCTGTTTGAGAAATTCATACTCTGTAGTAACTCAATGTTTCTTGCTGCAATCCGATTCTCCCTCCTTATGTCTGATATGTAAGATCCTTGTTAATTCATATTAAGATGACTAAGTTACATTACAAAACTTGCACATGTTTAACACCACCAGGTGACCCCAATGGGTTATTAGTATGACCATCTCTTCTTAAGCCAGGGGGAAGACAGGATCAGAGTCAGTGCCTCACAGCTAACAGAATATTATCCACCAATAAAAAGACAGCAAAAATTAATACTAGTTTTCTATGATGGGACAAACAACAGATTTACCCTAATGGAAATCCTACCTGAATGTGCAAAACTAATACAACCCTACTTAAGTTCTCAGACTAGTTTCGCAATTGAGTCCCTTCAAAATATAAAATATTTGAATAGATAACTGCAGGCATATTTCACCCCTTTAAGTTCCCACAATAGCTACTCCTGTCACTCCTTTCCTGTTTCTAACACACCTGAGCATCAGTTGCTTGAAGCAGGATCACCTGCCTATTTTAATAGAGCTTATGACTGATGGACTGACTCTAGCAGTTAGTTGTGTTGAAAAACATTTGCAAGCATTAACAAAAATTTAATAAAAACTGACAGCATCATCAAAAAAGTGACCATACTGTTTTGCTGCTTCATTTGTCTGAAGGGTATTTTTAAAAACAAGATGATTAGTTTTCCAGAATTTTAGAACGGAAAAACATCAGACCATTTAGTTGACAGCTGCACTGCAAAGCCCTGGGGAATATTTCTGGTTCATGAGTTTGCAGTCTTATAAGAACGTAAGTATCCAATTCATGCAAGGACTTATTTTCAAAGTTTGATTTGGGAAGTCTCCCCTATTTAACCTCAATTTATGATAAAACTGCTTACATATTTAGAAATATTCTGTGTTCCACCATTTTTTCCTTTCATTTTGTCCTCTGATTTTTAATCTTAAATCAAGAGTTTTGCACACAACACCTCTTAATGACATCTTTTCAGAACCTGTGTTCTAAACTGGGACTGGACAGAGTTCAATAAAACAAACTTCCTGTCTTGTCTTGTCCTGCTCTGGGTCCTCCTCATCCTCTTCATACAATACTAAAAAGCTTAAATCTACTTCTACTCTGATCATGTAGCTGAAAATAAAACATAAGCCACTTGCAGACACTGATGCCAAATACATTCTACAAATACAGAGACACTACATCAGTTGTATCAATGTTACAATTATCTCACCATCTTTAAAATGCATTACCACAGCCCAAGACTGAGTAGGTATACTGATTCTCATCTAATACCTGAGGTCTCTTTAATAAATACAGCGCATCAACATGAAAGTGAATACCACAACACAATCAATAATACTCTCATACTCTTAAATACATTTTTTTTAACACACAACTTCTGTTAGGTACCTAACTCTTGAAAGCTCCTTTCCTTCCTTACTGATTTTTATCTCAGCAGTGAATTATTTCACTTGCCAAGAAACATACTATACTTGAAACCTCTTGCCCTGAGGACAAAAACAAGATTATTTCACCAAGAATTATAATTAAATCTAGAGATATAAATTACTTGGCTTTGCTGTCTCAAGTCATTGCTTCAGGGTTTAAACTTTTCATGTAGGTTACATCTCACCATTTCCATAGGGATCAACTTAATAAATTATCCTGTGTTGTAAATATTAATTTTTCAACTCACCTGTTTTTTAAACTGTTGGCATTCCTCAGGTGTAAGTGTGTCTGCTTTGGCAATAAGTGGAATGATATTCACTTTTTCATGCAGGCGCTTCATAAACTCTATATCCAAAGGCTTAAGTCTGAAAAACAGCATTAGAGCTTTGCAATTTTTTATTAATTAAACAAGAATGTACAAATGATGAGATTTGTCCTGACAACTATTCTTGAAACACTGATTTATGAGTGACTGATGACTAAATGGAAGTCAAAAGGCTACCTGCAACTACTACAGGAAATCCCCTAAATTGTATCATACCAGAGGAATAAGTCATATGTTAATACTACTAGTAGTCACGAGACTTCTGCTAGCTGAAATTACACTCATTTAAGCAGGTGATAAGACCTCTCCTATGAAAGTAGTAAAGTTCATGTCATTAGCCAGAAAATAATCCCATTTAAAGCCTGACTGATAAGAGTTTACAGCTGTGAATTATGCTCTGAAAGTCATGTTTATTATGGTGTTTCCTCTTGAGAGTGGGCTGGGAGATTTATTTTTTTTTTTTTTAGACCTTAGATTGCTGAAGACAATAACTTCTGTGGCCTGTGCACAAATGAAGTAGAAATATCTCATCTCTAAATTGTTATGTAAAACAGAAAGACAATTATTAAGGTGGATGACAATAACATAAAAACTAAAACAACCATCGTATGGGTGTTGAGCAGGTGCGTGACAGTATGTTCACCATCCACGTGAATCAAAGTGGTCAATATTTCCTGCTTGCTGAAGTAAAACCAGAGTGTTTTTGACACATTAATACTTCAAAATTATAGCAAGTTTAGTCAGGCTTAAAGGATTCACTTAAAGGATTTAACAAGATTATTTCTCATATAAAATAAATTAGTATTAGGAACATTAAAACCATATTCATTTGGTACTCAAATTTAGCTGCTTCTCCAAACCATATAAAAATGAATAAAGAAAATGTTGAAGAATACATACTTAACTTCATTTTAACATTTTCTACCTGCCACTTAATTTCCCAAGTTCCCAATACATTTCCATTAAATAGTCAATGCTAATGGCATGTCTAGATTATGAGTGCTTTTTTGGTTATCCATTCCCCTTCATATGCTTTCCCACTACTTTCTTAAAAAAAAAAAAAAAAAACAAAAAAACAATCACAGAATATTCTGAGCTGGAAAAAGCTACCTAGGGCAGCAACACCAAGTTGAAGGGCAGCTGCCAAAGCAGAATCTTTCAAAACAAAAATGCTCACCTCAAGGACTTGAGTTTACAGTGGAGACTGAGCAGTAAGGCTTTACATA
This sequence comes from Manacus candei, assembly GCF_025592945.1. Classification (NCBI taxonomy): domain Eukaryota; kingdom Metazoa; phylum Chordata; class Aves; order Passeriformes; family Pipridae; genus Manacus; species Manacus candei. The sequence continues at coordinate 4,523,128 of NW_026138143.1, forward strand.
AAGACTCCAGAATTGCAGAAAGATGGTGCAATTCATTATCACCCCAGTCACTTACTTGGAACACTCCCCCTGCCCCTCCTCTCTCTTCTCCTGCTCCCACACAAACTAACTCATCAGTTCAGATGTTTATGGGGATACCAGCTAAAAACAGTGGGATGCATTAAATGGAAGGACTTAATCTGGTAATTTTTTAAATTTCTAAATTATAACAAGAGGGCTTTTACAAGTGTATTAAGTCATAAGGGTGAGTAGAAGTAAGTTCACCTACAAATGCTTTAATTTAGTGTAAATATAGTCATGCTTTAAGAGTGAAGAGGACACTACTTGACAGGCTACATGCGCTGCTGTCTGCACAGGAAACAGGAACAAAGACTGCATGACCACAAAAACCAGGTAGGAAGTGAGCTATGTCCTTTCAGAGAGGAGAATATCTTACAAGAGGAAATGAATGCTAACAGTAGCACCAATTTTCTCTATGACTTTTCTTACTTACATGACAATTCTAAGCATTTATTCCAGTAATTGAAAAACACTATGCAAACCTAGCACAACTTCACACTTTTTCCCCCTAAGAATAACATGAAATACCTGTGCAAGGAACATGCTTTTACAGCTTTTAGCCTCACAAATTTAATTACAAACCTTAGCTTATTGGAAACATTACCTTTCTTTTTCCTTAAGAATAATTTGTACCTCCCACTGATTTAGAAAACTCTAATGGATAAAGGGGGGTATGGGGTTAAGAGAATTGTTTGCAGAATCTGAAAGTTAGCTCAAAAATGACTGTCTAGCACAAGAAAAGGATCATCATCCCTTTATTTAAATTACATTTAAAATTGATGTGCATGTTGAGCAAAACTGACATTACAAACGTGCACGTTGAACAACAACAAAACATTTAATAAAGGCAAGTCTAAATAAGAAAAACTCCTCCAATATTTCTTTCAAAATTCGGAAGTCTCTGTCCAGTTCAAAATTATTAGACCCATATCAATGCTATCTACAGAAGCTAAGTGTAATAGTTAGCAATTTTTACTGCCTAAGGAATATGCTTCAAAATTCCTTCATCATTCCCTTCAACAAGTTTTACTACTTTTGACCTATACAATAGAATAGGTTACTTATCCTCTCCTTCTAGTTTTGAAGGTATAACTTAAGAGTCTCTGATCAATTTAATCAGTTATAATGCCACGATAAAATGCTAGGCAACTAATTTCAGATATAGTCAATCTGTACCTAATACACCCTAGAAATGCAGTTCTCCCCCTCTACCACTAGATAGAAGTCTGATCAAGTTAAAAACTAAGCAGGGGTGCAAGATCACACAATAATTGAAAGAAATCAGAATGCCTATACTGGAATTGTCACTAGACAAAATATTACGTGCCAGGTGAATTAAAGTATGCTTACAAGGATCCATGAAATTTCCCATCTTCAATTTATCATTCAAATTCAAAGGGAGGCAGGAAGAACAGAAAGGAAAAATCCCGTTGCTTGAACTGTGAATCAGTTTCTCCTTCTAATGTGATCAAAAGACATATAGATAACAAACAGACCTGGCACTTGTGAACATCTATGTATTTTTAGCTGTTAGAATTCTATTTTTCTTGCTGTGTAATTAATGTGCAATCGTGTTTTCTGGTGTTTAGCTTGCTAATGTTTGACCAGCCAAAGCAAGCTTATATTTGAAAATAAGCATGATTTGCAGGCTATTAAGAAAATCCTGTTTGGAACTTTACATAACTAAGACTGACAAATTTGTATATTTATCTGAGGTAAGAGACAGAAAGAAAACATAAAATACAGTAATACAAACCCATGTCCTGAAGGAGCAATGAAGTATAAACAACACTGCACTCTATTATCTGGCATCTGACGCCTGTTCACTCGAGATTCTGCATTCAGGTAGTCCTCAAACTTACTGTCAATGTAGTCGATAACTGGCTGCCAGCTGTAGAGGTTACATGAATAAAAACCTGTAAGTTACATTATTTATGTAAAAAAAAAAAAATCTGTCTTGACTAAGAAGTAGATGTTCACAATTTCCCCATGGGTTGGCTTTTTGTTGTTACTGTTTTGTTTTTTTTTTTAAATTAGGATACTTCAACACTGCACTTTATGAGACTAGTTCCTCAACACAAAACTGAGTTACAAAGCTCTGAAGCTGTAAAGTGTGAGTTCACTGAAAAATCCCTTCAAACACAAACCCTTTCATTGTAATAGCATTAAACAGAATACTTAAGAACAGTAGCCAAAGGAATATGCTTCACTGATCACATCTTGTGATGACACAGAAGTCAGTTCTGCACACTGCATGTGTGGATAAAGAGCCAAATGCATCACCCAGTTTAAAGGGAAAAGCTGACAGTATTTCAGTCAAGTTATAAAGGTACTTGGAATTATAGTAGTTAAAACTTTTCAGCTAACTGAAAGTTTAAAAGTGTTAATCTTTTAACTGAATGTTGAAGCCTGCATTTAAAAATATGTCACAACGTATTATATCTCACACATACACAAAATGCAATTCAGAATTATCGTGAGAGAACATACAAAGAATTTCTTACCAATTACTATTATCCACAGCATCTCCAAATCCTGGTGTGTCAACTATTGTGAGTAGTAACTGAACACCACCCTCTTTGATTAAAACTTTTGACTGTTCAACCTGTAAAATGAAAAAGGTAAGATTAAATTTTCAGCAATTTAGTCACCTATCTGAAACACTGGGAAAAGCATTCAATGAATAAGAAGTCTGGCAAAGAATTGCTGACTCTTCTGCTTCAGAGGCATACTGGGTCTGTGTTTTGCTTATAAAATCCCAATATTTTTATAATAATTATTTTTTAAAAGAAAAAGGTCATTATTTAAATGAAGTCAGTGAACCCTTTTAAGTATACAGGATATCTTAGTATCTTAATTCCTGATTAAATAGGAAAAACCTTAACCAGGCATTAAACATGATGAAATTGCCAAGTTTAGTCACTTCTAAGAAAATGACATTTTCAAAACTGATCCTCCCACCAAGCACCTTAGACACATTTCTAGTCCTGTTAATGTATTTTTAAGAATACATTTATTCTTCAGCTAGCATAATGCTTGGGAATGGAGCAATTTACAGTGATGGTTTCCTGTTACAAACAGATTGATATTGGAAAGTAATACAATCTAGCTGCAATCTGCTGAACTAGACCTCATGTGACCATAATGGATTGGGTTCCTGTGAGCCCAAGTCACCGATGGAAACCTGGCTCAGAAGTCAACTGCATCAGCACAAGGCTGATGCAAGATCTGGGTGTGGGAATTCATGCCTCCAGTTGTGACCACCCATTTGCAGCACAGCTCAGTCACCTTGCAGTAAGCACATCAAACAGATTAAGCATGTCATGACAGAAAAAATCTAGGCTAAACAGCACATGGACTGCTACCTGCTTCCTACTAATATCTCAGTAATTATTGATAATGCCAACGTCAGGTGTATCTGCCTGAGAAAGTGCTGTATCACTGTTGTAACAGCCAGTGATGCACAGCAGTAAGAAATTACAAACTCACGTTAGCATGTTGGCTTCTTTCCAATTGCTCACACATTTAGTCATTGTTTTTTTCCTTGATACTAAAGTAATTTCTATTATATCACTAGTGACACTGTTTTCTAGATATGGATTCAGGAAATCAACTGTGAGCCATCTGTCTAGAGCCACACATGAGTTGGCACGCAGCGACGCCGTCTTGGTGCTCATTGCTTAACGTTTTTTAAGTCTCCCAAACCTTAATGGGGAAGAGAAAAAAAAGTTCTATTTAACTGGATGAACACCTGCAAGAACATTCACTAAGGAACTTTCAGAGAGAGTGGCAACTTGGATAATAAATCCTATCTGGATGGTCTCTTGACCAGTCCAAGATTTGAGAGAGATCCTATCAATGCTGCTTTAGCTCTTGCACATCCCTCATTGTCATATAAGTGAAACAGACTCACAGCCACACCTGCATATTATTGCAAACACTCTGCAATCGCTGCTTATGTGATGCAATGTAAATCCACAAGATACAGTGACACCCTGCAGAAAGACAAACTAAATCCCTCTTGCCCAAGTAAAACACTGAGTCTAATTCAGAGGAGACTATACACAAACACAGAAAACAGTACCTAACTGCAAAGAAGGCTTCATATTTAACCTCTAAGTATGCAGGATGCTATTTTTAACTATTCATCAGTAGGGATCCTACCCAAGTCAGATCAATCCCTTTCACTGTTAGTGCTCAAAAAACTGACTCAGCTACACTATGGCTGCCTATAGCAACCAATCATCATGAGTTGGCTCCTCACATAACAAAAAGACAGGAAAAAAAACATCAGTAAGGCAGATTCATAAAACAAGTCCCCAACACTGGGCTTCCAGAATGTTAGTCACAGAAGAATCCAGGTTGGGCTGGACTTCAAGGCCACCCAATTCAAGCTCCTACCTGAGCAGGCCTTATTGCAGGTTAGGAAGGTGAAAAAAAACCGCAACCAAACAAACATAAAAAACTCCCATGCACACAGCAGCCTAAGACACCACCAAGTTACTCTTTCACAACTCTTATCCTTCTAAAAGCATACAGTTCAAAGCCATGAGAACCTAGGAATACATGCAGTGCTTTAGAAACTTATGTTTTAATCGTGGTGAGTGTATTTCCCCCCTCCTCAAGAGTTCTATAGAGAAATTTTATTGTACACAATCAATGCCAGAACTCAAGACAGTAATCCCCAGCCACAGTCAACTCAGCCAAGAGTTTACTACTCACAAGCTTTAGCACACAGGAGATTAACTTCTGATTCCTTGCATTCTTTTTGCTATCTTGTATATAGTAAACACATAGCCCTCCTATCACCAAGCTCTCTGAAAGTATAAGAAATCCAAAACACTTGTAAAATACTGGAGATGATAATGTTAAGAGATGTATTCTTGCCAAGCACTACAAAGTATCAACTTTATTCTCCAGCCCAAAAATTCCCAGCAAGAACCATTAAATTATTATGCACTCATGAAGGAATGCTTTTACAGAAGAAGCAATTAATAAAATATTATCTTGAACCTATGTTTATAAAAAAGTAAAACAAAGGTCAAGAGATCCTCAGAAATGCCACACCAAACATTTTCCCTGATTCTGTATGCTTGTAAAATATAAGTGTGGCTGAATTTGTGAAACCACCTTCTGAAATATGGTCTGCAGTAACTGAATCTCTGCAGGCAGTGCTAATACCTCACTGGGTGGGGAGGATTTACATTTTTTCTTACTTTTCATAAGTTCACGTAGGTATCTTGCTATCAGAGTAGGGTTTTAAAAAATCTATAGAACAAGAAGCATGAGCTGATCAAATGAAATGTCCTGTGCTCGTGTTGTGGACAATCAGACCAAACCCATCATATACTTTAAATGCTAAGTTCTGCTGGTAGGAGACAGTAGATGAAGAACCTGCCATAAAGCCTCTGCAAAGTTGCATTTTTCTAACCCAAATGAATGTGCCCATATATGGTCAAAGGCACAGAAGGCAGCAACATCTGGAAAAGATCCAAAAAATCACTGTAAACTAGTGTAATTCACAGTTAAAGTATCCAACTGCATCCTATCATCTGATTTACAAGTATTCCCAAGAGATTCATGGAAAACATTAGTTCAAGTTTTGGAATTTAAAACTTTTTAAGAAAAGTCTCCTCCAAACAGCCATTTTCCCATGCACTCTGGTCAAGTGGGTCACACGGGTCTCCTTGGCAGTTACTACACAGCATTCACGACCTGATGTTTCTTACAGTTCAACTGCTTTTTAGCATACTCCACTTAATACAGTCAAACAATGATCGGAGAAAACACATTTCATACCCCTTCACTTCTGAGTAAGTTTTCTTTGAATTCATTTGACTTCAAATTACTTACTTTTAATTGTTTTTCTGTGTTTTCCATGAAATCAATACGAAGGACCTGCCTCAGAAAACAACTTCAAACTGCAATTGGCTTTCCAGCCCAAACCACAGCTCATATTTATTAAGGAGAGAGCCTCATACCATTCCTGGTCAATAAGTTATTCCCACCATATAAGAGCAGATGATTATTGCAACGAAGGTTTGAGGATGCTCTGTTGGTCTGTCTCATCTATACTCTACAAAATCCTTTCAATCCTCAACTTAAAAAGGTTTTCACTGGCAAAGAGTTCAAATCCAATGGATCCAAACAGCAGCTCCAACTGTTTATTCTTTGATTTGACTGGAAACACCTCCATATCATACACATCGTTAGTAGCACACACAATTTTCAAGGTTGTAGGGGGAAACAATTTTATCCCCACTTAAACATTGACCCTGACATAAGATAGTTTCAGTTTCCTTCTTAAAATGCTACACTTAATGATTTTTCATTCATCCTAAATAACTGAAAGCAACGTAATGTTGCACTGCAAGTATACTTAAAAAAATACTTAATAGATAAAGTAACCAGTAGTTTCTAAAGGGGAAGATGGTCTTTAAGTGTACTTCATCCCAATCATATTATTTTCTAAGTTATATTAGACCCCAATTCACTACTGAAAATAGTTTTGGCTAGCTCTCAGCCACCCTCAAGCTTTAGCCCATACAGTGGAAGTATGAAAAAATGCAATGGCTTTTCAACCTGGTCTCTGTTCAAGTCCTTTTCTTTATCCCTCTCCAGTGCCAAAAAAAAAATCATTAAGTGAAGCTTCCTGAAAAGGATGGTTTTTTTATTCAACAAGTAAATTAATAAAAATCAACCCCCCTCTGAAGGTCAGAATGAACAGATCATCTAACACAACATGCCACCTAATATAAGAAAGTACTTAACTCAAATTCCAGAAACTCCACACAGAATTTTTTTTTTTTTTACATTGATGCACCTTTAACTAGCTGAGTTACCTTTGAAAGATGTCCTGGTTGCTTTTTTTTAGCTTCTACTAAATCAATGTGTAATCATCAGTAATGAAATCCGACTACATCTCTCTTTCAACAAAAAGTCACCCTTCCACTTAGTTTTCCAACAGTCACTGATTGTTTCAGTACTAATCATATTATACCAAAGCTTAACTATTTGCAAACCTCTTCCATCCCACTTAATATCTCTTTGAACCAAGTACATAAATTCAACCCTGCTAGTTCAAATAATGGTCTGATGCCCCTGCTAATAAGCTTTTAAGTCCATTTTGTCGCAGTGCTATGGTTATACATTAAACTGATAAAATAGCCTAACAGACATTACTAAAGCTTAGAAAGTATTAATACATTGTTAATAGAACTCAGAATGTTCAAAAGCTTCCCTCCAAATGAAAAAAATTGTATTCTGCAATGAATGCATTCAAGCTTTGATGTTGAGCTAACTGACAAGCAATACCATTTAAACTTCCTAATATGAGTATAACTAACTTTTTCCTGGTACTGTGGTAATTATTCTGTGTTCTGAGACTGGGTTAAAAAAAGTCTTACTCAAAACCCCAGGCAAAAAAAATCCCAGAGGTCCCACAAAACAGTAAGTTCAGTGGATCACAGCATTGGAGCACAGTTATTTGATTCCACTCAATTAAAAAGCACTCTATTTACAACATCTGTTTAGCGCCTTGCCTACCCTCCTAACCCAACACAGGGCTTAATCACTTTATGACAACTCTGTCATTGCCCAATCACTTCAGCTACAGCTGAGGTGGTCTAAGACTATAATTTTGCAGTTGGAAGAACTCTGTTGAACAACAGCAGCAATGGTGAGCATCCCCAGTCCTCATCTGTACAAAGTCAGATTGTCACAAGTTACCTTCACCAAAATCTTAAACAAGGGCACATCAAGAGATATAAGCAAAGCTCGCACATCCTTATTCAGCTGCTCAGCTGTGGAGGCAGAAAATACACCACTGAAATGCAATGATTTCCTAAACTACCCATAATATTATTATTTCTTAGTATGAGGTAATTGCTATTTTTAATAACCTTTTTATAATACAAAGAGCATGCTCCTTTTCTTGAGAGAAAATATAATTATCAGTAACAAGTTATCACACAAAATGAACGGATCAACTTCAGTTTTCCAGTCTTTGACTAAATATTTCAGTTGCATCACTCACTCCCAGGAACATCTTTGCCTATGTAAGTCTTGTCCTTAAGGTCAGACAGGTTCCCCTTCCCCCAGTTCTGATATGTTTCAGAATAACAACTTTTAACAGGTATATGAGGTATCACAAAGGATACGGTCTGTAGAAGGCTCATGGATACTTGGTCCATGAGGTCCTTGCACTTCAGTCAAATCCTTTAATACACACAGTCTCTAAAAGCCTGCCTTAAACAGTCAGGGATTTTAACGCACATCTATCTAATTCTACAGATTTACTCAATATTTTCATTGATAATAAACACTACATTTTCAAACAGGACTGCACATATGTGTTTTCTAATGTACAGGCAGCACACAAAGCCCTGCAGGACTCCTGCATTTCAACAGGCCACAAGTTTGAGAACCTGGAAATTTTGTTGCTAAGATGCACTGAGAGACACATTGAATATTTCTTAGTGGTTCACATCATATCTGGATGTATTTTGAAATATAGGTGCTTATGTAACAACTGTATCTCCTTACATTACTAGATTGCAAATCACATTGTTCAAGCTGTATCTTCCCCCCCCACCCCAAGACATACCTGTACAGTCTTTTTAATTCTGTGGGAAGGACCTGGATACTCTGGAGAATACAGTTCTGTTAAGAATAATGAGTTGATTAATGTTGATTTTCCCAGTCCAGATTCACCTAGAAGAAAACAGAACAGTTTCAGTAAAAACAGGAGTATCACATTAAGTATAAACATTTAGATCTACATTCCAAACACTCTCGAAACATAGTACCTGAAAACATGCACTGTACTCTAGGGCTTTGAGAATCTTTTCCAATTTCATCTTTTCCAATTTCAAGGAAAACCCTTTAAATCCAACTGTCCTATTCTACAGACATTAATTTTTCCGATCACATTAAGTACTGAATGCACTTAGCACTATGCTCCCACTACAACACAGAGAGATGATATTACATTAAATTTTGTAAACAAGATGATATGGCTTCTTACCATAATGCCAAAGCAGATTAAGTTATCTCCTTTATTTCAAATATTATTTGACGGTCTTATTGTCAGGGAGGGGAAAAAAGAAAGGGGAACAGTTAGGAGGTGGGGGGAGGGAGAAAGACTGAGATTAGTTTGGTCTAACTACTAAACCCACAAGAGATAAAATGAAATTTCAAACTATGTGGTTTGCCTGGGATTTTGAGTTTTGTTGGGGTATGGAAGGGAGAGCGGATTTTGGGTTTTTTCACAATTTGTTCATGAGCAACAATAAGTCACAGGCTTGCTAAAGAATCTGGAGACACTACTGTCATGAAAATCCAAGCAAATACAGTTACAATTCCCATAGCAAAGATTATCCTCCATTTACAGCTCTACAGAGACAAGGTCAGATCAACTACTTATTACAGTATTTTAAAAGACAAGTCTTTTGCTTAGTTTTTTACTGTAAAGAAACTACTTCAACACAACAATTCACACTAGTACAAGAACTAAGGAAAAAAAAAAGGTATAAAAACATTATGCTTTCTTTCTTTTTAAGTTTCATATGCAGTCTGTCAGTACATTGACCTAAATAGAAACTGTCAAACAGAACTTTGCTTTTAAACTAACGAATTTGGAGGCTAAGTCCATACTTTCACTGAGGGAGGAGGATGGGCTGCACTGCTCCCACACTTGAAAAAAAGAAATCTAACACACTAATCGCTCCATCCCCAACAAATATTGTGTTGATTTAGAGACTAAGAAAGCTTCAAAACTTGTCTTGAGGTAAATGCCCTGGGTTATGGCTAGAGAGTTACAAACCAGAAACCATTTACGAACCTCAGCAGAGAAGCCCCTGTCTCCACTGTAATAGCTGTCTCCAGTTCATACAGCAACTAGCTTATACACATCAAGCCATCTCGATTACAGCAGTGTGGCACAAAGTCTGTGCAGCACCGAACAGAGCAATCTGATTAACTATACTGTAAACGGATTAGCAGCTGATGAAACACTGCAACCAGAGCTCCTGCCGGCTGTCTACGCTATTAGCAGTGCTTGTTCTTGAAACCCCACCCTCTTCGACAGATGAACTAACCCACGCTGAGAGCAGGGGCTGGCTACAGCCAGGAAGATGGGCTGTAGCAGCCAAGGAAAAAGGAGATACTCCTGTTATGGTCTCAAATTAGCAATGCAGGGAACACTAACCCCAACAGGACGGCTTCATGTAAGCCAGAAGGGACATGCCTGCCGACAAGCATTTCATCACTACCCTACATATTTTGCCCTTTTCTGTGGTCAGATGCACACTCATGAATTATGCAGTAAACCCAGTGCCTCAAAGGGTCTGGTTGTAAAGGACACACCTTTTCTACTCTGCAAGACCTTTAAGGTCAGGGTCAGCTGCAGCCAAGAGGCTTCCCTAAGTTTGCAACAGAAAGAAGCTTCTGAAAAGCACAACTTTATAATCTTAAAGATGCAGCCATTTTGAAGCTTAACCTTCTCCATATCGCAACCTTGCTCAAGACGTACATATCATTCCAGTTAAACTGAAGGGTTTTATTCACCCTACTTAAGACCTCAAGAAGGTGGTTCTGACTTCACAAGGTACAATTCATATCGTTTCAGTGAACTTTGCTTTTTAAATTGACCATAATCTTGCAAAAGGTTGTCTACTACAATATTGAAGAAAGATCTGTGCATCAGATTCTACTTCAATATACAAAAATAATTGTCCCTTCTCCCTTCTATTAGGGTTATTGCTGATCTTAACATGCTAAAGAATTTAAAGTGGGAAAACGTTGAGAACTACTTCTCCTGAAAATCAGTGCTTGTCAAGTTGCTATTGAAATTCAACATATGGAAATAAGATTTTCAGCTTTGAAAGAATGTGATGGAAAATCAGTAGCTTGCCCTAGTTGGCTCCTGCAGCTGTGGCACTCCATACTAAGCAGTCCCTGAACTGCTGAACATTACACCCCAAGAGATTCAGGGTTTGCTCCCCTACTCACCCTTCACTACCCTGAGGGTTGCAAGGATGTGAAGACACTTTTGAGTTGAAATTAGTGAAAAGACAAGTACGCCATGGATATGTCTGCACCACTTTGTTCCCAAGGGTGCCCAGTCGCCTCCTAGACACTTCTGCCTATGCTAACTTTAATCAGCCGATGCAGATTATAACACTTTAAACTGCTTAACTGCTACGAGTAATTGAGGCATTAGATGTAAGAGTTTTCATCAATACACCAACCCTAGATGCAGTTGTGCCTTAGAACACATAAGGGTCAACACCTAAGATGGTAATAAAAGGCTATAAAATTAAATTAAACAATTACACTGAAATTGTAGGTAAAAAGCAGAACTGGAACATTCGGTATTATTACTATGGTGAGTAACGCTGCTTCCACTGTAATAAAACAGGAATTTCTCTGCTGACTACAGTGAAAGTAGAATTAAAGAAACCAAGTGTATCAATTCTAGCAGTGAACAATTCTAGCTGCCTTTTTGGGCATATTAAAATATTCTGAACTTTGCTAGAAATATGGTAAGAAGGAGAAAAAAAAAAATCACACCCAAAACAAATCAAAACAAACGATCACCAACACCCCCCCCCTAATTCCCAACCAAACAAACACAAACATGAAAAGAAAATCCCCAAACAAACCAAAAACCACAAACACAACCCTCTGTCCTCCCCACACACAACCTTGCTCAACCCAAATTCCCCTGAAAGGATTCCCTTCTGGAAAGGCTGAGAAATCACCTTCTAGGCTGTGAATATGATTAACAAAACCAGAAGGGAGAAGGGAAAATAAGTGAAATTTAATTTGCCTTAACACAAACAAAAAAATACATCCCAAATGAAACGCATCTCCCCACTTTCAGTAAACATTTCTGATGAGATTTTGCCCTTTGACCATGAACTGGCAAAAAGATGCAATGTAATAGAACCTCTTCAGCAGTAATAACTTCTAATCACTCAATGCATCATGTTGCACTTAGATCTAGCTGCCTAATTTAGAGTGAATGATTTTTAGAAATATCCTATGCTGTGTTTTAAAAAGAAAAAAAAGACAAACTTTTATTTTGCAGGGTAATCCTGAATCCAAAAGGTTAATTTTTTTTAGTATCCAGGTACTGCTTTTACCTTGCCCTTGATCTCCCACTTAATGTTTCACATAGGCTTCAAGTCCATCTGAATAAATAGTGTTCTTTTTCTTCATTATTTTGTGTCTCATGTTTATCAGCAACTTAAGTGTTTCAAAATGTTAACATTTTATCAAGTTGTTTTTATAGTCACATTCAAATACATGGAGTTGGCCACTCTTATTGGTAGAAATGAGCACGTACATTTACGAACATACTTCTGTCAGTCTTGGGAAGGAAAATCTTTTGTCAGCCCTTACAGGACTAGCAAAAGTTCCAACCCTTCTCAAGTCCATGGATTTCTAAATGGCTGTACAAATTCTGGAACTTTGCTTATACATTTAGGTTAACAATTACCTGTTGAGCATTAGCATCTTTATACAGATGGCCCACAGCACATCATTTAAAATTAACCCTGGATAGCAAGATTTCTTCTTCTGTGAACAAAACTCTTTTTTCCTACACAAATGAGACAAGCTTGCAACAGGAAAAGGGAGATCAAGGAAGGAAAAAAGTAACACCAACACATTCAGTTTTCTCCTTTATGTCTCAAGCATACTTCTGGGGATCAAAAGAGACCACTGGCAACCACTAAAATGGTTTGAAAACCATGGTAATAGTCTCCAGAATAATACTAAGGCAAGTACATATGGGGAATTAACAATTAAAAAATTGGAACAATGACATACAATCCATGTGAATGGAGGACAGCAGTGCTCAGGCAAAAAAAATAAATAACTAGCTCAGGTTCTTCTCAACTGAGCTACATAAATCTTTCACCTTCATTTCTAAATCACTCCCTGTAAATGAACTAGAAATCCTTATCTGTGAAAACCAGTTAGAAAATCTACTCACAGCTAACTTGGTTTGGTTTTTTCCAGTTCAACTTCTATTCTTATGACTTTAGAAGAAATTCGGACTGCCAGAATCTCCTCTGCATGATAAGAGAACTGAACTGTAATCCTTAATCTTAATGATGCTTTTTTCACTGTTCATTGCTGTGGCACATAGACAATGTAGCATATTTCAACCTCCTCCAACTGTTCATTTTCTGCCATTCATACTCAAATATTTCCCATGTAAGTGGACAGGAAGTCCAGTCCAACCCAGCTTACAGCTTTATGTATAACTTCTGTTGCTGCTATTTCCTGATTCATATATTACTTTTCTTGATAATGCATGACACTATGTCTTCTAGCTACCACATCATTCTGGAAATCCAGAATCAGTTTTCTTCTATATTTTTAGGATCTTGTTTTCTAAAATCCAAGCCCTGAAGCATGACTTACATTCTTAGATTTATGACTCCATGTGAGAGTTCATCAAACATATCAAATGATCAAGGTGACTAACCAGTATTGAACATTTGTCAGTGTGCTCTCTGCATGTTTTACTTCCTACTTCTTCACTATAAGTTACTCTTGAAGAAATCACCAGAAGTTTTTCTATTCTTCACCAACAATTACTTGTCTCTCTACCAGGGAAAGAGTATTTCACGCTTATGCCCTGTGAGACAACTGCACCACTGGGAACACGACCACTTGTGTTATCTGTACACAGGAATTTCAAGATGCTTTCCCGAGCTCCATGTGGGAGTACAAGACTGCCAAAGAACCACTCATCTGCAAGGAAAAGACTTCTGATGATCACAGAAACCAAGACTCCAGTTAAATGGCTCAAAGTGGTATGCTCCGTGTATTGTCACCAAGAAAAGGAACCAGACTTTGTCACTGTATCTATTAACTGGAAACTGTAGGAACTGCAGATTCAGAAGATGCTAACTCTCTTGAGAGAAGGTAACTCATCCTAGTGGGACTTGCAGCTTATTATAGACACAGGTTTTCTACAAATTGCACAATTTTTTGGAAAGTTTCCACTGCATTCTAAGTAGTAATCTGTATTTAGAGTTCCTTGGTACTGCAGTTGCTTCGCTTCTTTTTCAGAATGAAGACATCCAACAATATGTTTCTTCTGTGATGAAGTGCATTTGATAGCCCTGAAGAGTTATTACAAAAGGATCAAATTCAACTGAAAAATGCAGTACTTCCCCACAACCTACATATACAGAATGTTTACATCAAAGCATATTTTATTTTTAGCTAGAGAGTTAGGGTTTTTATTGACTTTTTCTATTTTATAAATTCTAATTATTGTGACAGTTGCTGCTTAAAATATAATTCCATTAGTTTGATGCTGATGACGCAAAGAGGGGTAAAAAGCTTGTCAAAAGACATAAAAAATAATGCATTTCAGCTTCTTTCATCCTTGTACAACTCACAGTTTATGTGCATGACAGCACCTGCAGCTTTATGCAAATGTGCAATGGCTTTGATGGTACTGCAACACACACTTTTTTGCTTTTATACAGAAGGGAAGCTACATAAATAATCAAAGAGCCTGAACTACACTGAATGGTATGAAGGAACCATCCTCTTGCCGAGGGGGAATGATTCTCTGCCATGTCATTATAGACAACCACAAAAACAGAGACTATAAGATGTTTTTAATTTTATGTCTGATTTTAGAAGCCTTTGTAAAGGCTAGTTCCTGTCTTCAGTGCTTTACTAAAAACAAGCCAACATTTCAATAAACATGTAAGAACATCCAAATGAAACCCATCAGGAGGAGGTAGGAGCAGGACCATGCTGCTCCCACATATCTAATCTTCCATGTAGGATGGTGTCATATGAAATCTTGCAAAAAGATCAACTTTGTATTTTCTAGACATCTATAAAGGGAAGAAAGCCAAAGCTCCACCATTTCACAACTTGAATCTAAAGCATAAATTATGGAAGCAACATATGTTAGAGCCACAAAGCTGCTCCTAGCAGAACAGAGTAACAGGGAAGTCTAGCAGCAATAAATTCACTTCTGCCTATCAGCAACTGCATCAACAAAATTTCTGCATTCAGGATACAGTAAGGCAATCAATTTTCTTACAGTGAAATTTAAAGTGCAATAACTGAGGACAGACTCTTGGCATATCATTCTTGTCATCGATGACATTTAAACAGTTCAGAAAAGCCATTAGCAGGGAAGGGAAGTATTCAGAAGAATACTGCAACAGATCATGCATAACATTTTCCAAGTACTATTGTTTCTCCTCAAAGCAGAAGCAAGACAGATCAAAACTGACAGATCAAAACAGCCATGAAACAATGACTTAACTTCACAGGTGAAATTTTGGCTACTGACAAGAGAAATGGTTCCCTACACCCAATCCAACTCTTGCACTAGAATTCATAATGCAGCACTGTGAGACACAAAGTGATCCAGCAATCTAGAGCTCTAGGGGCTTCAGGATGGGAAAATGAGGGAAAGACACCACCAGAGATGAGGAAAGTCAAATACTCTCCCTTCTCTTTGAAAAGCAGTGCAAGTGTAAAAACCTGCATTTAAAGCTAGACCTCTTCTCTGTCACAAAAGAATCACCAATAATTCATAAGTCAAAGAATTTGTGGCACTTATGACAAAAGTCACAATTTCTCTAATTGCATATACAGGCTTTGCTCTTGATAAACAGCATGTCTGCAAAGTAGCCACTTAAAATAGAACATGTTACCTAACTTAACATGAGGCAAATAAAGCAATTTTTCAGCATTTTAGAAATAAAGTTTTCTTCCAGTAAAACCAAGGAACCAAGCCCACTTTGTTTTTAGTTGTTAAACATTGCTACAGATGAAAAAAAAATCCCATGGCATTGGTCCACTCGCATCTAGTACCAAAACCAGCTGAAATGCAACAAGCTGGGCTTCAGTATCCAAGCTTGCATGGAATTACAAGCCCACAATTAGCAGCTGCGGTCCAGGCTTGCCAAAGCTTACCTTGCTTTGTTTTCTACGTTAGGTGAAATAAAACTCCTGTGTCTGATTAAGCTGTAGCCATACTGCAATGCAGTTTCAGAGACATTACAAATAACAAGAAGTTGTCAAAACTGACCTACATGGAAAATCTGAATGCACAAGCTCTCTGTGAAATAACTGGGTTAAAGAATTCAACTGGAAGTGACAGAAGCTACAGGGCTCCAGGACAACAGATCTTCTATGGTTAAACCTTGTAACCAGGATATACCTCGAATTTTTACAGGCTTTGACAAAGCCAGAACAGAGAGCCTTCACAAGAGAAGAAAAAAACCCACATGGCTTCAAAAATCAAAGCAAGAGGAACAAAAAACTGTTGTGAAAAATCCTAAAGAAGGACGTGCTGCTCAAGGCCAAGAAAGCAAACATCTGAGACCAACACTTGGAAGAATTATGCATCTAGGGAAAGCTGCAGAGCTGGACTTACTCTCTGGAGGCAAATACAGGGATAAATATAATTGATTAAATTCCCTGATTATATGAATTCTTAAGAAAAAAATTAAGAGAAAGATAGTAGGAAAACAAAACTTTTTATCTCTACATTACTGTTGACAACCAATTGTACAGCATTTCCAGTACATAATTTCTAACATTTGCTGACTAAAGAATGAAAGGTGTATTAATGAGCAGATCACAGATTAGTCACAGTAGGAGCTTTCACTACTTAGACAGAAACAAAACCCACACAGGGTTCTGAGATGCTAATGAGAAAATAAGAAAGAGTGATTGGGTTTACTTAAAGACTAAAATACTTGGTACAGATACAGAGTCAACATCTCTGAGACTGTATAGCTTGCCTTTTACTTAAGAACAAGAAGTACTACACATCAACTTGAGCAAAAGGAGAGAAAGGTGAAGTACTTTAGGCAGCATGTTACTCAAAACCCCACTCAACTGATACATCTGAGGCATGAATATCACAAAAAATTCCAAAAGCACAAAAAATAAAATTTTTATTTACATGGAACCTAATGACTCTCCACAGAAGAATACAAAGAGCACTTAGATATGATTTAATCAACACTGCATCAGCTCTTCTCTTGAAAATTAACACAGAAACAGAATAAAAACTACTGGAAATAACTGTTGAGTGTTCTCACAATATCCCAGGTGAGACATCCTGCTATTAAGCAAATCCACAAAAATTTGTCAGAGGACTGAACTTAAAGGATTTCTAGTGCTAGTCAAAATTTCTTTCAATACCTTATACCTTGCCTCTTGATGCCTTCTCTCCTTAATGTCCTTGGAAACACTTTTTCTTGCAGGGAGCACAAAGGAAACTATGTTATGACAGAACTCTTAACTGGTACAAGTGGCAAGAGAAAGATACAGATAAACTAGACAGAATTCTGCAACCCTACCTCAGTGATATGATTTTTGGGGTAATAAGGAATGAAAAGTTAGGGCAATGTTATTTGCAAGTTAGGATAATTCCGCTTCTTAATATTTGGTCTAGTGTTAGCCAAACAAGGAGGAAGAGCATTGCAGGGATGTGCTCTCCTGGATACACCGCTGCCAATTCTAAGCAACCTTGGCAAGATACACAAATCTGATTCCTCAATTACTTGGGGGTGGTTACATGGTTTTGTTTCCATAAGACAGCTTCCACTGGAGTCGTAAAAATGGGTATTTTCTCTCTAAAAAAGGTCGAGGTAGGTTGGAATAAGCTCATGTTGTCAAGTCTACACCCTTTTTAATATGGTAAGAACTGTTTTATTTAAATGCCAAGCCACTGCTTCCAAAACGCAGCCACCACTATTCAGTTTTCTAGTAATTGCTTAGAAGAAAACTGAGCTGCTTTTGTAGCCAACAACAGAAGCAGACATTCAGAAAGCTGAAAGGAAGTGGACAGGTCTGAAGATAAGGTGATATCCTAAGACCTGTTTAGCGTGCTTGCTATGTTGTGCAGCAGATGAGCCTGAAGGACAGACACAGGAGGTGGACCAGGACTCCTGGAATTCCTGCCAGCTACAGAGGACAGAGCACAGAGCCAAGAATTCAGAATCTGGTAAGTCATAGGCTTGTCCTTTACCAAAGGTGAGGATGATATGCATTGTGAGTTTAGTTAAAAGAAATGTAAAACAATTCTTAGAATATTTTTGCACATAAAATCTTAAATCATTCAGTCAAATGCAATTAAAAAAAACCAACAAACCAAACAACAAACAAACAACAAAAAAACCCCACACCACCAAAAACCCTGACTTGGTAAGCAAGTGAAAATCTGACATGCTCTTTTTTGTCTCAATGCCTGCTGAGTTGCAGCTTTTGGTTTCTGCTCTTCCTGGCACTGAGGTAGCAGAAAAGTGGTGAATAAATACTTGTCAACAGTCAGCTTCCTCTAAATAAGCAACTTTAAATAAATTCCACGCTTTTTCAGCAGTTATGTCTCCAAGACATAAAACAGAGAAATCTTGCAATTCTCCTCCACTGTAGTGTAATGGTGTCTCTTTAAATTAGCCTTTCTCACACAAAATATCACAAAATCTCACCTCATCTTCTATTTCAATATTTATGCTACTCTAAGGCTGAGTTTCACTGTGGACTTCAAAGTTTCTTGCTTTTATAGTTCTAGAAGCACATGAAACAGTCTAATTTCTACATTCCCCAAGTTCGAATACAAGGATACTACTTTTGCAGTACCATGGTTTTTCATTTTATCTGAACTTCAAAATCTGAATTGAAGAACTCTAATGTTGTTCTCCCACAGCAGAAATCTTCCCACTCCTTATGTGTCATCTTTAAAAATTCATCTTTAAAAATTACCATATTCCTATTCAAGTTTGTTGTTCAAAGTGATATATTATATACATGTTCCTCCTGAAATAGTAATTCTACTAATTAGACTATAAAGAAAAATTAAGGTTGGGTAATGCATGGAAGGCCAAGTAAGACACATCTGATTAACGTGTACTTAGTTATTCACAGTTCAGCATATGTGAAAACTCCCCATTTGATAAAAACTTTGGGAGTCGCTTGAAAACGCATACAAATAAGATTTCCATACCTCACGAATGTTTCATTTGGAAACACACATCCTGCTTTGGAAACACACAACTAATTTAAAGCCAAGACTGTGCTAAAGGATGTATCACTTACAAACATTTAAGTTGCACTTTTAAAACAAGGAACAAATACTTGCCTTCATCCTACACCACACTGGGTAGCAGCTGCAACAACCAGTGCTTTAAAAAGAGTGTCAACTCAAAAGCACATTGCCAAAGAGCTATGTATATGCACTAACATCACCTGATCTCATGCATGACTTCAGTTGATTAGTGCTGTGTGTTTTGTTCTTCCCCTGAGCTCTCAGAAATTTCAGATACATACAGAATTCACAAAATACAATATTTAAACATATATTTAGGAATATGTTTTAATTGTTTCCTATAAGACTGACTTGTGCATAGCCTCATTTAGTATTTTTAGTAGGAAGGTATCCAACTACAGTAGTCAAAATTCTTCAAGGAGAAGTATCTCAGACATAAACAGAGATCCTTTATTACAACCACAACATTATATAGTTAGTCAAGACCAAACATTAGGCCAACGCAACCAAGGCTCATTTTGACAACTTTCTGAAACAAATGCCTCACAACTGCTATATCCACCAGTACTGCTACTGAAAACAAAATTAAATCCCAGCCTACAAACCACCCCTTCCTTTGCAATGACACGAGATTTTCCTTTTGCTATGCTGCAAATGGACATAAGACTAACCTTCCTTGCAGCTCCCAGAAAATACTCCAGCTGGATTTGCACACTAATCCAATTTGGACCAAGAGCTATTATTCTTTCAGCAGCAGCAGCACAGACTTATACCAGGTTAAAATCTGAACTTCAGCCTGGAGGAACAGCTGCTACTGTTGGATCACAGTTTTTCCTAATTAAATCAGAAGGACACTTTATGAATGCCACTGAGGACATTTTGCTTTTTCAAGTACTTAAAAACCATGAAGAGTCATTTCCGTCCTCTTATGTCATGTACACCCCCTACATCAACCAAATTTTCCCATCCAAGCATCTTTAAAAATGGTTGTCCACTATATTAATAAACAGCGTGAAAAGAGAATTCTAGCATCTGTAAAAAACACAAAAGATTCAGGGGAAAAAAAAAGAAAAAGCTCTACAGAAAAACTAGTCAAAAAGGCTGACCACACATGGAATGCAGAGTTTAATTTTTTCCACTTTCACTTTGTTCTGCTTTTCATTAAACAAGAAAACCTTTAAAGTTTTTGGTTGGTTTTTTCGGGTTTTTGTTGTTGTTGTTTCAGGGTTTTTTGTTTGTTTAGGGGTCTTTTGGGGGTTTTTTTGTTTGCTTGGGGTTTGGTTTTGGGGTTTTTTGCAACAAAAAGTACTCATTTTCCTAAAAGTCACCATAACCTGCTCTGAGAAAAGCAGCCGAGAGGCACATGACACTGAAAAGAAAATACACAGTCAAGTTTTATTGTTTTTGAAGATGTGCAGTTATTGAAAATCTAGAAGAAAATGAGAGAAACTCCAACCTTGAAATAAACAAGTCTAACAGCTAACCCAATGCCACAATAAAAAAATTATTTTCTGCACAGTGTTTTATCCATTAACATCTGTGATGCTAATCATCCTTGCCATGTTCTGATGAGAAGCCTCTCAAAGGAACCAGTCCTCTTGGAGACAGCAGCTCTGGCTGTTTTCCAGTGGTAACTTTATGCTAGTCACATTACAGATCTACCAACACTAAAATGATCTAAGGATACCTAGAAAAAGACAGTTTGCCACATCAGATCGGTTGGTGGAAAAAAGAGCCACGTCAAAGAAATCCACCGGTATTGATATGGAAAAAAAAAAAGGCAGCCAGATGACGTAAAGAGCTCCAAAACAGAGTCATATCTAAGGCTGTGACTGGAATTCCCATTGATTCTAATACTTTTGAAAAGGAAGATGCAAGTCTGGATTTTTCCTAGCCATTTCCAAACTGTACAGGTAGTAGTACAATAGCCTTGTAAAAAGAGAGGCAGTAGGGGATTTTTCCCATTTCAGCAACAGCAGCTATTGTTCAAACCTACTATGATTAAAACAACAGGCTGGTTTTTGTAGCTGAATACCTACAGTGTTATCAGGAACTCTGTTCTCAAATGTACAGACAGGACAACAGTCAAGATCACAAAAATGAAGACATAATTAAGCAGCCTAAACGGTAGGGAATTAAAAGAATGAAGACAACAGATTCAGTAGTTGTGTGGCATTGTAAGGCATCTCCAAAATCAATGCCCATCAGAAGGTAAACCAGCATGCAAGTACACACCAGGATCAACAGAAAACCTGGAGTTGGGTGGAGGGGAACTGGGAGAAGAGAAAGTCGGAAAGTCTTCAAAAAGTACAAGTAAGTTCGAATAAAACTGAAAAATATACTCCTAACTAGATCTGAAAATAGCACCTGTACATAGGTAGCCCAAATCTACGCTGCTTCTGAACAAGGCTTCTTAACAGTGAGGCACTTAAGTTACGTAGACTAATCAGAGAGAAAGCAAGGACAGAGTCCTAAATTGAGTATGATACTGAGAGAGCTGCACTAGTCACCCCAGCATCCAATTATGCTGCAGTGAATAGTCCTGCAGAAAAATCAATTGGAAAGCTGTGGAAAATGGTTTTAGGCAAGATTCAAACTTCAGCAAAAATCTGCTGCACTGAGCTGTGTTACACTGTAACATCAATAAGCCCTCTGCTCTCCCAAGAACATTCCTTCCAAAAATAAACTCACCATAAACAACTACAACAAATTTCCTCTTTACATCATGTGTTTCAGGTTAACTACTTTTTACAGTTTGATCTAAATTCTTCTATACTGTAAAATAAAGATCAAGGCACTGTCACCCTTGAAAAATACAATCTTTTCTTCCAAATTTCCATTAAGATGCATTTTTCCCTCCCCACTCATCTCTAATAATGCTTCATTTCAATTATATGCCTAAATTGCTTCATGACCAACAGACTTACTTGTAATTGGTCCTAACTTGCTACTTGTGCACCAGAGTTACTACATTTCATAAACCCTCAATCGGAGAATGCAGGGCTGCAATCCCTATCAGCCATATGTTTCTTTCATCCATATGAGTAAATTCAAAAAGAAAAAAAAAATCCTTCTCTTTAGCTAACTGCTCAATTATTGAAAAAGGAGCATCCAGGGGGCCTTTAGCCCCTGTAAAAACAATGAGATGTGTACTCCTGTTTCTTCCTAGATTTAAGGACTTCCCCATCATAAGCATAAGCTGTGCCTTTTCTGCTGCTTAAAACAATCCTGAAGGACTGGACATAAAGTTTGCATATTTTCTGGGTCAAAATTTTTCCTAAGACATCCCTAGCTATGATTCTGAAAGGAGCCATCTAAAAACATATGCAATAAAGATTTAAACCGAAACATTTCTTGAAAAATAAAGTACTACAACTAGCCACTCCTGAAAGTCCTTGTACCAGGCATCCTGAGGGTACTCCAACAAAAAGCAAATACCCTGGTTGGTGTTTTTGGTTTTGTTTGTTTTTTGGGGGGAGAGGCCCCCAGCATGTTTTAATTTGAAACTCCTTATTGCAATGATTAAAAGGGAAAATTTCCATGACTGGGGGAGGCCACAAAGTGACCTGGATGGCTTCTCTCAGTCCCAAAGAATATATTTTTTAAAATTCTTATTTAAGTATAAATAGCCTACAAAGAGATACTTTAAAGTGATCGGACAACAGTAACGTCAGCAGTACAGGAAGAAACAGAAAAGCCATTTTCAGTTATAGTGCCTCTGATAACAGATACAAGATACTCTTAAGAATTAAATTTGTCATTTCAAATCAGGTCAGATTTGCTCCAAGCTACACTGATTTCACAGCATCTGTAAAGTAGCACAAAAAAACTGCTCACATCTTTAATACCAACTAGAATTTCAAAATTATTTTACACTGGTTTCTTTTTGCTGTTAGAATCAATTTCCTAAACTTAAAGATCATGATGACTATAGGCCTTTACTCAGCAAATATTTGAAAGTTCCTCAAGTCTACTACAGATGTTCCTGCAAGCTTCCTCATGCTTATTTGATCATCTTGAAATGTCAGAAACGGGAACAGACTGTAGTGGGGGAATCATTACAATCCCACCATCCATCAAAGAGGAAAAAGAACTATCTGCTAATTTCCTCATTAGGAAAAGCAAATGCAGCAAACCCACTGCAAATCCTCAAGAGCTACCTGTTTATGCTAAGTGCCTTGACATTTATGGAGTTAAGATGAACAAGCCTGAAGCTTTTACCACCAAGAAGTTTCAACACTTGACAAGTTAATCTATCAGTAAAGAGCAATCGGAACTGTTCTAGTTCAATTTAACTTGAAATGTTTAAGTTACAGTGTACAGCCTGCATGTTGAATATGTCATGTGCTCTTATGGATTCTCAGAGTTTCTACACACAAAAAACCCCCAGACTTCTAAAGTTTGCTACTAGACACCTTGGTTCTTTATATCCTTTAAAAAAAGAATCACAGTCGCTTCACAGAAAACAGAAACTACTTCCTACATCCAATGCAAAATTTGCATTAAAAAGTTGTACTACAAGAACTAAGACCTGACTACACGTAAGGCCACACTTACACTTCTACTGGAAACAGCTATGCTCAGAAAAATTGCCTTCATTTGTAAACAGCTAATGTGGGCTTTATTGCAAGTACAGACTTACAAAAAAGTTTATAAATTCTATTATTGTACACGCTGTTCCTCAACTAGAAGAATCAAGTTTGGTTTTCTGGACACCAGTGGCACTTCCTACCAAACTGTTAGCACAGGTTCCTCTTTCAGCCCTCTTGACTCTCTCTCTTCCTGAGAAATGTCCTCAACAAAAGCCTCAATGCAGATGGACTGAATGCTAATCAGCAAATGAACCCTATTAGCTGTATTCCTTGACAGAATCTTCTGATTTAGTATTTTTCCTGAAAGAAAACGAGTTCACATGCTGCTGGATTGCCCCATGATGTGAAGGAAAACCCAGTAAGCAGGAACAACTGGGAGATCCACTTCAGAAATGAAATTTCGATCAGAGCTAAAACTGAACAGCTCACTGTTTTGCCAGACCAGAAACACAAGTGAGACTTGCTAGCCAGTAACAGTTGTGCTAACTGATCAGCCAACTAACCTACTGTAGAACAGAAAAAGCTTATTTATTTTGTCCTTCAGGGAGGAAAAAGTCCAACAATCCTATGAGAATTTTGCAAAGTGTCTATACAATTACATGACATTTCTAGTCTTCAGCACCTTTTGAAATTCTTCAAGAAGTCCCAGTGTCATCTAGCAAGGCAGTGGACTAAGAGGGATCTGACAACAGGCAGCTTGATTACTGTCTTTTATCCACAAGGAAGGACAAGTGTTCCAGTGCCCAACAAAAGGTATGGGGGAAAAAGCAGCACTGATAGTTAACACAGACATCTACAATCCTGAGTTAGGCTATAAAAGCACTAATTTTAAAACCTGAATGCAGAATACTTCCCTAGTCTCAAGGGGCTCTTTTCCATGATCACTGCTGTTTGCCTCAGTTATCTAAAAGTTTTTTCCTAGATAAACTATCTAATTATAGGGGTATAATTTATATTCAATCCCAAAAGGAAACAAACCTCCCTTCTCCCCTTTTCCTCAAAACTTTAGGGTTTGTCTTCCCACACCCAATGATGGGAGTGAGGAAGTAAGCTTTATTCAACCAAATAGGAACACACCCAAAACAGTTTTTTCCTTATATTATATTTAATATACATCTGTACTAATGCTTCTGGACTCCAGCTTCCTTACACAGAGCCTTGCTGTTGCTGTTTACTCCTTTTCCCCTCAGGAGCAGAAAGAAGCATTGTTTCATCTACAGCAGAACAGTACTTTCTAGTCCTCATCTCCTCATACTAAAGGACCACCAGCAAGTCAAGAGACACTTCACTGACCCCACCAAAAAGATGGTGGTGGTTTGCCAACCAAGACAGCAGGATTCCTGTAAAATAGTAGAGATTCTCCCCCTCCCAGAGCCAAAGATGAGAACTGTAATAATTTTGGTGCCTTGGAATATAATTACTGGGAACAACCCCTTAACTCCACTATTAGAGAGGGACTAGAAATTAGTTCTATTCGTTTCTATTCATGAATCCCGCTCAAAAAAAAAAAAAATCAAACCTAAAAGAGCCTACATAAAACCACGTGATTTTTGCAACCACACTTCTACTCTCAAGAGATTTCACAGCCCACTGAATATATTTTATTTACAATTCTAACATTAGTCCATTGACCCAGGCAGCAATAAGCTGCAGAACATGGTTAGGCTATTTTGAATAGTATTTTGGCAAGTATATATGAATGAATGTCTTAAAAGAAATTGAATTAAGTGCCTTTGGTTCCTAAAAGAGGAAACTTAAAGCAATCTCTATTCCCACAGTTCTGAAAATGAAAGATAGCATAGTATACAGTAAAGATACTCCTACCAGGAATGTGTAGATCAGATGTATCAGATCTCATGAGACTTCACAAAAAACAATATATTTGAGCACCTCTTCACATACAAGCTTTATATAAAAGTAAACAGATTAGTACTACTGAAAAGACAAAACAGAAAAATCCCACAACAATGCAGCTTTAAAGTCATCCTTATCTTTTTTTACTGGCTTCTTTCCAAAACCACTACTGGACCCAAAGCATAGATAAACCACTATTTTAGAACTTGGGTGCATTTAAGTGAGAAGGATCAACACTAGACAACTACTACATTTCATATATCCTCAACAAAAAGCACCAGAAAAACACGCCTGAAACAAGGCAGAAAGCTTTTTCAATTAATCCTGTTCAGAGCATACACAATGATTTATGACCAATGCTGACTACTAATTAGCAGGCTTAGAACTAAGACATTAAGAAGCCTGTTCTGAAAGGCAAGCTAGGGTAGTTTCGACAAGCTTGAGTAGATAAATTATCAACATAGTACAAGTCAAAGTCATCATGCATAAACTCAAACATGGCCAAGAGCAAATACAGACATGATCAAAAAAACCAACCAACAAAAAAAACCAAAAACCAACAAAATCCCCATGACACCATTCAAAAACAGTATTACACAACAACTTATATAAGAAAATTAAAAAGGTAATATTTTAATAAATTTAATATTTTACTGCATTTTAGCAAAACTTATACTTTATATTAAAAAAATGTTCCCAACAAAGTATTCAATGTTTTCTTTGCTACTTTGTAAGACTCTTAAAAAAAAACAGCCAAAACACAGAACCATAATTTTCATATCCATGCTTTGTTTATTAGAAAGAACACGAAATTCATATCCTATATTCAAGGCCTCTATAACCAGATTAGAGAGAGAGATTACATGTCTCAAAAGAGCTGAAGAAGGCAAAGAGCTTTGGAATAACTTCCATATATTCCTTTGCATTTTTTAAGCCATACTGCACTCTGGACCAACAGTATCCTCTGCTGTTCTGGATGCAGCTGATTTATCATGACCTACATTTTTAGATGGAGACCTCAGATTAAAGTGTTATGGCTAGCACCTTTTGAAACCAGTAAACTTCCCAACAAGCTACAAGGCAAAAAGCAAGAAAACCTTGGCAGTCAATAGATTCACAGCATGATTCAGACAAAGGGCAAATGGATCGCCACATCTGTGCAGGAACCAATTCTGCACTTAACCTTTACAGTGCCAGTCTTTGTTAGACATGAATCATATAAACCAGAGTAAGTGATACCAAGAGGACTACTGGATTTGTTTAGTGATATTTTGACAACAGAAAGGGCAAGACTAAAATACATTTAAGAGGAAACACCCAATGAGCTCACTCCCATTAACAAAAAAAAAGGAAAAAAAGCTTCTGATGAAAGAGGTAGAGAATTTATGCTTTCAAAAATTCCCCACGATACAATTTTTAGACCAATTACAAAAGCTATCTTCTAAAGAAGATAGGCAATTGCATTCATTCTAAGCAGTGTCTATGCATAGTGTCCAGGGCACACATGACTCAAGCAGACAGGCAATGAGCCTCCCTTGACAAAAAGAAATCCCCTTAGTAACAAACTGTTGGCAACTCATTTATCCTAATCTTTTAGGGAAACACGGTATATCACCTCTATTTCACTCAACTGCACTATTCCAGTGTAACCTCACCTCAAGGAAAGATCAGAAAAAGCTGTATTCAGCAGATTTGAGATAACAGAAATCCTTGTGGGTCATGGGTCTGACAACCTCTTGTGGCATACTGCAAGAGGCTCAACAGAAATTCACCTTAGTTAGCAGATCCAAGCAAGGAAGGTTCTCCATGAGCCACAGCTCTCTGCTGTCCCTGCCTACCTTATCACCAGCCAGCCACATGGTTTCCACTTGTGTAGCAGCATCCAGCACTAAATCTGAATTGTGGAATTCAAACCAAGATGGCAGCACACAGCAGGAATATCTGTCCCAGTCACATTTTTCCACCTTTTTATCCATGGAAATTCAATTACTAATTATTTTTGCAAATCAAAATTTACATCTCGAGACTGAGAAGCAATACAAGATGTTTCCTTTGTCTCTTGTTTTCACCTTCCCCTTCGGTACTTTCCCACCTTCACACCCAGTATGTCAAGTCCTCACTTTTTCCCAGAATAGCTCCAAGAACCACAGCTTTTGCTTGCTGCTAGAAGCAGATAACTCTGAAGCTATCCATATGTTTTGACATATGCAGTCACTTTGTCAGAATACGTGGAAAGAGCTAAAACTGTTTTTTGAACAGTAAGTAATAAAAAGCCTTCCGGAAAGAGTCCAAAGTACATCAACAAAAAAGCCGCAGCCGGAAACATCAGAAACAAGATCTGTACAATTTAGTGGACATGAAAGGATGCCAAATATACTCAATGATACTGCTATGACACAGCAGCTTGAAAAAAACAGGTAGAAAGGCATGCAATATATGGCCCTTGATCTTCCATTCTCAGAAGCATAAATGTAATCAAGGTACAATAAAAAAAATGACATGTGAACATCCACAGAAACAAAGATAGTCACTCCTTTTAGTTATCTTAGCTTTCTTAGCTGGGAAACAAAAAATTCTCAGTTGCTCACTTTTTCTTTTAAATTTTATTTTTATTTATTTTACGGACACCTCATTTAATAGCCTCTCACTGTATCAAGAAACCCAAGATGAGTTTGTTACAAAATCTACCATAAAACTTCATCTATGAAGAGGCTTTATATAAAACCCAAAAAGGGGGGGAAACAGCAAATTGACACTGCAGTTCATTACAAATAAGAGAAGCTGCACATTTTTGCCTCTTCATAATATATAGGTAATATTTATTGAGTTGTCCTATATTTATTGAGTTGTCAGATAATACTATCAGTACTAGTATATGTGCCAGCAATATCTTACATGAAAAATCAGGTATTTTAACATGATAGATTACGGGGAGAATTCTCAGGAGAGGAAATATATAGCAATTACTGCCAAACTAAATTGGGCACATACACTTACCTCTCTAAGACACAAAAATCCGCAATATTTCTAACTGTGTCAAAGTTGATCTTTTATCTTTTCTGTAGAGATAAAAGTGCTGAGACACACTCATATTATTAACTAAGAAGAGCCAGCTCCAAGCTTCATCTGAAGTACTAACAGTGTGTCTACACAGACAAAAACAGCTTAAGATGTGATGCTTTTCTAGAAAGTACTGACTCTTTTAGTATACCTGCAAAGGTGTAGTTCTCAGTAGCAGGACAATTAGCAAGCAGCTTTCTTCTCCTTATTAAAAAATTACAAATAATAACAAGACAAAAAGCAAAGCAAAAATAATCCCACCACTCTTAGTGATTGGATAGGGAAGATGGTTCTGGAGAATTAAAAGTTATGCAGCCAAGGACAGGGATGAAAATGCAAATTAAACCTTTAACCACTTTACTGGGGAGAGAGGGCATCTTGTCAAAAGGGAGCATTCCATAAAGCACAAATATGAACAGCACATAGAGAAAGTTATGAAAAGACTCCCCAAACCCACTAAATGCAGTCAGAAAAGTATCCTAACCTTAGTGTTTATTTTTGCATTCGCAAGTCAAAGATAACCTAAGTTATACATATAACACCTGAGTGTTATATACCTACATTAAGCCACTTAGAAACATGAAAACAAGTAGAAAACACATCAGCTATAGAGAAGCATGTTTGCTTTTTTTATATTATTATTATTTCATTGTAATAAACTACTTATTTAAATATTAATTATATTCCACATGCATTAAATTGATTTTACTTTTATTTTTTAAGATGATAGCAGCAGTCATTTAAGGAAACTGGTAAATACATAATATTGACAACCAATCTTATTTGAATAAGCAGTAAAAGTTCATAATCTGCCAGCAGTTCATATTACCAGTAACAGGGAAGCCTTTCTTGCCCTGCTTTTTAGTAGCACAGAAAAAAAAGATGCAATAACATATCAATTTTAAAAATGCTAGAGGAATACAATAATTGACTAGGGGGGTTACTCATTAATTGCATTGTCTTTTCTGTACCAGTTTATTAAAAAGACAAACATCGACAAAGGTCCTCACACTCTGCATATTCAAATTAAAACTGTCGTTACATGCAGTTTAATCAAATTCTAGTCTCTGTCCATTTCTATCTATTTCGAGGTAACCCTATTTAATCTTTGGCTAAAAAAAAAAAAAAAATCCACTTTTCAGAAAAATATTTTCGTTTTCTCACTAATATTGTGAGTGCCCTAACTTCACCTAATTAGCAACAGCAAAGCGCATCAGGACACAAATTTAAGGACAGACAAATTCTAAAGGGTATTAGCTTCACAAGGATTCCAGAGTCCTATCAAACTATCTACAACCATCTTCCCGAGCTCTACTTCTGGTAGAAATGGTATAAAAGTATTTTTGTAATTCAGCCTTTTTTGAGGCAAAATGAAACCCCCTCAATGGAAAAATGAGAAAGCTGAATGGCAACGACTACTGTGCAGCATCTCATCATACGATGATGAATCTCTAGATGATAATACTATCTCCGTGAAGGCTTGGACTATCAAGTTATCTGGTTTGACAAAACTCATTTGACAGAAACATTTGCCAAGTAATTTTAATAACCAGACTGGAGAGCCTGTGTTTCATCAGAAGTTCAAGAATGCAACCAATACCAGACCATTGTCATCAACTGTGACTCCAAAATAGGATCTTGCTTATTTTATGTAATCCAATATCCTCCTCCTGAGAGGAGACAAAAGCAGATGCTTAAGAAAAAGTACATGAAAGTGTTTTGAATAAGGGCTGGACCAGATGACTTTTGAGATTCCATGCAACCAGAACTACTCTACAATTCTGTAGAAAGGCATCCAAGCAAGCAGTGATACTTCCTTGAAATATCACTTATCTCCCAAAGCTCATGGTGTCAATTGACAGATTTTTACTTTGATCTCTTGACAACATGTGTCTTTGAAAAGTTACAAATAGTAAATAATAAAACAGTCACCATCAACAGTTAGGACCAGATGCTATTAAACTCAAAATTTACTTCTCAAAAACCAAAGTCACAGACTTCAGCTAGTCACAAACTTCAAGCAAGAATGCTGCTTAACATTTATTAGCAGGAGAGCTGTTCAGAAGCGTTTAAAAGAGCTCTATACAAGCAGAGTCAAGAAACTGCAGGAGGCACGCAACTGGAGACCTCTTCATCCATCTTTACAGATACCTGTTTTCTCCAAATTAGTACCATGTCATGATTTCAGCTACTGCCATAATGATGATCCTCCTCCTGATTTTCTGTATTTTCTACTTATCCTGCTGTCTGTATCCTTGCCTGGTCTCAATCAGCCACTCAACACCATTTAATAGGCATTAGAAAATACAATTAGAGCACTCTTCACTGTGCCCCAAAAGCAAATAACTTTAAGAAATTAAGTTTATTTTTAGGAGAAAAAAAAAAAAGGGACCAGACAGTATACTTTAGAAGAGTGCCAAAACTGGGGGATAAGAAGATATACATATACTGCCTAGAAGTTTGTCTGTGGATTACACAGTACAGTTGTCTTGAACTTGCAGGTCTTAGCTTCTGTCTAATTAGACAGGTATATGAAAATGTTTTTCAATTAGTTATAGAATAAATGTGTTTATTGTAAAAGCAGAAACTGTTGAGTAGAACCTCAAACAGTCCAAGTATCCGCAAAGTTCATAAAATACTTCCTCTGAGTCAGCTTTATTTAATTCAGCTATCTGAATGCTTGCCATTTGACATAAATCAACCAAAGCAGATAAATTTACAGTCAAATAAAAACTTGGACACTGTCCTCAGTTCAAACGACAGACTAACAGTGTATAAAAATCATATCCTTTTACTTATTACATAGACTGAAATAGCTGTGATTATTCCAGCCAAATTGTTTCAACTCAAGGAATACTTAAAGATAAAATCTGGCCTGATCATCCAGGTCTCAACTCATTTCTCTGCATTCAGTCACTAAAAAATGTTTGATCATAGAGTGACTGCATTACTGAACAGTTCAGCAACTGCAGGTAAAAGGATCAAAATGTACAGAGTAAGGACTATATTTCAGAAACACAGTGTTTTTCTTCTTCAGAAAGTACATGGATTTAGTTTTTCAACCACCAAGCTGTGTTAGTCTATTAAGTGAATTAATAAATAGATGTGCATTGTTGGATTAAGCTCTACCTGTATGGTAGTAGAAGTAGGTATTGATTTTGCAAAACCACTGTTAGAAGATATTGCCTTGCAGTGTTAATTGGTTTAGTTTTTTAGCTTCAGTTACTCAGGAAGTAGGAGACAATATATAACCCTGAAACAATAATTCAAATAAAAATTGCATGTACTGTAAGTATCCCAGACCATAACCAAATAAAAATGGAAAAATTCCAGCATTTTATGTGGAATATTTTATTTTACTGTATCAATATTTTATTGATACAGTAACCTAGATAGGGGAGGGGATTTGGCGTAGCAAGCAAGCTCATCCTCTTCAAGGTCTGACTTTGCTAGAGTTTCAGGTAATCAACAGGCCACACATGGTGGTCCCGTGGAAAACAGCTGGGGTGTGGGACAAGAAGCTTCACTTTTCCTGCTCAGAATAACTTCTGTGTTAGTTCCCTCCCAGAGGCTTCAGAATACACGGAAACAAGGTGGCTGTGATTTTGTTTAAGGCTACTTCTTCCTGGATTGGAAGACTCATAGTAACAAGGTTACCTTTGGCTTCTTCAGAGCAGGGAGTGTTATACACTTAACACATATAAACAGATTATATGATTTCTCATCATAACTTAAGTTCCATTGCTGAGAGCACAGACAAATAGGCAGCTGCAAACACGGGCAACCATCTCAAAGGTTTCTACCTTCCCCAGGTCTTTTGCCAGAAGTCTGGAGATACAAGTTTAAAATCTGGTGACCAAAATGTACTAAGTTCAGAAGGGAAATACCCTTAAACATAAACTTGAACACTACTTTATGTCGCTGACCTCTCAACACATCACGCTTCATCCAAGACCCAAGAAAACTCTTGTACAGAGTCAAGTTTGTCTTCAGGTCCTTTAAAAAGCCCCTTCTGTTACTTATTCTTGCAGTCCTACGTAAAGACAGGATATTTTTAATGCAGGGTATTACATGAGTTGCTCAAAGGCCTCTTTGACAGGCAGTGCCACTTGTCATGTAAAGCATTTTCTGGGGTGACAAAAAGAAAACAAACCAAACCATCTTCATCAATGGCAGATAAAAATAGCTATTAAGGAAGACAGTGGAACAAAAAATAACCGGAAACTGACATTAAAACTGTCTCATACATTAAACCAAGGAAGAACAGATGGTAAAAGAGAATTGCTGACTTTCAAGACAAAGAAGTTAACTCACAGAAAACCCCCTGTAGCATGAGACAGAAACTTTAACAATATCTCCTCATCAGAAGAATCGTGCAGATGTGAAGGCAAATTAATGAATCACAGCTTACAGATTCAAAGTAAATGTTTTACAGATTTACATCACAGGGTTACAGGAGATATTTATAAATGAAAGCTAAACTAGCTCCTCACCAGAATGTTATATCATGGGTAAATCATTCAGATATTTCATGAGACAAACTCAGAATACTCCTGAGATTCCCTCACTAGTAACAAAAAACAGATTATTCCAAAAGAATACAAATCCAACTACATTTGGCGCAACAGTTCAAAACCCTTTAGTTCAGTGAACCATTGGTCTGACTGGTGACAACTAGAGCCTTGAAAATGAGCATTTCCATCCCAGTAGAACAACATAACATTTTGTTATATCTCTGGCAAGTAACATTTAAGGTCAAAAAATACAGGTCTTAAATGACAATAGATCAAGGACAGCAAGTTCTAAAACACCGGAACAAACTGAAAATTTATGTCACTCACTTCTAAAACATGTGGTTCCCTACCATGCTTTTGAACACAACACACAGTATTTCTGTCTCGGAAGACAGATGACATAGACAATGTGGATCCAGGCAATAACAACTGATGCATGTGTGCAATGAATCCCCTTTGTTGCTCTTTGCCGTTCGAGTTTATCTAGTGTCACCTTCTGCTTATCTGATTATTATAGACTTCAGCAGTGGTTTGTTTCATATTTCTTCAGTTTAACACAATGCTCATTATCCTGTACTGTAAGTGCTCCACAGACATCGAACAGCTGCTTTCACTGCCTTAGAAACAGAAAGTGAACCCAAGATTCTGCATTAGCCCATAAATTCAAAACTTAACATATAATGACTTCAGACTGCAAAACTGCTATTTCAAATGGCAGTGCTGTTTGCAGTTTCAGATGTCACCTGGGAATGCTTCAGATTCTTCTCCAAAAGGCAAGCTGTCACCTTACATAGAAAGCAGCACCACTCCCAAGCAGTAAAACACCATGGCCAGATGCTGTTAGAACTAACACTTGATGCCTTTAGCTGGCCCACATTTATCCGTGTCCTTCCACTGCATTGCTTTTCACTCTTAAGGGAATTAAGCCCTTGGCCTTCTGCAATCACAGACCATTTCTGCGATTCTGAGGAAGCATCTGCCTCATGAAACAGTCGTTTAGCCTTCAAAGCAGAAGTTTCATGAACAGAAGGACCAGAATGATGCACTTTGCATTAACTTCGACACACGTGTGGCTCCAGTTATAAGACGTCAGCATAATTTCTGGCTTAAGGTTCCATCAATGACTGAAGTCAAAATCTCAGTGATATAAAGCTAGAACTTCTTGTGAAATTAGGAAGCTAGGACCCTCAAAAAAAGCTTTCACTTCAAGCTTAACAGAGGGAAGGAACTGCATTGAATGCCATCATTACACACTCAACACAGTTTAAATCAGCACTGATGGAAACTTAGCACCATTCCAAGATAGCGTGCAAGAGTTCTTACATTTGTGCTTCTGGAAAACTACCTACAGTGAAAAACCAGGATGAAAGTAAAGGCTGACAAGAACTCAAACAGAAAAAGATATTTTGATGAAACCTCCAACCACTGGTGAAGTCTAGATATTCTGCCTTAAGTACTGTATTATGGTAAATGACTAGAAAAACCATCAGACTACAATACCCAAATAGAAGTGAGAATTAAAATTATTATTATATGTTCATTCTCTTCAATAAAAGTAATTCTAGACAAGAGTATGGCATAAACTCTAACTTATCAGTAAATGTGCTCAGAAGCTCAAAAGAAAAACACCCAAAACCCAAAATAAAAGTTGCATGCACTAATCGTACTACATACAGAAAAACAACAGAAAAAGAAAATTTAACAGTTTCAAATGGATTCTGACTAGCAAAATCAGAGGGAAAACAATCATAGTGAATCACACTTAATGGGTCACAGTGGCTTTACAACAATTGGATATTTAAATCAGAAATACTCTATCCACAAATATCACTTTGGTTAGAGTATGAACCTATTCCTTCATGAAATTGTCAACTGTTCTTGATACAGCAGGCAAGCCTAACATACTCAGTCAACAAGAAAGAGTCAGTTTTAAACTAATACAGCATATTTATCTGTACAAAAAACTGGCTTCTACTTTGAATCATGCTCTAGGCTTGTATGGCAAAGATGGACCCAAAACCAGTCCTGGAGTAAAGTGGCACCTTATTATCCAGGGCTAAGGAACTGAAAACAGCAGTAGTGTAACTTCTAACAGGTCATTGCTTACTAGATGTGCAACATTTAGCTCACACACTACCAGTGCACCATGACAGCTCAGGACAATCTGCTGAGTAGCATCAAAACAAGTGTTGGACACCTGATAACCAATTTAAGAAATAAAATATATCCATTAGTTTGGTATCTTCTCTAAGACATGTTCGAGTTCACACATTAAATGCCACTACAGTTGAGCATCTACAAAAGCATAGCTAGAACATCATGCAGTGACTAACTATCCTTATTCTAATATCAAAAAGCCAGATCCGTTCATTTCAGTTAAATTGTGACCTACAAACCTCTCATCAATGGGAACAAGAATCAGGTTCAAATGCTGATCTCATCATAATGAACAATGGTACTGCAATAAATTAAATATCAACAAAGTAACCGTGTGCTCGTGTGCATGTGTGTGCACGTTCGGATGGATAAAATCAGCATGGACATTTTTATTTGGAAATAAAATGAAAAACTGGTAAGCTAGGATAAGAAAAATGACCTGGAGCAAAAGTATTTATGTAGTTAGAAACACAGCAAAAGTTACAACTGGGCTGAAAGCAGTTAACACCGTGACAGGATTAATTATATCGGTAACTACCAAAAAACTTCACAAAGCTTAAAAAAGTGAAGATGACACCTACACAATGCAGAACACAGTATCACATTAGAAAATACTGTGAAATTTCTAATGAAATTTCCTGAATTCATCTATTAGAGACCCAGTAAAAGAACTAATATAATTTTTTATGAGACTGACAAGGTAATGACATCGAAAAAAGAAAATGTTTCCAACAGAATCATCACTTTTTAAAAGAAATAAAAGTCAATTAGGTTACAGGCAGATTTTTGAGAAATTACGGGTTCACATCCACACATTTAGAAGTAAAAGTCTCTTCCCATGAAAACCTTTACCAGGAAACAAAGAATTTTAACAGAGAAATTAGGCTCTGACCAAAATGCCGCTGCACAGGAGATCAGTTTTGTCTATATTCAAAAATCTAAGCCTTACAAAATCTTACCTTAATTTTACAATGTAATATTTTAATAATACTAATACTTGGTATTTAATGTTAGTTGTCAGAATTTGAGTCATGTAACTGCAAGTATCCAGTAAGAGGCACCTTACTGGAATTGGCTTTCATATAATCTCCTCAAGAAGCTTTGCATCCAAACACTTAATAAGAAAAAAAAAATCCAAAGGCTCTTTAGAAGTTATCCACTAAGCACCACAATTCCAGCTAATGTCGTAATTGCAAACAATTAAAAAATGAGAATTGAAGATCAATCCTTTTAAATACCAACTTCAGTTCTGGTCATTAGAATCTTTAGGCTACTGTACAGAGAGGAAAATGTTTAAAATGAGCCTAACAAAAAATGAAGATGATTTTTTTTCCCCATATTGAGTGATTAAAAGCCAGTACATTAGCAGAAACTTGTGAGAGTCTTTCAAGAGCTATAGTTTCTAGATAAGGTCAAATAGGTAGATTAACTGAATTTGCCTGACAATAAACTTCCAACAATAACACACTGTAAAAAGTTTCTCTTCCTCCATCAGGTTTTAGACTTCGTGCAGGTTTCTTTCCAACACTAAAAAAAGAGGCAAGAAGAGCAAGCATGTTGTAAACTGTAGTTCACTGCATTACAAAAGGAAGAGGGAGAAAAAAAAAAAAAAAAAGAGAAAATCCACCCATAAACCAACAAAAAAGTATGAGAGAAAATTTTCTAATTGAAGCCAAGTACTCACATGAATATGCTCTCATCTGAAAGTAACTCAGGGGAAAATCATGCACTGCAGGCCAGTAAACTCACTGCTAGGTTACTGATCTTTCCCATCTTGAACAGACACTCACTTCTTCACAGAATGATCTTCAGAGTTCATCTATTCTGTCTTTTCAAAAAATTTTTATCAACTTCTTTCCACAAAAAGGAGTGATGGGCTAGTGGCGAAGTATTACTCCAACAGAGATTACTCTAGAGGAACATGTCATCTCTAAGCATGCACTGCCTCCATTTTGAGTTCCATCAGTTTTCAATTTCCTTAGTTTTTATCTGGAGTAGTTTTATCTACTCCATTCAAACCTATTTTGCTTTGGCATCTCCATCAGGTACATGTAAGTATTAAGCCATCAATTTTAATACTTTGTAGACACCATGACCGGAACACAAATTCCTTCTTTGGAAAATTTTGTAACCTTAAAAACAACTCTGTATTTCATGGAAACATCATAATTCTGTCAACAGAATATCTGCAGCTTAATTTTTTTTTTTTATTTAGTTTCCTAAGGGAGCTATATCCACCACACCACAACAGCTGAACCCAGACTTTGACTTTTCTTTATGGAAAAGGTACCCTGAGAAGTGAAAGAGTGCTGTCTAACCTGGCCCTAGCCCATTGGCACAGTAGTACTGGCCAGACAGGCAGGCAGTCACCAAGCAAGTAGCTCAAGATGAGCTGCAGCCAAAGATGTAGCAGGGGTAGGAGACAGAAGCAATTAAGGTATTGTGAGAAGTCACAGGGAAAAAGAAGGCAGAACACATGCAAGAAACTTTGCCAGTTCTTTTCCATAATATGCTTTTTCTTTGCAAGAGCTGTATACCAGTGTACTCTCCTGACTGTAAACACAAGGAAAAGCTCCAGTGCAACAACGTAACATGGGAAAGCTAAGAACTTACTTGAAAGGTCAAAACTCACTTTTTTTTCCCCTTCAGTAAGTTTAAAAGAAAGTTAAGCTACAATTGTGTGGTAGTAGAGCTTAGAGGCCTCTAGAATAATGTCAAGGTTAGGCAATGAACACCCAGCAATGATAGTTCCCTGATCCCAAGAAACCAGGTAATGAAGGTCACGCCAAAGGCCAAGCACCTACTCAGATATGGTGGTACCAGGGACACCACTAAAACCTTAATTAACAAGATTTCAAATCACAGCAGATCAACATGAACTGGGAACATCCCACAGCTATTTCTACTAAACTGTACTGCCCATCCACAGATTATTTTTCATTTATTTATTATTCCTAACCTACCACATGCTTAATGAGAGTGGTAATTCTAATCAGAAGATGATCCATCACCAGAAGACACCAGTATTAAACCAGCCCAAGTTTTCTTCAGTGAACAATAAAAGCATTTTAAAATCAATGTGCTGCTACTTTAACATAACTTCAAGTCTTGCAAAATACAGTCCTTTTCTTTGCATCCATGCCAAAAAAACATGTTTAAACCAAAACACTTGAGTGTGCATATAATTACAAACTAAGCACCATGACAATATTGCGTGACATCTTCCTTTAAGTTGTAATCCACAGGTGATCTACAAGGCTAAAGCAACAATTTGGAAACAAAACAGACAATTTACTATAGGACAGGTTTCAGAACAGCTTTCAAAGTCAAAGCTACCAAACAGTTGCGCAAGAATTACGAACTTCATAGAAAGGTCCTCTGAAAAGTCACTTGACTCTAAGTGTTCTGCACATTGCAAATCAGATGATTTTAAATAAAATAAAATTTGAAAGTCCAGTCTCTAATAAGACTCATGAAGCCTGAAC
Source organism: Manacus candei (assembly GCF_025592945.1). Lineage (NCBI taxonomy): Eukaryota > Metazoa > Chordata > Aves > Passeriformes > Pipridae > Manacus > Manacus candei. The sequence continues at coordinate 4,561,904 of NW_026138143.1, forward strand.
AGTTTAAAGTATATAGCTCTAGGAAAAGTCACCACAAATAATTATTATTGAGTACATAAAGCACAGGAGAAAAGAATTTTTTAAAATTATGACTCTGCATCTACTTGGGTGTTGGTTCAAATCACGTTACCAGCGACATTTCAATACAAGAACAACAAAAGAGGGATTTCCTGACTCCGTGTTTAGAAGGAAGAAATACTGAAAAGTAACTATTTCTTCCACACCTCATTACACTAAACCAAAAACATACGCCCACTATTTAAGCAAGTGTAATTATATTAATAAACAGACAACTATAATTCGACAATTAAGATTTTCTTTAACTGTGAAATCTTCCTTCCTTAAGCATCTGACTTAGGCATGTACTGTCCTCCAAAAAAACCCATACAGCAGAGAAATGCAGAGAATACACTTTGGATTTCAAACAGACTAAATATTTATGTCGGGTTCTCAAGTGTTTCAACAACTATCTTATACTTGAAGAGGTTATACAAGATTATGAAGGAAGCAGCCTACTAAGGCAAGCCTGATATTTTTTCTACTGTTGAGCTTTAATATTTCAGATGTGGAACCACTACTTAAATGTCTTACTTTGAAAGTATCAAGAATGAAGCTCAGTTTAATGCATATTTCTGCCTAATTTATATCTTACTCTCAGAGGAGGTGCCTGTTAGTTTTTATTCAATAAACCAAGTCATTTCAGAAGCAGTGCAACAAAAACTACTGCTTAGCCTTTGAGAATATAACTGAGAGTGACAACTGATTAATAAGGAAAACAAAGAGATATTTCAGTCTTCAGTTTCTTAGGAAAAGTTCATAAACACTAACAGAAGAAACAATATGACTTAGAGAAAACAGAGTTTAATGAGACAAATGCTGAGCTTATTATGGGTAAATATTATAAAGTAACACCACTTCTGTTACGATTAACTTTTCAAAGATTCTTAAAACATTAAATATAAAAAGAGTATTTAAACATCCACTTTTTATACATATGAGTGCAGTTCATAACCACTTCACCCTTTGGTTATACTTAATGTTAACACCAGAACACCTCAAAATTAGCAACCATACTTACAGAAAAGACCTCACTAGCATCACAAGCCTCAAATAAATTAATCTTAATGAGTCCTGGCTCAAAGAGTAAGTTACAGGACAGAACACTGGCCACATGGCTGAAGTGCGGTCACTTTGAAAGCAGTGCCCCCAACCAGCTTAGATCAGTCCAGATATGGAGCAGATAACCTGGTCTAGAAACCATGCTATAAGTTATTTAACAATCGCTCAGCCATATGCACCCCCAAATTTGAAAGTCCACTCTCCAACTTCACTGGCAGAACAGAAGTGCAGAAAGCCACCAAATGCTGCTATGGGCAGGCCCATCATCTCCAGGGCAATAACTGGGAAAATACACATTTTATAGAGTACATTCACACTTTAAGCACCAGAAAGGTTCTGCAAAACTGAACAATATCCCTGCAAAAATTCCAACTGGGAGTAACATCTGATCTGTTTGATGCTGTACTTAATACTCGCTCGGTCCCAAATATCTTACACTGTTAAACTGACCACTGAATTGTTTCTGCAATAGCAGAAACACACACAGTAGTACAACCATACCAACAAATCCCCCCAGAACACTGCTCCGGTGACTTTTCATCCTACACATTCCAAGACAAAAGCCAGACATCGTGCTATGCACATCTATGAAGTTTAACTGATAATTCCAGACTAAACTGACAACTAGAAAAGAGATTCTGTGCAAATGCATTAGCTGCAATATCAAGCCTCACAGACACCCGAAAATAGCTGGACACAGAGATCACAGACCTTGATTATGATTTGTTTTCTTCCTTGTACCCATTTAGCAACCACAAGCATTGTTTTTCTCATTTTTCGTTTCAGAACAAACAGGTAACATACTGACACCCAAGTACCAACAAATAAAGCAGATAGCCAGCAGATTAGTAATTGTGCAATCTACAGCAAAAGGTAGCCATGCACACATGTCTCTTGGCAGTAGAAAGAACAGGAGAATATTTTAGATTATCTCCAAGAGATAATACGTTCAGTATTGTTATTATTCCAGCGCTGACCATACACAGATAAGCACTACATTTAAGTTTTAACAAATAGACTACAGGTAATTCCATTTACTGTACAGAACTGTACCATTATGTCAGCTAAAGACCTCAAACCAAGTCAGAGAACACTATCTCAAAGGATGAATGCAGCAATAAATAATTACAATTCTAAAAATCCAACTGCAGATTACACTGCAACGTTTACCAACACAAGTGACCAGTAATACACAAACTGTTGCATCCTCATATTTAAAACAGACATTTTTTCAGGGCACGTAACTTTGAAACAGAATCATTTCTCTACCCCACCCCTCTCCAGATGTTAGGGTATTAAAAGATTAGCCATCATTTTGTTTAAATGCTCACTTTCAAGCATCTGATTTCTATACTTAAGGGTTAAAAGAAGAGAGTTAGATGCATTTTTAATTCAGGAAACTTCCAGACAATGGCTAAAATTTCCATGAAAATGAATGAAATCTTAGTAGTAAGCACAAAAATAGTAAAACTAGGAACAAAATTTTCTGACCAACATCTCATTTTCAATCTAACTTTGCACCCATTTTTCTTCTTGACAGTCATAATCTTCTACAGTTCTCCTAAGTGCAACTGCTTTTACCTTAGCTACAGGCAAACGTAAGAACACCAAGGTAATTTTACAGACTTTCTCCCGTTCTAACACATCACTACATCTACCACTTATGAAGATAGTTTCGTCCCTTCCTCTTCTTTTTTTTTCATGCAGATAGCAGAAACACAAATTTTATCTAAGACTAAAGAGTTTTGTACCAAATATTGAATTATGCACTTGGATGCCAGACTACAAAGGAACCTGTAATCAAGTTCCAAAGGAAAAAGAAACGCTCAAATTTTAAAATTCTAACTCACCTCCAGAATCAAAAGAAAATTTTAAATTATCTACATCAAGTTTTCACTGATTGAACTACGAGTTTTCACCAATTTGACCCTTATTTCTAACTCTGTCAACAGTACTATTATGTTATGTGCTACATGTACACAATGTCTGCACAAGATATCCATTGTCTCGATGACAAAACATCGAAGCATTATCAAGCTGGCCAATTTACAAAAGAGAAAGCTAGAAACCAACAAAGCAACAGTTGGTTATTACAAAACACTTCTAAAATTATTATTATTTTGATCATTACCACGTCAAAAATGGGTCACATATCCAGTAGTATCAGTTACATGCAAGTGTACCTAACCTTACTAACAGTCTACTATCATAAAAGCACTCAAAAGAATGAGGAAAAAAATAAATCAGATGTCCTTGCAAGAAATCTGACAATTTGGGTCATCGTTGAAGCCTAAATGAACTGTTCTGGTTGGTATTATTCATTCATTCTAACTGTAGTTTCCCATTTTCTGTAGTCCATAGGGAACAAACTATTTACATTTGGTTTTCTTTGCAACCATACAAACTAGAAAGGTTTGTTTAAATTAAAGCTTTGATTTTGTAGCACAGTTTTGTGGCCACAGAAGTGCAGGATATACAGGATCCTATTGCCTGGTTATGTACAAGGTCTGCCATGTTGCACTCAATCATAAAAAAAGGTCATTTTTTTTTATTCAAATGAAAATCCAAGTTCAAATTACTTGTCATACTTGCAAGCCACATTTTAGACTAGATCCACACCAAATGTTTTTCTTAAGACAGTATGAACTATACAGTTCTCATTATTTATTCTTCTCCTCATCAACTTGCATATCAGATAACATGTTCTTTTTAACCACTCTAGTCTAGCAGGGGAAGATCCATGTTTTCTCATGAGATCATGCAAAACACAATTACATTATCATCACAGATTTTAAGAACTACAACAAAATACTACCAATGATCACTACTCAAAGAAAGAAACTTACCTACTACCATGAGTGTGAATTCAAATCCTCTCTTCACAGACTTCCGGTAAACTTGATTTGGAAGGTTTGCAAACCCCACATATCCTTCAAGGTTCTTCTGTTGCTAAAGCAAGAAATATTTAGAAAAAAAAAAGTTAAAAGAAAAGCATGTGAATTCTTAGTTGGTTTGGTTTGTTTTGTTTTTTTTAGTTATTTAAACATTAACTTCATTTTCACATTTGTAGAAAAGTGCTGTCTACCCAACCTCTCAACAAGCTAAGCCGCCTACATTCAAGACAGTGCAATGAACTGCAGCAATAAATCAGGAAAACTGATTTTTTTTGACTGGATAGCCAAAAAACTGGGACAGCAGTTCTAACAGTATTTTGAGCAAGTACAGTTGTGACATTAGAACTGTGCAAGCACAAGAGTGTGAACGTGCAAACAAATTAAAGTATAATCAACTTTGTACCAATGCCCATTTGAAACACAGGCATGTACTATGAATAAAGCTTTCCTAGTCACGGTGGTACTGCCCCAGTATAATGGGGCCCTGACACCCCCTGCTTCTGGGTCACACAAGCAGATGCCTTCAGGCTTAACCCAGAACTCCACCAACGCAGCAGGCCCTGCAACAAACTTCAGTTGCCTTGTACTGTGAAGAAGTTACTCAAAACACTGCCTCTGCTATGAAACAGGAGGAGAATTCTGGATGTTAGCTGCTACTTCTTCTCACCACGTTAATGAAAATGCTGAAAGTGCTTAAAATGCCTCTTCCTCACTGTACTAGAGCCAGCGATCTTCCAAAGATCAACTGTGCTACCTTTAAATCACTCTTCCAGCAGAATCCTAGAAATGTGTTTGTTATCACAGCAGGTCTCAGGATTGTCTTATGAGACAAGACAGTTAGTTATTTTACAGAGATACCTTCTGAGACAACTGTCTACTTAAAGCAACACAAGGCACTGCCTCTCATGGAGCAGTGATTTCAGCCTTCAGGCTTTATGCCCAGACAAAGTTGAGAGGATGTGATGTGATGGTGCTACTGCCTCAGTTTCAGAGTTTAAGAGAGTTATATACATTCACACAGCTAAAGTGCTGTCTTCAAGTTTAAATTCCACCCCTTAAGATTATCTTCAAGAGGATGGAGGAATTCTAAAAAATAACTTTTAACAAATTCTTCTACTGTATGCAGTAGAGCATGGTTAATTCAAGTCTGGTATGTGGTTGACTCATGCTTATTTCAATGGGTTTTTTCCTAAAACTGACAGAACAAACTTAATGCAGTAATAACTCATAGTTTTTAAATTAAAAAAATATAATTTTTTTTTAATTAAAGCAAACCTTCCTTGCATGCATATAAATCCACTATCCCCTTTAAAGCATTGAATGCAAAAACAACTAGTTTCTTTGCAATCCAACAGTCAATCAATGGACTCTCTGCTTAAAGTCACATAACTGATTTCTCCATTTGGCAAACAAACTATTATTCTCAAGCAAAGCTACACCACTACAAAGACTAAGTTATAGTTTCAAGTTCAAATACACACAATGCAACAAACATTATTTCTCTAAATGTAGGAATCTTTGCCTGGTGTCATCAAGAAACTCTTTTTCAAATATGTTTTTTGTTTCAATATAGCCTTTGGTGAAGCAACAGTCTCATCTGAAAGGTTTCAAAACGTTAAAAAAAAAAATCAGCCAGGAATTTAAAATCCAAATATTTGTTTTAATTTTCCAATCTATTACTACAACTACATGTGAGGAATGGAATCTATCACAATCTAAAACTCTGAGCAGCCAATGCTTCAGATATTACATGACATGCAGGTCAGTGCTTTTTAAGATTAAAGAGCTCCTTAACGATGCAGGTCCTTAATAACTATTAAGGATATGGAACTGCTATTCATCCTACCAGATGTAAAATATCTAATCACAGTCAGACACTCCTTATGGTTCTACTTGTCAACCATCTGCATTTTTTAACATCTACATACCTTTTAATGTGTGTCATGCTTACCAGAAACAGCTCACCCCCTCATTAACTCTAGCTAATGCTTCTTTCACTTAAAAGAATCAATTTACATGTAATTCTTGTTCTGAATTATTATTTCTCTTCCCTTCTCCTTCATGTACAGCTCCACATTTAGGACAGTTTTACTCCTAAGAACTTTTGGATCGAGTATAAAATGCTACAAGAGAATAGATGGCAACTTTTGGGTTGTTTGCTCTGTTAAGTGGGTCTACAGCAATTACAGCCACAATTTTAGATAATGAAATATAAATGTTACTAATCAGAAAGATGAAGATGAATGAAGCATTACACTGGGCATTAATGCTGTATTTAATGGAAGTATTTATACTCCACAGGAAAGAGCCTTTCGAAACACTGAAGTTGGACGTCAGATTCGTATTTCTGGTACACCAATTAACACTGAAGCTTTCAACATACTGTTTTTTAAATAGTTGCATATTTTCATAACTTGCTACTTCTAAACAGACCAGAACAAACTAGGAATTGAGTTTCTTCAATTCCTGCAACAGCTTTTAGAAGAACTTAGTACTTTTTTTTTGTTAAATAATTGACTTCCGCTGTATTGTCAAGTGAGATCTCATGTTTTGAATATTACAGCAGCTACCTCTTAACTTTTATCCCTTTCTGATTTGCAAGTAGCTGCCAATTAAACTCAATTTTAGTTCACCTACTAAAAACCTAATGCTGCTTCTATTTCCACAATAGCTAGAAAACACCTGTATCAAAGTAATACTTACAGCTACTTTGTAAACAACACGTTTCCATCATTTCCAGTATGGAAGGTATCAATAGAACACATCCAGAAGTAGTCCAGTAAAACGATGAATTTGAACCATCACAGCAACAAGTCCATTCAGGTGCAGCCGCGATCCAGAAAGAGAAACAGGAGTGGGGTGAGAAAGAAAAGAAAAGTTACTTACATTTGACCAAAGTAACCCACAATACTTCCCACCTACTGTGCTCAGGACACAGTATTTTAAGCAGAATCATAGAATGGTTTGGGTTGGAAGCAACCTTGAAGGTCCTCTACTTCCATCCCCCCGCCACAGGCAGGGACACCTTTCACTAGACCAGGTTGCTCAAAGCCCAAACCAACCTGGCCTTTAACACTTCCAGGGACAGGACATCCACAATTTCTCTGGGTAACCTGTTTCAGTGCCTCACTACTCTCACAGTAAATAACTTCTTCCTAATATCCAATGAAAACCTACCCTCTGTCAGTTTAAGGCCATTTCCCCTTGTCCTCTCAATCCACGTCCTTGTAAAAAGTCCCTCTACAGCTCTCTTGTAGGGCCCCGAATTTACTTTGTTAGTAACATTAATTTAGTTTGTTCTATACATAAGACAGCTTAATTTCATGGTAATATACTACATGACCTCTATACCATTTAATGATTAAGACAGGTAATTATTCAATAGTTCTTTTTACTCCAATTATTCAGCATGCTTTTTCTTTGCTATATGCTACCTGAATCTGTAATGGGTTCAAGGGTATTTATTTCCTTCACAGGTGCTCACCAGAACATGGAATCTCATTTCACCACAGTACTGCATAATATTTTTATTTTAGAGTGGAAAAGGTACAGAGACCAAATCCATCATCTCAGCAAAGAACAGCCACATGGGCCACACCAAAGTTCCTGTCTTCATCAGTGGCCAAAACCATATATCTAAGGTAGTACATACAGCAGAATAAACTGAGAGTTATATTTCTCGAAACACCTCCATAGTAACCAAAAATCTACCTCTCTAGCATTTAAGATTGGGGAATTTTTGCATTTCAATATCATTTGACCAATTCCTCTTCCATGCACACTCTTCTTAGCATCATAAAAACTGAGCATCCACAAAAGTCCCTGTAGCAAGTACTCCCTCTGTACATTGTCAAAGGGAGGACTTAATAATTTCAAAATTACCTCCTGCTAGCTTTATTGCTGCACAGTAGTATCTGCGGTGAAAACAGCCTTAATAATGTAGCATACTTCATTCAAAAGAAGCCATTTCGTGTCTCTGACTGCTTCTGCTGCTCTTACATAACACTGCTCTAGCGCTGTACTCTTCTGGAGAGGCCATGGTGAGAGCTGCATGCAGTATCCAAGAGGCAAAACACTCACAGATCCACAGAATGATCATCTGGTATCTCTTACTCTGATCCTTTCTTACTGATCCCCAACATGTAACTTATTTGACTCCTGCCAAGTACTGAGCTGATCATACTGGGAATGGTACACAGGCCTAAGACCTTGCTCCTGAGCTTTAAAAAATGCTCACAGCTTATCACGGAGCATACAGCACGACAGCAGTCCATGTGAACCACTTTATTTAATAATATCAGGTGTATTCACTACACTGCATTTCAAGTATAATTTTGTATCAAGTCTTCCAACATCTATTGGTTCTCGTAGTTGTCCATCATCTCTGCTTTAACTTAGCACAAATGAAAGCAAGCCGTACAAATAATCACAAATTTGGCCTTAGCTGACCTTCGATGCATCCATTCTGTGCACTCCAAGTTATTTTAATGTAGATCTCCCTCAAGCAAAATGTCACAGCCCACACAAACCAGTTGTAGAGCTGGTGGTTTTAGACCCATCATTTGAATCAATGGAAAAATAGCCAGCAGCAAGCTGCTCTAACTATGCAAATGAGAGAAAGGAGCCAACATCAGTGGCTTTCCAAGGAGTTCTAAGGGAGAATATTGATTTAAAAAAAATTTAAAAAAAAAAAAATCTTCTTTTCTTTTTTTTTCTTTCTCTCAAGCCTGTCTATCATCTTTGTTCTTGCCCCGAGACCATAATTTACATTTCTCCTTTATTCTGGCATGACTGTGTCCAGGAATGATAAATCTAAAGTCATTCTTCAAGTATTACCATCTGGGCCAAAAGATGACAGTCTCTGGCATAATATCCACTGCCTGACATCAGATCCCTCTGATCAAGAGGAGATGGAAGTCTAAGGTGAGCTAAAGACATTTTTTACCTCTACAAAGTGCAACCTGAGAGCTCAGCTCACACTCAACACGGGTAAGTGCAGCTGCTGTGCACTGGTAGCAACCAGCAGCCTGTAACATGATGTTATGAAAATTCTTCAAGGATTTCTGACATAGCCAAACCAGCAGCAAATATTAATGAAGACAGTTGGAGAGAAAAAAAGACCAAACAGAAAAGCAGTGTGACATCAGGGAGTCACTGTCCTTTCCAATCAAAGTTGGCTTTAGTGCTTCTCAGTCAAGCTTACTCTAAGAGAAAGAAACACAACACCTTTTTTTTCCCTAGTTACCTTCAAGGAAACACTATTTTTAAAAATATCCAGAAGCATCATAGAATGCAAAAATTGTTGAAATCTGACCCCAACATAAAGCAATATTAGAAAGGGCACAGATACTCATTGCATTAGGCATAGTATAGCAATGTTTCTTGTCATCAACAATGAAAATAAAAGGTGGTCATTTTTACCTTATTTCACACAGCTGGAACTGGGATTTTATTTATATATGCTAGAATTTACATATGCTATGGAGTCAATTTGATCTGGTAAGATACATAGACATAGGGCAAGTTTTCTTTATACATAGTTTACCTTGAAAAGATGTCAGTGCTGCCAAAATATAAGAATTTGCACCTGATCTAACAATGATTTCAATCATTAAAACCATCTTTTTGGAACTTTTAGCTAAATTTCTGCAAACACTCCAGCCACAGTACTTCTATGCAATGTCTTATCATTATGCCTGAGTAAGACATAAGTTGGATACAGTTTGTAGCTTTACATAGAAAGACTAGTCTATAAACACTGTACTTGTATTTCCTGCACTATACCTAACACGGTACCTTTTTAATGTCTTCTAACAGTGCTAGTTGTTTAAAGTCTCCACATCAGTACATAGAAGCCTCCAGAACTTGCCAAGAAGGCCTTCCCAACATCTTCAAAACCCCTTAAAGCTTGCTATAGTTTAAAAAACTCTGCATTTTTTCAGTTGTCAATATCGAGGCAATACCTAAAACAAACAGCTTATGCATATCCCCATCTTGTCCTCCCATATCCCAGAGGTAGACAGCAACTGCATGTCTTACAACTGACAGCTTTTGTTACTGCATTCTTCAAATAGTGGCTTTGGGTAGCAGTATTTAGTGTAGTCAAGCTTCTACTACAAGCCATAAGCACTTGTTAATATAATACATAGTATCTTAACTTCGTTTCTTTCCTCCACCAAAACAAAAAAAAAAAATTAGGATATACACAATCTATATTTTAAAACAAAACCAAACAAACAAACCTGAAAACAAACAAACAAAACTCCACTCAACTTTGCATTTAAAAGGTATGGAAATACCGATATAAAGGTGAAACTCTCCAGACCTACTCGTAAAGTTAAACTTACGCTGAACATCTGTGAACATGTTTGTCCTTTCACAATTCAAAGTACAATCAGAATATCTGCTGAGTCAATAACATCTGCTATAATCTGCACGGTAGAAGTCTAGCACTGATGGAAAGGAAATGAGCACTTCTATTCCCTCAAACAGGCATCAGCTGCAGCCTGCTTTTATAAAATAATCTGGCTTCCAAGCGTGAACCTAGGGCCTGGCCTACATTAGAAAAAAATAAAAATATTTTTCAGAAAAGATAGAAAAAAAAAGAAAATCCTTTCAATGCATAACCACAATTAAGAAATGGGGATCTCTTTCAGTCTCTAGTACCAAGGTGATTAAGTCAATAACCAATAATTTCAAGCAGTGATCCAGTGAATGGACTTTAAATTTAACCATTCCTCAAAATCTCACTACACATAGTGAGTATAGGTGAAGAGTGAGCTTTAGGCTCTCTTTTCCCATGCCAGACACTATCATCTAGTTTATTAAAGATAGTGCTGAAACATGAGTGACATCTAAGAGCAACAGGATTCTGCAAGAAGGATTCTGCACTGCAAGGACCAGAAAGAGTAGAAGCATAATCCACCTGTTGAGCTACAGGCAGCGTGTCCAGGAGGAAAGCAGAAAACTCTGAAGAAAAACAAAGAGGATATAGCAGGCAAACTAGTAAACCTTGTCTGTTAAAGAGATCTGACAGCCTTCAGAGACAGTGTACAGTAACTGTGCACAGACCACTGCAGTTACAGCAGCCAAAAGTGCAAGAAAGCAGACTACAGGAAAAAGAAGTCAGTTAACTATTTAGAAAAACAAAACTAATTATAGACAGATGGGAGGAGGAAGGGGGTAGGGAGGGGGGAAGGTTGTTGAACTATAAAAGCAGGCCTGCATAACTAAAACATACAATATCAAAAGTTCCACCCATGATGACTCCACAAAATATTCAGGTCAGCCACATATATCAACAATTTTTTTTGTCATAGTTCAACCTCCACTAGAATTAGTTAGGCAATTCCTTGAAAATGAAGTAAACCTTTTTTGTGCATTTTAAATAAAATCTATAAGTACAGGAATACAATTTTAAAGCTTGGCTTTTTTGTGCATTTTCCCCTTTATTCTGGCTTGCAAAAAAAGCCTCAGTCTGCCTGCAGAAAGCAGCACACAAACCCATCATCACAAAGCAACCTGCGTATAACTCAAAATCACATTTGACAGTAAAGTGACCGATTATCTTCCACTCTATAAAGTAGGGGTCGAAATGAAATGGCAGCTGGGACCTCGTGTCAGGAACAGAACAGATCACACATCAGCCACACATCACTTGGTGTGTCTGTCAAGACTGTTAATCTTCCTTCCTAACTCCTCCTCCTCAGTTTTGCCATCCCTGAATGTTTATTCCAATACAAACACTGAACCAAGGGTTGAAGATGACAGACAGAAAAGAAAAAAAAAAATTAAAAGACACTGTGAAAGATTCCTGGGTACAAAGCCTCCAAGGAAAAAAAACAAAAACCCACTACAAAATAAAAACAAACAAACAAAAAACTCCAACAGAAATTAAAATGAAGTATCTGTATTCCACTTCATATTTAACACATCTCTTGCCTATTTAGTTTGTGGATGTTTCCCAAAAGACATGTAAATAAAAGATTCTAAAATAATAAAATTAAAAAAAATTACCAATCAAAACCAAAATGGTGGGATCTTTCAGACAGTTTTATCTCACACTATTTTCACCTCCTATGAAACCAACTAAACCATGGGTTTGAAAAAAAAATTTTTAAGGAAATGGAAATTCTTCCCCAAGCAGGTCAGTGCCTCTACATGGAGACCATTTTCAAGAGTCTCACTTAGCACTGGAAACATAGTAGAAAAAAAGCAACAAGGCACAGTAAGTATTAAGAAACAGTGTATCATTTAGTTCCTTCGCCATATCCTGTTGAACATTTTCGGTTCCTTCAGGCTCACCTTAACATTGCATTTTTTTCAGAATTTGCAGATTGATCAGTTAACTCAAAGAGTCAGCTGGTGGTGATCAAAAAAAAAAAAAAAACAAACCAACAAAAAATCCCAAAAAACCACCACAAAAGCAAACCAACTGACTCCCCCTCCAGTCTCTAGGTGAAGCAGCAGTAACAGGGCATCTTATATATGCCGAAGCACAGGAGTGAATTTTTCAGGAAGAGTAATTGGTCCTGCAATCCAACTGGCAGTATTTCAACCAAGGGACTCCAAAAAAGGCATTTGCAGGTGTGCATGCTGCATTTCCTTCTGTTTGATGCCTTGAATACCAACAGAAGTGAACTCCCTAGTAGCATATCCCATTCTCCTTCCTCATCAAGCAGCTGTAAGGATGGCAGCACAAGAAATAGCATTATTACATTTCTAGCCTAAAGGGCTACTATCAGATCTAGTAAAATTTCTTTAACATGTAGGTGCAGAAATGCTAATGAAAGGTGAATCACTCATGCAAAATTACTAAAGAACGTTTGACGTTGTCAAAGTGAAGCGTGTTCCCCTTAAAGAGAAAAATTGCAGTATTTCATCACTGGTGCTTCTGTTAACATGGGCAGTTTTCAATTGACATAACTAGGCTTCTACTATACATTTCTGTGTGGTGGATGCAACTCCTTCCAATGCAGAAGTCATCTGTTTTACCGTATATTCTTATTTTCCTATACTAGTTTCTATGCTCAACACCTCACTCTCCAACTTACAGAAACCTTCAGATGTCCTGCAGGTTTCACCAAGACAGATATTTTAAGCTAAAATTTTAAGACACGTGTCCCTGTCTTGTCTTTTGAAGTTTATTGTACTTCTGTGCTGCAGTAAACTAGTACCCCAGAACAGTGAAACGCAAGTACTTCTGAAAACACCAAGTCTTTTGTATCAAACCAGCAATTTCTTTGGACAAAATTAAAATAACTCTTGAGACTATCTCATATTAACAAGGTGTCACCAATGAATCAGTTAAAACACCTTTTTTCATAAAAAGAAGCAGAGTGGTAGCTCAAAGTTAAGTTACCGTATTTATTATAAGTCGAAGCAAAGTAGGTGTTTTTCCACAGCATCCATTTTCCCCCATGAGAGCATATTTTAATGACACCAAGAGACATAATTTAGGTTTTTTAATTATAAACTGAATTTTCATGATATGCTGAAATTATGTTTATTTTTATGTTTCAATACTTCTACTACAAGGTTCATCAAACCTTGAGAGACCTCCTTAGGGATATTACTAAATTGCTAATTCTTTTTAACTATTTCCACAACGAGTTCTGTATTTAGAATATAAAGAATTCTAATGAGACCAAGAAGATTAAAAAAAGACACAGGTGCTATTATAAAAGAATTATGCCAAGTATTAGAAAGCTCTCCATATGTTAAACTTATATGTTTTGAACCACAGCTGGCTGGCTGCATTGTTTTTAATTACCTTTATTTTTAAGCTAGAGAGATTCCACAGAAAGATAGCTTCCATTCTAATTACTATGTAAGGAAGATAGTAAGTAAAACTTAAGATTGTTTTCCTGCAGGTTGCAATGGCAACTGATACAGAGAACAGTCCATACTGAAAATAAAATCTATCAACCAGGTTTAATATTAAGACTATTACAATACAGAATTGGTATAAGTACCATTCATCTGTAGTACATGTTGGCAGTTAGAAACCCTAAGGTTTTATTTAATTTATTCGATGTCAAAGATTTCATTTTTAACTTGGTGTTACTGCATACATTTCTCAAAGAGGAAGGTAACCCAAAAGCATCCAGAACACCAGCAGTCTAATTGCCTTGGATGACAAAACTAAGGAGTGCGAGGAGCGAAACCACAGCTGGATAGCAAACCATCCCAGTGATTAACAGCACCAAAGCTGTTGGCTTCCCAACTTCCCAAGTACGTTTGTTTTTGGCATTGGTGAGGAAGCTGGCTGTGAAGAGCATGCATTACATGGTCAAATATGTATACCAGCAGAGCAGCTATACTGCGCGATTAGCACCACTGTATTTTACAGGGGGAATTAAATCGTCTGCATACCTAGCTGCCACACCAGGGTACTCAGTGGCCAAGATTCACAACCAGAAACACAATTCAAAGCAAGAAGAAAACCAGATTGTTGCTGCTGCCCACAGCAACAAAGAACTGAATGCGCCAAAAAAGGAGTCACCTTTACCTAAGGGGACAGTGGATGCCTTGCAGGAATACTGCCAGGCAAGAAGCCAAAGACAAAGCCAGGGCCAAGTGAAAATCATTCAGCAATCATGTTAGAGGCCATCCTTGAACATTTCTTTGCAGAAGCTGTGTCTTCATCACTTTAAAAGTCTTCTCCAAATAACTCTTGCAGATGTTTGGACAAACAAGATGTCAGTGTCCCTTCCTAAGGTATTAACACTCAAATAACTTAACTTGGTCTGCATAAAATACCTAGCACTGATACAATTTTGAACTCACCAGCTGAAAATTTCAACTGTTCCAGGATTCAGAACACAACAAATTTCAAAGACCTTCTACAGAGTCCCAGTTAAAAACATGAAAAGGAACATCACCACCCAGCTCAAAGATTAACCTCCTAAATTTGAAACTGCTGGTAAAGAAAAACTCCCTGCTGAAATTCCCAGCTTTCCTGGCCATAGGATGGGGACTCATTACCTCACCTTCTCCTCCTTTCAAGCATCTAGTCTTCAGCACTGCTTTGAACTTGGAACATTTGAACATTTTTCCCTTAACTGATTGAAAAGGAGATTCCTTTTATTCACAATCCACAATTGTACAATGAACAACCACATACTCTAGTTTTTGCCCCTGTCTCTCTAGGGTCTTTTTCCTCATTGCTTCGGTCACTCACTTAGAAACTGCAAGTTCTTTCCATCACTCTGAAAACTTACAGGTTTGCAGATGCTCCCAGAATTGCAAATAAGAGTACTGAAGGTCAGTATTTGGTACAGCTGAACAGTAGGAGGTGACTGTGAACTTCAGTACCATACTGCAGCAGTTTTCAGACTATTCTCCTCCAAGTTCTCCCTCAACTAAGTGCTAAAAAAATAACACAGAAGGTAACAGGATGGCTCCCCTTTACCTATCATCAAGGGATTACTCAGATCTTGATTTTGAACCATCTGGCAAAGCCTCCCAAGAAGAAACTAATATAATCTTGAATCTCTTAGTTTGTTAGCACACCTTTACTAACTACAATTAGGAAGTGTTTGTTTCCATAAACTGGGGAGGGTGAGAAATAAGAAGATGGATTTCTTGGTATCATTTCTACTCTGGAAATTTTCACTATCCCAAACTTGAAGACATTAAATTACCTTTAAGCTGGTATCCAGAACTGATTTTGAGTCATATATTCTGAGTTCTACATTCTTGTTTTAAAAAACTACAGTGAGTATTGGTAAGATAACACAGCCAGAAAAATCTCTGTCATCAGAAAGCTTCCAGAAAATTACCTTTCTCCAGCAACAGTTTTTAAGGCCTCACAACTGCCTTTTTTTTTAATGACAGAAAGTTAGCTAAAACTGGTATCTCAACTTACTTAAGATTTCTTAACAGTTAGGATCTGGTCAAGACTAAAAGACCCTCTGCACTGCTAGATTTCTACAGCCATCACTAGTCAGTGCTTTAGTTTTGCAAATCACTCTGGAAAGTCCCAATGCTAATATCAGCATTACCATAAACGACACAGGCAACGATGCAACAGCAGATAAAAACCAAGTCACCTCAGCCATTCAGTGCTCGAAGAGTCACAGCTGCTGAAACAAGAGCCATTAAACTTTGCCCATCTGTGTTTATCCTTAGATAAGTCACCAGCTCAGCACCAAGATGAGAGTACTGCATTCTTAACCACTAGCACTAATTCCTGCAACAGGACACAGTTTTCCTCCTTCTCTATCTTAGCCATTGGTAGAGTGGAAATAAACAAGTTGTACAACCAGATCAACTACCCCGTATCTCTGCTGCCTTAGGCACACAAACAAAAGCTTCCAGCCTACGTTAAGATTCAGTGTCTGGGTGGGAACAGCAGTGCCATGTTACACCATCTAAAGCAGACACTAAACCCAGACTGTGTGGATGTGCCTAATGCCCAAATGGTCAGCTGAAGTTCCATCTCTTGCCTAGAGCCCACTTGTATTTCTTTTTCCATGCCAACACTTCTGTGATCACATGATACGAAAGGTTCAGGGAGCTCAACTAATAGGAAGAAAAATAATCTTGAGGAAGAAAAAGCCGGCAGTTGCCATGAGTTGAGCTCTATGAACTGACTCACTACTGGGTTGAAGAGGCACCGCCATGAGGGTGGGGAGAGCAGCAGAGTTGCCTCCTCTCAAGCAGCTGGCCAACAGACTCACATAGCAACTGGACCATCGGGGTGAGGTCAGGCTTCCCTCATACCATTTCTGAAAACTGTACATCAAACAAGTGAGATTAGCTCACATGTCCAGCTGAAAACTACCATAAGGTTAACTTTCCATTACATCAGCAAGCTCATCTAATCACATCAGTATAGGAACACCAGAGGTTTTTCTATACTGCGTGTAGAAAAAACACACAATCAAGACAGGATTTTTCAACTGCAATCCAGTTATACCACTGCAAGCTATGAAATTGCATGATAAGGTTCTTAAGAAAGAACAAAAAGGAAAGCAGAGGATACTGCCGGGCACACTAAAATTTCCTGCACACTGTGAAAAAATTACACATAGATGAGATTAAAAAAGGTTTGATTTAAACTTTATGTTAATGTTAACTTATGCATTCTTGGCAACTTTGACCACCTTACTAGGTCAAGTTTCATTTTATTACAAGTTCAACATGAATCATTAAATGAATGGTCTTTTAATGTATAAAATATAAAAATAGGTAACATTTCATGCATTATTCTTCTAATAATCTACCTGCTCATAACACAGTGACAATCTTACATCATGCCATCTTACATTTTTGTCAGCATCAACTGCAATGACCTACAATGCTTTCTCAGACAAATGTCACTCCAGAAATCCTGCCATCAATTACTTCAGCTGCCTTTCTGAAAGGTCTCTTTTTAATAACATCACTGTATGACAGAGTGATTTCTACATATAATAAGATTGTTTTGATTGGAATTTGATAAAGTACTACTTCGTAGCTCAACCCTCACCAACACTGTTAAAGAGCACACCTTATATACCTAGTTTGTATTTCTTTCTTTCAGGTCATTGTTCCTGTCATGCTTTACCCCACAGCACTGAAAAAAAGCTTCACATGGGTTATTCTCTAAGAGCACACTTCTAAGACCACTGTCACCTTTAGATCTTTTCTGTGGTCAAATAAAAGACCAGTCTAAAGTAAATTTTTTTCTTTCCTCAGGTCTCACATATTTTGTGAGTATGATGCAATCTTTCCATTTAAAAAGCTCTATTTTAAAAATGTCACACCAAAGCCTGATGCTGTATCTTAATATTGATCCCTCTAAAGCTACAGGGGGTCAAAGGAGAAAGAAATCTCTAACATTTTAATCAGTTCTCCTCGTGGTTTTATGTCAACACCTTTATTATTCAGATTTTAAAAACAATCAAATAAAAAGCACACTACTATTAAGTGTAAAGAGAGGAAAAAAAGAGCTATAAAAAAGAGTACTATCTTGAGATGTTATTTCCAATCTTGACAAAAAAAAATTCTAAATCTTCTGTGCTTCTAAGAAATAATTCAATTCTATTTTAGTTGCTTAAATGCTTCTGAATGTAACACCCATAGTGATATTGTTCTGCAACACTGCTTCCAAAATTATTTGCAAACGCATACTGAACTATCACTGCGTTAAATGACAGAAATCTGGCATGAAAACGGCACACAAAGAGCTGTTTGAAAATATGATACAGAACTATTCTCTTCCCCCTAAGTGGCTTTAAGAAGGGCTGCCAGGCAGTGCACTGCTCGGAGCAGCAGCCCTACCAGCCCAACACTGAAGTCGGCATGCGACTGGCAGGTTCCGTAAGGCACATTTAGAAGCGTGGAAAGGCACTGATGCACAAAAAGCACAAGATTAAGTGGCTTCTGCGGGAAGGAAGCCCAGGATGTACATCAGAACGAGGTTTAGTCAGGTGTGTGTTTTACATTGCTCTAGCTCAAACTCTATCAAAAGAAAAAGGGGATACATATCGTCTTCAGAAATTCTCATGAGCCTACTGGCTGCTTTTCGATTTTTAATGTGAAGTAAGGATGCCATAACTTATAGTAGTTTCACAGCGATGTTCACGCAATGCAGCAAATACCTGGTTTTACAGGGTAGCTGCATTAAGCTACAGCAGAAGGCAAAACTACAAGTTATGTAAGTAAATGCTGTTTCGATTCTTTCCTGTTAAAAACCCCCACAAAATGGAAAACAGGTACCTGATGACACTACAGAGCTATCAGTATGCAACCACTAAACCTGGGCTGCAAAGAAAGCCCAATTTGACTCATCCCTGACATACGTGAAACTCACTCTGGCAAGGTGAACAGGAAATCATTGGTTTCTGTGAACCCAGTTCCTGGCCCTAGCAGTTGAGAAACGTCTTTACCTCACTTATGCCACCATCCCCACCTCTGCAAGACATCTATTCCATAAACATCAGTTCAAGACGTTGAAACCCTCCTAGGGAATAGTTTGTGACCGCCTACAGTTTAACACTACCCCAAATTTGAATTACTAATTTAAACGAGGCTTAACTAAACTACTTAAATGGTGACTAAATGCCATTCTAATTACAGAGAACACATTTGCAATTAACTAGCTTATTTCAGGAGCTGGAGCACCAACTTACAGAAAATAGAATGTCGCTCATACATACGCATCTCTGGTCTAGACAGGTTAAGTGAATAGTCTGGCAATAAATTAAAGCTAAAAATGTATGTCACAGTACAGTTCTGAGGAGAAATCTCTTTCCTACACCTTCTCCGAGGCAAATTTTTCTTCACTGACTTTGTGTTTAAAATGAGGTTTTGAATCTGCAGCCATTGTATTTTATAACTATTTGTTGTCTTAATGGGTATTTTAAGGTAGTATTAAAAACAGCACCGCAGCATCACTGAGCTACTAGAAGTTAAGAAAATAAAGTACAAGAAGCATGAGCCTGCCCCATGAAAGAGACTAAGTACCACTAAGCTAAAAGCCAGATAAAGAAAAAATGAAGAGTTCTAGTGAGCATGTTTGGACATCTGAAGTAAAAAAAAGCAAGTCTATTGTATCTTAGCTTATAAAGCAGACAAAACTGATCTTTTATTTCTGCATAAGATAAGCAATTAAGTTTTTGTCCATATATACAGAAACACACATTTGTGTGTTGCATTGACGTTTGAGGCACAGTTTTAACTGAGACGAGTTGCTTGTCCTTATGGGTAAGCAGAAGGAAAAGCCGTGAGTTACTGTCAGTGCATGGACTGATAGCACAGATCTTGATACATCTGTGATAATTTCAAAATGACTAAGTACACAGTAGCAAACACGGAAGAGGTGATGTTCTTGCATTCCAATTCAGGTTTCAACATAGACAAGGCAGTAATTGACCTTTAATGCAATGGCTGCTTGAAACCTTCTCTCCTAAGTAAAATTTCTGTTTATTGGTTTTTGTTATTCATGAGTCAGCTCAAAAAAATGAATGCAGTCATCCAAAGCCAGGATCAATTACTGCTCCTGTGTTCACAACTCAACAGCCAAAGATGCGAGTAATCCCACAAACTAAGCAGGTATCAAGTGAAAGATGTTCAGCATTACACAAAAATACATCTCCTATTTCCTAACATTTCAGCACGCAAAAACTTTAAAATATAAGGAGACAGAATTATAAAGGAGAAATACTCCACAATCATATCAGCTTGGTATCTCAGTAAAGTTCTAGTTAGAAATTATCATTTAGTACTGAAAAGCTACTACTACAACAAAACCCCCACTTTTTAATGGAGATACAGCAGTGACCCTTCTCACTTTGATGGGAGCTGAGCCTGCATATTCACACGGACCAAACCCATTTTTTGGTCCCGATATAAATACAGACCATAGGTATATCTGTATATGGAAGCCTTGCTTTCACTGAACATAACCTAAAGCCACTGTCAGTCAGAGGGAGAGTCCAGTGGCCAAAAAAAACATTCAGTGAATGGGTAGTTCTGACAGTCTTCTGTTCACCGATATTCCATCTGCAGGAGGCGACACAAACTGCATGCAGAAGATTCCTGAACGCTGTCTTTCACGAAATTACATTTACACATAACTTGTTCAGCGTGAAGCCAACAACTTCATGCTAAAATAGTTTAGCCGCTTTCCCTTAAGTCGCCCGTTTAAAAAAAAAAAAAATCTTCCTGCATAAAGGCCCTTTTTTCCCAGTCATCCTCCTGAAACACTAAGAACACTAAGCACCCCTCCAATTTATTCTGCAAGACCGGTTCGCTAAGCGAGGGGATCGCACAGAAACCGCTTAAAAAGGCACTTCATACAGACTCCCAGGGCAGCTATTCATAAACTGTAATTTTTACTTTTTGTTTGGCTTTAAAAACGACCGTTCGAGGCCCCCCCGGGCTCCAAGGGCAGGGGCTGGGCCGGCGGGGCAGCGTGGGCGACCGCCCCGCGCAGGCGGCCACCAGCCAATAAAAGCCAGACCCGAGCGGCATAAAGCCCTCCAAAAACGCCCTAGGGGGAGGGAAAGAAAAAAAAAAAGGCAAAGAAAAAGAAAAAAAAAAAGGGGGAGGGGGGGGCACGGGAGAAGCAGCAGGAGAGCCCAGGAGCGATGAGGGCAGGCGGCCGGCGGGCTCCCGCTGCCACACACGCTCCCACCCGCGCACGGGCGCCCCCTTCCTTCCTCCCCCTCCTCCCGCGATTCCAGTCCCACCCGCTCCTCTCTCGCATATTTGAAGGCTGCTTTAATTCCTGCAGCAGCAAATTCCTCCCTCCCAAATTTGGGCGCAAAAGGAGAAAAAGGGGAGGAGGGACGGGGATTGGGGGGGGGGGGGGGGGAGAAGGGGGGAAGGGGAGAAAAGAAGGGAAGAAGAAATATCTCCGGCATTCTCGCCACCCGGCTCCCCAAGCCCCGCGCAGGCATTATACAATTTTGGCGAGGCAGGAAGTGACTGCTGGGATGGTCGGGAGAGGCGGCGGGGAGGGGGGCAGGAGCCGCATCTGAGGCGGAGGAGATGAGGAAGGCGGGGGGCGGCCAGAGGGACGGGGGGCCCCGCGGCGGGGCCGCCGGGATGGGAGGCTCGGCGGTGCCCGCTGTATCCCCCCCACGCCGCCTCTCAGCCCACCCATCGCGGAGACCCCACAGCCGCGGGCTCGGGCTGTCACGGCCCCCCCGCCGCGCCTCGGCCCCGGGCTGGAGACTCACCCATGGCGCTGGCCGGCGGCGGTGCGGCTGCCGCTGCTGACGCTGGGCTCCGGCTGGCTGCTCGTCCTCCCGCCCTGCCTCCCTCAGCCGCGGCGGCACCGAGCGGGCCGCCCCCTCCTCCCCGAGCGCCTCCCGCCGGCCAACCCGCCGGCGATTCTCCAACGCCCCCTACGCCGATTCCGCCGAGGGGCCGCGGCCCTTCCGCACACGGCGCCTACGCGCGCCCGCTCCGGCGGCCGGACGGACTTAGCGGCTCCACTCCCGCCACCGCCTCCGCCTGCTCCACCTCCTTCTCCCTCGCCGCCTCCGCCCCGCTCCTCGCACGCTCCCCGCCCGCCTCCCCGAGCACGCAGCGGCTTCCGGCTCGGCCCCTCCGCCCAGCGCGGTGCCCGCGTCTCTCCCCCGCCCCTCCCAGCCCGGGGTCGGTCTCGCTCTTATTTCCTCGCACTCCGTGTCGGAGAAAAAAGGCATCGCTCGGAGGCCATTTTGAAAGCGGGCGCACGCTGAGGCAGCGCGAAAGCCCCGCGGCGGCCGGGCCGGGCTTTGCCCGGAACAAAGATGTCGGCCGGGTTTGACGCGCTGGGCGAGGCGGTTCCACCGCCCCCGCCTTGCGCCGGGGCGATTCTCGGAGCGTCGCTGCTCCGTGCGCGCCGTGCGGGCCCCATTGAGCGCTGCGGCGCCTTGCGCTGCCCGCGCCCGCCCGCTCACGCAGTTGGCGTAGGGAGAGGCCGGCGGGAGAGGGGTTCGCGGCGATGGGGAGAGGAACCGAGGCCCCTGAGGCCCCCACAGCCGCCCTATTCCTCGGGGAGCGCTCGGGCTGCGGCACTGCGGGGCACAGGCAGGCGCTCGTCCCTCTGCTCCCCCTCATAAAGTCACCATTGGGTGCCCAAGTTCCTCGCAATGAATGAGAACTCATTTAAAAAAATATAAAAATAAAATACCATTTGAACGCAGCTGTTGGCAGGCAGTAGGTAAAATCCTTCTAGGAGGCCAAAGGGATGTTCACGGCGCCCTGGGAGTCACACTGACAAGCCCTACCGCCTGGGCTGGTCTAGCACGTCCCTGAGACCGTGAATGGGCTCCTCTGAAATGCTTCTGCAAGCCAGGATAAACGCCCGCTGCAGTAAAGAAATGACCCTGGAAAACATGGACTCCGAAAGAGGCAGAAAAATGCCTTTTGGCTTTTCCAATACAGCTCTCAGTGCTGTATTTCCTTTTTATATTTGGGACAGGTATCTTTGGAGCCTTTAAACTCTGGGATGTTTTATGTCCAAACTGAAATACTGGAGACCTGTATTTATGATGTGTGATTTGAAACTTAACATACTTTCTTTTGTGCTAGGGATTTTCGAGTATGGTCTTTTCCTTGCCTTTTCTTTCACAAGAGGCACGGTGCATTTCTCTAATAAGCAAAGATATTTGGCAAAAAGAGAAAAATGCATTAATTTATTGTTTATTATATAATTTGTTGCTGACATTATTAAAAGTACATCTTAACAGCGTGCCCTGGTTCTAGGAGGGCGAAAAAAGCAATTTTCATTTCAGCAGCAAAAGGACAATTTTCAATAACGCAATATTTCTGTAGGTAGAGTCATAGCCAGGCTGAGAGAAGCAACAATGAAGACACTAAGTTTGCCTTCATTTCTCATAGATTTCCATCCATCTGATTCTTTCCTGTCTAATGTCCAACTTTTTTGGGGGGGGAGGACATTTGATAAATACTTTTTATGACAACAAGGAAAATGCATAAACTTTTCGGAAAGGTATGCAGTCCTGCACAATGTGGTTCAGCACTGTTTCAGAACTGGAACTGTTACAATACACTGTGGTTCTTGGGTGCCCAAGGGAAAGAGATTTTTGTTATGGTTGGTCACAGGACTGCCAAATGTTATCTCATAAATCTGAGTCTTTCACAATGGATGAGGTAAGAAATAACCTTTTTTTTTTCATTCTGATTGGTTTAGGTGGTAATGTCCATGGCAATGAGATACAGCTACATAGCTTTCGTGGTTATTTGAATACCAAAAAGAGACATTTTACACCACAGAAGTTGTTCACTGAATACAAAATATGATCCCCACAGCTCTCCCATAAAAATACATTGTGGGAAAACAAACAATATGAATAATACTTGTTTTCTCTATTGTACTAAGGGCTTCAAATTGCTCAAAAACATTTACCTTGGTTTTCAGATATGTAATGTTGAGAAAAGTATGTAACTGATGGGGATACCTTCAAAAAAGGAGTGATGCTTTTGGGGAAATTCCCTTTTAAGTAAAACATTACTCTGTGGATTGATCACTGGAAAAACAAAAGTGAGCTTGCACCTTTGAAATCTACTGCAAAACTGGCACAGGCTTAATAAGGAAACAAGATGCAAACCAGTGGGTTTTATGTGAGGTTAATGTCCCATTTTTCTGTGTTGTGAATAGCAGTGTATGTGGGGGGGTATCTCTTTTCATACAGTAATTCACAGGGTTTGGATGATTCTGCAAAATCGTGTTCATTTTGAGAAATAAAGCAAATGCAAATGGGTCCCTGAGGTTTGAAGAGTACTGCATTCTGTGTATACAATACAATAAATCCAAACTTCTTCCATTGCTGTAGCCATGTGCTGTTCTTCCTTCAAAAGCAAAAGACTTCACAAAGTATGTCACTGAACTTTAAAAAACCGAACTCAAAAAGTAAATTTCAGGACTCTTTAGATTCTATTTAATTGACTCAAAGATGGAAGATACAATTTTGGGCCTGCTTTTTGTGAAATTAATAAAAAGCTTTGCAAACTCAAATGTAGGATGCTACCTGCCATAAGTCAACCCCATCTGTGTCCCTCTTGTCTTCAAATACAGAAACAAAACCCACTCACCTTATTTAGAAAATCTCCTAACTAGGGTTGTGGCCAGGTTGGTTCCCAACCAGCCTAGCCAGTTTCAGCCTCTTCTTGCCAGTGAGACATAGGAATACTATTTTGTTTTTGTATTTTCTTTTACTGCAAGCAGTCATGACTCACTAGGTGAATTTGCACATATCATTAGCTTCAGCATGGGATGTGATGGAATTATTGCGCTTGTAGCCCGCTGACTTGCTCCTTCAAGGCAACTCCAATACCTCCTGGGTTTGTAGGGCACGTGATACATCTGCAGACTGAATCATGCTGGCTCAGTGAGTCCAATGCACGCAGCGTCCTTTTGAGCTGCTGTGCAAGTGTAGCAGATCTCTGCGTACCAAGCAATGTCTTGCTGAAACAACCAGTTTCATTACACCAACTGGGTGAAGTCCTAAATTCTCACTCCTGTAAACAGTGTAGTTCTTGCAAGATAGGGGGCTGAGGATGCTCAGCAGTGAATAATGAGCACAGCATCTTCCTTCAAATCCACCCTTAAATCTCAGATTTGCAATAATGGCTACCACCGTCTTGACCACTCTTTGACCACTGCTTGTCATGCTGACCAGAAATGTCTTTAGTCCTTGTACTGTGTTGCCTCTTGGACATCTGTTACTCCTTACATTGGATGATTTTTTTGTAAATGCTGCCTTTTTACTTTGTTCACTAGCACAAGAAACTGCCTAACAAAATGGTAATACACATGATAACAGTAGTATGAGGCATCTAGTGTCACATTGAATTGGGCCCCAATATCTTGTCCAACCCTTTCCTATTTGGAGACGTACCAAGTCAGTGGGCCACTTGTTTGCATGAAGGTTTCCAGAGTCAGGCCTGTATTTGTGGGGCTTTTCTGTATTCAGAGGGCTGTCACGAAACAGAAAACCCTTGCAAACTCACAAGCAGCACACCAACCAACTAGAGGGATGGAGCACCTCTCCTAGGAGGAAAGGCTAAGAGAACTGGGTTTGTTCACCCTATAAAAGAGAAGGCTAAGGGGTGACCTGACTGCAGCTTTCCGGGACCTGAAGGGAACCTACAAGGAAGATGGAGAAGGGCTTTTTACAAGAGCATGTTACAGGACAAGGCTTCAACTGAAAGATGGTAGGTGTAGATTAGATATCAGGAAGAAAATTTACCGTGAGGGTGCTGAGGCACAGGAACAGGTTTGCCAGAGAAGTTGCGAATGTCTTATCCCTGAAAGTCTTCAAAGCCAGGTTCAATGGAGTTCTGAGCCACCCTGTCCAGTGGAAGGTGTCCCTGCCCACAGCATGGGTGTCGGAACTAGATGATCTTTAAAGATCCTTTCCAACCCAGGTCATTCTATGATTCTACCCTAACTATTGTTGTTACTGCTATTGTGGCTGTCTTCTTTGGCTGCCACCTACAAGATTATTCTACAGATATGCAAATGAAGCAACATAAAATGTTGGCCCCCTTTTAAGTTTTGCCACTTGCTCTTTAAAAAAAGTGCTCTGCAACAATAAGAAAGAGACGCATTCATCAGCAAATGCTTATAAAACGCTGTAAAACTTATGAACACAGGCTTCTATTGAACAATTGCTACGGGAAAAATACAGCATCTCTTGTTTTGTAGTGTGTTTACTGTATCGTCCTGGTATACATCCATTACTTCAATTATCTAAAGAAAGAGGCTTTGATAGATTACAACCCAATGATGTGATCCTTGTGAGAGGCACACACATGCACTTATTGTTTAAGGTAGAAAATGGTTGCTTTGTGCAGTTATAGTGGTGTAGCAGGGAATATGGATCAGTAGAAGCAGGAAGGCAGCCTAACCCTTAGCCATTCACTCACACCAATAACAGTTACCTCCTTAAGTGAGGTGAGATACAACCTTTATGGCAGTTTCCTTCATCCCATGCGAGACTCATGGGTCGGGAAACACAGTAGGCTTCCAATAGTGTTAAACTATTTGAAAAATGCACTATCTAATAACGTTGTTTGTACAACAGTCACAGATGCAAGACGGTGAGCTGACAGATCGAAAAATGTACTTCCTACCCCGGGGAGTCGGAGCCTTAAGCAAAGGCCCCTCTCGCCCTTCCGGCCCTCTGCTTGCAGGCGGTAGCGGCGACTGATGGGATGGCCAGGAGCAAAGCGATAGTGTGTGGCACGCGTCCTGTAATTCCAGTTCTCCGTTTGTTTATTTGTTAATAAGTAAACCCCACTGGGGTTGGGCAGGTCTCAGTAAATCCTTAAGAGGCTTTCCATATTCCCAGATGCATAATCATTAATAAGCAGTGCTGCAGATGAGCATACACTGATGAACGGTTGTGTCTGAGCAGAGCTTGACGGGCATGAAGGGTCTGCTCACACTGCCACCGCTGCGAGAGCGAGGCCTTTGAGGAGCTGGGCTTACTGCCTATTTATATTAGCAAGTGCTTCCTAGTGTAGAATAAGGTACTGCTGTCATACTTTGCATATTAGATTGGGAAAAAAAAATACTTAGACATGTAATGCAATGTGACATTTTATTAGTTTTGGTTTTTTTTTTTTTTTTCCAGGAAAGGAGCTATGCTTTCCAAAAGAAAAATAGCTTTTCTTAAAATGAATTAATGAGCTTAAAATTAATTTCCTGCATAAATGATAGACAAAGGGGTTTTTTTAATTCCAGATGTAAAATATTACAGAATAAATCAAACATTACAGAATAAATAATAGTAAAATACTACAGAATGAATGGAAACATCAATTCTCTATGTACGGTAGTCAGCTCTTTATTCTCTTCACTCATATCAGCACATTGTTTCTATAAAAAGTAAAGTCAATGAAAGGTTCTGATGGCAAAGAAGTACTGTGTACCCTGTGCCACTGTGGTCCCAGCACTCTGGCTTTGCATATTCCAGTTGTCCTTTTTCAATTAAAGGACATCTACCTCACCCTAGGAACATTGAACTGGGCTTTGTCCTTGCAAATACTAAAGCAACAGTACATCTAGTACTTGACATTAGGCTTGAGGTAGCAGTATGCCACATCAAGGCCTTGGGTACAAATGCTGAACAACTGAAGCCAAGTGTTGTAGATTGTGCCACTTACTGGCATTTTAATCACTTTGTCACTTTGTTCTCTTTCCTTTACCTATGAAAATGTGACTCTAGCTTCTGATATGGTTACTGCGATACCGACAGTCTGGAGTCCTCTCCAAATTCATTCCAAAGCAACAAGTCTCTCCCTTTGTGTTGCAAGTCGGACCAGCCTGGACCCTGCTCCCTCTGGGTAGGCAGGTCCCGAGACCAGCACTGCACTTACCCTTCTGACCGGCATGTGACTTGGCTCCCAGATCCACACTTTGAGACTGCACCTGGCACTTAAATGAATTGCTTGTCACAACCATTAGGAGCAAAGGATTTCACAGAGAGAAGGACTTGTACCACCACTCCTTTCTAATCTACCACACAAACACATATAATTTGTCCAAAGTAACTAGATCATTCTTCTAGGTTTTTTTCTGAGCAGCTGCTCTGTATAAACAAAATTATTGGTGCCTTGGCACCAGATCACCAATCCTATGCCTCCTGAAAGTAACTTTGGATATTCAATCACACTTTTCCATTTCAGATATTCCTTGTGCATTTGACCTTTAGGTTCAAGCCTAAAGCCAGTTGCTGAACCCTAGCCTTTGCTAGAACCAATGAATACAATCTTTTATAATTCGCTGGTTGATTTTATCTCCTGCATTTGTTGGAGGATGACTTATTTGTACCTGTCATTTGGGCTGTGGTGATAATTTATCTAGT
Source organism: Manacus candei (assembly GCF_025592945.1). Taxonomy (NCBI): domain Eukaryota; kingdom Metazoa; phylum Chordata; class Aves; order Passeriformes; family Pipridae; genus Manacus; species Manacus candei. Next base: position 4,590,234 of record NW_026138143.1, read on the forward strand.
GTCAGCCTTTAAGCTGAACACACCTGTGCATATAGCTCCAGTTAATCCAGTAGAGCTACTCACTTGTCCTTTGCAACAAAAGGTGATATAAAATACTTATCAATAAGTAAAATGCAAACTCTTTTTTGTTTTTTTTAAACCATGTGTGAGGTTGGCATCTGTTTACACAGATGGGACTAGCTGAAGGCTACTGCCACTGATGACGGTGGAAATTTTGCAATTGGTTTAAAGCATTATACAGTCTCGAACAGACATCTCTCTGTTAACAGAAAAGATCTCAAAACTATGTTTTGTAAGAAAACCACAAAGAGCTAAAATATGAGTGTAACAGTATAGAAATACTCAAAATACATTATAGTTCAATCCAGTTAAATTATTGGTGCATAATGCGGTAAAAAAACCCCTGAAAACATAAATCAAGGAAAATGCTGAAAATTAATTCAGATTACTTCTTTGTATTTGTATTCTGAATTGCATCATTTTGAACTTCTATTTTACAAAAGGAGTAAAATACTTAGTGATTTTGCTATGATGACCAAGCAATACGAGAAAGGGAGCCCAGTTCTGAAAGAATCAGTTATGTAGACATTTGGGATTCATAATGGAAGATAATGGTCTTTTTGATGATGAATCCACTATATAAACCAAGAATATTTCAAGAGCTTGTTTCAAAGTAGATCCATTAGCATAACCCAAGACATATCCTTGGTCTTCTAGACAAGGAAAGTTCTTGTATTGCTGTAATAACAGAAAGGTAAAATATTAGAGAGTTTTTGAAGATATTATGTGCTTGTTACAGAGCCAAATTTCAGACACACTCCTTACAGTGTATAAATTTTAATGCAAATACATAATCTGCATTAGTGTGGAAAAATTAAGGTTGGGGTTATTTTTATAGTATCATAGATATGTTTTTTGAAACAATTTCTGGGTCATGAGGTCATGAAGAGTCCTTGGATTAACTGGCAGCATGGAGTCTTCCTAGACGGAGTGTTTCTAAACTCCTTGTCAACACATTTTCTTTTCCCCTAACAGTCCAATGGAATGCCTAATGTTCTGTAAGAAAACATGGTTAAAAACTGTGGTCAAATATATGGGAAGCATATACTGTTTGGTTATACCCTGATAGCAGTTTTTGATAGTTAATCTTGTGCTCTGTGGAGTGCATGGGAACACCTCTGTTTTATAATAGACTAAATAAAACCATTTCATATATATGTGTGTGTGTATATATATATATGTGTGTAGATAGCTATACCTGGAATGCCTAATTGCATTTTACGAATATACTACTATTTCTAATGCCCATGCCTGTTTTCAGATATTACTCATCTTCACCAAAGACACTGTGATAGAAATAGTCTATTGGACATGATACTTACATGCTAGTTGCTGGGTGTTCTTTATTTCCTTGAATACCTAGCTGGAGAACTGAATGTTATCAAAAGAGGGTTCAGTTTTGTAGGAAGCAAATACTTGCCAACATTCCCCTTCTTTAAAAAGTGTTTTGACTAATTTATTGCAAAAAGAATACCTGTAGCATATTATTAAGCAGCTTTTGGAGTTACTGTTGTGTTGGCTAACTGGTCCAAAAATTCAGTGTATTGAATTCCGATTTGCAAGCCAGCGATCTCCCATTTTATATCAATTTATTTCTTAGTGTTTTTCTAGTTTATTGTATTTATCTCAACTATTTAAAATGTCTGCAAATATCCCCATGGTAATGGAATTCATTTGGCAACCCTATATAGTTATATGAATCATTACTAGACAGTAAATAAATGGTTTAAGGCATAACTAAATACCAAATGGAAGTTGATATGTTTGGTAACACCAGAAGGAGTTTTATTGTGAAGATACCTCAACATCATTAACATTCTTTCCTGGAAAACCCTACTTCTTGAAAAAGTTGGTTTGGACAGACTTGATAGTTTGGTCCTGATGTTTTGGGGGATGTCCCCCAAAAGAAACCCTTTCCTGCAGATGGGTGGATCTCCCCATAACTCTCGTATGCCTAAGTCCAGAGAGCAAAGGCAGCTGTTGGAATCCTATATGAAAGAGTTGGAGATCGTTGAGGTTTTATGATTATGTATCTATTAGTGCTATGGGCTGTCCAGAGTGGATAAGTGGAGAAGTCATCCTTTAGAAAGGTTCTTAGCTTGAGCCTGTGCCTTCAACAGAAAGCAGGCTAAAGCAGTATTTAGAGACTTTCAAAAGAGGTAGTGTATATGCATAAACTTCCAATGAATGAACAATTCACTGGTTTTTGTAATGGCTTGTAATTGAATAAGATGGCTGAATACTTGCAGAGCATTTTCTACAAGAGAATAGTATTCAATTTTCTTGGGCTACAACCAGCAAAGCAGCCCTTTTCAGAGTATTCATAATTACCACAGCTATGAAGAAATTGTCCGTTCAACTCAATGTCTTAGATGGACCCATTAGCTACTGTTGTCTTGTTGCATAAATGCAGTTGCAAAAGTGACAGGGTTTTAATGTAGGTTGTCTTAATCCATTGCGATAGCTACATGGCTTCTTCTTCAAATATGAAGGAAGACTGTGCAGTCAAGCATGTTTTAATTCCATATCTAAAGTTCAGCAAATGGAAGAGAGAGCATTGAAAGACTTAAATAAACCACAATGTGATAAATCATAACAAAGTACAAAATGAAAATATTCAGTTTATTTAAAGAATGTTCTCAAAGGATGGAATACATCAGTCTTGAACCAAAGCATACATTTATCCAGACTGTTGTTAATTCAGAGTTTATTTATAAAATGATTCCATTTTTGATAACATCTGTATATGGCAAGGTGCCTAACCTCTGGGGCACAATGGGGAGAAGTTATTAAGTTAGCATCCTCCTTCCTCTGTATCTACAAGCAAAGAAGCTGGAAGGAATTGCAGGTTTACTCTGCTGACTGAACTCAGGCAGCAGCAGCTGGTGGGTCTTAGTAACTTCCACTCATTGGAGAAAAGACAGAGCTCCTTTAAAATGGAGGCAACAGGAAATCTTGCTAGGAGGTTTTCAGAATGGCCAACTGAGGCAAGCTAGGTACAAAGCTGTAGACTTGTTGTGGTACAGAGTCAACACTGACTGCAGTCATGGAGTAAACCAAACAAAATCACACAAGGTGACAAAATTAAATCAGAAATTACATAAATCCAGCTGTTTACACAAGGAACAAAACTCATGCCTATCATAATTCTGCTTTTCTCTCTGGCAACTTGATTGGGAAACTGCTAAAACACAATTTCTATTTGTCCAAATATTCGAAAGAGCAGTGAGTACTTTTGAATTATGCACCTATAAGGTAAAGTACTGATCTGGACTGAAAGAAACCTCTTAAAATACATTTTAGTGTACAAAAATTCCCTTTGCTGTACATCACTGAAAAATTTAGTATGGCAGAAAAAAAATAAATCTGATTGGCCATAAAATGTTTTTTCTGTAATAGTTATGACTTAAAATGTATTTTTTGATATTGGAAAAAATAACACGTTGTTCATTTTGTCTGATGGATTTTACCACTTCCTGCCTTACTGTTGAGGAATTCGGAATGCATTTTGGCCAACGAAAAGTATGTCCACACTAGGGAATTTCTTGCTTTCCATTCAGGAAACACAGCTGCATTACTGCTATTAACGCAGGCTTTCTCACCACCATTTATCTAATGCTGTCTGGCCTCCCTCATTTTTCTAGATCCCTCTTATCTGCTCCACAGCAGGCCTCTATGCTGCCATTAATTCCACTTGCTACAGAGGTTGGCAGTGCTCACTGTGAGGTCACAGCCTTTAAGATACCTGTATGTAAACACCAAGGAGATTGCAGTACCTGTGCTGGCAAATACCAAGCCAGAAGCTTTCTTGTGTTTGTGTGGAAATAGTGATTGAACTCCTTCAGATGCAGTTACACAAACTGATCATTCACCCTTCAGCATGTGAGCCCTTGTGGCAGGGACCAGACACTCCCAGGGCAATGGGGGCCCCATTCTGGCTGGGACAAGTAATTAGAAAAAGAAGATGAGACCTGGCTGACCTACTTTCCATTACTTGCTGCTGTCTTCTCACTTGTTTGTGTTTTGTTTTTTTTTTTTTAATAAAGCTTAAATTTTCGAAAACATAACAATTCTATTTAATAAGAAAAACACATTAGCAAATGTTCAAGACTCTTCTGCTCAGCAAACTGGCTTTCACTAAGAATTACATGTGTCTCTGGTAAATAAAGTAGAAGATAAATAGCATTAAACTCATAAAACAATTGCTGTATTTTCCTGATGGTTGGCATCTCTGCAGTACAGCTGCTTCTCCCGGCCTCCTGGGAGCAGAAAAAGGGACAATAGCTAGCTATGCAGTGTGACTGACATCTCTTCTACCCCACCAACCTAAAGACACACACACATATTTACCAATATTCACCATCAGGAGGTCACACAGGATGGTCTTTGGGCCATGCAATCCATCGCGGATCAGACAATCTCTTTGTATCCCTCAGAACACATCTCCTTTCTCAGCATCCAGTCTAGCAGGTGCAGCTCTGCATGTAAACTGCCCAAAACAACCAGCTGTGCTTGCAGTGAAACATTACAATCTGTGACCATCAGAGAGGAGTCCTCACCCAAGGCTGTAAATAAAAGGAGAAGAATGTAGTGGCTTTGGGCCTTCTGCCCAAAGAGATAAACCTTGACTGCTGTGAAGCCTTTGCTTTTTTAAGAAGCTCCAAGCACTGTTTCTGATCAGAGAAGAAAGAGGCCCTCTGTCATGACCCTCGTCAGGGTCAGCTGTTCCAAACTGGAGTTCACACCAAAGGCCAGCACAGCCAGGACTGAACCCACAGCATTGTTCCCTTCCATGTGCAACCCCTCACTCTGCCTTCCACGAGTCCTCTGATTTTTCATACTCTGCTTCCCAGTGCCTGTGTCCTTTGAGGAATCCTCTGCAATAAAGTAGGTATTGAAAAGGCACAAGGTAACAGGAAGGTAATAAGTGACTGGGTGATGGGTAATTTAATTAGTCTTCCAGGGGCTAAGAGACAAGAAATCTTACTCTAAGGAGAAGTCACTCCTCAGGAAATCCTTATGGATCATTGTTTCTATGGAGCAGGAAAACAAGCCTCTCACAATAGAAAATATCTTGCCATCAGCAGCACTAGAAAATGATAAAGCAACCAAACTGTGGTAGAGTGAGTCACCACTCAGCAATTTTTCTTCAGCGCTTTCCCACTGATTACTAGCAAAGGTCATGGGTTACTAAGCCAGTGTCTAGAGGTTTTCAGATAGGAAGGGCCATCAGGAAGCCCTGATGCTGACAAAGATGCTTACTTTTAAATTTCAGTCAAGCTCAGAATTAGAGAATCGGGGGAAGATCTATCTTCCTTGATCTAAATTAAAGACTTGCATTTTAGCAAATCTGAGGGAAGTGTTGTGGTTGCTATGGATAAGATATATGTAGGGCCCAAAACTCAGAATTCACTGTTTTAGTAGACAGAGAGCAAAGAAGAAAGGAGAAGTTGAAATGTGATGCTGTCACATCCCCTGGTGAGACATCCAGTTCAGGGTTAGCTCCAGATTATGACACAGAAAATAGCTTTGACTGTAGTGTTCCCCTGCCTGTTGTGATAGAAGTGATGAGCCTCTGGAAGGTCTTCCAGCCATCATTCAGCTCCTTCTCCATTCCCTATTTGAACTGTCCAAGTAACTAATTTACCGCCTGTAAATCTGTAATAGGAGGATAAATTGCATTCAAAAAAAGGAAAATCACTGCTTTCTGCTTCATTTATCTTAAAACTAAATCCGTACTGAGGTGTCACATTCCCTTCCTTCCTGCAGATCTAGGCTTCTCTAAAAGAACCACCCTCCCCTGATATTCAGTTATCTCTGGAGTAGCACCATTGCCTGTAGCAACACGGAGAACAATTAAGATAAGACATCAGTGTTTTATCACTGTTTCGTCTAACCCTACTTAAAGTAAGTCTGGCTAATGGAATAATAATAAAAATACCAACACCTAACAAGACCTGTCCTGCCCTAAAGCTCATATTCCTATCAACAATCCAGCCACAGGAGAAGTCCCAACAATGGAAGACATGGAGGAACGTCTAGGGCAGACCCAGGTTTTGGAGTTACACTGGGGCAGCAGGTATAAGGAGAGGAAAAAAACCTGGAGCTAGATTTCATGTTCATAATATTCTTGTCTTTCTGCAATATCCCTGTGAAAAATTATAGAAAAGTGCTTCAGTAGTGTTAATCAACCATTAGTTACCTCCTGAGCTCTAAGGGAATTTATGGCTTTCATAGAGGTCTCTGGCTCTTTTTTTACGAGGTTGCAGGGATACTGGTTAATTTTTGTATTTCATGGTGGTTTGGTTCACTGTGATTTCCCCCTGCAAGGCTAAAGTGACAGGCTGTGCTTGGGTAGATCTATCCTGAGAGTGTCCAGACGTGTCCCATTCCCCTAATGAGATTATTTTTACTCTGTCTTAAGGGTATTTTAGGTCTTTACAGAAACTAGGTTTTAGCTGCATATATATATATATAAAGCAGGCATATATATATAAAGACTGATGTTGGCTGCATACAGTACTGCTCAAAGTATGTCAGAAATATGTAATGTATGATAAACAGAAAGATGTGCTTGGGGTTTCAATCATCTTTCTTCTTAGTGAGGTATTTCAGGACTTCAATGAAATGCACATGTCTTACATTAGGGAAGTTTAACAGGCTTAGAATATGTATATCCCCATTTCCCTTCAGCCTGTGAAGCTACCAAAGCTGAGTAAAGTATCCTTATGGAGTCAGTGTAAACAGTTCCTATTCAGCTCGCAGTCCTGCAATCACATACTGGGTGGTTTTTGTTGGTTTTCTTTTTTTTTTTTTCCCTGCAGCTTTTTTCTTTTTCGGAAATAAGAACTTTCTCATGCCTGTTGATTTCATCATACAGGAATTTAATTCAGCAGTCACCTTAAAAGGCCATTCATTTAGATTTAGGGAGGAGCGCATTCGCTTCCTTTGCAAAATGTGATGTCAAGGCTTATATTTTTTCCCCCCTCAATTCATCTTAAAATAGGAAATGAAAAAAGAGGAGGGTCCATATTAGAACACAGCACACATTTATATGGTCACCTAAATGAACAGAGCTGAAAAGACTCATAAGCAATACCTTTTTTACTGAATGTGAGTACCACAGGTATGGAATAAGGCACAACATATTTTGGCAGAGTGCTGATTCAAGCTTCTTAATTACCCAGCTAAGAGATCAAAGAGCAAAAAGAAGTCAGATGAAAGCTAGGTGCTGGTGTGGCTGCAATTCCTCTTCTAACTATCTGTTTCCCAGATTACAATGATGTCAGGCTGTACCTGTCACAATTAACATGGGGAGGACTAGGATAAAACAAAAACCTGTTTACTGTAGGCTGTACCAAAACAGTTTTTGTATAGATTTTTCCAAATGAAATCAGTTATTGTAGGTGAGGCTGGTGACTCCAGGTATTATTAAAGTTGTCTGCACACCTCACAAAGCCTTATTTACAACCAGTTATAACTTCTGAATTCAGCTGCTCAGAGCTGTCTGGCTCTATTAGGTACACCTACATATGCATGGCTGTACTTTTCGGATACAGGATGAAAGTGTATGCACAAATGTCTATCTTGTTCAGGTCAAAGGAGTTTGGAATGAGGATTTGGCCTTTGCAGTCAGGAGGGGTGGGTGGAGGAGGGAGAAGTGGTCTTGCTGAAAGGGCTCTCTCTTTTACATTCCTTCAGCAAACCAGCCACAGATCGCTCAGGCAGAGGGAGGCCCTTGAATGTTTGTCATTCACAAATGTTCAACAGAAGCATTCACAATTTTAGCAGCTAACCTCCCTGATGATTTGTCTTTCTTGAGCACACTCCAGTCCAAATTTAAAATAACTTTTTCCCCCATACAGATTTTACAAGGCTCTGTGGCAGGTCACGTTTAATATTGAGATCTGAATTGAGAGGGAGGCACAGCTTGGTTTCCAACCAGCATCCCCTGACTGGCACTATGGAGGGAAGGGGAAGCTGCTGCAAAGCAGGAGCCTCAGAACAGTGGAAACTGGTCCTGGAGGTGGCAAGAGGAGGGACAAAAAGTTTAAACCAGCATCAGAGATAGTAGGAGAACACTGGTGATGAAGTAAACTGCAAGGCAGAAGCTGGAATGGAGCATCAGAGCTGGGGGGGACCTTGTGGGCAGTACCCGCAAGGAGAACTTGGGGCTGTACCTGGCTGAGATGGCATGGGAGAAAGGCAGTGGGGACAGTGATGCTGAGACACGGAGAGAGGTAACAGTGCTGGTCCAAGCAACAAGCTGTACACGAGGATGATGTCTGTGGTCCATTTATCTTGGATTTGCTAGGGCCTAGGATTTGCTGTGCAAAAAGATAATGACTGAGTGGGAAGTTTACTTGAGTGGAGGTGAGGACTGGATAAATCAGAGGTACAGGACTTAAAGCTGAGAGCAAGGAGAAGTGGTGCAGATAAATGGCCCCAGGGTTTAAATGCTGCCTTGGACTCTGTCCCACTGCTCCAGAACTCTTTGCATACCAAGCAAACTTTGTATATGTTTACCTGGAAGCTCCTAATTTCCCTGGTGATCAGTGTGATTCCTGATGTGAGCAAGTGGTGTGTTTGGAGCTATAACTAAAGTCAGTGGGGGCTATGTTTTCTGTATATACAAAAAAACCCCCAAACATCAAGTGCTTAAAAGGTTCATGTTTTAATATCTCACATATTAAATTAGTTTATATTTTCTCCCATTTTTTTGTCCACTCACTTCAGAGGTTGTTTTTTTAAAAAAATTGTGAAATCCTCAGATTTTATAATGTTAAATGCCAATAAATAAATACCTTTGGAACAAACAATTCTTCCTTCAGAGCAAAAGAATACAGCACAGTAAAGTCTGAAGCCCCATTAAACAACCAGGAGAACACAAATCATTGAACAGTTGCTCATTACATAACCAGGTCTTGTTCTGTGTACTGGCTGAAGCAAAGATACTCCGAAAATATAATTATGTCTCATGCCAGTGGAAGCTGAGTCATCCATGGAAGTACTAATTGGAAAAGTATCCATTTCTTTTCATATAATAGTAATAGTATAAATGCAGTCGTTTAGAGTTTTCTTCACCTGTAGATTCCTATAAACTTTGCCAGAGGGAAGCAGATCCTTGGATAGGGTCTAGACAGCAGGTTGTTCTTTAGTTACCTCTGCTGCAGCCCTTGGAAGTCATTTGTGGAACCCTGGGAGTTTGCAGACCACATGTTGTAAACCACTGTCTCTATATAGCTCACAAAGGCAAAAAAAAATGTATTAAATCAAGAACAATTTTCTCAGTCTTTCCATTAACACGCTCTGTGTTATAAGAAAGTGTATGAAACATTCAACACCCTTGCAAGCAGTCATCTTGAAAGAAGAGAACAAGTTTGTTTTGATTTTACCATATCAGATGTTCTGCCTAAGACTTGTTTCCTTGTTTTCTTTGTTTTCTCTCTGTCCATTGCCACTGCCATATCTTGCATTTCTCTAGTTGACCACCATTATCATACTCCAGTCTGAGTTAAGATCCCAGCACACTAACTCACCTCTGCCAATGTAGTCCAGCTCCTAACATGCACCATGTAGGGCTGCAATCTGGTTTAAAGGCTTACATACTCAAATGTTTCCATTCCACTCCAAATTGAAAATGTTATTTGATTCTGCAAAAACAAACATTATGAAGGTGTTTCCCCTTGGAGTTTGGGAACTTCTGTCACCGATGTGCAAGGATCTGTAATTACAGCAGTGTTCCCTTCCATCCACCACAGCTGTCTCCAGCAATGTTCCCCCTCATTAGGAAACTATCCTATAATTTAAGATTAGAGCTGGAACATAAGGCAGTAATCGCCCATTTCTGTTTGAGGCCTTGCAGAATTTATGTTGTCAAGCTGAGGCGTCTGTTGTGCTTAAACCTTTCCACCCCATGGCAACAGGTCTTTACTTGAACTTCATTTAGCTTTGCCTCGTTTGCATCAGCACTTCCCCTAGTGCAAATGCTGTGAGAGCTGTTTGTAGATAGCACTGGCTTCAGGGAAGCGCAAGCCTCTGATACACTTCGTAATGTTACAGCCACTGAGGATTTCACCTCATCATCTGACATTCAGCTTTATACTACATTGGTGACCTGTGTCACTTTCCCATTAAGTTATTCTGGCTGTGAAAATTCTGGTATAAGAATTGAAAATGATGTGAAATGATAGGTTTATTCAGTTCCCTATTCTGAAAATCTGCTCATTTCTGGACCATGGAACAAGGCACATTTATCTTTTTTCGTTACCCTTTAAAATGACACATCTTTTTAAATTTTTTTAGTTCCATCTGTGTGATGTATGAGATCTTCCTGAGCTCATAATATGTCACCACTGCCTCTGGATGACAATATTAGTAATAGATGTTGGGCTGGTGGCAAAGGATGTAGCTCCCTGCTCCCTTATTTCTGCTTTTTCTTCTTTTAAGGCCTGAGCCCTGGCTATCCTCCTCTGAGAAACTCTGTGTTTGCTAGCAGAATTATAACATCACATAGATAAAAGAAATTTGCCAGCAAGCTCCTTTTAGCTATTTATTTTTATTTCAATTTGCAAAACATAAAAAAGTATGTAGTCTGGGCTGCGAGAACATTTAACAAAAGATTAAAAAAGCAGACCAACTCCTAAAAGCTTTAGCAAACCACTAGCTTTTTCCCACATGCCAGGGCTCTGTCACATTTTTCAAGACTAGCAAAGTGAACAAAAAGGGCTCATTGTGGGTGGGCTTGGGACAGAGGTCTAACATGTGTGAACATGGGTTCAGTGCACTTAGGCTGTTTGCTCCTTCAGTCTTTCTGCCTCTATCCTCAGTGCCTGCATGGCAGAGGTGTGCATGCACATGCACGTGGGCATACATGTGCACATCTTGCTCCAGGTGCATGTGTAGCATCCACGTATTAGAAATTATGCTGTGAGTAGCTATTCACTGCATTAGCTGTTCCTGATGTTTCCTGTTCCAGCTTTCCTCCTGAACTGCCAACATTAACTAACTTTTGCTTGACTGCCAGAACATGACACAATAAAAAAGATAAATTTCAAAGTTCCACAGATAATTTATAATGATTCCTTTCCAGTTACCCCCAGTTAGTGTGGATAAACATTTCCCCAGAAGACAAAACACTAAACCACATTCTGGTATTCATCTTGACTTTTTAGAGAGATGGACTTTTACAAAGCGATCTGCTGCTTCACGGGAAGAAGAAAATTCCATTTCTGAAAATCAAGCCTTTGTTTGCAGAGAAACCCATACAGCTTGCATTTGCTGACTCTCTTCATGTGCTGCCAATGTGTGGGGATGGCCCAAGCCTGACTTTTCCTTCCATATTATACTTGGTGCATGTTTGCTTCCCTCGTGGGCTGTGTTTTGAATGTGTTTGTTTCTCACTGTCTGCCATACTGGCTTCTTTATTCTTTTCCTTCTTGGTTTGATGCATATTTTATTTCTGTCTTGCATCTGCACTTTGCTTTGCTTTGCTCAGCTGCATTTAGCATCCTGATTGTATGAGGATGTGCCTTCTTTGTCTTTTTAACCTCTTCAGCATTAGTGCTCTGTTGGAGAGACTGCAGAAGGGAAGTCCAAAAAATTAAACCCCTAAAATAAAGTCCTACTGACAGCAAGAAGAAAATTTAAAAGCCAAAAAAAGAGTCTGCAGAAAGCTAAAATTAATAAAACAGGCATGAGATTTTAAAAGCTGCATAATTTCTTCCCAAGCATAATCCAGATGTTACTCAATAAAAGAATCACATTTAAATATAAAAGAATAATATTTATTGCATTGTATAATAACTGTATTTTTTAAGTGCAAGAAAAATATGAAAATACCAGATTCAGTAATTCACAGTTTCCACAGGAATACAAACTTTTCTTAGCATGGTTTATGGCCATTGTGCAATATGGTCCTCTTAATCTCTGGTAGAAGTCTGCAAGGTTTATCATCAGCTCCCACCATAGATGAACTCAAGATCTGGCTGCTTTTTTACAGAAGCTATCTGGGATCAGTGGGGTCATGCTAAAGATGAAAACGATCTGCACTGCCTGCAGAAATATCTGAGCGGGTCATGCTGGTTATCTTCCTTGCTTCACATCCCTTGTGGAAAACTAGTTGTCAATATTTGCGTCAATGGGATGTCACTTGATGAGATACCTCAGATTTCTAAAGTGAACAGTTATACATACCTCATAATCTGTAACTGAACATAACAATAACCCAACTATAGCCAAGCCTGTGAATAGTGAATGTCAGAAGGAGAAAAGAAGCTAACTCAAAATAAGTTTGAAGAAAAGATTAGTAGAGCTGACAGATGGTACAGCACTTCAAGGAAATCACGACTTTCCCCTCCTTCCATCAGTTGCTAAGGAGAGACTATATATAAGAGAGTATCAAGAATATCAGCATTCAGGTAATGCTTAATTCTGATCAGTGTTTGAACCCATGAAGCCATGTATGGATGTAAGATGGAAGGAACATCTTCCATCTTAATTCAACCTGCTTCTTGGGACTGCAACATCCATCCCCGTGACTATTTCTAAGACGGAGTATGGGAAGATTCTATCTTTTAAACTCTCCAGAGAACTGTTCAGGAGCATTAACCAGTTCACCATGCAGCTATGTAACTCTTGATTTCTGCAAAGCCAAATGGGAACATCTGAGAACATACTTCCTTGCAGCTTAGTGATTCCACATTCAGTAGCTGCTTTAAGCCAGACTAATGATCTTTCTCTTTTCGGCTTTCCACAGGATAGGGTTCTACCCCATCAATGACTGTATTTCCCTCCCTAACACTCCAGTGATACTTGGCTGAGAGGGGATGATGTAATTGTCATGACTGAAATGAAATTCAGATCAGTTGAGGAGACAGAGTGTGAAGAACACACATTTGCAATAGAAATTCATCTGGCAAAGAAAAAAAAACCTTGCTTTTTTTAAAAAAGGTTGCAAGATGCATATTGTTTACTCAAGCTTTAACTGACTGAAGGGGAGAATTGAAAGGGTTGTTGGGGATCAGGCTACATCTAGATGGAGACCAGCCACCAGCAGTGTTCCTGAGGCCTCAGTCCTGGAGATAGATCTGTTCAATATATTTATCAGTGATCTGGATGCAGGAATTGAATGCACCATTAGCAAGTTTGCTGATGATACTGAACTGGGAGGTGTCATTGACTGTCTTGAAGGACAAGAGGCCTTGAAGAGGGATATGGGTAGATTGGAGCATTGGGTAATGAGTCACGGGATGAAATTTAACCACCTGAAATGCCAGATTCTGCACCTAGTACAGAGTAATGCCAGGTACAAGTATAAACTAGAAGAGGAGTGGCTGGAGAGCAGCCCCCTAGAAAGGGGCCTGGGGGTGCTGTTTGACAGGAGGCTCAAGAGGAGTCAGCAGTGTGTGCCCTGACAGCCAAGAGGGCAAAACTCATTCTGAGATGCATCACATGCAGCACAACCACGTGGCCAAAATGGGTGATTATCTTACTGTGTTTAGAGCTGGTGTAACCTCATTTTGAGCATTGTGTGCAGTTCTGGGCCCCAAATGTGCTTCCAGAGGAGGGCACCAAAGGTGGTGAAAGGGCAGGAAGGCATATCCTTTGAGTTGCTGATCTCTTCTCCCTGGGATCCAGTGATAGGATTTGTGGGAATGGTTGAAAACTATAGCAGGGAAGGTTTAAACTGGACATTAGGAAGCACTTCTTTACCAAGAGGATGGTCAAACAGTGGAACAGGCTTCCTATAGAGATGGTTGATGCCCCACACCTGTCAGTGTTGAAGAGGTATTTATTTGGACAAAGCCTTTAACACCATGTTCAGTTTGGTCAGCCCTGAAGTGGTCAGGCAGTTGGACTAGATGATCATTTTAGGTCTTATCCAGCTGAACTATTTTATTTTACATTTTATATTCTTTATTCTATATTCTATATTCTATATTCTATATTCTATATTCTATATTCTATATTCTATATTCTCTTCTAATCCTTCCTTCAACAGAAGCACTGATATATTGCCTGCTAAATTATCTCCTTTGTCTCTTACTTTAATTATATTATATCTACTAATTTCTCAAAAGACAAGAACTATTGGAGAGACATTCCAGCTGAGGAATAACCAACACAATCCTCAGATTTAGGTGAAGCCATGTTAACAACATTTTCCTCTTAAACAACATGCAGCACCCTAAAAAATGGCCACTTTTTTTAGTAAAGTGATGCAAAAAAATTTATTTGGTGGCCATACACAATAATGACAATTATGATGGGAATACGTATGAGTTAATGAGGAGCACTCTTACTTGAGAACTGAAATGCACTAACAGAACAGGACCTTCAGGTGTACAGGATGGAGTCACTCACCATCTCACAGAAGGATGCAGTTACATGTTGCAAAGTCCTATTTCATGAAAGGGCTTCAGGGGAGGGAAAAGGATCAGGCTTGTACATTTTTGCAACGGAAAGCACCAAAGAGAGCCTAAAGCACCCTTAAGTGTTACTGGGATAATCCCCTAGGCTATAGTGTAGGTGAGGTTTAGGTGACTGTCAGCAAAATGTGCTGCAGATTAACTGCACGTGATGATGACACACAGAATGGAAGGCATAGAAAAAACAAGAGACTGGTAGGGCTAGTAGGAGGACAAGGCTAGTGGTGGTAGCTGGGGGATATTCATAAATTTTATGGCTAGAAAGGAAGACAATAAGAAGCAAAGGCTGTAAAAGTGACTAATATGATTTAAGGCCAGCAGGAGAGGGAGCAGAGGTAAATGGATTAAGCAGTCACTGGAGGCAAGTGTTTTGGGTCAGAGCACAACAGTGGGGGTGAGGATAGACAAACATCACTCAGGCTCATTTCCCAGACCTTCCTCAGTATGCACTGCCTCTCTTATTCCACATAACAAAGACTTAAGAACCTCCTCAAGATTCCTCTTTTTTGGCTTGACTGTGACTTGACTTCAATGAACTAGCTTCCATACTGGTGCTGTTCAGCATTGATCTTTCCTCTGTTTTTTGCTGTGTGGTCTGTAACTATCTCAGGCAGACCACAAGTGCCATAGTAAATCATTATAGAGGTAAAGTATAAATAACAGAGAAATGAAGCACCTAAACTGTACCTGAATTACACCTATGGTGTTTTATGAATAATAATCTACCCAGTTATACAAATGAATGGCAGAAATAGATAATGAAAGGGTAAGATGTAGAACTTGAACCACATGTGCCGCAGCTCTGGTCAAATTAAGATGCCGTCAAGAATTTGAAACATTATGCCACAAAGGTTTTCTAAAGCATTTAGTAGCACACAGAAAACCTGTTCACTTGGGGAGAAGCTGTGACATATTTCTAACCCAAGAAATATTACAGACCAAGTTGTCATCAGTGAAAAACAAGTTGGACTGAAGTGAAAGAAATGGTAAAAAAATGACAATAGGAAGCCATTATGGGACACTGGGGGAGGATGAGAAAGCAGAACAGGAAATGTTTATGTAGATAAAGGAAGCCTGCAAAATAGCTACAACAGGAATCATAGAAATTTCAATCATCCTATCACTGAGGGGAATGGCAATTAGGAAGTATCAAATAAATGCGAAAAGCTGAGGACTTCACATAGCCCTGAATTGTCTTTAGTTTATGAACATGCAGCTCTAGATAGAGAAGCAACATCCTCAGAAAGATCACATCCTGGCTTTTATCTCCAAATCCAAAATAGTGCAGAATTGAAAGAATCAGTTTATTGATCTTCTGGGTTATACTACTAGCTCTATTTTCTCAGGCCTTCTGCAGATGGTTGGGGGCTGGTATATTCACAGAGGATGTGGTTTATTTAACTTCTGGGGATTGACTCTTGTCATGTTTGTAGGGAGCATAAACTATAAATTGTTGAGAAGAGAACTTTGCAGGCTATGAGATGGTTAAGTGGCTACATTTTTTTACCTGAGTTATTCTTAATTGAAGTTGGCATAAAAGATAGGCAATAACTAGTCATTTCTGGAAATCTCAATATTCACTAACAAAAGTTTAGTTCCATTTGCAGTTAAAAAAATCATGTACAAAATCCATTTTGCTGAAAGCAATACCATATTGGCTTCTGTGAGGTTTAAATTCTCCACTGCAGAAGTGCCCTTAAGAAAGGGAGGCATTGGCAAAGCTTCTTTGTGTTGCAGTTGTAACAGAGTTGAAACACAGTTGAAAAGTTGAAAAGACGTGCATTTCATTGAAGTCCTGAAATACCTCACTGAGAAGTTGAAACAAAGTTGAAAGAACAGTTAAGTGAAAATTACTGGATGTTACTTAGGTGATCTTAAAGCATCTGGTAGCATTGGTTTTCTGTCCATCCCGAGGTTTTTGCTTGCCTTCTACTCAGACTCTGTGCTTCTGCTGCACCGTTCCAAGCCTTCCTTCACCCAGGGTTTCCACCTGGTCCTTCCAGTTGACATACAGATACCCTCAGTGCTGGCCTCACCCAAAGCCATGAGGCAAGCATAAAATAGCTCGAAGTCCCCTCTCATACTGGACTTCAATAGACTCAGGGAACATCATCTTATATGAATGAGACTACAGTCAGGAAATAAAAAGAGTGGCAAGAGTAACCACCAAATAGTTACAGGATATAGTTCAAAGCATGTTCTTCTGAGAAGCAGAAGCTCTACAATTTTTTGCACTAGACTTAATTTTTGCAAAGATTCATCTGAACAAGTACCTGGTATGTTACAATTCATAGCACATATGTCTGCTATTGTTATCATTCTGCACAACAATAATCACTTTAATACTAGCCCTGACTTCATTCAGTATTACTACTATAACACAGAATATTCCTTGACATCTGCTAAAATGGATAACATGATTTCATAGTATTTTATAATTTTTGGTCTTTATTTGCCCTGGTGAAAGATGTTCTAGCTTGATATTGCTCAAGACATAACTGTTGTGTCTGGAGTCATCCTTGTTTGTGTAACAGGAATCACACTTCTGCAACTTGCAAGGGATTAAAATGAGAATTTATTTTATAAGGAGACTGTGATTCACTAAGGTCTTGATGAAACTGTGGGAGAAAAGTGCATAGTTAATTCTACTTTTCTCTGATTCCATGTGTACACTCGTCTCCAAAAGCTGTGAAGAGAGGTTTTCAAGAACAAACTCTAATCAAACCTTTTCCTTGGAAACTCTCACTAGCAGCCTGCAGAAATGCCTGCTTTATTTTAATTACTACTTTCAGCAGTATCACAGAACTGCTTTCATAATTTCAAAACTCTTATTTAAATAGCTGTGACAGTCAAGCCAATTATGCACCCAAGACCAATTTTTAGTTATCTTTGGTCAGCTTCCACTAAAAACATATTTGTATCCCATTGCTGTCAGCTGAAATATTCTTTGGAAATCAGTATTATTTATCTCACTAGTTACCCTTTAACTTGCTTTTGCTTATTTTTACAATTTTTCCTTTTTTCCCTCTTCTACATTATTTATTTTTTTAAGGCTTACTACTTATTGTTTCTGCTGACCTTTGGACCCCTGAGCCTATGATGCTCTGGGATACTTTTTCCTATTTAAAATTCAAAAAGGGACATTCTAGTTTCCTTTCCTTCCCCCCCCCCCCCCCCAAATATTTTCTGCCAGTTATTCCCTTTCAATAATATGACTACTTGATTTTGTTTCCCCAACTCATAGAAATTCATGTTAAAATAGGAGTAGAAGAGATTCTTTTGGCAGCCTGCCTGCTGAACTCTAGAAATGCCACTTCACATAGTCCATGCTTTGGATGGTTGAGTGAGTTCCAGAGAATATAGCTGGGAAGAAAAACCTGCAGATTGAAGTCTGTTAATCTGAGGAGAGGGGAAGCCATCCTCTAAATTGTTTCATTTAGATCATCACATATCTGTTTTATTCTGAGAGCTTCATTTTGGCAAAGTAATTCATTCTCTTTGCTGCTTCATTTGCTGGTCACTGTGATAACTCAGACAGCAGGCACTAGTGGTGCCAGTGAATTTTGAGACACTGACACCCATTTACTAATAAGCACATTAAGATATGGCACACAGACAACTACACAGTTATTAGATAGTAATGACTTTAGACCTGTGCTTACCTGAGTGTCCTTTAAGGCAGGAATCTGGCTGGGAAAGGATGGCTTTGTTGTCACTTCATGGTCATCTCTCCAACAAGATGATCCTAATGATATAACTGGGAAGTCCTAAAAGCATTTCAGTCTTTCATAAGTGAAATTAAACTGCAAGTTTACACTCAATCTTCGCATGGAAAATGTTAAAATTCACAGCAGATTTCCAGACATCTGCTTCCCAACTGTTTTTAAAATCTAGGTCATTATATATAGGTGGCATCAGATAAGTCTCCATGGAAGTCTCAGAATATTTTAAACAACAAAATAGGTCAGCTTTCTTTAAAGCTTGTAACCATCTAACACAAGTTTTTGTATGTGTACAGTCCAAGAAAGGTTAAATATCTCTCTTGACCACTCATTGAATAGGGATTTTTACTACTCCACATTCTCATAGCTCTCAAGACAGCATTTTCTAGATGAATTCCCCTGCTATTTCAATCTGTTTGATGGTTTTTGCCATTCACTATGAAACCTATGGCAATATAAATCCCATCTTGTTCCAGACCTTGGTCATTCACTTCCACATGCATTTCCACAGTCATTCCTTGACTGCAGCCATTTTCCCCAAGTTGAAAATTTGATGGACCTCAGCTACTACTGTTTCTCTGATTTTGTAATTATTATTGTCCTCATTATATTGCCCCAGACTAGGACTGAAACAGCGGTTCCAAATGGTACCCCGCTCTCTTTGTGCAATTTTACACATGCTTGCAAACAATTTTCAGACTAGCAGGCAACACACACTAATCTAAATCATGCAGAGCAGAGGTATGCTGTAGTGCAGTGCTGGAGAGACCCAGCTGGTTTCAGTGGCAGAAGGATGATGGATGGGTAAGACATTGCTGGGTGAGGAAAGTAGTGGACGCTCTGACTTGGACTTTCTACAGGTAGAAGCTACTTTACCTGTGGAGCAAATTGTTGGAGGGGATGCTGCTGTAACTGAGGGCAGATGCGTCAGCTTGGGAACCTTTATTCTGGTGCCCTTGCCATGGATCAGGTCCACTGTTTAGGGCCATAATCCAGTTACAGACATGTCATGATTACAAGCCTCAGGAACAGAGCCATGGGGGGCCCTAACAGCCCAAAGACAGAACTACAATCACATTTTCCCATCACCAGTCTGAGTGCCTGAGAGACCAGCTGAGAGCCAGGTCAGCGTGAGAAGGTCCTCACTAGCCTTAGTGAAATGCATGACATTTGGCAGCTCTATGGGCTATTGAAACCCCTAAAAACATTCCCAGTGCTTTCAGAGGACTGCAGATCCTCCTTACAGGCTGCTTTCCTTGTACCATGAGAGTGCTTCAGGAACTCAGATAGTATCACCAACTTCTGAACATAAATCCACCTGCATCTGAAAGTGTTTATTATTTTTTCTCCTGAGTTTTTTATGCCTTCTGGTAATTTTTATGTACTTGCCCACAGTTGCCAAAGAATAAACTTGTCTCTTTTTTCATTTCTTTCCATTGCAACCAATACAATATCCTTGTGACCATTGCAAATTCTACCACCACTGAGCTCTTCTGGCATCACGCTGGCTTGTGTTTTTAGGGCAGAGGAGAAGAGGGTTTTGTGTGGTCATTTAATGCATGAGAAAACTCATTAATAGATTTTCTGGGTAACTGAAATGTTGTTTTTTTCTGCAGAATAGAGAGAGCCTAACACTGCAAGCTTCCTCCTGATGCCCTGGCAATTCCAATTTGGTGTGACTGTTTCTTTGGAAGGGAAGAGTAGCTTGAACTCTGTCCTTATTCATTTTCAATGCTGCATCTAATCAATGAAGCAATTGTAATTTTTTGGTGATGTGAGTGTTGGCATGTTTTAAACTGACAGGAAACCCATCACTTGTACAATTGCTAGGCCACAAGGTGAGAATGAGAAGGAACCAGAACAGAGACTATGAATACAGAGCTGAGCTCACAGAGCTGAGCCCACACATAGCTGAAGAAACTCACACACCACTTTCAAACAGTCGAAATAACCAGTCCCTTCATATTGGCACATTTGTAACCTGTTGTTGAGAAATAAGGCAATGTCAAGAGCAGATGATAATTACTTAACCTAAGCTGTATAAAACAGCAACAGATAGACTGCTCAAGCAGAGAGTTACAAAGATTTTGTGCAACTAACAAATAATGAAATAAAAGTATTGTGTGCAAATTGAACCTTCTGAAAAAAAAAAACCGAAGTGAAAAGGTCTGTGTGCACTGTCAGTGGCTCCTTGTATCCCTGGGGAAGGGCGCTCTCTTTCTTGGCCATGGGAATACAGTGCCATTCCCTGAAGATGGCTAGAAGCAATACAGCCATCTACTGACTGACAAAGTTAACCACAGCATCTTTATGTGCTCATTTAACTTGCCATTTCCATCCTAAAATTGTGGCCTGTGGAAAACTGGTTTTCAGCAGAAGCCAATTACTGAAGCGCACAATTAATAGCTGATTAGTAACTTGCTGAGTCTCCCTATTACTCATTGCTTTGACATCTGGTTAGGTAGCTATGTGAATAAGCAGTCCTAAGCATGTGCCATGTATTTTCCCAAGCATGAGATGGCATCACATCTCATGGTTGACATGCAAGGTTGGTGTTTGCTGAACACTGACCACTTCATAAAAGTCAGAGAAACACTCTGGACACCAACACAGCGTTGTCAGAGCAACCAGGCAAAATAAGGCAATGTGAGTGTTTTACTCAGGAATTATTGAGGGTATTTGCTTATGTTTAAGAGCTGTTTGTAGGTTGTATGCTGATGCACGTGTTTGAAAATGGAGCCTGACATGCAATACCCCATGTGCTATGTGACCTGAGGGCTCACATGTCCTAAGACCATGGAGTCTTGCAGGAAGTCCATGTCTTGCCACAGACTCTCATTAAAACAAACAAATGAAGAACATTTCAAGTTCATATATAAGGAAAGTGTGAAAATGGAATGAAAATGCATGAAAAAGATCATTTGTGCAACAGTAACACCTAGATCCTGGATGGATGTCAAGAAGCTCCCTTTTACCAAAAGGCTTTTTTTATCCCTAAAGGAAAACAAATTGTTGCTGAATAATCATATAAGGTTCAGCAGGAACAATATCCATGCTAGCAAACTGAAAAAATACCTGACATATTTTGTGCACAAGTAGCTGGCTGAGCGGTCCAAAAAGCACTCACAAAAACATAGTGAAATAGCAAACTTTGTGTAAATATAAAAAGTCTTGCATTGTTATGAAACGACTGTAGGGATCAAGACTGATCAGAGCTACTGACTCTGCCCAATAAGCCTCATGACAGGTTGGTGAATGGACATGGTGAATGAAGTCCCACGGTCCTTCTTTGGTTTAGGAGGAGCTGTGTAACCTGCAGTGCTGCTGTGAAAGCTCTAAACGCTCTGTAGGCAGAAGGCTGATTACATACACACATGATTCCTACCCTTGTTGGAACTGGAGCAGCCAGATTTACACGACTAAGACTTCTCTTTGAAGTGTCACTATGAGGAAATTGTCCCTTTCTTCTTCTTGCAACCACTTCAGCATGGCTTTAATTCAGCATGGCTTGAATTGAATTATAACTATGTTTAATCCCTATTGCTTACAAACCCATGGGCTGAATTCACCCTTTGCAATTTTTAGAAAAAACAAAAGCCAAGGCATCAAGAATTACAGGCAAAATACCCCTCCTAGGTTATTTTGTTGTTTCTTGTTATTGCAAATTAAATGTTACTATAGATTCTCAGGACACAGTGTAAATCTCAATGTATATGAGCAAAAAGGTTTTGAGACTTTAAACTGAGATTCAAGACTCTTATGATATTCAAAAACTTGTAAAAACTTTCTTTAAATAAGAGTGTGATGCTTAATGGACAGAGATAAATACATTATTATATAATCTTACAGCTCGAGAACAGCATTTCAGGCTGAGAAGGTTATATTTTTCAAAGTACAGATGTCAGGATGACATCTAAAAAGACAAACACACGTAGACAAGCATGCCAAAATATTTAGAAGGAAAATCCAAACCAGCTTGTTTCCACTCAAAAGTAAACAGGAGTGTCATCACAACAGACATGAGACAATGGCTCAGACATAACAAATTATAAACACACAAAATATATGTATTTCCAGAACAATTGGATCTTGTTTCTGTAAATACTTATGGACTTGAGTGAATGCATTAAGTTTCCTAGGATTGCTCATGAGTAAAGTTATTAGTTAGAGTCTGTAATTCTCCAGTCATGTGCAATGACATTTGCAAACCTGTAGGACTGGAACTTCAAAAATGATAACTTGTTTTAAAGAGCGATGGTTTCTTTTCTATGGATTGGATAATATTTAGCAAGCATTTTAATAAATAATAATAATAATAAGCTATACATACAGCTATGCAGTAGAGCCTGAAAATCAACAGATTTTTCATAATCATTAGACTGGCAATTTTAAGAGGTTTTCCTCTTTTCCCTCACAAAGGAACATTCTCAGCCCAACAATTATTGAATTATGTGGTTATTTTCACTGTGTAGCACGAACACACAGGGTGTATGGTACAGGGGGAGAGAGAAATCCTGAAGCCAGTGCTGGGAGGGATACTGCCAGGAGATAATGGCTGCACCACAGTTGCAAGTAGGGAGAAGCTGCATGCTAATTTCAAGCATTTTCATCACTACCCTGCTCCCACCCAGACACTACTGCCATAATCCCACTCCTAGCTCCATTCCTCATGCCACAGATACCACTGGAAGAAAGCAGTGGTGCTGGGCCATGCCATGCCTGGAGCATGCTGAAGAAGGCTTGGAAACAGCAGTCTTGCTCTGCTCTGCCCTTGCCATTTCCTCAGACCATGTCCTGGGAGCTGGGGAGGCAAACTTGAGACAAACAGCACTGTTGTGGTTAGTGGAGGAGCAATTCTTTC
The DNA here is from genome assembly GCF_025592945.1 of Manacus candei. NCBI lineage: Eukaryota > Metazoa > Chordata > Aves > Passeriformes > Pipridae > Manacus > Manacus candei. The sequence goes on from NW_026138143.1 coordinate 4,613,306, forward strand.
TTTAATAAAAAGCTGGGTATTCACTTACATATCTTAATTCTTTCCATGCATGTCCTTTCTTGCTCTCACCCCCTAAATTTTGCACCAACAGAAAAACAGGAATTTGGTCTCATATCTGGGATTTCTGGATAGCTAGCAATTTGGATGTGCAGTAGTGCAGATCAAATGATGGCTGCCCTGATAAGTGGCCAGCACACATACATAGATCAACTGCACTTCAAGTGAATATAAACATGAGGTATCTGGAGCATGTCACACTTACTACACAGATGCCAGTTATCTGAGTATATGCCAGGAGATGCCTGTATCCCATTTCTGCCTGTGTTGTCCTGAGCTTAAGTTAGGGATGCTGGCACAAACTTTATACAAGATAAGATAAAACACTTTTTAAATATCTGACAGAGTACCTGTAATGTAAATCAGCAGCCTGTCGTGTTTCAGAGGAATTTTTCCTTTGAGCATTTAAAATTCTGGCTGCCACCAAGTTGCTTTCTTTTTTTTCTTAGGTTTTGAGACCTAAAAACAGTCAAAGAAAAATTAGACTACAGGAAGGAGTGAGCTTTCCAATGATATTACATTTTACATTGCCATTGATCCAGATGAGTCCATCACTGCTTCTGGGAGGTGAAAGGGATGAAATTCTTATAGGCAATGCCTCAACATAGCTTGTATATTATAGAGAATGAAACAAGCATCTCTTCAGGCTGCACTTGGGCAGTTCTTAACTGGGGGATAAGTTATTTTCCCAATAAACTATGCCCTTTCCTAACCAAATGCTTCCTGACACTGCTCTGAACACTGGGGCTTGGGAGTACGTTTAGATGGCAAGTTCCATGCACTAATTATACACTACTGTAAAAAGAACTATGAAGAAAGGGTCACACTTTGTTTCTTCCTAGTTTAATTAAATATTGCTTTGTTCTCAAATTAAGAGAGATCTTTTAGGGCTTATTACTTCTGTAGTTATGGACCCAGAACTGTGGGGCAGCCTATCATGACTGTGCCGTGATGTAATGCACAAAGAAGCCCCTATTCTGCAGACAGTTATGCACCTACTGCATTTCACAAACTTCTGTAAAGCACAACCCGCTAGTTGCTTGGTCTACAGCTAGTCACTGTGGAGAATAGTCTCTGTTCCAAAGGGCTTATAACCTAAAAAAAAAAAAAAATCAAGCAAGTAGCAGAAAACAAGGAAACATTTAGAGTGAGGAACACTATTCCAGGTCTCAGTGTCGCTTTATCGTATAATACCCTATCAGTGTCTGGGTAGGAGCCGACTGCAATTTCTTCCATGTGGGCAAACTGCTAGGTCCTTAATGTTAATGGGGCGTCACATGAGTAAAGAATGCTACTGATGAAAGCAGAAGTGGGATCACAACACTGATGTCCTCAGTAGCCTCTTGTGGGCAGTAAGGTCAAAGGCTTTTTGAAAGTTAAAAATCAATTATATCAGTAGACTTCCTTGTATTCATTGCTTTGCAAAAAAGATCTTTCTCTGTAGCGATGCTGATTTGTCTCCAGTAGTGTCTTAGAATTATTTGAAATTTAAAAAGACAAGGAATTTGCTAAATGGAAATAGTATTTTTTACAAAGACAAAGGCTCTTCTAAAAGAAAATCATGACACTACCGGGTTTTGTTAGATTTCCCATAGCCATTTTAGCTATTTGTTTTAATTAATTATTTGAAATTATTCTTCTTCAGCATTTGGCAAAAACCCACTTTGTTTACATTTTAACAATTTTTTTGATAATTCTCATAATGTTTAAAATGGGTGACAAATTATTGATAATATAGATCTAATTTGAACCCATGTTTAGGAATAATTACTGGTACACAAAAAAATTCCAAATAAAACTCCACACTAGCTCTGCAACTAAAAAGCCATTCTATACAACCATAGTCCATGTCTGATTTCAAATCAGAGATCTGATCTGACATCATAAAACACAGAGGTCTAGCTCTTTTATACTGTTATTTTACAGAATAAAGAAGGGCCCACTCAAGTCCTGTCCCAGAAAGCTACTGCTCACCTAAAACTTTTCTATCACTGCAGCTGTTTAACCAGCATATTTACTTTTTGATCTCCCTTGAAACAATAAGATACCAAGACATTATCTTACCAGTCTGTCTCTTTTGAAGCACCTCAAATGTAAGAAGGAAAATGTATAGGTAATTGCTACTTCTCTTCAGTCTTGAAGATACCACCAGGGCAAAAATGTTTGCAGATGAATCACATTTTCATTTAACCAGTTCAAGAGGTTATGCCTTGGACATGTGTTGCCAACACTGCTAGTAACATTGCACACAGTTAAAAGTGTTTTTCAGGATTTGTCAATAAAACCACCTTCATACCCCTCTTAGAAACCAGATCTTGGTCTTATAGGACTTTATTCCAGAAGTCAACTGTTGGAACTGCATAGCCCTGTTTAATTCATTAGAAGCCCACTGCTATGCTGCTCTCTGTTCACCAGCTACCTATTGCAAACTGGTGGGGCCTTAAACTGTCACATTCTTTACATGATTTGCAAGTGAAAGCAAGTAGTTCTGTATTTCTCTTTCGGTCTGCTCCATTTGAATTCTCTGATGGCTAGAAAGGAGAAAGCTTATTAGCTTTCTTATCAGTGAATATGCTCTCTCTCTTAATAGTTCCTTAATTCTTGAAGCCTTCAGGATTGTAATATCTGAGACTGTGACCCCTTGTGAGGTCTGATGGAAATTTTCCACTGGGCTCAAAGGTTAGGGGGAGAATCAACTGGTACATGTAGGAAACATAAGCATATAAGTCCTAAAAAACAACAGAGAAGCCCATTATTATATTTAAACACATATGCATTTCAGCTTGTTTGCTTACAGAAATATCAGAAATAACACTGACAAATTGTATACTTCTTGTTGAAAGACATGTAGGCAAACCTGTCTATCAGTACCATTAATATGGCAACAAAAAGGCTTCTGAAGACATTTTTCCTGATGGAAATCTATTATGGAAATTCCTATAGCACTGTTGTGAATTAGTAATATTTCTGTTACTGAAGGGATGATACACACTTCCAGAGTGAAAAAAAACATGTGAACATGACCTTTCCCTTAGTTTTCTTAAGGAATAAACCTCTCTGGCTTCATGTATACAACTGAAGGAAGCACAAACAGCACAAACCCACTCTTTCTTCCAAATACATCAAGTTTTCCAGATCATTAATTGAAATGTAAATTCTGTGATTTGCAAGAAAAAATCTTGGCAAGGAGTGAAATACTGATTTTCTCAAAGTCATTTGTTCTAAAGAAGTAATGTGGGAATTCGTGTGATTGTTTCATGGTAGGGCACAGTTTTTAAAAAATCTCAGAGAGAACTGATGTGTCTGAGCATACAGATTCTCAAGTTCTTTCTGGTTGTCATCCCACATACAGGTCAGTCATTTCACATGACCTCAGCTATTAGTAAAAATAACAGAAGAGGTTGAATTTGTTGGTTGCAACTCAGCTTGTAGCTGCTGTGATTTTACTTTGTGTTACAGCGCCTAAGCTATCCCCTGCTGGCTTCTGCAGAGGAATGAAAGAAAGAAATGTTCCAGAGTTTTTAAATTGTACACTCACTGTCTTTTCAGAAGATAAATAAATAAAATAATTAACTATTTAATCGAGAAACAGAGATGATATTTTACTACCAATAACTTGAGATTTTGATCTATTCCAGCTTGATAAATGGATATCAGCATAGACTAGAATCATAGAATCATAGAATATCTCAAGTTGGAAAGGACCCACAAGGATCACTGAAGTTCAACTGGCCCTGCACAGCACAACCCTAGGAATCACACCATGTGCCTGCCAGTGTTGTCCAAATGCTTCTTGAACTCTGCCAGGCTTGGTGCTGTGATCACTTTCCTGGAGAGCCTGTTCCAGTGGCCAACCAGGTGGTTGCCCAACCTCCACCTCCCCTGGCACAGCTTCATACCATTCCCTCAGATCCTGTCACTGGTCACCAGAGAGAAGAGATCAGTGCCTGCCCTCCACTTCCCCTTGTGAAGAAGCTGCTGACTGTGATGAGGTCTCCCCTCAGTCTCCTCCAGACTCAACAAGCCAAGTGAACTCAGCTGCTCCTTAGGTGAAGTCCCCTCACCACCTTCATTGCCATCCTCTAGATGCTCTCTAGTAGCTTAATCATATAGTGTATCTTCTGTGCCTAACTTACTTAAGAACTTAGAAACATAGGATCTCATATGACCTGAATTTTCCTTGGATAGTCTAATGACTGTATAAGAAGCCCCAGCTCTCATTTTAGGTACCTGTTTTATTAATTTCAAGAATCAGAAGATGATTCCTCAGTCTTTCATAATTTTAATGCATGAATTCCTTTATTTAAAAAAAAAATTTTTTTGGCATTCTTAAAAATGATTTGCCACAATTTTTCTTCTGAACTACAGAGATGTCACAGCTGATACAAGTATGCAAAAAGATTTCAGTGGATGTGTCAAGGTATGTCAAGCCAGACAGGTATTAAGAATAACGACATAATTTCTTGCATGTTAAAATACCAAATGGACTCTTGGCATGATACGATACTTCACAATGTATATTCATAAGACATTTGTGCCCCCATGACAGGGAGGTTGGAACTAGGTGATCTATAAGGTCCCAACCCAAACCATTCTATGATTCTATGATTTTCTGGGACATAAATTAATGTCAAACTATTTTTACAAGGTTCTAAGTTTTAGTCCTACAATGAGATTGTTGCAAGTGTCGTTCTGACTCCCGAGGGCCTGTGTAGAGTGCAGGGATCTGCCTACAGAACTGGCACAACATGCAGCTTCTAAAATGCCATCACAGAAAAGGTCTTACTGTTCTTAGTTTGTAACTCAGGAGATTTATTTGTCATCTCAATCTGAGGTTTTGTATACTAGTTAAAGTGTGTGTTATAGAAATCCTATGTGTGACTGCCAAATCATCAAGCAATAAGACTGCAACCATCCTGAATGCAAAATTTAAAACATACTGATCGCATATTAATCCTTCCAAGTGCTCGTGATCAGCTAGCTGATCCATTTTGGTGTATCGCATTATGTACAGACATTTGCCTAGTGCTTGGAAATTGTAGTCTATTCTTGGAAATTCCCGGGAATTCCAAGTTACATACTCTGGAAGTGACAGCATGCTCAGAATTTCAAGTGCAAACAATTGTTCTTATACAACATGGGAAGGTCTGGGAAACTGGTATGAGCACATCAAATATTGCAGCTGAAGGTGCTATCAAGTACCAGCCGTCCACTTTTACAATTTGATAAGACATCTCAAGGATAACAGGTGCTGTAGGAACAGAGAGGTCTCATGCTCCATCTCAAACACAAGGCTTGCAAAGGAGTGGTTGTAGAGGAAAGTAATTATAATTCCATAAACATAAAAATTAAGACCTCTGTGTTTTTGCAAATTCTCACATTAGCTGTTGTCTGTATTCAGGTTTTATTTTAAAGGGAGAATTAGGTCTTGGGTGCTAATGATATTCCTGCAGGCTCCTTTTTTATCTTTCCCTTCAGAAGTTTGAGCTCCTTACAGTCCTGCCTTTATTAGCAAAATTCCCCGTGCCTCACTTCAGCTTAATGAAAAATCTGATTCTTTGGCATTAAAGGGACACTATCTACTGGAAAAATCAGACCTGTCTAAAACTCCTGTGCCTTCTGTAGTTACATATAGCATTCGAAGACAGAAGGAAATATAAGGAAAGCACTGTTTGTTTGCTCAAGAAATAATTATTTTTTATAATAATTTTCTTGTTTTTATTAAGTTAATGAGGCCAACTTTTATTGCAGACATCTTTTGTAGAAGTCTCATGCACTGAACTTTTCCCTTATTCATTGTCATTTTATCCATCAACGTTGAAGGTTATCCCTTAAAGTATTTTCTTCCCAGAAACTGAAAAATCATGTAAGATGATTAAATTTTTGCAGTGCTCACCTGGAAATGCAGAAATTTATTTTATGGTTTTAGACAGAACTCTTGAGAACCATTAGCAGTCCATACTGGGACAAGTGTTGTTTAACATCTCCATTAATGACATAGACAAAGGGATCGAGTGCCCCTCAGCAAGTCTGCAGAAGCCACCAAGCTGAGTGGTGTTGGGATGCCATCCAGAGGGACCTGGACAAGCTTGAGAAGTGGGCCTATGGGAATCTCATGAGGTTTAACAAGACCAAGTCGAAGGTGCTGCACCTGGGTTAAGGCAACCCTTGTTATCAACGCAGGCCAGGGAATGAGCAGATCCAGAGCAGCCCTGCCAAGAAGGACTTGGTGGTGCTGGTGGATGAGAAGCTGGACATGAGTCAGAAATGTGTGCTTACAGCCAGAAAGCCAATTTTGTCCTGGGCTGCACTGACAGCAACATGGCCAGCAGGTGCGGGAGTGATTCTGCCCCTCTACTCTGCTCTGATGAGAGCCCACCTGGAGTGCTGCATCCAACTGCATCCTCAGCCCAGGAAGGACCTATGGGAGAGAGTCCAGACCGCCAACATGATTAGAGGGATGGAGCACCTCTCCTATGAGGAAAGGTAAAAGGAACTGGATTTTTTCAGCCTGGAGAAGGCTTCAGGGTGACCTAGTTGTGGCCTTCCAGTACCTGAAGGGAGCTTACAAGACAGATGGCGGACATGTAGTGACAGGACAAGGGGGAATGTCTTTAAACTGAAAGAGGGGAGGTTTAGGTTAGGAATAAGGAAGAAATTCTTCCTTATGAGGGTGGTGAGACACTGGCTCAGGTTGCCCAGAGAAGTTGTGGATGCCCCATCTCTGGCAGCGTTCAAGGACAGGCTGGACGGGGCCCTGTGCAACCTGGTCTAGTGGAAAGCATCACTGCTTTCCAGTGAGGTTGGAGGGAGGCAGGGAGGAGGGAGGCAGGGAGGTTGGAACTAGATGATCCTTAAGGTTCTTTCCAACCCAAACCATCCTGTTATTTTGTGATTCTGTGTGTTTTTATGGCCTCCATTCCGGCCATAAAATAGCTTTTCCTGACCTCACAAGGATATTTGGGGTAAATATAGAGAGGCGTTCCCACGCAGCGGTGACGGACGCAAGACACACAAGCCACAAAGCTTTAATTCCGCTGCTAAGAAGTCTTTAAACTTCCAGTCCTTGAGAACCCGCGAATGAACGTATCTCGCCGCGCAGCCGCCGGACACCCGCACCTTCTACCGGGGGCCTCCCCCTACGGCCGCAAACCGCCGGCAGCCAAGCACACCGCCCGCCGCCATTGCGTCACCCCTCGCCCCCCGCCCGGCCCGCGGGCGCCCCCCCGTGCCGGTCGGAGGCAGCGGCGGAGGGCGGGGGGACGCGGCGGCGGCGGCACTTCCGGCCTCCATTTTACGCGGCTGGCGGCGGCCGGAGGTCGGGGCGGTGTTGTGGGTAGAGGGGTTTGGCTCGGGTGGACGCGTTCCGGGTGCTGCGCTGTTCCCTCGCTCTTCCCTCTGCCGGGGTGGGGGGCGAGGGTGCGGTCCCCTGTGGCGGCGGTTCCCGGGGCGCCGGCACGAGAATGGACTCCCGCGGCTCCCCCGGGAAGTTCGCTCCCGGCCGCTGAACCCGCCCGCAGCCCCCCGAGAGGTTCGAGCGGCTCCGTGTTCCCGGGGAGGAGGAGAGCGGGGCAAGGGCCGCCCTTCTTTCCCCGCAGCATGGACCAGAGCGTCGTGGAGCACCCGGTGACCCTCATCATCAAGGCCCCCAACCAGAAATACACCGATCAGACTATCAGCTGCTTTCTGGAGTGGACTGTGGGCAAGCTGAAGACTCACCTCTCCAAGGTGTACCCCAGCAAGCCGGTGAGTTGTTGGGCAGCCCTTTTCCCTCGCCTTGTCCGTAAAGGTGGGGCTGCGGTAACTTGGTCGCTCAAGACTTCTTTTGGACCCTGCAAAATAAGTAAACAAGAGTCCTGCTGCTGAAGAGTGACCTGCGTGAAGGCAGTGGCTGGCCCTCTGCTTTCAGGGAAGTTGGCAGTATAATAGTGGCTGCTCTTCTATATGGTGTGAGAAGATCGCAGTGTAGCATCCTGAAAGGCAGTATCGCTAAAGATGCTTCCCACTGCTTCTTATAGCTTTTTGGGGAACTGGGATTTAGGTGTCTCAGTTAACTGAATTTAAGACTATTTGTAAATGTAAGAGTGCTACCTAAAGTAATTACAGTATAAGTGATATACCTAAGGTTAACACCATCTAGTGAATTCACTGAGGTGTGGACTAGATGTTTATTAATAATATTACTTGAAACATGCAGCTGAACAACCTCTGGATTTATTTCCTTATCTTTTTCTCTTTGAAAAGCCATTTTTCTTGAGGTTGTGCTGAAAATTCTCTGTTCCTGAGGATAATATGGCTTATTTGTGAATTTTTTAAAATTCTCTATTTGGCAATTAAGAAGAGGCTGTGAAAAAAAACCAACATAGGTAATATTAGATAATACTGTACTTGTTTAGAATGGCAGTCATGCAGAACGGTGTATTTAAAAATTTGTTCCAGTATAAAGTGACTTTGCCTCTACACTGCAGTAGCATGTGGGGCCTAGGCTTTGCTATAGAAAACATCAGAAAAAGGTTTAATTTATATTGGAAATTATTAGTATTCACCTAGTTCAACGGAAGAATTTTTTTTTTTGACGGGGAAAGGTAAAATAGTAGCTTTGGGTCTCAAAGAGGGTTTTTGCTTTTGGAGAAAGAAGAAAAGCAGTCAACAACTTGGGCTGTGTCACTGCTGCATTGAAATGTCTTAAGCAGTTTTGAGAGTTTGTGGATATAGTTATTGCTGTGAGTAATTCTCTACTGAGAAAGCCTGTCTGCTGTGAAAAACAAATATATGACTCCAGCTGATTGTTACCTCTTCCTCCTCCCAAGAATCTCCTCCAGTGACGTTTGTGTTTTAACACTAGTTTTTTAACTCATCCATGATCTTGATAAATTGAGCTCCTGAAAGGAAGGATCCTTAATGAACAAGAAGTTTTCATGTTGCACGTAGGCTTTGAACAGTAGTATAATATTAAATTTTAGTTTCCTGAAACATCTTTCTTCTGTTGAAAATATTTCTCAACATGCCTCTCATTATTAAGTGACTAGTTCAGAATCCCCAAAATTTTTCTATATTTAAAGAATGGTGAGTTTCTGTAGTGAGAATTATCTCAGTAGTTCCAATTTATTTTGGATTTGCTGTACTTGCATTTAAACTAATAACTGAACACAGTATCTTTATTTCATGGAACCTTTCAAGGTAATAGTGTGGGAGAGGAGAAGGGTGTTTAATAGGATGGCTCCTATCTATAGTAAAATCAAGAAGTGTATTTTTGGCTTGATATGCTCTTGATGTTGAGTACTACTGCTTTTTTCAAAATCCTTTAAATCTTTGTGCTTTTAGGAGCTCCCTCACCTCACCCCTTTTTTTTTTATTCCTTTTAAACTAGATCAGTGTCAAAAGCTTGTTGATCAGATTTCTGTGTTCCCTGAATATGATAGGTCCTGGAAATAACTTCTATTACAATGCTATTTTAGGCAGAGTACATCAGAACACACTCTATGCAGGTCTTGCTGTGTTCTTGAAGTTAAGGGTGTAAAACAGAAATCAGTTGCTGTCACTGCTGTATGTTGTGTGTCAAGTTTTCGGTGTGACTTGAACTTCATTCTCGTTATGTGCCTCTGTAAATTAGTCAGTAAACTGATGGTAACTGTAAGTGTTGTAATTAAATTTACAGTTTATTAAGAGTATATCTTCATAAAGTGAGGTGGTTAAAATAGGCAAATCAGAAGTTAGGCCTTGAGGCAGTGTTGTTTGTGATTTTTTTTCTGGATTAATTTGTGTAAATGGCTTGCCTAAATACATAAAAATTTCAAATGTAGTCACATTTAGATTGGTTTAGTTGTTATTAAAGTTGGTATACTTTGCAAAGTAAGTAATTTAATAAGGTAAATAGCTTCAAAATGGTATTAAATTAGTTTGTGAGTCCGTACTAAGATTCACATTTGTTGATACTTTTGCTTCCTGATTGGACCAGTTTTTCACAGGTAGAGCACTGCAGTTATAATGCCCCTGAGTGAAATGTTTATGTAAAATAACGTAAGGTGGTTGTAAAATCAGCCTGTGTGTCTCAGTCTGGCAGATCACTGCACCTTCAGTGCATTAACCGCTGCATCGATTACAGCCGTAAACTAACTTAAAGCTGCTGTTTCTCATTTCCTGTAGTACCTGTCATCTAGCATATACTTTGCCTTCAGTTTCAACCAGATGTGGTTGTTTGGAATTTTGTTTTCGATGGAAGAATGGGAGAGAGGCTGAGTGAACCAAAATAACATGTAGCTGAAGCAGTATGAAGCAGTATAGCTCAAGGATGGCCTGTGTTCCTGAAGGACATTGCTAGCTTAGCTTAGGTTTGGTGGTTGGTGATGTGCTGGGCGTAGCTAATTTGGGCTAAGCATTGGAAAGGAAAAGTGGAATTAAAAAGCACTGACTCCAGAATTCTTAGTTTTAGATACATTTTGGATTTTGAACTGCAAACTGTCTCCCATCTCACTCTAAACTTCAGGTTCTAGGAAAATTTTATCTGATGCCATGTGCTTGCTTCTGCAAATGGGGCCACTCTGATTATGTATTCCGAAGTGTTTTTCCATCACGGTTCAGTGTTTGGGCTAGCAGTGAGCACACTGTTCCTTGAAACAGGAGGTATGGTAGTGAAAACTCTTCTGGCAGAGGATGAGTTGAATACCTTTTCCATTTACTTTGGCGTATATGTGAATGACTGTATTTTCACATTAATCACCTCTTCTTCCATCTTAATTTAAATGTTCCTCACTCCCTCCACATTTCAGAATTCCAGGATGGCTTTCACCCTGAGAATTGCAAGTGATAATCCTGTAGTGCTCACATAGGTATTTAAGTTACATAGAGAGGAGTAAGGCCTCGTCTTCCCCCATTAATGTCTTTGGCTTAATATGATTAACAGTACTGAATATGTGTTTAACCTTTTCTTTTTGTGGTTTTGTAGGGAGCTGAAATGCATTACTGAAGGCTATGTACTCAGCTTTCAGGGGTTGTTTTAATCTAGCAGTTTCTCCTCTGTAAAGTATTCATATTTTAAAAGTTACTCGTATTTGTATTTAGGAAGATACCTCATTAGAAGAGGTTAAAGGGGGGCTCATACATAAGGTACTGAAGAGAAGAATTTGAATTCACCATGTAGAATGCTGTATTATGAGTGGGACAGGCAAAAAACCATTCTGTTGCCTTGTTGGACGATTATTTAAAGATTTAGAGTTTGAGCTGATTTTGTTGTTCTGTTTTGGTTGTTTTAAGCACTTCTCTCTTCTAATTAATCCACAGATAATCTGTCTCAGGACCAAGAAACAAGGATTCTTAGATTTTTCTTCTGACTGCACTGGTCATTCTAAAGCAACAAGTCTATAATTTTTAGGAAATTAAAGTTTTCTTTAATCTTGATGCTGAAAATTCTGTTTTTTGTTCTAAGAAGGTCTTTCCCAAATACAAAAATGCAAGTAAGCTTACATTTTGTTAGCAGCTTGTTCCTGCTTGAAAGGAGCAATCAAAAAAGATATAGCTCAAAAGAAGTTAGTCTGACATGAGAGTTGGGCATTTTTTGTTGGTGTTTTAAATGTAAATAGAAATACTACAGCACTGATGTTGAATTTATTGCAGTTTTTTATCAATTTGCTGCAAATAACTAGTTCCTTTTGTTGTGAAACTTATAAAAATAGTGTCTTACGTCACTAATTAAAAACACAGAAAAATGCAAACTAATATAGAAAATTATTCTTAAATAGAAGTGATAAACTGTTCTGTACAATATATGGCAGGTTATGAACTCACTTTTTAAAGACATATTTAATCATTCATGGCTAGTATGAATTTGGGAAAAAAGTTAAAGCAAATGCTACTCAGATTTACCGAGTAATAATTTTATAATTATTTACTTTAAGTATCTCTTTTTTGTTCTAGTGATATGACCATTTTTATTAGGTAAAAAAACCCAGTTCCACAACCTTCCTATATTCTGCTAAGTTACTGGGAATCTGTAGAGGGCTATTGCAAGAAAAAAAACAACATCAAAACTTCGGTGAAAGCTTTTTCTACTCAGAGAGATCTGGGTCTTAGTTATTTGTGTCTCTGGATTAGCAAGACAGGCGAGTGGGCAGCAGAAGGCTGGGGTAGAAGGAGAGGTGTAAGACGCAGTTTGTGGTGGGGAAATTTTTCAAATATTTCATGCTGATAATGCGTGTCTGTTCCACTGATGTTAGGCTAGATTTCTGCATTTAGCATTTGCTTATGTTGGTGCTGTCTTTCAAGTGATAAATGCTACTTAATTCATTTAAAGTGCAAGCAATAGTTAAACTGAACTGGTCTGATGATTGGATTACCTTTAAAATTCTTTCAAAATTGGTGAATATTTGGGAGCCTTTTTTTTTTTAAAAAAAAAAGGGAACTGTATATTGACATAGTTACGGCATTTTAATGGCCCACTAGTGTGAAGACTATTTACAACTTTTTTTGGCAGCTTGAACAGAATTGAGTGGGATTGAGGTTTTCCTTTGTTTTGTTTAACGAAGTAAGCTGCTTGCTTTGGTGTACTGGCCATCTCACTGTAGATAGTTGCCCTGAATGTTTCCTTTTAAAAATCATTTTGTTATTGAACTGTTCTACAGAATAGAGATGAAGTTCATATCATGTGAGTAGCATATCACTCATAAAAAAAGAAATCTTTGTTTACTGTACTAAGTTATTTTAAACTGTGAAACTGTAAGAATAGCAAAAAATGGTTACCGAAGTTGGAAGGCTACCTTAAAAAAATGCTTTTACTGCTTCATGTTTTTTTAATGCTTTCCTCCTTGTTTTCTCTTATAATGATTTTTTTCTTTGAGGGTGTGAGAATGGGGACCAGGACTAATAACAGAAATTCCTTGTCGAAAAAGATTGAAATTTGTGCTCTTTCATCATTCTACTAACTATTCTGGGGGGTGTTTTTTTTTGTCTTTGCCCCAACCACTTGTCCATATATATTTTCAGAAAGTACCTGGAAACAGGAACAGGGTAAAGAAAAATCGCTAAAAGAAAGGAAATTTTGAATATACTTGAAAGTTTTCTAGATCAGCATATGCCATGAAGTGTTGTTAATTGTTATGACATTCTTTCGGAGTGTTCAATAGCAAAATTCTTTTTCAGAATTAATTTGGACTTGTGAAGCCTCTGAAATGTTTTTAAGCCTCATTTTGGTGGTCGAACATCTAAGGGGTTTTCTCATCTGCAAATGTTATCTGCAGCTGTATACCTTACAGCAGCAAAAAAGCTAAATTCCTTTCTTTGTCCCCATCTCCTAGTCTACAAAGGATCAGAGACTGGTGTATTCTGGCAGACTGCTTCCTGATCATCTGCAGCTGAAAGATGTTCTCAGAAAAGTAAGCTTTATATCAACACCATATGATATTTGATCAAACCCCCTTTTTTTGGAAAATAGAAATTTAGATTTTTGTTGTTTAGCTTCAAATATTCATTGTTGTATCGAGAAATGTAACTGTGTAATGTTGATATGTTCTGGAAAATACATTTTCGAGTATCTCTTTTGCATAGGATTGTGATACTTGTGGATTGAGGCATGCTTCTGATTAGTGGGAGAGCAAGTAGGCTGTGTAAGTCCCAAACAAATGTTGTGTTGTATGTCACAGAAACCATGGAATAGCATGGGTTGGAAGGGACACTTATAGATCATGTCGTTCCAACCTTACTGCCATGGGCAGGAGCACCTTCCACTAGACCAGATTGCTCAGAGCTCCATCCAACCTGGTCTTGACTTCTTTAAACAGTTACCACTGTCACATAAGTGGAATAAAACAACATATTTTGTTGATTTGGGCCATAATTTAATTTCTTGTACAGACTTAAATCCAGAACTTACTTTAAGAATGACACTTGTGTAAGCAAATAAATATGTAATAATATAAATATGTAATAATAACATAAATATAAATATGTAATATATTAAATATGAAACCCCAGAATTCTAAATTCCTGAATGGCTTCTTGGGAAAGCTGTTTGTCCTATTTGTGATTGTCAGCTATTAACCATTCCTGATGATGTTTGAAAATTTGTTGACTCTTTTAATGTCTTTCTTTTTTTATTCTGTTGGTTCCTATTGGAAAAAAAAATAATTCTATTAATCTAATTTTGGATTCTTCAGTCAACATTTAAATCCTAATCCTAAATACACATGATGTCTCATGTAGTAGATCTTGGCATACATGCACTTGGTTGTCAAACTGCTTCAGGTAGTTTGGAATGATGCTACCAAGTAATAGTGACTTCATTGAGTTGGTGAAGTTCTTAATTTTAATACTTAGTGTGGAGGAAAATCTCTGAAGGAGAATGGTGCTTTAGTGAAAGTGGGCAACTGAATTTCAGTATGAAGGATGGAGAAACACATGCAGAGGAATCTTCAGTATTGCTTCTGAAGACTAACACTGCTCTTACTTTATAATCTTTATTCTGAAATAGAATTTATTAAATGAGATTAAACTTCTTACCAAAAAACGGTTTCAATTTTTTATGTATAGGTTTACTGGAAAACTGAAGCTGGACTACTGCCAAGCAGTATATGTCCTGTACCACTTTAAAGTTCAAGGAAATGCTTCTATAACTTATCTCAAATCTTAGTTTTGCTTGTTAAGGACAAAATGAAGTCTCAGTCCTTTAAATTCACTTGGCCTGCTTATAGCAGACTGGTTTTAGGAAACATGATTTCAAACTTTACTTATGTGCTAGAGGAGGAATTTTGTAACTAATATCTTTTTTTCACTATACAGGGGCTATGCTTAACTTTAAAGGCATTTTAGTAGTTGTGTGCCTTGGGTTTAGTTAAAGAAGTTTAGTGAATTTGAAAACACAGTACTCTTGAACAGAAGTTAGCTATGATTTCCTAATATTATCTGAGGATTTACTAAATCTCTCAGTTTAGATTTGTGATACTTGCTCTTTGATACTGACCAGTGTGATTTCACTGATATAAAATACCTTGAGGCTGGAAGTTATGGCACTCCCCGAGCATAGTGATGTCCAACACATTATGTACGAATAGAAGTATATTGCAATAAACTGTCACATTCAATAAAGCTGTACACTGTAAGCTTACCAGTGATATGTCTAGCTTCCCTTGCCTTTCCCAAGGCATAAATTCATATCTAGGTAGAAGGTGACTAGTTAGGTTAAAGGCTTTTGACGTGGTCAGAGTGCTGATCACCCGTACCAGTGCTTTCTGATCCTTGCTTACTATCATGGACTGGTAAGAAATTACACTTAATGTAGTAGTGAGGCTGTACTTGGGGTTAGGAACCAGTACATGTGGAGGAGTTTAAATGACTGTGACTGCATCAGCTATGCCAGCAGTAACACACAGTCATGTATAAAAGCACTTTTTTAGTTTTCTTTATTTCTAGAGATTAAAACTTAAAAAGTGGGTAAATGGTGTTTTAACATTTTTTTTATGGTTTTAAAAACCTTCTCCAAACACAGCATTTCTAAATGTCATCTTATGAAAAACAGCAGCTTGCCTGCACCATGCTGATTTCAGAAGAGGACAGAGAGGTATTTTGTTGCTTTTCTTGTTTAAAATTTGGTTACTGAGAAAGCTGCAGTGTGCAATCTAAATACTCAGTCAGAGCTGTTCTGTTGCTATGGCCATATAAGGGGGTGTTTTAATTTGGTACAGTGAAATAGCTTCAGATGGAAGTTGTTATGGCATCCATGTTGAGGGGTGAGCATTTTCATGCAGAATTGGCATGGGCATGCTGACACGGCTTCAAGTGGTGCCACTCATTTGCTTCCTCACTTTCAAATGTTTAGGAATACTCTAACCCTGTGTAGCACGTTTGAGTAGCATTCCCTGAGTGTGGAATATCTACAGGGGCTTTCATTTGGGTGTCTTCAGGTTAGGCTTGAGCCAAGCTTAGGAGTGAGGTGAAGGCAGTGGCTGGTACGTTTTTCTTATCTTGGTTTGCTTGTGGAACTCCAGCGCCTACATTTTTCATGTACCCTTATGTTGTTATTGAATAACACTCTTCATTAGATCTCAGAGCAAATGTAAGTGTTCTTAACTTTGGGGAAACTGAGCCCTGTAAAAGGTTTGAAATTTTTCCAAAATACAAGTTAAAGCTTGTGATATACTTCCTCATGTGTCTCCCAGGGTTCTTCCATTGGTTCTGCTATACTGCAGTTCTAGGGAGAACTGGGGTGTTAAAATGTTCTATATGTTGTTGTGGACAGCTGCCAAGAAGACATTAGCTGTGAAACAGTAGGATTCTGTTGTGCTAGGCTGAAGTGTTGCTCTATGGTCTCTCTGTTTTGTATAATGTTTCTCTAGTGTTTGCAAATGCAACTTTGAAAGTGGATTTTTAAGGACAGTTTTTGCTTGTAAGTTTCTCAAATATTGTTGCTTTAGCTTTTCAATTTCTTTAATTTTTAGCAAGATGAGTATCATATGGTTCATCTGGTATGTACTTCCCGGACACCCCCAAGTTCTCCAAAACCCAGCACCAGTAGAGAAGGTCACGGAGCTTCAACCTCCAGCAGTAGCTCAGTGAGTTTTTTGTCATGCACAGGACATGTCTTCTGTGCTAAGGAAACTTTCCATTAATTTCTCTTGTAACTTTTTATATTTGACTATAAAATACTGTGTTGAAAGTAGAGCATGCCATATGAATTTGTACAATTAGACTTGATTATTTAAGGGCATAATTTTATTTAAACAGATATGACCCTTTCTTCACATAGTAATACAATTATGTTTATTAGATGATAAAGCACTACTTTTTCTAAGCTGTTCTTTCATTTTAACACTATATTAAAAAGTACATTTTCCTTTCTCTCTGTATCCCTGTCTTTGGCAGAAATTGTGCTGTGTATTCAGAATTTTAGAAAAACTTAAGTTCAGATTTATTTTGTGAAAATTTGTACCACTGAAGAGAGACCAGTGGTACAACCCTTGTTGTGAGATACAGGTGAAACTTGGCCAGGGTTTATTGACAGGAAATGGTCAGTAATTATGCTTGAGCTTTGAGGTAGTCATAGTATCTGTAAGACAGTGAGAAGTAGAAAATGTTCTTAACACTTTTGTTAGTTAAGCTGTTAACAGAACACGTTTTTTGACTGTGATTTGAGCCTTGCCCTCTTCACACCCTCCAAAAATGATGATGATCTTTGTTTGTACTGTGTTTTAAGTGCAGTTAAGGTTTCTGTTGTTGACTTGGTAGTCATTACTGTAATTCTTGAGTTTTTCCAGAGTCGGCAGTAGCACTAAGCAACCCTTAAAGGTTAGTCAGAAAGGGACGTGTACAATACCATTGCAGGTACTTTTCATCAGAGGTGTGTTGATTGTCAGCAAACCGAAAATACCCTTTAGTAATAAGCTGTCTGTCTTCATTCTGCTATTGATAGGGTACTGTATCAGACTACTGTGTGACAGTCAGAAACACAAGCAGTTTAAGCAATGGTAGAGAGGGGACAGTGGTTATAACATGTTTTCAAAGGCTGTATTTATATCTGTTTGCAAGCAGGACACGGGGCCTCCTTTGTGATTGTTTCATTGCTATGCAGATCAGTTGGAAATGTTATATTTGAATGACTGTATTAATGCCTGCTAAAAGCAGGCAAGTATGCACAGTGTTAGGTTCATAATACTTTGAAGGAAACAGCCTAAATCCAAAGCTTGAATGGCTCTTGTCCTTTCCTTTGTTTTTCATTTTTACTCCCCCTCCCACTGTCTAGTGGTAAACTTTTCTTGTTTTCCTTTGTAGGGCAAATGTGATATGGATGTCTTAAGTAATTGCACCTCCTCACTTCCTGAGTTGTCAAAGTTGAAGAAGATTTTCTACTGAGTAAACATTGCAGTAATTCTTAGCAACAGGATTTGAGGCTTATTAAAAGTGAAATAATGCATCTCAGTGGCCAAATTGTAGTCTTGTTATGGTGACAAACAATTTAGGAACCAGCTGTTGTTCTACTTCCAGAGTTAAGTATTGATTCTTGGAAAGTATTGAAGATCTGACACACTAGTTTTAGGTGTGTTTTGGGAGCCTCAGTATTTCCTAGCTGCTTCCCTATTAGCATTGGCAGCCCTGTTGCAGCAGAGAGCACAGCAGTTTGGATTGGGCAGCTGGCACAGTGAAGAGGATGAAGAGTAGAAGGGGTAACTGAAGACAAGGATAGAGGAATGGTATTTAAGTCACTGCTGTCACTGTTGTCTCTCAATATAAAGTCATATCCTGAGGTTGTAGTTACTGCTGTTAATGGTAGGAACTAGAATTTTTGTTGCTGCTAAATATTCTTTCAGTTAAGTTTTAGTTTGCCTCAGCTTTTTGAAACTGTGATTCCCAGCAACTTGTGGTTTTCTCTGTAACCTATCAGGTGTTGAGCCTTTCTGAAAGCTTTTTTTTTTTTAATATGTGCCCTAAGGCTTGTCAGAACTGATAAACTACCAGATGACTTGCTGGTGCTTATATTCTCAATAAAACTTGCAACAAAACATGAAAGCAAATAGCTTTTTAAGACACAGTAGTAAATCTTGGTAACTGTGGCGAAAAGATCCACAACCGCAATTTTATTTTATTTTCAAGAATTTAGACTGTTCTGGATCAACTGCTGCCTCACCCACAAACCAAGAAGCTTCATCTACATCTTTGAACACTAGTGCAGATGGAGTGAGGCATCGTAATCTTCCACAAGCACAAAGCAATCCCACACCGAGCCACCAGTTCCCTTATTTAATGCAAGGGTAAGTGAGACTGGAGCAATCCGCAGCTCTTTGATACTCTTTAAAGTACTTCAAATGTTCAGTTGCAGTTGGGTTTCTTTCAGTCTGCAGAATGATTTGGCTGTTTCACCTTGAAGCATAAGTCACATTAGAAACATTTTTTTCATATGAAAATAAGTGGTTTTAGCCAGGAGTCAGTCAAAGAAGTGTCCTTGGTGCTCCCTTTCAGGCTGCTTTTTTATTTTTTCTTCATGCCCTCAACTTTGCATGGACAGAAGTGCAGCTTTAATATATCTAGTGGATGTAGTTAGTAATGTAACTGATAAAATTATTGCTTCTGGTTGTTTTTTTTTTTTTGTCCTTTATTCTAATAGTCAACACTGAATTCTTACCGGAATATGATGGTTCTTAGTTTTTGACACGTAAGAGATGTAATTCTTCACTTTTTCATATCGGATTCAACTGTAGAAATGATCTGCAGGTGTTTTGAGTACATGTTAAGTGCTTGTGTATCTACAACGGCATGTTTAAGTATTTTCATGCATACCAATGAAATATAATCGGTGTACATTTGTAGATCAGATCTATTATTACATAACTACCAAAATTGTCGTTTGTTTTGCACTTAAAAAGCAACTTTACTAATTTTAACCTATATGGCCTTTGCAGCTGCTTAAACATACTGTTGTTATTTTCTTTCAAGGGGAAAACAGGAGGATAGTGCATTCTGAGATGATAACTGTCATTTCCTCAGGGAGCACTTGCTCAAGTTTTATTTCTGACAGGGTGTTCTCTCAGTACTGTAATAGATTCTAGAAACTTATTTGAATGTTGAAACAAAAAACCACCAACCTATGAACCTGCTCACAGTAACAAGTGTTTCTGTTGCTGGAAAGAAAACAGATATCAAGAACTGTTCAAAGTTTACTTAGTTTCAGTCCAATTTACAAGATCTAATTAGAGTTAACTTGGACTTTACTACCCTTGATAGTTTTCATCCTGCATTCCTTCAAGTTTTTTTTATTTTCTTATCTGAAATGTCCTTTCTGCTGAGAAAAAAATAGTATTTGCAGTGGGTGGAGCACTTATGTTATGCTGACCATGTACATCTTCGCAGAAGTGGTCATACCTGGCTTAATGTCTAACCTAGGTGAGACCAGAGGTTGGCTGTCAAGGCTGCTGTTTGGTGTAATGTATATTAATTCTGGAAGCAATTTATTATGTGTTGTGTAAATAACTAATCTGTAAAAAAGTTTTTAATGTTTTTCTGATTAGCTTTTCACATAGATGTACTTGAGTTTTTGTCATCCATGGTTATCTGAATAGGCTGTGAACTTCAAAAAGGCAACAGAACCATTGTTAAGTCTTTGGGCTGAAATAATTCAATTAAAATACAGTGGGATGTGTCAGTTTGGAAGACATTGCTGCCTTTGAAAGAAAGAGTAATTTAAAAGTCAATTAAAAATGACTTGCTATGTCTGGCATGTAATGTGAGTTGAGAGGGGTGGATCTGTAGACGGAAAGAGATGCTGAGAACCTGACATCAACTGCACGTATTTCAGGGGTTTCGGTCTTATTTGGACTGTCTCTAGCTTGGTTACCTGGAATAGAGTCCTGTTTGAGGCTGAGGTGCATTCGTAGTGCACTTAAGTCACATATTTTGTTGTTTTTTGTAATCCACAAGGAATCCAGATGGTGATGCAAGAGCATTCTGTGGTGCAAACAGAATTGTAGTAAGAGGAAGTGATTTAAGGTTTTTAGGAGTGCATTCCAAGTCTTAACAGAAATGCCAAAATAAATGAACCTTAAATAGTCTTAGGCTTTTTTTTTTTAAGAATTTTAATGGAATGCTATCAGAACTTAAAGTAGATATTTGTGGACTGCTGGGCACCAACTCTGCTCAACTCCAAATAATCTATGCCCAGTGCCTGCTGTAGTCTGCTTTCTTCTTGAAAAACCTTTTTTTTTTTAATGCTTCAGTAATCTTCTTAGATGCATCTGGTTTTGCTTTAGGGCATTGCTGCTTGTATTCCAGCAGTAAGAAATGCCCTCTTCTTTTAGCTGCTCTCTTTAACATCATTTAGGGCAATGAAATCTAGCTTTAATGTAATTTATACACAGATTGAGACTTGTTAAGAACAACAAAGATTCATAGCTGAAACTGGCATTGCTTTGTGTATTTTCATGACCAAACACTTCAGTTCTAGCTGCATGATGAACTATAGGCACTAGTGATGGGGAAAGGTCTCCGGGTGTTTGAAAATACATGTGATGGTCATTTTTTTTGAACATTTTGCAATGCTTCCATTAGTAAACTGATTTTTAAAAATAAGTAACTTGAATGTTAAGTGATTAAATAATGGTTTTGATGGTTTTTCAGTTCCTGGCACAAAACCTCAGTAAGTTGAATAACCTTTGGGAAAATAGCATTTAATTCAGATTGTTTAAATATTACAGAGGAAACAATTTAAAACTTTCTTTTGCTTTTGAGCTTTTGCAAATGCTGTTTTCTAAGAATCTAAACTTGCAGTGGGATGGGGCAAGTAGTTTATGTATCTGCCAAGTTAGTCTTCAGCTGAGGAGAGCAAGCACAGCATTGTCTGCTCTTGTTGATCAGGGCCCCTGCCGTGCTGTGCAGGTACAAACAGAACAGATGGCTCTGAGAGTACTTGGAGAGTACTTGGAAGCAGTAAACAGACAAGAAACATCAAGGCAGGGAGACTGTTTGTCAAGTGTGGGTGGCCCCTCCAGTGAAATGTTTTCATAGTGTACACAGTCGTGTTTGAAAGCAGATAACAAAATTACATACTGACAACATGCAGTATGTTGTAGCACATAAATACCTTGCTGTGTCAGTCACCTTTGCTCGCTGTATTTCTTTCTGAGTAGCAAATAACGTAGAGGAGGATATTGAAATAGTACTTTAAGTTGATATCCCAAGCTCATATGAGATGTCTGTGGGTCAAGGTTAAACAAACCCAGTTATTGTCAGTCATGCAGCTTTTGAATCTGAATAAAAAGTCTTTATTTTCCACTAGTGGTAAGCAGTATATTCATGATGATCGTAGCTAATTAGTCTGACCTTACAGTCAAATTCAGTGCTGGTTAGCTCATTTTGGGTGTTTTCCGTAGACCAAAAGAAATAATTCTGAGCTTTCTAGCCATCCTAAGGAGCATGTGTCTTTTCAGAATATTCCAAAGCCATCTCTACCATTTGAACTGTTTTCTGACTTATCTGTTTTTCTGTTGCCTGCTCTGCTTTGTTGTCCAGTCTTTGAATGCCTGTACAGATCCTACAGATCTTCTTTGCTCTTGTGCTGTTGCTACCACTCTTCTGAAATATTCTGCTTCGTACCTTTTTCTCCTTTGGGAAAAAGATAAGGAAAAAGTACATGCCACCTTCCTTTTTCTTTAAACAGCAAGCTGGCTTGCTTTGCTGAGAAGAGCTTCTTCCTTTGGGGAGGTTCTTCTCACTGAAATATGTTACACAGTTTGGAATTGTTTCTGAATTTCATAAGCTAACTTAATACCCTGGCAACTGTAATAGCTGTATAATTGAGAACATCTGCTTAATTTTGATTTTTGATGAGCAAACAAAATAGTGCTGTGCTAGTTGTCGTTCTAAGCCTGAAGCCTGTTGTAAGCCAGTGTACTTTTGCTTATTAAAGGAGCCCGATCTTGGAAAACTTAAGTCTTGCTTTTCAAATAGACACATCTCCTAGAAAAGCTATTGGAAAAAAAAGGAAATTCAATAGCCCACCAAAATATTTGAATGTGAAAGAAAAGAACATGACATAACTCAACTTTTGTGGTTTCTCATGTTTTGAGTGGTTACTTCATCTACTATTAAACTTTAAGACATCAAGAAAGCAACTTTTGAAAGAGTTTGGAAGAAAGGAGAGACTCAAATCCGGTAATATTTCTAAAAGATGTATCTTTGAGGATGAGCTATTAGCCTGAGGCAGCTCAACTTTTGTTGAACTCAACATAGCAGTTACAAAGAAGAACCCTAAAGTCTTTATCTGATGAGGAAAGGAACTGGGTGAATTCCTTCAGAATTCACTCATGCAAGTTGGGTAGCACTCCTTACTGGTGACTGAGCTGACAGTGATACTGATATTCTACCTGCTTGAAATTGAGACACTGCTCAGTGGTTTGTCTCAGCATAGTACTTAATGACCCCCATGCAGAATATTTGAATTGTTTTCTCAATTCGAGAGTCAAATGTTGTATGAATTTTGGAGGAATCTTATTTCTCAAAGTGATTGCCAGTTCTGGGAATAGAAAAACACATTCCTAAAGCTTGCAGCTGTAAATCATGATTAATGTTTTTCAGTAGCAGCTTGACAACTTTGCTGCTTCAACATGTTAATTATGCATAAATAAATAGCATCAGCAGGGCTGCCAGTTCACCCTTTCAATTTTTTAAACAAACCTTGAGTATTGCCTCTGATTATCTCAGTTTGTATTTGGTATCAGGAAAGTAATTTTGCTTGTTCCCTCCCCCATTGTCAGAACAGGTTATAACTAAATACAAACATAATAGTTTTAGCAGAGGTCATGGAGTTGCATGGCAGGCTCTTGTCCAGAATTACAGTGAAATGCTTGTTCATGCATAACATGGAAAAAAAAGATTTTAATGTCTTCCCCCATCTTTCTTTCTGGGCATGTCGTATATATCTGAATGCCTGGTAGACTAATGAATTCTCTTGGTGATATTTTTGCAGGGAATGCCTTACTTAGGGAACAGGTGTAGTCTGCAGTACAATTACAGCAGTCTCAGCTTTTGCTTCCTGCAGTCTGAATAAACTTTTCTTCATGCTTTATACTCTCATGCTGTCCTGAAAGATGTCCTGGTTTACTACAGTTCACTACATCAAAATCTTTTGGGAAAGAGTTGGAAATCTTGCCAAAACATGCTATGTGCTCTAGGAGGTAAGAGAGGCTTAAGAAGTCTAAAAGCAGACAAAACCAAACCTAAAACCTGCATACAGGAATTTTACCTCTTTTGCATGTGAACCAGAGCTAAATGCCCATAGGGAGGAGAATCACTTAATGCTCCAAGTATTCAAGGTGGGGGGAATATAAATCCTTTACAGTGCTCTTAGTGGCAGTCTTCAGAGCTGTATCTGTTTGTTGTCTTTGCTGGTATTCATTTATTCACATCTTTGATCACAGTAATATTTCAGGTATTGCTTCTAAAAGAAAGCTGTAGAAGATAGTAAGTTTTCCCTTTAGAGCTCCTGTAGCACCTTTAAGGATGACCCCTGAACTTAAAAGGAATTGTAGGGAAGAATTTCTGCAGTTAACACAGTTCTTGAAAAATTTTCAACATTGTTTTGTCCCAGGGATGCAGCTAGTGACAGACTAAGTACAATAACATAAGTACTCTTTCTGTAGAAATAACTTTGCTTATTAATTTCTTTTATGAAAATATAGTGCTTTTTTGGGATGGTTTAGATGATCTCACTACATGTTGTTTGGGTGTTATTTCAGTGCATTATTTTAGGGGGAAAAATGAGAGGAAAAATGCTACTTTGTTTTTTTAATAGTAGTACATTTTATAGCTGTAGCAATTTAGAGCTGAATATTTTTCTTTAAATCCTTCTCTAGCAATATAGGCAACCAGTTTCCAGGCCAAGGTGTTCCTGCTGGATTTTCTTTGTATCCTTCCTTCAGTCCCTTACAGATGATATGGTGGCAACAGATGTATGTACGTCAGTACTACATGCAATAGTAAGTCTGTATTATCTTAGTACTGAGTTACACTAATGAAAAAAAATGTATTAAATGTCGTGTGCAGGATCAAAATGTCTGTTTGTTTTGTCTGGGTCTGTTGTTTTACACTTAGTTTTGTCCAGCAAATTATGAAATCCAGCCTTAGATTGGAATTAATGTATTAGTAAGTAAAGATCTAAGGGAGAATGCAGTTTGACACGTATTACATGTGAAACTTTGTTTTTACAAGTGTAGAAAAGAAGAATAGGCTTAGTAATTACAGTGCATGTTTTTTGACAAACCAGTTTTATGTTTAAAATTTTAGCCAAGCTGCTGTTTCAGCCCAAGTGACTTCCAGCACGGAGCCAGCAAGATCTGCAGTTGCCCAGGCTGTCAATTCCGAACGTGCTCCTGCAAATGAGCCCCCAGCAGTGCCAAATGTAGCCGTTCAGGAGAACAGGCCTGTAAACCCAAATGTTCAGATGAATGCACAGGGTGGCCCAGTAGTGAATGAAGAGGACTTCAATCGGGACTGGCTGGACTGGATGTACACGTTCTCTAGAGCAGCAATTCTTCTGAGCATTGTATACTTCTATTCTTCTTTCAGTCGATTTGTCATGGTAATGGGAGCCATGCTGCTGGTTTATTTGTGAGTACCACAGTTGAGTATAGCTGCAGATCTGAGATGTGGAGTACAGTGCTAAGGTATAATCCATTTAAAATTAAAAATTACCCACGTGCAAAAGTTTAGACACTGCTCCTTTGCGATAGGGTGTGTCTGTTAAAAAAAGAAATTCAAACAAGTAGACAAACTGATACAAAGAAAGAAAGAAGTAATTCTCAAAACACTTTTACAGTGAGTTGGATGCCACTTATACCTGAAACACAATGCTCTTAAATGTTGGTGACATTAATAGGTCAGTATTGTAGAATTTTGGGATGAAAATTTAGAAAGGCTGAGAGTAGGAAAGTTCATCGACATAAAGCATATACTTGCGTAAACTTCTTGGATATGAAATGGCAGAGCTAAGCTCATGTAAATTTCAAAAATAACTTATGTGATCTGTGCAGTAAATTTTGTTAGGCAGAGTTAAAGTAGTGATACTGTAATGGTGGGTACTAGATCTGGTAGAATTGCAGGGACTTAAAAAATTTTTGCAACATGTCATAAAGACCTAAGTGCACACTCTGTTTCATTAACAAATATTAGTACTGTTGTCATCGCTTCCTTTTGCATATGAAAGTACCTTAGTGATGTAAGTAGAAGTGGAAATCAACAGTAATTCTTGATATTTTGGACTGATGTCAGTCACTGAGAGTTTCCTTACATTGTAGTCTCAATCCTCACAAGGGCTGTTCTGTTTTTCTTACGGATAGGATAGTTAAAATCAGAATGTAGACACTTGAAAATATGGTAAAGGCTTATTTAATTTACAGTGGCAATGTGGTTCAAGCCTTAGCTGAAGTTTAAATTCTTTTTTCCACAGAAAATCAAATTTAAACTATGAAAAATTAAGGCCACCTTTGAAAATTTATATAACTTAAGTACTTAAAAATGGAGAGGATACCCAAAAAAAGTATTCTGCATATTTAGTCACCTAATCATGATACATTACTCCTCTTCTGGAACTGAGGGATGTGAACCCTAAGACCCTTTTTAACTCAGACATTGAAGAATAGCCATTCAATGTAAAAGTAAGAATTACAGAAAAATAGATGTAACTTCATTCGTTCAAGAGTACTTAAAGAATTTACTGAAGTAGTTAGCTGTAGCAGAAAAATCTTTTTGTTCCTTTCAAAAGAGAGGTTTTCAACTGTTCCACTTTCTTACATAGACACCAAGCTGGATGGTTTCCCTTTAGGCAAGAGGGAGGCCAACAACAGGCAGCCAATAATGCAGAAGTGAACCGTGATGGGCAACATGCAAATAATCCTGATCTCGAAGAGATGGTGAGTAAGGGCAGACGTGTCTTTTGAGACTCCTCTATATTATATTGTAAAGTATATAACGCCTGGACAGAAAGTCAACTTTTATGAAATGGAGTTGATTAATCAGAAAGGTTTCAGCATTGTCCTCAGGTTGTGCCTGCTGCCTAAATTCTGTATTTTTCAATTCTGGCAATTCCTGATTGTCTCTACTTCAGTCACAAACTTTCTTCCTGCTAGTTACTTCAGGAGGTTGTTCTGAGAGAAGTCACTTAATGTAGAAAGATACTGCTGGTTACCTTGTGTGACAATTCTGGAAAGAAGCAGTTGAATTGCTTCAATTTCTGTTTTTAAAGGAGCGACTTATGGATGATGGGATTGATGAAGACAGTGGAGAAGATGCAAGTGAAGATGGCAATACAGAACAGCAGCCTGGATTCATGGCTTCTGCTTGGTCCTTTATCACAACCTTCTTCACATCACTCATCCCTGAAGGGCCTCCACAGGTTGGCAATTAAAGTGGAAAAGGAACTGTGTCAGGCAGCCTCAGTAGCCATACGTAGAAGTGGAGCAGATTCTAGAGAGTGTTCTAAATACAGTGCAATTTCTGAAAATTTATAATGTTATCTTTTTGATCATGGTGTACAAAAATGTGTATTTTTTTTTCTTTTGGCTTTCTCATGCATTGAATATTTTAAGCACAAGTGGACTACTAAATGCTTTCTTTATGATTCTTCTTTTTCTGAAGAATAAAATGTAAAGATATTGGTCTTCCATGTTTTACTTTAATTTCAAATATGTGTTATACTGAGGCAAAGAGCTTGTACTTAATCTGCACCATTACCTCTTTAAAGAGCTGTTAAAAATACGAATGTTGACAGACCTTTCTAAGTGCTGTCTGTTTATCTGAATAATGTATCTTGTGTTAGTTTGATGCAGGGTGTGAATTCTTACATGGGATTTGAAACTTACATCATTCCTGAGAGAATGCTGTAAACACAAGGGTTGATTTGTTAATGGCATGTTGTCTTCATGCCACAAACTACTAAACCACTTCATTTAAAAACTAAAAGCTTTTTCTTGAGACTGTACTGAAGTTTGTTAAAGCTGGAGGTGTTTGACAGCTCTTCAAAGACAATTGACAGTGATGGGATAAACCTTAAATGTCTGATGCATACAGTACTTTTTAAGGACAATATAGCTGCTCTGGGGTAAAACGTGTACATTTAGGTTTTTTAATAAAAACTGTTATGGTAACTCTTTTGGATGTTTATATGCATATTTGAATGCAAACGGCTAAGAAGTGCATCATTAAGGATGAGGATATGGTGAATTTGAGAGTGGAATAAAGTTATCATGGTGGCATTACCAACACTGACTAAAGTGATGTGTTTTTAGCACTGTCCACACAGTTACGGGTATGATCTCAACAGCAGACTATCTGTTGTTAAACTTAATTAACCTAATTAAAACTGAGAAAAGGCAAATGGTACATGAGATATCACAATGTGATGTCAGGTTTTCGGTTGCTTTCTTTAGACTTTAATTGTAGTCAAAAAGGTACATTTGATTTTGTTCCTAACTCTGAAGTTATCATGTACTATCTAACTTAAAAATGGCTGCAAAGATTCTGTTATACTACAACTAAAGGAAAGTCAATCCAACTTTCCAATTTCGGGGCAAAGTTCTTGAATAGGTCTGAACAAGTGAGAAATAGGGATTTGTATTATGCTTAAGTCAAACTACTGAAACTATGCAGCAAAGTTTTAAACCCAAAGAAAACATTTTAAGTGTTTAGATTCTGAAACATCTGTCAGGATTTCTAGGCCTTACCGAAAGCTGACTCAATTGGAAAAAAAGAAATTTGAACAATGGTTTTAAACTGTTTAAGTTAAATAGAATGATTTTTGAGTAAAAAAATATTTCTTACTTAGAAGTCTGTGAGAGGAGGAGAAATATAAATGTAAGTTTTATAGGCATCAGTTATTTTATTTGCTGTATAGGCAGCAACTATGAATTAGTCATGTTTAATTATGATGACTTCCTCCTATTTTTGCTATGGAAAGCTAGTCTCAGTTTACATTCTTTGTACATAAACATAAAATGTGTAGACCTTGTCCATGAAATGTTACCTTTTTAGTTTGTCGGGTGGGTCTAACTGGACTAGTATTTAAGGCCTGTTAAAAAAACTTAGATTTTTAAAGGAATGTCACAGGTGGCAGTCTTGGATGTCATAAGACGTATTTCTGGAATGCTTGGGAAGAAGTTTTGTCTGTTTGACCTGTGTGTTCTCCTTCCCGCTTTTACCGAAAGTACATTTTTCTTTTTGTCTTGGTATCTGTAACCTGAGCAGTTATGACCTACCAATATCTAGTTATTGACAGCCATTTGTTGCTTCTTATTGTCATTTTTTAGGTTTCTATTTGTTTTCCATGCTCTAGGAAGCAATTGGTGGAAGCTATCTGTTGTTAACAGACTAGATTAAGAAAGCTGCTCTTATGCTGTTAGCCCTGGTTTGGTTAAAAAGTGTGGAATTGTTCCTATTCTGACAAGGATAAATGTGTTGACAGGTTTCACGAGGTTGAAATAGTGAAATGGGAGGTCCTGGCAGTTGGTTAGGTATTGAGGGAGATGTTCCAAGAGTTTTAACTGGAACACAGAGCTGAAGCAATGGATTGAAGAGGCCAGACTTCCAGGAGAACATCTTAAGGTCCTTGAACCTCCCAGCTTCCGCAGTTTACCAAGATATGAGCAAGGGAAAGCAGGAATATGGTTACTGAGGGAAATCAGTGAGAAGTAACAATGAGATATGAAGCGTTACCAAAGAATTGAAGGCAGAGGAAAACTACTGGCAGGAGCAAAAATAAGAGAAGGTGTGATGATGAATAAATACAAAGCAAGCATTGAAAAGCAGATTGAGGTAAGAGAGGTGCACTTTTCAGAAGAGGAAAGAACTTGATGAAAATGAGTCAGATCAAGTCTTTGTATGTGTTTCTGAGCAATTTGCATATAGAGTTGACAGGAGAGAAATTAAAACCCTAGGAAAACAGTTGCTTTTTTCTTAGTGTATCCTTGTAGAAACTGTTCCATAGCATAAAACACAATTATGTAGTACATGGTTCTAGGCAAAGCTACATTCTGAACTGTAGCAAATCTGTATCATGAACAAAAGGCGTGAGGATGAAGGCATTGTAGGATGTGCCCCAATATTGACATTCTGTCATGTATCTGTACATCACCCACTTCTACAACTTTGAATACAGAAAAAGTGATTAAAATTAATTCTTTCCCTTACCTTGCAGGAAGACGTGATATGACAGATAACCTACATTTAGAGGAGTCCATGTATCTAATAGCAAGACTATGATGACATGTGCAGTGGCTTCATGATGTGTTAATAAAAAGACACGCCAGAAACAGACACGAAAGTGAAGCATATTCCATCCATAATACTTCTTGCTGCAAAGAGAGAGATGAGATCAGCAATGCTGATGGAGCAGGTGTATGAAAAGAGCAAGACACAGCAGCTCTTTTGCATTATTTCTTAATATTGTGCTTTGAAAAATACTTTGCAGCCAGTGTGTATTTACACATACACCTCCCTTGACTTCTCAGCTGCAGTTTACATCAAGTTTAGCAATGCCACTGTTGGCTTAACAGGTTGTCGTGGTTTAACCCTGGCTGACAACCATGTACCATGCAGCTGCTTGTTGACTTCCCCCTTTCTTCCTTCCCTCATGTAATAGAGAGGAGAATCAGGAAAAAACTCCTAAAACTGATGGACTGAGATAAGAACAGTCTAGTAATTGAAATAAGTGAAATATAATGATGATACTAATAATTGTAGTGAAAAGGGGAGAGAAAAAACCCAAGAAAAACAAGTGCTGCACAATGCAGTTGCTCAGGGATGCCCTATCTCTCCCTGAGCTGCAATTGGTACAATTCTGGATAACTCTCACACTTTATGTACTGGGTGTGTGACATTCTATGCTATGGAATATCCCTTTGGCCACTTTGGTTTAGCTGTCCTGGCCATGCTATGTCCCAGCCTCTTGTGCACCTGCTCAGTGACAACTCATGGGCAACTGAGGAGACCTTGATTTGCAATTGCACTGCAAGACATCAGTGTTGTTCTCATACTGAATCCACAACACAGTACTTCCTAGTAGCAGCTAATAAAAAGAAAGTGAACTCTAGCCTAGCCAAAACTAGGACACAAGTGTAACGTAAACTGGGGAATTGTTGGGTACAAAATAGTGGACAAAAGGGTCCTTATTCTCCCATTGTGAGCTTGCAATCTCTTCTTGATGCTACTGTTTGTTTTGGAGACCTTGACAGGCACAATTGGCTTTCCAGTTGCTCACTGTTGCCCATTAATTTCCGTGACTCAGAGAAATTATCACACGGTACTCCAGGAAAAGTTTGCTTCTAAGACATCACTACCTTCTTACTATTGCTGCAGCTGAAGGAAAAAAATCCCCAACATTGTGTGTGAGGTTTGTAATCTTAACTGCTGCTGCAAAATCACTGATGCTTCTGTCATCTTAACTGCTGCTGCAAAATCACTGATGCTTCTGTCATCTTAACTGCTGCTGCAAAATCACTGATGCTTCTGTCATCTTAACTGTTGATGCAAAATCACTGATGCTTCTGTCAGATGATGTGAATAGTCATGTTTTGCTGCTTGTTTCCCTGTGTGTCCTAAAAGTTTTCTAGTGTAATTCATTTTTTAGCAGCCTTTGCTATTGCAAGGAAGCAGTTCAGAATTTACCCAGTGATTGTGAACTCTGACCTATTTTTGTGTATGTTTAGGGCAGTTGGAGATCCAACTGCAGCCCAGTTGGGTATACCCTTGTTAATAAGATTGGAGGCCTGCATTAACTCTGGTGCCAAAGCATCCAGGGTGATGGGAAAGCTTTTATGCTACAAAGCTTTGCCTGTGGGTGAGGTATTCTTCTTTCAGATTGCAGTTAGTATAGGTGGCATGATGCAAACTGGGAAAGAGTTATTTCACCTCTTCTTGTTTGCTTCAAAGCTGCTGGCTGTCCAACTAACCAGGTAATAAGTAGGTTTCATCATGATTCCTACTCCAAAGAAGAAGATTTGGCCATTCTGCATGGTGGTGCCTCTGCATGAGTGCCAAGTCTGGAGTACCTGTTCAACTACTGCCTTAGACAGCTACTACTGGGAGACAGCTTCTTGCGCTTGACTGGATTTATTCACTTGCAGCTGCCTGTGCAAGCTATTGCTTTTGAAAGAAGCCGGGGGGGACTATTGTAAATGCTTAGCAGTTTAGACTTATTTGCAGGACAAGGTACCAATAGCACTGGTTGGAGAGGAGAGGAGCACATACTAGACCTGAAGGAACTATCCATAAAAAAGCTAGGGCTGGCAGTGTCCAATGGGAGAATGCCCAAGGCACACAGGAAGTATTTCCACTTCTTTACCAAGATTAATTTGTGCTTACCCTAGAGCTTTATACTTTGTTTAAAAAATATGAGGAAATGTTGCTCTGTAATAATAGATACCTTTTTTTTTCCTTTATGTGTATCGGTGATACTGATGTGATTTCACTGCTTGAATTGTTGTCAGGGCCTGGGATGGTAAAGTTGAAGACATTCAGTTATTCTGTCAAATTATTTGTTTAAAGTTTCATTTAATGCTTTGCTCTGTGGGCCTTATGGCATAGCTATTATG
This sequence comes from Manacus candei, assembly GCF_025592945.1. Lineage (NCBI taxonomy): Eukaryota > Metazoa > Chordata > Aves > Passeriformes > Pipridae > Manacus > Manacus candei. The sequence continues at coordinate 4,645,414 of NW_026138143.1, forward strand.
TGCCACTTTTGTGATAAAGCTGGGCCTAAAATTTTTCAAAGCTGTGGGAGGAGTAGAGGGGAAAGAAGGATTACGTTCCTAGATTTTAATTGAGACTATTCCTGAAATACCAAGTGGTGTTAACTGGTTTTACTCATCCTCATGAGGATAAGGTTCTTCGGTGGAGGTCTTCATTGAATACCTTTTGCAGCAGCTTTCCACTACATAAGAAGGGGGCTTACAGGATGTTAGGATTCTCACATAGTTTTATCAACTGCAAAATTACTGGTCATTTTTGGAGTAGGGAGCTTATATCAGGGCAGCTGCAAGTGGAGTTTACTCTTGCGGTAGTGAGGTGTGTGTAAGCAGGAGAGAATTTAATGGAAAAAGACTTGATTTTTTTTTTTCCCCCTAGCTTTGCAGAAATCTAGAGAGGGAGAAGCAAGGTGTGAGGAGAGTATGAGATGGACATAATTGAGTTATGGATCATGTTCAATTTTAAAATCTGGGGGCTTTTGTGTGTGTGCCCACGTATTTTCTTTATGCCTTTAGAAAGACTGCTGACCTTAACTGCTGGTTGGAAAGGAAAACCAAGACCTGGTCTTTGTGTTAGTTATTGTGTTTGGGGGGGGCTTTCTTGGAGTGTTTGGTTTAGTAACTTGGTTGCAAGGTTAAAACCGTAGTCATGAAATAACCGCAGCGATGTGAAAATGCACTGCTGTAAAAACAAACGAGCCGCTCGTCTAGCCGGTGAGCGCTTGACGCTCCAATCTGTCGACGGGAGATAATTAAGGAAATGAGTAATAGACCGAATAAGAGAACGCGTCATGTGTGACGGGGTTAATTCGGGAGGAGCCAGCCCCCCTTACCCTGCCCCCGGGTGCTGAGGGCACGGCCGGGCCGCGGGACGGGACGGGGCGGGCGGCGGCGCTGCCCCACTGTGCCGCTAGATGGCGCCGCTGCCGCAGCCGCGCGGGCTGCCGGGGTGACTGCTGGGGCCCGGCGTGTCGCTGCGCTGTCGGGGCCCGATGTGGCGGTGCACTGTCGGGGCCCGCCGTGTCGCTGCGCTGTCGGAGGCCACCGTGTCGCTGCGCTGTCGGGGGCCGCGGGAGGGCACAGGCACTGCCGGCCTGGCCGCAGACGGCGGCCCCAGGCTCGCTGCGAGTATAGGGAAAGCCTGTTGTGCGCTTGTCCCGCGGCAGCAGTAGCAGGTCGCTGCGGTTAGCGAACGTGCCGAGTGGGCGTACTGTGTTTAAAAAGGTGTTTATTTGCACTTTTACCAAGTCTCCTTGCCAGTGGCAAGCGTGGCGTTCGCCTTCAGGAGATGGCGGACGCTGCCAGGGAAGGCTGGGTAGCTTTCCCTTCATAAAAAGCACCCCTAACCCAAAGCATCCCTAACCCAATCCCCCCTGCGGTACCCTCGGCAGAGGCGACTCGCTGCACTTGGCACGCAGGCTCACTCATTCCATGAGCCCCGCTTGAGTTAAGTGGATGAAGTATTGTGAGCGAGCTGCTAAATTGCTCCTATTGTTGAAGCTTTTCTCTGGCTTGAGGGCTTCATATTCCAGGCTGTCTCCAAACAACCGTGTCTGTAGCTTGCCTGTTCCCGAGCCACTAGATTCTCACATTCAGATGCTTGCGGTAAGGCTGCTGCTTGGTGAAGCAGTGCTGTAACAAGCTAGGCACCCTGCTGTCTTCATCTGGCTGAAAAAAACCAGCCTCCAGATTATGTGACACAGAGTGGGCTCTGGGAAATGTGGAATCATCAGTTTATTGGGTTGTATGCTAGTTTTCCAGTGCTGTTGATTTAAAAGAATTTTTTTTTTGCCCTGTGGCCAGAATTATGGGGCGTAACACATAAGTTGCAGCACGAACATTGTTAATTAAGATGATTTTTCCTGACTTGGTCTTGATACATCTTAAATTAATCTTCCTACATACTAATTGTAATGCTAAAGACATCATGGGTCTTCCTAGTGAATAACTATGATGTATGGATACATTTCCACTTCAGAACAAGTGTTTTTTTTAATTCCTGGAGCAAATATTTGTCTTAAGTCATCTGAACTTTTCCCAGGCACTGCTGGTAGAGGACAATTGATACCTTCTTAATGCTCCTTTGCTGATTACATTTCTTTGGTGAGGGCTGGAATTCCTATGGCCTCTGACAGAGGGCTTTTGAGGCCCTTTACTAAGTGAGGGGATAGTATCTGCAAAGATCCAGTATCATAATATGGGTGACATTACCCAGTGTTACATGACACCAGGCAGGGGTTGTAGCATGTAGAGGTTGTCATTCTTATGGGGTTTGTGAAGTCTGGATCAGTTCTCTAGTCTGATTCGCACTCAGGCACATGAGCAGATCAGCTGGTGCAATGGAGGGGAACAGCATGACAGGGCATGAGAGCACCACTCAGCAGCAGCAATATCTTAAGGGGATGTTGCTGTCAAAGATTCTGTCTCATGAGACCATAGCTATTGTTCCAAAATCATTTTCAGGAACTAGGAATCCAGATTTTTAAGGCACTGAACTGGTTTAGACAGCATCTTGGGTTTGAATTTCGAGGGAAACACATAAGAGTAAAATATAGGCAGAATCCTAAAGCTGTTCATCTTCTTCATCTGGTCTTTGGGCATCATATGAAGCCAGTAAATAAGCTGAGTGGATTTGGGCCTGTTTGCACTGTACAAAGATCTGCCCTTGAAGTTATCTGAGCTATTACAGACATACATAATTTTACTTGTATATGAAATATTTATTATCATATGTCCTTCAGTTTCTCTCTACCTTGGATTATTTCTGTGTCTACAGTGATCCCAATTTCCTTCCATTTTTCTCTGTACTGACTTCGCTCCCCTTTTTATGATTGCAGTTTAAGGACCTTCCATGTGTAAAATGAGAGACATAGATTAGTGTGATAACTATAAAATTTGTTTTTCTTGTTTTGGCATTACTTTTTTTCTGTAGACTGGTGTAGCATAGTGGGCAGTGGTGAAAAACAGATGATGAAGCTCAGGGAATATGTTGTGAGGAAAAACTGTTGGGAAGGTCTCTTGCTCTTTGCTATGTGTTTGTAAACATTCTGAGATGCCTGATGTCTGTTAAAGAAGGAGGTAAAATTTTTAGTATTTATTGAAGGGAAACAATACCAGACTTTTTTGTCAACCAAGCTAGAGAGCTTGTACAGGAAATTGTAGGTTATTATACAATAGGGATTTAATTTTTTTTAATAAGAAATATTCAATGGCTATCATTTATTTCCATTCCACTGTATACACCCAGGGCATCTTCTCTTTGGCTAGCACAGAGCTTCATGCTCCTTTTGGAGCCTCTCTGTTAATGTGGACAAAGATCCTGGACTTCTATGCATTTTGGAAGTTGGCTTTTATGATGTATGAAAACACTGAACAAGTGCTTGGGAAAATATTTGCTTTTCCCTCTGCTCCACTCCGCTCTCTTCTCCTGTCAGTTCCATGTCAGCTCAAAAACTAGGCTTGCCAATGATTTTAATTGTATTGGGGCTATTGTGAAGAATTTGGCAATATGAAATGCCACTAGTTGAGATGGAGATTGTGAAAGCATGTCCCGTAAGATATCACGTTAAACTCCATTTCTGTGTTTCTTGGGGAGGATCTTTCACTTCAGGCAATATAATTGCCCATCACTGTGGGTCTGCAGTGTCCTGACAGTACATACAATACAGTATCACAAAATCAGATATTTGAGAGCACAAGTAGCATCATTGAAACAGGTTTCAGAAAGCTTTGTTGATACCAGGAGATTTTAGTTTGTCCTTAAGCTGAGAGAGAGCCTGTTGCCTTGGTATCCACAGTGCAGATAATACCATTTCATCTAGCCCTTGTAGTGCTGAAAGATAAAAAATTAGGTCAAAGAACATCAAGGGTGAATTATTCTGATTTTCCAAGTTTCCTTTTAAACTCTAGAGTTTATTGCACTGCTTTCTGTGTAGAATTTTCCATTTTTAAGAGGAAAAATTGGAATTGCAAACGTGGATAATGATCATCTCAAATCAATCTGATATTAATTTTATTGGCTGCACTAATGTTTTTGCCCTTGTAATTTAATAGCTATAGTGATCTTCCTTGTAAGGATAACAGACTGACTCGCTCTGTATATTCACATAGACATACAAGCACTCACCTGCAATTACATATATATCTAAGGAGCTTAGTTTGGCAGAGCCTACTGACATATACCAGCAGAATCTGCTGCAAAACGTTGGGATTTTTATGTGTAGAAGAACAATTATGGATCCTACACCACAAGAGAGATTTTTTTACCTTAAATTGCAGTAAGTGAACCATCAGTTGCTGTATTTCAGTGAGGATATGGAGCTGACCTCAAAGACAAACCAATAGAGAGCAGGGGAGCTGAGCAGCCAGAGCCATGAGGATGGTGAGAAGATGCTACCTTTATTTTTTTTTTTTCCAAAAGCAAATCAACAGAACAAAAGATGGCTCCTGAGATAATGGTGGAGGTGGTCTGAAAAAGGAGATAGGCTAAATGCCAAACCTGTGGGAGGAGTCCTTGTGACTGCAGAGGTGGATAAGCAGAGCAAGCTAATATCTGCCTGCTGGGTACCTGAGGATCTGTATGTACTACCTCAGTGGTAGCTGTCTGGAAGAGTTACCAACGAGTAACAGAACTTGACCCATGAGTACAAAACCTGAAAGCATTGGTGGTGCCTGCACACAAAGAGAAAAAAAGTGAGGTAACAGGGGGTCCAGCAGTAAATAAAGCAATGAGGCTGACAGACCTAAGTCTCTGAGTGATAATTCTGGTGAAAGCAGAGTCAGGGAAGCAACCCAGATTATTAAGAAAAGTCTATCTCAGTTAAGGTGCAGGGCATATGTATATATAGTGTGGTGTATAATTATACAAACCTTTCAATTTTTTAAAAAGACAACTGTAGTGTCAAGGCCAGCAGGGTGTTAACACAAACATGTAATTAACACTGCGATAGAGTCATATGAACTACTGGCAAAGGACCTTGGTGGGATTGCAAATACATTTTGGGAACAGAGATCATAAAAGAAAATCAGATATTCAAAGAGATGCACTATTCAGGACAGATTAAGTTAAAGGTGTTGATAATTCTTTTTTCACAGGATGACAAAGCAGCAGAAAGGGATAATACTGGTCAAATGGACCCACTTTAGTTTAAACATTTATGGGAAGAATGGTAAAAAATAAATCTACTGGTATAATATTGTGATTCTTGCTAGCAGATATTCAGGCTTAGATTTAGAAATAGGTGGGTTTCTATAATTCAGTTTCATCTGTAAAATCTAGGTAGGGAAAACAGTAGCTAGGATTAGTAGGATCCAGATAGTCTTGTGTCCAGTAATTGGCAGATTTCTTTACTAGTCATTGGTCTAATAGGAGTCATCAGTACTGTAAACTCATTCATGATCAGCAAGGATTTTACCAAAGAACAGACTATCAAAATCAAACCAAACTTCTTGGGTTGACTGAATGCCCATAGAGTTCTTTTAAATCAAAAGGTTGTTACAGAACACTAAGATGTTTTATTTCAGGAAAGCAAACATTGCGAGTAGTAACGAGCAGAGCAAGGGGGACTAATGACCTCAAGGACTTAGGGTTAGAGGCGATTTGGAGCTGCTGACATCAAAAAGTGCAGAACTGCCCTTGACTTTGAATGAAGACAAAAGCTTTATAGGGAAGTGCTGGAGAGACAATTGGAACATGAAACATTGTGCCTGGCAGAGCAGATTTTATGGTCCTTTTTCACAATTTATTAGTTTAGATGGTTAAGATAGGGACGAACGCAAAAGCTAGATAAAGAAGAGATAACGGGAAGCTTTGCTGACAGGGGGATTAGAAGTCTGGAGACATGTTTTAAACATAGCCCTGAGGAGAAGAATTCATATTGAATAGTTCAAGTAATGATCTTGCATAGAAAACTAGCAGTGCTTTTAAGGATGGATTAACATGGGCAGTCAGATGGCAATGGGGTAACATCCCTTCCCCTTGGGCTCTTCCAGTGGTAGGTTATATGTTGTGGTTACAGCCCTCCTAGCCAGAGCACGTCTGTGGCCAGGCTCTGGAGTGCCAATGAAACGTGATACTGACGTGAAGTTATGAGGCATCAGCAACATGAAGAGGATGGTGATGTGCTTCAGTGAGGACTGGACTGATGAAAATAGGATGAAATGCAGCAATGCAAAGAGCTAGGTGAAGAAATTAGTGAGTAATAACAAGAATTACTCTTACAAACTGAGAGCATCGCCCTTGGAAACAGCAAAGGAAGAGTATGTAGGGCGTGTTGCATGATCAGATGTTCACAAGGACTCATAGGTGCAAAGTAACTAGGAAAAAAATATCTGCAGTCCTGATGTCTTAACGTACCTTGAGTGAGAAATTGGCAGAAGGGAAGGAATTATTAAGTCCACTGTTCAGGGTGTTAGTGTAAAATGCTGTGTACAGTTCCGCTCTCACCAAAGTGAGACCCCACACAGTACAGTTCCATGTTCACCACAGATAATCTCCGAAGTGGAGTGGTATGGAGGGAAGAGACACTTGGATGGCCAGGAGAATTTAAATCATCTAAGAAGGTGAAAATGAGGAATGATGAACGTTGCCTTGGGAACACATCAAGGAGATAAACTCTGTTGGGAAGAGTAGCTCTTTAGTGTAAAGGGCAAAACTGGCCTAAAGAGGGATAGATATAATCTCCAAGAAGAGTGGTAGGGATGAAGACCATGGGTAGGTGTAAGGTGATGCTTGAGGAATGTCATGACAGGGACGAGTTCCCTTTCAGTTCTCTGATCCAGCACCCTCTTACCAGCATGTTTCTTCGGGTTAGGAGTTTGTGAGGAAACATCCAAAATGTCAGGGCAATAATGTATTGATGCAGCAATGCCACATGAGACCAGCAGGTCCAGAGAGGTGATTCTCCCCCTCTACTCTGCTCTTGTGAGACCCCACCTGGAATACTGAGTTCCACTCCAGGGTCCTCAGCACAAGAAGGATGTGGACCTGTTGGAGCGGATCCAGAGAAGGGCCACCAAGATGATTAGAGGGATGGAGCACCTCTTCTATGATGACATGCTGAGAGAGTTGGGACTGTTCAGCCTGGTGAAGAGAAGGCTCTGGGAAGACCTTGGAGCAGCCTTCCAGTACCTAAAAGGCACCAACAAGAGAGCTGGAGAGGGACTTTTTACAGAGGCATGTAGTGATAGGACAAAGGTGAATGGCTTTAACCTGAAAAAGAGTAGGTTTAGATTAGATATGGGGAAGAAATTCTTTACTGTGAAGGTGATGAAGCACTGCAACATGTTGCCTAGAAAAGTTGTGGATGCCCCATCCCTGGCAGTGTTGAAGGCCAGGTTGGATCAGGCACTGATCAACCTGGTCTAGTGGAAGTGTCCCAGTCCATGGCAAGGAGGTTGAAACTAGATGATCTTTGAGGTCCCTTCCAACCCAAACCATTCTATGATTTTGTATCTCGTGGAAGTCACAGGGCACATGTAAGAGACAAAGTGTAGTTATCAGACTTGGGATCTGTCCTCAGCACTGGAAATAATGTTTGCCTGTGTGAAAAATTAAATTCCTGAAGACACTCAGTTTTATGAACTTTACTTTTATGCCTCTTCCAAAAGAATACTGATAGTTTCTTTAGAGACTTCAGGGAGCTCTCATTCCTTATACTGTTGCCACTGTCAAAAGCACTAAATTCCACTGGATGAACCTGGACTGTCAGAGGCTTAAGAAAAAACGTATTGGATGCCAGCAGTTTAAATTGAGTCATGTAGGATCAGAAGTTTTATTCCTTGTGGCAGAGGCTATTATGAAGGATACTGTTAATGTTTCCTATTATACTTCAAAATAGTTTGTTTGGATACATGCAGCTCTCAGTGTCTTGGAAGTTTTGCCTACCAAAATGTTGATAGCAAAATCAATGCCTACGTGCAATGGTTATGACCTTCTATCCTTAATTCACCTGTTATACTTACTAATCTGAAAACAAAGCTGGGTAGAAAAAATGGATGCCTGCTTATTAATATCAGAATGGTAATACTCTTTAGCCTCCTGTAACTTAAAGCACTGCGAATGGCTTTAACAAAGACTGTTCAAAGTTTAGAACTTTTAGCAGACGGGTAAACCTTTCAGAAACAGTCCTTGGACTCTGGAAACAGGAATGACCAGTGAACTGCCCACCCCATACAGCTGCCCATAAGCTACAGACGGGGCTCTCACACTCCTGCCATCACTCCTGCCTGGTTGTATAAGAGCTCTCTTCCCTGGGCATTGGCATGTTATTTTGGAGGCTACCAAGGTGGTGGAGTCTCAGACACAAATAAGAAAAGACATAGATAGGAAAGATAAAGAAACGTAAGAGACAAGAAGGATGTAAAAATGCCATAATGAACTCGTGTGTCTTGAGAAAACCTCTAATCTAATGAGAATGGATTTTGTTTGAGAGATTGTACTGGTACAATTAATTATTCATGGCAGCGACATCGTTAGGATTTCATTTTATTTAAAGGCCTCTAAGTGACTTGGAAAATTGGGTTAAGCTGAAGAGGAGTTTCAGGAGAGAGACAGGGGAAAGCTTTTCCTTTTATTGGTTTTGTCTAATATTTTCTAGATAGCTATTAGAAGTACAAACACAAATTACACTCAATCTTTAACATTCCTACATTAAATGTGGGCATAAATTTGAACCACATAAATATGAGATCTGGGCCAAATGGGAATCTAGATGGCTTTTTGTGGGATGAGTTAGATACCATTTAAGTGACCTACTGTCACTTGTTGGGGACTTACTGTGTTTCAGCACTGTACATTAACACCAGGCTGTGATTGGTGGCTCCAAACATGGGTTCCTAATGTCTCATGTGGTGGAAAGAGGGGCTACATAGACTTTCTGTTTGTCCTGCAGCAGCATGAGTGTAGACACAAATGGAGGTTCATGGGGCCGTGACCCTAAAACAAGAATGGCTTTGGCTGAGGTACATACAAGATAAAGTTTAGTAAGTCTTTCCCTTGCTGCATTAGAAAGCAAAGGCAGAAAATGGTCCTGAAGATCAGTAGCAGCCAGACCTCTTCATGTACAGTAGCTAAAGTGTTTTGCACTTGACCACACCACCAGGTGTATTGCCCCTACTGACAGACAAAAGCACTTTCCTGGATGGTTTCTCACCTCTCTGGAGAGGACAACCTGTACACCAGCCTGCGTGGGGTGGGTGGTGTGCCCACAGACAGCCCTGTCATACGGCCTGAGACCACATGCTCAGCAAGGCACAGGTCATGGGAATAAGGCAGGCATTACCCTTCTCCTCTCCCCTTCCTCCCACCCCTGTAAATCCATACCTGATTCACAGATAGGTTAAGCAGCCTCAGAGCTGCTAGAGCTTGTATACTGTTGAGAAGATTGGGCTTTTTTTCTTTAAGACATGGATGCTTAGCCTGGGAACTATGCAGGCGTCTGAGTGTTTAAAAAGTCTGGTTTTCTTTTTCTTTTTGTAATGTTTATTTGTTCCTTCCCTTGTAATTCTCCCTGTTAACTCATGGACATCATTCAGGGACAGATTTAAATCGAAGCAGACAGACTCCAGTTCTGCTCTGTCCCTTGAACAGTGGAGATTTGTTTAAAAGTGCTGTCGGGAGCACACTTGGTATGACTGGAATGCTCGGGGCTTTATTTTTCATTTCACATCATGTGCGAAGTAACGCAGCTATAGCTTGAGATGTTCCTGTGGCCCTGGTGGTACCATCTCAGCCTTGGTTGGCTGAGGGTTGTGTAAATTATTTACAGCAGCTTTACCGGGGATGCTCACAAACAATGGACTGGCCACTGGGAGGAATGTGGGGGATGAAGCTCATATGGACTGAGGCCTGAGGTCTTGGGAAAACACATTGGGCAATGGCTCTTAAAAATGAAAAAGTATGTCTGCAAGTAGTGGTCTGGATCCAGTTTCAGGCTCAGCCTGAAACCCAGAGACAATCACTCTTGCTTTGATGTCTGGAAGGGTTTGTTTCACAACATTTATATCTAGCTGACACTAGGAGGGAAAACTCCTATTGAAATTTACTAATTAAGAAGAAGTTTCAGTAAGAAAAATGCCATTTGTTCTACAATCCGCAAGTGTCATCTTACATGAAAATCCACAACAGCTTCAAGCTCCCAAGTTCTGACTCACCTGGAACATAAGCTGAGTCACAGCAAGGTTTTGGCTGGCATGGGTGATACGACCTACGTTAGTCTTGAATTAGAAGAAAAAGTGGCAGTTTGCGCTGTTTCACCAAAGCTGTGGCTTGCCAGCAGCATCTCCCAGGTGATGTTTTGGGCATCCTGTAGGAGCTGCAGCCTAGCCAGGCTGGGAAGTCACAGCCCTGCAGTCCTCCTGGTTCCCCTGTACTCTTCTGTTGGTGCTCACTGCTCCTCTGAAGTCAGGTGTGCAGTCGCTTCCAAGAAGAGCTAGAGGCCTATCTGTCTGAATTTTGAAGTGTCTCTAATTGCTGCTGCACTCTAAAGAGAGGGAGAGTGCTCCACACCTCGTAGATGGAGGCTTACAGAACAACATGGCTGCCTAAAGCCTATGTAGGCAAACACATTTTACTAGTGGTTAATTGATTTCCAGTGAAGAGTTTGAGATGTCTCAGCTCTAGGACTTCCGATGGTGTTCCCTTGGACACTGTTGTGTTTTACAGTGTATATATCATGTAAGGAAGAGTGGACATCTCTTAATGTACTTAAGACTACTTACCCTCCTCTGGCTGCAGCTGGGGAGAAGTGGAAATGTCTTCCCACAGTGTCTAATCTAGATTAATCAGTCTGAATGGATGATTGTTTCGGGCTGTGAAGCCTCTCCCTCTATTCCTCAGGGCTCTGCTCTTACTGCTCACCAAGAGGAAAACTTTTTCTTTTTTAACACGGGCTCACAACCTCCCCAAACTTCCAATAGATGAAATGTGGCTGCAGCCCAAGTCTTTATTTAGACTTTGAGAAGAAAGAACCACAGAAGGAAAAAAATCTATTCAAATAATAAAACTTTTTCTGCTGATGGCTTTTTGATGACATTGTTTTGGTGGCTAGACACTTGACTTTACAGTATATAAATATTAATTTGCATTCCCATATGAGGAGAAAATTCAAGTCAAATAAATTCAAGTCAATTTGGTACTCCCATTTCTCTCCTTTTAAAAAGTTCCTTATTATTTTTGCAACTAAGTAATATGCGTTTGACTAACCATTCATTTTTCCCATGACTGACTTTCGATAAACACAATCATTTTAAAAATAGAGGTGAAAAGTAACTTCTCAATAGAGTAATCCTAGCAAAGAGAATTTCTTGTAACATTCGTTATCCACTATGGTAAATGGAAAGCTTAATACTGTACATGAAAGTTGACTGGTCAATCCTTAACTCATGAAAATAGTTTTCCTTCAGTACTGGGTCACACAAACTTGAGTTGCTCTCCCTGGGACTGTAGTGGCACTATTCAAACTGCTGAAATGCAGCAATGCTTTTCTAATCATCCATTATTAAATCTCAGTCATCCAGATTCTTGCTAAGCAAAACTTCTGATGATGCCCTTTAACTCTGGTCCAGTTTGTATCCAAGCAAATTTCAAAACCCTCTTCACTTCATTAGAGCACTGTGTTGGCAGCTGCACAACAGCCTTGTTGTATCAGGGCAGTACAAGTACGTGTTGCTTTACAAGCACAGATCCAAACTCTATCACCAGGCATGCAAGGGTTTGTGTTTCTGGGCTCAGTCGGCCTATTAGTCTACTTCAGAGAAACTTGCATACTTAGATCCTATCAACTTCAGTGAGAATGAATACCTCCTTTGGTGTAGATCCAACTTTTTCTGATTTGGGGTTGGATTTTGATATATCCTTACCTTTGAGTATTTGTTTAAGAAATCAACCCTTTCTTTTAGAAAGATGAGAGGATTTGGGAACTTTTACCTCAGTTCTTTGGAAGGAGAAACAGTAGTTCCTTCCACACGGCAGTAAGGATGAACACCACATAATCCTAGGGCAGGAACTGGTGCTTGCTTGAGTTCCCTTAAGGATCCCCATACTGCAGTGTTTTTAGTCTTTTTTTCCCTAGCAATCAGGGAAAAGCCCTTATAAGGATGACACCATGTGTTTTTTTCTCAGAAGAAAAAACATTAGTCAGAAAAACTAATGTCATCTACTAAGCTCTGTTATCTCAGGATGAGCTGACTTGAAACAGCATTGTCTGGGAGAAAGCTGGTTCCAAGCTACAGCTGCTATGAATTAGCACAGGCCCAGCAAGGGCCCAGAGAAAGGCTGTGAGCCTTGTGTGGCTGACAGGAGAAGGTTTAACATTGTTAAGTCTGCAATGGGTTGTTGGGTCAGTTTGGTCTGAGTCAGTGTAAGTGGTGAGTGGCTAGGAAGATCCTTTCCTTGAGAACTGTGTTGGTAAATACAAATTTTGAGAATATTGAAGCTTCCTGAGCAGTAAAATGCAGGAGTGCTGTGTAGGAAAGGATAGGTGGAGAGAGCTAGATGCATCTTTTAATGGATGTTGTTCCTTTGTTTTGGGTGGATTGGTATGACTACAAGGGAAATGATCTGTGGCTAAAAGGTAACTGAAAAACTGATTGGCCTTCATGGAGACTGATAGGAGAGAGGGGAGCAAAGGTTTCAGTGAAGAAAAAGAGGGAAGAATAACATTCAACTAAACAACTTTGATGATGAGAAGGGAAATGCAAAGCTAAAGGAAAAGAGAAATGTCAGCAATCCTAAGCCTGAAGTCACTTGCTGAGAATTCTTGAAGGCATCTGGATGTCCATCTCCCATCCCATCTTGATGCTTTGAGTAGCTAGCAAATACTTCAGGTGTTCAAACTTGGAAAAGGACAGCTTACAAAGCTGTGCTGGAGGCCATTCATTCTGCTTCAGTAGAATGCTAAAAAACGTCTTTAGTGAGCTCTGCTTTGGCTGCCTCCTCTCCTGTGAGTTTCATTGCCTGTGCTGGACTGGTTGAATGGTTCCCTCCTACCTTCCCCATGACTTTTGCAGGCTTGGACCTTCCCCCAGAGCTGGCTGGCGTTAGTTTGACATCATACCCTGGCAGTGATAAGCATGTGTCTGGATTTTTTTTTTAAACTGGAGGTTGTTTAAATACATCAGTAAAACACTGTGTACTGTGGAACAGGAATAATAAACTTCTGAAAGCTCTAGGCTCCTGCCTGGTGCCAGGAGAATGAGCGATGAAGATTTTTTGCACTGCAAATCCCAGCACTAACAGGGCCCCTTGATTTGGTCCAGTGAGTCTCTGTATGTGGGTGCTGAGTACAGTAGCATAATTTTAGAGGTGTGAATTGATTTGTCCCATTTTTCCCACCACATGTCCCAGGATACTGGGAGCGGAAATCTTAGCTAATTGTAGGACAGTGGGCACAAAAAAATTAAGTGGCTAGATTTAATGAAAGTACAAGCTCTATTACTTTTTTCCAGCCCTTAATTATTGTTTTCTGCTTGCTTAGCTCAATTAACCCATGGGAAGGGCTGGTTTGTGCCTGGCTCTCAAATAATTTGAATGTAGATTTCCTCAGTAGAGGTTCTAATACTTTACTATACAGATGGGTACCTATGTTGCTTCCTGATATTGTTTTCCGAGTTCAGCACATAGATCTGTCTAGATTACTGTACATTTTATACTCTTAGCAGCTAAAGGTTTAGTCCTCAGAAATAATCCTCCTTCTCAGAGCCAGTTCTTTTCCCAGTTGGATCTCAAAACTGAACTTCAAAGCTTCATAGAAATTTGAAGTTGAGGCCCATCTGTATTATTCTTAGACTCTAACAGCTGCTGTATTTGAAGTACATGGCAGCTGTACTTGAACTGTAAGCTGCCTATCCAGGAACCAGCAGAGTTTAGGTCAGAGCTCAGCAAAGAACAAATGCTGTTACTCAGCTGAATTTTGTGTTGGAGTACCTCTGCACCAAAGTGTGGTCACGGTGGTGACCGTGGTGTACGTGTAACACGGTCAGACATTCCTGAGCATCCCATTTGGCACCGAACACTGTCCAAGCTTTGGATTTGTATCATCTGGGTCATCGTGATTTGAAGTTCCCAGAAAGCCTTGCAAGGTTAATGTAAATCTTCAAACTGATTGTGTACTTTTCTTCTAAAGTGAAAAAGCTGTGTAAAAGAGAATTAGGTGTTTTGGGGTGGGTTTTCTTTGTTTTGTTTTGTTGCTTTGTTGGTTTTTTTTCATCTTCCTCTCTAGTAGTTGGGGCATGTGCAAAAATATGATGCTCTGACTTTGTGTTGGTGATCATGCAGTGAGTGAGAGGATCTGGCTGTCCACAGCTGTATGGTCCCAAGGATGAATGTGTTTTTGCATAGCAATGCCATGGAGGTACCACACGTTCTACGTGAGCAATCTTATCTGGACACTGAAGTATGGTATCCTAGCTTTGGTTTTGAAGCAACAGCATTAAACCAGACCCCTCTGAATATGGCTCATATTGGGCCATAGTTTGGTGACTGTTGTATACATTTAGCATGAATTTGTGCATGTGTGCATGTCTGCACTCTTCTTTGTTGTTCCACAGCAGAACTGCTGTCCAGAAGGATAGCTGCCTAGATGAATTTGAGTTACGTATCAAGACAAAGGTAAAAAAAAGTGCATATACACTTCATCAGATCTGAATTACTCTGTTAAAATATGAGCTGCCTCTTTTTGGAACACCCCCAAATTGCTGCTCCTCTTCTAATTTAGTTAACAAAACCATTACAATATACTTAGAGAAGCTGTGTGTTATTCTCCTGGTTGAGTACATACTTCTGGCTAAATTCCTTTGCATGGTTTGTACCCTGGACAACTAAATGTTTAGTCCTTAAAAATAATCCTCTCTCTTGGAGGAAAATGCTTTCCTTTCAACAGTTTCCTTCATACCAGGCGAGGGTGGGATTCCCAGCCTCAGGCTGATCTGCAGCTCTAGACTGAAACTAAATACAATGCCCTGGGACCAAGTCCCATCATCTGCAGAAGCTGGGCAAAAGGAAATGTTTCTTGTGTTAGCTCAGCTTGTGGCCACACTGGGAGAATTTGTTTTCACACCAAACAGTTGGCTGATTTCTCTACTGGGGAGAAAGGAGAATCAAGGACTAATCTCTGAGAGAAAAGGTTGTGCCTTAGAAATAGTCTTTTCCAGAGACTTGGCACTGTATTTCAATGGTTGTGTGTATACAGTACTTCCCTCCCTGAAACACAAGCATAAATGTTTTACTAGTGGTGCACTTCTGTGCAGGGTTCAGGTGAGTTGCTTATATATTTGCTGCTTGTTGTCTTTAAACCCTTGCACAAGTAGAGTGGGGCTTGCCTAGCTCTTATTCCAAGAATGTCAGTTTTGATGGTCTTGGTGACAGGGTCTGGGTAACTTATGAAGCCTAGCTTGTTTGCAGAGTGTTGCCTAGCACGTACTTTTGTTTCAGGTTGACTTCCAAGTTCAAAGAACATGTTTAAAATGCTGGTTTGAAAACACTGTGCACCCACTTGATGATTATTCTTTTTAATCTATTTCCCCCATGCAGTTCAGTGCTATCTTGCCAGGAACAGCCTCTATTTGATTAGAGTTTTGACCTCCCATTGTGCAGGGAACTGAGAGCCCTCTTGGGGTTCCGAAGCTCAGCCTGGCACAAGTCTAAACACGGAGCCTGTCTCTGTGTGTGGTAACGGGACCGCCACTCTGGGCTTGTAAATCACCACCCATCAGGAGCAGAAGGTGACCGCCCTTCTTGTTGTTGTAGCAAATATTTTGAGTGAAGTTTTCACATCTCCCTCTTGAGTGATGAGAGAGGGCATTAGAGATGCTGGGTTTACTTCTGTGTGTATGGAGATCTTGCGTGCCTGCAGGTTTGCTAAGCATGTTCTTTAGCCTTTATTTTCTATTCACCGTTGCATCTATGCCAGCTACAAAGTACTAATTTCTGCATCTTTATACCCTTCATTTGGAGCACCAATAAATCCTGGTTACTTGTGTTACAGGCAAAGCCTTTGAGGGTGGAAATGTATCTTCTTGCGGTGAACAGGATACTTGCTAATCACTGGCTCTGTGTCAATAAAAGCAATAGGATGATTGGAGTGACAAAATATTTTCATTACAATGCATACTGCCTTTCTGAAATTCCAGCAGTGATTTTCACTGGTTTTGTTGAAAACATTGCTATTACATCTTGTCCATTGTGTTAGAAGACAAAACTGTATAGTCAGTAGAGATTTTTAATTTTTCAAACTATGTCAGAATTGTCACTGTCTTATTAGAATGTAGATCACCGAGGATTTGCTGGGTCTAATCATGGCAAATAACTTCTAATAGCTACTTTCCACTTTTTGGTAACTAATTTTAGACTATCTTGTTAACCAATGGACAGCATAACCACTTCCAAACTCTAGATGGTACCCTTAAAGAAGAAAATAATCTTACACTGCATCATAAAAGCTACTCTGACTTGAACATGGTTCTTGAGGTCTGGAATACTGAGCCGCAACTCAATGCCAAAGTCCTGGCATTCAACATAATGACTTGTAAGAAAAATGTACATAGTCAAGAGTAAACAGAAGAAACATATGAAAGCTGCAAATGACTACTGCCATTCGATTTGTTGGCAGTGAGTGAAAGTGCCTGTCAATGGCAAAGCACTGAGTACGTGTTGAATATAGGTTCCACGGTCACATCCAGCTCTGTTTGTTTTTCTCTTTTAGGGGTGTATTATTTTTTGCTAGTTGGTATGTATTCAATTTCTTCTATTTCTCTTCTAAAGTCTGCTTAAGAAGACCACAAACTACTGCTGAAAGAAAAGGAAAACTGAGTCAGTTGTTAACATTAATTGCCTGCTGCTTGATATCCTTAAGCTAGTTGCCTAATGGTATGTATGTGGGTTTTAGAGGATAAGAGGGATTGTGAGGGGAATAAAATGGAGATCTCTATGGAAATAAGATTTAGCTTTATGGCTGAGGAGAGGAAAAAATGATCATGGACAAACTTTTGCTCTTTAATCCCTGTCTTGGCCTATCTTGTCCACCAGTTTCTTTCCTTGCAATGACATCACCTGAAACAAGCATTTTCTGAGTAAATCAATGTAATGTCAATGGTAGACAGAATACAGCAGAGCCCAGTGTTATACTGGCATAGGGCTAGTTCTTTGGCCACGTAGGTGGCTGAACATCACCCATGAGTTTGTCTGTGCCCCACTGAGTTCTGTGGTCAATGTGAGATGCTCTCCATCAGCACCTGTGGGTTTGGTCTCACTAGGGCTTCTTCTAGAAAGTTTATCAGTCTAACCAGATATCTTGTTTAGTATTTTGGAGAACTGACCCTTCTTGAAGCCAAATCCTTCTGGGGATACACAAGTGCAGCTACAATCAAGACAGCCATAAATGAAATAACACTTCCTTGGAAATATATCTGGGGAAAGCACGAAACTAAAAGCAAGCTATCACTCTTGTAAATCTATGTAGGTGATTTCACTAGACTTTTATCAGCAGTGGATTTTGTTAGGGCTTTGCCATAACAAGTAGTAATGCTCTCATACAGACCAACAAATTAGCACAACAAATTAGGCAAGTATGCAGGAGTGTTTACTGCCTCAGCAGGAGAGTAACTTTTGACTGTCTTGGTGAAAGTAAGTGTACAGATATGTTGATTGCCCCAAGCAGTGGCTATTTGCAGAGTTACCAGAGTTATTGGTTATCAGCCCCTTACAGTTAAAGCAGAACAGGCTGTTGAGGTGCTTGGGAATTGTCACTTGTTTTGTACCACCTACACCTGGCATTCACTGTGAGATGGGAAGTGTGTTGCTTCAGAAGAGGGTAAGAATGGTCTAATTCTGGCATGAACTCTGTCTTTCACCTTCTGTACAGCAGGAAATGAGATTTGGATAAATTAGAGCAGAAACTTTGTCCCACTGCCAAGCTTATGCAGGCAGGATAGTTGTGGTTCTGCTCTCCTGGGAGCTGGGGTAAGGGCAGGTACCATGGTAGACCATAAGCTGTTCTGGGTGGTGTATAGCTGATGCCCTTTCTCATGATGTGGGCAGAGACTTGCCAAGATGAACTTCCTGCCATATGAAAAAATAGCTGTGTGTTTAACCCATGGGGAAGTAAGTTATTGTTAGCTCCTCTTTTGCTTTGAAATTCAAGCCATAACCAATCCATACAGTCAAGGAACTGTATTAGCCTCAAACAACCTGTAGTGAATGCAGTGCTCAAAGGCACATTCAGTTGAAACAATCCACACTTAATCTAACTCTTCCTTCTGGACATATGAATCCAGAAGGTGCAGATGGTTCTGATGTGCAACTGTAAATGAATACCTGGTGGACACCTGTTTGAAAATAGAAGCTTGGGTTAAGCAGAAGTTAAGCTTTTAGAAAGATCAGTGAATTGGAGTCAAATTGCATGTCTTGCTTTGGCTTCTACAAGTAAGTTGAATATTTAGTGTGGCCAAGCACCAGGAGCACCAATCATGAAATAAAATGCCTTCTAACTTGTTCTAGCTAATTTGGTTAACCCTGACTCTTTCCATCACTTTCCTCTTTGTTTTGCTGCAGGGAGAGGCTCTACTAGTAGTTAGTAGTGAAATGGATCACATGTGCTATCCATTAAATACATCAGTGTCAGCAATCGGAAGTATTAGAAACCCAGACTGAGGCTGTCTGAATTTTGTGAAGGTCCTCTACAGGAGTTAATGCACTCCCCTGCCAGGTGTAGTGTGGGCCCATTTCAGGCTTGAACCTTGCCGAGGCACACTCCAGCAGTTCCCCGAGAGAGCATCTGGTTTCGTAAAAACACAGCAATCCTTTTAGGGACGTGTAGGAAGATCCTATGTTTAAGCCAGCATTTAACACTGGAATAGCCCTGCCTTGAGTTTTCAGGGTGTTTAGGGACCTAGTGCTTCCTGCAGGCTCAATAGCTTTGAAAATCTAGCCTAAAGTGTCTTGAACTCTGCCCTAGGTAAGAAAGGCAAAGGTAGCTCTGAAATGTTCATTTTCTGTGTATTTCTAAAATTAACCAAATAAACTTCAACCTAGATAGATCACTGGTTCAGTGGCTTACAGCAAAATGTAATAAAATGAATAACTGTAGGCTTTAATATAATCTCACACAATTGTATTACTGCCCAATTACTTTTTTGACCTCTTTGGAGCCATGCTTCCCTTAAAATACACACAGTGTGCAGTTCTCACTGTCCTCTCAGTGTCTTTTGTGTCAAGCAAATTGATAACTCTAGTATGACATCATGCCTCTGGCTCCTGTTTGTGAGAGCACAGCAATGTGAAAGGCGTTGTGTGTCTTGGATGAAGGGTTTGGCTGCTCAATGCCTACAAATGCTTGCTCAGTTTTTCAGATTCTAGAGAACTCAAGACAGCTATTTATTTTCCTGAAATCATTAAGCCAATATGACAGTTCTCTTCTGTCAGTGGCTGAGTTTTTTGAAGTCAATAGGCCATTCTCCTAATAAATTAAGCCTGCTGAACTAACTCTGCTACCTCCTTCAATAGTCCATCCAGTCAATCCTGCTAAAAGGCACCTTTACTGACTTTAAATGAGTACAATGGGATATTCCCTGGCTCTGATTTAGGAAATAACTCCAGCATCTTCCTGGTTGTTTTTATTCATGAAAATATTTTGCATAAACTGATGCTTGGAAGAGAAAGACATTGACACAGCACCTGGTTCTGGAGAGTCTAGAAATGGCACCAGAGAGGTAGACTTTTGTCTACAACTGTTTTGAAATGTGTTATAAGATTTTTGTTAGTCCACAGAGGGTGCAGGACAGTAGATCTTGTTCTTGTATTATACTGATTGGAATATGGACCCATATTTTATGTAGTTGCACAAGGGGCCATAAAGAGGAATTGTAGGTAGTTTATATGGACTGAATAATCCTGGACATCTTACTTCATCATCCCCAGGGTTAAAGGCTCAAACAACACCTTGAAGGTCTGCAGGATCAGAATTCAATTCTGAATACCCACAAATCATGCTAGGTTTTTTGTACAGTGGAGGCAGAAGGAAAAAGTACAACTTGGCAGCTCACTTGATCAGACGTGAAAAAAACCCAACCTGTAATTGCATTAAGGGGTAGAAGCTACAGACTGAAGTCTTGAAAAGAGAGATTTTCCTGCAGCCTGAGAGCAGTTGTATCTCACAAGTTGTGTTTTCAATGACTACTTGTTTCCAAATGCCAAGTCCAATAATGTCCTAGGCATTTCTAGAACAGTAGTGAAGGAAGAACTCTTTTAATTAAGAAAGAAGCATTTATTTTGTGCAAGACATCATTGGAATATATAATGCATTTTATGTTGGTGTGTATGTGCAATATTCCTTTTCAACTTTCAGTAGAGAGCTTGAGTGCTTTGAAGACCTGCATTTAGCCTCATTACTGTCTCTGAAGCTATCCAGCTAAGAGTCAATACCCGTAATCAGAAAGCACAAGTCTTTTAGATGTTGATAGGTGGAGATGCCCGTGCTGATGCAGAATGTACTGTTTGACATGCAAACTGTCTGGCAGAAGGTTTCAGGTTCACAGTTTTATGGGTGTCTCAATCCAATCCACTCTTCTGTGTTACTTTGAAATACGGTCCTGTCAGACATCTCTTAATGGAAGAGGCCTTCCCTGGAAAGGGCAAGACCACTGGTAATGCCTGTCTCTGCTCTATAGCCACATTACAGGAAGCCATGCCAAGAGATAGAGCGTAGGGTTAATAGGAAGCAATGATGTCTTACTGAAGAAATACTTTCTAGTTCATTTAACTGCTTAAATAAAAGGTTTCAGGACTCTCTTGTTAATAAAGATACTATTACCTTTGCAATTTTATTTTTTGTTGTTGGTTTTTTTTTTAATAATCTTTCATTTACAGACAGATGGGATCTGCTAGCATTCAGTGGGTTTGTCTCCCTGGATATGAAAGGAGAGGCTAGACAGGGGAAGTAGTGATAGACATGAACTTCTAGACTGCTGTTGACATTTTAAAGGCAACTGCAAGGCATTGAGAGCTGTAAATATCTCTTCCAGCTTTAGCACTTTGCCTTAAAGAATAATAGAAAGGGCAAGACTTGGCGTGTATAGATACTTCAGGTCTCTTAAGACAGCATGTCTTGAAACTTGCTCACTCTTTCCCAGCTGTGAGAGTTCATCTCTTACACTACATGAAGAAAGAAAAAAAAGATTTGAAAAGAAATCAGCAGGGATGATTGCAGTGAAAGAGAAATATTAAATGTAGTTTAGAGCTGGGGGGAACCTTTGTTTTGCAGATTATTTTCTGGCTTTCAGCCTGATCCAGGAAACCACTTCTATCAAGAAAATGAAAGATTAAAGCCAGAAACTTAATTGCTTAAGAAAAAAGATTTACTACCCATGAAGTTCATCGGCATCCAAAATAAGGTCTGTTCTGTAGCGTACACTACATCTCAACCACACGGAAAACTATTGCAGAGAGAAAGAAATCCTTCCATCTCCAAGAACAGGCTTCTAGTTCCACCACAAGAAAGTGATTTCTCAATACCACTGGAATGTGGTTTCTAGTACAGAATTTCTGCTTACAATATTCTCCTGTCATCTGGTGAATTTAAAGAATGAAATTATAAAGGAGGAAATATTTTGTTATTATAGATCAAATAAATTAAGGCCCAGTTAGATGAATAGCTTGTTGACTTATCCATAAGACACTTTATTTTTCTTCATGTCTCATTCATATAAAGTAGTATAAATGTTGCTCTTCTGGCTATTAGCATGTGATGCAACACATACTATGTCTTTGGGCTGTCTAGGACAGTGCCAAGAAGATAGCTCTTCTAGTGCAAAATGGGACAGCCAAGAGGCTTTAGAAATGGCAGTTCAGTACTTCAGTATTTTCCAAGCTGTGCTCTTGTTACTGTGATTGTTATGACAAAGAAAAGAATACTGTGGGTTTAGCCTTTGCAAAAAAAAAAAAAAAAAAGGCAAAAAAAGAAACCCAAAAAAACCCTCAAACCCATGCAGTAACTACATGTGTTAGGACTTTGTATTATAAGTTACCTTGCTCCGGATTACCTGTCTAGTGGGATAAGGGCTTTCCTTTCCCAAGGGCAGCAAGAGAGGTAATGAAATAAAATCCTGAAGGAGTAGAGGACTCAGATGAAAGGCAGGAAGGGAGAAGGAAAAGTGTGGGATAGAGCAGCAATGTGGGTGTCTGTGGTGTTCAGTAGCTGTAAGGTAAATTTAAGTCTAAAAAGGGGGGTTCTGGACTCCCAGTCCATAGACACTCAGCCATACTGTCTGTCTTCCTCCATGCACTGGGAGGGAAGGCAGTGACTGGGCTCTGAGGGGAGTCAGCTCCATGACACTTCCATCGGGACCCTCTGAAAGATGAAGAAAAAGAGGGAGACTGTGCTCAGTTCCTGTGGCCATGGTTCAGTCCTGACAAAAATGGATCAAAAGCAGCACTGAGGTGAATTGATAGTTTTAATCAGTGGAGAACCTTGTCCTAAGGAGGTTTCTATGTTTTAGAGTGTAGTCCACTTCTCTTGTGCCTGTCACAGTTAGATCACCAACATCCTTTTGGTAACAACCTTTACTAGAAATGGGCAGTTTGGAGAAAACCCTGAAGTTGGTGCCAGACCAAGGCATCTGGTTTGCTTTCACATGTCCAAACACCAGTAATACCTTTAAAGCTATCTGCAGGCATGTAAAACACAAAAACGTGCCAAATTATATACATTGGAAAGTGGTTGCCAAGAAATAATGACAGTAATTATTTTCACTGGCTTTTTATTTTTTTTGGCTTGTCCACATCTGTGAGCCCGGAAACAAGTCAAATCTGGGCAATATGTGTTGGAATATGAATTTCAGATTAACCACCTTCTCAGCAGCCCTCTGGCAACACGCTTGCCCCAATGGCTGGTACATATTGTGGTTCCACTGTGGACCACACAAATCAGGAGTTGCTGCAGAAGTTACCTTATCAAAATTGACTTGGGAACAGGGTCTTCCCTGAATGGGAAGACAGAGGACTGCAATCCAATTTAAAAGTCAAGCATAGAATTAAAAATATTGTCAAGTACCTCTACCTTCTGAATCTTTTATTTCAGTATTCGTTAGCACAAATGGTTGCTCCCTCCTTTTCCCAGCTCAGCCAGACAAGCCTATGTGCTTTGTAATTAACAGGCTGGTGTCTGGTGGCTGAAAAACTCAACCCATCTCACTGGTTTATTGTTTCAGAAAGGCTTAAATTTGAAAAAAGCATAAACATCTGGGTTGCATTCCTTAAGTATCCTCATATATCCTGAGTTGAGAAGAGCAGAATAGTGTGTTGGATAAGCTGGCGTCTGAAGGTTTAAAGACTTCTGGTTAGTGCTTTGTAAGATATAACTTGGCATTTTGTGGTACTTTTCAAAGAATGTATTTACTTCCGGGCCATATTTTCCTTCCTTCCTTTGAAGTTTGTTTCCAGATTTTTGATATTGTTGTGATTTAACTAGACAACTGGTCTTATTTTTGAATGTACTAAATTCTTCTTTGGTTTTATGCCTACAAGTAGGTACCAGGCATTTAAGTTAAATGATCAAGCATCGCTGAGGTGTTGTTTTCCTGCAGCCTGTTAGCTTGTTCATCAAGAATTCAGTGGTATCTGAAGCAGCTTTCTTCTTTCTAGAGCTGGACTGAGGACCAGTAAGTTTGCACGGCTCTATCCTCTATGCCTTTTGAATAGTTTTGCTTTTCACGTGGTAGGGTCGTAGCAGGGGGCCCTTGCTGCGTATGACATGTGTGTGAAGACACTGATTTCAGCAGGATCCACAGTAAAATATCAAGTGCTTGTGAGACTCTTGGGACATTGTAAAAACAATAGAAAAGAGTGTGTCAAAATGCCTCTATGTGCAAGGCACATACAGAACTCTCCGGGGTGTGCAAAGTGTGTGTTCAGCGTAGTACAGGAGTCAGGGTGACGTGGTCTCCTTCTTGGACCGCACCAATCTTTGCTGCTTTGCAGCCAGTGTGCTGGGAAGCATGTGACTTGGTGGCATGTGCAAGAAAACTGTTTTCCTAACCCCTCCTCCCTGTCCCAAACCATTTATTCCCCAGTATTTAGCTAAGCATAACCTTAGTTTCTGTGTTGTTTGAAGTGAAAGTGTTCCTGTGTGAGTTCTTGGCTCTTGAAAGCAGTTGGCATCCTGTAGAAAAGTCTCATTGGATTTGTAGACACTGTGAATTCAGTACTCTGAACACGCAATAATACACCTTTCCTGGCGTAAAGAATAAGGTAATTGAATTCACAGGAGAAAAACATTAGCATAGAGCAGATCATGAGACAGGATGAAGGTAGAGCCAAGTCTACTGATGTTTACTCCTGTGATGTGGTCACTGTGACTGATGACAAAGGTGCAAGAATAGACATCTGAGATCAATGACAGGCTGACGAAGAAGCTCCTCTGTTGTATGCTGCTCTACCATGGGGTTCTTCTAAATTGCCTGCCTCTGTCAAACAAAAGATGAATTAAGTACATAGAGCTTGCTCTGGAAAGACTCCCTCTATCTCCCTAGTACTTGCTCAGCATATTTTTATTAACAGGAAAACTATTTTCCAGTTAGTCAGCTAAAAGTTCCTTACTTGTTTATTCCATTCAACTGAACCATGGAGGTCTAGGGGGAAAGTTCAATGCTATGTTTGGAAAACAGAATGTATGGTCTTTGGTTCTGCTAACAGAAGACTGGTATTTAATCTCTCTGTCCTGTCACTTGTGTCAAAAATAAGACTTCAAATTGGCCCTCAAGTGTGTCGTGAAGTGGCCTGCTGAAAAAATCTCATAATTTCTCAAGGATTAGAATAATATGTGGCTGACAGTTTCACTTTAGCCTCCATTTACTGGGCATTTTGGCTTTGACTAAATTCCCCCTGCCCCAACATATCACCAAAGTTTCCCACAATTCAATCTGTTACTAAAAACAAAGTTACTATTTCCTTGTTAGGACCAGTGGGGTGCAAGCCTGGCTGAAAGCCCCCCTGGGAAGTGGTAGCTGCGGTGCAGCTCTCTGGCACAAATTTCTGTTGCTGAGGAAAAGCCTCGAGAAAAAAAAGGGAGAAATGCAGAGGTACCTTCTCAGTCCTTTTACACCTCGATGAGGACTGAACCAGAAATGCAGCCTGTCTCTCCCAAAGAAGAAAGTTTGTTCTCCTGGGCAAACAGCTTTAAGATTCTATTTTGTATTACTTTATGAAAGTACAAGTCCGTGGATATCAATTCTATTTAGGTGAAGCAGAGACATCCTGTGGCAGGACTTGCCTTCTGTGGCTCTGAATCAGCAGGAAATGAACACCTCTCTTCTCTGCTCTTGAAACCTCTCTCGGAGATCGGAAAGCCACAGGCTACTTTATTCTTTGGGCTTGGACTATTTGCAATATCAAGACTAGTATGGACTCTCTAGAATGGAAAAAATGCTCTTCAGACCCCTGTTCCCACTAAGGAATGGGGAGGCTTGTTTGTGGAGTGCCTGCCCTGGGGCAGGGACTGCTATGAATCCCCTCTGATTTGAGGGGATCGCGTGTGGACAGCTGGGGAGTTGCAAGGATTCCCAAGGGATCTGGGAGCTCCAGAAGTCATGGCAGGATACTCCATTATGGAGAAATCGAACTGAAATGTTCACTAGATAAAAAAATAAGCGGTTTCTTCCTTTGACATAGCGGTAAGGTTTCACACTGGAGGATAAAAACACTCTCAAAATGTCAATGTTTGCAAGGAACAGAAACTTTAGGGCAATGATGCCACAAAGGCCCTAGAAGACCAGCCAGCTACGTGCTTGCACTTCCCCTTGGAAACACTATTGCTTTCTAAAATGTTCTCAGACTAAAACTTTTAAGGCTTTCTCAAGGACTGCAGACCTCCCTGTAGCTGGGCTCTTACCAAAGAGGTTCCTCGGGGCTGGAGGATACAAAGAGGGCTATCAGATTTCTTGGTCATCTTGAAAAGGACTTGCAACCTCATCAACAATCCCCTTTGAAATAGTTTAGGAACAGTGATGACCGATGTTGTGAAAAATGCCTGTGGTGGCTGTCCAGCTGTTGTTACACAGCACCTGCAAGGTTCATGGATAGGAGATTCTAGAAGAGGGGGTTGGAGAATTTGAGGCATGAAGAAAAGATATCCTAAGAGCTGAGGGGTTTGACTTTGCAGACCCATATGTTTTCATTTATACTTAGTGGTATGCCTGTGCAAAATATTTAAAAATGACTTTGTAAGGATTGAATTGATTAAACAATGGTCAAGGCAAGAAGGAAACAGACTTAGTGTATGAACTAGAGCAAGGTAAGGGAAACTGCTTTTAAGTCCTTTATTTATGATATCTAACCATAACATCATGAGGTTGAATATAACGATTATCTTATTCACTAGCAGTGCTCATCTGGTACCTGTGATGTTGCTTCTGGCTTGAGTGTAGCCCATTGCATGCATTGGCTACCTATGGTTCTCTTAGTGAGGGACAAGGGTCAGAGGACAGACAAAAATCAAGTATTCTTCCCACTCTTTAAGTGTGCATTACCTGATGTCCGGTGACCACCCCAAAATGGATGTTACTTCCAGCATTGGAGGTGGGCAGCTAGAAAGTTGTCACAAATCTGAATGCAATAGTGGAAAGTGGAGCAGCCTCTGCTATGCAGAGAAGTGGTTTTGTTCACAAAAATCATCACTGGCTCAAGAGTGGACTAAAAAAAGCTGTTCTCTGGACTATGATGTGTTAAACACTTGTAGTCTGAGGCTCTCTGGCAGTCTCTGGCTGATGTTACCCGCAAAGGCCCCATTGAGCTCAAGTGGAGCAGGACACCACCCAAGAGACAAATGGATCATGAGTGGCCTTTCCTGTGCAAAGCTCTGGATGTCAATGCCTTGCAGATGCTATGGAAGAATAAAACACAGGGCCGTAAATGGAAAAGCAAGAACATTGTGATATAAATATGGCTGGAGTCAAAAGCCTTATCTATAAAGAAATAAAAAATGTATAGTCAGCTTTGCACTAGACAGCTCTTGGAACACAGGAGAGCTGTGAAATGAACACCTGGCTAGAAGAAAAGGTCTCAGACTGGCCAAGCTCCAGCATGGGAATGAAGACTATAAATCAGAAAACTTTCTCACTGATACCAGTGCCTGCTCAGGGTCTCGGAAGCATGCATCTCCCTGGATTGTGCAGGCATTGCTGATTGCGGTGTAGGTGGTCTGAGGCTCTCATTGTTCCTCCGATTTCTGTTGCCTTCCTCCTGGCAAGCAAGTTGGGGATTTATGGTGGGAAAGCAGTCCAAGAAACGCTGCTAAACCAGCATGGGAAGCTTTCCTCAAGGCGTGATCTTTGGAGCAGCACAACAGAGGCTGGATGGTAAAAAGACCTGACTGCAGCTTGGGAAGCAGCTCTCCCCGTTTCCCAGCCCATGTCCACCACATGCTGGGTCCCTGCTCATCCTGCCTCATCTCTGTGGCAGCATGTGACAGAGCTGATTCCTTATGGAGCAGCATTTTTAAAAAAAGTATTTTCACCTATGCTGGTTGCAGGATAGGTTTATACAAGATTGACCACCTTTTTATTTTGGACCATCAGTGTGGGTTTTATCCTTATGAAGAAAATAATTGCCGTCTCCAATACAGCAGCAGTGTTTTTGTGCTTCCGAGCTGGTGTGTGAAATGGAGGAGAAACAAAGTGCAAATCATCAGCTCTAATCCACTGATCAAAGGCAATCACATTTATACAGGGAAACAGCTAAGCGAGTTCTTCCATTCCTCCTGAATCTTATGGAAATTTTACTGGATTCAGTAAGACCAGGTCAAAATTATTGCTATGGTAAACGCTTTCTACCTGTAATATGCCATTTAAACTTTGCCTAAAATGTCATCATTCCCTAGGCTTACCACTTTTGTTTCTTATTTACACTGAAATATTTTGAAATGTATACATGGTCATTCTAAGACTTGGTGTCTGTCTATAAGGTATTGCAACCTCAGTTTTCACTGTCACCTTGACTACTAACAAGTAGTTAAAATGGTTGCATCAAAATATCAAGTTTTCAAGTATGTCAAAAGCCAGTTGAGGATTTGTTCTTTGTTCTGTGTCAAAAATGGAGTATAAAGGCTATATAGGTAACTTCAGTTCTGGGAAAGTGACTGATGTAATTTTCTTTACCAGCACAGTTCCCATCCATAGGCAAATAAAAAAAAAAATAAAGAAGACACGTTGGTGATTAATTCACAAGCAGGATGCGAGCAATCTGCATTGTTTCCATGCATTAGTCAGCTAAAATACTCCTAGCAAATCCTATCCCTTTATCACTCTAATCCTTCAAGTCTGGAGGGAAAATGCAAAAGCATGTTTCAAATGGAAACCTCTCTCCTTGTTAACAACTTGCTTTTCAGCCTGACTTTGTCTTAGGGCGTTATTTGGCTTGAGTTCCCATTAGTATATGCAGAACAGACAATTCAATTTGCCGTCTCTGGGGTCCCGGCTGACAATTATTCTCCTGACACAAAACAAATGGTTTGGTTTTGTGCATGTGAGCAAGATGCTTCCTACCACTGTACTTTCTCCAAGAGAATTGTTCTGTTGCTCTTTGTTTTGGAAATACTAACTTTTGAATCTGGGAAATCAAACCACCATGGCGGCGTGTTGTCTCAGAGAAGTCATGGGCTGTACATCTGAAACACACTGCTAGAGATATTAGCTTTGTAAATTGTGTTCTTGTTTGCTTTATTCACTGTTCTTGCTAAAAAAGGCTCAAGAATCAAAATCATGGATATTTTTTGCCAGCAAACTATATTTTGATGGTTTTACCGTAGGACACAAAACTCTTCTGTGTCTTCATCTGGCAAAATCCAGCACTGCAGCCCAGTACTTGAACCCTGAGTCTGTCACACAGGAGTGGGGAAGTGGCTGAGAGAAGCAAGCTCCAGGGTAGAGGCTCCTTCAAGCAAAACTTCAGCCTGGGATCCCTGAGGGGGATAAGCAAAGAGAAGCAAGACCTGGTGCACCAGGTGGGGGTTTTGCAGAGAGTTATCAGTCAACAGCTGTAAGCCCAGACTCCTTGCAGCTGATAACAGATCTGCTCATTCAGCCTGGCCGCTCATGCATGGAAAATCAAAGAAGATTGAAATCTGTTTGGGGCAGGGGGAGGGGAATGACCCAACCTTCAGTAAGCTCCAGACTACCACAAAACTATTGTCAAGACACCATGTGTCTTGACTACTGCTTTTAAAGGTGCCTCTGCTGGTTATTGATCTGTGACATAGGAAGTCTGCTCACGTCTTGTAGCAGGAAATTAGGAATATCTATATTTGGGGTTTGTGGTTCGAATTCTTGATTGGTAGCAGTTGATAGAAATATTGATATTTCTCAAACTATAGTTATTCACGAGCCCATGTTGTCTTCAGGCAAACTAGGGAAGGATGGAATTCTAACCTACTTTTAGCTGGCTAACACTTTCAGTTTCTTATTCTATCAGACACTCCCTTGTCTATAAGGGAGTGCATGCAGCATTACAGCTGGGCGCAGAAGAATTTATAAGGTTTTTAAAAAACCAGATTTCTGCATCTATGTCTAAATTGTTATAAAACATATGTTTCACTCTTGCAACCTTTAGGCTACCAAGTACTTCCATGCTTGGAGGTACATAGTGGCTGCAGCCGGACTTGTGTACAGCAAAGATCCCTTCTCCTCCCTTTTTTTTTATGGTAAGGAAACCTAGGTACATCCCAGAAGCTGTTGCTGCTGCATCCTCTGAAAAATTCTCAGTCTGGGGGATGGAGGGGACCAGGAGCCTGAAGAAATAGCATGGCATATCCCAGTGAGAGTGCAGCCCTTGAGTCTATGATTGCCCTGGAGCAGGGGGACAGTGGAGGGATCTCTAGTACCCACCATCAATGTGCAGGGCAGGAACAATATGCAAGAACAAGCTTCTATGTAAAAAAAAAATACCTCTATTCATCCTGAATGGGCCAGCATCTTAAGAGGCAGTAACATCCAGGACAATGACTAGGACCTGGAATAGGAATGAGCCTGTTTATGATGAGGGTGCTTCACAGGAATCAAAAGGACTAGTGCTTTTTGGGAGGAAGATTTGCTGCTATTTCTGAAAGTCAAACCTTACAGAACCTACCCTATTAACTCAGTAGAGAGGTCTCTCAAAAGCTTCTGGTGCTCATCATCCTTCTGCAACAACTTGGCACCCCTGGGCTAGCAGTTTATAGAGTCCAGAGAGCACTCTCCGGCTGAAAGGCATTAACTATGCAAATGCAGTATGGGTCATTATCATTATGGTCCTTTCATGTTCTTACTCAAATCACTGATGCACCTTCTGTATCCAGCTGACCAAGCAGTATTTCTTGCATTATAGGATTCTGATTCCACTTCCATTGTTAATGTTCATTACTTTCTTGGAGAGCTACAATTTCATTATTAATACATCAGTGTAAGAGAGCACAGATTACATAAATGCATTTCTGAACATTAGTTAAATATTAGTTTTAAGAACAAAATATGCTTCCTCTGCCAACACTATGTTCCTTCTTGTACAAATACTTCATGGCTACAATTGCAAAAGTATATGGAAAAAGCTTTTATTGACTCAAAAAAGTAGCAAAGTAAACATTTGCTTATCTTCTCCTACTTCTAAGGAAAATCAGAACTGCAAGTTTGAAAGCCGGTTACCATGCATGTTTGAATCTGTTAAATGATAATACCAGTAAATTTAAGAACTGTTTGTTATCTTTCTATGAGAATCAGAGAGTGAGTTCCTAGTGTCTGATCTGTTTCAGTGGTACCACTTGTGGCTGTGGTGTGGTCATCTGTATCTTTGGTGGTCTGAGTAGCCCTGTCTAGAGAGCCGATGTTTTAGCTGAGGACAGTCTCACAGCTGAGCAGTAGGATGAGAGCAGGGTGACGACTGTACTCTAGAATCACCAATTTCAGAGCTAAAGCTGTTCCAAAAGCTGATTTAGCTGCAAACAGATACCTGGAGCATAGATGTGATGTAGCCAAAGCATTGCTTTTCTACAGCCAGACCTGGGCTGCAGCTGTCTGTGGGACTAGGGAGGCTCAGAACTGGGTTTAGTTGATTCCATTATAATAACTGTTGAGTACTTGGAGTATCTTGTTGTGTTGACCCTCCTGGGAGGCCGGGGAGTTTCATTATGCTGTTTCCACAGCTCCAAAACCCAGGTAGAGAGAGCTAGGACTAAACCATGACACCTACCTCTTGCCCCCAGGCAGAAGCAGATGCCTTGTCATGAACCTGGAGGGATGTCTCCCCTCCCTGCCAGCCTCTGACAGATAGAGATTGTGGACACAGCTGCCTGCTCCAGGGATCTTTTGTCTTGCATGAATTCCTGCTATCATTTTTGTCCATTATTATAAGTGAGGTAAACTCCAGTCCAGGTCTCATCTCTTGAAACACAGCAGAACGACTGGGCTGCTTCACAGAAAAGGTCCTGTGCTTTAATGCTCCCCTGTCACCCTATGATTTTGTGGCTTAGCCTTAGAATTGAACTCAGGAGTTATTTGGAAATTCTCTGAGGAGGATTCTTCTTCGTCTGTCCAGGGAAGCCTCAATATGCTGCTGCACTTATCAGTTTTAGCACATCATTTGGGAACCTGTTTAAAACGCAAGCTGTTTGTGTTATCTTCTCCATAGATATCCATGGGACTGATGCTCTGGTGCATTAAATTATTTTATACATTGTAAACATTAGGCTGATGAAGCTGAAGTGCTGAGGTCCTTTTTTAATCAGAGGCACCAGATTAACTCGCTTTTAGTCTTTCGGAGACTCACTTACTCTTAATGAGTTTACCATGATATAGGTCCACAAATTTCCTGTCTGGCTTCTTTTGGCACTCTTAGATAAAAATGCCATCTGGGAAGAAGATTTATTGGTTTTGAGATGATGTCCCTTCCTTATCACCTTGTTTTGCTGGCCCTGAGCTCATCCAAGATAGAGTACTTACCTAGACAGCATCAGTTTGTCAGACACAAATTGTGGAAAAATTAATTTAAAATACCTTGACCTTTCTACCCCACTAAGATAGGATTTCTTTTCTCCATAGTAAAACCTCTTACTAATATAAAATGCTCACATATATATGTATATAAATATACGTATGCATACAAATACATCTTTAGCCTCTTTCTAATATTCTGCTCTGCTTCCACTGTAAACTCTGTCTCAGTTGTGTCATGGAAGGATTTCTGGTTCATACCTTTATTCATTTTACAGGAGTGAATTTGGAGCTTCAAACAGCATCTATTGTTGTGCACTAGGATGTGGATGCCAGCCAGGGCGAGTTCTGTGGCACAGTTTTATTTACAGACCCTCCGGCTTAACTTGTCGCTATTTAACTCCATGCATATGGCTGCGTTAGATGGAGGGATTGGTGCAAATTCTGGGTGAAGCTTGGTTGAAGCCCCACGGGCACTTCCCAGGACATCAGGGTGATGGGTGCTTCCCCACTCTCCATTTCTGTGGCTTGACGGGGATGCAGAAGACTATAAAACATCATTGTGTCAAGATGCCACCAGAGAAATGAGCACAAATAGTCTCTGCTGCAGGCAGTCAGGGCTCCTCCTTGTAATCAAAAACCAAGCAAAGGAGAAAAACTCTGAAAAAATGATTAATGCCTATAGAGCTGCCAGGGCTTGCGATGTGTGCATGTTCACATGTGTTACAGTAATGTAATGTGGAGGACAGAGCTCCTGGTTAACCCTGTGCACTTGAGCTCTAGCAATAGCACTTAACATTTGTTCAAGACCTTTAAAACAAAACAATCCTGTATCTTTTTTTAAACTTTCTATAGAAAATGCCTTACCCAACAGTTACATAGAAAAGACAAAAAGGAAGTGTGTTTCTTGTTCTGTGTGAGCTCTAGGAAAGTTATTCCATTATACTCAACCTTTGATGTTGAGGAATGGATGTGTCTCTTTTTTGTTTGCCTGAATTGCATTCCTACACAGTTCCTGGCAGTCACTGCAGAGATGCTGTTCTTTCAGTGATTAAAGAAATACTGTAGAAAAAAACAAGTTTGTGTTTTCAGAAATATGTGGAGAACGGCTTATGCATGAACTGGAGAATGGCATAGAAATTTGCAGTGATGTTCATAGCATTGTTCATTAATTACAATGATAGCAAATTATGATAAGATCTCTATAGTTTATCCAAATTTGCTCCATTGCTCATGGCTGACTAAGCTTGAAGGGACTTCTGGGCATAAAAAACAGGCTCTTCTGGAATTCTTTACAAAACCCCAAACATTTAAAGATGTGTGTATTTTTAAATGGTGAAATTTATCTCGTGGTAGTGCAGCCATATGCTGCATGGCAGTACAAGGCTGTTTTGAGGAATGTATGTGATATACAAGGAGGGAAACAGTATTTCTTTCAAATGTGTTTTTAAAGCATTCCCTTACTTTCCATGCACTTGTGCTTTATTCCCATTTACTAGTTTTGCCGTAAGTTTCTTACAGAAAAATGTTCTTCTGATGTAGGAGACTGACAGTTAATTGGTTTCAAGTGATGACTTTACAACAATTTTTCTTTCCTGGGAGTCCTCATAGCTAGAGAGAAGGGAGTTGACACGCAAGCAAAATTAATTTTTGCTTCTACCTCTCTGTACAATTTGTGTTTAACGATCTTGTCTCTTCCTCAGCGCTGTTTTTTACCGCAGTGTCCTAATCCAAGCACTGATCTCACTTTCACTTAACGTCTGAGCTCTGATGAGCTGTCAACACTTAGTGCTGTCCCTTTCACTCCTTAGTCTCCCATTTAAGAGTGGAGAATTTGACTCTCTCAGTAGCTCTAGACATCCGCTAAATTTTTACAGGATTCTCGTAGAGGAATATTTCGTAGTTGTTGCCCTGCTAATGGAAGATGTGAGAGCTGCATTTGCCCTATCCCAGCATTCACAAGGGAAATTATCATCATGTCAAATTACAGCTGCAGACTCCTGCCAGACGATCCCCTGCCTTATCTTATCTATCTACATTTTTTAATGCCATGCTCATCATCATGGCATCTAAGTGCCTTAAAAGTTTTCCATTGCTTCAGAGCAAAGATACATTTATGGGTGTGTTAGTGGAAAACTTTCCCTGGTTCTGGTTATTTGGTTGATCTGTGTGTGAACAGGGGTGATAAAGGTTAAAGTGAATTAGCGCTGAAAAAGTGACCTTCCAGTGCAACACCCTTTGACTTGACAAACCTGATCCTTGTTGATATTTTGTCCAAAATATGTCATATGGCTTTTCCTTCTGGTTATGTTTAGGGATTAGCTGGATTCTGCAATGCTTCTGGCACTGGTGGTGGAGTGAGGAAGCAAGCACTGACACAAGGCCTTGCTCTGTTCCAGTTCATGCTCTCACAGCTGTCTTCAGCTGACAGTGATCTTGGGTCTGATTTAAAGCATTTGAGCCTTTTTGGTTGCCAAGTGGATGGCACATTCATTGGAAATAGACCAGTTTGGCTTCTGCATTTGAGTTTTGCTTTATAGAAAATTTGATGCAAAGACTGTTGGATATTAAATAAAGTAATTTAAACTGGGAATTGCTGAGATGGCAGGAAGCTGACAAGGGATTTCTTCCTCATTAATCACATTTCTGAGCAAACCCATCATTTATGTCTCATAAATGTTCTGGGATGTCAACTGTACACAACTACTGTCAATTTTTTTAACCTATACCAAAAAGCATAAGAATTTAAGACAAGGATTGAAACATATGTGTGTATATAGGCATGTGCTTCTGCGTGTGAGCGCTGCTGGTGCACTTCATAGAGCAGATCTGTGTCTTTAGCTGTTTTACTCTCCTCCACTGACTCCAGCTCCTCAGTCTCCAGAGGTCTGGAGGTAGCGACCTGGCTGAATCTGGAGACCAGAGCGTCATTTCCCAAGAACCGACTCTGTCCTTGAGGCACCCCCCAGCTTTCAGAGGTCTTGTATGGCTCCTGGGATATCAGATCTTGCCTGTGCACTCACTGGCTTTAGTTGCTACTCTGCCTTTCCTAGAGGTCTGCACTGTTGTGTTGCGCTGTGCACTTTTGCTGCCCAGCTCAGTGGTAGGCGCAGGCTGTGAGCTCTTTGATGCTCTCCTCAAGTCACAGCTGATCCATGGAGATCCCTATGTGATCTGACAACTCTCCATGTTTTCACCCATTGGCCTAGAGCAGTGTTAGCAAAATTAGCAGACCAAAAGCAAGCTCTTATTATTTTATTATTTGCAGCCATCTACAGTAGAGCATAACTGTGTTGTTATTTCCAGAGCTTCCCTATGAGCTAGGGAAGGGGGGGGATATTTTAAAGACATTTTATTATTCTGTCCTGCTGGTGTAGAGATTTCAAAGCAAACAGTAGTAGTAAATGCAGATTCTCAAGTAAAAAAGAATAGCTGTCTTGCAGTTAGTTCTATCTTGCTAAATCTTGGGGAAGGAGGACGCAGAGGTGTCTTGATGCCAATGAAAACATTATTCTAACTTGCTTAACATCTCATTTAGCTGTACTGCAGGTTGTTTTCTTTTTCTGTATTTTAGAGCAACAACAGCTTGCAAACAATTCCAGAACTTCATCTGCAAGTCTCTGCACTGTCAAAAATCAACTTGTTCTGCTGGCATGTTCAAAAAGAAAAAACTCACAATGAAACACAAGAAGAAGAGAGCTTAATTTGGTCTGCAGACTGTACTTCATCCCACTCATACGTGGTCAGTGTAAAGCAAATAAACTGCAGCCATGTGGGTTCTGCTGTAGGAGCTGTTGTGCTGCCTTTGATCTTGGAGAAAGTATGAACCTCCTGGATCTGACTCATCAAGGTTCTCCTTCATGCGCCTAATAAAAAGCATACAAGCCATCCTGTTGAAGTCAGTAAGATTACCCATATGCCTAAACTTAAGCACATACTGTAAGTGTCCTGCTGAACTGTTAATGAAGGGAGGTCTCCATCTCTCTTGGATAATGTTGCTCAGACTTCCACTGACCTGTGCTACAACAAGAGCAGAAGTTGAGAGGAAACAGAGGGGAAGAGAGAGATTTGATCCAGGTCCTCCTTCAGCAGCTATGTTTTTTTGCTACTTTAGGCACAGTTGCTAAAATCTGTGATTGGCTTTGCTGCGTGCTGAAAGATTGCTTCCTCCAAGCTTGTGCTCTAATTTCCTGCCTTGTAATTAGCTCTTCCACATGGTTACCCCAATGTGCACAGCATGCAGTCATATGATGAGCTTATGGCACTGGACATCCTCAGCAGGCTGAATCACAAGGCAATGCATTTAATCCTGCCTGCCGGATCTGCCGGACCGTAACAGGCTGATGGCAGTAGAGGGGGCTGGCTGTGGAGAAAAGACCCCTGAGGGCAGGGACTTGGCTGCATTTGGGCAGAAAGGGATTACTCCTGTCAGAGCTGCGAGAGGCACTTCTAATTGCAGTAGTAGCATTTTCATATGGTTATTTTGAGAAGAACAGTACCTCAAATGTGCCTGGGGGGTCACAGCAGATGCACCAGCCTGCTGTGCAGATCCTGCTTTGAGATGCCTGCTGTCCCTGGCACCCATTGTGCAGGGGCTTCTGCAACAGGCTGCGCTGAGACATCCTTTCCACCCAATCTCAAGGGCGGGAAAAAGGAAAAGAGGAGGATACAGTGCTCAGGAACAATGTCTAAGCACCTTGCACTGGGAAATCAGATTTCACCCATGATGGTTTGTCCTTTGAAGAAGTGTAGAGGTGATGCTACATCCTTACAGACAGCTCCAGCCTCAGGCAGACACCACCATCACCAGGCCACCCCCTTGGCTGCTCACTGCTCATTCTCCCTGATTGTGCAACTGACCCTGGGAGCAGGAGACAGCTACAATTCCCCCCCACCCACCAAAGTGATTGGGCAGCACTGACCTTTATTTGCTCTCCATTGTGCCAAGGGCCAAACTTTCATATGGTGCAAATTGATACCTCTCTGCTGACTGCTGTGAAAGGCACTTGAGAAGCCTAGGAGAAAAAACAGGGGTGACACGTTGTCAAATCTGACTTGGGCTGAGTTACATAGCTTTCTCTGCATAGAGGGACACCAGACTGAAACAGGCAGAGTTTGACTCCACGTTTCACAACACAAGAATTCCCCTTTCTTTCACTACCTGTGATTCCCAATTAAAATCTTAACCTGAAGAGGCAGACGTAATTTTGTTGGATCTATTCCTTCAGATCCCAGGACATTTCTGTGCCATTTCCTTATTTATAACATTTTGTCTTAAACTTTCTGTTTTTCGAAGTGATGTTTGGTGTGTTGTTGCTTTCATGTCAAAACAACTGTGAGCAAGGTGACCTGAACTCCTTTCTAGAGCATGGTAACAGAAGAGCTGATAAACACAAACAAGGTGAGTCTCAAACTTTTGAATGATGTCAGATCAGCCTCCTGATGAGAAACATGAAGAGGGGAAACAATCTGCTTGAAGACACCAAATTAGATATGGTAAAGCATCTCATAGTGTTAGTTTAAAGTATTATAAATGTTTCCACTATGTTTTACAAAATACTGCTTGAGGGTTAGGTACTTGTGGAAGGATGAATGTTATTTACAAGGGTTTTTCTGTGGCAGGAGATTTACAACACAATAGGCAACTGTTCTGGCTGTTCAAAAGAAACCTGTGGTCCTTCCAAGTAATGATTAGTCAGGAGACATCCATGGCCAAATCTAATACATCCTATCAATGAAAAACAGCTTCTTTTAGCCCTGTTGATTGTTGAGAAGGTGAGCTATGAATTGTGTCCCTCTGCCTCGTGCTATGTGTTGTGGTTCCATCAGAATCTACTCAAAGCATCTGCTGACCCGAGGATGGGCCATGAACTACCAGCTCATGGAAACACCATTTAGTGCTGCAAGCCCTGATGGAGTAAGGATGGCTGTCAGGACCGGGACTTGCAGCTCCCCTGGCTGGGAATGGCTTTGTGAGCCTCACGGATGCTGAGGCAGGGGGCTTGAACGGGCATCCCCAAGGGGTGTTGGTGGGGGAGGGTTGGTGTAGGTCGGACACACTTATTTCTTCATC
Organism: Manacus candei; assembly: GCF_025592945.1. Lineage (NCBI taxonomy): Eukaryota > Metazoa > Chordata > Aves > Passeriformes > Pipridae > Manacus > Manacus candei. The sequence continues at coordinate 4,683,443 of NW_026138143.1, forward strand.
TTGTGAATCCTTGCCTTTTCCTGAGCATGTCATGTGCCCTTGGGTATCTATTGGCTCATTTTAAGTCCCAGGGAATGTGTTTCAGAGGCACATCATGTTACGGGATAGGGGTGACTCCTTGACAGTAAACAGTGACCATCTTCCTCTTGCCTTGCCTTACCTTGCCCCAGTCACAAGAGCTACAAACAGAGTGCAAGGACAACTCCTTCCCTGCCTGCATTTCCAGTCCTTGTTACCTTGTTCTGTGCATATCTCACACATTCAAATATGACACTTCTCTGACAACAACCCCCACAGAGGAAACAACCTCCCTGCAGTTACTGCTTTTTTTGTGTTGCCTGCGCTGGGTATTTGTTTGCAGAGAGCTTGCATCAACACTCCATACTGCCTTAGACTAAGCAGACTAATAGACTCTTTCAACACCTCCATAACGCTGCCCACTGTCGTAATCATTCAGCGGTCATGGCTCTCTGCAAACAGCAGCACTGAACTCGCCGTTCAATTACCAGTTTATTATTTTAAGACGTCTGGGGAGCGAAGTGCTGATAGCCATATGCCAATACGACTGTGGGCTGCTTGTGAAGTTCCTCGTGGGACAGCACGAGGGAAGCCAGGAGTCTGAGCAGTTCTCTTAGTCTGATGACTGACAGCATTTGACATAGGCTTAAAATAACCCACACGAGAAAAAAAAAGTCTGCCTCCGAATGAATTTCTATTATGTGAAAACAGCTCAGAGGTGGATGCTGCATTTGGGACTCAAGGCTATGTGTTAACCTACCAGCAATCCCTGTGTTTAGTGGTGCTGGTTAAGGGTGCTTGCAAACAAGTCCTTTCAGTACTGGAGAACTTGATTGCTTTGGGGTTTCATGAAGCCACCATGGAATTTATTGCCAAAATTCAGAACTGAAGCGAGAACTGATCCCCACTTTGGGCTGATGAAAGCTGAGTCTTTCCTGGTGCTGACACAACAGCTTTTAGCTAGAGAGGGTCTCACGCTGTGACACTTGTTCTGGGCTGGTTCCTGCAGTGATCCTTAGAGGAAAGGATCCAGGGCACAGAGAAATAACAAGAACCAATCATCATGAAAACACATCTGCTGGGTTTGGAGTGTGTGTGCTTTGTGAAGTGTGGCTGCTGTTAAAGAAAACTCAAACTCTTCTGTGGCACTGGAAAACTGAGCTCCCTTGAAATATCCAGTTATGCCAAGACAAAATAAAGACAGTGGATTTCCCTGTGACTTCAGAAACTTGAGGGAGCCTCACAAGACTTAATATTAGCTCCTTCCAAAACATCCATACAAAACAATTTATCTTCTTATGACTGGATTGTCAAACAAGAACTGCTTCTAAAATTCTTCCATTCACTAAGTAACTTCCTCAACTATGTGTTTTTTTTTTTTCTTTTTGTGTCTACTCCCTGATCTCTGGCTCTGCAATTCAGAATATTCTGAATGCATGCTGAGGGTGTTCATGCTAGCTTAGCGAGTAGAAGGATATGTTGGAAGTTGTCTTCTGAGCTAGTATAATCCAAAGCAAAACACTGCCATTTTATTGACCAAGACGCAGAATCATTCCTCCTCTTAGCAGGAAGGCATCCAAGAGATTGCTGACTTGTGAAAAGGATAAATCTACCAACAGTAAAATTCTTCTGGTAGCTTGCTTAGTCCAAATTTCTCTCTTGTGCTGCAGCGCAAGCATTAGAAATAATTCTCTCGTGAGACAGCTTGGTGTCAGAAACTTACTTTATGTGGTAGGGGTTGGTGCCAGTCCCTGTGTGCAACAGGCTGGTTCGTGAAGTGTGTATGTTTCCAAGTGCTAGGCTTGGAATTGTGGAAAAAACAGAGTTGCAGAATCTGACTAGGGAAATGTCTTTTCATCCCTTCATATTCAAAAAATATCTAATGCCAAGATTTTGATTTAGGAACAGAGTTGACTCGGTAGGAGCACAGTGCTACAGAGCCACCCTATAGTGTGGAGGTGGAAGAGGGAGGAGTGGCAGGAGGAGTGGAGGAATGACTGCTCTGATGGGATATTAAGGATAATGAAGAATCTGCTGATGGTAGGAACCTGCTGACTTAGAGACTTTTCTTCACCAGGGTCACGAAGAAAGTAAGGTAAAAGAAAGCCCTGAGGAGATATTTATTTAGTGTTGTGTGAGAAAAAGAAAAAAAAAAAGAGAACAAGAAGAGATAAAAATGAGTAGGAAACAACATCTAAATGCTTTCAGGGTACCCAGAATCCAGGTTTCTTTGGTGCTTTCTGACCCCAATTCTATCTCAGGCATCTTGGAAGATACTGAGGATTCAGCTGGAGTTGTCATGGCTCTGTTGCACACTGGTGGGTAGGATAAGATCCCATCTCTCAGGGATGTGTGGCCAGTACGTTTTTACCTGACATGATTTCCAGTTGTGTGTGTCCAGGTATAAACCAAGCAACATGAAAACCATTTGTTGACTTCCCACCTAAACTAAAACATTGCTGCAGTTTGAGGTTTTAATGATATGGCTCTGTAAAAATACAGATCTGTACCTCAGGAGTTCCTTTGTATACATTTTAGATGTTTCTATGAGGAAAAAGCGTAAGGATAATAGTGAAATAACCCCCCCGCTCTGATTCAGGCTAATGAAAATAAGATTTTGTTAAGCATCCCATTCTTGTTCAGCTTCAGCAGAGCTTTGCTTTGTGAGTAGGTTTGGAGATGCCAGGTAGAGGTACTGAGCAAGTAGCATTTCCTGTCTCAAAAAATGGAATAGATGTTAATAGATATTTTTTTTTGGCTAGCAAATGTTGAAAAAAATAAATCTTTCTTGCTATGCAACGAGGAGGCATTAACGGGTATGGGAAAATATCTACTAATATTTTCATAAAAAGCCTGTTGCAAGCACACACCTATCTGTTTATGTGCCCTTGTGTAAACAAGAGGACACACAGAAACATAAGTAGAGGGTGACATTAATGCACAAACATACTTCTAGAGACCTCAGTAGGAGAGATGAATCTGCTTTGTACTGAAGAAACCATTTGGGAACTGAGGTAGTCATACTTTCAACTCAGTGAGTGGAGATGTAAACTGGAGAGAGCTCAGATGGCACAGTTTGCTTTGCAAAGCATGATGCAACTCGCTCTTTTGAACTGTGAATGTCACCAAAGTGCATTGGCTGCATCTGTTCAGCAGTACCACCTAATAGTACAGTGCTTTGAGGAACGCCTCTTCCTTTCCAGGCTCTGGCCAGGAATCCGTGCTGTGTGCACTGCATGTCTGACTCCCAGTGCTATTATTTTACATGGAAACAGGGCTGGAGTCCCAGGTTTCTCAGGGCACAGCAATGAAGCCAAGCACTTGCACAAAGGCAGAGGTTTGAGTCATATTCAGAAGGTGCAGGATGTAACTCGTGATGTAATCCCCTTCATTTGTATCTCTCTGCAGATAGCTGTGAAAACAACACGTCTCCTGCACATATTACAGAGGTACCTTGGAGAATTATACTAAGGTTCAATGGCAGAATATTTGGATTGCTTTTTCACCTTGCATCATTTGTGGAAGCTGCAGATTGTGTCCCTGAAATAAGATGTGAGCATCCAACCTCCAACTGCTCCTTCTCCTGCCCGTTTAGCCATTCCTGTCGGTGTGAGGAGGTAGCCAGCCAAGCATGTCTGTCCATGCAACTCTCTCCACTTCAGCGGGATTACATCTGGGGATGAATTTGGCTTTCTGCGCTTGCTTGGAAGGACCCAGAGGGTAGTCCTATCACATCTCATGGTTCCCACCTTCGGCCAGTATTAACAGCAATCCTTGCACAGTCAGCAAATTCTTCGTGAGGAAAGAATCCGCCCTTAGTCCACATGCATATTACAAAGGGTGTTTTCGGCAGCGTGCAACTGTAATCAGTGGAGCTCAGCTTGGCAATTTTAATCCCCTGCTGTCTAGTTTGGGGCTGCTTGTTATGCAGCCAGCATTCACTCAACATAATGGTTGCTACCTGCCAATGTGCTTTGAGGGATATTGTTAGCATTAAATTTGCCATTTACATTTTCATGTTTGACATAATTGAGGAATGAATGCTCTTATGAAAATTAAACTTGTGGTCCTCCTGGACTACTGTAACCCTGTTAAAATGTAATGCGATTCTTGATGCGTCTTCTTTAGGTTTTTATTAAATAGAATATCCGTATGACTAATTCCCCTGGCCTAAATGTAGGCTGGGAAGGAACATTATTGATAGGGCTGAGCACAAATGGCCCTCTATACTCAGCCTCTAATGGCCTAATAATGCATTATACTTGAATCAGAAATACTTTGAGTTGTAGTGCTTATTGCCATTATTGAAAACACCTGGATGCTCCATTCATCAAGGTTACATCAAAATGGGCCCATTTGTTTATTAGTCTGTCAGTAAACATCTTTATTTAGTTTCATGTTCCTCTCCTCTCAGTAACATCGGAGAGGACAAGACCATGTAGTGTATCTTTCTGTGGTTTGCTGTTATTAGTTTTCCCTGAAAAAGAAAGATAATGAAAAGTTTGGATAGCTTCATAAAATAAAGATTTTTCTTGGGCATTGTTCCTTTTTTCCTTTCCCTTTTAGAAGAGGAGGTTAAAGAAAAGCCATTGGGTATGTAGTCAGGATGACCAAATTGCAAAATGAGCAGATTTGCCAGAATGAGATTTTAATGCATGTTTTATGGCAGGCAGCCTCTGGAATATTTTGCTTTCACTGCTACAGCTCTGCTCTGGTTGGAGGAGTGTGCTATGCAGAGGGTGAGGATGCTAAGGGATGGGTACAGCTCCTGGGCACAGCCGGTGTTCACAGGCTGGCATCAGGCACAAGGGAACCTGTGCCCAGGCAGGCATGTTATAGGATTGAAGCCATGATGTAACTCTGTAGTTCTATCTACAAACATCCTAATTCATTGTAAGCATGTCACTTAAGAGCTTTTGCCCCTCTTCCTTCACCCACTAGTGAAAGGATGAATCAATTTACGTTTACCAAGTGATTTCAGGCTGGCAAAGACTGAAGAAGGAGGTCTCATTTTCCAGCTAAAGAGGAAAGAGCTTTGAAATATTTTGGCCCTGCAAAATCCCATCTTTCTCAGGCTAGCTGAAATATTTTTCCTTTGTCAGAAAATGTTAGCTTTGACTATTTATTCAGGTTTTCTTCTGAAAGGGGAAACTTTAAATATGACATTTTTGATTGCCATTTCAAAACAGAGAGATTAACATTTGAAAGTCAAATATTTCTTTCTTTTCTTTTTTTCCCCCCCAATGTTTTGCTTTGACATTTCCCAATCAAAATTCTTCAGAATCTGCAGTTCTGAGGAGATCGTAGCTGGAAACTGATGCAGAGCAGACAGCTCCAGCACCACTGGGAGGTGAACTGAGCTCCAGCTTAACCCGAGCTTTTCTTAGTACAAGCTGGACAAGAAAGTATTATTTTTGAGAGTGGCACAATACCCAGTGATTGATACCAACCATGAAGCATTTGTATGTTGGCTGTTAACAGAGACACTGTCATGCATGTTACTGGCATTTTTGTTGATGAGTTTAGTTATACCACCTCAACCCTGATCCCTGTTGCTTAAGTAATCTGTCCTGTATTCTCGATCCCATGAAACCTAGTCTGTTCCCAGATCTGTGGTTGCACTGTGGCTCACGCAACACTGCTGCAGCCTCGGTGATCAGATCCACAAGACAAAACTTCTGGGGGAGGGGGAATGGAGATGTTACACTGTGTGTGTGTCAGTAGATTATATGAAACATTAGAAGACAGAAGCTTATCTGGTCCATTTTCTAAGTAACTTTAAGAATATGGCTGACCTAAATGGGGGTCACAAGGGATTGGCTAGAAAGTAACTGAATTTTAATTTCTGATTTTTTTGCCCTTGCCATCCTAGGCAGCCAGCAAGGAAAAGAGTTAATGTTTCTGTGGTCTGCTTGCAGAGGGTTTGTTGCTGATTCAGCTCGGTGTGCCAAAGCACTGATTCCAGATCATGTGCCTGCTGCTGGTAGTAATGACTAGCTATAGTTGGTGTTTGAGGTATTCAGAAATAACAGGGCAGGTCAGTGGTTGCTTTTGATGCTTAAAAACCATCGGTTTTGTGCTAGCAAGGGCAACTTTCCTGCCCTCTTCACCTGTGGGCTCCTCAGACCTGTGAAGGGGGCAGCACTAAACTTGCATTCCCCAGGGCATCACTCTTCTGTGAGAGACCAGGAACCAGCCTTGCAGGGGGGGATGATAGCTGCAGTTAAATGGGATTACCACTGAAATGTGCAATGTTACCATTTGCTGATGGCTTGGGTCATGGCTGTCTGGAACAGGGTACTGTCAGTTACTGTTTGGCAATTTTGACATCTCTTTGAATTTATTCCCTTCCTGGATTAAAAAACCCCAACCAAACAAAAACCAAAATCAAACAAAAATGAAACACAAACAAACAAAACCTCCCAAAACCCCCAACCAAACACCCCCTCCCAAAAAAAAACCCAAACACAAAAAACATCCACCAAACCAAAAGGAGTAATAGCATTTTCCCCTTTCACCAGGGAAATACTGATGTGTTCATGACAACAAATAAGAGCAATGCTGAGCTGGAAAAGAGCAATGCTGAGTTCCATATAGGGTTTGGAATTGCATGTGAGCTAAGGCATTGGCCCACACTTCGGATCAAAAAGAAACATGGGGTTGGCGTATGCAGTGAAGCAGGGGTCTGGAGCTGTGGAACCCAGATTAGGTCATATATGGATACAGAGCAATTCCAATTTGAAGTAACTAAGAAACACTTGCAGCCTGGAAGGCATTAGCTGGTGTTACCAAAATTAATAGTAACTTCCTCTTACACCTTCTTAAACTTACACAGAGCTTTTGGAGAACTGTTGCAGGCCTAATTCCTCTCTTCAGACTCCTACTTCATGTCCATCCAACTTGAATTCTGGCAAGATACACTTCCTGGAGGTTCTTACTCTTTGTTGCTATATGCTTTATTTTTCCCTAAGTATAGGAGGATACAGCATAGAGCAGGTAGGGCAGCCAGACAGCTTATAGAGTATGGAATAATTTGGACAATCTACAACTGAGTTTAGTACATTTGGGCTATTGTTTTATTTTTGCAATATGTGTAATTTTGTTCAGAGCATGGGAAGAGAATTAGAAATTGAAACACTATAATCCTTAAAATTTATTGAAAGGAAAGAAAAACCTTGCTCTGAACCCTAGTGAAAAAAAATTATATTAGTATTGGCTTCCTCAGTGCTCACATCTATTGAGTTTCTTCGATTATTAAGAGAAGCAGTGAATACTTGCAAACTAATCCACCTCTAAATCAATCTTCTTGTACAGCCGTTCAGGATCAGCGAGCATAAGTTCATGAGCTGGAAGAGAGAATGAATGATATGGCAAGATATGAGGCAAGTGGTGCCACAGAGCAGTGAACACATCTGAGACACCTGCTATCAATTACTTCTATTTTTGCACTGATCAGTTTCATAGGAAGGATTTGGAGACAGGAGCGAAGGAGATTAGAGGTCTTCAACCACAAGTGGGAGAACGTAGCTCAGAGTAGATTAGTGTTGATATTTAAAGAGAGAGAGGCTGGATATTAATACCAAAGTGGCACAAAAATATCAGATTTAGAGCCAGCCCTGCAAATATTGTATGAGCACGTGAGCCAGAATTCTCATGTTCTACCATAGGTTTAACTTACAGCAAGGCTCTATGTAGTCACTGAGGTAAGAAAAAGGACTTGAATGCCTCTGTGTGCAGAATCCTGTTGGCTTCTCCTGTCATTTGAAGGTATTGAAAATCTGTGAGAGCCTCAGGTTTTAATCTAGAAATTGACAAATATGTGGAAATTTTTTCTGGATGTGTGGAAATGCCCATCAGTCTGAGAGACAGAAACAACCTAAACCCGAACAGACCATGTTAATTATTTTACCCTCATATGCACACATAAACTAGGCGGGCTGTTGATGCCTAACTGTTCTTTCAAGATGTAAACACCAGAGAATCTGGTCTCTCTCTTGTTTGTATTCAAACTAGTAGTGAAAGCTTTCACCTAGAAAATAGGAGGTCAGAGCTTCCTGGCTCAGGGTTGCAGGGAGGTCTGCTTTCCAGCTGGATTCTCAGCCTGTTGCTGCCTCCTGTGAGTCACTACCCGTGCATTGGCTGCTATGCTTTCCTCTAGCCTCACTGGCTGATCTGGCTGGTGATAAAGCTCCAGCCTGCTGGTGTGCCTCCCACAGCAGGACCCTGAGCCTCACTCACCCTCCCTGCCCAATTCACATCCATGTGTCAGGAGAGGGTCAGAACACACAGCTTACAACATTTCTAGGGTCGGTCATCCTCTGCTTTGGGTTTGTGGAGGAGCATACTGTACCCACTGAACTGAAGGGAAAGCAGGACAATGACTGGGGGGTCAGAGACTTAATCCCAGCCTGTGCTGGATACCAAGGTCTCCTTCAGTTAAACAAGTGTTGGATGGAAACCAGACACTTTGCTACCACCTCTGTGCTGGTTGTGCTCTGCAAGGAAGCAGTGGACTGGGCTGCTCCTGCCCAGGGCCTCATCTGGGAGATATGGGCAGAGGAAAAACTTGCAAGGCATCCTTGTGTTGCGCTGTGGCTGAGGATGGGAAACCAAATCCCCCTTTCTCTGCAGGTTTTAGGCTTACTTCGTGAGTTACTGGTTGTCCTGATGCTCTAAGCCAAGAGGAATGTGAGGCAAGCAGGCTGGCTCCAGTCTCAGAGACGGAGGTTTAGGCTCATGGGTGTTTTACCCATCATTGTGACGGACTCTGAAGCCACCTTTGATCACTGGCCTCGGCCTAAGCAGTGTGAGACAACGAGGGAAGAACTCTCCGGGAAGACACGGATGGGGCCGGGTTTGGTACCCGGGTTCTGCAGAGCCCTGAGGCTCCCTGAGGAGTTGGATAGCTGATGCCGGGAGATTCCCAAGGGATGGGATGGCGGCCGTTTCCCGCCGTCAGCACTAGGTGGTGCTAATCCCCCGGCGGAGGCCCGGTCCCTGCGCCCCGGAGCCGGGGAGGATTTGGGTTGCAGGATTCGGGATGCGGGATGCACAGGAGGAATGCGGGGGCCGGGGGACCCCCCCCCAGCTCCTGGGCTCCCCCAGGGAGAAAAAAAATAAACCAGCCGTCTGTTGCACTCCTACTACTCGATCAGATCAAACTTGAGTAAATGAGGGGTTTAAAAGTTGCTTTTCCTTCACTTACCTCGGGCTAGAAGGCATCTGGTTTGGCACAGGTGACTGTAGTGAATACAATTAAAATTGATTGAGTGAAAACGTTTTAATTGTATAATGTTTTGTCATTGATAATCTCAATAAGATAATTTAATTAGGGATAATGGGAACATGTTTGGGGACATTTAGGACCCGTTCAGCCATAATGGGTTCAAAGTGTCTCAGCAGAAGTCACAATCTCATTGGCAATGCTTCCCTTTGGGTAAAACCTTAAATGTCCTTCCCTTTCACCCTCCCCATTTTCTTCCGTTAGCTTCCCAAAGCCAGGCTTCCAGCAGAGGACTGGGGACAGTTCTGCCAGCCAGGCTCTCAAGGACTTCCCTGTTCCTCTTGCCATTGTGGTGTTGGAGATGCTGGAGGAAAACCTGGTCTGGGTGGGAATGAGTGGGCTACAGGATGCAGCAGTCTGAGGCCTTGCTGTTTGGGAAGCTCCTAGATAGAGGCATGGCTTACAGGGAATACTGTGGCGGTGGAGGTCTAGAAGCTGCTTTACTTTGAAGTGGAGGGTGGATGTAACACTTCCTTTGCCTCATCCCTGAGTGTGGGACATACTTGGAAGGAGAGAAGAGTTGAGGGTACACCCCACCTCAGACCCTGTGTCCAGAGGGATCATAAATCATACTATGGCCACTGGTGTGCTCCTGCCACAGTAAAGGGGCTGACCAGTTCATGTGGCAAGAGGGATACCCATGTGTGTCTAGTTCAAGGGCACCTGGCAGCAGTCTGTCTTCCATTTCTCTCAAAATTTTATTGAGGTTCAACTGTGTTCCTCCCCATAACATTTTACTTACAGCCTTTCATCATCTGTAGCCCTACCAAGTCATGGGAATTTCTGTCCAAACTCCTGCTACCCTGCCATCCATAGCATAGGGGTAGAGCCAGGTTGGGATTGTTCTGGCAATGAGGGAACTTATTTCCATCCCCCCAATTTTCTACGATCTTATCAGAAATAATATTCTGGATCCTAGTAACAAAACTTTGCAAAATCTTTTTGTCAAGCAACAATTAATTTTGCAGCCTTTCTTTTAGAAGCCCCTTTCCAGCCCGACACCAACTGTAGTCCTGAGCTCTCCATCAGCCCAAACCCAAATACTAGGCTGATTCACAAGCCAGGACACTAATCAACTGAGACAAATGAAACTGCCAGTATGAACCCTTGAATGTTTTTTGAGGTACTTTTACAGGCACTTCAGCACTGTTGCTGATAGTTTATTCACTAGGAACCCTAATCCTTAACTTCAGCTCTCCATAGACTAGTTCATCCCACTTCATTCCCTTCATCCCAAGACCTCTCCATGTCTCAGATGAAGATCCTAACCTCAGTCCTTCCTTTCTTTTGTGTGTTCCTTACATTCCATCCCTTCCCATGCTGCAGCTGCAGGTTTTATCATTCCTTCCACATTCACCTATTCCCATGTCAGTTTATTTAGCAGTATTCAATGAAAATCCCTTCAAATACACTGGGCCCTTTTTGTTCTAGGAGAGACTCATGAAAATTCAATCCAGTTTGGAGACATCTTGCTAAGTAATGTCTTGGTGAAGATGCTGCCTTTTCTAAAGCAATTTGTTTGCTCAGATGCACTGCATTTTATGTAACAGTTAGGTTAAAATTTCGTTAGAGTGAGAAGGAAGTGAATTAACTAGCTAGTAAATATGGCAAGAATACTCCATGCCTTCCCACATGAGGAGCAAAATGTCCACTAGAGCTTTTGGGGTGGCCTGAAGCATTCAGGGAGATGTGTGTGACCCAGTGTCAGTCAGCAGCAGGTGGCCTCTTGCAGTGGCAATTCAGCAGTCTGGTTTCATCTCTTTCAGGTCAGCCATAAATCTCAGTGACCTGTGAGGAGAAAACTAGAGAGAAGTGCACCACATTAGCAGCTGAGGACAGAAAATCAATACAAAGTCCTAGTATACTGGCAATCGAGTAACTGTCTAGAAATACAATATTTTTTTCCTCGGTGCTCTCTGGAAATGTTGAGCTTACAATAAACTCTGAGAGTAAAACATGAAAAAAATGGAGAAACTCTAGCCTGAAGCCTCAGCAGACACAAGTGGTGCTGTAATTTGAATGTATCTACTGTGATTTGAATTTTTCTAGTTGTGAGTCTGATCTAAATATGATTTACGTATCTGACCAATAAATACCATGACTTTCTGTATTAATTAAGACTATGTTCACTGGAGGCAAACACATTAACCTGAGTTGCTTCAGGGAATTCCTCAAACTTATATTTTCCTTAGAGAACAATATGACTAATTTAATGTGATCTAGTGTTTAAGAATTACGTGTGTCCATAGATCATCAAAGTCCATGATTTGCACTGGAATAATTTTTTGTTTTTCTTTTCTACCTGTGCAGGAACCTTAAGTCTTTGAAAAAAACTACAACCAAGGCATATTAGGACAGAGGATTGATCTCTACGCACCACATCAAACAAAATTTCAGGAAATTTCTTTGATCAGGAAGAGAGACCTGTCAAAATAGATCAAGAATTGTTGCTTGTATATGCAGGTAGTAGTGTTATTTCTTTTTACTCTTAGTAATTTCTATAGCTTAGTCACAGAAGTGGCATTTAGGGCTCTCGTGTAGACCCATTTGACACCAATAAACAGCTAATTCTCCCATTTTGCCTGAAGTGAGGGTTTTTGATTCAAGGCACCAGGGAAACACAAAGAAAAACCTGAAGGAAAGGTTGTGCCATAAACCTGCTATTGCAGTCACATGAATCAAACCTAAAACTAAATGTGAAATTTCTGTCCTGCCTGGGAGGCACTACTTGAATGTGAAATAATCAAGTGCTGGGCTACTGCCACTTGCCCAGCTGTGCAGTGGGACAAGGTGGTAGAGCAGCACATCTTACCTTCCCTTCCCAAAGCCTGCCTCAGCTGCAGCACTAAAATTTTTCTAGTTATGTAGTCCAGTAAAGTGCTACAGCCAGACAGACTCACATGTTTTGGCAAAGCTGTACTGATTTACCTCAGTTGAATTTCTGTCCTTGTAAGTATGCTTAGCTATCAGCATTTTTCCCTTTGGTGTTTGACTTTGTGGATGCCCACTCAGTGCAGTGATTGGTATGGTAAGGAAAGTGCCCAGTAGGCAAGCTTTATATGTCTGGATTCTTACTGTGCTTCTTCGCGCTAACATTCTTGGAAGAGGGGAATCCAGTTGAGAGAACTCATGGAGAAACCTCCTCTCAGGCCTTTAGGACTTCTCCTGTTCCTCTCTTGCCCCCACAGAAGGCCAGTGAGGATCTGTCACAGTCCTGCCCCCCTTGCAACAAGCTTGAGGTGTATGGAGCTGATGTGAGCTCAGGCTGCTATGTGGAGGTATCTCCTCAGGTCTGTGCAGTAGAATTGTCAGCAGTGAAATTCAGATTTGTGTGTTTGACTGAATAACTCCTCTGGAGTTTTGGAAAACCTGAGTGTCTGGGCCAGAGTGAGCCGTTACAAGGATCAGTCATGGGGAAGCAGAAGTTATTTTCTTCCAGTTGCTTCCCCCACCGCTGGCAATCTTCCCTAGGTACACTGTGAGCTAATTTCCCTCCCTGCTTTTACACAAAATGAAGCATGAATGAGGAGAGCATGATCTGGACTTTCTGAGCTCAGGGCAGGAGGAAGGATCATGGTTTTGGGGTGGAAGAGGGGCAGCCCTGCAGATCTCTTCCCCACGAATTTCCTCATCTGCTCCTACTCCTCTTACCGGAAGAGCCAGGGAGAAAATTTTATGTGAGGTAAACATCCATTTTTGCCCTGTCTGTGGGCTCCACTATGTTTTCTTGGAGATGAGCTGTTAATAGACATGGGAGTTTATCCAAGAGCTTTTATCTGGTACAGATAATCCCTTAGATTACTTTTTTCCTCTCCTCCTCTTAAAAAGTATCTTTGAGAGAAGCCCCATTCCCTGCACTTATCCCAAATGTACACTTATGTTCTCATAAAGACAACATGCCTATCATGTGATTAACTTCCACTTTTATGTTTTTCTTTTTCATTTTCTAATTTAACATACTTGTTTTATCTTCCCATTACCTGAAGGAGTTACACGTTTTTTTTTACAGAGACTCAGAGGCAAATATCAACCCTGTCTACTGTAAGTTTGTCTCCAAATAAATATTTTGCAATGATCTGAAAATGACACAGCATCCTATAAAAATTAGAAATATAAGTTAGATTTATATTTATCCCTTTAGGAAAAAAGTAACAGTCAAGGGAAGTTGGATGTTTTAACCAAATTTAGAACACCGAGTGAAACAACTGTTGGTATTTAATATTGCTTTCTTGACCTCTTTCACACATTTGTGCCTTTGGAAGCCATCTAACTTTTTCCAGTGAAGATTTCAGGGTATGAATTGCTATTGTAGTGACTAAAATAGCTACTGCTCACTTTTATCAGAGGAGAGGGACAAGAAGGGCATAAACGTGTGTGTAAAAAGCTCAGCAGTGAACCCATTTACCAAACTTTACTTTCAGTGCCCTTCTTTTAGCCATGGCTTTCTATAATATCTGATTTTGTACCACATTTCAACAAAATATCTATTCTAGACTATTTTGATGCTCCTTGAAAAGGAGAAGATGTAACACTTTAGGTGTGCTGCTGGTCAAAAACCATATTGTTGTCAGTGAGTCACTGCTGTGCTGAGAATCAGTATCAAAGGCTCCACCCTGGGTTTGGTGGCATTCAGTATTTTCACTGGTGACTGAGATGATGAAGTAGAAAGAGTGCTCATTTAATTCCCAGGCAATGTGGAACAGAGAATGGTTCCAGACATGCTGGAGGAAGAATTGCACAACCTGCCTAAAGATCAAACTTGAGATCTCTCCTTCGTTTCCGGGTACTGTTCCTCTTTTAGAGATACTTGTTTGACTTCTAAAATCTGTATGTTCCTTGCTTGCGCACCTCTTGTCTCTGGTGGCATCACCCCCTGGGGAACAGTGTTCTACCTCCACAACTCACTCCCTTCTGTGTGAGTCCCAGAGGCTCTCTTTCCCCAGGAGGACTGGTTTTACCCAAATGGGGTAGACTAAGGAATGCAAAAGTGCCATCCTGACAGGGGAGATCCTCTGCCCTCCACCTGTCGAGGCTCTGAGAGACCGCGGTTGAGTGGGTGGCAAGGCAAAGAGATGGTGTTAAAACTGTATTTTTACTTGTATGAGGCAAAAAATAAATGAGTCAAAGCAAAACTTTTCAATAGTCTGAAAGTATATGTCATCAAAGATAGAAGGGGTGGATTGCTTAGAAGGACTCTCTGCAAAGACTTCAGCAGAAGCCTGGACAACTGCTTTAGAGTAGACACAGCTCCTAGATAGTTAAAATTAACAGCAACATATCTCACCCCTGTATGTAAACACAAAAAGAGCAGCCCTTGTCTGGGAGAGCTTACAGTCCATGGCTAATGGATTGCCATGTGTTTTTCATTTAAACTCATTGTTGAAACAGAAGAAAGAGTAGCAAAATCTTTTCAAAAAGTTTCAAAATATCTTTCGCTAGTTTTTGTCTTCAGATATAATTGGCCACAGAGAGTGGAAGGCCCAAGTTGTCCCGTGCTAGCAAGGCTCCAGACAACCCATACACACAATACTCCTTCCTAACCCTCCCACACGATCCAGCTTCCACTGAAGCTCAACAGCCATCTCATGAGAGGTTGTTGCTTGGTATCTGTGTGTGATATCTGAACCACATGGAAACTGTAAAGCACAAGGCATAAAAACTGTTCTTTTTGACACAGAAACGAGCCTATGTAGGCCAAGGGAAATCTTTTCTACCCTCAAAAGTCCTAGTTTCCTATATTATGACCTATATCAGCAATATTAAAACTCAAAGCTATACTGTTACACTGATGACTTTGTTCCATTGACTGTACAGCTCAGTCAGTACCTATAAAATTGCAGGATGCATTTAATGTAATTCAATTATATTTAATTGAATTAAAACTATTATTAAATTCTGCCAAAGGTAAGTCTGTGGAATTTTTTTCTAATAACTCAAAAAGCTCAAGTCTGAATGAGTTTAAAATAATAATCCTACAAGAGAATATGATTGAATGAGTAAGAACATACAAACAGTTAGGAGTCCAACTAGATACAAAACTGAACTCTATATATCACGTAAATCAGTCATTACAGAAATGGAAATCAATTAGGGAGGGTTTGCTCAACCTAATTTTTGCTCTGCTTTTAAGTATTTAAAGAAAGATTGATTTCATGCCATTTTAAGTGGCTTAATCCACCTAAGTATGGAGGTTCCTATGTTAACATAAGAATACCAGTTTTTATCATCTGGCCATGAGGAAACTCTCAGAGCTCCTTCCCAAAATTTTAGCAATCCCTGATACTGAAGACCTTATATTTCCTAGTATGGCATTTTAAGCAGCTGCTCTGCTACAGTTTCTTAAGACTTCCAGATACCCTGGGCCAAACAGTCACTTTTTTCAGCCAAGTCTTCTTTTCCTTCCTCTCTGGTTGCAGACATGTAGTGAGACAGTCAAAAAGTAGGAAAATGAATTAAGGAGATTTCAACTCCGAGATATTTTTCCATGGAGGCAAAAAGGCTGTTGGTGAGACTTCAAATTTTTAGCTACTGGTTGCTACAGTCACAAGCAGGGAATTAAACATACACCATTAAATACCAAAAAAGTGCTAGTCTTTGCTGTTTTCCATTGTGCAGCAGAAAGGATGAGTTGTTTTACATCTTCTGTAGCCAGCTATGTTAGGTACAACTTTCGTACCTCTGATACAGCCCAGGTAACTGAGGGGCAGAGGGCTCATGGAAAGGACCTGAGAGTGAAAAGATGGGGTGGGACCACAGGCTCAGATGTAGCCTGTCTCCTGGGTAGGTGTACAAGATGTGTGTTAGTAAAAGTGTCTTCCAGCAATTATTAGTAACTGTAATGTGAGGATGTAGTCATTGGGAAACTAAGTTAGGTGTAGCTTTGTTTGGATGCTTATGGAAATGCTTTGCTAAAACTATGAAAGAATAGATCCTGAGAGACTCTAAATCTGATACAAAAAACTTCTATTATACAGAATGTATCTGTGTAACCTTCATCGTTCTGCTGGCAACACAACATTTGGCTGGTCCTGCCCCTGCGTTGTTTGCACAGGATCACACTTTGCTTCATCAGATGCGTTTTCTGCCAAACCAGAATGGTTTCCCCTGTAGATGGCTCTGCTTTCCTACACAATTTCGTGAGCGCTGCTCCACATAAATGAGATTGAGCTCCTTTCCTCTTCCAGTGGGTTTTATGTTTAGAAACCAGTCATTCATATTAGATGCTTTTTAACATACCGGCTCTGAAGACATCTGGGCTATGAATAGTCAGCCACTTTCCACAAAAAAATGTTTTTTGGTGCTTGATTTGGGACTAAAGTTTCAGAGAAAAGGCTCAGTCTGAGTGCCTAAGAATTGCTGTTTAAGATGCTCTGGGCTGCAGCAGCTGATGTCAAGGTACTGTTCAGAAGGATGAGGGTCTGCCATAGTTTCTGTGTTGCATCTCCCAACCTGCTGTGGGTTTTGCTACTACCTATGGCATCTCCAGGGATACTAGGGTGCCTGGCATTAGGCAACTGGAGTAAAACCAGAGTTTCAGCTTTTTGTGTGTGGAAAAAGGATGTCTTTCTTTTTAAGAAAAAAGAAGAGAGGGAGAGTTTTCGCTCATTTTCTTCCTAGTACCTGCAGAGCAGCAGCTATTGGTGTGGGATGAACAGACTTGTCACCCTTAGCAAAGCTTGCACATCTACAGGGTTGCTGGTGTCCCTTTCTGGGCCCAGCAGCTTGAATGCCCTGGTGTGGTAAGACTATCAGACCCTGAGAAGGCAGGTCATTTTTGGGGAGGTTTAAGGAAGAAGATAGAGGGAAATTCCCTTAGTGAGTCAAATGGATAGAGAGATTGTTATGTTCAGGAATAGAATTTGAACCCTAAACCAAATGTGATGATGACAGTGAGACCTTTCTGGAGTGCAGAACAGATGCTGTCTAAATGCAGACAAGGGGTTATAATAACTGGAGATAATTCCTCCTAAGCCACAGTTGAACTACATCAGGAGAACACCTTTGTTTTGTGCTATTGTATGCTGGTGGTAGAAATTATTCTGCAGTGGAGCTAGCAACCCACCTGAGCTCACCTAGTCTTCCTGCCTGCTAAAGAAGAACCTGTGAACCCAAAAGAATTTGGAAGACATGAGAAAGTTCTGTCAAATCTCAAACTCCTGAACTGTATAGTGCCTTTTGTCACTGATGCTGCACTGAGACATCCATTCAACGCTTTCACAAATTTCTATCTGTTTAGCAAATGTGATAGCTCAGAGATACTGAACCTGGAGATTATCTCATGTAGTTTCCATCAACAGCAGGAGCCTGAGCTGGGAGTGCAGGGAGAGCTGCCTGTGCTGAGTGCTGAGACTTCCCACAGCAAGCTGCTGTCTGGGACTCACCTCCATGAAGAGGAAATGAAATCACCAACCTGCAATCATTTAGAAGAAACTTGGCAGAAAGTGCCACAGAAAGGTCTAATAAGGTCACCTGAAGCACACTCTGGGCGTCAACCTTGGAGAGGCGCATGTGGGATGGATTTGACTATACTCTCAAACTAATTGTAAATGTAAAACCAGACCTGAGCTGGAGTACACCGCAAAGTGTTGCCCCAAATACATGAAATATTTGAGGTTCAGCTTAGTCTCTCTTGTTTGCAAATATTGCTCTAACAAAGACCGTTCCCAGAGGCAGTTTTCCTGATAAATCTGCACCAGTATAGAAAGGATAGATCATAGAAGAAAGCTAGTTGTGTAAACAATGCAAGACTTATTAAAGATTAAATTATATGTTACTTTTAAATGAGTACCTAGAGACCTGAGTACCCAAGAACTTTTCAGAAAGGGCAAAGCAAATGATTACATGTTGGAGAGTATCTTATAATAGGAGAGATTAAAAAGATTCCAGCTATTTAGTTTAGTAAAAAGAGTAATAAGAAGTGACATGACAAAAGTATATAAAATAATGTATGGCATAAAGAAGGTTAGCAGGTGCTCCTATTTATCCTGTCTTGTGAAAGAGACACAGGAGGATAGCTAATTAAATTAAAAGGCAATAAATTTAAAAATGGTAAAGAAAATGTTCTTTTATGTCACATATAGTTAATCTGTGGAACTCAGTGCCACAATAAATTATGGACGTAAAGACTTTTAGCTGAATTCAAAAATCTATTAAATATGTAAAAAAAAGACAGAATTGTCAAAAACATCTAAGTCCTGTTTTCAGAAGTAACTTAGGATCATATGAGGAAAGAAATGCAAGCACCATGCTGAACTACTTGCTGGATAATACATAGACCATCCTTACTGCAGGGGCCAGACTGCCAAGTTTTGGTCTTGCATTTTTCAGTTAAAGAATTAGGATTTCTTACTAAACAGAATGCCTGAAGAAAGAAAAAGTTTTCTTTTGGGGTAACTGGGAAGGTCTGTGGTGGGGTGTGCTGTGGTAGGGCACAGAATTGCCTCAGTCAGATTACGGATTTAGGTTTAGATCTATAACATCTATACTGTGTTCTTGGGTTGCCATCCTGCTTGTTGTAATCCCTAGGCTGCCATGGGAATTCTTTATTTCTTGGACAGCCTTATATTGCTGATGTATATAGGTGGGATCTGGGATCAAACACTTAATTTCTGAAGACCAGTTGAGTGTAGGGACATCAAGACAGTATTGTGATGCTTCAGTAATGATAAATGATAAATGACACGGAGAAACCTGAAAATCAACCACAACTGCCCAGGGAAGGTAGGTAGGGACTGAATAAGGAGGGCAGTGTTTGGTTCTGATTTTGTATTGCATTTTTGCTATTTATAATTATGTTTTTGGTATCTTGGTTCTTCACTAGAGCAAGTCATATATGCCTTCCCAAAATAAGATTTCAGCACTTACGTAGGCTTTTTAGAAAATGCTACCCTAAATGATACTTTCATTATCATATCCATGCTATTCTAATGGAATAATGAGACAACTGAGGAATAGCAGGAAAGATGGGAATACGGGAGACAACCTCCTTGGGACTGTTTTTGTTTTCCATATCTGCTTTTTGCAATGGAGATTGACTACCTTGGAGCCAAGTGGTTTAAGATCTAAATGGAAAATGTGTTTCCTGATACAGCCTCCTCTGACTCATTCAACAGTAAATGCACAACACAGGAATGGAGACGTTCACACAAATTAGGTGTTGCAGGGAGAACTGGGAGAGGTGAGATCAGTTTCTGGCTTTTGCAACTGCACAGAATTTCTAATCTCTCATTTCTGTTTAATTTCTGAGTGTTTAAAACATAGGTAGTCCTTTTGTTCTATGACTTTCTGTCATACCCATTTAGTATATAAATACCAGGAAACAAGAACTTTCTATGTGAATATAGTTCTGTAGCCACTACTGGAAATAGAAATAAGTATAATTAAAAAGCATCTTGAGATTTCTATAGGGGCTGAAGGAACTTAGGTACTCAGCTTGTTCTTGCTATTCAAAAGACTACCTAAAATGCAATTGGCATGTGAGTGATTAACTAGAGATTTTTAGTGACTTTATCATATTTTATACTTAGTAATTCTGGACTCAGGATAGGGAAGGCTCTCACGGATCACGAGGTCCAAAATGTTGATATTTCAGGCAGTCACATCATATATTCCTCTTCATTTATCAGGCTGAGTTTCAAAACAAGTTAGGATTTTTGCTTCCCACCTTATTGTAGAAGTTGAGTCCGTTCCAGAATTTAGTTTTCTTGGTGTCTGGAAGCTCTCTTGAAGCATGAGGTAGAAGACAAATAATAATGATAATTAATGACAGATAGGATTACTTATGAATACTCATGTGATAGTCTGTGAAAAGAAAAAATGTAGGGAAATACAGCTTAGGATCACATCAGGTGATCTATTTCCAGCAGAGGAGGTAAAAACAATATCCCCAGGCAAAGCATCAGTGCAACTTTATAGGAAGTACTGCATATGGTCCTAGACACCCATGAGCACAGGAGGACAGGACAGATAGTGTGCCCAGAAAAATAAAATCCCTTTGAGAGGGAACTGCAAGAGCAGCATTTATTTGATTTAGAAAAAAGACATCTGTGAGGGGGCTATAATTAGCGTCTGTGTACATGTGGGGAACAAAGAACAAGGAGGAAAAATTGTTGTTCATCCTAAAATAAAATGTTGGCGTGAGAACAGCTGACCATAAAAGAGTTTGGCTGGAAATTGGAAGAAGGGATATTGAAGGCAGGAGGAGAGAGGAACTCTGGCATGGCTTTCCAATGGCAACAGGGGCAGCAGCAAACTTACCTGCTCTCAAGATTGCCCTCGGTCAATCTCTGAAAGACCAAATTTGCAGCATTTGACCATGACAGCATCAGTGATCCAGAAACTCTCTACTGACGTAATTTTTACAGTAAATGTATGTAAATTCCACTGTAACTTTGTGCAAAGTTGAGTTTTATATACCAAACCAACAGATATACCTTAGCTTCCTCTCTTCTAGCAAATAGTACTCTGTTGTAGTTACAGAGACAGTTATCTCCCCTCGTAGTCTTTGTCCTGCCAACCTAAAATACAAGAAGCACTATTTATAAGATAGGTTCACTGAGTCCAAACCATCTGTTCTGTGAACCTAGTTAGTTTGTATGCATATTGATCATATGAACAGCCAGAACAATTTTTTTTCGAGTTTTGCTTGCATCCACCAACGTTTCCACTCTCTGCATTTGAGTAAGTTGAGATCAAATTCAGTTAAGAATGTGATTAGCAAACATGAGTTGATACATTCTGTGCTAGGGCTGGCTTCAACATGAGGCAAAGCCTAATTCTAGTTTATTTTCAGTAGTCTGACTTGTAATGGAAATGACAGACCTCTGGCAGTGCTGAAGGGTATTCTAACAGTATGTATTTCACAAATTATCTCTTTAAAATAAGAAACTTCTACAATTAAGAGAGCCTTCTTATATTATATGAAGGATTGCCCTTTGGTCTGAGATACTTCTGGGTTTTGGAAGGCAAAGAAATGTGTTTAGGATGTGAATGCAGCTAGTGGAAAAAAACCCAAACAACCAACAATCTCCTTCAATAAAGTTCTGCTCCTCTCATAGATAGGTGACTTCTGTGATCCACAACACGCAGGTGACATGACCGAGTCAGTCACTACTGACTGGTACAGGGCAACTTAGAGAGAGGAGTGGAAAGATTGCCAAGAAGATTTCCACACTCCAGTAGGACAAAATGCTGAGTTCTGGGTCCTTGTGACCAAAGTTTAGGAAGTATGCATACATCAGGATGGGATGCATGATGGGATGAAGAACCTAAGTCCTGAGACAGAATTCTTATTCCTGAGATGAAAGACATTAAAATTTTTAACTTCTTCTCCACACAGACTTGAGTTCTGCAAGGACATGTCATAGAAACAGGTATTTTCCTGTTCCAAAAGAGGAAAAGAACTACTAAAGTGCAAGGAAAAATATGGTAAAGAACACAAAACAATTCACCACTTCTTTCCAAGAAGACCTCATGACAAACAACATGTTTTCTACATCTCTGTAGAGCTCATACAGAGGGAACCAAATCCTTTCTTTCACTTCTGACATCACCATAACCAAATTAATGTATATGATATAAATGCCCTTCTTTACATAGTCTGAATGTACATACCAATTTTAACGTACCAAATGAGAAAAATAATATCTTCCTTACTCTTTCAGTACTCAAAATACTAAATCCTAAAGGAAAAAGAGATTTTCCAGGGTTTTAGATAAGATCTGAGCATCTTCTCACAAAGTGAGATAGTCAAATGGGATAGAGGTGTATGGGCTCTTCAGGAGCAGAACACATGAGGTTGCACTGTATGTAAGGGAGTGGTTTGACTGCACAGGCTTTAAGGTTAGGGAAGATATGGTTGAGAGCCTCTGGATAAGGACTAGGGCCATGGAAGGCAAAGCAGATACCATTGTGGGTGCCTGTTATCCGTTGCCCAGACAAGATACTTGTTGAAGATGGACACCCAACTAATAGGGAAGAAGAAAAAGCAAAGACATTCAATGTTTTTTTTGTCTCAGTCTTTAATAATACTGATAGACCTTGGGCTGCCCAGTCCCCTCAGTCAGAGGACTATGATCATGGAAAAAGTGACTTTCCTTTTGTGGACAACGAAGTATCTGTTGAATGTTCACAAGTCCATAGGGCCTGATAGGCTTCACCCCAGAGTAATGGAACTAGTGGATGTATGGCAGGAACCCTCTCAATCATCTAACAAAGGCCTTGGGAGTCTGAGATGGTTCCCGCTGACAGGAAGGTAGCCAGTGTCACTACAGTCTACAAAAATGCACGAAGGAGGACTCAGGAACTACAGACATGTTAGCCTAGCCTCAGTACCTGGAAAAATCATGGAGACCATCAAACTGGCTGTTATTGAAAGACATTTAAAGAACAGTGAAATCACTGGACACACAGTCAACATGGGCTCACAAAGGGAAAGCCTTGTTTAATAATTTAATAATTATTATAATTTATAAAATTAATTATATAATTATAATTAATAATATACCTCTATGATAAGGTCACCTGCCTAGTGGATGAAGGGACAGCAAAACATCTCCATCACCATATGCCTTCTGAAGGATGCAGTGAGGGGAGTGATAGAGCTGAGGATACTGGGAACCCACCAGCACAGAAACAGTGTGTCCCTGCAATAGGAGGACTCTTTCGAAGGCACAGCAGACTTACAGCTGCCCAGAAGGAGAAAATACAGGCCTGCTTCTCTGACAGGGATTACAGAAATCTTCCCTAATTTTTCAGTCCACATGGTGGTTTTCAGCTCATAAGAGTTTCCACCAACAGCCTTAAAGGCACCACAGACCAAGAGAGAGAAATTACAATTCTATACTCTTTTGCCTTGTGATTTCTCTTTCCTTTTTTTTGCTGACTTGTTCTGACTAGGAAGATATTTTTTTTCCCCATAGTTTTGAAAGATGATATTTCTTCTTAAAGGATCATGAGAGCAGAGGGTCAAATCCTTGCCTTGTTTTTGTTTTCGCCTTTGTATGTTGGATGAATTTGCTGGCTCGTGTTCCAGAGTTGTGATTGGCATCAAAGCTGGCAGTGACAATTGTCTCTACTGATCTCTAGACTTCATTAAATTAGATGGTTAACATTCGGAAAAAGGCTTTGCTAGTTTCTGCCAAAGTGAATTTCCTTGATTTCCTCTCGAGGCTTTTTCCTCCCCTGACTGGCCCTGTTGCGGTTTTCTGAGCTGACACAACACAGTAATGGCTTTTTGTGAGTTTCCTGCAGGTCACCTTCCAACTTGGGGCTGGGGCAGAAGACTGAGGTAGGCAAGACTCAGGAGCATGCCCCAGCCCTGAGGGGCTACACAGTCAGCTGGGGTAGCCCCTCGTCTTGCTAAGGGTCAGGGCACACTGCTTGCCTTTGTTTTCAGTTTGATTCCTGCACCTGGAGAAAGAGAGGTTGTTTACATCCTACATTCCCCAGAAATCCTGCAGGTAACCACATAACAGGCAATGCCTACCATTAATAAGGAGTGAGAGGCAAGGCTCTTTTGCTCTGTGCAGATAGACTCTTATCTCCTTTTGTGATAAGCATCTTCTAAGAACCCATGTTGGTAATTTTTTTTCGTATCCCATTTGATTTCCAGGGATTTTAAGACAGTCATAATGCATCACTGAGCTCCTGGTAGGCAATGGGTTTCCTCTCATGTAGGGAGGTACTCTATTCATTCTGCTAACTGTTTAGAGCTGGCGAGTATGCAGAGGCTTTCACTTTTGTCACCCCAAAGCAAATTCACAGAGCTGGCCCACAGGAAAATTGTTCTGGCGCTTTATAATTGTGTGTGTGTGTGTCTGAGGAATCAAAGAGAAGTAAGCACACAGCTTCATTATGAAAGCAAGGTATTGTGCTACTTTTACTGTAGGATGCGGAAAGCCCATCATAAGAAAACCATTCCTGATCTGGCATTCAAAACTCTGCCAGCAGAGCTGCTGCATGCACAGGATAGAGGCTTAGCAGTGGGAATCAGAAAAACAAGTAGCGAAAACACTTCTTGAAATATATGCAGGGATATGGCATAAAATACTATAAACAAACACATGCTGTTTTTACTGATGTGCTGTTTTGAATCAATCTGGATGTTGACAATAAGTGACGGACGTGCTTGCACATGGGGAAACAGCACATATGAATCTTCCAGTCAGAAAATCTCCACATCCACCAAGACCTGCTTCAATTTGTTCATGTTTATAATGGGGAGGTTTTAAAGGTTACTGATCAGTGTTTGATGCTAATTAGTGTTTCTAAAAAGCTGGTCTTTTACTTGCTACCTTTCCTTTCTTGAACGGATCTGCATGAAACCTTCTTATACAGTAAGGTAAGCACTGAGAAAGTGTTCATCCTCCATCCCTTTTGTTGCATGAACTCTACCATCCCAAACACTGTTTTTTTGCCAGGCTTCTATGGTTTTCTTTTACTCAATCTGTGTTCACAAACTATAAGCACAGAGCAAAGGTATGAGGTATATACATGTATTGACCAGGTAACATAAAAATGAACTGCAAATTCAGTGTGGGTTGCCAAAACGTAGGTTGATCTTTATATGCAGCTGGGCACCTTGGATATGGTTGTGGTTTTTCTGGAGTTGTGCTAGTAGCCTGGAATATGTTAGACGAGGATTACCTCTAGTGCAGCTGTGCTGGGAGGTCAAAATGTGTGTGAAACAGAAACTGAGCAACTGAATTAAGCTTTATAATTATTTAAGTCTAATTTCTTATGGAAATAAAGCTTAAGACATCCCACTTCTTTGGGTGTACATGCGTGTGTGTCTGCCTTCCTGCTCCTTTGGTGCTTTCTGAACCCATTGGCCTGGTCTGATAGCGAAGAGGGATTATCTCCAAGTTAATTAATGATTGTACTTAATGGACATGGTTTGAGAGAAAGGAAGAACAGCACTGGTGTCTTCCTTTAGAAGAGAGGCTGCAAAGCGAATGCAGTTCTTGCTAGATGTGAGATAAGCCACCCTGGGGTACAGTGCCTTTCAAAACCACCCTTCTGGGCTCCTGCTGCTCCTCCCATGTGCCTGTCTTCCCATTCAGTGGCCGTAGCACCTGTGGTGGTGGTTGGAGACTGATTCTCATGCAGATTTGTAGATCTGCAGACTGCCACAGGCTTCATGGATGCATCTTCAATATTACTGTACACATACAACAAAGACAATGTTATTTACTAAGTGTTTTGAGATCTATACATTTGATGATTTTTATCCCCAGGACAGGCAAAAGGCACACTGAAACCAGTTTGATTTCAAAGGAGAATGGTTCAGGTGAGGCTGGTGTTGAATTCGGTGACCGCAAGGGTGTGGTAACCTTATTCCTTAAAAAACTGTCAAACTCCATGCTAAGGCTGCAAAGCAAAGATGAGTAATGCTGTAGCGATGTAATTCATTATATTCAACATAATTCATACATTCATTCTAACTGATGAATTGTCAGTGCTGTACTACCCAATACAAGTTGCAGTTTCTAATTATAAAAACTTATTCTGGTGGCTTTTGTCTGTATTTTGTTGAATGTGAAATATGTATGATATTTTTTTTTGTCTCAAAGAAATTGAAGGTGTCTCTTTACCTGAAAAGAAAAAAAATGTCCCCAGGAGAGTATCAGAGGATCAATTTTTCAGCATGGGATTATACAGTTTGGCTGTATAGGCTTAAGGCTTTTAATTTGCTTACACATAGATAGACTTACTTGAGCTCTATACATCACCAGATCAATGAAAATCTATTTAATAGAAACTTGGGTCAATATTAAAAGAATTCCATTAACCAGCAATAAGGACCCTGGAATAATATGATTACTATAGGCTTCCAAGCACACATAAAGAATCAAGGATTTTCTTCATACCACGCTGAAACAATACCATTGTGGAAATCCCTCTTCTGCTTCTTGTCTCCTGAAAAGTAAGAATGAAAAAGGATAGAAAAGGCTGTACAGATTTATTTGTGTCATTAATATTGTTTCTCTAAGTTTGCACCTCCAACACACACTAATAGTGAATACTTCTACAGCTTCTGGTAGAGAAAGTGTAGATGGGCAGAAAAGGTTTGGGCAATTACTCCAGGGGAAGAAGAGAAAAATCAATGAATTCTGAAGGACACAAAGCAAATGTGACATTTCCAGAAGATAAAGTTGATTTTTTAAAAAAAATTATTCTTTTTTTTTAGCCATAATAGCTAAGGAAAAGAACAAATGTTTTGTTCCTATTGTTTTGAACAGGAAATCCCATATTGCGGTCCTACTGAATTAACTTTTGAAGGATAAGTTTCCTATGACTGCAGGCCACAAATATGAAATCTGCAATGCAGAATATAATTCTGAGACCCATAGTTTGGTAGTAGAAAATCAAGATTGCCTGGAAAAAGTTACCACTTTAACTGAATGGAGACTACTGACTTTGTCGGAAACCCCCACTGGTTTATTTTGTGTGATAGATTACTTATGAACAGCAAAGAGACCATCAGCTAAAATGACCCTCTTCTTGTCAGATTAAGCCTGGGGATTTGCAAGCAAATTGCAAGCAGTGGGCATTAACAGTCTAAAACAGAGGCTTGGATGCCTAATTCTCTTGAACTATCTTGGGCATCCCCACTGATGGGAACAGCAGAAAGAGAACTGGCAAAACCAGACACTGGGAGGAAATGGATACAGTATCCTTGGCCATCTGCATTGCCCTGGTCACAAAATGGTGGTGTCTGCCTCTTCACAGTTTCTATTACAAACTCGAAAGAAGAGGACACACAGGAAAAAAAATGTGATGTTTACAAGGTTTATGTGAGACTGGTTTGCAGAAATAATCCCCTCACTCAAAAGGTTCTGAACCAGCTGGGCAGGAAGAGTTTGGAGGGGGTTTGGGCGTTGGACCCGTGCTCAATTTTTGTATTTAAGTTGAGGAAGGATCAGGAGGCGAATAAGGTAATTTTTACTTGGATCTTCTTTTAACAGGCTAGAAAAGATTTCAAACCCTTCCGTACCTTGGCACAGAAGATTACAGCCTCCACTTTCCCCTATTTCCCTGTGATCTTTCCCTCCCTCAAAGTATTAGAGGTAACCAGTTTTCTTTTCTACTTCAAGTAAAGAATTCGTTCTTTTCCATTGTTTTTTTTTTTTTTAGGTGGGTTTTCAGAAATCATAAATGCTCTAAATACCAAGATTTCAGTCACTGCCAGCAAAGTCAACACCATTCTCCATCAAGCTGCAAGTGCAGGTAAATGATTCAGAAGAGGCTGAATCCTTCTCCAGCTTGGCTTACTTGCTTGAAGGAGTTTTATAGGGCTATACCAGCCAAAAATTTCCATTTTCCTAATATAAGGTTGTGCTTCCAGTAGGTCAATTTACTGGTAGTTTTGCAGTTTTCCCTTTTCCAGCAAGCCCTGTCTAGTATAGGCAAGACTTAGATAGATAGACTTCCCCAGGATAATTTAAGCATTTTTCTCTTCTTGCACTTTAATTTTCAGTCTATATTTTGCTACTTGGTCTGCATTTCTTTAAAGAGAAACCTACTACTTTAGCCTTGTCCCCAACCACTGCTCACTCAGAGCATCTTGGACTTGACCTTTGGAGATAAAATAACCTCCTTGATGTTAACTCTTTCCTTTTTTAAAGAATTAAGTATTTGTATTTTAAAATATTTCTATCTGCTTTCTTCTCCTTACCTGATACTTCTCCATAGAAAAACTCCACAGAATGAAAGCATTTCGTGGGTATTTTTCTTTTCTGTTTTTCAAACCAGCGGAGCTGAACTTTGCTGTTCCAGAGAGACTTGAACAAGATAGAGTTTATATGGGTTTAGGGAATAGGCTGTGTGAGAAGCAAAGCTGTGTTCCCAAGAAAAAGTACTTTTCAATAGAATTTTTAAGGTTGTGTATGTAACCTGTGAGTAGCAACTCATTCCTTTGACAACTGAATTAAAATATGGGTTATTATGTCCTGGATGATATGACTTTCTTTGGATTTCATGGCAAGTTATCTGTCAGGCTGTGAGAAAGCATATTCTGGAGGTTTTTCACACTCCTCGTAGCCCCATTGGCGCTGGGACTCAGGGTCTCCTCGTGCGAAGTGCTAATGCAAAATGCATTGGCACTTGCTGACGAGAGAGTTGGGCCTGCTGGTACATGGGTCACTTATCCCTTTTCAGCCTGTGGGACACAGATTGAACCTCTCATTATAGGAAGAGAGAAGGGCAATAACCCCGTGCCTGTGATGCTCCACACCAGTAGTATTGTTTTAAGCTATTTCTCTGTTGCTTCCCCCGTTTTTCACTTGTCAGCATGGATATCTCTCTGGTTCCAAGGCAGAAATTGATAAATAAAACCTGGAGAGTTGGACTCTGTGCAGCACTATTAAAATCTAAATATTGAAAATTGGTGTCTATAAATAATGTTAATTATTAAGATTTTAACAGCATTTGGGCAGCAAGGAATGTCTCTATTATATTCAGGCCCTTGTGTAGGTGTTTGCTCACAGCGAGAATGAAGGCTCTTTCCTTTCACTTTAATGCGTTACAAACAGCTAAAAGGCTGATTTAGCTGTTCCTTTCATCTGTGATTCCTGTTGTATGCCTTAAGCAGTCTTTTCACTGGAAGAGTCTGATATTTATGTGCTTGTTTTCATAAATCAAGCTGCCTTCACTCAGATTCCTCAGCACGGACTTAGATAGCTCAGTGGGTAGCTTCATGTACCTGTCCTTATTCTCCCCATCCTGTGTTCACTTATTGAACCATAGCCTCCCAAACTCTGCAGGCACTCTTGGGGTGAGAGAAAAAATCCAAACCTGCAAGTGTTGGTTTGCAGTGTTATTACTGTCACCTTTAGGAGGTGGGACATGCTCTCACTTTGGAAGCAGGTCTGCAGTGTCCATGAGGTTGTTGTGTTACAACCTGGGAAGGTCTGAATTCAGTTAGTATGACTAAACACACATATTGAAGTTTGTATATATATGAATAATAATTTATATATATTTATTGTATATATTATAATAAATCCTAAGGTTGTGGCTAAAGGTCGACTTTGTCCCTGTCTAGGGATCTAAATAGAAGTGACCTGGACAAATAGCATCATATATGAACTGGGAATGGACTGTCACCTCAGTCAATTTGCTCTTGATGGACTGTACTGCAGTACCATCCTCAAAGACCCTCCAAGACTGGGGCAGGGCGGACGTAAATGATCAATCACAAGGCCTAAGTTCTAAGTACAAGAGGATAACATTGTTCCAAGGTAACGCTTGCCTGCTGAATAATGCTGTTTTCACACAATCTAATTCTTTTGCACTGCTCTCCAAGCAGTAGCCTAAACCAGCCAGAGACCTAAAGGCATTTTTGAAACTTTGCTGCCCAGCGGAGTCTCTGCCATTTCATTCTGTTGCAGAAATCAGCATTTGGAAACTTTTTGCTTCCAAGTTGTAGCACAGCCTGCTTTATCTAACATAACCTTTAATGGAGCGCCCATTGATCCCTTAAGGACACTGTTCCTTATGTCAGCTATGTCTCATTGCTTGGGAATTTGTTCTGATAAACACTGCAAATGTTACTGTGCTCAGTTTTATTCCTTTATTTGTAATTGTGTCCCTTTGGACCACCTACACCCTTTCCATGGAGCTCCGGAGGGCTGTGGAAGATGAAGACCATTTTGTGAGCACATTATTCCAGATGTATTCTCTAGCCTCACAGGGTAAGAGCAGTGCAATAGAGTCCTTTGGACATTTTCCTCCTGCTTGAGATTTTCAGGCGGCTCTGGAAAGATAATTACCATTTTGACATCGCGTATCTGGGAATACTGATTACTTAAGCACTGTCCTTGTTGACTTTACTCCTTTTAGCTGTTTTCTGTCTAGAAATGCTTTGCTTTTTCTTTGTGTATGCGTGTCTCAGAGAGAGGAGGTGTTTCTTTAAAATGAGTATTTTCTCATTTTTTAAAATCTCATATTGTGGCAAGAGACATATCTGGTAAGAAAATGAAAATATTTAAGAAACAGGGTGACAATGTGTGGGAGTGACCCTATGGTGTTGGGTGTTCTGGGTTGATGTGAAGGCCCTTTCTTACCTGATAAAGTCAGAACTATCACCCTAAAATAGAATTTATAACCATGCATGTGATTATTTAATAAAAGGAAATATTGTTTGGATTTCAAAGAAATGTCTTGTAAGAATGGTAGAGTGAGTGAAGTGGTGTAGCAAGTTGGGAGCTGTGGTTTAAAATGAAGCTAGAGGGGTACAACTGCCTGCACAAAGCTTATGAGGGGACACCTCTGCAGTGGGTTGAGCCATTGTTGCTCTTGTTGCTATTGGAGCTGGCGATTCTTACCCTACTTGTTTTGGTTTGGTTTGGTTTTTGCCCCACCATCCCTGAAAATAGATTACTGTTTCACTCAAGTACTTTGTTAACACTGGAATAATAAACAGCATGTCTTTCATGTGACAAGGTACCTGTGGGACTGAGCCATACTGAGAATAAAAGGGCTAAGATGTGCTTGAGCTGAACATAAACACTGGAAAGAATAATGTTTTTCACTAAGTGCTTTGTGCTTCTGACTAAGCAGGGTGAATACCAGGAGCCACTTGCCACTGTTTGTATGACCACTTGCAGAGATGTTCAGGGCTAACAGGTCTTTCATAAGCAGCTAAATTAAGCCCATAAATCTTACATGAGTGAAAGATACACTCCTGTTCACAAATGCAACAGGTGAAAGCCTACTAACAAATAGCAATACATGTAGCTTTAAATAGCCCGAGAAATTCAGTCTCCTCTAATCATTTTTCACTGCATGTATAATTCTGTTTTCTTGTCTTCAGCTTGTCTGATGGGGAAAATCAGTTTCATTGCTGAAATCCCAGTGTAGCCTCATCCTTCCAGTCATTTGTCCTTGATCACCAGCAAATGAAGCAGATCTCTTACTCCTTTATGGGGCTAGTGTCTACCAGGAACCTCAGGAAGCCCTCTGATACTCTTTATTCTTTACCAGCAGGCTTCAGTAGTGATCTACCTGCTAGTGGCAAGCAGTGTTTCTCCAGTATGAAGATATCTCCACCTCTAGCAATGCCTTTGCAGATCACACGGTTCTTGTTTAGTGTAATTTTATTCATTGATCCATTAAGTAATTTTAGCGTATCCTTTTTTTAGTAGAGTTCCTTATACTAACACGGGTCTTTGGTGATCTTATTTATAATTCAACCAACTCGACCAACCAAGTCACAGAAGTCAAAGAACCCTTTCTAATCAAGGACAGGGAAATACCACTTTCCTGTTGTCACTGGGATGGGGCATCCGGTTTTACATTTGCTGACTGCAGATGCCTACATGATGTTGGTGCTTGAAAGCCTTTTAATTTGAGATTTCTCCCCCCACCCAGTATTTTCCAGGCTTTTCTGCACACAGTTTGAACAAACTGAAGAGACACCATAAGTGCAAAGCCTACTCATGAGCCTACTGATTTAAATCTAGGCCAATTTAATTGCAGCTAGTCTTGTTCCAGATATACCAAGAGCAGAACTCTGTTTTACTGACTTTTTGTCTGGAGTAAAAGAGCAATAGAGCTTATTTCTACGTGCAAATTAATACATACTGATAAAGTCCATTAAAAAAAGATAAACATTTATGGTGGTTGGTTGGATTTCTCTTCACAATACCAGTTGCTGCAAGTTTATGCTGGACGGATAAACCATTATGAGGCCAGAGCAATACTTGTTGGTTAAAAAGGAAGTCAAATGAAAATTTCTTCTATAGGAAAACTTGAGCACTGACAGCATATAAGCAAGTGGCTGCATTTTGGGGCTGCAGACAAAGCAAGGTGCAATGGATACTAGAATATGGATACAGCTAGAATGAGCTGGTAGATCTCCATTTTCTTGAGAGGAACCAGGGCCACTGCATCGAAGCCTAAGGTTCAGTGTTAGATCTGGTTGGAACACAGCAAATGGGCAGATGTGTGTACCCAGCTGCACCAGCACCCTCAGGGTTCTGCTCCTGGGGTAATTTCATGCAAGAGCAGGCACTCAGAACTGTTTCTTCAGCTCTGACCCCAAACAGGTGCACCCTCTGCCAGAGCTCTCCTGCTCTAGGGAGGCTGGTGATGATGTATTTTATTTGAGTCCAAACCTCAGTGCTGAGGTGGACTGGGAAAAAAGACCAAATTCCTCCATTAAAAGATTCTTTTCCAACCTAGTGCTAATTGGAGTGAGTTGTTTTTCTTCTACTTTCCCCCAATGCCAGCAATCACTGTGCATAACCTCAGGTCTTCCACTCTTCTCAAAATTTTTTCAACCAACCAACCTTCCACTCTTACTTTTCTCACCTTTTCTAAAATTTCTTCTTTCTTGACTGCTGGCCCTTCTGCCTTGCAGGGCCTCTTCATCCAATTTCTGCAGATGGACACAGACCTCACCACACCACATTTCGTTGAAGTTCTCCTTTAGGGCACTGTGACAAAGTCCACTGTGATCTAGGACCAGTTTTGGTGACCATCCCCCTCCTCCTACCAGTACAATCAGGACCTGTGGCAGAACCACAGGGACTAGATGAACCTGGCACAAGATTAATGCCACAAGCAAAACATAAGGAACACGTCAGGCATGGATTTTTTGCCAACTACAAGAAGTTCCAGGGACATCTCTCTGCTTTGTGGTTTCATCTGACCAAGGCCAACCTCAGGGCATTGCCCAGCCTCCTGTGGCTTTTGCCGGTTGTCCTTCTCACTGTCCTTGTCCACATGGGCTTGCTCTGCTCCAGCAGGCCTTCTCCAAGGAATCATGGTCACTGCAGTGGTTTCAACACCCTAAATAACTTTCTAGGTAAGAAGTTCAGGCTTCCAAATTAAAACATCCTTGGAGGGAGACTAAGCCTTTGGCATCTGCAAAGTGGTCCTGCTTGCTCACTGTTCAGTTGATCAACATCTCCTGCCCACTAGCCCTTTTCCCGTCTCTGTCAAAACCACCTGTGCATCATGAGCCTGTATGACAATTGGTCTGTCCTGATTCCCTTGTAGTACCTACATGTCTGTGCCCACTCGACTCCCTGGGCACTACCAGACCTCCTGAGGCCATGATTTCCTCTTTATTTGGTGACATTGTTACAAGCCTACACTGAATTGCTGGATGTGCGTGTGGCTTGTACTCAGCTTTTTAAGCCAGCCCTTGGAGGATCTCACCAGCCCTGTATCAGCAATATAAGGTAGTAGGAGAATGGTTTCCTACTCCACTGCTAATTCCACCCCCTGTCTCGTTCCCTGTGGACCTGGTTAATAAGAAATACTTACCAGATTTTAAAATGAGCTATTTTAGGAGGAAAGACCTCAACAGTTTGGAGAGATGGGCAGAGAAGGACAGTGAAATTCAACAAGGGCAAATGCAGGGTCCTGCACCAGGGGAACAATAGCTCCCCCATGCACCAGTACAGGCTGGGGGCTGATCTGCTGACAACAAGCTGCCCATGAGCCAGCAGCGTGCCCTTGTGGCCAAGAAGGCCAGTGGTATCCTGGGATGCATTAGGAGGAGCATTGCCAGCAGGTCAAGGGAGATGATCCTGCCCCTCTACCCAGCCCTGGTGAGGCCTCACCCGGAGTGCTGTGTCCAGTACTGGGCTCTTCAGTACAAGAGAGACGTGGAGCTCCTGGAACAGGTCCAGTGGAGCGCAACAAAGAAGACTGGGGGACTGCAGCATCTTTCTTATGAGGAAAGGCTGAGGGAGCTGGGCCTGTTTAGCCTTGAGAAGAGATGACTGAGAGGGGCCTTCATCAGTGTGTATAAACATCTGAAGGAAGGGTGTCAAGAGGATGGAACCAGGCTCTGCTCGATGGTGTCAAGCAACAGGAAAAGAGGCAATGGGCAGAAACTGATGCACAGGAAGTTCCACCTGAATATGAGGAAGAACTTCTTTACTGTGCAGGTGACCAAGCACTGGAGCATATTTCTCAGAGAGGTTGTGGAGTCTCCCTCTCTGGAGATATTCAATAACCATCTGGGCACAATCCTGTGCAATGTGCTCTAGGATGACCCTGCTTGAGCGGGAAAGTTGGACCAGATCACCCACTGTTGCCTCCTCCAACCTTACCTATTTTGTGATTCTGTGAGCCTAATTTTTTATTTTTATTTTTTGATACCTACTTTTCCAACATTAAAGTTTTCTAAGAGATCTGGAAAAGCTCATGACCATAGGACCAAGAAGCAGGTATGCCCTTGTGTCTCCTTTCCACCACAGGGAAGGTGAGGAGCTGCAGGGTAGGCACAAAAAAAATGTCTCTCTTTCTCCTCCTCTCCTCTCTCCCGCCCCACAATTCTCTTGATCTGCTGGTGGCTCCTAAAAGGATTAATTAGAAAGATGTGAGCAGGGGTTGGAACGTCAAAAAACAATCGTCACTTTCATATCTGACCCCTATCACCAGCTGCAGAATTAACAAATTGAATGTCGTCAGCAAACAGGAGTTGCAGATGATATGAAGTTCATTACTAGCAGCACAGGGCTTGTTTTCAAAGCCCAGTTTAAACAACTCTTGCTGATTAAATTCCTTGCTGGGGCTCCTGCCAGACACATTTAGAAAATACAGATGTCTAACAACTCTGTCTTTCTCTCCCTGTCTTTTCTCTTTTTTCCTGCCTTTTTTTTTCTTTTCTCTTTTTGTTTTCTTTTTTTTTCCTCTCTCTCTTTTTTTTTTTTTTTCCCTTTTCTTAACATGTGCCAATTATTTGTCTCCTATCTGCAGGTACTGGCAAGTATCAGCGCTCTGGTCCCACTGTCTACAGCCTTATCCATTTGGCGCCTGCTCCAGCCCTCTCACATTACCAGCAGTGGGGTCTGTTTTCAGCTGTGAAAAGCTGTGAGCATAACTCCATTCTTCCCCTCCTCCCACTGCAGACTCTCTCTCCCCCCCTTTCCTTCTTTCCCTCTCATCCTTTTGCACCCAGGGCTCTTTTCAGGAGCTGTGAAGAAAAAAAATCTTGGTAGCCTGCTAGACAGTGGCACTGGGGATTTACAACCTCCTTTCCCAGTCTGGTGTTTGTGGCTCCCCTACATGGGAGCATCCAGAGCGACTAAAAGTCCACCGAGGCAGATTGCAAGAGGAATCGCCTTCTGAGTGGGCTGGACTGGGGTGTGGAGGCAGGAGCTCTAAGCAAGCAGATGGGAGAGCTGTGGGGATAAAGCTCAGAGGTATTAGCTTAGCTTCTGTCTAGTTCAGGAGTTTGAACCTTCCTTGACCTGTTCCTCCTCTTCCTAAAACATCTTTTTGTCCTGTTTTATTTGGTCATTTCATGTTCTTCCTGCTCACGCATTTGGAATTTTTCTCCTTCATTTCTCTGGGAAGTGAGGATGGAGGGATTGTGTTCTGTCTGCTCCTTCTCACCCTCGCAGTAACTCCAGGCCTTGGCAGGTTGGGCAACCCAGCTAGAAAAAGTTAGATTTCAGACGTAGGTTGTTCCTGCAAGTTTGATGAGACCAGGAAGTCCCAGAGAGGGGAGAGACATCAGCAGGGAGAAGACAACCAGCCCTCACTGTAGAGAAGAGATATGAAGGTCCCAGCCCTGCGAAAGCATTGTCCAGGCACCCACTGAATGAGGTACCCAGGAACCTGACTGAGACAAGCATTTTTAACAAAACGGGTGACGTTTGCTCTACCGATGCTCTCTTCTAAGCTAAATATTACAGCTATAAAAATTTTGAGCCAAATTGGGAAAACTTTCAAAGGTGCCCAGGAGATGATGTGGAAAATTACTGTCCTTTAAGGGCCACATAGTACTGGGCCCCTGCTGCTTAGGTACCTTCTCTTTGGCAAACTTGCTCAGAAAAAAAATATAATGGATTAATCAAGAAAAGTACTATCTAGCTATCCTTTTGACAGTGAAATGTTGGTGTCGGGGTGAAAATATAGTATAACCTTCAAAGAATCTTGTAACATAGTTGAGTCCTTTCTGTATTGTAATTTTTCCCTTGTGGAAAAACATATTTTATAATTTTCTTTTCCAGCCATGGCAGTGTGGTACCTGAAAGGATTGCTGAACTTTTTATACACAGGTGAAACTGTCATAAAGATTTGCATATACTGCTGGGTGGCATTTTGGATTAGGGGGTGCTTCATGCAGGAAATAGACCAGCATCAAGTTTTTTAAAAATTTTTTTTGTTCTTTACAGGCCATCTCTCTCCCTCATGGTAGTATTGACAGTTAGTTACAGGACATAAAACCACCCTACATCTTTATTTACCCACTTCTTCTCATTTCCTCTCTATGACCATCTCTGAGAGAGTGTTGTGGAAAATGACTGATCCAGAGCAGCATGTCTAATTTGTACATTCCTCATTCCTAAGCCTCTTGCATTTCCTACACTCTGCTTTACTATTTTTGGTTTTGAAAAAGAAAAAACAGCTTCCAAAATTAATTAATCAGGTATGGCTTCTTTTTCTTTTTCTGTTTCCTTTTTTTTTAATTTAACGTGCTGAATTATAAGAAAAATTACACTTGACCAACATTTTTTCAATTCAAAAGTTCCTGCTGATTTTTTTTTTTGCTTCTAGCTGTAGAAACAGGGAGTTTTGCAAATATCTGTCAGTGACCAAGTCTCGTTTTTGCCTTGAAAGCCGCTACATACCTGCAAAGTGTTCATCCAAAGTCCACATGTGAAGTTCAGTGCTGTACACAGGTGGAATTCCTCACGCACCCGTGCTTGCGCTGACTACCGCTCAGCAACTGGGCATGCAAGTTCACAGAGCACCTTCAGCGGGCAGAAAGTTATTTTTGGAAGAGTCTGCCATAGCATGAGTTTACTGTACTGCTGAGCCATCAGCACGGCATGTCTGCAGTACATGAGGAAAAATCCACTACTGATGCGGAGTACGTGGTCGTATAATCGCAGTGTGAGCCTATGGAAAGATGTGCTCTCAGATCTAGCTAAGCCCATAGGCTAATATATTTTCCCAACACTGGCTGTCATTCTCAGCTGATCAGAAGATGCTGACCCAATATTTTGTGTCAGCATTCATTCAATTCCAGCAAAATGAGAGGGTTAGCTAGGTGAAGGAAGCCTGGGATTAGAGAAGTCCCTGGTGAAGTTCAGTTGGCAGAGAAGAGGTGGCAGAAAATTCCAGCAAGGATTACCCCTGCAGTGCACAGGTAGTCAACAGCCAACTCCATTTGGATCTAGAAGATTTGCTGTGTCTCTAGTACCAATTGGCTGTTTTTCATTCTTTAATCCCTCCCATCACTGTTTGGACAAAGCCTTTTTGTCATAACAATTGTGGGCTGTGGTGGTTTGCCTGCATGAGTCCCTGTTCTCTCGGGAGAGCCCGATTTCAGTTGCTTTGAAGATGCTTAGGCAAATTTTCAAGCCACCTTGTCCATGCTGGGGACCAGGCCAAATCCTTCACTTGCTCTCTCTTTCGTAAAGCAGCTCAGACACTCTTGCTGGTACCCACCATCTCCATGGGTTAATTGATCTCCAACCTATCACTTCCTCCATCAGCTGTCAGTGAGGAAGAGATTTGCAATCACTCAGTGGCAAAGTAAGTTTTGAGCATCTCGAGATCTCTGTTAAAATGCTTACTTTGATGTAGCTTTCCTGGCTGCTTCTGGTCTGTTTGGATCTTGGTGTTGAGCTCCTTGCTTGCTATCTCTGTTACACCTTTTGCCTCGAGTGGCTAGGGAGTTTGTCAGCTATTTTGTTTGGAGAGGGAAAACCTCATGCAATTTAATTTGTGTTGGCCGAGCTCTACTGTCCTGAGAGAAGGAGGGATCAATTGCTATGAGAGGCCTGTTCACGGTCTGAAGCCCTTACCTGATAGTGATTGAACAAAATTCTTTCTTGTGGTATTACCTGAGCCTGACTAATCATACTTTTCTTGCCCTTGCTTTTTTAGTGTTTGTTTCTCTGATATTTATTGCTTCTAACAAAGCCCGAGCTCTAGCCCTGAATCTCTGCTGTTGTCCATTGCCCATGGAGGTCATTACTTTTCTCCCAGCAATCAAGCACACTGAAGACCTAATTTCTGCCACTTTTCTGAATGCAGGCTGAGGTTTATGTACCACAGCTATGCTGAGATCTGTGTTCCAAGGTGTTATGCTGGAGGATATACCAGCACAAGTGATCTGGCTAGTCAGGACATCCTGCACCGTTGGGGTTGGCAGTGCTTTTCCAGTTCTGCAGTAGAGGTCTAGCTGGGACACGTGAGACAAGAATTTCACATCCTGTTTGCAGTTAATGTTAAAGGACCTCACATTAAAGAATAAGTTAATGAAAATCCTGCTTATCCCCATTCCTCTAATCTGGTAAAGTCATAAAGAAACCTACTTGCAAGGAAGTGCATTAAGTAGCCTTTATGGGCTGTGACACAGAGCACAGTAAACCCCATGGCTGGGCCCCTGTAAGGACAGCTCTTTATTGGGAGGGACACCACAGAAGTACCATCTTCTATGTCTATACACAATACTATAATAGGGTTAGCTCACAGTAAAAGTGTAATTAATGTCATATAATATAAAGATTTACCATTTTCCCTAAGGTCTTCTCTCCCAGGCAGTTTTCTTGCATCATTCAGTAATCTAAATTAAAATTACTCCATCCATTCTCCATTTTTTCCCCCTTTTCTGCTTCTATGTTTGTTCTCAAAGATGTTTGTTGTGGGATGCCACTTCACCAGAGGGGGATTAGGAAGACATTATGCAACAATAGTGGCACTGCCTTCTTTGCCTGTTGGGTGAGAAAGGAAACAGTATGTAACTTGCCTGGAGCTTTTCTTTCTCTTTAAATCTTCCGCTGTTCATTTTCACACCAGACTGCCATGTCTCTCATGTTCCTTATCACTGTGAGATTGTTGCAACTTGCTTTTGGAGATTACTGAGGAAACAAATATCTGTGTTTCCTTTATTTTTTCCACAAACAGGACTTCTACTTGAAGGAGGAATGTCAAGATGGTTTTATTGACCAGTTTGCACATGCACCTTCTAAAGGGTCTGTACTGGGGCTATGTCTAATTCTTGTAGAAACCCTGGGTTTTGTAGTTGGGGAAAAGCAGAGAGCACAACAGTGCCTAGGTCACCACCTGGCACTTCTATCCCTCTTCTTTCCTCTCTCACCTTGGGCACATGACCATTTGTGCCCCATTAATGAGCACCCTCTGCAAAGCTTGCTGCAGTCAGCAAGAGACTTTTCAGTGGTTTTCTTTGGGGACCAGTCCTGCTGTGACCTGAGGTTTGACCTAACTCAGCTAACTTAACTGAAGAAGATAAGGGTCTGCTTTTCCGAGAAGGTTACTGGGGCCACTCTTGCTTTACGTCAAAGGTGAAAATGTTCCTTGTGATGTTCACGTGCTGAAATCCCAAACTCCTGTGGATTCCAGGCTGAGCCATGCAGGCCTTTTCTTTTGTAGTCCTAACCCAGGCAAAAGCCATCCACATCACAAGGCACAGAAACTGGTGTGTGCTTCCTTACACTCTCAGTACCACCGTCCTTGATATCAGGCTTTGCTGGGGCTAGCTCCTCTTTATAGCTGCTTCTCCCCATTTTCTCAATTTCCCTGACATTTACCAACCAGTAAGAGTTCTTCCAGACCAGAAATACTCATCTCTCTTTGATTACCATGCTGACCAGGGTACAGTGCTGCAGAGGTCATGCCTTTCTGTAGTGTAACTGGAGAACAAGAGAAGGCTGGTTTTTACCCTCAGCCTTGCACAAGGCACTGAAGCTCAGATGATAACTGATTAAAATGTGACAAGGTTTTTGGTTTTTTTAGCTTTGTTTCCCCATGCCTGCCATCTCAGTCCTGAACAGTCAAGGTTCTCAGCTCAGTCACTTGGAGGGATTTTAGTTCTGACCCTTCGATTGCAGTCGTAGGGTATGAACGGCAGTTGTCCAGGTGATTTAAGGGCGTGTGTGATCCTCTTGTTATCACGTACTATAAGATCCAGAAGTGGCAGATCACCTGGCTACATGGCAGGCCCAGAAATATTGCCTGGCAATGCTGTCACTCTGTTGCAGGCTCTCAATTAATATACAGTTTGATTTTTTCCATCTCACAGTATATTGCCTAACTGACCTGGTGAGAGGCAGGGACAGGCAGCTGCAAATGGTCATTTGCATCAAAAGCTCCCCAGTCACTCCAGATTAGAGTGCCCACATCTTTTCCCAGCTAATGAATTGCTCCCATCTGTGAAATTACAGCTACTCACTTTTGTTTTGTTTAAATCAAAACTGCAGGGCTCATATGGCAGGCCGTCTGCTGCCTCCAGGTATCCATCTCTCACGCCGTGATGCTCAGTCGAAGCCGAGAGTGATCGCTGTGGCTGTTGTTTTGTCACGGGCTGTTTGTCTGGGCTTTGACAAGGAGCATACACAGAGCAACCCTGGCCTTGCATGAACCGTCCGGGCACAGAGAGGAATGGCTTTAGGAACCTGCTGAAGACCTGGGGCCTGCCAGTCCGTGGAGATGAGTCAGTGGAGATGCTTTCCGTGTAATGCTTCTCTGTGAGTCTGACCTATTGATTGTCAGGAGTCTCAATAAATTTAGATCGCTGGTTTGTGTCTGCACTCCCTAAGCAGAGGTAGGACAATGATTAGCTGCAAAGATCAATAGGGAGGAGTCTTTTAATCGACCATGTAAAATGTGTCCTTCATCACTGATAGAGTGTTAATTGGGATTTAATTCTTGAGGGGGCATTCACCTGTCCCTCCCAGTTTTCTCTCTCCTCCTGAAGGCCTCACTGAGAAATCCAGGGTAGCTTCAAAGTTAGAAAGATGGAGAATCAAGGTTTTAGTATTTTGGAAATGTTATTTATACTGTATCCTGTCAGTCTCCACCCTGAAGTATCCACCTGCAACTTTCTAAAAAAATCCTCTTTCAGTGGCATTCACCAACTGGAGTATATTTAGCATCTTGGCATACTTGATGCATTTCTGGGCCAAGGGCCTGGTAGGAGGGGAGACTTGGTGCCTGACTGCTTGCTGGCAGCCACCAGAGACACACAGGTCTCTGAGATGCTGCCAGATGCCCAGAGAGACAACAATCAGTTGTCCCAGCAACCTGGGACATGGAGGACACATGTAACCTGCAAAGAGGCTTCCAGCCATCCCCACAGCTAATCTTGTCACTCCTGAGGATGCAGCTTTCCTTCATACCCTCAGCTTTCACCCGTGGCTTGGATTTGGGACAAGGAAGGGGCTACAAACTCTTAGCCTGCCCATGTGGCTTGGCCTCAGGTTTAGGGACAAGCTGCCTTGATCAGAAGCACAGCCTAGAGGAGTAGTGTCTTCCCTTACACCCACAAGGGGTGCAGTGCTCTCCTCAAAACAGAGGTCTGAAAGGAAGAGAGTTAACTTTTGTTTTCATAAGCATGATGTAGGATGCATGGTTCCCTAGTATTTCTCTTTGTGTAGATTTTTTTTTGGGGGGGGG
This sequence comes from Manacus candei, assembly GCF_025592945.1. Lineage (NCBI taxonomy): Eukaryota > Metazoa > Chordata > Aves > Passeriformes > Pipridae > Manacus > Manacus candei. The sequence continues at coordinate 4,725,135 of NW_026138143.1, forward strand.
AGATTTTTTTTTGTGGTTGGATTTGACCTCTCTTGTTGTGAGAGGGTGAGACCTGGTTTCTCCAAGGGCTGCATCTCTCAGCCTCTACCTTCTCCCTGTGATGAACCCTGTGCCAACAGCGCAGCTCTCGCTGTGAGCAGCCAGTGACAGGGTCAGGCTGTGGGGAAGACCTCAGAGGCTCCCTTTCCAGAGCAGTGGCGTATCCCAGCAATCCAACGTCTTTTCCGGAGTAACTCTTGCTGAGTCTGTGCAGTAGGAACAAAGACAAATGTGAGAAGAGAGGGATGTGATGTGAACTTTACCCTGGGTCCTACCATACCGTAATAGCTAAGTTTTACTATTTTGACCCCTCCAGCAAAGTCTATCTGTGTGTCAGTCTGCTCCTCATGAACAAATTGAGGATTATTGCCTGTCCTCACAGTTCCTCACCCCCATAGCGAAAATATTTTACTTCTTTAGTTTCCTTTGGGACTTTCCAGTTCCAGCCTTGGTGAAACAAATCCTGTCACAGGCTGAAAGATGGAAGCAGCAACATCCCAGCTAAAATCTTTGGCATTTTTTCTTATTGTAAATTCTTTAATAACTGTTAACAGATGACCTCTCTAGGGCTATTGTATTACCTTCCTGCTAGAGTTCTGACAGGTCTTCTATTTAACTAAACCAATAAATATGTATATTTTCAGTATATTTTTCAATTATCCAGAATAACTGTATAGGATATTTGTTACTCAGTAACCAGCTTACAATTAATATTGGAAATTATTGGAAGCTGTGTGATTGTATGCACATATAAAATTCTTGGATACAATATCCATGACATTTCCTTGTATTTAGCTGACTAATTAGTAAATATTCATACACAGAATTCCTTAATGCTGCAAAGTATTTTGGGGAATCGACGAGTAAAGCAAAGCAGCGAAACATTTACATCTTCCATGACTTCAAGGAGGGCCTGTGGTGGGAACCAAACTGTGCCTCACCTCTGTGGTTAAGCTGCCTTTCTTAGCACCATGCCTCTACCCTTTCCTCTCCTCAGGCTTGTGAAGGCTGTGAAACAGCTGGTAGCAGTTTGCCAGTGCAGTGGACAATGGGAGGAGAGACTGTAGCAGTGGCCCCACTAGCAGTGCCATCTCCATGCGAGGGACCAGAAGCTTAGGGGGAAACCTAAGTGTCTTCTGATTTCTGGCACACGAGAGCTCTGCATGGAGGCTTCTTGATGTTGCCATTCTGTCCTCTCACTTGAAGGAAAATCATCTGGTGAGCTGTTCAGACCTGTCTTTTCACTGCACAGCTATTGCATGTCATCCACCAGAGGGAAGTTTCTCTTCAATATCCTTTCCCTAAGGGAAAGGCCTGGGAGGGTGCAGTTGAGTTTTTTCTATTGCTTTCTTCTGTGATGGGATTAAGCAGGACCTGCTCCTTTAAAAAGTGTCCCCTTCCCCATCATCCTCCCTCCTTCCAATTACAGCACTAATTTCAGTAATGGAGCATTAATGGAGTAATGGACCGCTGAAGCTGGCCTGAAGGAACTGTAGTGCTCAGCACAAATTGAGTAAATAAACCATATATTAGATTTCTAAACAATACTTTTAGTCTAGTCCCCAGGGAAAGAGAGTTGTCAAGACTTACTTAAGTCAACCCAGCAAAATGTATGCAAAAGATCCACCCATTCATACTCTGGAAAATGACACCAGTGGCCTGAAGCATCAGTGAATCTCTCACATAAATATCTGCTATCCTGACAGAGAGAGCTTTGTGTTGTTTCCTTCTCCTAATTCCTCTTCTTTGACTTATTTACCAATAAGCAGCTTTGTGCCTGTTTCTATTTGTGTCTTGCTAGAGAGCTGTCCTTGTATGTTGATAGAGAATGACTTGCAATTTTAAGGAGTTATCACAGAGCCGTATGAAGTGATGGATGAGAGTAGTGCCCTAAACAGTTTTCAGTCTGGGAAAGTCCTGATTATTTTTTTATTCCAAAAGCAGCAGCCCTCTGTCAACATTTTTATTACTTTATTTTAAAAATAGGCTTTGCACTGCCCCAGCCAAATAAATAGGAATGAGTAATGAAGTACTGACTATCCAGATTTACCCCACTGGCATCAGGGTGACTAATTGTAATTTAGTTACCCTTGAATGCATAGGCTGCAGTCAAGGTTTTCCTAGGCAGCATGCAAGCAGGGTGAGAGCCAAACTCAGAAGATGTGGACTTTGAAGCAAAACAAAGGCACAGAGTAGTAAAACGACCTTTTCACACTATTTCCAGGTCAGTGGGAGAACCAGAACACAGGACTCAGACCAACGCCATGTCTTCAGCAAACTTTTTGCGTCTTGAAGGAGCAATCATGAAAAGCCATAATTCCTACAGGGCAGCAACTTGTGGGTGTTCAACATCCCACAAGATGATTATTTACTTTCTGTGAGCTTCAGTGTGATCTGAGAGCAATCTTTTGAGCCTTTGTGGCAGAAATAAGCAGGCGTTTTTTCTGCTTTTATTTCCTCTCAACCCTGAGGCAGTCAAGAGGGAGTGAAGAGGGCTCTACCTCTAGTTTGTAAGTTTTATTCAGCTTTACCTTTGCTAAGAATAAGATAAACAATAGCAGCTTAAGCCTGAATTGAAAGAGAGAAAATTGCTTTAGTCCTGTAATCTGACTGGAGGTGGGGTCTGAACCATAGAATTTTATCAGGGGTAGTTTTTACGCAGACATCATTAATCTGCTTCGGATGTCTGACACTTAGAACTTGGGTATGTTAAAATCACTCCCTCACTTAACCTCCGGATATAACACATGAAAGAATCAAAATCCGCTGATGTAAACCAGACCAAGATGATGTAGTGTCTCTTGGGGTATAACGCAGTGTCACTTGTGTTCTTTATTTTTTATTGGGGGTAATTTTGAATGATAAGTATAAGAAGAAGTATGCATAATGTGCTAGTAATAATAATATAGCAAACTTAGCCATAAAATCCTGAAATCTGCTTTTACAACTGACTGGGATAGGTATGCTTTGGGTATATAAAGAAACTGCAACACCTTTTTTGTCTGTGTGAGAGGATTAACATATTACTCTATGAATAATTTTGTAGGCACAAAACCAAGTAGGTTTCCAAGAGTGATGAGTTTATCACTGAACACTCACACCTGGGAGTATGGATAGAAGAATTTGGAAGATGTCTGTTTACCCTTTGAAACAGTATGCAAGTATCACGTTTTGTGAAACTTTATAATGTTTCAACTGAACTTGTGAACTTACTGTTTTCACAACATTAATGTTCTTGAATCCAATCAGACTGCTGAGCTCAGTACCCTCAGTACCATCCTCTTTCAAGAAGAACAGCTCTAGCTTATCCAGCTTGATGAAATACTGCACCTGCAAACTTCAGATCCTCCTGCATTTCTCCTCAACCTTGGCATGTCTTCCTGGGGAATGCCGGTGGTACACAGCTCTTCGCCCTCCATGATACATTTGCCACTCTGCCCCTACAATTCCTCCCAATCATTTTCCTTACCACTCCAAAGTTTGAAAAAACTATTTCCTTTTCCTAACTCTCATTTCCACAACTGAATTCAGCTACTTCTCTGCTGCTTTTCATCACATCCCATCACTTTCTTCCCTAGCCTGCAAGCTTTACTTTCATGAGTTCCTGCACTGGATGGGACTTAATCCTGCCTTGATTTTCTTAATTTCAACTCCAATCTCACTTAAAGCACTGCTTACAAACACTGTCTGGAGTTTTCTTCTACCAAAATGTCAAGCTACTTCTTCAAAGCTTGCAGATCTTAAGGCTGCACTGTACCTGCAGAAATATAACATATACAACACACATCTTCTCTGCTAATGTTCTCAGGAGGAACAGGGACCATCTTGATGGGAATTTTCAGCAAACACCATGTGCTTAGCCTCAGACAGCTGCCATGGAAACTTCATCCTGAAGTTTTGCAAAGCAGATGAAAATAAAATTTTGTGATGAAAAAAAGTCAGGGAGCTTAAATAGTAGACTGTTGCTTGGTGGTTAGTTCTTTGGCAATTGAAAAGCACAGAGCTGCCAGCTCTTCAGGCTTGTGCACAGAAATTAGAGTATGTGAGGATAACAACCTGATTAAAATAATACGAATGAACTTTTTCAATTAAAGGGATTCCAGAAAAACTATCCTACTTACATCTTTAAATCCTGAGCTATTAAGTTATCCTTCTGTTTTCAAAGCCTTTGTGATGTGGTTACACACACTGGTGGGATGACAAAATGATGATTGGAGATCCCAGCTTTCCCACTCTCTTTCCTATGCTCAGGAAGGGAAGGCAGCTGGGGTTGTTAGGAAGAGCCAGTTGTGAAGGATTGCTTTTCTGACATGGCAATTTGTTTGGTGGACCTGATCTAGAGCTATCTGACATAACTGGAATCTGAGAAAAGAAAGTCTTCTGTCCCTTCCCTGTCAAACAGTGTTTGCATTCAGATGGTGATTTGGAATGTCATTCTGTTATTTTTTCACTTTGCTTTGTGATACGGGAGATCTAACAATTGCCAGGATAAATACAGTTGTATCTTAAGGGTGGTTTGGGTTTTTTTTTTAGGGTTTTTCTTTTGGTGTTTTTTTTTTTCCTCTGAGAATTCCTAGGTATTTTGTGAAACTCCCTGAGTTCTGTGGGAGTCTCTCCTTTCCACCAGTTTATTGCTTAATATCATTACAGACTTTTAACATACTTTTAGCCTATCTAAATTCTGCTTCATATAATCCTTGTTTTCCTATCCAAACTCATCTTGTCATGTCATTTGCACTGAAATATTCCAATTGTCAAAGACAAAAACAACTGCATATCAGGGAATTTTTTCTTCCTTCTGCTGAGAGTTCCTCTCCAGTGGAGGATATGGAAAATATCTGAAAGACTTTTATGCAAGGTGAGTGCTTTTTTTATCATGCTGTAGCATGTCTGGAAGAGGAGACCAGGACTAAGATACCTAATATGCCTGATCTGGTGCAAACACATTCTTGCATTAAGGGAATAATCTTTCAGAATAATCTTTCTCGTGGGAGCTGTTTAACTTGATCTCTTGGGTGGTTTGTATTATTCCTGTGGGGGGAGTTTGGATGGAAGGAAAAGTTGTTGTCGATAGATGTGTGTTCATCTTTACCCTTCTTGTACCCCTAAAACTGAAAATTTGGCCAGAAATAAATACTCCCACAAAAGAAATCCATTGGAACACAAGAACCCTCCTACAAAAATTTGCAGTAAAACTTTAACAGTTTTGCAGCAAACCTAGCTTTACCAATGTGACTGGATCAACCCCTGAGGTTGTCTTCCTCTGAGCCTTAGTCTGGCCTTAGATTTGGGTTGGTTTGTTTTGCTTGTTCTAGCAGCATTTTAGGGTACACAGCATATTTGTTTCTCCAAGACTAGATGGCCAATGTAAAAGGAGGAGGAAGTAAAGAGAGGGCATGGTTCCTAATCGGGGCCAGTATCTTCTCTGCCACTCTGGTCTGAGTGGTGCTCCCTATCAGAGGAACACCTCCTAAAGAGACACCCAGCATTAGTGCTGGCTGCCAACCTGAGAAAAGCCATGGTGCTGGCCAGCTCTGCCTGCTGCTACTCCCTTTCTCTGGTCCCTGCCAACCAGGCTGTTAAGACCAGGAAAAGCCATTGGGTAGGTGACAAGAGCCAAAGAATTTGCTGAATGTGTTGGGCTTGATAGCAGCTGCCCCTTGCCAACCAAATTCCTCTGCTGCAGGACAGATGCACAGAATACATCCCAGACCTTCCTCCCAGCAGGAGATAAGCTCTAGAGTCCTCCACAGAGTGGAGCTGCCTGTGTCCTTTTCCCCATATGGTGTGAAGTTGGCTCTTCTGGTCTGGTGGCTGTGGGCAGCTGGTAGAATTTTTATTTTTATTTTTTATTATTAAAGACATTTCAATAAGCTTGCATTTAGGCTTGTTTACCCTCCAGGTAGCAGAGACCTGAGGGGTTGTTATTCCTGGATCTGGCTCCACCACCGAGGGATGGAACAGAAAACTGCGTTGTGGCAAAGGGAAAGGAGGGCATTAAGGCACACAAACCCACAGAAGGTGCAGTGCAGCTTTCCCCACCCCATATGGCTGCGTGGCACTGGGCCATGGTAGGTGCAAGCCTCGGAGGGGAAAGACGATGCTGAAGAATGTGCCGTTATGTATTTCCTCAGGTTTTCCCTCCTTGGCAGAGGTGTGTGAGGACCGCAGACTTGGCAGGCGTAATGGAAAGCTGTCTTCCTCTGCAGCCCTCCAGGGACCTTACCTGGCACTTTGCCTAGCTCTGGGCACCAGGAGCTGTGGTGCGGAGATGAGCTCTCCCAAAGAAACTTTGGATATATCTGTGCAGTGTGAAGGTTCCCAGATGATCCTCACCACACTGGAAAGCGAGACAAAGATAATTCATCCTCCTCTCACAAGCACTAATTAGTCAGACATGACATTGCACCTGCAGAGATATCATTGCTTCCAGGACTGGCTTGAGGGTCCCTGCACTATGTGGAGCCTCCAAATAGGTGGGACACTTCTGCCTTGTGCTGCAGAGACTCTCCAACTATGCACTATGAATTGGGCAGGAGCTTGCCATTGAAACAACAGTGTTTCTGGACTTAAGATTCTGGAATTGCACAGAGATTTTGGCCATTGTTTTTGAATTTTTGGGACTATATCCCTAAATATCTGCATGAGATAAGTTTCCAAAATACAGCAAACTAGAAGAAACTTGAAGATGTCTCTCATCTGCTCTTGTGCTTCCTTATGCAACAACGGATTTAAGCCCAAATCCCAAAGGAGAAATGGTGCATGAAGTTTCACGGTGCACAGTGTATGGTGTGTGTGTACCGCCACCTTCACCTCAAAAATAATTTTCAAAATCATTAGACAGCAGGAAATAAACAGTTCAGAGATGTTTAATCCTCACAGTAAATATCTGACTTGAAGATAGACAAACAATTTCCTCAGGTGAGGAAAATGGTGAAGTCAACCTATCATAAACACCAAAGATTTCAAAAGTGTACACATCCCTGGCATTAAGAACCATTTCAGTCAAAACTTTCAGTATGTTAAACACCAAAAAACTCAACTGCAAGATGCAAACTATAGAAGAAGAGTTCTCTTTGGTCGCAGTGTTTGCAGAGCTATAACTTAAGAGATTGGCTCCCAGAAACCCCTGTGCACTTTGATCCCTCAGTAATGCCTATAAATTTCCATCCCCTTTTTGGAATTTGTAATGAATGAGTCTGTCGCCATGTATTGAAAAAGGACAGGAAGGTCCCTCTTCCATTATGTTGCCTTTTCTTGTCCCTCCTGTGTAAAATGTAAGCCACCAATGAAGTGTGCTCTTCAGTCACAGTGCTTGTGTGCCTGAAATCCCTTCTGAAAATGATGCCTTTCATTCATTACTGTTATTGAGTTACTGCTGTGATATACAAAGTACCTTCCAACCTTCCACTCAGGCAATGGGGAGAAATTAACATTTGGTAGAAGTTGTTTATTGTCAATGCTGTTTTCTGTGGCTTGGGACAGGAGAAGGAGCCAACAACCCCAGAAATCTCAGAAGTAATGCTACCAAGGGACAGCTCTAGTTTTCCTGGCCTTTCTCACTTTCTTTCCCCATTTCTTCTCCAGCTGCTCTATCCAGCACGTGTAGTCTCTTTCAGCGGCTGGGAGAAAAGCCCTGTCTCCTTCTCCCATTAGAATTGCATCTGCCTCTGACCCTGCTTTTGAAAGTCCTTTGGGATTCGAACCTCTGTTTTGCCCTGTGTGTCTAATTTTATAGAGTGCTCTAATTTTATAGGGTGCTGTTGAATTGCTAACACCCCCTTACACTGGCACAGAAGCAGGGAGACCTCACATCTTTTAGAATAGGAGCATATCCCCACCATACTGCTAATCAGAAGAGCCAGGTGGGCTGGGTACTTTTAATCTTATTTCAGAAGATTTTTCTTTCCCCATTGAGGATCTGGCCATGAATTGATTTTTGAAGGAATTATGCTGTTTCATGGAGTTGCCTTTTGTGGGTATCTGTGAATCATGATGGTTGACATAAAGTGTTTTCTTGATTTATCACCCTTCTGCACTGCTCAAGTAGAAATGTATGTGATTTTTTTTTTTTAATACATATATATCTTTTTATAGAGGTCCATGTGTTGGTCACATGTTGAATATAATTTAGACGTTTGGATTCTTGCAGTCTGGAAAAAAAAGTCCAACATTTATCTGGAGAAGTCAGGCACTTGGGAAGAAGAAATGGAAAGGCTAGTACAGAGGAGAGAGGAGGTAACTGAGGCAAGAGGGAGCCCTTAGAGAGTGGTCCTCAAACCGCGACGTGTATTTGTCTTTGATGCTGGCAAAGCTGTACAGGCCCTACAGGAAGCTCTGCACTGCTGGAGGGCTGCTTTCAGCTGAGACACTGGACCCAGGTCCTATTTTTCCTGGCTCTGGTGTCTGTCCAGGAGGAAGTGAGAGATCCTATGACACTTTTTGGAAGAGAAGGACACGATCCCAGTGCTGTGGATAAAGTTTCCTCTCTGGCAATAAAATGTATTCAGCTCTGTGGATGGTATTAACAGGTGCCAACATCAGGGTCTACAGGCTGTTAGTTAAAGCTGCAATAGTCCTCAGCTGGTCTAAGTCAGGAGAGCTGCTCAGATGGTGGAGCTGTAGGAATTTTTCCTTTTTCCTTTGCTTGGGAATTATTTCTTTACTCTTTGGTTCTAACATAAATTTGGCTGAGTGTAGAAAATTAATTATATAATCCAAAATTAATTATATAATCCAAACCTGCTTTTTAAGAGCCACAATAGTAATCTAATTTGGTACAAAAAATGGTTATGTACAAGCAATTGAACATAGGCTGTCTAGTGAGTTACATTTCTACGGAGGTAAATAAAGCTAAGAAATTTTCTGGTGCACCAACAGAAAAAGTCCTCTAAACTGACAGAAATAAATACCTTGAGAATCCAGTTACCAATGGCTATCCTTGAAGGGGGCATCATGATAAAGGGGGGGGTCTGTGTCTATGCAAGTTGATTTGTTGATTATCGTTTAAAGCATTTTGACATCTCAAGTGAAGGTCAGTCCATTGTTGTGCTATTTCCTTTTTGTAATTAGCTATATGCAATTTGTATGGAACACAAAATATGAATAGCATCTCTTGAAATTAATACTGAGGTGGGTGGAAAGGAAGAACAAGAGGAACAAGCAGAAACTTATTTAACAGGCTGGTTGCTGAACAGTAGCAGCGTGGTTTGACTCAAAGCATTACTGCTTTTAGCATATGATATATTGCTAATGCTGCTTCCCATGACTGGCCTTCAGCCTTTGATGTCAGTCAGCTCTGAATTAATTAATTCATAATGCAAAGTGAAAGTGCAGTAGGCTTGGTTTATTTCCCATTCCTCCCTGAAGTTGTTGTGTTAACTTGCCTCATGGGTGTTTGCCCGCTCTCTCGCCCTCCCTGCAAAACACTTTCTCATTTGTAAATTCAAAAAGCTGGCAGGGGTGTATGCACCCGTTGTGTTGCCTTATAATAAATGGAGCCTTTCAGCCAGGGCAAGTGAGACTGATGTAGGAATGTAGGAGATCATATCTTGGGGGGAAAATCAATATTAAGATGTACAATTGCTCCCATGGTATTGAAAGAATTAGTTGATCTACATGCCAAATGACAGCCCCCTTGATAACAGGGATTATGTGCCCTGTCTTTCCAGGCTGTGCTCTGTTGGGGCTGCTCTCTGAGTCCCTCGGGGAGAGATAATCTAATTAGTACAACAAAGACCAGGTCGATTTAAAAAAATAAAGAGGGGGTGGGGAATTGGAGAGAGGGGTTGTGGGGAGGTGGATGTCAGAGAGAAGCAGTTTCTGGAAAAAGTTGCAGACGAGGAATGGAAAACTGGGAATACAAGTTAACCGTCAGTTTGGCTCCACAGACACTGGAAATTCAGACCCATTTGACTATTACCAGACAAACCCCAAATTAGCAAGTGCTTACAGCCTTCACAAGCACTTATTTAATCATGTCCTTGGAAAGGAGGGAGCTGAGGAAACGAGGTGGTGTTGGGCTGAGCGGAAAGGAGGTGGCTTGGACCTGGAGCTGCTTGTCCACTGCAGAATCATAGGCACCTGCTATAAAAGTGGCTTGTGAAAAAATGCTTTACCACAAAAAAAATCAACAACCCAGGAACAGACAAACAACCTGACACTTTTTCCCTTTACTAAATTATGTGTGTGTGAAAAGAACTTTATTTTGATTTTTGGCTGAGGTTTGGGCAGTGAAGCTGTACTGCACATGCTAAGCATGAGGTAAATAATTTTCTGGAGGACAAGGTGAGGTTTCAATAGGCTTCTCTGAGTGAGACATGGTCTATCAGCCACAGTCACGCCAAGGCAGATGCTCCTCATTGGACACTGTGCACAGATGAGTGATTCTGAGACTCTGCAAGCTCCAGAATAGTTTTAAACGTAATGACTAAGTGTCAGCAGTCCATTCTGAACCCAGTACCTAGCAAGCCTAGTTGGAAAAAGAGCTGTTTTTTCCTTCTGGGTGCAACCATGATATTGGCTTTTGCAGGCACTGTATCTGTTCTGCCAGTGCATCCTATCAGCACCATCAGCACAAAGATCCCCTGGTAGATGTGATTGCTTCTGGTGAGACCCATATGGATGGATGTGGGAGTGGGCACATCCTCAGTGTGTATAAACTGACATGGATTCAGAATAAATTCCCTCCCAAAGGGTGATGGTGTAGAACAGAGTTACTCAAGCCTGACACTGGGCTTATTCCTGACTTTTTTTTTTGTGACTTTCTGACAGCAGGTGTTAGTACCTGAATATTTTAAGTCTTGTTTTTGGTTTTAGACAGAGAGAGGCTTGATCTCTGCTTAGAGTTCATGCAAGACAGACACTACAGCCTTGGGCTTTTGCAGTTCATTCCCAACCTTGTCTCAAGGGTGGATCTTGGATTTATCCTGTCCTTTATGACCATGTTTCTGAAGTTCGACTTGAATTTAATTCACTACCAACACAACTGAAGTGCTTTGGTGGTTGGATCTAGGATTTTGATGCAGTTCTCCCTCCAAGGCAAATATGGCAATTGCTCAGCCATGCAAATGGATGCATGCGTCTTCAGGCTGTACAATCTCATATGCTTAGGGGACTGGATGGATAAAGGAAGACTTGCTCACATCTGGAAGTTTCTTTTTTCCTAAAGATTGTGAGCACAAGGAGTTCAGGCATTTTTGCACAGCTCCCCACTGACCCTTGAGTTCATGTCATCAGACCCAATCTTGTTGTCTTGGCAAATATTCACACAAATAAGAACACTCTAACAATGGGATCTTTCTTTTCTTAGCTTCCCTCTCCCTCTCCTCTTGTCCCTTGCTGCCTCCCTCTCCTACACTGGAGACATAAAATTTGGAGACAGCAAGGATGAGATCACCCCTTTGCAAGGAGTGACAAGAAAACTGGCCGCACAGTTTGGGGCTCTGCGTAGCCTTTTCCCAGGGAGCAGATCTGATATTATTTCCCTATCCACAACTGCACAGAGACATCAGCACTTTGGAGACAGTGCTTGCCAGCCGCTCGGGTAAGACTGTAGATAAGGCCCAGAGATGAGGAGCCATCAAAACATGAATGTCTAGCACAGACTTTGCGTTCCTAGCTTTGCTCTATGTACTTACTTAAATCACATGAGCTTACAAATCATAGTTAGCAAGTCACGGAGCCACAGAGTTACCCATTCCAGGGAAAGGAGCAGTCTGAGTTTTGCTGCGGATGCTGTATGGGTCCCCAGTTAAACTTTGCTTCAGCTATGAGTATAGATATGTGAATTTATAAACACCTTTTAGATTTGCACGATTCTTCAGTAACAAGTTATACTGAAGCACTGGAATTGGGGACTCCTATGGATTCCTATTGATTCCTGCACCAGTGCTGCTTCAAAGCCTAACTTCAGCTTACTCCCCACATATATTTGCTAGCGTGTTTCCCTTCCCAACACAGTGCTTTTGTGTTAACCTGGACCATCAGGTAAAATTCCACATCACCACACCTGAGCTTTTGCCAGCTGGCAGGCTGACCTGTCTGTGTGCTCATGGATGGCAGGGCAGATCCAAAAGAGCCAGGTGTCTCTTGGATTCATGCTATAGCTCATCCTTCAGCAGAGGTGCTGAGTATGTGCCCCCCTCCTTCCTCTAGTCACAGTTTTCTCCAGAACTGTAGGAATTTCCTGCACTGACCGTCTGGACTCAAACATGTTTTTCCAAGTGTGTGCTCTTTGTTTTCACTGAAATAGAATAAAAACAAACCAGAAGAAGGAAATTCAACAAAAATTACGTTTGATAGACCCAGAAAAAAATTGATTTTTTAAGGAAATACTACCATTTCAAAGCCCAGATGCAGACATTCCTCACTATCCCACTCCCACTGAAAGTTAAAACTGAAATCAGCCAGGACTCAATTCCTCATATCTGTGTGGTTTGTTTTCCTCTATTAAAATCAACAAGAAATGAGTCTGTCAGAGATTTTCTCAGTCATCCTGCTAATATACAAAACTTTTTCAGAGTGTACTTTCTAATACTCAGTTTTACGTTTTGGTTTCTAAGGTACTGGAAGGTGTTGGGACCACTTTTTATTTGATATTTTGCCTGTCATGCACACTACCTGTTTAGCTGGAAATTCAATGTACCATTGCTACATAACAAGAACTCATGCCCTGTTATGGGCTGCTATGGCATTTATATCTGTTGGAGAGGCACCGTCTTTTGCACAATCATCAGAGCAAAATGTGGGCTGCTGCGTATTCTAATAAGCACCTGTATCAACTGAGGCAAAATGTTTTATTTTACCTATTTCTCTTTCTGTAAAACCTTGCACTTTGATGCGTGATGCTTTTTTCTAAAAATTTTGCATCGAGTAAAATATTGTACAACTGCTCCTTTGCATGTTCCAAGTTTAGTTCCTTGGTCTGGCAAACAGTGTAACTTTTGATACAAACTGTAGTAAATTACCATGTTATTTAACCATTACTTACAGTAATTCTCTGATCATTTGGTGCCTTGGGATATTGTGCCTAATTGCAAGTTTAACAAAAATATATTGCGGTCATTATGCCATTATGGTATGAGAGTACAAGGAGCAAAATAGAGCAAATCAGATAAAGCTGAGTGAGACTTAGCTGTCTGAATGGGAATGCTAGGAACAGTGTCTCTCACCCGAGCAGGCCACAAAGATAATTTCCTGACTACTAAGTAGTAGTTGGTTTAAAAAAAAATCTATTAGGCAGCGTCTCCGCACTCAGGGGAAATGTCTATCAGCAAAACTGATTAGAGATAAGGGTAAGCAGATGTCAAAACAGAAGACCACCAAAGAACTGAGGTCCTAAAGTGAATGGGGAGAGATCCAGCAAGTATTAAATGTAGGGTGGATTGCTGTGCCATGAGTGGGGGGAATACTGCCCTCCTTTCAGCTCCGGGGAGAGTCTTACTGGAAAAAATTGGACTCTGTATCTTATATGGGAGAAGTTTGTTTTCTGCAATCATTTTTCTATGTGAATTTGTATGTGTGCGTGTGTATGGTTTTTAAATTTTTTTTCTTCCCACAAACTCGTTTTTTAACCTTATGATTGAATGAAAATTAGAAACGTTAAGGATAGCAAAGAACTGTGAGAGGATGTTCTGCAGAATTTCTTGCTTTTTGTGTAACCATAGAGGAGCCAAATTTAAATGATCTCTTTCTTTAGAAAGTGCTTCTCCATAATACTCAATTTTGTCACAGCCTTCACCTGAATTAACTCTCCAGTTATGGGGCTACACAAGGTTTAAAAAAGGGCCAATAAAAAAGTTTTGATGAAACTTCCATTGTGGGAGAACATCTGTGAATTTCAGTTGTCTCTGAAAGAAAGATGCAAGAAAATACAGGCTTTTAGGGGGGATTTCATGAGAACAAATCATTTTATACGTAAAAAATCATTTAATATGTCAAACTGTTTCTATGTACCGACATGAAACATTTAAGAGCATTTCACATTCACCCTTCTCATCCTTAACTTCATATCAACATGTGTAAAATGCCAGGATCTGCACTCACCTCTCTTCTCTTGTCTTTCTCTGCCAACCAGAGAGAACGCACAACACTACTCTGACACTCTTTTTTCAGAGAGATGCCCCTATGCATTGGAAAGGGGCTTCAGGCAACTACAGCCAAATAACTGAAAAGCCACTTCACCATCCCCATGCAAGGCCTGTGTGAGAGTTTTTCACAGAATCACAGAGTGGTTTGGATTGGAAGGGACCTTGCAGATCACTTAGATCAAACTCCCTCTGCCACGGGCAGGAATGCCTTCTGCTAGACCAGTTTGCTCAAAGCTGATTTAACCTGGCCTTTTACCACTCAGCTTTGCTTCTCCACCAAAGAGTTGAGACTTTTATGTCAGTCTTCCCATTTCTTAAGTGCTCAGGAATGCTCCTTTCAGCAAGGCTCCCAGCAAGACAGCACCCCAGCAAAAAGCTGGCACTGCTTAGGGCTGGGTCCAGACTCATTTGTGCATATTTGAACACACAGAACTTTCTTTTCCCTATTATTGGAGCTGCTCATCTTCTGCTTAGGTTTCCCAGCTATCTGCAGTGTATTGTACCTGGCATCTGTGACCTCGCCTGTGCATGGGCCAGACAGGCAGGGCCAGAGCTGGAGGAGAGCCTGTCAGATGCCAGGCTGCTTTTGATGCTGACGCTGAACTGACCTCACGCTCTTGATGTGATGGGACAAGTGCTGTGCACACATCTCGATCTGCTGGGAGGTAAGAAGGGAGAAGGACGCATCCAGGGAAAACTGGAGGCAGGGGAGCCCTAGATTAAAAAGATGCTGTGTGATAAGTTTATTGTGGGACTGATCTGTCCCCATACCATTTGCAAATGAATTTGTAGCTGCATCATTAGAGAGAGTGCTCTCCCTAGGCAGCAGGGATTTTGCAGGGATGGCCTCCATGCCTAGGTCCCTCCACTCCTCTTTGTGCCCCATGCCATAGTGGGCCTTCACTATCTGCCTTGGGGGATGTTGGAGGAACTGGGACTTGTTTGGCAGTCCTGCTCCACTCCCTTGGGAGCCTCTGCCTACTTCCCCACCACCCACACACCACTGCCTGCAGAGGGTGTGGTATCCTCTTACCCACCTGACTTGGCACATGCCTTCCATCTTATTACTTCTGGAGAGCACCAGGAAGAGGTTGAGGAAACATATCAGTGCTAGCAAGTCCTCACCAGTGGAGATAACTGCATACATGCAGCCTTTTCTATTTAACCTTGACATGAAAGGAGCTAGGAAAGGCCAGACAAATCCCAGGCAGATGATCTGTGCACTTTGACAATGGCTTCAAAATTCCCACAGGAATATCAGCCTTTTTTTGCTGAGAGAAAGGGTGAATCAAACCAGTATTTATCCTGAAGCACATTTTGTCTACTCTACCAGTAATTGCACCAAGTTAAGGCAGGGTGAGTTATGGTGGCTGCCTTTCTTAGGTCAGCCCATACCTAACTTCTGCAGCAGCGGTGCCCGCATGGCACATGTTTGGTGCTCTGAGCTGTTTCAGGTCTTTTTTTGAAACTGATAACTCTGGGTTTGTTCACTTTAGTTGTTCAAGAGCTGGACCTGGGTTTCAGCATGCCTGTACCAGCCAAACTTCTCCATCTCCTCCCATCTCCACTCTTCTGAAGAGCCACGTTGCCACAAGGAAAGATGTAACCCGACTCCACAACACCCTATAAAAAACTGGTTTTCAGAGCACAAGTTATCCCTACCTCTGTGTATCTAATGCAAAGATGGGGAGAAACTGTCCTATCCCCAAGGCACAACCTTGACCCTTGGTTATTTCTGGCCCTTTGGAGGAAAAATGGAAATGCCAACAAAAATAGTAAGGAAAAAAATTGTGCAAGCTATATTTTTGTTTTTATTTTTTGATGCATTTTCTTCACAAAGATTCAGACTTTCATCCTTGCTGCTGTTAGTCCTAAAAGAGCAACTGATGAAAGCCACAGTAGATTTGCTTCATTGCATTCATATATCATTCAAAAGGTAAGTTGCAAACAGTGGTCCTAATCTTATAACATTAACCATAACCTCTGCTACTCCTCCCCCCAAAATCCCAGCCATTCTGGAAAAAATCTATCTTCTTGTCAAATAAGTGATTTTTTTATTGATGTTATATATCCAGCTGTGAAATGGATTTCCCTTTTTACAAGGTATGACAATTTTTGCTATGAAATATTTCCATTACGGAAGGGTTTGATTGATTTGAGAAGTGTCCTAGGTAATAGCAGGCTGATCAAGAATAAATTCGCCTGCACATTTATGTAGAGTGCTGTTTTTAAGTAGATTAATGCTATTTCTGATACGGATGTGTCCTGTTTGCAAAAGTTGCTTCTTGTAGAACACCTACAGTATTATATCATTTTTATATCCCTCAATTTGGCAAATACTCATGTTTTTCACTTTTTCCTCTAGGAGGAGTTGTCCATATGACCTGAAAAACTGTGATGTTTCCTTCTCACTCGAGTTGAAAGCAAACAGTAGTGGCCTGTGCCAAATATTGATCTGATTCTGGAAAGGGCTGGCCAGCCATGGATTGCTCTGAGTGGAAGCTGTACAGGGTTCAAACTGCCCTTTGATCAGGTTGCATCACTTCCTGTCATATTTGTGAGTTAAAAAGCAGAGATCTACCACAAAAGTTGAACTGTGCCACTCTGCTCCTCTTTCCTGTGCTTTGTCCTGAACTTTTCCCTATGTACCTGCTCCTTCAGCAGTTACCAGATAATGAATGTGTTGCTTATTCTGACTTTTTTGTACAAGCAGAGAAAAATATGCTTTTCTGAAAAGTAAGTTTTTCTGACTCATGCTATACAGGATACTGCACTCACAGATATTACCACTGTGCTGAGCTGTGAGGGATACTTTCTTTTGCACAATGCCCACTCAGGCAGAGTACAGGCTTGGTGCAGAGGGGCTGCCGGACAAGTCACCACAAAGACATGCTCACAAAGACACTCTATGGAGGGTGCTCCTCATTTGTAATGAGTGAGTGGGTTTTCTTCTGTCTAGTGCTAGCACTGAAGAACCATGCATCTCTGTCCCACCTTTCTCTCTATGGTTTGGCCCAGAATGAGTGACTACGGCTCCTCCATCACCTGTGCAGTTGCATTTTCAGCTTGTCTCTAGAGGCAAGTCCCACGAAGAGCTGTTGCAGATCTTCAGGTCCAATCTAAACTGTGGAATGGCAGTGGTATTTCTCGAGACTTTTCATACCTCTGGGACACCCCATGGTGAACATCAGTTTTCCTCTGTTGTGCTGAGGAAGACAGACCTGCCATGATCAGTATCGATGCCTGGTCCCCAAGCCAGGCTCCCCTCCCCTGCTTGTTTGGCTCTGTTCAGGTTCATGAGGGCCAAGGAGACTCCAGAGCACCCCCCCTCTTCATGCCACCAGGCATACTCATCACCTCCTCTGTGTTTTGGAGGAGCAGCCCCGTGCACGTGTAACTCATCGGTGATGGGTGTGTGCATGTGGGCGCAGCTGTGCATGGCTCTGCCTCCGGCTCCTTGCTGCCATACATCCGTGCCATGACCACAGGCTGGGACCAGCACCAGCACAGAATCACTGTTCTTAATTACAGCTATTTTAGTGGAGACTACGTCTTCCATATGAATAAATTGTCAGGATTTGGGAAATACCAGACAGAATAAACTGGAAAGGCAGATTGTTTTGTTGGCAGTCCTACACCACGATTTTAATTTTTAAGAAGTTTTTTCCCCCCTCGCTCACACACAAAGACAGTTGGTGCAACAAAAGCACAGCTTTAGCCCATAACGGTCCATTCTGGATTTGCATAGTACTGTATTATTTTTAAGAGAAACTGGCTTACTTCCAAATTCATATACCAGAGGCTGAATGAGCTAAATTTAAATACTAAAGTATTTCAAATGGATATTTTACATTAACAACAATCTCATTTATTTTAGTTTAGTGTTTTCACATAGTTTTTCAAAGTTGAGCTAAACCCACTGTATAAGAATGAGTGTTTCATTAATTTTTATAAGAATTATAAGAAGCATATGTTTTAAAGCTTCATTTTGTAACAGAGCAAAGTATACTGTAGACATATTTATTTACATAATGGCCACATTAGAAGAAATCTTATATGGAAAAATGCAGCAATACCAAGTACCAGTTACCACAAGTTTTTTTAAAAAAAATAAATTAATGATATAGGGTGAAAAGAAGCAGAAAAAAAATAAAAAATGAAATGAGAGGATGTGCTTTTTTTTTTTTAAGTGCTCAAAGTGAGCACATTTCCACTCCTATCACAAAGCCAGTGGAAGCATAGCGTTCTACAGGAAACTTTCATGAGGATTCACCAAAAAAAAATATCTTATGAAAGAATTGAAATATTTCACTTGGAAAATCAGATCTTCATCTTAAAATGGTGAGAATGTTGGCTTTAACTTTGCTGTTCTGATTCTGCTTCCTGTTCTTTTGTGTTCATGTTGTTAAATGTAGTATGCAGTGTGTATATAACACATGTAATTTAAATGCTTTACTATAATATAAGAGTAAATGAAAAGTACACAAATGTAAATGTTTTGACTATATCAAAACAGTAGTTGACACAAAATAATCAAATCTCTTCTGCTGAGAAAATTTATGAAATATCTCAGGTGTTGCAAAAAATGCATTTTCATGTAAGAAAAAAACTTGCCAGCATTTGATCACCCTGAAGTTACCTCAAAAATTACTGAAAATTGTCACAGCCCATAAACTACATCGGCACATCATCCTACTAGAATCAATTCAACAGCTGCTGTAACCTCCTTTTGTCTAAGGAAAATTTTGAAGAAAGCCTCAAAATGCAACTTGTTTTTACAGGCTTTCAGAGTTAAAAGCCCGACCTTAGCAGGAACTTGAATTACCAGCTAAAATAATTTATAGAGGATGCACTAAAGAGGTTTTATGTATGTAAAAGACATGTTTTTTTCTCGGCTTTGACTGAAGAGCTGTTTTTGATGGCATGTGTATTTACATTTCGTGGGTAATTTCATAATCTAAGGTTTTCAGCAAGAGGACGGGTTTTTACATCAGGTATGTATTTTGAGGAAAGCACAAGTGTTTCACTTTTTTCTCTGAATACTGAGAGAACATCACAAAGATTTTGTTTTCAAGAAACCTCTCGGATTGGACTTGTTGTGTCCAAGACCTATTGGACCTACTATAGAACCTGAACCTGTTGTAAACCATTTTCCCAAAATTGGAGCCAAAACACAAATAAACTGGTAGAAAGCAACAAAATCAACATTGCCCCACTATTCCAGGGATTTATTTTGTTGTTAAGTAATAACGCCCTTGACTTCTCCCTGCAGAAAGTTGTGTAATGTCCTGCTCTGTGAAGGCATGCATTCCTGGAAGAGAGGAGGTCCTGAGAATGTCAAAAGCTCTTGAAAACAGGTCCAGTTTCCACTTTGCCAGATGCTATGGCAAAGACTGTTCTGAGAGCTAATTTTGGATAATGAGCAATCAGCAGGGGCAGAACAGCCTGTAAGTATCTACAGCTGAACACTCTTAAACAAGATTGGGATCACCCAAAGCTTTTCTCATGGGTGTTAATATGGTGATTAAAGTTTACAAGAGGCCTATGGTTTTATTTTTGTCTTGTCACATGCAATGGCAGCTAGGCAGGAAATCTGCCTTAATGCATCAATGTTTTAGGCCACCTATGTGCAGAATGCATGACATGCTTATGTAGCAATAACTGCTATATAAATTTAGTCATGTTTCTTGTATAAATGATGCTGGGCAAAGGTGTGGCAGGATACTCAAAAATATTATTTGAATAAATATACTTTCATTAGAACATCTGCTTTAGTCTGACAGAGTGTCTTGAAGTGCGAGTCTTCTGTTGTATGTGAAATAGATATGCTCACAGCTGTTTGTAACTTGTAAATGTGTGCTCTGTCACTGTGAGATGTACCTCTTCAGAGCTGGAAATGTCTGCTGACAGCATCGTATATTATCAGATCTTGTCATCTATTGTTATGTACACTTTTCCCCACAAAAGTCAACATGAGACCTCCTATTTACATTTTCTTGTGTAAATTTTTTTTTCGAGTGGACAGAGAGGAACTGCAAACTTTTGGAAGGTGACCTACTCAACAAAATATGTAGGGTTGTTTCTTCCACTTTCTGCTTCTGTTCTTTCTCACCTTTGTATTTAAAAGACTGTCTTGAACAGATAGGATTCTAAGTGAGTCTTATCAAGGTCAGAGCTTGTTGCTCTGACACAGATTTGAATACAAAACTTTGTAGATATCTGATTCCCAAACATCTTTGGAAGCCATGTTTACCACCAATAGCTTGCCTGTAATTGTGGTCAAATTTCTGTTTCCATTTTTAGAAGATGCATCCAATTTAGTTAAATCAAAAGTTAATTTAATTTAATTTACTCTAAATTTAAAATGGTTCTGTGAGCAATTTTCTTTGTTTTATTTTGGATTATGGCTTTTGACTATTGAGTAAAAAGCTGAAAACAACTATCGTTTCATGAAGATGAATTTATATATTTTCATTTTTCTCTCTTAAAAATGCTTGAAAGTTATTTATTTCTGATGAAAATATTCTCTTTTTTTTTTTCTTTTTTCCTTTTTTAGTCAGAAGAAAATGAAATCTCATGGCATTGTTGGGTTTTTATCTCAGAATGGTTAGAATGATCATTGTAACCAGAAGGGATGCAGGCATGCAGAGCAGTTGCCCCAGCTGGGCTGCCCAGCCAGGACATACCTGGGGAAAGTTTTCTCTACTTTGGTCCCTTGGCCATGTTCCACTGTGTATAAAGCACATAGATTTTTTGGGAACTGGCACTCACCTACATGTGGAATAGTTTGTGAGAGGTATTTGCTTGGTACCTATCTCACTCACTATTTAACACTTTCATACAGAGTGGAAAGCAAATGTAGAAACTACTGAAATATAATCTCCACCTATATCAACCTAAAATTTCATGGTTTGAATTTAAATCATTTAATGTGCTCAAGTAACAGGATACACACCTGTCATGGGTTGAGATAGCCCCAAAGTCCAATTCCCTAGCTCCATTCCCCCCTCCCACATCTCAACCTAATGTGAGATGGGTTTTTCCAGACAAAACACACCAGACTCAAAGTGGGGGAAAGGGAATATATTACAATGACTATACAAATAAATACCATATCACATTATACACATGATCACAAACTATCTCTAGCATGACATATGTATTTACAATGATCAGATCTCTTCTCCCCTCCAAATAAAAGTCCAGGAGGGAAAGAAGGACAGATCCCTTCCAGTCCTGAACAGCAGCATCTTCTGAGGCAGCAGTCTGTCTGTCTTCTCCACATGCAGCAGCTGATAGCTGGATTTCTGCCAGCACTCACGAGGGAGGTATTCAAGCCTCTCTCGGCCCCATCGCCTCCAACCGAGGGGTCTTCCGTGGGCTTCGTAACCCCAGACAAGGTCGTATCACCACGTCATATCACGAAGACACAGGGGGGTCTTCGTGACGGTCTGGTATCTCCAGGAGACTCAGCTCCTTGCAGGGCCTCTGTGCCCTGCCTCAGGCTGCCACCGTGGCAGCAGTGCGAGGGGGGAGCCAAGGTCAACTCCCCCCGCATTCCTCTGGTCGTCCTGGTCCAACTCCAGGACGCTCTGAGCTTCTCAGCTCCTCTCTCTCTCTGGTGCTGCATGTCTAAAACTCTTCTCCTAAATAGGAGTCCATGTCCCTCTTCTCCAAGAGGGGTCTCAAGGGAGTTTTAGGGGATCTGGTACAGTCTTACCCCCAGAACTCTGTCTCTCAGACTGCTGGCTCTCTTTCTCCTCGGCTCTCTTTCCAGGAGTCTTCTCTCTGCGGTGCTGCATGTTGTTTCTGCTGCTCCTTCAGTTCAGGTGTTATCTGCTCTGGCTCTCTGCCACCATTTCTCTGGTCAGAGCTGGCTGCTTCTCTGTGCCCATGGAGAAAACATCTCCCGGCATAACTACAGGCACCTAGCCCAGCTTTATGCTGTTCCAGGTCCCCGCAGCCCCCAGCCAGGGGCTGGGAGGCCCCAGAGGGCCCAAGGGGCTCAGAGCCCCTTCCTCGTGGCTCTACAACATGACCACCTCTCCTCCAACAACAAAACTACCACTCCTCTCTTCCGGTGAGATTGTGGGATGTTGACATTTTTGCAGGAGCGCCCATTGGCTAGAACTCCAAAACTTCCAGGGGTTTCCACCCCTTGGGGTCTACCACTTTTCTTAGCCTCTGGGGGAAAACAAGATTCAAACCACGACAACACCAAAGAGTGTTTTCTTTAAGACCACTTGTTGAACGTGAGGAGATAAATTCCTTGTTCACGTTGCCTGGCTACGGGCAGTTGCTGGACTGCCAGCCTTGATTTAGTTTTTCACCTGTAGATGTGTGCACACTGTTTGATATATTCCCAGGGCACCACTTCTGGGTTTCATCTGCTGGTTGCTTGGCTTGGGTGTCCCATACTTTTCTATCTGCCAGCCTTGTGCCAAGGTCCCGGGTGTCATGGGACATGTCAGTGGGTTGCCCATACAGGGGCAATGGAGTTGAGCCACATATAGAGATCTGTGGTGCCAAACTGGAACCCAGCCAGCTGGTCACAGCATCACAGAATATTCTGAGTTGGAAGGGACCCACAAGTATCATCGAGTCCAACTCTTAAGTGATGGCCTGTACAGGGATTGAATCCATGATCTTGACACTAAACAACTCTAAACAACTTAGCTAATATTTCCCCAGAGTCTTGAAAATAACTATCTTTAAATGTTGATGATTGATTAGGCTTGATAACCTCCTTTTCTTTCTCACTCTGTTTTATCTTGAGCAGTGCAATAATAAAATATTTACCTGAATTATTTTTACTAACATTTATATGCATGCATAATATAAGCAAGGGGATGACACCGCATCTTTGTGGGAAGGATTCTGTGGGCAGAATTGCAAATGAGTAAGAAAACAGCAAACTGGAAAGAATTTGTTATGCCGTTTGTCCAAATTGGTTTAGAGTTGTAAATATGTAGATTTTCTATATTAACTGCTGAAATTCTTTGTGTAAACACAGGCTGATGTGAGGAAGAAGAAAAAAAAATCAGAGACTCAGCTTGGTAAATAGTTTCAAAATATGTTCTAGAAGAACTGCTGAGACAGGCTTCATGCTCAGATCTGGGCTGAATCACCAGCATGTAAACATATTCACCTGGGCATTTGACATGCTTGGATGTGGTGTTAAGATCAGAGAGACCAGAAAACAAAGGAGAAAAAGGTTATTTGTTTATCACAGAAAAAGAAGCAAGCATTTATGAGATGTCAGCTCAAAAACTGAACTAACTTGATCATTTGGTAGTAAGATTTCAGGGTAGGGACTGAGTTCCTCCACTTTCGTGCCTGCAGTGCTAACCCACATCTTGGTTCATAGGTGATCTCAGCTATAAAGGCTGTGTCCATTTTAAGAATATTGCAGAGTGAGATTTTTATTTGCATTTGTCCCTTTGCTGCTCTACATCAAAGATCAAACAATGATGAGAGTCTGGTTTCCATAATGGATTTACTTTTGATTAGCTTCTGGTGTCCATGAGCAAGACCTTGGCCACTGAATTCAGTGTGGGGAATGTCAGCTCTCCATGTGGTACCTCTCTCTACACTGTCCTCATTGATGAGTCAGCTTGAGGGTTCCCATTGATGTGTATAAATACCTGGCAGGAAGGAATGAAGAAGGC
The DNA here is from genome assembly GCF_025592945.1 of Manacus candei. NCBI lineage: Eukaryota > Metazoa > Chordata > Aves > Passeriformes > Pipridae > Manacus > Manacus candei. Next base: position 4,748,932 of record NW_026138143.1, read on the forward strand.
TCTTTTCAGTGGTGCCCAGTGACAGGACCAGAGGCAATGGGCACACACTGAAACACAGGAGACTCTGTCTGAACATCAGGAAACACTTTTTCACAGTGAGAGTGACCTACTACTGGCATAGGTTGACCAGGGAGGTGGTAGAGTCTCCACTCTTGGAGATATTCAAGCCCAACTGGGTACAATCCTGAGCAACTTGCTCTAGGTGACCCTGCTTCAGCTGCAGGGGCAGACCTGAGTGGTTCTGATTCTGTGATGTGGTCATGTTTTGTACTCTGTAACTCTGAAGTGGAATACTTGCTTAGTGTTTTCTCATTACTTAGAACTCAAAAAAATTTGTTGCTTTCTTCTTTAGGGATGTAGTTGTTTAAAAATAGTGCTTGATACTTGAATCTGAAGTGAATGGATCTAGTGACCCTGCATCAGTTTAAATAGTGGGCTACATTATTCCTGACTACAAAATGCTCCTTTCCTAGAGAGAATCATCTTTCAACACCATCCCCAATAATCTTCAAATTCTTTGCTACCCACCTTCTTCTTTAACCTCAAAGTCTTCATGGCTTGCAGCAAAGAAAGAGATGTAACTGTTGGGTGCTGCCTCATTGCCAGCTCAGGTGTATGTGTCCAATTGAGTGCAGCAGTTATTCACAGAGAAGGTCCATCAGCTCCCATAAGTTTAACTCCAGAGCTTAAATGCCGAAGAGGTTATTCTTACCTGAAAGGGCTTGATTATCACAGATTCTGGATGCATTCATCTCAAATGTCCAGAAACATCCAGAAATCTCCAGCAATTCTTGAAAAAGAAGGTTTCCTGCATCTTCTAAACCTGAGAGTGTTTTTGTAACATAAAAAGCATTGCTCTGAAGCACTCATTTAGCTCTTTATTGTGAACACACTTGTGATCTGCGACTGAACCATGAAGAATGGTCATATGTTTCTCAGTCTCTGTAGGATAGCCACAAACACCGATAGTTATTAATGCTCTAGAACGGCATATAGTAAAAACATGAAAAGTGAACCCAGAGGGAAGTCAACCATTAACTTCAGAAGCAGAAAAGCTTTTGAAGTCAGAAATTTGCTAGCTATGGAAGCTTCATCAACTCCTTATTATTTACAGTTTGCTCTCCAAATGTGATGCTGGTAGAAGGACAGAACAGCTGGAAACAGGGTGATTTTCTGGCCAGCTCCATGGACCTCTGATTACAAACACATGACTGCATGGCATACAAAAGTGACAAGGTTAGCAAGTATGCTATGCTGAAGGTATATCACCAGTTATAGTTCTGTGAGATGATAACACTTGCAAGTAACTAGGCACTACAGCAAACTTGAAAAAAAAAAAATCTTTTTTGTAGCTTATTTTCCACAGAAGGAAGTAGTATATTACATTCTTCCTTTGTTTCCTAAATTGTTTTAATATTGCAAATTAAAACAGATGATGCATGGGAATCTGTATGTATATGCTCACAGTATGTGTGTACGCAAGTACATATATGTGTGCATGCACCTGCATGTATTTCTGTGGTATCAGTACATACCAAAGGCTGTAGTCATGCTCTCTAAACAGTGTACAGGAGTTGACCCAAACTGTCCTGCCCGTGTTAAAGAAATACTCTAGAATATGTAAAATGATAAACAAATGAATAAACAAACAAATAACTAAGAAGTAGCTCATTAAGTGAAATCTCAGGAACTGTGACAGGATTCATGTACTTCATTGCTAGATAATCTGCATAGGTTTTCAGAATGTTCAGAATTAATATCCAGTACTAGCCAAAATCTTTTAAATATATAAGAAGTCAAATTCTATAAAATTCAGATTACATTGTTTTCATGTATACCTTTCAAAAAGCAAGCAAATATTAACAACAAAATAATAATTTTGCTGTGTGACACAATAAGAAATACTGTGTTACTGGTTTGTGTTGCATCGAGGTGTGCAGTGAGGTGCACAGTGCTTGTGGTCCAGCTCCCACTCTGCCATACCAGCAAAAACCACACAGAAGTTTGTGGTTGTAAAGACTGCACTGCAATATTTTTGCAACTGATCTTGTGGACAGAATGATATGCATTTTTCGGTAATTTTATACGTCTTAAGAAATAACAGCCGTTACAGATCTACACACACTCCATTAATTATAAATTCTGGATTTTGAAGGCAGACAAGTTATTGCTTGATTTTCACTCCAAATCTTTTGCCATTCAGATACAGTCTTCTTAAAACTTAACATCGTTATATCATTTTCACTTTACAGATTGATTTTTGTAAGTTCAACTGCACTGGAGTTAGCATTGGAATTGAATTTGCCTAAAACTAAATTGGTATAATTATGCCCAAAGTTATTTTCAAAAACATAACATAGTTAATAAAGCCATTTTAATGAATTGGTGCTTAATTCAACAGTAATTTTAATGACAGCACAAAGTTCCTTTTTAGGTGCTGTTTGGTAGAAGAACAAGTGGCAGCAGTAAGTTGCCTCTTTGGAGTATAAATAAATGTAGCAAAGTCACTGACAGGCCAATGGGAAAGAAAAAAGCCATCAAGAGTCTGTGAAATCAGATATGGAAAATCCTACTTTTATCTCCCCCCGTTGTTAGTCACTGCTCTCCATCTTTCTACCTTCCCTGCATATTCAGTAAGTGCCAGATCAACATTAGCCGAAGGATTTTTCCACTTACATCTATTCTAGCCGACAGAGATGACGACAGCCTGTTATCTCTGTTACCACAGCTCCAAGGAGCCTTGCTCAGAGATCCTGCGGCGCTTGGGTTGATACAAAATATGGAGACAGTCTCTTGGTCTGCCTCAGAGCAGCTGCAGGCTAAATACATGTCATGTACCTCGCTCCAGACAGCTGCAGAAAATGGATCACACCAGTGCTCAGATACTCAGCAGCCATCGTTTGCGTTGGTAGTGCCCTAGGTAACGGAGTGCAATGGTGTGCAGTGGGGTGCAGTGGGGCACCTGCCTGAACAGATATTAATTTCTCAATCCTAAAGCAGCACTGGTGATACTCTGCTGCTGGTGTTACCTTTAAGATAGTGTTTGAGTTAAACTATCAATAAACTAGTGGGCTGATTTTAGCATCAGAGGCATCTGAGAAGAGTTGAGGTAATATTACCCATACCATTCATTACATGAAGCTCAGGTAATCCTAGATGCATGTTGTTAATGGATACCTGTGTTTCCTTGTTGCTATCTGTGTTGATATTTCAAAGAAAATAAACTGCCCATACCCATAGGCTATGCTGTTTGTTTGGGAGTTTTTTTTGAGTTCTGGTGGTGCTTTCTGAGTTGTTCCCATTTTTGATTTTGTGGTTTATATTGCCTCATCCTCAAAAAAATATACAATAAACAAAACACCCTACCCTTGGAAGCCATTTATTTTCCTTCCATATGCACATCCCCATGCTTACTCATGCATATATTTAATGTAAATAGAGTAGGTAGGGAGATAGCTGTGAGGGAGAATGTTGTGTTTTAAAATCATTGGAGACAGCAAAGTTATGCTCCCTCTCTTTAATAATAACAAACCAGTGCTTATAACTCTTATCGAGCAGTCTGCGCAATGTCTGCATCCTTTCACTAATTTCAACAAACTGTCCCAAGGATTGGGAAGATTAGCTGTGGGCTTGTTTATAATTGGTGGAGTTATGGGCATGTTCTCCATGAGTGAGAGAGAAAGGAGGAAAATAAAATCTTGTTTGTATCTATCTGATTTGTTCCGAGTTCTTGCAGTGGAAGAGAAAAACACCAAGGGATTTAGGATGCAAGCAGATGTGGTGCTCTTCCTTTTGGTGCTTCCATATTAGGGGGCTTCGCAGACTTTCAGGGTGGCCCCCAGTGGGCATGGCTGAGGGTAAACAGGTCATGCTGTTGTGCTTCAGAACAACCCACACCACATCTGCAGCTAAACATTTTCCTCTGGTTAGAAAGGATTTATTAAGGAGGAAAATGTTGCTCATGTGCATGTTCCCAGCTACTGCCTGCAGCAACCCAACTCTGAGCTCTGGCTGCATTTTTTGTTCTTGTAAGAAGGCAAGAGAAGTACTGGCAACCTAGTCCTGGATGGAAAACTGCTTCAATCTCTGGAGCCAGAGAAATGGCGAGATGAGGAATGTTACGGCACTGAACAACCCTTTCTTTAAACATTCTACAAAATCCCAGTGTGTCCTCTATTATGTGTGTAGCAATTAATGCCTGTAGTTAATGCATGAACATTAATTACATGACAGGCATTAACAGAAGAGAACCTCTGTTACTCTTTTTTTTTTTTTTTTTTTTTTTGCTTTTAAACTTAAGTTTCCTGTGTTTCATAGACACCAATTTAGCCCTCAGAACCTTGACTGTCCTTGAGAGGTTTTCACCATGGCAGGAGGTAAAGGATATTGTGTATAAGCATCAGGAGTTAATAGCTGATCTCTATATTTTTTGGTTTGATATCTTAACTAAGAAACCAAAAGGAAAAATTGTTCAGGATTAGCTTTAACTTAAAGTAAATGGAGATAATGTTCTTTGTGGGTTCTCATTTTCTCTGTGTCTCTCTCTGTGTGCTTATATGTGTGCGTGTGTGTGTGTGTGTGTGCGCACGCATGTGCACCAGTACAGGATTTTGGGTTATATTGCAATATTCTGGGGAGCATTCTTTTATACTTGAAAAAGTGATTTTGAAATAAAATTTTTATTTTGAATGGAAACCAATTTTTTAAAAAATAATTAAAATTCCTTTTGTAAACTATATAATCTAGAAAAAACCTTTTCAGATATTTGGATCCATTTTATTCTGATCTTATTTGTTAAGTTGCACAGGATTTTATAGATAATTTTGGTCAATATATAATTGTAAGTTTCAGAAATCATATTTGTGTGAAATCTTTGCTAAGACCCACCGTGGATGAGAATGTTAAGGATGATAGGGAATTCAGAGCTATCTTCTTCATGACAGATCTGTAGACTAGGCAGTGAAGGATAACTGAATTCACCTTTTCACCTTTACCTTCACAGGTAAGATCACACTACAAAAAGACATTGTTGACTATATATTGAGGGGGGCAGTGTTGGGAGGAAATCTCAAACTAAAAGCTACTAACGAAAAAAGAAAATGGCTCTTTTGCTGCTAAACCTTCTTGCACAGATGTTCTCCTACGTACAACCTTGTTTTTCAGTTCTGTCCAGTACATCGTAGACCAAACTTAGTGCAAACTTAGCTACAGCACTGACAACCAAGTTATGCCAGGTTTTTGTCAGTTTGAGCCTGATTTTCTCATTTGGTCTCGTACTTGACCCCATGCAAACTCCGCCTATGCATGCACGCTTGTATAAATGAGAGTAACTTTGGTATTTGTGTCTGGAGGTTATAGCAGAAACCTCTGCTTTTCTGAGTCTTTTCCCTTCTCTGCATTTTTGAGTCATTTCCCTCTCTGGATTTTGCCAGTGAGAGGCCACTGCCAATAGGCTCCACATTGAAGCCCCCAGCCAGCAGCTCTCACCACAACCCAGGAGCAAGGGCCCAGGGCAGGAGCTTCAGAAAGTTTAGGAAGTTTTTTAATTCTTTTTTTTTTTTCTTGTATTGCTGAGGGAGTTTGTCTCAGCTGTGTTTATCTGGGATGGAAGAGGAAGCTTGCAGGCAGCATGATGCATGGGCGGCGAGTGCTGGCATGATGTCATGGCGAGAGGGAACAGAACCCGGCTGTGTCGCACGAGCTGGGGAGGGAGCTGCTGTGGTGCGGGGCAACCACTTTATCAATTAGGTAATGTCTGAGGGAGATTGGGAGGGAATTTCATTACATTGTGTTGGGCTGTGCTGTTGATGTGTTACCAAACATCTGTGAGGGACCCTGAAATTTCTTCGGGAGTGTGGGCTCAAGCCGAATCATGCTGCCATGACTGAGCAGAGGGAAGGGGCGGGGAAGGGTAGGAGTGATAACTTACCTTCAAAAAAAACTCCAGGAGGGCTTTGCTCTTGATGGATTTCCCACTGAGGTCTGGGGGAGACGCTGATGTGTGCACTGGGCACTGGAGATGGTGGGATGAAGGGTTTATGTGTGCTCAGCTATCCCAAGCTGGTGGTGAAGGACAACTAGCCCTGTTGAGCAGGCATCTTTGGAAAGCCCACTAAGACATTTTGTAAAGTCTAGGGGATATTTTCCCCCAACTTTTATCTTTAGGGAAAGACCAAAAAGCCAAGAAATATATGAGAATCAATATGGGAACAGCATTCTCTTTTTAAATGGAAAGTTAGTGACTTGAAAGCAAACCTATTGCTAAAGGCGAGCTCGACATTCTGATATCTCAGAGCAGCCATAAATAAATGACCTAGTTCTCCCAATACACCCATCAGGAAGGCAGGTAAGCCTCCTCTTGCTTCTCAAGACAGCATGCACCTCAGGGATGGTGCAGCCACCATAAGCCACCCCACTGACAGAAAGTGCCAGGGGTCTGCTCACTGAGGCCTGGGGGCTACTCAGCGGCTGGTCCTGTGCCAGCTGAAACTAACTCAGCATAAATCAGGATTAGTGCTGCGGCATCTGGGGAGCTGCGCCAGCAGTGAGCTGACGCGAGAGGGAAATCAGGCCCCGCAGAGCAGGCTCCCCGAGTGACATGTTTATTCCTGCCAAGCTCCCATCTTTTATCCCCTAAACAGAGCAGCCTGGTAAGCCCCTCTAAGTCTCTGGTATGCTAAACTGATATGGGAGCCCTGCTCTCATTCTGCTGGAAGGCAATGCAGTGAGAAGGGACCAGGACTACATGTTTTGGCATTGCCAGCCAAAGCCCCACTGCCCGTTCAAGCACCCTGAGGTGCCCTGTCATGGAGTCAGCTTCTTTTTTTGATCACAGACCCCGCCTGCAACCTGCTGATGGAGAGGGAAGGAGGGAGGGAAGGGCAATGGAAAACTGCTGATCAGGAAAAATGCAGCCCTCCTCGTCCTCCCTCCTCCCCTTCTCGCCTGGGAGCAATTGATTTAGGAGCATTTCTTAAGTAAAAATTTCATCACGAAAGAGCTTTCTTCTGAGAGCTGATGAGAAATTGTCTTGCCCTCTCTTTTATATATATGTATATATATATGTGTGTGTGTATGTTTGTATATAGGAGTAAGTGCCTTTCCTGACCCAGGTGGCAAGGATTTCGACTAAGGAGTTTATTTGCTGTCCTTACCTGGAATGCAGTCGTAGGGCTTGAGGTGGTGCAAAAAATGACCAAAACGTCATTGCTGATATCTGAAAATTTCTCATGATGGATTACAAGGGATAATAACCTTGACCTTTCCTCCAAGGCTGAGAGGATTGTTTAGGAGACAGCAAGTGGGTTTCTTAATGTTTTTGGCCTTAGAATTTCAATAAAAATCAAGTAAACCCACAGGCTAAGGGCTACCTTTAAAATCCATGGTATTACTGAGATAGGTTTTGGGTTGCTTCTGAATCCATTCTTTTCAGACTTTTAACTTTAAGGATGTAAGATCTGTGTCCTGGTTCTTGCTCTTATGTATGGATGCCTGAGCAGGGCCCTTCTGAAGGACCCAGATGTCCCACCGAGGTACTAGGGGACTCTACATCTTCTCTCTCATAGGGGGAGTGTTTTATAGGGTCAAGGCCTCAATGCTTTGTGTTACAGCATGAGATTTAAAACGTATTTCTAAAAATTCCTTAGAAAAAAATTGAATTCTATTTGAAAAGAACAGGTCAAACCTGTGAGTGAGTACAGGTCTACAGAATATGAAGAAATTCAAACTTTCTTCAGTGGTTAGGGAGGTCTTGCCACACATAGAAAGTTATCCAATGGGTCACTTTTGGAGACATTTAATATTCAAAATAGTAATAATGAGATATAGAGACCCTACCCTGAACTAGACCTAGTAGAACTTACTGTAAAAACAGGAGTTTTCATTAGGAAAATCCCAAGGTGGCTTTCTCTTTTGCCCCATAGGAAAATGAAGACAATTTAGACTGTGGTAAGTTCTTCTTTCCCTTACCTTCTTGTGGTTTTCCGGTATTAGTCTAGGAGACAAGAGTAAAAAGTATCAAAACATTTTTTTCCCTATTTCATTTTATTTGTTGCTGGTTTTTTCCCTTGAAAGAAGTCTCAGAGTATTAATCCTGATTCCCTTAAGGGAAAACATTTTAACTGTTCAAAGAAGATGTTAAAACTGGAAATGTTAGCTCCTTTGTTGAAACCTTATGTTAAAAATTTATGTAATTATCTGCTTTTCTAGGTAAAAAAAATAATCAAAGGAAAAACCTACAGAAAGGCCAGTGTGACTTAAATTAATACCATGGAATGAACATCATCTGAAATACTATGTGATTTCAGAGCTTTTGGAAGATGAACTGTTTAAGTGAACAAAGAATATTTCCTAAAAGTATTCATTGTCACTTAAGTCAGGTTCATAAGGAAAGCATGCCATTGAAAATGGCTTACCTCCAGGGTCTGTGTACAAAACACAGAAATAAAATGCACCACTTTGTCAGTAATTGCTATTTTAAGAAAAATTGGTAGTACGTAATTTATACAAATAATTCTGCTTTTGTAGATAATCATGAAAATGTATTCTGCTTTTTATGAGAGTTTTAAGGAAGATGAGATTTAAATGTGCTCTAGTAATATCGAGTTCATTCCTAGGAACGAACTGTTAACAGATCTTTACAAATGCCTGGATATTAATACCAGAAGATTTCTGTGACTATAGCAGAGCACGTCCAAATAACAACCAGGGATTTCCCAAAGCCCAGAGCCCTCTTTTCCCTTGTGTAGCACAGAAATAGTGGCAGCAACTATAGTCACATCTCTGTATAGCTCTTTGGCTGTAGCCTGATGGGGTGAGCACATGCAGGTTTTGAGTGCACTTAGTGACTACTTACTTAGTGAATATTTATTTAAAATGATATTCCTTTGTAAACTTTTCTGGCACTAAATTAATTATTTGAACTAATTGAGGAGATTAAACATAAAAGGACCATGATACAGCAATTCATTAATGAAGACTCATGTTGGGGAAAGAGTCTGATCTTCTTTCATGATGAAGTATCAACTCTGCAGGATATCAGCTCCTACAAAACAAACTGAAAGCAAATGTAGAGCAGCTCATCCAGACAGATGTTGACTGGGACCCTGGGGCCCAGGAGGACCAGAAAGAGACATGTTAGAGGGAAGTAATAGCATTTTGAAATGGCAGTTCAGGAGATATTTCAGAAGAGATATATGACGGTCTGAAAGGCTGCCTAAAAGACATCCAGGAGTAGATACATATAACCCTGGCATGGCTAGATGGACAGGGAAAGGAATGTGTCAAGGTGAAAATTGTAATGATTTTTTTCCCAAAGAATTGTCCTCTTTCCTATGAAATCAAAAGTCAATATTAATACCTGGATTCAATTTTGGAATGAATATAAGTGATGAAGGTTTCTAAAGTTGAAGAAAGAAAAGAAATCATATAGCAGGGAAATTCAGGGACTTGTACATTTTTCCAAGTGATGGACAAAGGGTCTCTGTGCTTCACAATAAATTTGGTTCTGTTTGAAATTTTTCTCTCTAAAAAGCTCTGACAGTAATCGGTGATATTTTCCCTATCTCTACCCTCCTGGAACCTGGGTTTCTTGATGAACGTCTTTCACTTGCAGTACTCTCATATTCCACTGCAAACTCACATATTTATCTTTCCTTGAAGACTACAGGAGCCATGTGGACTTCAGAAATACTTCTTGCAATGATAAAGCTGAGTTACAGAAAGGTTTCCAGAGCCTGGATCACAATTAGCTGTGTTCATTTCTTAAGAACAGTTAATATAGACATCTCAGAATAAATATTTCTTCATCTTATCGCACAACATTCAATATACAAACAGTTTGCACACACAGAAAGAAAGAAAGAGATATAAAAGGAGCTGCTAAACAATCCCTTGCTGTTGACTGCAAGGAAAGATCTTGCACGAACCCAAAAACCTTTCCATCATTGTTTTTTTGACATGACTGCCCCTTCTCCCAACCTAGTGCTGCTTATTAGGAAGCAAATAGAGATCCCTCTGTGTTTGGGGACAAGAACTGTGAGCCAGGATATACAAAAATGCTATGCCAAATCCCTGTCCCACCTGACTCAGGAGAAGGAGTATCTGCTCCAGGTGTCATCATCACCTGTAGGAAAAACTCTGACCCAAAGAGGAGGGAAGGGCCCTCCTTGTGCAAGAGCTGGCCAGGAAGAAAACAAGGCTGTAAGAATCTTATGGTGACCAGCCTTTGTTTTGGCCTTTGCTGAGAGCAGCTTTTGGGACTCTGAAGCTGGATACTGAGGTGAAAGCTGTCACCTGTCACAAGCAGGGACTTGGTGTGGTGGTTCATTTGCCACTTTTGGGTAAGAGAGTAATGAGTGACAGCAGTGTATTTGTTGGGGTCCTGCTTGCACCAGATACCTGTGGTATATTGCATGCATGCCTGGTGTATGTTGTTCTACTGTGCTGTTACCATAGCTGAATGTAAATGATAATACCAATGTGTTATTCTCATTGACCCTGACTTAGTGCAAGTGCTAATGGCCACCCAAGGTGTAGAAAAGTAATAAATGGTCCATGAAATGCTACTTGCCTGCTACCCTCAGGAATGCAAAGCTCTCTTGCCTACAGCCCTTTAAACATTCTGCTATTGAATATTCGGGTTAAGTTGGTCCTTTGTCAACCTTACTTTGGTCAGAATTGGGTCTTCTTCATTTAAGTTATATAGGCCTGAAACTGTTGCTGGCCCCTTGCAATCTGTGTGAAGCTTGCTGGTGGTAGTTAGGATAACTAGGAAGTTGTATAGGTGGCTTTTTTCTTTTTTAATCCTTAAAAAAGCTAAATTTCAAGAAGAGGATAAAAATTTCCCCTTATTTTCTGCCTGTTCCCAGAATTTTGAGAAGTCCTTTGCCTTCCTGACCATATCTGCCCCATGCCTCCAAATGCTTTTGCCTATTGGCTTGTGTGTGTGCGTGCACATATGCCTGCTGCAAATTTTTGTGTGTGCATATTTATATCTTGGTGGCTGTGTTGCCAAGGAGTTCTGAAAGAAAGCAGAACTGAGATAACTTCTAATCCACCTTTCTGTGATAATGTGGCGCAAGTGAAAAAAGCCAGGGGTCTTTCTCCACTCTAGCTATGCTCTAGGTTTGGTAGACTGGGGCCTTTAACAGGCGCTTGGGACTTTGCTCTTTCTGTGTCAGGGTTAGTGCTTGGCAGGGGAGAAAGCAAATACCTGGGCAAATGGAAACTGTAGGTCTTTGGTTGAGGAAGACTTGGAAACAGAATTAATATTTCTGGTGTAGTCTGGACAGACGGTCACTCTCTTGTCATCTGTGCCTTCTACCAAAGTGCTCTGTTTAGTTTTCCTTGTCCATCCTTTTGAAAAAGGGGTCAAAGTAGTGTTGGAGGTGTGCGAGTCCTGCTTGAGCTGCTGTTGCTTTCCTGGTTGAGGAAAGAGATGGACATGAAATGATTGTACCATCCCTCAGTAATTTTTCAGATGTGGAAGTCCCTGTCCTTGGTTTCTGTTTCCCTGGAGTGTCTCTGGACTGTTTGTGGAGGCAGCAGGAATACAAAACAGCCAATGACCGCACAGCTCTTTCTTTCAGCATAGATTTTTGTTGCTTTTACCCAAAGCAGAGCCTAGACTTCCCCCAGCTGGCAGAGTGTCCAGGCTGTTGGACCATCCTGTGGTTTTGTGATGGCCCTTCCTGCCCATCAGAAACTTTTCCCTTGAGTTCAGACAGCCACGCTCAAAAAGCCTGATGCTTTTTCCATACCCTTCTAAAATAGGTTTGGTTTAGGAGTAGGCATTTTCTGATTAAACTGTTCCTCATAACAGAATTCCTGACTTGGCTCCTTCTGCATTCGTTACTTGTACATAACATAATATACTTGCTGGTAGCATGGAGTTGCAGAGCTGTTTTGCTGATATTACCCTTGTGTAGCAAATAGAGAGAGACAGTTTGACAGAGAATCTTTGGGGGATAATTAATTTTTCATTTTGACAAGGGTTTCAAATAAGTGTGTTACTCTTCTTCATCTTCTGGATATTATGAATAATGGGCCAAATGTTCCCATGGTGTAACTACATTAATGACCTCAAATACGATGTAAACATATGCAGCATCTTTTGAAGTTTTGTCATCCGTAGGCTTTTTAGGATGTTCAGTGTTTTTACCTTTTCCATGTGCATTCGTTGTCTGGTGGAATTGGCTTGGCTTTTTGGAGTCTTATTAGACTACAAAGTTAGATTTAGAATATGGAATGGATGCTTGGCATCTGACTTGTAGCATTACTGATAGGTTGATACTGTTCTGTAGTTTAATGTTTTTGAATGGGTGGATGCCAGTACAAAGGCAAGGTATCCATACCGGTCAGTTTATTCTCAACAAAGAGGTAAAGCAAAGAACAAGCACAGGTGACAGTTTCATTGTACAGGCTATTGTGAGGCTCAGATTAGAAGACATCAGCAAGTGAAGAAAGGCATTATGAATTTTATCCTCATATAGTACTATGCTCAACATAAAGAATATTGTTTTCTTGAAAGCATTATGACTTTTTCATATTAAGAGAGCATGGGTTATTTATCATAAACACCAGTGACTAATTCTGCCACTTTCTGACATTGGGGTATTTGGTTTTGCAGCCTTTCCTTTCCACTACCAGGACATTTGCATTGTAATTTCCTACTCATGTAACATTTACAGCATATTGAGAGTAGTAAAATAGAATCACGGTTCTTGCACAAGATAAGCTCAAGATGTAGCTTAGAAGAGGTCAGACCTCTGTTATTGCTATTAGACTGCTAAGGGCGTCCTCTGTGCTGACTCTAGGCCCCAGAAAGCCAGTGTGGCTTCTCTTTACACCTCCTGTTCCAAAATTGTTCTTCTCAGCTGCTGCTCTTCCTGCCTATGTGTCCACATTTGCTCCCGTATCTCCTTTCCTATGCACTTTCCTCATTCATCTGAGCTTCATCTTCCCGTCTCCTTCTTCCTCTCTGCTTATTCACCCTATTGCAGGCTGCTCTCATTCTTCTCTGCCAGAACATTATCAAGGGAAGCAGAGGGCACAACACAGGCAGCTGCTGTCAGCTCTCCTGTCTGGCTCCGTGGAGACCCCAGATAGACAGGGAAAAAGAATAATTGCAAGAAGCATTTCACTTGGCCCTTTAGCCTTGGGATGTTCTGTGGAGACAGACTAATCCAGTTGAATGTAAGAACTGAGGGAGGTTAGAGCAAGGGACCATCAGGGATCTTTGCAGACAAGCTAATACATTCCAGCTGAACATTTGTGAGCATTAATTTTTTTTTGCAGAGGCTTTGAATATGGACAGAGGCAGAGAGCACATCCTTGATGAGATGACAAGCTACTTCCCAAATGCTAAGCCTCCACTCTTGAGCACAGGAGACCTCAGAGCTCTGTACATGGCTAAGAGATACTCCTTCACCAGCTCTCCATCACCAAATTATAAAGTTAAGGGAAGTCTTGCCTGAGGCAAGTGTGCTGAAGCGTTTCAGGATGGCAAGTGAGTCAAAACTGCTAGCAAAGTGAGCCTCCTGCTAGAAAGGGGGCTTATGCACATCTCCTGGGAGGAGTGCCTGTGGGAGAATAGGAGAAAAACTATTACTGTTTTGGTTTTAATTCTCTCTGCCTCTTTATGGCTTCAGCAACAGTCCCTTCTCTATCACACACTCCTTGGCTTTTCTGCTTGTTTCTCTTTTTGAAGCCTCTTTAAGGTACCTGAACGTCAGTCCCCTTGTTTCAGGCCTTCAGACACTAAGGCAATGATGCAACTGCTTTGTGTCCCTTTACAAGACCAGAGTGCTGCTTGCCTGAGGGATGTTGGGTTCCCTTTCTCCTGTGACTGACACGTAGCTCTTGGAACATGACCACCACCTGCCTGACCATCTGCTTGTCTTCCTACTCTTAGCTGGAGGTGTGGTGATGGTGTCTCGATTCCTACCTTGCTGGCACTTCAGACTCTCTTCTCAAGTCTGATACCCAAAATTGTCTCCTCACGCTGCTGTGTGAGTTGACACCTTAACAGAATGAGAGTGAATTTTTGTGGTGCATATTACAGGGTAATGAGAAAAGGTGGCATTACGTGTCACCTGAGCTGGATTTCTTGCTAACCAAGATGTTGCCTTGGAGGTATTATGAAGGGTTGGCAGACTCTTATCTTTCCAGCTGGAAGCTTCAGAAGTGCTACCTCTGAAAAATGTAGCCTTCTCAGGGATTCCCATGGATAGCTAAAGTCATCATGGCCTTTATAGGGCTTTGAATCATATTGGTGTTACTCCAATATCCAAGCCAAGGATGCTGTGACACTGCAGGGTCAGATCTGGAATTAGGGTTCTCCCCTAGCATCTTTTTCTCCAGACCTACTCACTTTGCTCATGGTTTATGGGATGGACTCTAGACCACAAAAAAGTTCTGAATGGAAATCTTGAGTGTATGAATATCTCCTGAGTTGTGTTATGAGCCTTTTGTACTGGATTGGTCTCTAAGCCTGCTCTGTGCCTGTTCATCAGAGAAGACTTTTTCTTTAAATAATTGTTCCCAAGATCTGACTTAAGTGAGTAGAAATAAATATCTACAGAATTAGTAGGTGTGAAGAGAGGAAGAGCAGAGCCTGCAGAATACCATAGCTCTACCATCTTCCTCTGGGCTCATGTTCTGGTGACACGAAAAATTTAGATTAACTGAGTGGGTGTTCAAACATTAAGAAAAGGATAGTGAGAAAGTGGTGTTAGACTGCCATAACTGTATCATGAAGTGAATAAAATAAGACCTGTATGCTTAAGGAGAGTGTTTTAATGTGAAGAGAAACCTGCCTTTAGTCGAGTGATGCTCAAGTCCATTCAAGAGGACAGAACACTCAGATGTGGAAGACTGAAAAATTTAGAGTGTGTGTGGCTATAGAAGAAGTTTTTGTTGCAGTTGAGTAGTTGTAATAGAGTATCATGAAGTAGAAAACAGAAAATGTTACATATTTTAGACCAGGATGGGAGAACAGTGCAATATTTATTAGAGACTGGATGCTGGATCTGTTTAGAAAAAAAGAGAAAAGCTCCCCTTGGAATTTGACATCTGCCTGGTAGCTGGATCCTTTCCTGCTTTAACAGCCCACACAGAGTGACACTCTGCAAACATAACATTGTCACCTGAACAATTCACTCAACAGCTCACTGTGCTGTCAATCACAGCAGACTCATTTCTCTTCTAAAAAAAATTTTTTTATACCCCCTCATTTTTTTTCTTTTGTCTCCAAGTCTTTGTTGATGTTGACAGCTCATCCTTTGGCCATCATTCATCCTGGCTACTGCAAACTTTGGAGAAAATAAAAACCCTGCTCCCTTAATCAGATTAGAGGGCCTGCAAATTGAATTCAACCCCTCTCAGTGTCCCCTCAGCTGGCTGTCATTAGGAGCAAAGGCTGGCCCTTGGCAGAGGTCCAAACACCAGCTAACTGAATTTGAGATGCTGGAGTCTTGACAGGCCAACGAAGGTAATTGAAGAGCTGTGGGGATCTTGTAAAATTTCAGCCAGTAAGGGTTACACTGGGGGGATCTTTGAGACCCATCAGTAAAAAGGGACAGAGCACTGAAAATCAGCTCTCTTCATTGTTAGGACTGACATAGATAAATAGAGGAAAAATATTGAAATGCAAAAATGAGGGTTTTGACTTACTGACTTCTATGCTCCCTTCTCCACCTCTGTCTTGACTGAATGCCCAAATCCAAACATCATTGATTGGTAGTAGTTCAGAAACGTCCAGAGGTCTTGGCCATTCTGTAAACACCCTGAATTAGTAAAGGCTGTGTTTGAATAATGTTAGTTCTTAAAATATTAAGAACCAAAAAGCAAGCCTACAAATTCATGCTTAGATTTATTCCCTGGAGTATCTTATCCTGGAGTCCTAGTAAGTCTTCCTTGAATTTAACTTTGCCTTTCAGTTCAAGTTGTCTTGCATCAGCTGAGACCAGCTATCTCACAGATAAACTCTGTGTTTGGTCACTGATGTCTCTCCTACCATCACAATTTATTAAATATACAGAGGGGAAACTCTTTTTAGCCAGCATTCCAGCACTTTCAAATACTTATCTTGGCTAAAATGTTCTGGGTTTTATCCACATGTAAAAAGGTTCTGATGGGAAAAACATAAATGTTCTGCTCTGTGGATTTGAGATGATTTTAGCAAATTGTTCCACAAAAGGGTAGGGACAGCAGATCCCATAGATATACCAAAGCAAGACTGACTTCAGAAGACTAAAGCTGGGCTCCCTGAGATGCAGTATGCAGAGCATGGAAGAGAAGAATCCCACTGTAAAAATATCAGATCCTTTAAAAAGATCTAAACTCCTGCTGAAGCATAGAGGCGAACCTGTCCTGGGCACAAGAAAGTAGCACAAAATGTGAAAGCGGATTTCCTCTTTATCTGTGCACCTTCCCCTTCCTTTCACAGAGGAGCAGGCTGATCTGATTGCTTTGATCCGTTTGATATTACTATAGTTTTTGATACACTGATTGCATCCTCGGTTAAAAGTCATCATGTTCATAGCTTTTCAAAGTCACACTCTTTCCCTGCACACCATCCCCCAAGAGAAAGATGCTTTGCAATAAAACCCCTCTGCTTCTAGGACTCCAGGGCTGACGCACTCTCGGGACACTTCATCTGTTTCTGAACCCAAGCCCAGCTCTATGCCAGCTACACAAATTCAGCTGAGCCACTGGTGCATTTGGTCTCTCACCATTTAGCATTGTTATCAGCTGCTTCAGCCTCCCATCCATCATTCAAAGTACAGTTTAGGAAACCAGAATAACACAACATACATTACAGGCAGTCTTTAGCTTCTATAGACTTGCACAGCCCTAGGGAAGACAAAGTAACTATGCTGACTTAAAAAAAAAAATTTCTAGGATCTTATTCTGTTCATGTGGCAACAGTCTAAGTATGACGAGAAGCGTAACCTGCTGCTGAAATTGTTGACCAGGGTCCAACTGCCCATAACTTCAACAGGTTATATCCACTTCCAGTACTAAATATTTGCTTTGGACTGGCTTAATATGGTAATGGGAGATCTAAGACTTTTAACTCTTCTGATCATTTGTGCGGAAGACTGCATGATGCCACATGATATTCCCAGTGTGTCCTTCCTCAGTAATTCCTGTGATTTATAAGAATTTAGCATTGTTCTTCTACTGATGGTGGCTGCATAGCTGGGCACGTGCCTTGTGTACTGCATGGGCTCTGTGCAAAGTAACAGAGTTAAGGACAGTATAATATGTTCACCACTTATGGGCTGATTTAAGGTTCCCAGGGTTCTGGCACTTCCCAGCTTGTGAGTGGTTAACTCCGTGATCTGCCTTACATGTCTGTTCCTTTCTGTTTCTCACTTTAGGATATGGAGTAATCTTTAGTAGAGAGGGGCTGAAGGGAAGAAAGAAATATGCTGGCTATCAGGTGGAGAAGGTAAATCTAAAAAACAATTGGAAGTGCTAAAGTGTGCTCTCTTTTAATAGGGAAAGTAACTGAAAAATCTCCATCTATTATAGAACATCTGAATTTTCTAGCTAAAAGAAAGGTTTTCTGATTAGATTTTTATTTTTAATTTTGAATTTATTCTCTGTCAGAGTAATTAAGAACTCAAAGTCCGCCTTTTTTTTTTTTTTTTTTTGTCAGGGATGGTGTGGGTAACTGACTCTCTGCCATGAGTTTTGCTTTGAAGGGAACATATTTAACGTGGTATAAGCAGAACCCGTATGACCTTCACCAGTACTAGAAACCAACAGGGTGCATTTTGGGCAGCTTTTAATGACCTGAAAGGGCAGAGAGGTCAAATCTTCATAGCTTAACCAACAATCCCTGGGTTAGGTGAAAGCTGAATTCTGCTAAAGATTTTCAGCATAGATGCGGAAGTCTCTAGATAGTCCCAGGAACAGATTGATTCCTCTTTATTCTAATAGATTTGAAATCACTTTAGGATGTTCACAAAGGCCTCGGAGTAAGTTCAGGTAATCTCTTTTGTTGAAGAATAACCATGTCCTTGAATTTACCAAACTTGAAATCCTGACATAAAGCATTGTATTGAGTGTTTTTTCAGTACTCAAATATGAGAATTTGCTCCCAAATGGCAACATGGAATAACATCCTGTAGCTTATACCTGTACATTAATGCACTGTATTAAAAAAAAAAACCAAACAAACAAGTTTTAAATAGTTTGGTATTCAGACTCTAGTGAGAGACTCCTGATAAACTAAACATAGGTAGAGAACTCTTTTGTATTGCCAAGGACAGACTATGTGACTTCAAACTATCAAATTGATCACCTCCACACTCCTTATAACACTGTTTTTCTGTAGATTATATTCTAAATCTAGATGAGGACATGTAATTCATACTTCTTTAGAACAAAATATTTCAGTGACTATTAGACTTTATGTAAAGTCTGCTATATAACTGTAAAATATTACTTGGAAATATCTGTACTCACAGAACAGAGCAAAAGAACATTTTTTTCCCCCTGAAATACCAATATTTTCCCCCTTCCAGCCAACAGCCCTTTGTATGATAGGAAGCTATCTCTATCCACCCAATCCCTTACTACCAAAACACCAAAAGAACCTTTTAAAGGTGAAACTGTTGGTCAGCAGCAGCCAAACTTGAAAAGGGTACATTGCATGTAAAAGAACTCAGAGAGGACTGTGGCTTGTGTGCAGTTGCATTGCCCCCATGGAGCAAGGCTTCAGCTAACCAGAAAACAAATGTGGTACCCAGCAGTCCCCACTTCCTCTTGGACAACTGTCATTCCCATACATCAACTGATGTATATTCGGGTTGAATTTTTTCCTTTGGTCTGGTTGTGAAGTGTCAGATCTCTAGCTCAGGTGGGGTGAGTGCAGAGGATGTGGGGTTTTTGTGCTTCTGACCTTGCTTGTGAAGCTTGTTACTGTCCTGAAGTGCTCCTTCTTCTATAAGATGTACTCCAAAAGGAGACTTAGCAGGCATCTGTCATGAAACTACCTCTTCAGCAAAAGCTGTCCTAAAGAGGAAAGCAAAAGTCACTTCAAGAGATGTCCTTGTTTTCTAAGACCTCTTAAGTTTGCATCTTCTGTCTGCATTTTTCATCTTCTAAAACTTGAGGGATACCTCATCTTACTATACTACATTTCTAATAGGCAACCTCCCCAAAGTAGCCTTATGTGTGTCGGCTGTACAGCTGAAAGCGAGGCCTCCTTTGTGTAATGGTTTAATTATAATGTCAATGTGGATTCATTAGCATGACAGCTGTCACTGTAAATGGGTGAGTGGGGCAGCTTTTGGACCCCCTAGGGTCAGGATAATTGATGTAGTGAACAGAATACTATATTCACTGAACAATGGGATGGGTTTCCATTCTGACCCAGGAGGGGCAATCAGTGTAAGAGGGGAATCGATAGCAGCTGAATTTTCATCCATGATCAGATTGATTCAACCATGTTAACCTCCACGTGCAGATTATGTTCTGCTGGAGGCTGGGTGACTAGCACACCCTGAAGCAGGACAGGCAAATGCTGATGCTTTCATTTTTAATATAAATCTTGAACAGACACAGGAGCAGCTGCAGTTTTGTTCCACCACTCTGGTCAGAGGAAAAGGGGATCTGCCCGAACATCTGGAGGCAGTTCTTTATATTTGTTTTGCCATTGCTTTCCCAGTTCTTACTCCTCTTGACGTTTATTCCACAGTTCATCTTCCCTTGCCAAGTATGCCTGTGGAAAATGAGCAATACTGTACCATTAGCTAATAGCACAGTATTGCTCATTTTCCTTAAAGGAATTTGCCCCAAGGAGTAGCACTGTATTCATGCTGCCTTTATGGGAGTCCAGGTAAAGGTTTGTGATGTTTGATAACTACTACAGGTTTGTTTGTCTGCAGGTCCATCACAGATCTTCTGCTGATGTTTCTCCAGATGGAGTTTATCTCATGCTGACAATTGCTTCCTGTAATATTTGCTCATCTATTTGTTCTTGTCTTTTCAGTGTTACTTGTACAGTTGACTAAATGTATGAACAAAGCAATATTGCTGGAGACTGCAAGAGTTAAGAAAAATAAGATGTTACTATACAATCTGTCGGTGTCTCCTGTAGTATTTTTAAGGTAACTTGAATACTAAATTCACTCCCCTAAGGATGGAAAGCATTGTTTGAGTTGAATAAAAATAAGTTGAGGTAAAGAAACTAAGTAAATTATACTTAAACGCTGCAGTGACATCACTGTTCTGAGATATCTTTTATTTCTTCCTTGACAGGGTTAAAAGTGTTTATTGACTTCTTTCACTGAGAACAGGAAGAGGTGTACAGAGACTTTCTTCCATTTGTCTTACAAAAAAAATTAAAATCCATGGTTTCCCATAGAAATAGAATATACTTGTTTGAAATCATGCTGAATAATAAAAGTTAGCAGATGCATGGCAAGACTTTTAAACCACTGACAGTCTCCTTTGTCCTCTGCAGCCATGGCTCTTTCTGCAGCAGGGAAGCCACATGCATTTGAGGGAAAAGCACTCTCCAGTATGTGTGATTCATCACCATAGCTGTGTGCTGGCTCTGCTTATAGTCAAACTTGAGTTTTGGTCTCCTAAGGCTGACCCTTTCACACAAGCCTAATATTGGGAGAACTCTGCCCCTCGTTTCTCCCTGCCTCCTCCAGTGCTCTGGAGCTTGGGAGTCTCAGACATGTTTCAATGCAGCTCAGAGGATGTGTCTGGAAATGCAGAACACAGATGATGGGTGTAGGACAACTGTCTGGAGGAAGAGAGGAAGTTCAGATACTTGGGGATACAAAACAACAATTAAAAAAAAAGACCAGTACTGGGAAGATATGGCTGAAGTAGAAACTCTGAGGCCAGCAAAGCAGACAGCAACAGGACTTGCTAACACTTAATGGAAATTAAAGTTCCTAATGAGATGGGCAGGGGAGCGTGTGTGCTAGGGTGTGCTCAGTGACCACTGTGACACGAACTCTTCTCTCACTCTTAAGGTTACTGCAACTACCAGCTAGCCCAAGGGCCTCACTCTTGGAGGAACTCACACTTCCATCAACCACTCTGCTGATTGATGAGGATCACACTCTATGCTGTGCAGGTCCACAAAGCAGAGGAGAGATTTGATTTTAGGGGCTTCTATAGACCCCTTCCAGCAACTTGCTTCTAAACACACTTGAGAACAGGAATTGCACAAGGAATCAGTATACTTATATAAATAGTTTTTCCTCTCTAACACCCTAGTATAATCCTAATTTTCTATCTCTGGAATTTTCAGATGATCTTTTTAGTTTCTTAGTCTGAAGAAGCTCCAGTAGTACTGGATGCTAAGATATATTGTACAGCCCTTTATTTGCCCTCTTTGAATGTTGTCACCACGGGCCTAGATCTTTCTGCTCTACAGGGACAGGAGTTTTGATTAGGAGGTGTTGACATTTGAACAGCAGCGTTCTTCCTCCCCATATCCATCAGAAAAAGGTAGGATTGTTGAATATCACAGTCCCCTTTTCCACCTATCACACTATTCCTGTTAAACTGTACGTTTAAGTGCAACTGTTTATACCACAAGAAAGGCTGTACAAATAATTTCCTTCACAAAACTGGGTATGTTTATTGTGTAACAAAAACAGTGGTCAAAAACAGCATCTCCTGCCTTGGGATGCTTAACTTTTCAGCAGATGAGAGGGAAAATGGATTGTCTGAGATACTCTCATTTCAATACTTGGTTATGGGATCTGGAATGACTGTTTCAGTCCAGACTACCCTGGTTCAGTGATCGGAGGTGTGTCTCACTTTGTTTATGTCAACATTGTCTCTAGCTGCTCCTTATGCTGCCTTCAGGGCCTATGTAGTGTGGGTAACTGCTTTTCTTAGTTGGAAGTGTATTAGTAGAAGCAGATTTCAGAAAAAAAAATTAATGGACAAGTAGGAAGCAATGTCATGCAAGGGATTCTAAATTCACACCTGGGAAACAGCAAGCATAATTGCCCTTTAATTAAAGAGGAAACAAACAAACAAAAAAACCACAAAATCCCACCCTAACTTTTCCCCACTCACTAACAGTCACAAACCAAAAATCGATAAACACCTTTTCCAAACTCTGGGGAGAAGTCACACTGCAGTTAGTTTGCTACAGAGTAAGGGGAACCACTGCAATAAATGAAGATTCCCCGAGCACACACAGGGCCTGGAGGTCTGTAGGGTTATTCTAGTGGTCAGGGGATCATTGCTTTGTTAAGAGGAAGCAACTTCCACGGTTAAACTGGATTTCTATAAGTCATCAACAGGGCATTCTCTGTGCCCTTTCCACCAAAGGTAGCAATCTACTTGGATTTAACACTGCATATTGGAAACTTATGTTTAAGGTAGATACGATGGATATCAACCTGCACCTGGTTAAAATGTAAAAGAAAATTATTAATATTGATAAAGGATAGAGAAAGGAGAAAGTAGGGAGAGGGCACAATCATATTGACTCCTGAGGAGGCTTGTGTATGCACACACACATGGTGTTGCCTCTGTTGGTTGCATAAGTGCTTTTAAAATAATGAAATTACTTCCATCAGAAGAAGGAGAGAGATGCTTGCATGATATGGGTTTTGGGGAGGAGGGAGGGGGGCTAGGAAGATTTGCTTTTGTGATTTAAAAATATCTATGGCTGTATTTATACCAGCCAGGGAAGTTGTGTTGCCAAGTCTTTTAAGGCTTACAGAGGAAATACAACACAAAGCAAGAAAAATATCTGTGGAAGTACTTTAGAATGAGCTCCAGAGGGGGAAAAAAAAAAAGGAAAAGAAAATTCCAAATGCTGCATACTGTGTGGTCTTTAGAGGACTTTAGAGGGAAGGAAGAAGAAAGGCTGTATAAAATACAAATGTACATACGTACACCTCCTGGCACACTGGCCTGAAGGTTGGGACCAAAAGCAAGAGGCTTTTGAACTTTTCATTTTATTTGTCTCTGAAAAGAAGGCTTTACTGCAATAACCATCTTCCCATGTTTCTGTTCAGAATAGTGTCAGGATTAAAGGGAGCAGGATTAGCAGGAGGAGATGTTTTATTTGGGGGAGGAAGGGAGAACGCTCCTGTGAAGAATTTCCAATTCGTGTCTGCTGAGGTAGGTACTAAGAAATCAAGTGACGTGCAGTGGGTTTGGTGTCAAATGGCTCAACTAGAGCCATCACATAAGCAGAGGTGATAGAAGCAGCCCAGACTTGGACTAGGGAGGGTAACAGTCTGGAAAAGGGGGGGCCACACAGCCAGGTAAAGACCCTTATGCTCTCTGTGACTTGGACTGTGCACCATAATAGGGGAAAATCCCTCGAACAGCCCTTCTGCCTTTTCTCTTCTCCACCAAACCATTTTGTGATTCATAACCACTTTCATCTGCTGACTTTAGTTCCAGTCCAGGGAATGGTCTGGCTACTGATGAGCAGTGTTGTATTTCTCTGGGTACCCCTGACAGTCGATGAACTTTTTTGCGAACAGCAACCATTGCAGCCAGTCAAAAACAACTTGGCAAGTGAAATTTATGCACGAGCAGATCCTTACTGAAACAGTTTTTCCTCCATGGTGGAATAAGATACCATCTCTAATAACTAGAAGTGGGTGCAAAGTCTTTTTGTAGCCTCCTGAGAAACTGCAGCAGAATAATTATTTCTTTAATGACACATGCTTGTACGTGAATTTACGCTGCAGAAAAGAAATAATATCAAGTGAGATTTTCCCCAGCTTACAACTGTCTGTGGACTAGCACCTTTCTCTCATCCTCCCTAGCTAGCCATCAACAATAGAGTCTGCCACAGATGATTGCTATAGCAGCTTCTGAGTAGCTGCGGTGCTAGCAACTCACATTTGGCACTTGCTATCCACGTTTCTGTGGTCTGTTGAAAGGTTAATGTGAGTCTCAGAAATGTGCCTGAGAAACCAGTTCTGTGGACTGACCACCTCAATCCTACTGCTTCAGTGTTTGAACACCAAGTTGAACGTATAGCTGTGATCCATTTTCTTCTTGACAGAGGCTGTGGATTTAATGTAGTATGTGATCTTTTTTCTGCATAAAGTGTCTGGAAAAACATGTTTCAGGTGGTAAGATGGCCAATTCATTTTCCTATGAGGAATAGGCAGATTAGGCAGAAATTCTAATTAAAAAAACTATGTTGTTTAAGTAACTACTGAACAACGCAAAGAATAATCTGATTTTTATTGAGGCTTCTTCTACCAATGAGACCCTTATGTAAGGGATCGATGCAACAACAAAATCTGTTACACCAATATGCCACAGTCTCCCTGCCCAAGGATCTTGAGATGACATATGCAACCTTATCTAACCTTACTCAGAGCTGGTGTAGATCCTCTGTTAAAAATAAAACTAAGACCTTCTCTCCTAATGTCCTTTATTCTTCCTTAAGAGTCCTGTTTCATTTCCCTCTTTCTCCTGTGACTGCAAGGCAATCTCCCTGAAATCCTGGGGACTGTCAAGAGAAACGATGACATGTCTTCTCTTGCAAGTAGACCAGAAGTCTGCGGTGGCAGAGTCAGAGCTGATTGCCTATCTTATCTCAAGTCACTGGTCTCTAATTCAGGCTTTTGCAAACAACTACCAGTCCTGTTTTTTTCTGGAGCTACAGGTTAGGGTTTAATGTATTACTTTTCTGGGACTTTGCCTATCAACAATGAGAAAAAAAAAATTTTGCCTTTTTGATACCATCTGGGAAGGGACTTAAATCTAAATTCAAAGTCCAGAGAACCTGGAATGTGAGAGGGTGAAGGACAGATGGCATTGTCTGTCACTCAGGACCTCTTTTTCTTGTAACCACCCCTGAAGGATGACAGGCCATGATTTATCAAATAGTAGATAAACTTCAAATCAAACAGAATTATGTCAAATTGACTTGGGAGATTCACTTTGTCCTTGACCAGTGAGCTGGTGGTGATTATTTTAAAATGTGTTTATTGAAGTGAGATCCTTGCACAAAAAGGAACCATAATACTAAAGAAACTCTTACTTTGTCATTAACCAACTTTCCTCCATCACTGTATCATGAAGGAGGTTTCAGAGCAGTCCAATATCAATAGCTACCCATCCTCCCTGACTACCCAAGGATGACAGACAAATAGCGTCTGTTTGAATGACAGAATACCACCTTAACTGAGACATTCAGGCAATTTAGCTCAGGATTACATCTTTTCAATGCCACTGGACAAGCAGATTGCTCTAAAACTTGCAAGAGAACATAATGTAGCTTGCATGGTCTGATTTTTAGAAATTCACAGTTAAGGATTTAGACTCCTTGGTGTGGTCACAGTCTGGCTGCTTAGAGAAATTTGTGTGACCATATACCTTTTTTGATAGCAAATACCTCAACCACTGAAGCTGGTATGAAACCAAAGCCTGTACAGATATCTACAAACCCATTGTATAAACCCATGGGTTGCAAAGCTAAATTTGACCCGATGTATCTTGGTATCTTATTTGAAAGGCCCATTCTGTCTTCAGAAAAAGATAGGGAGGGAAACTGCCAGTGGAGAGTGGAATAACTTCGCATACTAGGAGGTGATCACAGATATTTCCTGCTGCCGGTCCTAGATTATTTCCTTATGTGGTAGTTCAAAGATGCCACCAAAATGGTAAACTAACATGAGCAGCCTAGTTAGCATGACAAGCAAACTTCGCTGTGTGTGTCAGTAGGAAGAATGCTCTAACATCTCTGGGTAGTGAATTTTGGACATGTGCATCCATACTGTTATAGTCAGCACAATATAACAGCAGCTTGCTTTGTCCTGCCTTGCAGGACACCAGTCCATGCACCAGTTCGTCTCACATACATGCTGAAGTCAAATGATTCAGTGTTGGGTTTTTTTTGAGAGACATAATGATAAAAAACTGCTCTCTCCACTATCTCAGCCCCAGACCTGATTATGAAGTCTAGGATAGAATATTTTCAGTTGAGAGGGACCTACAATGAGTGCATAGTCCAACTGCCTGATTACTTCAGGGCTGACCAAAAGTTAAAGCATGTGTCTAGACATGATAGTTTATTTTTTTGTGTGTGCTAGTTGCTGCAGAATACTACAATCACTACACTCTCTAAAAGCAGTTCCATTGAAGAATGAAAAATATCGTGTTTCAAAATTTGAATAGAAAATTTCTGCAATGCAGGTGTACTTTTATATAAGCAAGTCTCCCCCTGTGTTAGCATATCAGTGTAGTTCAGGAGCACTTTTGAAGTCTATCTTCCACACATTGCCACTTAACGTGCTTTGGTTTGTGTTTTGAGGCAGACTTGGAGGTTACAAACCTTGTTTTTTCTGGATGGACTGAAAACAGACGATGTGTGCCCAATGTGCTCCATCTAATAGGTCATAAGCATGGGGGAACTAGGCGAGAGCCAGGCTGAAGCACCCCTCAAGTTGTGTGCAGTGTGAAGCTGGGCACTCTCCACAATTTGCTTTGCTCTGCAGATCCCCTCCTACTGCAGTATTACTGCTTGCTGGTACAGATCTGGCCTGCATTTTCACTAAGATTTTAACTTGCAGCCCACGTTCTTTTCACTTGTTTCCACTTTATTGCTTCAGTAATTTCGCGGATTATTGAAACTTGACTACCTCAATCTGTGGGTTGTTTTTGGTTGGTTGGTTGAGGCTTTCAGAGCCTTCTGAGGTTTGGCTGTTTTTTCTTTACTGTACTTTTACCAGAAACTGAACATCATCTACAGCTTGTTTTGGAAGCTGATCAATCTGCTGCTTCTGTCATGTTCCAAACACCTTAATAATTGCTTCTATATTGTAGTATACGTTAATCAGTCAAGTCTGGTCTCCATATCTAGCATGACACTTTTGTCTGCAGGCCTATCATGTGCCCAATTTTGCAGGAAACTTGCTCAAGGCAAAATTTCTGGTCAAGACAAAGCCACTAAGCAACCTAATGATACATTATCTGCTGATTTTTTTTTAGTCCATATAGAAAAAGCAAGGCCTGGTAGCTCTTACAGAGACCCTGGTTGTGTAAAACTGATACTATCCATTTGTGGCTTCTGAGGAAATCTGTACTGTGGTCTCAATTAAACACATATTCTGATTAATGCCGGAATTGAAACTCATAATGATGTGTAACTTCAGATTTATTCCTATGTTTACATTATTATTTGAATTACTGTGATTCTGCCGTGTTGCTCTCTCATTTAACATCAGTGTATGTGTAAAGGGGGGGATTTACAGTAGGGACTGCTATTGCTCTAACCCTTTTTCTGTTGAAGCTTGTGTAGTCTTAGGTCTACTCCTAATAAAGCGGATGAGTCTCACTATTGATGACGAGGAAAGGATCTTACCAACAGTTATCACTTCCTTAATATCTTCCTTGTTATAAATATAGATACATCCTGTTCTCACCCCAAATAAAGTAGGGTCAGCTTTCTGTCCCCATACTGATCTAATTTGTAGCTACTACCAGTGTGCGCTGCTGTGGTACAAATAATTAACACTTGACACGTATGTAGTTCCAGCTGTTTTATTTCCATCCAACAAACTAGAGCCTATAACATTTAGGTTGAATGCTCTTTTACCAGTACTGGCATATATGCAATATTTTACAAGTGTTCTACTAATCAACTTGCCTCTGATTTATGTTTCATTATCGAGAGAGCTGAAACTGTTTAGATAATTCACGAGCAAGTTACTGATGCTTTCTGTTAGCAAAATAAAAAAAAATAAGATCTATCAGCATGTAATATGACCATAAAATTAAGCACAGCCACAGAATCCCAAAACAGACTGACTGAATCATTGCAAAAATGCATTCGAAACCAGGCTTTCGCTTTCAATTCCTGCAGCACATCAGGGAAAATTTCAGCCGTTCTCTGCTAACAATGGTCTTGGCTCCTGACAAACCAGTGGGAAGAAGGAGAGGAAGCCTTTGAATTTTCACAGTGTTGAGACAAAAGAAACATGACTTCTTGGAAGTGCAATAAGCCCTGAGCATTCTGAGGTGGATTTTGCCTGGACTCTCTTGCCATTGTAGCACATGATCCTTATCACCCGCCACTGTGTGACTGCTGTGAAAGGCACCTCCCACCATGATATTTAATTTTGTGGTTTATGAAGGCACCTCCCACCATGATATTTAATTTTGTGGTTTACTACACTTAGAGAGGCAACAAATTGTGCCTGAAGCACAGCAGCTAATTTCTTGGCCTTCACAGTGAGCCAAAGCCAATGGGTGCCTTGGATGAGCCATTCCTGGACCAGGAGGATCAGGACTTGTGACCGCTCTGCTTGGCTGCTGCTGACAGGCACCTGTCACTTGGACAGCAGATAAGATGCTGAAGATGAGAGCTGGCTGTTCCCCTTCTGAGGCAGCAGCACCCTGAAGGATGGTGTTTCTCAGCCCTTACTACTCTGGTATGGCCATGCAGGGGGGCTTCCAAGCCCGACTGTGGGATTGGATGGCTGGGACATTTCCCTTCCTCTTCCAGGTGAAGGGTGAAGGGAAAAACATTGTCAATTTGTGTGGGTAGTCCCACTCATACTAAAACTGTAGGGATCCCTCAAGTCACCTGGTTATCTTTACAATGACTTTATTAGTCATACGACACATTGTACTTACCTAAGGACATAAGATAGTTCATGTTTTGGTCAACTGGAACACGGTTCGATCCAGTCCTTGACTGTTAGAGGAGTATTGATGTTTTCAGGCTAAGAACTTGAGAAATAAGATTTTAGTAGCCGAGTGACATAGGCTATCCTTATTGCACTTTCCCTCTTCAAAAACTTCAAACTCTTCTTTTCTTCAAACACCTACTCTTGTTCTGTTTACCAGAGTATCTGAATGGTTCTTCATGGTCTAAGCTGTCATCTTACAGATGCTGATACTGATACAGTAACTATTCAAAGAATTTCACTGGTTCATTTGTTAAAATTAAGGATTTTTTGATGGAGTACAGAAAAGCCAAAGTTTGTCTTGGATGATGAATGTGAGTGAAAATGGATCAGTTAATGCCTTGTTATGCTGCATTAAACCTTTGAGACTTTGTTAAGTGAGCTTGAATTGGAGAATATGGTACAAGGACCAGACATGGAATGAAGACTCTTCTTTTAGCAGCATCATATCAAGGTGTATTGGCACAATTTTAATGCCTTGTACCAATCTTGACAATTGGTCTTCAAATTCCTGAAATTTAAGTAATCAAGACTCTAAATGCACACTGATCTGAAGACAAATTATCCTTGAAATTGCTGTGATTGAGAAATATCAAAGCATGTGATACAGTCAAGACCTAAAGAAAAAACAGTGGCCACCAGGTGCTTAAATAACTCATAGGATGATAAGCAAATTCAAGCTAAAAGAGGGAAGACATCAAAAGTTATGTTGTCACTAGGAGAATGGTGAGTTGGAAATTTATAGGAAAGTGCAGGGTTGTCCCTATTCACACATTTATTGGACATTTCCTATAGAAAGAGGTAGGAATGTTCTTTTTGCTAAGAAGGGATGAGTTCAAACACAAAGTTAAAATCTGACAACTTGTTATAGAAAATTCATCCCATGCATCCACTCTCCCATGTTTTCTAGTTTTCCTGAGGATTATACAAACTCCACTAACAGATGCTAGCAAATCAGGAAAAATCCCAGCATCAGTCAGTTTAAACTTCAGGAAACACTGGTTATATGCACTTTGGTGATGTAAATATGCAGGTCAATGCACAGCCAAGCAGAACTTTTACCTGCACTCTTACAGAGATGAGAGCTAAGCCATAACCTTTATGAGGACATCAAAGGGGCTCTACTCTCTTGAAAGCCCATGCTTGAGATCATGGAGGTCCAAAAAAAACACCCAACCTGCCTGATATGGACTAAGATGAAATCCAGGGAAGTGCTTGATCTTGGACCTGAGTGTGGAGGAGCACTTGGGATCTAGTATTTTGCTATCCAGGTTGGCTGTATGAGAAAAAACCACAGGTTTTTAAGGTGCATGCAAGGGTGAACTTGCTTCTTCTCATGGTAGAGTCAGTTACTGTGCTCTGAGTGATGTGGTATAGTCTCACTGAACATAAGAAAAGTTCAGGCAACTCTAGCAACAGAGGTAAGAGTTCCAGTTGCTGCACATGCAACTAGCTGAGAACTGCAGCTTTTCAGCCCAAAACACAGAGCTCCTTCCATCACTTGATGCATTATGATCTTACTGACTTTAACAGCCCCTGCAGTCCCTTTAGTGCGTGTGTTTGCATTCTTCTTCCCTTTTCTTTTAGCTAAAAATGACTTCAAAATATTTTGGCACTTTCTCCTCCATGGTGAGAATTTGGCCGTGGTCTCGCTGGGAATAACTATCAGCCACTTGCAAAAGAGCTCAACCTCTCTGAGCCTGCCTGTGAGCCAAAGCTTTTATCAGGGAAAGTTTAATTCTCTGTAGCTCTGCCATGACTCCTTTTCTCTCTTGTTTCCTCTGCTGTGCTAGATGGTGTGATTCAGGACTGATGCCTGGGAAGGTCAGGGTAAAGGCATCTACCCTGAGGGAGGTGGGCAAGGGACAGCCTGGGTATTCTTTCTATTCAATTGCTGAGAGGATGTGCTGGAGAAATACAGCTAGGAATTGGAAAAGAGGAGGGGTACCTTCACCACTGTGCTCCCAGATATTAAGGAGGATGAGTGCTTCTCTGTTGGGGCTACCCCTTTTTCCCCAGGCTTGGGCTTCCCCCTCCCCAAAACTCATCTTCAAAGTCCTTTGTCCAGTTACACCAAGAAAGCCGTAAATCTGTACCCTTGTTTAGTGTGGCATGTACTCTGTCTCTAATCCAATTTCCCTTCTGTTTGTTCTCTGTACAGCCTCATTCGGCCTGACAGCTATTTAATAAACCTATTTGCTTTTCTTTGACATGAGGCAGAAGTGGTGGGTGTTGAAGAGCCATAAGGCCCTAGTGGACAATGAAACCCTTTCCCACTCAACACTCTTCCAGCTCAGCACAGATAAATTGTGTAGAACTGGGAAATTAACCCATCCTATCTTAAAAAAAAAAAAAAAAAAGGAATGAAAAAGAAGGGAGCATTCACAGGCTGGTCCATAATCAATTCAAGTTGATTTCTTCCTTCTCCTAAATGAGAATTCCTCTCTGTGTCTGTTCATGCAGATCAACAAGATTGTGAGTTGATTGTTTATTGTTTATTGCAGATGATTGTTTATTCACCTTTTGTCACTGTCACCTGTAAGAAAGCAAACCACTCAGAGACACTGGCATTTATAAAAAAAAATAAATCCTACCCAAGGTATGAAGTAACAACATTAATCTGAGAAGCTAGAGAAACTAACCTGTTAACACAGTAGGAAAATATTTTACAAATTGTCCAGCTTAGAGATGTTTCTATTTGGTTTACATGTATAATTTCTGTGCTCATCTTTCTCTGTACTCTCTTCCATCACACTAACGTTGGTATGTGGAGCACTGCAGCAGGTATCTTTCACAAAGACTCAATTTTCATGCATGTCCTCTCCTTAGGGAAGGGAGGAGAAAAGGTAGTTGGACCTTTTATGGCACAGCTGAAAAATGCATAGACTCTACAGTGATGAAGATGATAAAAAAGTCAATATTTAGCTATATAACTACATTCAGGAATGAGAAAGATTTTTCTTTTGATGGAATTAAAATAGAAAATAAACATAGCAAAAGTTTTAGCTTCCTGGCTCTCTGCAAATTAAATGAGTCTTTCTTGGTCTTTATCTCTTTTAATGATCTGACATATATATATATATATATATATATAAAACAAATGTGAATTTTGAGTCTGCTTTTCTTTTGGCTCTTGAATATTATGTAAACGTTATGATGACCAAATGACAGATTAAGCAAGTAGAATATTTCCTGCCAATTATTCCAGTTATTTAAAACTGGGTAATTGTTTCTTAAATTAGCTTCTGTATTGTTGGCTGTAGACTTTCATTTTGGAGCAGAGCCTTGCTGGATTAGATTCCGTATAGATAAGTGTTCAAAGCAGCACCGTTACTCTTCAATGGCACTGTTCCCAAATCTTTTTAAAACTATTCTGAGTCATAGTGAGGATTTGAAAAGACACCTGAGAAGTATTCACTTACAAATACACAACTGCAACTACTCCAGGACACCATTTTTCTTTGAAGGTCCTGGCTTGCTTCGCTTTTACTGCAAAGGAGGAAGGTCAGCACCAGTGGGAAGAGGCAGCGCTGCTCCCTGATGTCATGCAGGAGCTGTATCAGCTGTGGCAGCACCTATCTGCAGTGAAAGGCCAAGTGGCAAGCTGAAATATGTTAGAGAAAAGACTTGCTGGCAGATTGATGGAGAACGCTGACATATTTCTGTAAACCACAATACAAAGGGAGTTAATCAAGATCAGGAGGAGTGTCCATCTTCTTAAGAAGTCATTTCCCACCTCAATTAGCTGGCAGTTTAGGCAAACATACACAGTGGTTAGCCCTCATCAGTCTGAGTGATGCTTTCTTGAGCAACTCTTCTACTCCTGCCTTCACTGAGTCTCTCTATGATGGTGCTTCAGGCAACTGACAAAATTTGTCAGCAAGCCAATAAATCTTTATTGACAGGCTTAGTTTCGTATTTGGCTCAACTAATGTCCCCTCTTAGAGCAGAGAGGAAGAGGAGGAAATATGTGGGCTCAGCATGCACCATATCTGGACTGGTCTCTTTTGGGATGTGTTTTTTCTCTCCCCCTGTTTGTATACTTGTTTGGTGTTTCCTCTTCTGGAGTGAACAATGTCCTAATTCTGCACCGAAATCTATGCGAGCTCTTTGAAGTAAAGCAACATCTTGTAACAAATGATGACAAAAAAAGTCCCCAAGACTAGTGATCAAGAGGGGAAAATGAGCCTTCAGGCTTGTAAGCCCAAACAGAGGCAGGCAATAAACATGTGGTAGAAAGGGATGATTTCTTTTAACCTTTTTACTGTAGTCTCTGATATTATCCGGTATAGGTTACAACCCTTTTTGTTTTCCACTCTCTGGATTTGGCAGTCCTCTACTCCCAGGCTGCAGTAATGTGTTTTTTCCACTGTCTGTTCTCCATTTTTTGGTGTCCCATGACATAACAAAATTCTGTGGATTTTCTTCCTGCCTGACAAACACCCTGTCATTGTTTTGGACCACACTGGTGGCGTTTTACAGTGAAAGCTCTCAGAAGAAGCATGCTATACACTGACAAATTAAAGTAGTAAGTCTCCAGTTCTAGTTTTCTAGTTTCTTGCTTTGCAAGGAGTAAATGGAACATTTTTTTATTTCTTCCTTTGGGTCACCCTTTGATGTTCCAGAAATCAGAGCAAAATCATATTTTTCCTTTTTTGTCCATCCGCAATGAGAATTCCTTTAGCTGTGTTACATGAAAACTCTGGGTGAATGCTGCAGGTATGCATAAAGATGGAACTGGGTGCCAGCAGGAGGCACTGAAACTGATCCACTGATTCACCCATGTACAAGGAGTGGTCTGAATGGCTGTAGCCTGCCCAAATAACTTATGCAACTACTTTCTTAATTGATAAACGGTCATCAAATTAGGAACAGTAGAATGCAGTGTGAATTCAGTCAAAAGCTTCCTCTTTCCTACACCTTATATTTTGAACTATTTCATTATCAGATGTAAAACAGGAATTAGTAAAATCTCCTTGGTGGAAAACTAGCTTGCATGATAACATGGGTTTATGCTGGGGAAGAGGGTTGCAGGTCTGTTGTAGGAGAAGCAGGTGCCAATCTTTTATCTCTGTGCCATTGGGAAATTCTGCACAAGGACAACATCTAGGTATTGCAAGGAATGAGTGCCTGGCAAATGTGGATGTAGAAAAACACTGCAGTGGCTGTGGCAGTTTTTCTGTTTTACGTGGATGGCCCTACAAGGGATGCCCTTGTGCATGTGTGTGGCTCCATCGGGTATCTAGAGGAGGAAAGGAAAAAAAGAATCTCTTCTGTCCTTCACACATTGCTTTTTTTGTTGCAGACCATAAAATAGGAATACCATCCTATGGTGCTGTGTCCTTCTGAATGATGGATTTACACTCCAGTGCTGAGCTTTCTTGGTAGCACCAAGGATGTTTTGGTCAGGTCAGTGCTTCTGTTGCTGCTGACAGACATAGGGGTCATGGAGGTGGTCTTGCAGTGAGCAACTCAGCCATAGTGGTGCCTCATTAATTGCCACAGCTAAATAGGATTGGGGGCCCAGGAGTCTGCATGCTTGGCTCTTCCCTTCTTTGTACCAGAGTGGTCAGCAAGCCACTACACTGCAGTTAATGGTGACACAGACATAACAGTTGTCCTGAGGGAAAATTGAGCCTCAAGTTTATTTTTCCTTAGTGAATTCTTGATTGTCAGGTCACGGAATATTCTTCACCGCCAGTGCTGGGGTGGTACATGGCAGACGAAGTGTGCTCCTCCATCTGGTCGTCCACCTGAGAGAAGACACCAAAAAACCCTCCGAATTCATTCTGCCCACATGGAAGAGCAGCTCCCTGCCAATGAGATTAAAATATCACTGGCACTAGACATTAGTCCCAAGCATATTTCTTTTCTGTCAGCAAAATATTCCCCTCTTGCCCTCTCTTATCTCCCAGCTTCTCTTTGTTCCAGCCTCAATGCCTTATTATTGCTGGGAGCACGGCTGCCCCAGCTGAGCCACCTCTGTGTCATCCCATCTCACCTCTCCCCACCTTTCAGGAGTTCTCAGCACTAATTAGAAACATTATCACTTTGCAAAGGAGCAGCAGGGGATTGTGAGGCATTTGGCATGATATAGGGAGAAGTTGCCAGGGCTGTGGTAAGTGCCAGCCACAGAGGATGCCAGCATCTCCCTGCTGCACCATGGAGAAGCTCCATTTGGCGCTACAAATCCCTGTGGAAACCACATGAAATCCCAAATAAGCCCCTTTTCCACTCCCTTCATGGGCTAGAGGGAGGTGAGCTGTTTTCTACTGCCCATACAGACTGCCTTGCCCATAGAGAGTGCCCGGTGCTGCATGAGCCGCGTGTGAACACGTTTTGAGGATAGTCTCTGTGCATCAGCAGGGCAAAATTGTCACAAAGAGAAAGAAGATTGCAGAAAGAGGATCTTGGCTGAGAGGCTTTTGAATTGTGTTAGCAAGAAGTGAAAGATGAGGCTTTTGAATTGTGTTAGCAAGAAGTGAAAGATATCAGTGCCTTCATTGTAAAGATGGTAGCACACAGATGTCTTCAAAACACAGGCCTTGGACTCCAGGGATAGTTTGAGCTGGGAATTAAACTTTTGAAATACTTTTTTCCCCTTCAGCCATTTCTTCTTTAACACGTTGACCCCAAAACACTGGCAGTGCTCGAAAGAGTTGGCACAGCAGTGCTCAAACACAAGACTTTCTATTATTTCAAATTTATGCCTTAGAGCAGCAGAGATTCAACTAAGCCTTTGAAGCATCACGTAGCCTTTTTCTTGAATCTCTTTCTTCTGTTGGGAGCCTCTTTGGTGGGAGGCAATAACAAGAAAGGCTCACTTAGATGCTGAGAGGGATTGATGCAATGTTGCAGTCGTCAGAGTTTCTGCTATAAAACTGCCCACTCAACGCACCACTGTAGTCCTACAGAACACCAGATCTATAGTGACTGTGTATATTACGTGCTAATAACATTATCCCAGGGGAGTGTTAAGCGAAAATGTATGCAAGTAACTTGAGATGACTTGTCATCATCAGAAGTTGAGGGTAAAACATTTTAACCCAAAAGTGTAAATCTGCAATCCTGTAAACCAGTGACCAGGATAATGCTTGGGTGTGCTTCTAGCAGTTGCAAGGGGGTCAAACATTCAGAGCAAGATACAAAGACAAAGATACAACAACCTCAGACATTAGCTTCAGCCCCCCCTCTGGAGTATCTTAATGTTATCTACCCTGAATGCTAACCTCAGAGACCGCATATTTGCATTTCCCACTGTATCTAGAGAAGCAGCCTGGGGAGCAAGGGATAAGGCTGCTCTGTCCTGGAGCTGCTTCTCAGTGAAGTAGTGATGCCATCCTGGTCTGCGTCACCCTCACCTTGGTGCCCAACCCAAAAAGAATCACTCACGGTGTGGTAAAATGTGAATTTTGCAAGAACCCCTTTTCCCTGAGAGGGTTGAAAAGGTTTTACCACTTGCTTTAGCCAAGCCTTTTGCTATCAGCTGGCAGAACTTGCAGCCTTTTCCTGCCTGGCAGTTGCAGACGGGGAAGTGCTGATAGCCTGTCTAAAATCTGTCTCTTGCTCTGAGTTGACTCCAGAACTACCTTGTCTGGCGCAGTTATAAGCTCTGTGACATTTATATATTTTAAAGGGGGGGGGGGGGGGAAGGGTTGTAAGAAAAAATCTGGCCTAACCTCAGAGTCCTATGGGACTGTGAGAGGAAGCAAACCTACTTTCCTACTTCTTTTTTGACCTTATCCAAGAACAGCCAGTCTATCTGTAAGTGGCAACTGTGGAAAATGTGCTCTGGCCACTTGGTGTGAAAGATAGGCAAGACTCCTAAAAAATCTTCTCCGCAGCTTATCACCTTTCTGCTGGCTCCACAGCAAACTAGTGCCCCGGTGCAGAAGGAAACTGGCTGTCTGTAAGGCTGGACAGGGCCTCATCAACAACTGATAAGCTCCCCTGTGAACATTCAGGCTCTTCACGGTTTACTGTCCTTTCAAATACCACAGAAGCTCTAGCTGGGCAGATTTGTACACATCACTGCAGTCAATATTTAATGCCATGCATCTGGTTCTCCCTTGTTCTTTTTGCTGTTTCAGGAATGCTGCTCCTGTGATGTAAATGCAATAGGTTTGTATAGCATGTTTTATAAAGTTGGATAGAAGCATCTAAAGATAATTCTCCTTGTAGTTCCCTGGTCCTAGTACAAAACTGCAAAAACTCACCTTGCCGCTAAAGTAGTAGTAGGAATAGAAGAATTTGAGGTGTGAATGTTGTGTTTGTGGGGAAGAAAATGTCCACAAAAAAAGTCATGCGTGGAAGCTGAAAGGTCTAGCTTATTTTAAACTGGGCCAGGGAAAGTGTGATAAACCATTGTCCAATTTTGTTTTTCTGCTATGATTTCTGTAAAAGCAGAAAAGTAGCACTACAAAGCTCTTCAGTGGAACAAGCCTGCCCAAGTTTGGTAAAAGCAGTTATATAACCAGTTGACAAAATGCAATTAAAATATGCTGTTACATGAAAGGAGCAGAGGGGTGCAAGGAGACAATAAAAAGAGTTCACACTTGCTGAAGTTCTGATTTATATTTTAAAGAGTAATTCTTTAACAGAAGGCTTGATTTTGTCATGCTGAAAATTTATGTGAGCTAAAGAGCAGCTCTGTTGTTGCTTTGGCAGCACTTTATGTTCCCAGTCTTTGGAGTTACCACTTTCAAACTAAGGCTTACACTAAGGCTTCATGCTAAAGGCTTACATGGGCAGGCATACTTAGTGGAAAACTTTAAGTTATCATTGATATACATGACCACCGCTCCCATAGCAAACTGCAGCAGAGTGAAGCAAGATGAGCAAGAGGGCTGAATGTCTTCGGGGGGAAACTGCTCAATGCACTTTGACCAAATGCTTTAAAACATAGTTAATATACAATGGATCTAATCTCACCAAAGCCCAGAGCCTCAGGGTTTCTTTCTGCCATTTGACCAGGGAATTATTTAGATCAATGTAACTTATAAATCTGAATAGCTAACAATTAAACCAACTCTGTTCAATAAACAAGTAAATAAAGCCTCAGTAAAACACATAAGTTCCCCATAGGGCATTTTCAGTGTTAGATTTCCATTGTAACTGCAAAGCCTCAGACCTCAGAAATTTGATGCATTCAGACCCAGAAAATGCTAGTTGGGATAACCAGGTACATGACTTTGTGCCAAAATATGAATATTTCTTGCTTGAGAGACTGCAGGTACTGGATATGATTAGTTGTTAATGAACAGAGCAAAAACATGGAAAAAGGAAAAATATTGGGCAAAATTTAGTTTCAAAAGCAACAGTCTTTGTGCACCAAGAACAACACTGTAAAGAAAAGGGAGATAGAATTGTTGATTAGTGCTGGTATTGCAACGACAGCACTTTTTGTATGGCTCAGGTAAGTAAAGCATGTGTTAGTCCTTTCCTGGTTTGAGGTTTTTGTTTTAAAACAACCAGGGTTAAAATATAAATGGCAATGCATTTATCCAGTGGGACATGTACTAAAGAACCTGGAGGAAACACACTGTAATCACTGGATAAAATGGATTTGCAGTTGTACCATTAGGGCTCTCCAAGATGCTTTTACAAAACTGCTGTTACTGTCCCCCAGAAACACTAGCTATTAGGAAGATGGTGAAATTTTGGTAAAAAGTACCCACGCTCCCACTGTAACAGAAACTAGCACATTATACATACATACATATATATATATATACACATAAATGGAATGCAATCATGAGAAATAAGGAGATTTAAGAAGAAGCTGAAAGGTTAAGCTGAAGGGAATGGTTGTGTCCTTCTGTATTATGCAGAAAAGAATACAATGTGTTTATATTACATATTAGGGTAGTTGGTTTTAACGGGGGTCTTTTTTGACCTTTAGAAACAGTTTGGCTGTTTTGTCTGTATAAAGAAGTAGAATAACAGTTGTAGATGTGTGGGCATGTTGGCTTTTTTATATGTTGGGGTTTTTTTAAAATAGCTCAAAATCTCTCTAACTCTCAGGGTGTACAGTTGCTCCCATATCACATTAATGTAAAATAATGTCACACTGAACATCTTTATTTTCGATAAGCCTTTATAGGTTTAATTCAGAATAAGGCTTGACATCCTGGCTTGTATTCATTCTTTCAGATGACAAAATTAGTCATACAGGGGTATCTCAGTGATGGGAAAAATAAAAATTGAATGTGGGTAGAACAAGAAATCCCTTTTAATCCCATGTTAAATAACTGCCATACATAAATTTTCTAGCTGCCAAAGGATCAAAAGCTGGTCCTTGTCTCCATGATTTCAATGGTGCGTTTGTTTTCCTTGGTTTCTACAAAAACTACCTGAGAGCATCTGTTACCCATTGGAATTACCTGGAGGTGGGAGTTTGAGTTCAGTCCCTTCATACTTATGTTTATTAAGTAGGAGTTTCACCATAAACCTCTGGGAAAACACTGGGAGAAAGACACAGTCTGAGTTTGAAGGTTGTAAAGCTGACTTGTTCTTGGAGTGCTCGGTAATGCAGAGCCTTGGTGGATGCTCACTGGCAAGCACCATTTCCTAAAATTGTGTGGTCCCTCCATCCTCTTGGGATGGGGTAAAATCTTTCTTGGCAAACCTCCCAAACTCTCAGCCCCTCCTGCGTGGGGGATTCACTCACCCCACAATGCACACCATACATACCACATGGGCATGTAGTCGTACTGTGGGGCAATGCAGGCAGGAAAAGTGGTTTGGATCCTGTCTGCCAGAGCTGTATGTCCCCCTCTCCAGGACTTACTCTGATAATTATGGTCATGTGCAATTTTCCAGCAAATGTTTTGCTGGGTTTAATGCTAGAGGAATTGTGTAGTGGTTTTCAGGTCACCTTTCTCTGTTTCTCCCTATCTCAAAAGGCTCCAGCTTTGCATCTCCACTCATTTTCCTACTATGCATTCCCCACCTGGCATGTCTGTAATCTATTTTATGCATGTAGAACAATAAAGTATGGAAAGCAATTTGGACTGCCAGGCAGCTTTGAGATTGCTTGTTAAAGCATCTATTTAGAGCTTCCTGCAGATGCAGGGAAGCACATTGCTATTCAATATAAGCAAACGTATCCAACTCACTCTCACAGACACCCCCATCAAATCAATTCCTGTGAAGCAATTGCCTGCCTTTATAGCAACAAAATAAAATTAAAACATAATTAAAAGGTAGATTATGCCATAAAGCCTTGTAATACAGGTTGCAATTTTCCAAATGGGGGCCCTGGTGGATTTTTAGGGGCAGTGAATTTTAAGGGCCAGGAGCCTTGGCTGTGGATGTTCTTCCATGAGCCTGGAAAGCAAGCTGAACTGGTGTGTTTGGTCCAGCTACTGGGAGGAAAACCATCCCTCTAGTGATCAATCCCCTGCCCCATGGTGAGAGCGGTGCTCTCTAAAGGAAAACAAGAAAAAAGAAAGAAAAAGCAAAGTTTAGCATTGTAAATTCCCCCTTCCCATTCATTTTTCCCCCAGCTGGGAAGCAGTATGTGGGGAAGCTGTGAACTTGTCCTCTGGCAACCAAACTACTCCGCTTCTCCCTTTGGACTCGTTACAACATTTATGAAGGCTGAAATTTTACAGAAGAAAACTGTCCTACTTCCTTAATGAGAGTGATCAGTGTGTCTGCTGATTTTTAAGAAGACAATAACTTATCATATTAAGCCTATGGGATGTTTTTCTGGCTAGGGATACGTTGTACACTGCAGACATCTGACTGGTTGCTGTGGTGTCCTGCCTGGTGTTAGGAATGATGGGGATCTGCTGTTTAGGGGAGAAAAGCACTGCTGAAGCTGGACGGATCTCTCAGCATAGAAATCCTCTAAAGCAGGGCTTTAATCAGGGTCCACTGAGTAGTCCCACTGGTTTTAACCGTACTCAGAGGACTTTATGTAACATCCTTTGAAGCAGATGACTCTTCCTACTTAAATTAATTCATGCATTGTTTATTTGTGTGAGACTGACATGCCTACAAGATATCAAATGAAGCAAAAAGGCACATAGGTCTTCACTACACCTCAAAAGCAGATGAAGTAATAGGAATAAGTAACTCTAAAACCTAAACTGTACCAGGAGCAAGGTCTAGTCCTTTCCTCTGTGTCTACACAGCCCCTTTCATGATGGGGGCCAGCCCCAATGGGCAGGCATATGTGACAGTGCTCTGCCAGGGCTAGAATGATGTGCTGGTCAGTGCTGTAAGAAACAAGAAAATCAAGGGTCAGTATTCTACTCTTCTTTCATTGCCTGTCTGTTTTCCCACCAGCCAAGTTAGGAGAAAGTCAAGGGCTTTGATTGCTGGATATATTCCATTTTCGTTGTTATGGGAGTGTGATTACCTATGGGAGTGTTTAAGGTTGTTTGATCTCTCTGATTCATTTCTCCAGATAAAGTATGGAGTCTTTGAAGGAAGAGGACAAGATGTTGGAGAGATTCAGAGAAGCCAGGTGACCCTTAGCTTGCTGCCTCTTAGTAGACCCTTTCCCTTGGGTACAATAGGACATTGAAGTATTTTACTGCTGCTTGGCTCTGCTTTAGCTTACTCCTACCTCTGTGTGATATTCTTGTATAGAGCAATGACAGTGAAAGACAATGGTCCATTTTTTAATGTTTTACAATAAACAGAAACCAGCTAAACCCAGTCTGGTAATGGACAGAGTGAAAGTAGTTGATCAAGGTGAGCAGTGAAGCAAATTTTTTGGCATCACTGCTTTCAAGAGGTTCTTGTGTTCATGGGGCTGGAGGGCACAATCTTAGGGGAACTGCATCCTAGTCCTAGCTGAGCATGGGCAGATGACTTTCTCCAGTCCTGGCCCACTGGGGTGAAATTATCTATTCATTAAAGATGTATTTGGCTACCTGTAGCCTAGCTGCACTGTAATCACCTCAGTTAAGTACCTATGGATCCTGGAAAGTAGATGCAGGACGTCTGTGGAGATGCAGAGCAAGCCAGTGACTGCAAGCGTAGGATGAGTGACCAAATGCACAAGATGTTCAGCAAGATTTAGGAAAGTCCAAAATTTTACTCCGGCTGCTGTCACTCTCCTGCCATGGTCCTGTGAGAATCTCAGCTGTTTCCTCCCTCTTCCCACCCTTCCTCTCTTTTTTTGTTCATTCAGAGCAAGAGGCAGGGACCAGAATAAGCAAGTCTTGACCTTACCAGTGCTAATAATAAAACCAGAAATGATAGTTCAGCCCAGCTGGCACCATATGTGATTTAAGGTAAGTGTGAAGCCTTTGTATGTAGGAGTTGGACTGGGAGAGGTATCCTCCCTGAGGATCTGTCTTTTTAAAATACCTGGTGCTAGAAGGAATGTGGTGTGCTCTGAAGGCAACATGCTTTGGCTGCTCTGAAACATTTTTATGAGGCCTGGGATAAATCAGCTCTGGAAAGTATGAGTTAGCAGTAATCAGAAGAGAGAGGGAGTTTTATCCAGGATGTGGGAATCACTGCAGACTGCAGTCTTACTAATGCAGTAATTATGCACCAGAGCAGATTTCTGTGGGTCCCACAGCAGTGGTCCTTCGCCCCCTCTGCAGAGAAAAGGTGGCACATGGCCCTGGCACCATCAGGGGTTGCTGGAAAGTCTGGAGCTGCCTGTGCCTAGCATCTACCTCATCAAGGAGGAGAGCTTCTCTTGTTTTGGTAGGACACTGCAGGGCTGATGCACTGCATTCACAGGGTTCATTGCCAGAAGAGTCAATGGGGGCAGTAGCAAAGGTCAAATAGGAGTGATGGGGAAGGAGGGACAGCAAAAGGAAAGGAGTGGTGTCCAGATTCCAACAATAAAATCAGCTGCATTCACACAACCCCCCAAATTGTTGCATTCTTAGTATATTGTGCAAATATTCAAAATATAATATTGCTGTCTAGGCTCTGTTGGATTATTGAATGTCAGGGATGAAATGTTTGGGGTCTACAAGGTACCTTTCTTTATGTTTTTGAAGATGCTGCCCAGCTAAGCAAACCCATGCCTCTTTGGGGCACCTAGTCTCTCTTGTGTCATGAAATACACATTGATTGCACCGTAAGGAGGGCATGGCAGATGATGAAGATGCTTGCTGCAGAG
Source organism: Manacus candei (assembly GCF_025592945.1). Classification (NCBI taxonomy): domain Eukaryota; kingdom Metazoa; phylum Chordata; class Aves; order Passeriformes; family Pipridae; genus Manacus; species Manacus candei. Next base: position 4,791,694 of record NW_026138143.1, read on the forward strand.
GGGAGAGATCTGTCTGGTGATGTCTACACTGGTGTCTGTTACGCCTGTTGTGCCAGGTTTTATGGAGAGAGCAAAAGCTCCTTTTCTAGAGTAGCTCAGGGTTTGATGCTAAGGACTGTGGTCTAGCTCACCCATCCCCACTGCCCATGGAGGGGTCCAGCAGGGATTGCTGGTCCTTGGCCTTCTACTTCCTTGGGCTTCCTCCTCCTCTAAACTTCTCACACAAGACTTTGCCCTCCAAACTCCCTATTGCTGCTGCTTGAAGTTTGAGTGCTCTGAGGGTCATCCTGTCCTACAAAGCCCTGAAAGCTTGTGGATCCAGAAATGTATGCACCTAGGAAATGTGAAAGAGCTCTAACTGCAGCTCTGATGCTCAACAGTAAGTCCCTGTGTGTGTTTGTAACCAGTCATGCTGAAATGTAGCCCAGGCCTCTGAGAAACAGGGTGATCACGTATCCAGGGAGCTATCAGGGAAAGCAAGCTGTGACAATAATGTTTGGAAACCATGCCAGGATGAAAGACATGCTGCAGATTAGGTATCTAATCAATCTACTTTTCCACACTGAGACCATCATGTCAGGTTCCATTTTTTTACAAGCTAAAAGATCAATGCATGCTTCAGGTAAATCCCCAGCCTCTTTGCTATAACCCTGCAGACTTTATTTCCTTACTTGTTAGTGGCAAGAAAAGCCACATAAATTCTATGTATATGATGCTGAACCATATTCCTGGTGAGACAAACCCCCGTGGTTTCAGTGATATGGGCCAGCTGAGGATTTGGTATGCAGTTTAGCAAGTTTTTATGTGAAAGTACTATTTGGAAGTGTCCTTTGATATTTCCCCTGGTGCTGAGCATATTACATAGCAGGAGTTATCTGAAGATTACAGCTGAAGTCAGGATTTTTGTGCAACACTTACAGCTGTGTTCTTTCTCGCACAGTATAAAATGCATCTGCATCATTTTAGTTTTGGAGCAAATGTAGGCTCCAAATGGGAAAACATTGTCCATGCTGGAGGGGAAGCCATTGGGGACAAGGAGATTTCTGCTTGTGTAATGATTTTGACATGTCAAAATTACAACTCTATCAGTTTTAGCGAGCATGACCCTAACTGGCAGTGACTGGAAGTGGAATATGATAATTGCAAGGAAAAGGCCTGGAACCTAACAAAATACAAGCAGGGGTGACAGGCAGCCATACAGGATGGGGAGTGATGGGGACATGGACACACTCCCTGCTGGCATGTGGGATTTAAGTGGGAGAAGAGTTGATAACTTGGCTGCAACTCCACCACTTGTGGCTGCCAGCATCAGAATGAATGGTAAAATAAACATTTCGGCATGTGCATGTGTCTTCCTGGCCTGGAGAAATCCCACAGGGTATTTAATTCATTTGGAGTAAAGTTATTATGGTTTCTTTAGACCTACAGACTGCAAAGGACAAATAGCATCTTCAGACATAAGTGCAGTTGCATTTACTCAGTAGCCATCTCTCATGTAAAATGACTGAAGGATATGAGTATTCTCAAGTGATGGTAAGTGACCGGTACTAGTCCTACAGCATCACCTTACTCTTTTCAAAGTCCTCTTGTTTTCGTTCCTTTGGCTTTAAAAGAGCGTGTTTTAAGATCTTTCTTGCTTAAGACCCATAAATTACTTAAGCAAGGTCACGTGAATGTGGTTCTTTGCATGTTAAAGTGGTTGCAAAATAAGTATCTTCAGATCATAAATATGTGAGCTAAGGCTCATCTTGTCCAAATTTTAGACCACAGAAGACCTGGGAGACTCTCTAAAACTACCAATATTTACATGTCAAATAGACAGTAGCCACAAAGAGTAAGTGAGATAACTTAAACCAGTGAGCCAAACATCAGGCTCAGTAAAAGTAAAGAATTAATTTCTACAAGGTTCTGTTAGTGAAATATTCAAGACAGGAACAGAATTAGTATCAGTTTTTGGAGCAAAACTGATGTCCTCTTCTGCCAGAATTATGTACTATGCATCATTAACAAAGTATATATTAGGTGGACTAAACCTTGAAGGAGTTGTAAGTAAATGAGAAATTTTGATTGAATGTGGATTTTTCTCATTTGATTCAGTGGCAACTCATATTTGACCTGGCAGTTCAACATCTTTATCTGTCAGCTGAAGTCAAACCATAATCTGGAGATAAGGCAAAGACTGTCTGAATGGTAAAAGTCAGGATGACTAAGCAGTGATATAAACTGGTCTGAATGACTTGCTAAGCACAGCCCTGTGAAACATCTGAAGTGGTACATTTAAAATACCAGTTTATATACCTTAGAATAAAAAATACAGCCCTCATCTACAAGACAGGAGGCTGTACCCTTAAAATCAAAAGGCTCTACTGGTTGGATTGGACCAGAAGCAAAGCAGAGAATTGCAGCACAGTATTTCAGTTCTCTTTGCCAGTAACACTTACATGAACAAAGAGGTTACTGAGTGAGCTCTGAGCTTGTCTGTGGTTGGGACTGGTGGGAATGATACTGAAATAATGCAGGTCCAGCAAGTTCTGCTTGTAAGAGAGCACAGAAACAGCTATAAAACAAAATCAAGGACTGGAGAGAAATTACTTGGAGCTTCTTACGCATGTTTATCCTCCATAAAGGTCCTCCAGAAAGGCATCTTCGTTGGAAGAGAAGGCTGAACACCAAAGAACTTTGCAGTCCAGTGAAGCAAAGCACAACATGGAAGCTGAAGCTGAACAAATTAAGCTGAAAGTAACACAGGTTTTTATTAGAGTGAGCCTAATCACTGGAATATGCTAGTGAGGGGAGGGTGGATTCTCTGGCTCCTAAAGTCTTTACATCTAGACAGATGACTTTCTAGAGATAGTCTTTAGCAAAACACAATTTATTGGACTCTATGCAAAGGTAACTTGGTGAAATGTAATGACCTGTGATATATAACAGGTCAGACTGGATAACAGAGTGGCCCCTCCTATCTTGGAGCATTACAAATATATGAACACTTAAACTTCAGGAAATTATGACAGCAAGCTGTAATATTTCTCTCTGCTGAGATTTCTCCAAAGTTCCTAAATAAATCAACATAACCTGCTAACCAGCATGGTACATGAACAGATTTCTTTTCTTATAAGCTGTGTTGGGGATATTTTAAGCTTGTTTTTGCAAGAATGGTTTATAAGATTTTTCTTTTCTTTTCTTTTCTTTTCTTTTCTTTTCTTTTCTTTTCTTTTCTTTTCTTTTCTTTTCTTTTCTTTTCTTTTCTTTTCTTTTCTTTTCTTTTCCTTTCCTTTCCTTTCCTTTCCTTTCCTTTCCTTTCCTTTCCTTTCCTTTCCTTTCCTTTCCTTTCCTTTCCTTTCCTTTCCTTTCCTTTCCTTTCCTTTCCTTTCCTTTCCTTTCCTTTCCTTTCCTTTCCTTTCCTTTCCTTTCCTTTCCTTTCCTTTCCTTTCCTTTCCTTTCCTTTCCTTTCCTTTCCTTTCTTTTCTTTTCTTTTCTTTTCTTTTCTTTTCTTTTCGCACAGTTAAGAGACTCTAATGCAAAACCTTTCAAGAACAGAGAGAATCCATATGTTGTACATGAGGCCTCACCAAGCTGTGTAACTTCATTGTGTTTGGCTTTTCATAACACTTCCCATAGCAGTTTGCCCTTTCCATATGCCCTGATATCAGCTTTAACTTCAACTCTACCATGCTGTAGGTTGCCCATACTCTATCATAAAGTGTATATAATATATAAGGTTTTGACAAAACAGGCTGATACAAGAACCCAACTCTCGTAAGAGAGAGCTGTTAATCTACATACTTCTCACAATGGGAGCTGGAGAATCATCTATTGTGTGCTTTACCTCCTCATTTGAAGTGATTAATTTCACATTACCAGCAGAGCTGCACTTCTGAGACTGTGCTTCAGGAGCTGTGCATCCCTACTACTTGGAAGATTCTGTGGGGAAGAAGGATGCTAGATATAACTTAAAAGGAAGGTATTTGAGTCTGTCGTTAAGGAAGCAATTGCTTAACTTTAAACAGGTGCTGAAGTCCATTGATGCAAAATAAATAATTGATCTGAGGAAACATTGCAACCTGTACTTAAACATATTTCTTTGCTGCCAGTTCACGAATTTGCATGAGTTACAGCTTCGGTCTACAGAAACACTTGTGTAATTCAAAGTGCAGGAGAAGTCCCTTGACTTTATTGGGATGGTTTGTGTACTCAAACCATCTGCCTCCTAAGTACGGAACTGGAATAATGTGCTCTGAAAAGCAAAAGGAAGCAAAGGGGGAGAACATGATGAGCACACACTACTTATCTTGCTGTCTTGTGTTTGCTAGTCACTGCAAATAGATCCTCAGGTCTTGGAAAGGTTGGAGGTGTGTATGGTCTTCAGGTGTGCTTTTCTTTGGGGAATGATGGGGGGGTTGTTAATGAGGGAAAAAACAACCCTCAAATTTAAACACTTTATGACAATTCAGGAGTAAATAAAAACCTAAATCTTAACCTGGTAGAAACAAAAAGGAATTTGCTTGAGATACTCAATGATTTAGCTGTAAGCAGGGAATGAGCTGTCTAGTAACTCCTTAGGCAATGGATTGATGGCTATTTGGTTTGTTGTTAAAGAGGCAACAATTGTTGATTCGATTCTTGTAATTCTTCCCTTTTTTCTCCCCTCCCAACCCTATTCTTAATGCAATTATTTAAAAAGATAAAAAGTAAGAGAAATTTTAGCTTTGGGGGTTTTATTTGGTTTTTTGTTTCAGTTTGGTTTTTTTTCAGAGATTATTACCCCTAACACTGCGTTGACATAATCTCACAGCTGACTGAACACTACCCTCTGACCTTTCTCTCCTTGGGGACAAACTCAGGTTTAATTGACGTTTGTGTCTGTGAGCTCTGCTGAGGAGAGATTAGCAATGGCTTAGCTAATTAGTATTTAAATGTTCACTAATGTTCCAATGGATTTGTCAATTACAATGTTATTAAAAATTGATTCAAAATTTTCAGTTTTTGGAAAAGAGGCAGCAATGTCAGAGCTGATTCAATTTCTCAAAAGGATTAAAGAAAAATCAAATCTGCTATTACAATCTTTTCAGTCATACTAGAAGGCAAGGAAAATATTTTAAATTGTAAATGGCCCATATGTTTCTCAAGGTGCAAATATATTTACTTGTGGCTGGGTTGAAAAATGGGAGGATGCTCAAGACCTTATTAGGACTGTTTGGAAATAGTCACACTGTAATTAGATGTATTGATGTTCTACTCTTCCTGCAAAACCTTTACATTTTTAAATACTAGAAGATTCTTCCTGATAAATTTAACACATGACATTAGAATAACTCTACTTGTAATACAGGATGTCAATCTCTTTAGAGTTGCCCCCACTCTACATGATACTCGTTTCACTGAGTGTGATCTGTAACAGGTTTCAGCCAGAGAGTTTCAATTTCAAATTTAGTCCACGGTTTATACAGTAAATGATGAAGGCAGTTCTGGCTATGGAAAATCTTTGCTGATCAAAAGAGGAGCAGCTTGTTATGAGCTCAGACCCTTTTTCTGACCTGGTGGATGAGGAGAGGTGATATAATAAGGTGACTTGCTTTGAACCAACCTTCTTTCAACCTCTTTCCACTAAATTATTTCAACACAGAGAGCAAGTAAGCAAATATATTAAAGTTGGATCAAAATTTGAAATTTGCTGCCCTAAAGGCGGTCCTTAAAGCCATCTAAGAAACCATCCATATAACCTAAATACACTTGACCTGACTTTTTTTTTTTCTAGGATGTTAAGGTATTACAACAACCCAGCAGGTTCAGTACTTCAGGGGTTTCAGCCACTTAGAGGTTAAACACCTTCTGCAAAGGAAGCTAGTTTATTTGGAAATATAACTGAATGTAACTGTGGATTTGGGAACTCAGGAACTGTAAGGAAATATTTTCACGTGCATTAGGTGTTCAAGAACACTGGCATGATGGGAAACCCAAGTTCATCGACCTTCCATGGCAGCTCTAAGTTGAGCAGCAAGAGTGCATGATTATTTTGGGGTGAGTTTTTTGGGCTCATGATTTAAAAACGGGTTAATCTGTATCACCACAAAATTACTTTGTTTCCTGTATAATGAACAAGTAAGAAAAGATGCTTTTAATTTAACTAGTGAAAAGAGTGGTTTTAGGTTTACCTGAAACTAAGTGACACTTGATTTTCAGATGCTTTGTTTAAGTAAAGAAAAGGAAGACCAAAGCATTAGAATAACATACATACTTTTAATATTATTTTTTCTAAAGTGCTTAGAAACTAATATCAATTTCAGAATTGTTGTAATTTGCCCAGATACTTTTCTTCTGGTACTTCTTTTGTTGATAAACTCTTTTTCCAGGAATTGGTGTCTCTTTTGAAAAGAGGCTGTAAATTCATAAGTGCCTACATGATTTCCAGTCATCCCTACCACCCTCAAGTCCGATGCCATGCTGCAGGCACATCACTTCATTTGGGTCCTAGGGGTCAGTATGTGGTTTTCCAATTAATTTCTTGGGAACTCTCATTAGAATAGAGGGATTATCACTGAATTTGTTAGAAGAAATTCTTGGACTACAGAGGAAGAATGAATCAGAGGAACTCCTCACCTCTAAGCAACAGCATTATCTCCTTCCATCTCTTCTCCCACACACTACCTTTTGGGTATCCTCTTCCCCCACTCCTCTTCACCCCTATCTCATAGCCTCCTTTGGGAAGGGCAGTATGCTCAGTCACACAGGATGCATCAGCAGGGGTGTCAGCAGAACATGGTGGGGTGCAGACCTGGGGAAACCCAACCCTGGATTACTAAAACTCTCTACAGTCCCTGACCTGGAAAGATACTGGGCTCTGTCCCTCCTAAAATATCTCCCTGGATGCTAAAATCCATTAGTTACAGTTATCAGGGAAAGAGTTTGGTGCTGAGTTTGAGATACCAAACCGGAGACATGAGGAGAGCAAATTTGCCTCTGCATCCTACAGGGCTGTCTGGTATCGACAGATCCCAACCCTTCTGCTGGAAAATGGACATCTGAGGTAGTCCCAGAACTTCTCCCTGCCTCCCCCAAACCCTGATACCACGGGTGTTAGAAAACAGCCTTGATAGGGGGAAATGTAAACAGATAAAGGCATCTAGGCACTGCAAGCCAAATCACAGTCTCAGTACTGCAAGGAAGATATTTGCTGGGGTTATTGCTCACCAGGAGGAACTGAAGGGGGGCAAGTATCTCCCATCTCCACTGGCTGCTAGAAGATGGGAGAAGGGGCGAGAGGCAGAGGCATCTCTTAGCAGCCCAAACAGATTCTGGGGAGGGAGAGGACACCAACACCAGGTTGTGGCTCCAATCAGAGTCGTTAAAGGGACATGAGCCATCCCCAAATTCATACACCTCCTAATGTTGTGAGTGCCAGGGAAGAGTGCCCAAACCACTGCTTCCACATCCCCGCAGTATCTGTGGGGTTGGTAGGACAGCACATTGCACCCAGAGCGATGCCCAGAGCCTGCTACTGGCAGAGGAAGGATGGCAGGATGGAGCAGGGGATCCTGACCCCTGCCAAAACCCCATCTCAGCTTATCAAGGCACCATATCGTGTGGTAAATGTGATGTCAGTGAATGAGGAGCAACTCTATCCAGCTAAAATGAAAATAAATGGAAATGGAACAACTTTCTGTAGCAAATTGGCATCCCTTGAGAACAGGTAAGAAAGAAGGAACTAGACTGATTTTGGTTTGTTACTCCTTTTGTAAAAGCATTTGCTGACAATAGCAGGGTATGTAATTTCTGTCTCTACTGGACTTGCATATCTGTTCTGCTCATTGCCTTACAAAATAATCCATACTCATTGTAATTCCCTTTATCTTGACTTTTTTTTTTAATTGAGAAGCCAACATGGCCTTGCTTAAAATAAAAGAGACAGACACTTTTGTAAAAACTGTATGTTGAGGGAAATGAACAGTGAAGGTAATGCCCCAGTTGTTACAAGCTACATAACTTTTATACTTTTTTTACATCTTCATTTCCCAAAATACTTGTAGTATAGGGAGAGCCAGTCCACTTCCTGTCTTCTTGCATAATGTAAAGTGTTACCCTTAAAGATTTGTTGATAAGAGATGACTGGTCAGAGTTCATAACAGTCTTGCAAGAAATGGGTCACTTTACTCTGAGACTAGGCATGAGAGGGATGAGAGCTGCATGAGGCAGTTCATCTGCACTACCAGAGGAAATTCATAAGGCTGTACAGCTAAATTTTTTCCTAAGCAATAAAAGCAGTTGGTATTCATGTAGCCTAAATCTGAGCTAATAGAACACTGGATTCCCAAAGAGAAATACAATAAGAATGTATCGAATTAAGGGCCAAATTTGTGTAGTATTGATTAGCTAATTTAACTGACACATTTAAACGTCCTGCTCAATTTTTTTCTATAGCTGAAAGCTTTTCTTTTTGGTTCCACCAGGACATAGCATGGATCCATACTGCCCAGGTCAATCTGCTTCTGGCAGCTATCAGCAACACATGCAATCAAAAAATTGTGGAATTAAAGGGAATTAAAGGGAAAAGGTGGAAGGACAAAATATCCCTTCCTGCATTTCAATGAAGCACAATATATGTTTAATCAGCCTCTTTTAGATACAAAAGCAAGCACATTTCATTTTGTGAAAGGAGAAGGGAAAGAGAGAAAGAAGGTCTAGTGAAAGGGTAACTGACAGACAGGGATCACCATCCTATTCATTTTTGAATAAATAAGAATTGTAAATGACATTGAAGCAAACCTAAAGTCACTTCTATTCACTGAAAGCCCAGCGTAAAGTATGCTGAAGTTATAAACTCCCCTTCAATTAAATTGGCTCTCGGTTGAAGCAGGCTTCCTACGTGACTTTAAGTGAAAGTTATAAAATCCCCCTGAAATAGAAACTTGACCTGGAAGATTTCAGTCCATTGAATTTTGTGAGTGCCCGAACAGTGGTCTCCTGCACACAGAAGGTGGGCAGCCCCATCTCTGACACACAGCTGCACACACACATGTGCACCAAGTGCAGGATCCTGCGTGGAAATAGCTGCAGCTGACTGCAACCATATGGTGGGAGGATGAAAGCTCATAAAGGATGCCATTATTTTAGATAATTTCACAGAGATTTTCTGCTTGGTTGAAGGCACCAGGAAACTCTCTTGGGCAGTGTTTTGCACAACCAAGTGTTAAATCACTTTATATCAGAGCTGAACCTCAACCTCATCGCTGTTAATCTTCACGATTGGTTAAGTCTTAGCTTTCTGTCCAAAGATCTGAAATCTGAGTGTCAACAATCAGCACATGAAGATTTTCAGGCAGTGCCTTCTCTTCTCCATCCCTTTTCCCCTGCTGCTGAAGAGAGAGAGCATCCTCTTTGTTACTTGCACTCCACTGTTTTCTGACTGTACAGCCAGCCTGAGCTGCAGGTATATCCTTCTAGTACTCATTCCCAACTCAATGAGGCTTTTTACTCATGTACTCATTACTCACCTACATAAAGTAATAGTGGCTGGGAAAACTACAGACTTCCTTGTGTATTTGAGTGTATCAGCTCTGAGAATCTGACATCCTTGTTAAATGAGAACAGTGCCACGAGGAGAAATCAGCCTTTAATCCCAAAATGCCAAATGCAATTTCAGCTCCAATTTGTAAGTCATTGACAGAATTTATCATTTCACCAAAGGCTAAATCGTTATCTTTAATGAACAGGACCTGGTTTTGGCTACTAGATGAATGACCACCCTTGCCATTAAGAGATGTCCTCCTTAGACTGTGGAGTCACTGCTGCAACCATCCTAGGAGTTGCATTGTGGGTGAAAGACTTCTTCTTGCCCACTTTGCACTGGCTAACACATCTCCTATTTTCAAGGCAATCCTTACAGAGCACCCAGATTGCCTCCCAGAGAACATAACCAGAGCAGACCCCTGCCCATGTTGTTCCTTGCTTCCCAACAGCACAGGAAGTGATATTCAATGAATTGCAGAGACGTTTTCTTCTAATGCCAGACTTCATGCCTTCTTGTCCATCAAATCTGTTAGTCAGCCTCTTCATGACTTAAGCAATATGTCTGACTGTCCCCTTAGGTCACAGAGTATTATTTCAATTTTCTAATTGAATGACTGAAAGATTTATAAAATGAATTAAGAATAAGAAAAAAGGCATGATGATGCATGAACAGGCAAATTAATATGGGCATTAAAATGATTAATAGACATGTCTCAACTACCCATATCAACAAAACTTTTGCGGTGTAAACAGACCATTAGCAAATAAAAGCAGGATGCTAAAAAGGTTAAAGAGGGCAGCCGCTGAGGAATCAAATGAATGTTTGAAAGCAAGGTTTTCCAACCTGGTCAAACACATTGTGGAAAAGAAACATCAATTCTCAATACACAGCAAGACTCTCTGGGACCATTCTTGGGATGTGGAGATGTATGAGATTTCCTGAATGCTCAAGTTAATCTCTCCAATCACTGTGCCTAGTGGTGATCCTACTTACAACCACAGTCACTTCCCTGAGTGCCTCGGTGAATAAGGCTTCCAGAAAACTTGCTTATATTTTGCACAGAGCTGTGTGTACCGCTCTGGACTCTTTCTTGCAGCTTATCCCCTTGGATCTGATGGATCCACAATGTAGGTTTTGCAGAGCAGCTTCACCCAAATTTGGAAGGCATGCTTCTGATTAAAGCTGAGATATTTCATGCAGAGGATAATGTTTGCACTGAATGTCAATGTACATTTTGGTTTGGTCAGGATAATGCCTAGCCAGTGACCTTATTCAGCCCCAATTAGCTGATAACTTCCAGCCAGTCGCATTTCTCATTGTTAGGAGTGAACAAGGCAATCATGGGAGAAAGGTAGCAATAATAGGAACAGCTAATTAGACTGTGAGGGGTGCACAAAACAAAGAAGGAAGGAAGGGAGATGTGAGAGTTTCTAGATGGTCTGGCTGCCCGCTGAAGAAAGGATCTGGATAGGGCATAAATGTAAGACTCAGATCAAGGTTCAACTCCCTCTGCTTCTACAGCCTTCTCTTCCAAGCCCTTCGAGCACATTTATGCCTTGCAACACAGCATCCTTGCAGCTGTGCTCAGGTGGGCTCCATCCTTGTGGCACAGTGTGACACAGAGGTACCATCTCTGGTCCTGAAGTGACAGTGGATCGGTGACTGCAGTGCTCTTCCTGATCCCACTGGTCCACTCCTGGTTGCCAGTAGTAACCCAGTGTTCTCACACAGTAGATCCCTTCCCTTGAGCACTGGTGGAATCCAAGGACAGCAAGGAGATATGAAACATGGGTGTTTTAGGGAGATAATAAGAAAGTGGCATGTTTTGTGGGACCCCACTCTAGCACTTTCAAGACACAACAGAATCATTTAGGTTGGAAGAGAACTTTAGGATCAGTGAGTCCAACTGCTAACCTAGCATTGCCAACACCACCACTAAAACATGTCTCTAAGTGCCAGAGTTCCCTTGGGGACTTAGTACCCACAGGATTTTAGTATCAGCAGCACTGATATTCATCAGATTGGAAAAACCTTCTTTCTGAAATACACTTTTGGGCCTATTTTTCTCTATTAAATACATAGATTTGTAGAAGAGCCAAACATCATTTGGAGAACCTGAGGGAACTCTCATTTCTAGGTGAGAGGAAATACTTTGGTCTGATCCTATTGCCACATTCAGGCCTTATACTTCCTGCATGGTCACAACAATTACAGTTTGTTGTATGTAATTCGGGAGATTCCAGCTTAATCATGCCTACAAAAATGCCCAATCACAGTAGTATAATTCTACTGAAATTATGAGGTCACTGACATTTGCTTACCTGCAGTCTTTCTTGTGTGCCTGCAGAAAAGTCACTAATATGGCATTTTTTAAAAGTGTTTGCTGAGGGCTATACCCTGCTCTCACTAATCTTCCTAAAAATCTGGTAATTTCCATTAAAGTCTCTAGAGCTGACTGGACTAGCATCTAGACTGAATAATGGAATTTATTGCTCTGCATCTATAGAAAATGTGGTTTTCCATGTACTGCTTCAGGGGAACCATGCTTCCTAGTTGCATGGTGGGCATTCCAACCAAAAATTTTATTTGTTCCTGCTCAATGCCTGCATACCCTCCTTCATGGGCTGGTCTCTGTGCATCATGAGACGGTGAGGACCCAGCCTAGAAAACCCTGAGGGTTTAAATTGCAAGCTCCATGAGGCAAGGACTAGTTTTTTATATAAGCCTTCACAGACTGTAATTGGAGAGGATCCCTGATTTCAACAGAGAACTCGGGCATTACCGTGACATAGATACAATAAAGTATAAGTCGTTAGGCAGAGAAGATAAAGCACCACTTAAGGGAACCACTGAGAGATGGGAGTGTGGCTCTGCAGCCCCAAGCAGGGAGAGGCTTGGGTGCTTACCCCTTCTGCTACTGAACCTCCTCCCGATGCCTGGAGAATAAAAGCCTCATGGCATAATGGTGGTGGTGATGACAAGGGTAATAAGGCTCATGATAATAAGGACAAGCAGGGTTTCCATTTCCATTACCAGAGCAATCGATTGGGGTTTAAGGTTTTTTCTGCCTTTTTTTTTTTTGTCTGTGTCATCTAAAGCAAGTTCTGTAAGGGCCACGAGATAAAAGCCTGAAAAAGGCCTTTAAAAAGGTCTTTGGAAGCAGTGTGGAATTTAAAATCTAATCTGTATTTTAAAGAATGAAAACTAATATAATTGGTGTAGAGTCCGTTTCCATTAGGAGGAAGGTACTGCCCGGTTGTTTCCTCTCAACATAGGCTAGATTAAACATACAGGAGAATTATTTTCTTTTTTGTAGTTCCCCTCTCTGGGGCATCTGTGCTTGCAGAGTAGCAGATGCAGCTTTTGGCCCATTATACACACAGCTATATTTTGCTCTCCGGGATGGAGAGAAAAAGTTGCTTGTTCAACAGAGGTAGTTTTAAAACTACTATAATCTTAAAACTGCCTACATGCTGTAGAAGTGGTGGCACCTTGTTGCTCCCAGGAGGTGTAGGTTGCAATACTGACCCCCCTGACACAGCAGGCTGGCATGATCCCCCCAGTTCCCCACCAAACTCCTTTGCTAACACCTGTGACAAATGACCCTTGCAAGTAGGTAAATCAGCCTGGGCTGGCCTCAGCTTGAGTCTGTGCTAGCAAGGTGAGGGTAGGAACTGCAAGGGGAAGAGGTGCCTTGCAATGCCTGGGACCATGGAAGCAGACATGGGTCATCCTGGAGGGGCTGCTGGCAGGACAGTCAGCGTGAGATGGGGGTGGAGGAATAACCTGGCTTCTGCTCAAGGTAAAACCACCTTTTTCCTCTCCAGGACATTGGAGCCAAAGCTTAAACTGAAGTGCTACAGAAATAATCCTTGCCCAGAGCAGTTGGCTTTGTTTCAGGGTTGAAGCTGTGAGTCAAAGATGCTTTTATGTCAAGACTTGCTTGAAATCACTCACTGTGGTCCATTTATTTTAGCCTAGGGCTGCTAGGAGTGCAGTTCAGATGGGTAATGATATTTGGGAGCTTGAGGAAGAACTTTGCTTCCAGATTGAAATGTCTTCTTTGTGCTCGGCTGCCTGTTGCTCACAGTCGTGAGATGCTTGTGTACATTGCAATGTTCCGAGTGGCACGCAAAAAGCAGTTGTGAGCTGTATCTTGTGGGAGTTTGTTAAGGATGCAGCTTGCTTTGTCTTCTCAAAAACATGGCATAATGGCCATCAGTCAGATGTCCATGCAGACAGCATTGTATCTGGAGGAGAAAACTAGCAACTATTACTTATTTTTCCTCCTTCACATTATCAACTGACCGGGTTGTATCTGGAACAGCCAACCTCAAGCAGATGAAACAAAGGAAAAGGAGTGAATTTTTTGCTGAGTAAGCATCATGTTAAAATAACCATCTTTTTCATTACAGTAAACAAAAAGCAGCCTCTGTTAGGGTCTGTAGTTAAAACAGGACTGGGCAGATGTAACAAATATTTGATATCATGGGATTTTTCTGAGGCAGAGAGCAAGGAGAGTGCTTAGCAGCTGAGAAAGAAAAGCTGAGAGCAAGGTGGCTATGGTAGCGACCTTGAACAAATAGAAATTTTTTCCCTAAAAAAAATCGGACATGAAAACATTAGGTGCAAAACTTGAGGCACTTACGCAGAAAGAAAGGCTTTTGGTTGTGAAGGGCTATATAGCATACCTACAGACACAAACCTAGAGTATATGCCTCCCACCTCATCACCTTTTCACATACCTAGAGGACTGTCTTGCTGTTTTCCAGAAGATAGGGAAGAAAATCTACAGCCCTTTAAATGGAAAGCTTAGAGGCTGGGATTTCAAAAGATCGCGGGGTAACTGGAACCCTTGCTTCAATTAAATTCCAACAGCATAGTCGTGCCTCCATCAGCTGGCTGCCCCTGGAAATCTCAAACTGCAGTGTTTTATTGAAGCCACTTACGCACATCAACAGTATGTTTTTTGCAATGCTTGTTAAGGCCGTGCTCTTGCAACATGTTATTTTTCCCCCTCTATGAAACTGTGACTTAATGCAAAGTAATGGCATGTCAAAGGAAACGTTACAGCCCCTGTCTTGAATGCAATGCTGAGTCTCCTAGTCTCCTGTCATGCGTGGAATGTAATTACCATTAAGGCTGAAAAATGAGGGAGATGAACAGTAGTGGCAGTTTTTCTCAAGTTTACATAAACACTGGCTGCAAGAAGAGAGCAGGAACATTAAAATCAAAGAGCTCCTGTCACATCAGCGCTTTAAATCTCTAAGCGGCTCCTTGAAAATCATCTGGCCTCGGTGAACACAAACAACCGATAAAAGCTTCAGTTAAGGTCTGCCCTTATCTGCTAATTTCAGGGCAGTCTTGCCCTTTACCCACTGTCCCTAGGAAAGTAGCGATTTTGGCACTTTCTCTTGGCTTGCTAAACTCCCTGCCATGGCAATAATATTAACTAGCTGGAAAAAAAGTAGAAATGGTGTTTAAAAGGAAATCCCTGTATCACTCATGGAGCTGTGGGGAAATGCTCCCTGTGCTTTGCCTGTGCATGCTTATAGTTAAAGACTGGGTGATAGAAAGTACCACTCCTCTCATTCCTAGGGCTGGTGTTATCTCCTGGGCACAAAGCAGCTAAGCCTGGCCCAAAATCTCTCAGAAATGCAGGTAGCATCTCTCTCCCACCAGTTCCCACTGAATCAGTGTGGTTTGTCTCCTACTGGAAGTGCCAGAAAACAGGAATGCCTTGGGAAGGAGGAAGCGGTAGAGATGTTTTAAGGTTTTTTTTCCTTGAGTTGTGGAGGAAGCTCTTTCCCTGACCTGTGCTGAGTTAATGGCCAAAACGCAAGCCCACAGGTTTCAGGTTTCATTAAGGACTTGAAGCTCTCATCAGGTTTGCCAGAGGATGTTTCAAAGGTAGCTTTTCTGCATGAAACTGGGCAGATTTATTGTCTCTGTGGTTTTATTGAGCGTTTTTGGCTTCTGTTTTCTCTTTTCATTTTTTTCATGTGAAACCTGATGGCTTAAGGCAGGATTTGTTTTGTGGCTTTGATGAATTGGAGTCTCCTCACCCTGCCGCTCTTAATGGAGCAGAGTTGTAAAACACTTCAGATTCAAAACCCCACAAAATTTGGTGCTGGTAGGAAACACAGGTTGCTCGTGTCTCAGGTTGCTCGTGTCTCTGCCTCTCATATTTTCTGTTTTGCTCTCCCTCTCCTTTCTCTGAGACTGGCTCTGGGTTTTGTGTTGGAGCCATCAGCAGGCAGCAAACCAAACAGCCTGTGTCTTATCATGGCCCTTTTGCTCTCCTACTCCCCTCTAGCTTCTCCCCATACCCAGCAAGGAAGGGAGGTGTGCAATGTCAGAGTCTCATCATGCTGCAATTAAGAGGAAGAGAAAATGAAGCAGGCAGGAAAAAGAAGGAAAAAGGGACACCCTACTGGCAATTTGTTTACCAAAGCCCTATAATGTCTTCATGGAAGGAGTCAAAATAGTGGTTTTCTCCCTGACAGATATTTCCTTCTGCCAATGCAGTCACCAGTACCAGCACTTGCCAGAGCTGTTATGAAAAGGATCCTCTTGAGTCCAAACAGGCTTTTCTCATCTTCCAAACTGCATCAGGTTAGTTTAGTCTGTGTGCAAATTGTAAACAACTGCAAATGGTTTACCTACCAGCAACAGAGAAATTACAAGAAAAACAAAGAATAGGAAGGTTCAAGGCAATCTCACTTGTAGGTTTTGAAACTGGTGCTCATTTGCCACAAAATAATCATGTGTTTCCAAGTAATATCTTATTTTTCATCAAAATATTGCCTTTGTGGCACAGGCATTTTTCTTGCCAAAGACTTCTCCCCACCAGTGTCTTGCTCAGCATTTGTTTCTGGGCTGAGAAATTTGTAAGCCCCAAATATTCTGGGGAGAAAAGAGGATTTCTCCCTTCAGATCTTCCAATTAAAGGTTCTAGATGAAACCAAATTGAAGATCTCATAATACAGATAAGTCTTGAAATCACAGAATCATAAAATTATAGAATTGTTAATGTTGAAAAAGACCTTTAAGATCATGAAGTCTAACCATCAGTGTAACATCCCCAACATGTTCATCATTAAACAAATATTTCCATGCTCTTTGGTTATCAGGATTTGGATCTCCAGATGGATTAGAGATTCACGCTTGCAGAAATCCTCTCCACAGAGCACAGGTTGAATGCAGTGGCTCATTTCTTATTCTAAAAAGGCCTCTAAGCCATTAATCGGGATCTGTCCCATGGTACTGGAGAGCAGCAAGCAGAGTAAGTCTGAGGATGGTCACAAGGTTTTGCTAAGAGCCCAGGTCACTAGATGAGTCAATGGTGATAAGGCAGATCCACAGCACTGAGCACTGGAGATGTAGCTCAGGCAGAGACCAGGGCTGGGAGCCTGTGCCTCAGTGTAGGTCAGGAGGGAAGGGAGGACCTGCAGAGGCTTCTCAGGACCAGATCTCCAGGATGGAGCAACACATCTATGGCCCTGACATGGATACACCCTTTAAAGTTGCAGACAGGTGTTTTCAGTCCTAAACTCTTGAGAGTACTCTCAGTACTATAAATCATTCAGGTATTCATGTTCCTCAGTGATAGTAATCAATATGAACAACCTCAATGTTCATTGCTGATGCTCAGGCAGGACTTCATCTAACCTTAACTCTGATCAGGTATGGGAAAATGCCATCCATTAAATATTAACTTAATAATGTAGCTGGAATAAATGTATAAATGTAAACACCACAGCACTCAAGCGGACCTGAAAACACCCCAAGGGGCAAGTATTCTTCACTACAAGTGAGACAAAAATTGAGTACTTCAGAAATGGTGAGAATGTTCTTGAGAGTACAATCCTTTTTGCAGTGTCACACAACTGAGCCAGACTTTTATCAGACCATTATGGTGATAAAAGCCCGGAATTGAGAAAATCAAATGGAAAAACTAAAAGTGGGAGGAGGGTGATAGTAAAGTCTAATGTGTAATGTTCTGTGTATTAGTTTTTAATCAAGTTCTATATGTGGCCACAGAAAAGAAATATGACAATATTCCTCCGCTAATATTTCACATTCTTCTTGGTGGTCTTATTGATTCATGCTGTGTTTTTCTGAATAAAAGCACTGAGGGTGGGAGACGAGAGGTGGGAAAAGCAGAGAGAAAAAGGCAGAGACTACACTGGAAAATGAAAAGCTCCTCTGAGTATTCATCCTCTATGAAGCACATTCTGCATTTCATTCCATGTGCGAAAACAAAATGCAGTTCTGCAGTTCCCCAAAGTAGCAGCGGGCAAAATGGGTTTGACTCCCTTAAATATAATGGAATGAGATCATTCAGGGGTTTTTTTTTCTATTTCACTGAATTTTCCACTTTACTTGTACCCAGGCTAAACTCTGTTTAGTTCATAGAAAATTTGGCCATTTGGTTTCGTTCATTTTATGAATCTTTGACCCTAGATCTGTTTTGATATGTTCAAAGGGATATGGTCTAGCAGCTAGAGACGATATTAGTTTAATTAACAGCTATATAAAAAGTTTTGAACTTTCCTAGCACAAGGGTTCCAGGATTTGGACTACTGGTTAGCCCCACTAGTTTGAGTGCAATACATACAGGAGGATGCATTTCACCAGCTAGCTAAGCAGAAAGGGATGAGCTCCAAACTAAGAGGAAATCATTATGCTGGAATGACTTTACAATCTTGAGGATAGCAGATGAGAAAATTTGTATGTAGTATCTCTTCAGTTAGGGTCTGCAGCTTTGATCAGACACAGGGAATTAGTCCAAAAAAAGATATTTTATGCTTTTGTGTGTTTCTTTGAGTGAATTGTCTCCTGACGTGTTAGGCTCTTGCAAAGGTTTGAATGATTGAGCTTTACTGGTATGTATATTCAAAAGAAGCAATTTAGGAATGACTTTGACATGACTAAAAGGAAAATCCCTTTATGAAGTGCTAGAGATGGTTGCACGTTCATTGTTCTAATAAGCACAGGTGGTACTGTCTGGCTTGTCTGAACAAATTAACCCAAAACCTTGTAATTTCTTCCATTTGTATTTGTTGGTCTGATAAAGGATAACATCTCCTCCTACAAAGATTGCCAAATTAGTACAGTTCAGACACTGAATATCAAACTCTGGCAAAGGACTTTGTGTTAACTGAGAGAGGTAACCTGGAAATAAAGGCAGCGAGATATTCTTTTTTTAAGAACAAGTATTTTGAAGAACATTACAAATTAGCAGCAAAAACTAAACTGTTTTTTTTTCTCGTATTTGTTTAATTTTGATTTATTTTTTTATTAATCTGTATGACATTTTAAAGAAAGGACATCAAAGAATACAGTGGTCTATAATACCACCTATAGATAAAAACACAGAACAGCCCTTTTGCTACTCTGACCCTGTTTCAGCCTAGACTATTGTCCAGCATAGGAAATGCCACGTCACATGCATGAGATCATTTATGGCACAGAACACTTAGCTGCAGCATTTTTTTTTAATATACCTTATCTATAATTATTTTTTTTCAATTTGGGTATAACATCGCCCAGGTAAGATACTTCATCACTCATAAACTGCCGAAAGTTATCATTAAAGGGTCCAAGTATACATTATTTATGATTTTATCTAAGGGTAAGCGAAACATAAATGATACAGAAACTTACAGATGATTCCCTCTCTCCCTAAGAGCAGTTTGCACAAATGTCTATCTCCTCAGTTTTCTGGGAGGTCATTCCTATCTCACCATTTGAAGACATGAAATAAGTGCAGCCCTTTTAGCAGAAAGAAATAAAATCAGATTTTTTTTGGTTCCATGGACAAGTGTCCTCAATTAACACTGACAGCTATTTAATTTCATTTAAAGTAGGTTGGTTTAAAATATGGTTCTTATCTCTGCAACGCAGGATGGACTAAGTCTCTCTTTTAGAGCCACCCAGCAATGGGGATTAGGGGAACTCAGTTACATTTCTTTCTACAGAAACCTGAGCTCCATTAGCAAAATATAGATTTGAGCAGATAAGGACCCAGCATCTGGCCTCTTAGAAATAAGATAAAAGTGTGAGGAGGAAATTAGAGAAGATCCAAAGCCCATTTAAATCAATAGGGAGGCTCCATAACCTTCAGCAGGTTTTGGATCCCACTCTGACAGAAGAACTTGTTTACCATGAAGGAAGAAATCATTATCAGTTCATTAAGGCCTTGATTTTGTTTTTCTCTAAAATCTCTTATTTCTTTCTCTAACAGTAACTGGCTGTCTTCAAGAAAATGGGCAGCAAGTGAAGCCAACATGGAGACGAGTGCATATTGTCCCTCACTAAGAGAGTTTTATGGGCTTCTAATTTCTCAAGCAGACTTTTTTTCTTCTTTTCAAAAAATTACTGATCTTATTGGTGGAAACTTTTTATTAAAACACCAGGAAAAAACCCTGATGGAGCATAGGGAGGCAATAATGAGAAGTATGTTTCTTAGCCAGCTCTAAACAGACCTTCAAAAAGTTTGAATTTAATGAAGTGAGAACAGCTGAACTGGTTGCTAAGAAGGTGTCATGTAGCATATTGGGTTATATAAACTCATTGTTTGTGGTTATTACAAAATAGCCTCTTATCTCTGGGGTTGTTTGACTCCTGAAACATAAGTCTTGAGGGCACAGTTACTAAATTAATGTTTATTGAAGTCTCCTGGGCAGTTTTACTGAGCTATGTTCAGCGAGAAGAAATATCCAGGTCCCAGGCTGTTTATTCCCTGTGATTGCTTCACACCAGCCCCTTAAGACACCGGGAAAGCTATGGAGGAGCACAGTCTCCATTTCTACCAAGATGTGGGCACGGTAATGGTTCCAGCAGGCAAAATGCACTGGGTGATCTCAATTCAGATCACAGTTTACTGTTTGAGTAGTCCAGTTCTAGGTGTCAGTGAGGCTTTTTCTATCATCAATGAAGATATAGAAAGAAGAAGGGCTGCAGTACTGCTTCAGCTTCTCTGGATAAGTGAACACAGTGAAGCTCTCTGTCACCATTCACAAATAACATCTACATAGCACTTAAAATAAGTACCTAGCAACCCTCTACAAGGTGTGGAGCTACCACACCTGTATACAAAGGCACTCATCCCTGCATAGGAGAGCATATCTGGGGTGAGGAACCTGCTCAGGGCTCTTGAGTGTTCCTGGTTTCATTCTAGGTACTCTTGGGCAGGTGTTGACCTTGCTACAACAAGTAAAGCAATTGAGTGGTGTGACTATTTCCTACTTAGCAAGCAAGCAGATTGTTTTGCTCCTGTCCATCTGGAGGTCCTTGGACTGAGACACATTTGAATTGTCCGTGGGGTTAGTGGTGCCAAAGAGGGAAGGGCCATGGAAAACCATTGCTTTCTTGTTGGAGCTTGCGCTGGTGAATGGAGAAAAGAGGAAATTCCTGAAATAACAGGGATGAGGGTGGCGGTGTAGCAGGAAAAATTCTGTGAAGAATCTAACTTTTCTGTGAGTAGTCATCTACTTCTACATTCATGCTTCTTGTATGCAGCTGGCAAGTGTAGGCACAGAGCATCTCCGAGGACAGTTGTACACAGGTAGCCCTTCCTTGTATGACTTTTTTCAAGCTGGTGCTATGTCAGTTCTCCCTTACTAGAACTGTCCTTTTATCACATGAGGTGTTTTAAAGCAGTGAAGTTACAGCTTCAACAGCTGTGGTTAAGAGGATTTCTAGTGCTCCCGAGAAATGTTTGTTCAAACTCAAGTTGATGCTCTATGTTTTAGCACAGTCTCCCATTAATTAAACTGAACTGAGTGTATCAAGGAGGTTTAGGAAAGAATTATCATTAGCTGGAAAAATAATCAGTTTTTTGGATCTTGGAGTTAGAATTTTAGTTGTATTATAGTGATAAAATCATGCACCATTTGAGGTGTCTCTGTTTTCTAGTCAGTGTTGATCTCATCCAACCTACTCGTGTCCCACATTCCTTCTTCGTGTATTTTTTAGGATATGTTTTTGGGTGAAAGAAATGTTTCTGAAGATAGTCTTAAAAATAGATTACTCTTGGGGTTTGGTCTGATTTTTTTAGTTGCTAAGTCTTAGTATAAAAATTTTAAAACATAAAACTACTATTAGGATTAAATTATTTTTAAACTAGGATATTTAAAGAGACAGCAACAAACACAAACTCTAGAAGACTGGATGAACTGATATACCAGAAAATTACACTATGTCCCTAGTTTTAAAGATGATGTTGGTTTTTCCTACAAAAAGAAAAATAGTTTTTATACCCATTTTTCACACATTAAATAATTATTAATATAGGCAGTAGGACACTAACAGGCTTTTATAACATCATGTTTAAACAGATAGGATAAAGAAATGGAAAAAAATACGTTGGTGAATAAGGGGTTTGAAAGATTTTTACTTTTATTTTTCACTCCCATAAGCATGGGAGTGAACAACACCAAAAGATCCATACAAGCCAATACTCTGTTAACTATTTTGCTATGAGCTGGATGGATAAAGAGAGAGAGGGATCCTTTTTCTGGCATATTTTTCCAGCTTACAAACATTAGTGATGTAAGGACCACTTTTTCTTGAATATACCCTATTGGATTTATCCTCTACAGGTTTGCCTAATTCTCTGAATCTCTTTTTGTGCTCCTGGCCTTCACAGCCTTCTGTGGCAATAAGTCCCAGAATTTAATTATTTGTATAAAAAAAGTACTTCCTTTATTTTTAAGGTTGTTGCAGGGTAATTTCATCAGGTACACCTTTGATTGTTTTGTGAGAAGCAAATATCATCCCCCACTAGTTTTTGCTGTGACATCCACCATTTTTTAGGCACAGTTACTCTTGAATATTATCTAAAATTCCTACCTTACTGAAAAAAAACATTTTTAATGCTTCTCTGATGAGTTATTTTGTAGGACTTAGTTTCAGCTATCTTTATACATGTTGAAAGTCGAATTGTAACTGCACACTTCTTCAATTCCATTCTGTCTGATTGTCCACAATAACATTGTTATTATTTTAGTTTTCAGTTGGTGTTGTGCTCTTCTACCTTATGCCTTTTTTGAAATTTTTTTTTGTATTAATGCTTCACACTTGTGAAAAATAAGATAATTTTGTCATGGAGATGATGTAATTTGCCTTAAGATGCTACTTTATAACCATGAGAGGTTTGATTCAACAAGGTTGAAGGTTAAACTATTGTGGATCATAGCAGCAAATAACCTATCTCCCAGAGCTTAATCTTTGGGAGGGAGAGGAAAGAACTAATGAAGTTTAGTTTTTGCACTTACAAAATATCTTAGCTACCCCAGTGTAAATTATTCCACTTGCCCTTACTTGGTCTCCACCATAAATGATATCAAATGAAAACCTATTCTCATTGTGGTTCTTCTGTGAGGCAGTGACACATTCAGGGGATATGTGGTGAGTTGTAGATTAAATTAGGTTTTTGCAAGAGCTCATTTGGACCAGTTGTCATGTCATACAGAGACTCCCTTAACTCCTTGGTATTGGGTTTAAAGATGAACAGTGAACAAAGCTCTTCTTCTCTGAGCTTCCTTGCTAGCTCTGCCCTAGGGCTCCCTCCAGCTGCCCCGGCGCCATCTCCAAAGCTGGTCGTGACTTACTTAACACTGACCATGCTAAACCCCTTCTGTCAACTTGTTCCAACATATCTGTACCAGGGAGACCCAGGATGGGCCTGAGGATGCGAGACATGGTTTAGTAGTGGACTTGTCAGTGCTAGGCTAATGGTTGGACTCGATGACCTCAGAGGCTCTTTCTGACTTAAATTATTTTAGGATTCAATTAAATAAGTAGTTTTGTACTTCAATTAACTATTTCACCTCTTCCTTCATGAAGATGTTAAAGAGGTCTTAAGGGCCTCTTAAGGGCTTAAGCATATGACAGCGGGAAATGGGGACTGTTTTTTCCGATGTCAAAACAGTTTGTGCTAGTGGAGGATGGGGACCAAAAGAAACAAACAGAAAACTAAATAAAACACCTAAAAGTTTTTAATGATAGTCAACACTCTTTTCAGGATTAATTAATTGTTTCTTAATATGAAATAGGCAAATTTTCATCAAGATCATTTTTCTAAGAAATGTTAATTTTTAGGAAATCTTCTGTGTAAAGATTCATATCCAAAGCATTTATTCACTGCTTTTACAATATTTTGAAAGGATCTAAGTATAGGAATCTAATTGAACACCATGACATGTTGGTTTTCTTTGAGCATTAGTTAAGGGGATGGGGTTTTTTTTGGTTTTTTTGCAAACTGTTGTTTTGCTGCAACTGGAACAAATTCATTATCTGCGTTGGATTGGTGAATAATGAAACGTCTGCATTTCTTGGATATTGGGAAGAAGCTTTTTTTACAAGATGGAGCACAATGTGAAATATACCTAAAACTGCTTAGGAAATTCTGACAGACCTACCCTATGGCCAAGAGAGGTTGGAAAGGCGAGGATACTTTCCACTTGTTACAGAGAGTGTGTCCTGTTAGTCTAGTGCAAGAAAAAACTAGATTGAGTTCTGTGTGTCCTCAACTCCTAATGAGGGTCTGCTTATCTGTAGCTAAAGATAATCCCATCTTCTCCTGATTTAGCATGAGAGACTGGGTGATGGGAACTCGTAATCTTCTACTTCTCAACCCTCCTGTCCTAGAGTTCAAGGCCCCCCAGTGCTTCTAAGTTCTCTGACACTTTTCCAGCACATCGCTCCCATTCTTCAAGCTCCTTCCCCATTCCCAAACCGTTCCAACCCTGAGTTTTCTCTTCCTTCCCTTACAACCTTCCGTCACCATTTATCCCAAAGCCCCCCCAGTCCTCCCAGCTCCCTTTCCTCACCTCATCCATGTCAGATTGTGGTAACCTTTGAATAAAACTGTCAGTAGCACTGTGTTTGAGCTCTCCCTCTCTCTCCCGCAGTGATTATGTCTGATGACTGGGTTTTCAAGTATTCACTCCCAGCTGTCTACAATGAGAGCTGTTATATGTTGAAATATTCCTATAAACCTGGTCCAAATAGGACCCTATTGTAATGAACAAAGGAAAATGGTGTGAATTTCCGCTTAATAGACAAGAGATTGTGAGTTTGGGTGTGCATGCTTATGAACATCTGGTAAAATGTGATTTGGTGATGAAAGCTTCCTTCAAATGACCAAGTCACGACACTATCACATGTTGTTTAGTCTAAACTTTTATTTCACCAAGTGCTACACTTTTGCTTTCAGTGACCTTGCACATCAGTCAGAGGGCGTGCCACACACACTGCGATTTCCACTCTGAACAGGGAGACTGAAGTTGAAAATTGCAGGTTGGAGACTCTGCCACCCCGATACTCTGTCCCCATTGTTGCAGCTAAGCTTGTTATTGTGGAATAATTATTGTTATGTCGACAAACCAAGCACTGGGTTGATGACCTCTGCAATATCAAGAGCACTGTTTTCATGAGACTCATTTCAATAGACATTTGCAAGTGACCTTGCACTGCAGCAAAGATACCCTGCTGTTCTTTTGTGGTTTAGGTGGCCTACATGGCACATGCATGATGCTGAAATAGATTCCTTCCACAACAATTACCAGGAAACCTTGACTATTGGTTGTGTTCTGATGTAGCCCTAACAATGGGACTTAAGCTGTTCCTAAAGCTGTGTTATAATTGTACTTTATGTCCCTTGCCTTATTTTTTGTATATGTGAAAGAGAGAGAACCGGGACAGGGGGGCAGAAGCGGGAGAGGAAGGAGGGAAATACCTTGTCATCATATGCCTGGAACTCTGGTACATGGGGAGTTTTCATTACAGGTGTAGGAACTCTAGGACAGGAGGATAGCAGCATCCACCTCTGTCTTTTTCATCTGTGTTTCTGATGCCATGGTGCAACAGGAGCTTTTACAGCAGCACAACTGTGGCTGTGCTCAAGTTAGCTGTATTATCAATATATGCTGTTGGAACATTATCCAAACACATGGTAATAGGATGCAAGTAACCAGTTCTTTCACAGATGGGTAGAAGATTACCACTGACTCTTCTGACTGCATCAGAAAGCTCAGAAAAACCGTTATTTTGTATTTAAAAAGAAATATTGAAGGACCAAGACAGGATTTGGAATAAGCGCTTTGATCTGAATGCAAACTTAATGTAGGACAGTGCCTTCTAGCATTCTCCAAGTCCTCTCTTTTGTTAGAAAGCAATTCATGAGGACTTGCATGGACAGATGTCATGGCTGAACAGGGAAGCTTACTGCTTTGGTTTTGAAAGGCTTTATGGTAATGGGTATACCAGGTATGACACTTTGTGACCTCTCTTTTACATGTTTGGGTTTTTTGGTGCTTTTTAAAGAGTTTTCTCAAATATATTGTTAATACACCTATGGATAAAATTCTGCAGGAAAGTTTCTTGCAAGTCTGTGCTGATTTGAATGTGGAGAAAGGTGTTGATGAGATAATCTTTCCCTATTTAGACAAAGTGTAGACTACAGAAAGTTGAAAACCCATCATTTGAATGAAAATGAGGCCTACTGCAGATGCAGCCAGAGATAAGGAAGCTGTTTTGGTGCTAATGTGCTAAAATAGAAAACCTGTGCTTTCCAAATATAAAAGCAAGGGTGTTTTGTTATTTCTGGATTTTTGTTATTTGCTATTTTTGTTATTTCAAGGTGTCATGAGTGAAAGATGACTGAGGCGAATTTTTGCTTGTGCTATTCCTTTGATTCCAGACCACAGTAGAGCTAGAGATGGTAGCAGGAGAAAGATTGCATGGTCTGTGATATTGCAGCTCTAAATATATATGCTTGCAGAAATTTGAAAGAGTCAGCTTTTAACTTGAATCCCCAAAAGTTGAAAGGCTGAGGTGACATTTTTCTCTTGAGGTGTCACAAGAAAGCAGGACTGGAGCAGTCTTATCCACACTAGTGGGCTATTAAAACAGAAATGCAAAATTCTTTTGAACTGTTCTAGAGAATTATTAAGAAAGGTCTGGTGTGGGGGGGTGTTTTTTGGGGTTTTTTAGTATATATTAGCTTCTACCTCTGTCATAGATTTTAAATCGGATTGGATCTATGACAGTACTTTGCTTCTCTAGGGTCTCCTTTTGCTGATTTCTCCCACAGTTTTGTGGAGTGCTGTCTTTCACATTCTTGGACAGTCTCACTGAAAATGGAAGCATATCCTAAACAGAAAATATTTTAAATGTCAAATCTTGGAAGAAAATTTGAAAGTCATATTAGAAGTGCTGTGTAAAGCCCTAAACCCCTTGTAATTTAGTAGTGCCTTCTATGAGAAAGCTGATGTTTAGCATGCTGTACTGATTAATACATGTTCCTAGAATATCTAAAAGACATTTCAAAGGGTGTAATTTCACAGATCTTCAATAATTTCATAGTTCCTGTCCAGCCAGTTGAACTTCTGCAGAATTAATTTATTTGGAGGTTGAAACATTCTACCTGTATCCCTCCCACTTTCTTACGATTCCAAGCAACTAAGGTGGAAAGGAATATATCTGTACTGTGTCTAGAAATAAGATTTCTTGTTGTCCAAATTCTACTGAGCAGCAAAATAAGAACTGGAAGATATAGAGATGTGTGCATATGTACCTATATAGAACATATTTATTTGAAGGATACTGGACAAAAGGAGCAGAGCAGTTGATAATCACTACTTTTCCCAGTGGAGTTCAAACAGAGATTTCCAGTAGAGATCATAGCTTGGAGTTTCTTTTCTTCTTGCTGTTGACATCACAGTCAGATCTTGTTCACTCTTTACCTCCAACTCACATTGGATAGTTGAAGTCCTCTTGAGAACATCATGTCTGAAATCAGACAAGAGAGTCTTCACTTGGCTGAAACCTCTCCTGTTTCCCTTGGACATCTATACACAGTACATGGAAAAGTCTGTTAAAGTTGCACAATGCCCACTTTTTCAAGTCAGGTTCTGAGGATGATGATATATATGCAAGTGATTTCCAAGCTGTCTTCCCCTGAAATCAGAAAGCTATGTCTTTGTACTCCTGAACTCATCAGAAAGAACAGGGGGAAAGCCCAAACCAAAAAAATAGAAATATCTCTTCCCTCTTTTGCAGAGTTGTCATGCTTCAATTGTAAATTATAATTTTAGGACTTTAGAGGAGAATGGAGCATTTGGCTGCCCCATTTCATGCTAAACTAGAAATAGCAGAGCAGAGCACTTATTTTGCAAGGAACAAAACAGAGACTACTGCCCAGAAAACTGCCAGTTTTCTCCTCCCTTTGCAGCCAAGCCCTTGGGCCCCTTTCATCTCAGACCCTGCTATAATTGTAACACCTGCTCTGGAGTTACACTGAGAACTGAGTCGATAAAGGTAGTGGTTTGCAGACCTGAGCACACTGGAGTGCCTTAACTTTTTGGAAGGCCCTGCTTTACCTGGCCCAAATCCAATACACCACTTAGACATCTGCTTAACTTTAAGCATGTGAGTATCCCCTTTGAAGTCCTATGTATATTGTTTTGCCGGACTGAGGTCAATGAGCTCAGTACCTTGCAGAATTGAGCTCCTGAATGTCAGATTTGATTAAATGCTCCCCCTTTCTTCCCCCCTCCTCCTCTCCTACCATGAAAGCCTGACCAGAACTAAAACAGCCTCAGAAAAAAAAAAAAAAAAAAGAAAAAAAAAGAAAAAAAAAGAAAAAAAGGCAGCTGTTGGGAAGTGAGCCTGGCTCAGCTGTGGTAGTTTGGTTTTAAACTGTTGCAGATCAAACCAGAAGAAAAGCAGAGAAAAAAAATCCAATTGAAGATCTGGTTAAAAATTAAACCATCTACATTTTCCTGAGGGAGCTGAAGTATCTCAGCTAGAAGTGACCTGTGTATCGATCGTGCTCCCTTTTCCTCCTCAAATTCTTTGTGCTCTCGCTTCAGGCGTACGACTGCCTGTTTTATCTAACTACTCCCTGTTAATTGTACTCCTGCTTCTGATTTTTTACTGTGGCTCCGAAACGCGCTCTCTGCAAGCAGAAAGAACCGTGTGCGTGCTCTCTCTCTCTCTTGCTCTTGCTCTCCCAGTCTGTTCCTTGTCAATTCGCATCAGTTTAAGGTCAGGAAAGCTAACGGGGAACAAGGCACTGCAGCATTTGAACTCAACCTTGCCTTTCCAAGGAACAAACTGACAATTAGCACAGGGATCAGCATCAAAAAAGAGCAACACAGCGTGAAGCCTGTCTAATTAGTCATATGAACGGAGGGCTTCCCCTCCACTTCCTCAGGAACACATGCCTGTCAGATCTGATACAAAGAGACTTCTCTCCCTAACATAATACTGAAATAAGGTTGAGAACAGGTAGCCCCGGCTGAATTGCTTGTTTAAGCAACAGGAAGCTTAGCTGCAGCATCGACTTGCACACCCGTATCTACAGTTGCAGTGTGCTTATGACCATGTGTTTTGCAAGTGACTGCAGGATGTTTCCTTCCTTGAAAAATACAGGGAGAAAAGAAAAAAGAAAAAGCATTAGTCTTGTTGCTAATCTTCTCGATTTAATAGCACTTCTTATTTAGAGGGAAAAATGAGCAAGGGGAAAAATTAGAGATGAAAGCTGAATGACAGTCTCCTAATCTCAGAGAATTGTGCTGGTTGAGAGACTTCATGTGTCTGACTTCTCTCTTTTTTTTTCTTTATGAATCAAACATTCCTTGATCTCCTACAATCTGAAAATCAAAATAAGTAGCAATATAACTTAAAACTTTGAGTACTGTTAATTTTGCTATAGTATCTGGATAGCGGCTAACAGCTTAAACTGAAATTAAGATCCTGTTGCATTTAGTCTGTGATGAAGACAACCAAAGCTCATGCAGTTTGTCTATATAGAGACATGCAAAAGAAGAACAAACCAAGTGAACTAAAAGTGTGTATTTTATGATTAGCTATACACCATTTAAATTCCTGAGTCAAACTCCTAATTCAGAGTTTAAAAGTCCTTCATCTTATTCTGTGATTCTGTTGAATTTACTTTGTAAGTGAAGCAAAAGAGATGAAATAAAAGCTGCTTTTACCATGTCTTGAAATTTTCTGATGTGGGCTGCAGAATATATGTGGCAAGCTAGCAGTTCTGAATTTTCATTTTGTTCTTGAGCATAAGGTACGTTTTATACTGTCATACCTTATTTCTGGAAGGAAACAGGCATAAACTACTCGGACATAAAGAACTTTTGCATAGGGGTAAAGAAACATCTGCATAGGGGCTACGTGCATACAGCAAGTAAAAAAGAAACACACCCCTAGCACTGCCACAGTTTATCAGTGCATCTGCTGGGTTTTTGTGATGGTGACATGTTGCAACAAGTCCCTCAGCACTGGTTTCTGTACAGACCATAGCCTAGACTGGGCTTTTTTCTTTTCTTTTTTTTTTTCTGTAACCAAAGTGCTTTATGCCTTGGTTTCACTGACACATCTGTCCTGTCAGATAGAAGCTCTGTTCCTTCTGTAGGGGCTGCCAAACAGCCATCAGCAAAGCTTTGCTCCTGCAAGGTACATCAGGCTGCTTGTTTCTGACAGGATACTGATGCATTTCCAGGTGTGGATTCCGGGCATGGCAGGAGAACACCAGTACCAGTCCAAGCATCTGCATTCAGGTTGCTTCTTCATTTGTATTCCAAAAAGTAGCATGGATGTTTTCTATTTAATATAGCACTGGGCTGAGTCTTGGAAGACATGCATATGCTTCCTACCATGACATTTACCTTCTGGTACTTCAGGAGACAGATCTGAAATAATTTGTGCAGTTCTTCCTTTCCTATCTATCATGGTCATATGCTTATTTGTGAAAAGCTTGAGCTGTCCCACTGAAAAGTGCAATAGGAGGCTGTTTCACTGTTACTTATTATTATGAATGCAGAAGCATGGGCTCGTGAGGAGCACCACTGTCCCTGAGCAGAAATGACTGAGCTGTTTGTTTCCTCGTGGATCGGGGCGGGGGGGGAGGGGGGGGGGGGAAAGAACGATTCCTCTGATTCCTTGAGTGATACAGAAGCAATGCCACATGCCTGCCAGTGACGCTGCACCTCTCTCGTATTCGGATAAGTACTCTCTGCTTTGTTCATGCAGATGCTCCATGCATTAATTAACTTATTTCAGATACTTGTTGCTTTTAGCAGCTTATATTTAAATAGACACTTGGTGGCACACTTTCTCTGAAGAGTGCTGTGGGAATACATAGCTGTTTTGTTATCTTCCCTTGCTCTTGGCATGGCATGTTTGTACAGGCTGCCAGCCTTGTCCTCTGGCTTTTGCAGTTTACCTGGAGAGGATGAGCGGACACTTTTATGAAACAAGCGAACAAAATGCTTTCCCACAGATCCCTCTTCAGTTTCCCAGAAAGAGAAGAATATTGACAGCTACAGTTTTCTGCAGGTTTTGATAACCATCTGGGTGATCCAAGCTCAGCTGAATTTCACTGTATTCTGCAGGTACTGGATATACAAAGTCCTTCTCTCATAGACTTCCTGGACATCCCCTTCTACTCCTGCATTGCTGCTTTCTACAAGGCACAATACTATTCAGTAATCACATATACTCAACAAAATACCATCAGCTTTTGCATTAGTGAGTCCTGGTGATACATATTTCTGTTACATTCACACAAAAGGAAGACTATCGCTGTTTTAAAATAATAAAAAGTATTGTACAAATAGTAAGAAGATAAGTGCCTTATGACTTTTCCTCACACAAATATTCACAGCTCATGAACAGTACTTACACCACTGCCTTTGTTATATGAATACTTGCCTAATACTATTGTTCAACCATAAAGATTACTTTAGCTTCCAGCAGAGTTCAGTGGTGTGAGCTGGCTAATACCAGTACCGTCTCAGTGTGAATATGCATTAATGAGTCATTAAAAGAAGAATTGTGTGTACATTGCCCTGAAATTTTACAGTTTTACATTTTACAATTTACTGTTGCCTTCTGGTGCTGGTTCAAAATGTTTGTTGAAATGTGGAAAAAGTATGGGCAGTACCCAGTGTCTGTTGAACTTACATCTCTCATCATCTTTTCTGCATGCTTCTTCTGGCAGCTGGGACTTCAGCAACGGACTGCACAGGACTGGGCATGGGGCCGGCTAATGAACCAGCAGTAAAGAACACCACCGAAATCTATTGCCATTAGAGCACAAATGTAGAGAAATGGCACAAATGGTGTCAAGTCTTTCATATATTTAGCCATGGACAAGAACTGAAGGGGAGGGGTAATGAACAGCAGGACAGTAGTATGTTACATGTCAAAGGTGCCTGTCATATTGTGATGAACTGGTAACTGGTTCCCTTGTGTTTTATCTGCAGTTCCCCCAGCCCTGCAAGTAGTACATTAATTAACAGGATAGTTGTCCAAAACTGCCTTTACTTACTCACTGTATTATAGCATTTGCTGCTCTACAAAGCTCTGAGGACTTCTGTGAGGAGGAAAAGAAACAGCAGATTCAGTTCCCAAATGTTCTAAAGCTCCATTTAAAACCGGAGAGCGAGTACAGCCTTCCCATCATTCACAGGGGAATGTTTCAGATGATATAATAGAGTCTTTTTCATCCTTTACAGCTCTGGTTCAGGTCTGTTAGCCATTTCAGCAGTGTCCCTCTGAGGGTACACTAGCAATGTTGCTGCTGCTGACTCACAAAAGGCTCCACTTCCTTGACACATCACAGTGATTGCAAAGAAAGCCTTTCTCCATGTGAGCCATGCTGCAGCTCAGCCTGGTTCTCGTTATGTTCCTCTCCATAACACTATACTTCTGCATAGATGCAGTACCCACCCAACTGGGGTCACGTCTGCTGCTAACAATCTGCTGACATATTAGATAATTTATATGGGTTTCTTCACTGCTGCCAAGGGCAAAATATTCCCACATACACCGGTTTTTGTCATCTTTTTTTTTTTTTTTTTTTTTTAACCAGATGCAGGTCAAGCTGCAAAAGCAGGGAAAGTTCCTGAAGTATTGTGTGTGAAGCTTAATAGTGCTGCCTGGTCTGCTCCCCAGAAGTGTAGGATAGAAAGCAATGGGGAAGTAGCACTTGGCCTGTCTGATGGGTCTTTTGCTATTTCCTTCTTCCTAAACTCACCTGACATGGATGCTGCAGTTTGCTTTCAGTATCTCTTTTAATTGAGAGAGGTCTAATCTAATGATTCACCTGCAGGATCTTCATCTTCAACACCAAAAACATGGCCAGTTTGCAAGACATCGTAATGTCTCTCATGGAGTTTTTGACCCCGAAGCACTGTCTTTGTTTATATAATACAAAACAGATATGCTTCCTTGTTGTGACATAACCATGAGGGAACTGTGCTTGTTGCCTGTTTCTTAAAACAAACTTCCTTAAGGGAACAAGGCTGAAACAATTCTGTCTGTCTATCCCACTCCTTCTCCAACAAAACTTCTGAACTACTTGTGTAATTTCAATTTAATTTGAAAATAAGGACAGGATGTCAATGATATTTGATGCATGCTTGTTTAGTGACTACAGACAGACTAATATAGGAGGCAGGAATTCTATTTATACTTCCATTTATGGAAGAACTATAGCATGGGTTAGTTCTCTTTCTTATTAGATAATTATTGACATAACAAACTTTATCACAAGTTATAAATTCATGGGTGACCTGCCCTCATAGATTGTACTACTTTATCAGAATATTTCTTTATGTTCCCTTCAATAAATGTAGGTGAGAAATGGTACCTAAATTTGCACATATTGCCTGCTCCACTGCATCACAGAGGAACAGCCCGGTCCTCGGCAAACGCAGTATGGGGTAGATGTACTAGTAGACTTGTTCCTTGAGCACAGGCAGTGGGTCTGGCTTCCCAATACACAGAGTTTTGTGAGCTTCCTTGCTTTGTTTACACAGGTTTCATTTGTTATAAGCTGTTAAAACAAAAAAAAATCATAAATTCCAATTATACCAGAGGTGGCAAAATTCACTTTGGTGTGTTGTGTGTGCTACTATCTCATATAATAGCTTAAACCTCTTCCAGTCTCTGGCATGTGGATGACTAAACAAACTTATTGGGAGCTTCACTGTAAGCCTTCAAAAAGGACCTCACCTAGACATGTCTAAAGCTATTTGGTATCACCGTGGCACATTAATATAAGTCTGCTGAACAGACAGTAAATCTGGTTTCTGTCTTTCTTCTTAAGAAGAGAACCCAGCTTTTGCAAAATCTGGGTTCCATATGCAGAGCCAGCTATGAAGTCTTTCCTTTCACAGGAAAAGCCTGCACCAGTGTCCTCAAATTTTCATCAGCTCTGTTATGTCTCTCATGTCCCTTCCTTTCCTCCGGGAGATTCAAAGTACCAGTGCTTTGGTCAGGCCTGCCTCTTCTTTACTAGAGACAGATGATGATAAGTAGGTTTTGTGTCCCCCCTACCTGTTAATAAACAGAGGATAAAAGCCATGTGCACATTGAAGGACCAAGGTAAAGAGCCTAGCAAGGAACCACAGCTTCTGGTGTCAGTTGTATGAGTCAACAAAGAATATGTGACCAGGTTATGAACAGCTTATTAGTATAATTCACTCTTAGTTTGGCTGCAAAAGCATTTGTTGCAATCCTTCCCCCCTGATTTACGGCTCTAAGGGAAGGTTATTTTAAGATACCAAGAGCTAAGTTCAGGAGTGTGGTTTAACTGATGAAATGACTCTGTCTTTGCTAGATCATGCACGGCATGTTTCCTGTGGATAGCTCAGCTAAGTCTACCAGTAACTCTGTGTGTTAGCAAAGCTCCATCTAAACAGTGGCTTAAGAACATATAATGATGACATACCACAGGAAAAACGCTGTGAAATGATCACTGTTTATTAACTCCTCTGGATCTGGGGCTGAATGTGACAATGTTTCAGCTTTACCTCAATGCTTATGTGCTCTGGGAGAGCACATAAGCTGGTATTTCACAGCAGAAATTTCTTTTCTTTAAAATAATATAAATCTAAAAGTAAAATGAGAACCAAAGTGAGTTATAGATGTCAAGGACTGTAGGCTGCCAGTGGTGACATGAGACAGCATTCAGATGACTTAGGCAGTGTGTGAATAAACTGAAAATTCTTTTGTTGAAAAAAAAGACAAGAAAGAGAAAAGATAGTTTTCAAAAAGATTCTTCCTCTCTTTCTCTGAATGTACAATCTCCCTTCTCTACCTCTGTAGCCCATGCAGCTCTCACTTACATGCTTCAAATACATTCAAAAGTTGGTTCTTTATGCTTTTTGATTTTCCGTGAAAGCCCTCTTGTTCCTGTAACAGTTGGTTCTCCAGACTTCAGCGTTATGCGGCTTTAAGAATGCAAG
The DNA here is from genome assembly GCF_025592945.1 of Manacus candei. NCBI lineage: Eukaryota > Metazoa > Chordata > Aves > Passeriformes > Pipridae > Manacus > Manacus candei. The sequence goes on from NW_026138143.1 coordinate 4,826,488, forward strand.
CTTGTGTAAACAGAAGAAAAACTGGGTAAGTGACATGGATACATTAGAAATCCCACTCTCTGTTCAGTGGCTGCATCTCCACCCCCGTCATTGCTACCATCTAATCGCTGTTGGTGGCACAAGTGCATGCTGCTCCTGTAATTCCACCATCACCACCATGGAAAACATAACAGAGACAAATTTTCAGGCTAAAGAGCACAGTCTAGTAAGAAACAAGAAATATCAAGGTTAATATGTTATTCAAAACTGTATATACTAATTTTTTAGTGGAGAAGACCAGCAAAGTGATGGCAACCATTGTTTTGTGCTTGTGACTAGTCTGTACCCATTCAGTCCTCCAGTGCTCAGGTCACACATTAGAGAGGGATCAGTCACTGTAGATTAGCAGATGTCATCCATTTTAGTGACAGCAGAACTAAGTAATACTCCTTTTTCTGCAGCAGTCGGTAGTTTCTATAAAGACATTTCCAAATTCAATTGCTGTTGGGTTAATTCCTCTTCTCTTATATCATACTGCAGACTGGACAGCTGCCTCAGCTGGTGTCTGAATCTTCAATAGAGAAGAGGTCAGTAAAACTATTTTTCAACATTTAGCAGAAATCTACTGAAACTGTCAATTTTAGAAAGCTGATGGCAAGTTGTTTGACAGATGCCAAGTGGTAAGAGCCCAAATATACTATTGGGAATGTTTATTTGTGGGCATAATCTCCCCTGTCAAACTGAAGAAAAGGATACCATGAAGGCTGCAAATATTAAGTGACAGATTTCATACAGTCTTTCCTTTGTTGAAAACATGAGTGCATGTTAAACACAGAAGTGCTCTTCTCAATCCCTAGGAACACATCAGTGCAAAAGGCATGCAACCCTTTGAAACTGAACTGAGAAAATAAAGGGTTCAAGTACTGGTTGTTTTGCTAACAAAAAATTAAAAACCTCTCTGAAATCTGACCCAATTGAATGTGATAGTGTCATCAGCTGTTTGTGGGTAGTAACATCAACTTTAAGAACAGAATCTTCTTCTTTGTGAAAGCTCAGGCAGAGTCTACAAATCAAACTGCCTTTCTAAATGCCCTGTTTTATAAGCTGTACTAACACCATCTTTCTATATGGTGATTTTCACCAGCAGACTCTAAAGCCTTTTCTGCAGCATGTTGGTATCATTGTGCTTGGTTTTGGGCAAAGCAAAGCAGGAACGAAGAGCAGTTGCAATTCTGGGCTGTAGTCTATGACCAGTACATTCTGATCTTGTGTTCTAGTTATCACATTGTACTGATCAAGAGAAAACACGGCATTGCCAAGGAAGGATGGAGGAATCGCCTGAGGTGCAAAGCTGTCATTACAGCTGTGAAAGGTTAGCTGTGTTTAAGCCACTCTTTTTTCCTAGCAAGTATTTCCACTCCGGGGCCTTAGCACTAAATTTTCTCTCTCTCTAACCTTTGGTCTTAGTTTTCTTTCCAATATCAAGTGTCAGATATGTCTGTTTATTTTGCCAGAATTAACCTTGGTTTTCCCTTTTTGATATAAAACACCTGTTTTAAAGTACTGACTAAATTTTGTCCGATCTTTCCTCCTCTCACCTCTGCCACAGCCTACTGTACACTGTTATCTTTCTTTTATGGTGCCAGCGCTGGTTTTACTATCCACTTAGTAAATCCATATAATTTATTTAAATAGGCTAAAGGGAATCTTTTTTTCAATTCTCATTTATTCTGGGAATTTTTAGGCTATCCATGCTAATCACTTAAATAAAAACTTAATAGTTTTAGTATTTTGTACACTATATAAAGGTCAATATCACTTCACACACGATCACTTACATCCAAGTGTTTCAAACCTGAGAGACGAGGTTTGTCTTGGCACTGGCACTCATAGCATTCCTGGTGCTAGAAAGAAAAAATTATTAAAACACTATTTCTTGTACAGTACTTCGGTAGCTGTCTTTGAAATTGAAAGATGCATGACAAGGTTCTGTACTCTGCACTTGTTCAAGAGTTACTGAACAGAAAGAGGAACATAGACTTAGGTGTATGAAAAGGATCCATGCCATGGACTTTTAAAGAGAACCCACTCATTTCAACTTGTGCAAGACCTTGATCAAATCCTTAATTTACCAAAAAGTGACAATGTAAAATATGGTTTTTACTTGAAATATATTATTTTAACCTGGTTCAAATAATAATTTTCATTATTGGAAAAATGTTTCAGTTAATGAAAGAGATTTTTTATTTGACAAAGATTTTTATTTTTACTTTGAATTCCACATATAGGTGGAATTAAAGCTTTTGACTTCAGGTTGACTTTTATCAATTCCTTCATCAAAGAAAGATCTCCTAAAGAGAAAAAGACAAAATGTTTAACCCTGAATTTAAGAGACTATCATGGAAGTAAAGTAAGTTTGCTATAAGCCCAGACCTCAGCAGTGGCTAGGGGTGAAGACAAGCAAGCTAATCAGCTACTAGTGTACACAGGGCTGCCCTGGCTAATAATCATCATCTGCGTTGTGGCGGGATTCAGCTACATTAGATAACTATGGACATACAAAAAGGCCAAATCCTGCTCTGAAGCCCTTGCAGTATTGTAGGCAGGAGAGGGAAGTGGTGAATGGAGGAGTGGTATGGGAGCTGTCTTCCTCAGCTGATGGTAAGAGAAATCTCTTCTGCCTGGCAGTCACTACTGGGGTTCCCCAAAGCTCAGTGTTGGGAACAGTCCTGTTTAATATCTTTGTTGATGATCTGGACGAGGGGATCAAGTGTGACTTCAGTAAGTTCATGGATGACACTAAGTTAGGCAGGAGTGTTGATCTGCTGGAGAGTAGGAAGGTTCTGAAGAGAAATATGGACAGGCTTGATCAGTGGGTGAGGCCAACGGGGTGAGGCTTAATAAAGCAAAGAGCAAAGTGCTGGGTCCTGCCCTTGATTCACAACAACCCCAAGCAGTGCTGCTGGGGACAGAGTGGCTGGAAAGCATACCAGTGGAAAAGGACATGGGGTGCTGCTCAGTAGCCCACTGAATATGAGCCAGCAGTGTGCCCAGTTATCCTGGCTTGCATCAAAAGCAGTGTGACAATCAGGACCAGAGAAGTGATTGTCCCTCTGCTTAGCACTGGTGAGGCCACACCTCAAGCACGGTGTTTAGTTCTGGGCCCCTCACCACAAGAAAGACTTTGAGATGCTGAAGCCTGAACAGAGAAGAGCAACCAAAACTGGTGAAGAGCCTAGAGAGTTAAGTCATATGAGGAGAAGAGGAGGCTCGGGGACACCTTATCGCTCTCTACAACTACCTGAAAAGAGGTTGTAGCAAGGTGAGGATGAGTTTCTTCTCCCAGGAAACTAGTGACAGAACAAGAGGACAGTCTCAAGCTGTACCAGGGGAGATTCAGCTTGGACACCAGGAAGAATTTCTTCATGGGAAGGATTGTCAAACATTGGAATGGACTGCCTGGAGAGGTAGTGGAGTCAGCATCCTTTAAAGTGTTCAAGAAGATTGGATGTCGCTCTTAGTTTAGTTGACAAGGTGGTGATCAGGCAAATATTGGACTCAATGATCTTGGAGGTCTTTACCAACCTAAATGATTCCATGATTCTTTAAAAAGCTCCCCATTTACCATCCTAATGCTGGGCCAAAAGAGCAAACTGGAATTCAAATGTATCTCAAAAAACCGAGCCCAACTTTTTATCCTGGAAGAATGCTTGAGGCTAACATGTTATTTACTCTCATTTAGCTATATTTTAAACTACAAAATTTGAGCACTGCAAGATCATAAATGTTCTTCATTAGCAAATACTACACACTCATTAATATTAAATATAAATCGTTATAATCTTATGTCTCTCATAGGGCAATGTTAGTTTCTATGTTACCTAGAAGCCTCATTGGTTTGTATTTTCATTACCACCATCATTATTGCTAAAGGCTTTGATATCAACCATGAATACCTTACTATGATCAACAACAAGTTAAGCCATAAAACCAGCCTAAAAATCCCTGCTAAAATTGAACAGAATTATTGGTTCAAGCTCTCCATGCGAAATGAACTGTTAACTTTAAAGGAGCCAGAATTGCATCTCTGATTGCCTGAAAGCTGATGGCAACCTACTTAGCTTGTAGCCATGTTTTATGGTGCGAATTCCAGGTTGATTGGTTTCCTCACTTTGATATAAATAATGGAAGCAAGCTGGCTTCTCCTGCAAACCCATGCGGGCAGAGCAGGAAGTGCTTACCTCGTAAGGTTGTCTTCATGCTGTTGAAATGAAAACCTTTTCAGTGTCAGCCTTCCAGCAAAGTGTATGCTGGGAATTACACAAACTTGTGAACAGTTTTCCCCCAGTGCTATTTATGACCACATTATTTCAAATAAGCTTAGTTTTCTTCTGTGAGCTTAGCTGTTGCCAGATAAATCAGTGGTATGTTATGGGTACTGAAAGATGTTTTTCAAACCCTAATCCTAAATGCTTTCAAAATTGCAGGCTTTAAAAAAAAAAAAATCCTTTTTATGCCAGAACACCCCCAATCCTGTTCCCTACACTGTTAAAATAAGCAAAAGCAAGGCCTTTCACCATGCCACGGTGTGGGAATGCCTGCCTCTCCCTCTATCCTTACAGTGTGGAAACAAGCCAGAAATATCTGGCAGGCCCCATTTGTAGAGCCTGAATGGGCCAGTAGCATGGCCCTATCTGCACACCCGGTTTCTGTGATCATGGCTATAAGGTTTCAGGCAGCAGAAGGCTGCTAGAGCAGTACTTTGGTGACAGCAGTGATGCTCCCAGACCATATCACACGCTCTGTTACAAGCTGCTCTGCATGATCTGGGAGAGTTGTAAATCACAACACTTCTTCTCACTTTCCAAGCTCACTAGGTGAAAAATGAAATCTTCTTTGTTCTGTGTTCACCTTATTCCTCCTGGTTTTGTAACTTTTTATTTTATCTTTTTTTTTTTTTTTTACTACCATTTTTTTTTTTACATCTACTAGGAGAGATGGGCACAAAATTTAGATACATCACTGAGAAAAAAAATGGAAAAGCACCACTACTGATGTGTTTGGAAAATGGCTGATAGCCTTTTTTTGATGCTTTCTACCACTGACCCTCAAAGCAAAACTCGTTGTCTTCACTCGTTGTCTTTGGGCGTATTCTACTGTGTATGTTCACAGAGGGAAAATATGCAGAGGTCAGCAGTTTCAAAGGCACTCTCTAATTTTAGGTTCTTAGCTTTGGATATTTTGGGACAAAACTTTGGACACAACAAAAGAAGTGTCAAGGAACTATAAATCTAGATGAAGTAAGTAACACCCAAGACATCTCGAACTAGAGACCTAAAACCAGACTCCTGTATTTAAAAGAAAAAAAAAAAGTTTTAACATTTGCCAGAAAATGATTTTCTTAGTTCTTGAGGTTTCTATCTTTCCCAGCACTTCCCGCTGTTCCTATTTTCATATCGCCTTTCCAGGCAACTCTGAAATTCTCCTACCAACCTGAGGCCTGCAAAAGTCGAGGGAAAAATTTGCCCTTTCTCATAATGTGCATATGATCATCTTGAGTGCCGTGTAAAGTCTGATAATTTTTTTTTTAACCAAAATACGTTCCTTGAGACTTTTTTTATTAACTGAAATTGTTCTAAATACTTTTAGTTGGTAATTTATTTTTTCTTAGTATATTTTAAATAGAAAATTTAAAAAAAATTTTTAAACAACAAACAAATTACCTATTTGAATTCCAGTTGCTCAATAAAGCTCAGAAGTGCTGATTTATTATTTTTAGAGAAAATTAAATATGAAATATGGAAAAAGTCAAGGACACCTGAAAGAAAATGAAAATGAAACAGGTTCACTTAAAATATCTGCCACAGATACAAGAAAAAAAAGAAGAAATTTATATTGTTTCAGGAGCTTGAGTACATTTTCCAGGTAGTCCCACTGCACAGTCATGTCACGCAGTAGCCAGACATTTGCTTCAACCAATAAACAATGGGAGGGACAGCTCTCCGGGAAACTGCAAGCCCAAAATTTCAGGTGGATCACTGTATCTGATCAAAGGAGAGGGAGCCATAATGATCTTACAGTCTGTCAGGAACTGCGTTTTGACTTCCATCATCAAGTTGAAAGTCAAGAAGCTCAGTCCTATCTCTAGGACAGATAAATAGACAGACATACATATGTCTGTCAGGACATGCTAACTCCAGTGAGACTTCAGAAGTTATAAACTAGAAGAGATTTTTCAGATACTCTCACAAACTGCTTCCATATCACTGACATAAATTTTTACATCTTTAAAATGAGCACTGAAATACAGAAGTCTTGTTTTCCCCTAAAATTTTGGTCCAAAGCAGTGGTTTCAGCTTACAGTAAATCTTGCACTCTGCCAGATTGTGGGTTGCTTGTATTGTTTCATGGAAGGCAACTAAGAAAAGCACCACCAGGCAAGTTTAAATGTATGGTACTGCAGATGCATGTGTATAGACATGTGTACACACACACATTTTTTTAATGTTGAATAATACTCCCTAATCTGCTAAGTAAGAAAGTCACATTTTATAATTTATAAAATTTTGCAGTGTTCTGAAATAGTGTGTGAGTAAATAAATTAAAAATTCTTTATACGTAAAGAAACCAGTCAAACAGATCCCTTGGCAAGGCACTTAAATTTCGTTCCCTTCAATGAAGTAGCTGGACAGAAAATTCTGTGTTCTTTTTTGAGATCTGTGAAGGAGCTTTTCTGAACCCATCCATCCCTCCAACACGCCAGGCTTTCTGCTTAGTTCTGCCAGTTAACGCATATCTCCTCTAACTCTGCAAAACACATGGAAGGGCTCTTAAGGATTTTGGTTTGAAACTGAGCATAAAATGGTTGAACAAAAACAGGGCAATAAAGACGTGGCTTTTTGTAACACTTCTAACTATTGATTTAAACCTCAAAATCCAAAGAGGGTTCTTGGTCACTGCAAGCCTAGGGTGCATTGCATATGTCTTGGCTGTCGTGGGTGCTGAAGGGATGACTCATTTTGCTTTAGTTTTCAATTAAATTATGTTGAGAAAGCAGAGCAAGACAAACTTGTGTGTTAATTATGTATATAAATACCTTCAAAAAAAAAAAAGGCTCATGATTTTTGGTACGAGAGATATGAAAAGTAGCAGAAGTTCCCTCACTGAATGGAGTCAGGAAGGCCCTGCTGTCTCTGCCTACCCCATCTCGCCATGGAGAGCCTTGCCCTTCACCCCGATCCAAGGCAGACTCCTCTGGGTCAGGACGTGATGCTGGCCGGCCACCGTGAGAATCGTCTTCCCTGGGGTGCAAGAGCGTGCCCTCCCGGAGGGAAGGAAGCTCCCATCCCCCACTGTCCCCCGGGGCAGGCGGCTGCAAACCCCCTCCTTCCATGACAAAGATTTTGCGATGTTGAAATTAAATGATCACGTCCGAAGTCGTGCGCTGCTTGGTGGTGCTTCATATTTTAGCTGCAGAGCGTTAGGAGTACCTAGTGAAAGTTTCATCAGCTTTTTGTGACGATTTTAAACCGGAAAAAAATAATCTGTGAAGTACTCAAACTCGGATACTTATTTTTAATAAAAGTGTCGTCGCTTTCATGAAGCATAAACTTTGGGTTAATATGGAAAATAGTGTATTTTCTGCACATGAAGCAGCGTTAAAGTCTGATCGTATCCAGCTGATGTGCCCATGTGTCCATGTGAATTAGATGATCTTTTAGGTCCTTTTCAACCCAAACCACGCTATACATAGTACGGCACGTTGGAATAGGTGCATGTACGCTTATGGATGCACCTATGCTGGCGCCTTGGTAGCGGGTGTGCATGTGCTCGTAAGCTCGCACCAGAAACAGATCTGCTATGTGACTCCGGATCAGAAGGGACGTGTTTAATGATCCTCCTGGCTGCGAGACCTCACGCGTGTGCATCTGTCCGTGTGTCTGTGTGTCGGTGTTGAGCTATGCCCGGCTGTTCGCGCCCTCCGAGGACAAAGATGCCTCCCGTTCTCGAGCGAGGCAGCCTGTAAAGTGTGAATAATTTTCAGCGAGGAGTTACACTAAGTGGGAAAGCTTTTAGCACATTATCCGCTGGCAATTGGGCTATAATCTAATTGTCAGCCCTCGGGTCTTAATAGAGCCTTTCTCTTTCCACCATTGGATTTGCATCTGAGAGATGCCTAATGGGTTTAAATGCCTCGCATTTTGCTCCAATAAGCCACCTTTTCGCTGTAGGTGACATTGAGACGTTTTTGTTGTGAAATCGGATCTCGGGTACCTGGGCTTCTGCCTTGCTGGCGCGACTATTTTCGTGAAGGGGAGAATGCGAAGCGGCGACAAGGGGGGCGATGTCCCCGCCGCAGCAAGAGCGCTGCGAAAGGGGGCTGCTCCGAAATCGGGGAGCGCAAAGAGAGGAACAATCCAACGGAGAGAGCAATATAATTATGTGCAGAGGAGGAGAAAAAAGCTCCTGAAAGCAGGGCTCGTAAACGCGTGAGGTTGCAGAGGAGCCAGAGCTGTAGCCGGGGAGTGCTGTAGCCGTCGTTCTGTGGAGCAGCGATGCGCTCGCAAGGCACGAACGGGAGTGCTTGAGACCATGCCCGAGAGAATAAACAGCATTCTTTACACAGGACAAACTGTTTTCGTCTACAAGGGGTAAAAATAAGAAAAACCAAAAGATTTTAACTCGTCCTCTCCCTAGGCAGAAGTGCCTTCAAGCCCAAAGCAGTGCCGTAGGATACCTTGCAGAGATGCTGCGGGAGAGAGTGTCAGACACAGACTCCGGTCGACACCGGGCCAGCATCGGTCGGGGCGGGACGGCGGCAGTGAGGGTCTCGGCAGCGGCCACCCCGCACCTGTAGGTTCCTAATTAAATGGAAGAGTGGCCCTCGCCCTCTGCACAGACGACGGATCCGGACGGGAGATGGGGAAATAACAGGAGAAGGGATGAGATGCAAATGCCAGGTTATCCCAAGAGGTAGCCGGGAGAGAGCGGGTGTCAGGTCGGCTCGGTGCCGGGCCCCGTTTAGGGGCACAGCCCCACAGGTGCCACAGCGGGACAACCTACAGGTTTGTCTCTGTGGCGTGAAGCGTGTGGTGTGGGGGCTTTTGCGAGAGAAATAAAAAAAATAAAATAAAAAAAGAGGCAATGCCCCCCCATCACTGCGAGAAAGACTTGCTTAAAATCTGAGCGCGGCTCCCTGCCTGATCTGTGCCCCTCTTCACACACCTCGCCCGCCGCCGGGCCTGAGTGGCCGCGCAGAAACCCACAGGGTCGGAGCTCTTGTCAGAAGGTGCACCTGAAACCATCCCTCTGGCTCGGCAGGTTTCCCAGAGGATTCCTGCGGGTTTCTGCCTCTCGTGTCCCATTCCCGTCGTGATTTTGGCTACGTGAGGAAAGGGCCGGGAAGAAGCGGTGCTCATGGTTTTCAAGGGATCGCGTTTTCTCCTTGGCTTTTCAGGGATCAAAGGGACGTTTTGGAGGAGGGCTGCAAGCTCCCTGTGTGAAACCTGACGGCGAATCTGAGACCTAATCCTGATTAAAACTGGGAATCGAATGAGCGCGACGAGGTGTGCACCAATTACCCGCACGCTTTCTTTGCCGATGCACAAGAGAGTAAGGAGTTTTTTAGGCAAAGGAAGATGGGAAAAGAGGTACTTCGAAAGGATAATAAAGCCTAATGAAATGGCTCTGCCACAGCAGGCTGACACTAGCGACAAACACATGGATTTGCTAGACTGAAAACAAACTGTTGTGTAGATTGCGTGTTCTTTTCGTACGGATAAACAATAACGAAGGATTTAATTGAAACGGGTTCAAACGAGACAATCGCCTTGTTGGGGTGCAGCAGGGTTGGTAACTCTGCTCTCGGGAGGGGGTCGGTACAGCGGTGACAGCCAGTCTGTGCCCGGCTGTGGCAGGGATTAGCTGCTCCGGTTCTCATCCCTCGGGAAGAGCGCGCGGACGTTACTGAATACGTCCATTTGGTTGGGAAAGCAGAGAGGGACCAAGAGTACTGGAGTAGTGATGGGTTTCTCAGCTACCCCCTCGTCTCTGGAAGCCCTCACCGTTCCCAGAGAGGGTCATGGGCAGGGACGGTAAAGCAGCTCAGAGGAGCCAGACTCTCACCCCCTTCCCACTCGGGTACCCCGATCCCCGTGTCTCTCCAGTTCAGACCCGGTGGGGGAGGGAGCCGTAGCGAGGATTAGGCGACCAGAGTTGAGCCCCATTCTCTGCCCACGGGGAAGGAGGGGGTGCTCTGGACGTCTAGACAAGGCTCATTTCCTTATCGGAGGCGGGGTGGGAGAAAAACTAAAAAAAATATAGATTCTCGTGGGATAGAGCGAAACATTGCATGGCTTACCCAAGCAAAAGAAAAGCCACCCCGAGTGGACGGACCCGTTTAAAATAAAATAAAATAAAACGAAGCTCCTAGTTTCTTTCATCTCCGAGTTTTTGATCTCCGAGGTACGAGAAGGGACCCTCAAGCCCCACGTCCGGTCTCACTCTCGGGGGGCAAGCCCCTGCCCGGAGGCAACAGCCAGCCCCATCCCAGGTCCACGGCCGTGCCGCGGCCTCGGTTTTCCCCCTCTCTCGCCGCTCTGCTCCCCTCCCCGCCCGACCCTCCCTGCCCCGCTCACCGCGCAGCGCTTCCCCGCGCCGCGGCCGAGTCCTTCTCTGGCGGATAAAGGTAGGAACCAGCCGCTCCACAGGGCTGGAAATCCCGCGACGAGACAGAGTAGAAAAGGGTCCCGGGCTGCCGCAGCTGCGGGGGCTGAGCCAGTACTTTCCATATGGACCGAAATATCCACCGCCATTCGCCGCTCCCTCCCCTTAGCCCCAGTGGGCCGGGGGCAGCCTCTACTAGGGAGAGGTATGTTGCGACCTGTCTGCTGCGGGACGGAAATAAGGAGAGAGCTTTTTTATTTTATTTTTTTAAAATTATCCTTATTTGTGGGGCGCATAAAGTAGGTAGGAAACCAAAGGCATCCCTGCCACCACCAGAGAAACGATGAAGACAATGATTTCCCCGGCTATTTGTACCAGGCCGGACCCTGCTTTTCAGATAGGGCCAAAGGAGCGCAGGGCCGGAACCCTCGGGATCCCTGTCCCACCGCCCCTCGCACGCGAGGAGCGGGGCTGTCCCGCAAAGAAATCGGGCCCGTAATTGGAGGGATGTCCCTTGGGATAAAGCGGTAAAGCATCTGGGGGACTTTTTGTTTGTTTGTTTTCTTCGGATTGATGTCGACAGAACCGTTAGTCTCGGTTTCGCTGTGTCCAGAGGCGATGCTTCGCGATCTGACCCTCCCGGCTCTCCGGCCGGGCTCTCTCTTTTCTCCCCTTTTCCCCCGCTTATACCTGAAGCAAGACCGGGCCCCCAGACCACGGTGGGCCACGCCGAAATCCTCTGCCAAACGCTTCAAGCTCTTCTAAATCTTCACATCCCGTTTGTGGTAGACACCCTATCTATTAGCAAATTCAGGTAATGAAAGGGCAAACTGCAGTTGGTCCTCTCTGACCTCAAAGCAATATAGCACTATTTCGTCTTCCCCACTTCACTGGCTCTGAAGGGTGACCCGAGTAATTATTTCTCAACATTGATTAATTAAATAAGCAGGAATAGGAGTGGCGCAGACTATACCTGACCAGGTATGTCGTGGCTCTTGGCACAAGCCTGCATGCTAAAAACGCTTGGATTCTGTTCTAGGCTTAAAAGGTGGAACTTCAGTGACAAAGTTGCATGTCCTCTTGTGAGTCGTTTTAGCGAGCAAACATTTTCAGTCATATTTTCATTTAAAGGAATTTAATTAAATGCCCCGGGTTTTGTTTTATTTGTTTGGGGTTTTTTTTAATTTATTTATGGGAATATGCTTACAGTATATGTGTATAAGAGTACTGGTGAGCAATTTGCTTAAATCATTGCCTTGAAATAATCTGCTCATTGGTACTATCAGCTCGACCCGACTTTCTCTCTGTTTTATGTTCTTGATCAATACCATCTAGTCTGGTGAAGCCGATGAAACGGACTTGAAGTAAACTGTGCGATCAGCGGCCCACGCACTGGTTTGGCTGGGAAGAGAACGCAGCAAGGGTCTCACCTGAAGTCGGTGAGGGAGAGTACGTCTGACCGGAATGATAATATTTGGGATCTTTTGCAGGAAAACCAAGTGCACGATCAGCCTTAAGGAACATTCTGTCCCAGCAGAAGGCACACAACGACGAAAACGGCTGCTTTGAAAGTTGTGGTCTTTTAATATTTGAATTCAAAATAGAAAATTGACACTCACACGCACGCACCAGAAAAATCCACAATTTCTTTCCATCCTTTCAACGGCTTCTCCGCTGATTCTTGCTTCAGCAAAGCGAATAGCCTGGGGACCTTCTCGGGAGCATCCCCGGTCGTGTGGCCTGCCCCCCCCGTTCCCGCCCCCAGGGCTCCGAGGAACAGAGAGAGCACCCCGAACCGCAGTCGGGGCCCCGGAGGGGAGCGGGGCTGGGCTGCGCGAAGGGGGAGAGGCAGCGGGGAACCGTCCCGAGGGCCGGCCGCCCCCTGCCCACCCCACAGGCTGGCAGAGCCGTCCCCTCCCATCCCGCCCGTCCCTCCTCCTCCCGCTGCCCGCCTCCGCCCCCTCCCCCGCGGCCGGGCCGGGCCGGGCCGGGGCCCTTGACGTGTCCCGGCGCCGATTGGCCGCTGGCCGATAGGATCTCCGCGGCCCCGCGTTAAGGCGGGGGAGCGCTCGGCGCCGGGAGCAGAGCGCTTCCCGGTATCCCGGCTCCACCACCCTCGGTCGGTATTCACGCCCGCCCCGTCCGGGCAGCGCCGCACCGAGCCGCGCCGCTTCTCCGCAGAGTGGCCATGGAGTACACGCCGCCCCCCAAGCCGCAGCTCTCCTCCCGGGCCAACGCCTTCTCCATCGCCGCCCTCATGTCGAGCGGCAGCTCCAAGGACAAGGAGTCCCCCGAGAGCACTATCAAGCCTCTGGGTGAGTGGGGACGAGGGTGACCGCCGGGTGTCCGTGAGGTGCGAAACTCCCCTCCGTCCGTCTGTCCCTGGCGGAGCCCGCTGGCCTCCCTGACTCACCCTTCTCCGCGCTCCGGTAGCCGGGGCCGGGCAGCGGCGTGTCCCCCCAGCCCGAAGGCTTCCCCTGCAGAGGGGAAAGTCACACCACCTAAATCAGTTGAGTGTCTTCATCACTCACGGTCGTTTTCAGGCGAGGTTGTTTATGGCATAAACAGTTCCCCAAATTCCCCCAGCTTCAGCTATTCCACTTATTTATCCAGCTTCACCATTTGTAGAATAATCTCACACCCTAAGGTAGTTTTATTTCTCTTTGCTGATATGAAATGAATCTCTTAAATATTTATTGCAAATCCTCTCTGTTTTTGAAGTCAAATGAGAAGACTCTCCGTTATCGTACCTAGGCTTACAAGGGGTATAAAACTTGTGCGTAGACCTGGAAATCCGTTTGCTCCACAGCTCCGCGATGTAGGCTCATATAGGCTGTTTTACTGTTCATAGACCGGAAGGATTTTTGTAGTATTGCTTGCGATTTTTGGGTAAGCGATTTCGCTTCTATTCGGTTGCCTCCATTCAGAATCCTGAAAGTTTTTAAAAAACATTAACGTCTTCCCCTCATCTCCCACCCTCCTCCCCACCGAGTTTCTGACGTTTGTCGTCCTTGCATGTATCCAGGAGTTCGCAGAAAACTACAAAAAATGTGTTAAGCTCTCAGGGCGCCAATGAACAGGATTACATTCAACCTTAAAAGAATTTAGAAAAGGCAGCTCCCTCAGCGTCTGCTCCATCTAATCAACTGTCTCAGAAGATTTCACATAGTCCAGGGATTCATTGTGAACTTTATTTTTTTAGTCTAGGCGCTAATGTAGGCCGGGAATGTTGTGATATTCCCATTCGACATGTTTACAACAGCTTGTGTTAAACGCAGTGTTAGTGCTAGTGGGGATTTGTTTGTTTTTTTCCTTTTTCCTGAAACCGCTTGTTTAATTTAACTTTTCAAAAATTTTTAACTCCATCCCACATGCCATTCAGCTTTTAATCGAAGGGAAACGGCTGCCTGTAACTCGACTTTTATTAAGTGGAGATTCGGGTAAAACCTTTCCCTGGAGGGGTAGGGCGCGTTCGTGCACCACCCGTTCCTTGGCGCCGGGCGGCGGATCCGTCGCCGCATCCCGTGCGGCAGCATGGGGCCGAGACAGAGCCCGCGCAGCCCTGGTCCCTCCCGGCCTCGTCTACAGGAGAAACTCCCAGCGGAGCTGCTGAAGCCCCCAGAAACTTCCCGGGACTTGCGGGGGTGGGCGGCAGCGCCGGCGGGACCAGCCGCGGCGGGAGGGCAGCGTCAGCAGCAGCTACTGCACCCACGTAGGTTGCGCGGCCGCACGCAGCTCCCCTGGAGCCTATTTCTCCAAAGGAGCTTGTTCAGCGTCAGCAAACCGGCTGGGAGGCAAGGCAGACCTGGTTTTCCGGGAGGGTGAGCCCGCGCTCGCCGTTGAATTAGTATTAAGGGTTCGCTTCCCCCGCGGAGGAAGTGCGGAGCCTGCGCTTCTGAGTTGCGCGCTCTGCCAGCGGCGCAATCTAGGAGCAGCCTCAGCGCTGCCCCAGCGTGGCCCCGGTCCTCAGCAGCCCCTCGGCGCCCAAAGCTCCCGTTTTAATGAGAATTAGTGACCTTTCCATGGAACGCCTGGGTTAGCAGGGGGGCAGCGCTCAGGGCCTGCTCTGCCCCCTCCGCGCCCCGCAGAGCGGGTCACAGCCGGGCGGCGACTCGGCCGGGGTCGCGCTGCCCCCCGCCGCCCCCCGGCATCTCTTCTGGTGAGCCTCTGGAGAGTGGCGCCGTTCCATGCTCTTCCCGGAGCTCATCTCAAAAAATCACCACCGCTGCTCTCAAAATGATGAGCTGACGCCTAAAGAACAAGCGCGGGTTTGCGGGTGTGCTGGGGCAGAACGAGGGCAGAGGAACGACAAATGCCTTTTTATATGTATATATATATATATATATATATATACATATATACATGTATATTTAAATAGCTTGTCTCGGCGGTCGCCCCGTCCTGGCTGAATGCCCCCTAGACTCTCTCTTTTTTTTTCCCTTTTTGTCTTTTTTTTTTTTTTTCCCTCCTCCCCGAACTCTGCAGAACAATTCGTTGAGAAATCCTCTTGCGCCCAGCCTTTGAGCGATTTATCCAGCCTGGACCCTCACGGGGATTTTAGCAGCAGCCCTTCGTCCCTGTGCACCGAGCCCCTTATACCCACCACCCCCATCATCCCCAGCGAGGAGATGGCCAAAATCTCCTGCAGCCTGGAGACCAAAGAGCTCTGGGACAAGTTTCACGAACTGGGTACCGAGATGATCATCACCAAATCCGGGAGGTAAGGCTGGGCAGCTCCGGGTTTTTTCTCCGGGCAGCTTTCCCCCTGGCTTTGGTCAGGGGGAAATAAGACAAAATAACAGAAACCCCGCGGGTTTTGTATCGGGAGAGCAGCAAGGCTGGGCTAAGGGGAGAAGAAGAGGAGGGTGAAGCCCCTTATTTGCCGCAGCTCCTCGGCGGGCCCGGCCCGGCGCTGCGCGGTGCGGTGCACGGAACCCCGCTGGGGCAGAGGGAGAGGCGGCCCGGGGCGGCAGCGGGGCGGATGGAATCCATCCGAGGGGTCCCACTGGATGGGTAGAAATGTTGCTTCCCTTATAATTCGGTCTGTAACAAAAACACCGCAGTGATTTTTGCGGGGCTGGGTTGTTTCAGACCAAGGGAAACGCGAGGACGTGGGGAAGTAATTCGGTCAGAGCTTGGCTTGGTTTGTTCTTTTCACTCGGTTGCAAAAACGCGCAAAAGAATCCCACGCCTTCTCGTAATCTCAAACTATGCCGTTTCGTCAGTAAAGCTTCTGGATTTGAGTCAGTTAAACGGAGTCCGGAGAAGCCAGATGTTTTTTCGGGTCTTGTAATCGCCCAAGTTACTTTTTATTAATGTAGTTCCCTGACGGCATTTTTTTTTCCTAAGTGGTGAGATCTATTGTCATATGTTTGTTTGTTTGTTTGTTTTAATAATATTAAAAAAGTAGGTAAAACACCTGCAATTTGAAGTTCAGCATTTCAAATTGTTCAAAGGTATTTAACTTTATTTCTGTCTACAACATGACCTTACACTTTTAAATTGTGTTTTGTCAAAACTTAAGTACCGAAAAGAAAGTTTAGTTTTGAGAATTCCGCTCAAAAATATCCTGAGCAGGCTTAGAAGAACACTCATCCAAAATATGTGAGAATAATAACAGAAATAATTTCTGCAATATTTCCCTAACAGTAGTATGGATGCCATAAAAATTAAAAAAAACCCCAAACTTTCTAAAGATATATGTACATTAGGTTCAACTATTTTCTGAAATCACTGTGTACTTTTAACTAGCAGGCAAACAGTATATTTCTCCTTTACTTTTTATTTCTTACCTTTTTTTTCCTTTTTGTTTTCCAAATATCATTTGGATTTCAAGCTGCTTTTTCTCTGCCTATTGGAGAGACACAAGATTTAACTTCCATCATGCTTAAACAGAATCAACAGATGCTTTTAGTTTTTACAGGTGGTTTAAATATAATTCTTACTTGTAGCAGCTTTTCAGAAGCTCTCTTATTTCTGTTCTCTATCCGCATATTTATTTTCTGATTTGCCTTTATTTCAGGAGAATGTTTCCAACGATCAGGGTTTCCTTCTCGGGAGTGGATCCTGAGGCCAAGTATATTGTGTTAATGGATATAGTTCCTGTGGACAATAAAAGATATAGATATGCCTACCACAGGTCTTCCTGGTTAGTGGCTGGAAAAGCTGACCCTCCTCTCCCTGCAAGGTTTGTAGATTTTACTGCTGATCGTTTATTTTTCTTTACTTTTCTTTTTTTCTTCCTTCAAGAAATACTTCCTATTGATTTTTCCATGCTGTTTGCAAACAGTGCTCTGAGATCTTGAGTCCATGCTCAACAGTTGGTTGCAAAACTGATTAATTTTCTGTGATGCAGAATCTGGCATCAAACCTCTGCTTGAGGTTTGATTTATACTGAGTTTGTTTGAGAACAGAATTTGTTTAAGTGTTCTTTTATACAAATGCTGTTTGTTTTCTAATTTTTTTTAATGGAGTTTATCTTTATTGAGATAAGAAAGCTTGAAAAAAAAAATTATTTGTCTCTTGGCTTGCCCTCCCCCCTCCCCCTCAGTATTTGACCCCATAATTTGAAGCGATCCAGGCACCACTAGCCAAGCCAAAGTGGAAATACTACATTTCAGTTCAGTGCTGTTTATGCTTGAAATTATATTATTTCTCTAACATATCCAGCATTTACTAACCAAGAATTCTATTCTTGCTTTTAGTCATCTCATAAACAGCAGGCAAAATACAGATCGGTTCTACAGCACAGATACCTTTTTTTTTTTTTCTTAAGAAATCATGACATATTCTGAGACATCAGGAAAAAAAATCAAATAAATCCTCTAAAATAAATTCCTTTTTCTACAGAAAAAGAAATGCTGTAGAAATTCAATTTCTAAAATCATTCAATTAATGTAATTAATGGCTGATTCCTTTCATCACTGGGCAACTGAGGCTGCAGCACCAGGCTGTACGATGGGAGGGCACTTCAGCGGAGACCCACACTTCATCGTATTCAGCCCAGCACTTCAGTACGTACTTAAGTCCCCAAGTCCAGTAAGACTGCAGCACATGTCGAACGGCTTTGCTGAGTCAGAGCCGGAGATATGAAAATAATGGGGATGCCTCTCTGGCTTCAAAGAAACTTTTCGTGAAGGGCTCTGCACACGGATACAGATCTGCTCCAGGTGGCTTAACCTGGGGTTAAGAACTCACCTATTACAGAGGTAGAAATTAGAAGTGAAACACAAGAAATGGAAACAAATTTTTTTTAGTGTGTGAGTATAGGCACGAAATACTGCACAATTTCCTTATATAAATAGTTGAACTGAAATCTTGGTGACTGGTGATCTCTGGAAGGCTGCTCGGGGAAGTAAACAAACAAAAAGCACAACCAGAGAAGCTGTGATTAAAGACAGCAACCTAGGAGTTATGTCGGCTTTGTTTTCATGGCCAAAAACTCCTTTTTGCAATGTGGTTAACGTCTGAGGGCTTCATTTGACGTATTGTAATGGGCACTGATCGAAACCCAAAGAAAAAACATAGATCCTTCTCCAAAGGAGTGAGCATCAAAAGAAGAAATAACAGAAGGACAGAAATAGTTTTAAGGCAGGGTTCTCCCCTTCTTTTTTCTGTGTTCATGCCCCTTTTGGGATACCTTTAAATAGATACTAATTTGCACTTTATCTGGCGCAGTCTAGTTCAACAAGGAAATACAAGAACATAAGACAAGAAACTGATCCTTGTAATAATTAGCAACTGCCCTATTGAGTGTTTTAAAGTTGGGGTCAAAACTTCTTGAAGTTTCATAGTTGGGGTCAAACCTTCTTGAAGTTTCATAGTTATTATCATTGTACTGTGGTAGCTCTTTGGGGTCCTTAGTGGATCAGTACCCCGATGGGCAAATGTGTATCTGTGCTGTTCCAAGGATACTTTGCCTCTGTGTATAAATGTCCACCTTTCCTCTTTCATTTTCATGATGCTTAGCCAAAAAGACTACTGATTATACCACAGGCTTAAATCACTTTTTCTTTGTATGAACAGTACTTAAATATACATTTATGCACTTCGTCCTTTCTATGTTTCTCTTTGGTGAGAAAAAGGATGTCAAGAGGTTCAGTGTGCCAATGTTTGCGTTACTAGTGCTTCTTCTACAGTGTTAATGCATCTTTTGAGGTGGGAGTCCTCAGTCTTGCTTGAACAGATTAAAAGTAGTACTCCTCCCATCTTGAAACAAGTTTGGTCCTGCTCCAGTAACAGGAACCCTTAATGAAGTTATGATTTCTTGTCCTCCAAACACGCGGTTTCAGCTCTCTGTACTTGAGGAGTGTCAGCAAGGGGCGTATGTGTGCTTAGCGTCTGGGCACTGGTAACATGGTGCTTACTCCCCACACACATCACTGCCTGCATCTGCACAGGCACGATGGCAACAGGGGAATTATCCAGCAGTTACATTTTGCATGGATGTAAGAATTTGCAGGATTGAACCCCTTAGGTGGTTTGCTCTTTCCATTATAAAAATAACTTTCAACACTAAGACAGTTTTGTGTTGTTTTTTGGGGGTTTGTGTTTTTTGTTTTTGTTTTTTTTTTTTTTTCAAATTAACAAGTATCCTGTGATTCTGTTTGAAAGATTAGCCCTTCAGGGAACTTTCTATTAAAACCAGTTTTATCCTTGTCTTCCTGCTGTCAATGTTGAAGACAAGTTTATGTTGCAAAGAACACTTAAATAAAAATACTTTTCAGAGACACTTTTGGAAATCTTCTAAAGTGCTATCTGGGGATAGAGTTACTATGTGATATTTTATGTTTGTCTTCCACTTTGCTAAGACTGTGTGAAATGTCAGTTTAATAAGTTTCAGCATGTACTTTTGTTTGATCTTCCTTTATCACCTCCTTTCTTTACTCAAAAGTTTGTCACTTTTTTTTAACTATATTTGTCTACAATAATTTGTTTAATGAAATTATAGTGTTTACACACAGAGAACTCTAGGTAGGAAGCCTTTAAAAGGTATTATATTTTTCAAATTATTTGAGACCATATGGTAAATAAAAGTAGCATGCATGGAGCTTGTGAGACCAGACCGACTGGTAAACTAAATAGAGGGAGTGTGGTATCACATCACAAAATATACAAGAAAGAAGCAGTACCTAAACCTTGCACATATCATGAAACATCATATACTGTGGAGCAAATTCATACCCAAATATGGCTCCTAAATCCTTTGTGAGTCAAAGCAAGTAGGCCCTCACATCTGGCTGGCCTTAGGCAGCTGAGCCCACACAAGCTTCTGGGGGAGCCTTGTGTGCTGCATTGGAATGTGCATATTTATCTCTTTAACCTGTTTGCTCATGGTCTTGCCGACAACTTCGGCTTCAGAAAGCAATATGTCAACTCTCTCTTCTGAGGTACAAGCCTGGGCTGTAGGAGAATTGTGTGAAATAGTTGTAGCTCACCAAGTAGAGCCCTGTGTTGCACTGGAATCAATGGTGTGCAGCAAATGGGCAAATTAAAATTAGGTCTGTTATTACACTTATGTAACTGATATTATGGTGCCATCCTTCAGTGATTTCCCTGTTGGCACTCTGCTAGCATACAGGCACTTGGTAGTTTTAAAGCAGTGCCAAGCATTAACCATTGATGATGTAAAACAATTGTACTCAGCTTTGCGACACATGAAAGTCTTCACTCATTCCCCAGCACATATTTGAAATACTTTGCCTTTTTGGTCCCAATTAGCCAAATCTTGCTGAGCCTGACATTCTGTGATCACAATAAACATTATTAGTTATCCAGACATTCAAAATTAGGAGTCAGGCTCCAAAGAGAAATGTCACAAGGCTGGCTGAAACATTGGAGGACATTTTTGTGACTCTTTGTTTTGGCTTCTCTAATTCAGGACTCTAAAGATTGAGATTTTCACAGCTTTTTAGAGGAAGGCAAAGTTAATTTTCATGAAAGCTAAAATTCTTTTGTCATAACAGGGTTCCAGGTCTTAGGTTTTCTGATACATCATCATTTTTTATGAGCTTTGCAGTGCAATCATCAGAGTCAATAACAGTGAGGACACCTACATGCTAGGAATATTTTATTGCAGCAGGCCTACCATCCCACTCATGAACACAACTAGAGCAGCCAAGCTGTGCTTCAGATCAATGTAAGGAAAACATTCTGCACATCTGAAGTGAGCTGTGCCTGTAAACCTTTGGTTTCATTGTGACTTGGGGATTCTGCCAGCAAAAATGGAGAGTGCAGGATCAAATCTCCATCGTCTTAGAGCAAAAGAGCTGTGCTCCCTAGTGTCTTTAGTATGGTCATTCCTCGACTAGGGATCAGTGTAGCCTATTGGGGAGTTACACCCAATCATTTAGTGGTTTTTCCATTCTA
Source organism: Manacus candei (assembly GCF_025592945.1). Classification (NCBI taxonomy): domain Eukaryota; kingdom Metazoa; phylum Chordata; class Aves; order Passeriformes; family Pipridae; genus Manacus; species Manacus candei. Next base: position 4,847,500 of record NW_026138143.1, read on the forward strand.
AAATCGTAGCCCAACAACGAGAACAAATGTTTATCTTTCTAACCTCACATCTCAGTGTGTCCCACCCACCTAATGGAAGAAATCCATTCGTGTGGCCAAAGATATCACCCAAAATGAGAGTCAGGCCTTGGGGAGTGATAACTAATGCAGACAAGCAGAACAGAGCTGGTTTGCACTAGCTGAAGGTCTAGTCCAGCTCTTAATTCACTATCACAAAAGAACATTTGAGTTAATAATTTTCAGCAATATATTATTCCTATAAAATCATTGTTTTTAAATAGCCTGGCACTTGTAATTAGTCTAGTCATAATGTATATATCATTGTACCTACATGTCTTCTTGTTTCCTTTTCTTCTGCTTAATTTCCCAAGTGGTGGATTGTTAATTACAGAACTGCAATTAATTTTTCATGTCAGACCACTGTGCTGGACTGCAGCCTTCAACTTCTTATAAACAGATGTCACCACAGAGAACGTGTGATCGAGTGCAGGTTAAAATCATTATCACAGCTTAATGTTACAAATAAAGAAAAATGCGTTTTTATCTACATTCCCCCATTATCTCTGTAATGACACTATGTTTTTTCTCTTGGTTCTGTAGTCATTGTTATTTTAAGTGCTTGTTAGTACAGCTGTGGGGAAAGACATGATCAATTTTTCTTTTGGGAAAAGACACAACAGCAAATGTTAGTTAATGTCTCCATTTTAGATAACTGGATAAAATAATAGGTATGGTTAGGGAGCAGTCTAGCACTCAGACACAGGATTCTTCATTAGGTTCCAGTGAACTAAATAAGTCATCTGCTTTACTGTCTTTCATTATTAGCTGTTTTCCAGGCGTTAATTAATTTGGGGGAGATGGTGTCTTGTTCTAGCAGCAATTTGTATTACCCTAAGCTGTCGGGAAATCTGTGTCCGTGAAACTACTGCACATCCCAAAAGCAAGATGATATGTGCTTTTTAATTTCATATGGAGGTGATGCCCAAGCACAAACCAAGAGGCGGGATTTCATACAAGCAGACCTTCTCCCTGTGTTTTTTAGGTTGTATGTGCACCCTGACTCCCCATTCACAGGAGAGCAACTGCTGAAGCAGATGGTGTCCTTTGAAAAAGTGAAACTCACCAACAACGAGCTGGATCAGCACGGCCACGTGAGTAGCCCTCCTGGTGTGAATGGGTAAAGGAACGTCTGTAGGGGAATTGCTCGCTTGTGCCACAGGGCTAAGCTTGCAGGAGAGAGACTGGAATGGGGAAAGGTTGTTATGGCTCCCACGTTACACCTCTCTTGGCCAACCCCTAGTACTACAGTGAAAGAAGATGTTGTGTGAAGCTTGAATGTGCTTGGTTTAACACATTTTAGGGCTCCTTTGGGTTCTTCTGTTGTTGAGGAATAGGCAGCTTAAAAATCAGGTTTTTTTTTAATATTTTATAAGGTAGAGCCCAAGTCAATGGTTCAAATCATGGTCCTGCTGCCATCAGAGGCAGAACATTCATCAGAGACAAGTTCGGGGCAGATATAAGTATCAAAGTAAGGGATAGAAGTAAGGCAGATGAGCCATTTTTTGTGCTTCTGCTTGCATTTTGTGACTTGGCAGTATGCTCTGCCACATGCAATGGCCAGCAAACCCATGTGCTTTTATATGTGTGATTTGAAGCTCCCTCTCACTTCAGGCTAGAACTCCTTTACTTCCAGACTCATTGCAGCCTGCGCATAGAGTCAGAAGAAAATACTGATGTGACACCAAAACAAGGCCTATAGAATTATAAGAATAAATGTGCCTCAGTTGCCCTTGAGATAACTGTAGGTTAACTGCAAGTCAAAGTGCCAAAGTCTGGACTTGGGCCTCTAGAGGAGCAAGAGGTGCCAGTTTGTTGTCACAAGCCCAGAGGCTGGAAGCTGGTAAATAGGATGCAGAACTGCTGGCCACGGTTTCCTGCTATCCTCTGTTAGAGGGGACAACTCCTTTAGTTACCTGACTATCTACTGGTAGGTGGTAAGAAAAGGTATTGTCTGTCCTGTCCTCTCCCTTAAAGTGACTGTGAAGTGCAGAATTGACTTAGTAGGGTGTCCAAATTGCAAAGAAAAAACTAAAAGTGTTGCCTCTGGGCTTGGTGGTTCTCTCAGGGAAGTTAGAAGGAGCATGGGGATGGATTTGAAAGAGTTGTTGGCTGAGAACAGGGCAGTTCAGAGGAGAGAGATTAAAGGCAGTGTTAGTAAATGAAGTGTTGGGAAGAGAGGAGTGATTTTGAATTCTAAAGCATTTGTAGCAGTAACTAATTTGTACAGCTGAATAATTAGGGTGTACAATGTATCAGAAACCCCTTTCCTAGTGTGGCATTTATTGACTGTGTGAAACAGTGGCCATTTGTCTGACCTGTGTTCTGTGAAAATGTTTCTCATCCAAAAGAGAATTTTTACTAATTTCAGGACCTGAGAATTGAATCACAGCCATGATCATTTAAAATACATCCCAGAAATAACAAGAACAAAAGTATTTTAAAAACCCCAAGCAAACAAAAGAAAGCCCAGAAAGCCTTGTGTTGTTCTTTTGTAAAGATCCATTTGTGGGTACATTGTTCTTGAATTCAGTTCCCACCGTTGTTCCTTTCATGACTGGTGGAGAATGTATTTTTTTTCCCTCTCTTTTATTTCATAATAAGGGCAAAGCTGAAGATTTGTGGGCTCTATCACCGAGTGATGATAGAGCAGTATACGTGCGCACTTAAAAAGAAGCATTTTTCATCATAACAGGGGCCATGTGTGCCTTTAATAAAGGGCTTGCAGCAGTATATTGCAAGCTAGTTAGGAGCAGTGCAGTTCCCAGAAGCCCAGACAAGTATAAAGAAGAAGTAGGTTGGAGAAGCTGTCGGGAACAGAGACATGACAGAGCAAGAAGATGTAATCGTCTCAAATACAGGCAGTGGGAGAAAATGATCCATAGTGTTTGAGATACAACCTTCCCATTAATTTCCAAAGAAGCAGTAGAGGTTGATCCCATTCTTTACACAAAGGCAACGTGGATGGAAAGTTTTGCGTGTTCAGTTAAGAATAAGCCCTGAAGGCTTGATCCTGTGTTGAGATTTGCCTGACAGGTATTATGCCTTCATGGAGCACTCCCTTTTTAATATTTTGTGAGTTTTTATGTTCCAAATTAGGGTATCAGGTTTTATATGAAGCCCTATTGAAGCTATGTAAATACCACCATTGGATGATCAGTAGAATAAAGAAAGAAATTAATTCTCTGGAGCCTGTAAGGAGGGCTCACTGTGCTACGGCCCATGGCATTTCTGAACTCCTGTGTACTAAGAGAAGAGGAGAATTGAAGCACCATCCAAAATCTCTCCCTTCAGTTTGAAAGAGCCAGTCTTTACTGGTGAGAAGTTTTTAATTATGTTTGATAAAGTGTGTTGGTTTCTGAGGAAGTTTGGATGACCTAAAAGATGCCTTTGGATACAAGTTATAGGTAGAGAAGCTAGATCCAACCTGATTCCATCTTGTTCTAGTTGCTTTCTTTCTTCAACCTCTAGAAGACAGTTTTGGGAGTTCAGGTAATTGTGGTGTTTTATTTGTAAGGTGGTCATTTCCTAAAAAGGATTCTGGAGAGAAGAGAGGCCTTTGTTTGTTCTAGCATTTGTTTGTTTTCTCCTATTCCGAGACTTTTGGTGTTGGCAAGCATTTCTGCATGTGTACCTTCAGCAACATGCGTAACCCCGTAGCTATGCACATATTCTCCCCAAGCATCAGGCAGAAGTCTTATCTCTGTGTGCATGACATACAGCTTGCTCTGTGGAAATGCTTTCAGATATCCTTACCAGAGGAAGGAAATGGCTCCTATCTCTGGATTTTTATAGCCGAGTGAGTAATTCCCATTTTTCTGGCTGTGAAACATTTATGAATGTGACTTTTTTCTCCAGATTTCTGGTGATGTTTTTCACACAGAGTACTTTCTTTAGGACTTCTGGTTGCACTTTGTTGGGGTGGCATAGTTTCTGGTTTCTGGTGAGGTGAACCATGAGTGTATACATTATTGTAATTGCTTTTCTGGCATTTACAATAACAAAACTTAAACACATGAATGTTTGCAAAAGCAAACAGAAAGGTGTGAACATGGCCAACAAATAATTGTGAAAGCAGGGATTTTGAAATAGCCACAAGGAGTTATGCCCAGGATTTTTTAGAGTCAACCACGCAGAAGTTAGGAAGTTCCATGTTTTTAGAAAGAAAACTTTGCCTGGTAATGCTATTCTTTGGTAAATATGGAAGCGGCATTCACAGCACAGTTCCTGGATTCAAAACCACCTTCAAAGTTTGCAGCTGGCATCCAGATTGCCTCTGGTGACTAGTTTGTAGCCAGTGGGAGCCAGATGCCTACAAACCTGCCTGACCTTACAGCAATCAGGATCCTGTAAGGAGGGATCCTGGTCATCTGCCCAGCTGCAGGCTGTCAGCACAAAGGTAGATGGGGTGGCTGGGGGCCTGTGGCTGGGGGGCTGCTGTGAGTATATGTGCACCTGATGTTTCTTTTGGGGCATGCCAGTGTAAGTATCACAGAGCTGGCATCAGGGATTTTCTGCTAGCTACACTATGTGGGCAGGGCACTGGTTGGACTTTGCGAACACTCTTGGAGGCTACTCTGTGAGGTCCACCCTGTGTATCTAAATCGTTTGGGCTGTTTTGATGGTCCTGACATAAGAAGTTGCATGGATATGAAGGGGTATCTTTGTGCTCACTTTATTATCAGTGAGTATTTCAACATTAGCAGCTTGTGTTCGGGGGTAGGTGGAGCACTACATATACAGACCCTCACATAAAGTAAATAGTGACCTTAATCTTGGCCATGGATCTTTTGTGACCTTCTGGCTGTATTTGGTACTTGTTTTGTACCTGAATGAGCAGGCTTACCTCTGGTGGGAATGAGCAAGGTAGAGCGTCGTGGCAGGGGATGTTGTGTTTGTGCATTTTAATTTTTGGAAAACTTTCATAAAGGATTACGTGATCTTGTTTTAGAAATGTAGTTTCTTTATCACAATTTGCATTCACAGAGGAGTAAAGGCAAGGGCGTATGTGAGAGCTGCTCTGTCACAGCTTTTTCCTCCTTCCACTCGGCTGCTGCTCAGATGTAATGCCTTGGTGTTGATATCATGGCCATTAAAGGCAATGGAAAGTACCAAGGTCTGTGGGCCAGCCCCTCAGTAAGCTCATCACCATGCATAAACCCTCCTTTAAAATGTCTTTTCCATCTGCCTGGAGCACTCCAAGTGATTAAGATGGTAAAACAAAATTTTACGTAGAGACGGAAAAGTGCTAAGGGTATTAAAGGCAAGGTTCATGGTTGTTGTGTGTGTGCCTGTATAAAATGGTGAAGTGCTTTGAGAAAGGACTGAGTTGGTAAAAGCAGACATGCAACATTTTAAGGGAAATGGTTCCCTGTCACTGTAATGACTTCCTTGATGCTGTGTGCCTTCCCCCAAAGTCCCAGTATGAGTCTTGGTAGTATTTGGCCCCAAAGGAGCAGTAAAGAAGATGCTGGTGGAAATTGTAGCCATGATAGAGCTGTCTCTAAGCTCTCCACTCCAATGCAATGTGCAACCTTTCTCATTGACTGAGTTAGCATGAAATACTGCACCACTTCTGTTGTGTTTCAGTTGAAGTTAACGCTTCCTGAGGAATGCACATTAGCTATTCCAGATGTACGGAGCTGACTGTAATGTCGTTATGGCCCCTGCAAAATAGAACCACCCACACCAATGCCAATTTCGTCTTGTGACTGTGATTATATCCAAAACAAGGGCTGGTGTGAGTCGAGCTCTGTATTTAATTCTTATATTGTAATACTGTGGTTAGAGGCAGCCGAACAGGCCTCCAGCCAGTGGTAACTGAAGCAAGTGGGACTCTCGGTTTGACTCCAGTGAATGTTGAAATTGGTTAGTTGGTACCTTTGGTAGGTTTAGAATTGTTTTGCGAGCTCGTAAACAATTATTAATGAGGACAGAATAGCAAAACCTTGTCATTTTGGGGTTCTGTACTAGTTTCCCTCCTTGCTCTCATTTTTGGTAGTCTGCGGTAAAGAGCATCTATGAAGTAATTTGTTTTAAAGGTTTGCCACAGTGAAAGGATCCATGGAGTTTTATTTTTGGTCAGCCGGTTTGGGCTGCTGCTGGTGGTGGGTTTTTGGATGGGCCTTATTTTTTCTGTCGTTTTTTTCAGAGGGGTTTGTGACTGTTTTCATTCTGCACCTGCACATTTTTGCAAGTGGGGACTCTTGGTCATTAGCTTTCAGGAGTTACATATTTACACCTCCAAATGGGGCACACTCTGGGAGTAACTAATTCTGTGCGTAAAAAACACCTCATTTGTAGGAACAGGTATTTATGCTTCAAAAAATGCATGCTCACCAGTGGCGTAGGAGTTAGAGGAGACTAGCTCCCAGAATGCCTGCTTTTCCACCTTCATTTCCTGGAACTACCCAAAGGAGCAGGAGAGTTTTGTTCTGAAAACCAGCCCCTGGCTAGTTAGATTTCAGATGTCTTCCCTGCAGTGTTAATTAGATGGGTTTTTGTCCCCTATGGTTTTATAGCCTTCAAGTGTCCCGTCAACCTTCCTCTCAGGACAGTGCTGTGTCACTCTTTCTTGCAGATTATTTTGAACTCCATGCACAAGTACCAGCCAAGGGTACACATCATTAAGAAAAAGGATCACACAGCTTCTTTGCTAAATCTGAAGTCAGAAGAGTTCAGAACGTTTATCTTTCCAGAGACAGTTTTTACTGCTGTTACTGCCTACCAGAATCAGTTGGTGAGTACAGTTGCTAATTTTTACAGTTATAACTAAATCCCACCCTGCCAAAAACTCCTTTTTGCCCCATCGAAACTAGGAAAGTTTCTGACATAACCTACCTTTCCATGACAATCTTATTCACATTCAGGAGTAATTCTTAAATATATGAGTAGTACTACTGACTTCAAAGAGCCATAAGGATTATTTATGAGAGTAAATATTACGAGTAAGAGGCTTTCTTTCGTCTTCCCTTCTGTCTATACAAAGCTGTTTGCATATTAACATTTAGTCATTTTCTAATTATAGCTCATTAAAGAACTATTCTTATTTGCAGTGATCTTTCATGCCACAAGATATGAGCTGAGAGAGATTCTGGTTTGCACGTGATGATTTCATGGGCTTAAAAAGTTGACTAATTAAGCAGTAAGGCTCAAACGTAAGGAAAATCACTCAGAGATATGCTTTTCAGAGGCTGCCCAGATTACATCCAGATGTTTGAATTTCAATTTGCATGCTAGTGAATAATATATACAAAATGGAGGCGATCATAACAATGGATTGCTAATGAGTAATTTTAGGAAGTCTATAAACAATAAGAGACCAGAGGCTCTGCTTGACAGTGGACTGGGCTTTAATATTTAAGTCAGTAGAAATATGTTGTTGCCTTCAGTGTAACTCAGAGCATGCATTAAGGGCTTAATGACTATGGCACTTTGAAAATAAACCTATTTCCCTCTTTAGTTCCCCCAAGTTAAGAAAAATATAAGTACTCTCCAAGCATGTGGGCAGGCAGCGTCACAGAGTCAATGTACCTGATGAATTACTTAAAGAAGTCGGCATTTGTTAATATGAAGCAAAAGTAACTGGTTTTGAAATGCTATGAATAAAAGGAAACTACTGCATAGAGGGCCAATGAAGCTCTGAATATAATAGTAGTAATATTAAGTCAGTCCTATTACAGATACCATATCCTGCTTTAAGGCTTTGATGTATTGATTTTAAACTTGGGTTTGTATCTGAATGGTGTAGAAAACACATTCAGCACCTGGCAATCTCAAGAATATGACGTTTGGACAGGCTGTTAGATTTTTTCATGTAACTTTCTATAGAAACCAGTAAAATAGTAACAGGCACAAAAACAGCTAAACCTGGAATTTATTTCTGTAGGATGGATTTTTGTCTACAGATGATATTTACACTAGAGATGTTTCTAAACTAACCTTCCCAAAGCACATACATTGAGTCCTGGAAAATTTCTCAATGGAACATCTCCGGAACCCCTAGAGGCTGATGTTGTCATTTTATTTATGACTAATGAAAATGGAGCCTTTTTTCATTTTTGCCATTTCTTTCAGAACTGTTTTAAGGAGGGATTGATTACATTTCTGGAGGTTATTAGATAAAAGCTAAATACATTACACTTTCAACAAACTATCTCATAATTTAAGATTTAAAGGGCATGCATTTATTTAAACAGTCAAACCACTGCCACAGAGTTGAATTGTAGGTCAGATTTCATTTTAAAATGCTTTCTAGCAGATGTTCTCTGATTGTTTGTGAGACAGTCTCTCAGGAAGAATATGGCCATAAATGATTGTGAGTCTCATCTGGCTTTGGTGGATACAAAAAGTTTCTCTTGTGATGTCATACTAAAACTTTAATATTAGGAAAATGGAAGTTTGATTGGTGAAAATATGCTCAAGAGATGAATAGACATCCTTATTGTTCTGTAGTGCAGTTGGCTTGGTGTGTTGGTGATCTAAGTCAATGGAACTAGTTAGAGCTTGTCTTTTTTCAATGTAGTTTTCATAATGCTGCCATAAAAACCTTCACTGTACGTGAGGGACTAACTTGCCACTCTATGCAACATCACCGTGAGTCAAGGGCTTATGGATATCCTGGAATTAGAATGAGACTATAACTAACTTTCTGAGCTGTTTCAAGGTCCTTGTGACAAGGCTGTAGGGTTGTTTCCACCAGTTGTACCTGTATGATGAGACAGCCTCAGACCCCTGACCAGTACTGAGGTCCCATGGTGTTTGATCAGCCCACTGAAGACCATTAATTAAAAACTCAGGTTTTTTCTTTGTCAGCACATCCCTTCCTCTCTGTGTTTCCCTCCCAGAAGACCTCTTTCTCAGAATTAAAAGTTGGGTTCAGTTGTCCTCTTTATCTTACTTTTTTTTTTTATTTTGGAGGAGAAGCCACCCTGTTTTGAAATACCTTTGTTTGATGAGAGCACTTTATTGTTTGAGGATTTGGAAAAGATCCTTTTTTTTTTTTTTTTCCCCTGCGTCTTGAGGCCCAGGTATTAAAAATGACGTTGTGGCCTCCTCAACATAGTTTTTTTGGAGGAAATTTAGGCTGACAAAGCCTCTTAATACAAAATGTTGAAAGCTGTTTGTTTTCATGGGCTTACACTGGAGTTGATGGCATTCACTGCCTTGCAGGATGGTCCTGTGTTGTACCTCATCAAGCTATGACTCCCACTTGCAATTTTATTTTTAACTCTTGGAAGGAGAGTGGCTGGAAAATCCAAATATTGTAATGACATCTCGGGTTTCATTCACCAAATCTAAATTGGTTGGACATACAGAAAATTTGGCAAGGACAATAGTGTATTTTTTTCCTGCTTCCCAAAAAAACACATTGAAAGCCACTACCATATGCCTGAGAAGTTTCACTGCAAAGTTAGGGGGATACTTTGTGGCAGAGGGATTCCTGGCCAATGTGTTGCTCTGTTGGAATAGGAAGGCTGACTGAATGACTGACAGGTTTGTAGAGGTTTGCAGCTGCTTTCGAAAAAGAGTTTTGATTGCAAGATCTCTTGTTTTTCAGTACTCTGATAGTTTCAGTGGGGTTACTCCTTTAATCCAGGTTCAGTCACTTTAAATATGAGTTCTCCCCAAATTTTTCATTCCCTTCCTCGACCTCTTTTCATACAAAACCAATTAAACTGCCCAAATGTGATGGCTGGTAGGCCTGGCTGATAACATTCCCATCCTAGAAAAAAAAAAAAAAGAAAAAAAAGAAAAAAGGGGTGCTGAACTGAAGCCATGTCTTCAGGTCTGCAGATGGCAGCTCCTAGTTCGGGCTCTTAGTAGTTCATGTGCAGCTCCATCAGTAAGGCTTAGCTGTTAGCAGTGTTATTTGCATTGCTTGTGGAAAAGACAACCTGATTGATGCTGGTAAAGTATTTGGAAGCTGCAATGCTGCACGTGGGCGAGTTCCTCCTGCTGTGGGCAACATGAAGGCTGAGCCTGGTGTGTCTTTGGATCTTTCCATTGCCATATGTGTAATACACCCTGGTTTGCCTCCTCAGCTTTGCAGTGTCTTGAGAGCGGCACACACTCACACAGATACACACAAGGAACACGGATAAAATTAGCAGTGAATTCGGAAGGATGGATTGGTTGACACTTTGTGTGCTGCAAACACTATATTCATGTAATGTTGCTCCTTTCTGTGTTTCCAGATAACTAAGTTGAAAATTGACAGCAACCCTTTCGCTAAAGGATTCCGTGACTCTTCCAGACTCACTGATATTGAGAGGTAATGGGGACTTTCTGTTTACTTTGCATGCAGATAAGATAAAGAGAAGAGACAGTTTGTAGGAAAAGCATCCTTTCAACTCCTCAGAAGCTATGCATTTTAATGTTATCTTATTGCATATAGTAAGACTCCACCACCTCCTTTAAAAATACTTATAAACTTTATAAAGAAAGAGCTGTTTTGAGTTTTGACATCTGTTCCAGTTGGGGCCAATATATTTGTCTTCCTAAGGGGGCTTCTTGAAGGGGGGAGAGGGTCAGTTTTACAACTTCAAAATGAAAAGCTTTTTTCTTATCATGCCATTTAATCCTATTGAGGGCTGTGAATTGGGTCAATGGGAAACAAGGGCAGTGGTCCTGTGAAAAACATCTTTACATCCCTAGTGCTCAACACAGTGAAAAGAAGAGAGGAGAGCTCCCAAAATACTCTTCAGCAGTCCCAGACGCTGAATTAGCATTTATTGCCATCAGGATGAATCCAATAACTCCCACTCTGACAACAAAGATGCCATTTTTGTTTCACAAAAATTGTACTGCAGGCTGCACCGGGGGAAAGCTTTATCTGGAAACTGTTGAGTTTTGTGTCTGTACAGCTCATTACAAGCAACTGCTGCCATAGGGACAGAAGCATTAACCCACAGCTGAGTAGTAAATAAACTTCAATCTCTTGGCAGCTTTTCAGTACATCACATTTTTATGATATCGTGTCAAATAGTTTGGCGAATGAAGCAAATTAAGCTGCCTGTGTCCTTTAGGCTGGAAGAGAACTCGATGGAGATGGATATAGCACATCCAAATTTTCCTATGAGCACACAATCATGAAAGAAAGTTTGGAGAGGCCAAAACTCTCCAGGCTCCTATGTGGGGATATCCAGATGTATATGTGAATCATCTTTCACAGGTGCATATAGGAGACAAAGTGCTCACTGGAGTCATATTCATAGAGCTAGGCAAAGTCTTTACAGTATTTCAAAAGTACATCTATCTAAGCAGGTCCGTGGATGGGAAGTAGTGATATACTTTATACCTTACTGGTGACTGGATCGTTAGTGATCCATTGAGTAAATGGGTAAAAGAACAGTAATTTGGGGAAAGAAAGCTTGCAGCTGCAGTGCACACTTGCAAAGTTGTTGAAACTTGTTTCCTAAGTGAAAGCCTTCGCTGAAAAAAAAAAGAATAGGCAGATTTAATAAAAATAGCATAGCCTGCTGTATTGACAGAATACTGAGGTAAACAACATCCGAAGCTCAGGTTTGTATCCAACAAATAGTCAATAAAGGACCTGTTGGAAGAGATTTCCTTGTTTTACAGACAGGAGACATCTAACGATACAGCATTGCAAGGGCGGAAAGAGTCTGAACAGATAAGCTGGGAGAAAAACTTAGTTACCTCTGCACAGATGAAGGGACTATCGTGGTGCTGGATATGAAGGGAATTTTTCCAGAGGACATCTTATTATAACAGCACATGGCATGGAGTCAGAAATGCTGAGCATAAGCTGCAGTGCCCTTTTGTTTATTGATAAGTGTAAGAATAGAGCCTGAAACAGGCAGCCGAGCCCAGGCACGAATGTTACCATGAAAGATAAGGCAGATAAATGTGAAGCCTACAATAAATACAAGAAACAGAATGTGAAAAGTATCGAAATTACATTAAAACTCTGGATTTGAGAGTCCAAGTTTGGTTAAGGTCTTACTTTGACTTAAATTGTAAATCTGAGCCCTGATTAGCAAACAATAGTATTTTAAAATACAAAACCTGCTGCACAACACATATTATCATGAGATAATAAAAGTGTAACATGCAAGAGGGCTAGTAAGAGGTTGTTTGAGAATTTCCTAAGTTATACAATATGGTCCAGAAATACCAAGGGTTTTATTCCGTACTGGAATTAAAATACTCAGGCAGTTGGGAATGTAATTCTCTAAGTGCCCACTAGCTCTATAGATTTCATCTTAGCACCAGCAAAATTGCTTAAAGAAATCTGAAATAAAGCAAAAGGAATAGCAAAGTGAGATATGACAAGAGGAAAAATTTCTTACGTGATGTCTATTGCAACATGCATTACAAGTAGGTGAATATTGAATAGTACAACATAACTCTTGCTCAGCCTAGTTGGAAATGTAGTTATTTCTGTAAGATAACTGCCGGAGAAAAATACTTATTTGCCAGGGAAAAGACTATGAAGACCAAATGCACACTTGTGCAGCTCTTGAAAATGGAATAGTTATCTAGAAGCTGTGAAAATACTTTCCATGCACTCCTCCCTAAGCAGGCCTGCATACAGCACATGCATGAGTAATCTACAGTGTGGTGCAGCGATCCTAATGGCCTCCCGTAAAGCATCCTGCGATGTTAGGGCCAAGAGAGCACTCATTTATCGTGAGTTCCAGCTTTTCCAAATGACCTAAGTAGTGTGAAAGCGTACAGAGCTTTGTATTTCATTTCCAGGTATTTAAGCCTGCTTTTTCCTAAACAGCCTTTGGGGAGGGAAACAAATCAGATCAATTGATCTTTAGAGACCTAAAGAAATTAAATTAGTCTGGAGTCAGTTACTGCACTAAACCATCCAGTAATTGGATTGCTCCTTGTAACTGATTGAAAACAGCCTCTATCTGTAACAATATAGGGAGCTTTTCTTTGCAGTAGATCTGAGAGAAAAACACATCTTTTTATGACATGATGACAGAAATTGCACTTTTTTAACCTAATTGAATATGATTTTATAAATATGTGACTTTAACGATTTCAGGCTTTCCATTCTAGATTTATGATCCCTCTGTAGGAAATTCAAGCTGCAAATGCCTTTAGGATTAAATCTATTGGCATTGTATGTGTTGGAGTTAAATAATATGTGTAAAGGTAGTGAAATTAGCAAAACAGTAGAGGAAGTAGGTAACAGCAAAGCTGTTGAAATGCTTGCATTTTCTTTTGTTCCTGTGTAAATACAATGGAATGGTTTTCTTGTACTCATGGCTATATATCTGCAAAGCTTTTAACCATTGAAAAAATCTTTGCTGAGTTTGGTATATACGAGTTTTTAGCAAGATGCAAGATTCCTTCCACAATCAACTCTTTCCCAAATTACTTGTGATAGTCTATTTACGGCAATGGGCAGACTTTATCTGGGGCTACTGTGATTTAGATAAGTTTCTGATTCACCTTTTGATCTTTTTATGTGGTATTTACATTTCCTCTACTATAAAAAAGCTCCCACAGTGGTCATGATTGAAAAAACCAAACATTTAGCAGCAATTGCCAGAATGTGAAGCTTAACATGCTGTGGTGTTAACTATGGGATGCCAAATGCAGTAATGGGGATGAATGTGATATTTTTTAATGGTAACCTTTGTGAAAAAAGACTAATACAGGTTTTCTAATGAGAAATTCACTCTGGAGATAAGATTTCAGGGAGTACCTTTGTGATTTTGCTGAAGAAAAAACTGCCAAAGACACAAAGAATGCAGAGGCAGAGCCCAACAGATGAATTTTTTTATCTTGAGTATGAATTTGTCTTTTAAATTGTTCTGAAGAATCAGCCTGTTAAAATTAAATAGGTAAATAAAACCATCATTGTTACATACCATTCAAACAATTCAGTGAAAAAGGTGATAATTTCAAGAGTATGAGTCAACAGAAGACTACTGAATCATAAAATAATGATCCAACAAGAACTGACAGATCATAATCATGCTTGTTTATTTGACGTTGCTTGTTTATTTGCTTGTATGTGATAGGCAAGTTCAGGGTGTGGACTTGTAACTATTAAAGACAGTTAAGTGAGTATACCCATCTGCACAAGTCCAGTAATGCTTCTGGGAGGTAAATACATACTTCAAGAGGCAATATGGAAAAGTATTGGTTGCACACCCAAGCAATTTTTAGGCAAAGGAGGGAAGGATGGGGTAGGCAGGGAGTGAAGTAAGAGAGCTGCATCCTAGCTGGATTTGCATGGTAATAAGTTCAGAATTTTCCCCTGAGGAGCTTCATGTATGAGATATGGAAATACATCGTACTGGCTTACAAGGCTGTAAGCAAAATGGATGCTAATGCCTGGATATAGGCACTGCCCTGCTAAAGTATGAGTCAAAGCCATATGCTTGATGATGTGCTGTGCACAACAAACTCTCTTCCATCCCTTCCCTGCTCACCTCACAGAGATGCCTTCCTCCCCATTTCCACTGCTTACTGCTCATCTAGAAGAACTTTCCTGACTCTTGAAAGCCCCCTACCAGCAGCCAGAAATACACATATATACACTCTGTGATCTACTCCCATGTGGATGGTTAAGTATAGCTTTGTCATAGTTCTCCAACGACTCAAACTCCCAGATTATCTTTTACCCCCAGCTAGTTCTCAGTCTGTGAATGTCAGCAACCACCCACGAGGTATCATCTCTGATGTTTAGGTTTGGAGAAGAAGTGAAGTCCTGAATTTAGGGAGAAATACCAGAAACTCTGGTACCTAAATGCCTCATATCTAGTGCCATTCCAGATATTGCTGATGCTTTTCCAGCCTTCAGCTGCTGCTCCAAATGGGTGAGGGGATTATCTGTGTTTTCCAGATCATTCCTTCCAGACCACTGCAGATGGCTTGATGTCTTAGCACATCTTCAAAGCACTACCTGCCTTTGTTTAGACACCTGATTTATCCACTTCAGATCTGGTTCCTCTGACTTTGCTTGTTGTTAGCCAGGCAACTGTTCCTTTTTATCCAGCAGAAAGCCCTCTACGCCAGTTTAAACCTCTTTAGTTCCCAACATTTTAAGCATGCATACCCCGGCTCATTTTCTACTTAGTTGTGCTGTTATCTAACTTTTTACTTATGCAAAATGGTATAAAAATGTTTTGATTTTCTAGTAGTTTCCACTCATCTCATGCAGATGTAGTGTGTGCATGACAGTAGGGGATGATGTCAAATTAGACCTATGGTTTCACCCCAGAGTGGGTTTTCCAGGGTCTTCTCCCAGTCACTGTTTCAGTACTGCTCTCTCCTCACCTCTCATCTTCTGCCTACAGAAGTAAATGGTTGCAGTCACTGGGTGAGGTGGAGCTCCATGGGGCAGGCTATGTAAGATAGTTTTCTCATTTTTATTTGCAGTTGAGAGAAATGGAGTATATTGATAACATCATGTTCCTTCTTCGTAAATGTCATTACTTTTCCCATGTCATGGATTCAGCCAGGCTACATCACATCCATATGTATTATAGCTCTCCCAGAATTGCTGAATTTTTACTGAGAGGGTGACCGTAAAAATCATTGTGGAGGTACACTTGTTCTTTCTTCTACAATCATCAAAACTTAGATTTTTCGTAATTCAAGTCTCATTTCCCTTCTTTCTTAAAATTGTACATATTCTTGGAGTAGTGCATCCATCCAACACTTGCCCAATAGTTTTAACTTCATGTGAAAGTGTTTTGTGGCTGTGTATTAGCTTTTGGGCCAAATCAGACTTCAGCTCATGTGGGCCAATGTAGCCTGTAGGCCTTGTTTCATCCCTGGTTGGTTGGAATTGTTTTAGGCTAAGCAGTAGAACGGAGCTATAATGTTTTGGTCAAGGATTTGGTCCATACCATGTCAGAGCTGAATTAGGTTCCTATGGTCAGCCTCTAATATTCATCTACCAGTGTAAGAGCAAGTATATGTAGCCAAGTAATATGTCTGTATGTTTGTGCATGTGTAAAATAGCAAATAAAAGCCACAGGAACACAAAGGCTGAGCAGGGGTTCTGACAGCATATGTTGTTCACTCATAGCTGCTGTTACGGAAATGTATTTGTTCCTCCTGTTGTGTTGTTTTGGTTTTTTTGGAGTGATGTGTGGTCTTTTTGTTTAGTTAGTTTTTTGTAGTTGTTGGTTTTCTTGGGTTTTTGGGGGGGGTTTGGTTTTGTGTGTTTTGGTTTTTTTTTTTACAAACTTGTTTTTAGCACTTGTGCCTTGGACAAATTAGTCATCTTTTCCCTTAAAAAAGAAGTTCTACTACAGTTTGACTTCCGACAAGTTTATTTTTGTGCCTTCTCAGTCCATTTATTCCATCTGTCTTCACCTCACCTCACTTCTGACGTCTTCTGTTATCTGGGCATTCTTCCAAACATACTAACTGGCAGCTACGAAAAAAGGAAACCTTTGAAATGCAGAACTAAAGAAGTCATTCAGGCTGCAAACTGATAATTCATACACTTTATATCCTGTTCTGTATTTTTCTTTGTGTTGGACTGAAAGGCCAAGCAAAACATGGTTGTCAGTTTTATTATTTTACTATTTTCCTGCTATTATTTTTTATTGGCATTGCCTTTCCTTATAAAGAAAAAACTAAAAAAAAACAAAACAAAAGAAAAAAGCAACCCCATGACACCAGGAACAGGGAGCAGATTCTGAGGATATCCTTACCTTTCTACATACCTAGCACCTGGATAGAAAGAGGGGGGGGGAAAGAGATAATGCTAAGAAGCTGCTCAGCTTTGCTCTGAAATTTGTACCTCTGATAGCCATTCCTGAAGCAGTAACTTATGCAGAGGACATAAGTTCAGAGTGTCTAGCTCTGCCACCTACTCTTTCTCACTGTAATTTGGCTTTAGCACATTGTATTCAAAGGAGCTTGAACCTGGCTCCCAGTTCAAATCCATGGCAAGATCTTGGGTTTGGTCTGTAAAGTGTTAGTGAGTCATTTGTCAGCTACATAAGGATATTCCTATCTATTTTTGGTCCCCTGAAGCTACTCTGTATGTACAGGGCACTATTAACTAAACAAGGCCAAAGACTCAGCTTGTAGCTGCACAATATAAAGCATCCCAAACTGGAAGTTTAGTTTTGGAATCATTTGCCAGCAGGGACAAGAGTGAAATGTTTAATCAAGAGGTCAACCTGCAGAATAGCAAGATGCTCCCTGTGCACCCTAAACCCTTGCTAATTGATGAATTCTCTCAGCCCTTCATGTCCTTTGGTTTCAAGTTCAAATTTTGCTGGTTTATTTCTTGCACAAAGGAGAGAAGTGCTTCATTCATAATAAGGTTTATTGACAGGATTGGGCTCAAGGTGTGCTCCTGTTGGAATGTAGATTATTGGGATTAGCCTGAGCTCTTTTTCCCTGTTACCCCTCCTTACATTTGTCCTGCCTCGGCATCTTCTCTGTGGGTGTGCTTGCCAATATGAGCTTAGTTTTTTTCCTTTCCATTTGGCACGAGGTTCCTTTTCCTTTTTCTCAAACAGCTTCAGTCCCTAACTTACTCTTCTCCAGCCTGTTACCTGCTACTATTATCCAGTTGTAAACATTGCAAAACTTAATCATAGTAAAAAAAATTTGTGCCTATGTGCGTGCTTTTTCTCCTCCTCTGGGTATTTCCAATATATGAGTTTAAGTGAAGACTGGGAGACTGAAAATTATTGGTAGACAACACAAAAGAATTTGACAAAAAGAAAACATCTTTCCTTTATTCAGTTGGCAGCTTGTGATCTCTCAGAACAAAGTTTATTGCTAACTTATTGATAATAGAAGAAACTGGAGTTCTAAGACACATTAGATAACAATTGTCTGATCATGAACAAAGAAACAGAAGGACAGAAGCTGGGTATTGAGTGACTGGAAGTCACTTTGTTCTTCAAACAGTTTAGTGTGAAACAGCACTTAAAAACACTCAAAGAAAGCTTTAAAAAACCTCCACCATACTCTTCACTTGCTATTTTTTGAAATTGAGCATAGAATCATAACATGGTAAATATTGATTTATCATTCAGTAATTCTAAAAATTATTTCCATAAATCCTTTGAACCATATTGAGATATCTGAAGTTGTACACAGAACTATAAAGCCAGAGTAAATAATGTCTTTCCCTCTTAGTAGTACTGTTATCGTAATATTTTGGGACTTGAAAAATGTGTTGTACTAATCCACTCTACAGAGCACCATATTTGGGTTAACCTAAAGAGTTCACTCTTCCATAAAAAGAATTTTCAGGAAGATTTTGAGATTTAAGTCCTTTTGGCCCCCATGGAAACGAGTATAAGAAGAAATCTGTGTTCCAAACTGCCAGCTTTGTTTCTGCATTTTGAACTAGATTTCACAGACACTTAAATTTTGTTAAAGTTTTTCTTCCTCCTACCTATCTGCATTGGAGTAAGCCCTAAGACACCTTTGTCTTTAAAGGGTAAAGAAGTTAGCTTCCTCTTTCCAACCTATGGAGTAAACTCCAAATGTTTCCATAGATTAGATGAGTTGAAATCTCTGTCTCCTCTAACTACTCTCTGGGTGGTGTTTTCTGAGCATGGAATATTTCAGCATGGTTCAGAGGCCACCACCCCTTTCCTTTGAAACACAAAGGGAAGGAAAGAAACCTAAGTGTAGACTTCTACTCTTGTTTTTCCAAGTGGAAGAAATAGTGCTTGGAGGAATAACTTAGAGATATACTGCATGAGTGGAGAAAACACACCACTTCTTGGTTTTTTCTGTTTCCTTTTGCACACTTAGTTGTGCTCAGCCTTTTGCATTTTGTAGGTCTGTTTGGGGGTTTATATGCAACATAGGTTGTATATGGAAAGAACAGGGTCCACCTAAAGGCTATGGGGGTCAGGTGCCTAAATTCTGGTGTGAATCCCAATGCTTTGCACTCATGATGTCAATCACAGCCTCAACCTCTAAATTGAAAAATCAGTAGGTGTTTGTGATTATAGCATAAATAACCTAGATGGTTAGGCAAGATAAGCATATACAGTTTTAAATATTAAATCTCAGCTGCACAAAAGGAACTGCTTTTGTGAAATTAGTTGCCTTCCCTCGCCCAAGCTTCCACATTAGACTGTTCCCTCTGCCATAAAAACCTTTGCCTCTTGTGCCAATGAATGAGATTAATCTTCTAAAACCTTTAGCATACTACCTGCATCACTACATAAAAAAATAAATAAATAAACCTACCACATAGTTTCCTGATTTCAAACTTTGCAGATTCAGAGTTCACTAAGAAGTCATCTCCCTTTTTCCTTAGAAAGAAGACAACCATGTAGAATAATAGAGTTCTCTGTCTAGCATACAAATCCATCTGGAAAGAATTTAGTCTGCAATAATTGTGGGCATTTGATTCAGCATTAAATCCCTGTAGGTAATTCAAATGTAAATTTATTAGGGTGAGTTTATCCCCAAGCCACCATAGGATCCAATGTTTGGAGATGAAATTGGCCCACTACACTAAAGTCAGAGCCTGCATTGTTTCTGTTGCATCAGGATATTATTACATGCTGTAATGTCTGTCGGTATAAGCAGACATTTACTAGTAATAAAGTCAATAGAGACAACACAGACAATCACCTGAATTGCATTTATTTTTCAGACCTTTAAAAACTAGTCATTCTTCGGTTATGAATAGGTTTATATACTGTTATCTAAATCACTCAGACAACACTGGTCTAATTCATTATTCTGTTATGCTGTACTCATAGGAGATCGTCTTTTTGGTTAAGTAAAATTCTTTGCATTTCACATTCTGCTTCAGAAAAAAAGCCTTATGTTTCAAGAGGCATTCAGCACATAATGTAAACAATGCCATCTGTCTTTTTCTTTGTAAAATCTTCTTCAAGATAGCCCCGATATGCCTACTGTTTTCAATCACTTAAAAGGCAGTAATCCAATTATATCATCCTCTATGTAGGAACTGCCATTGCTTTCAGTCCACTTCCAATCCTGACACAAGTAAATCACTTTGATAAGATCCTCTTTTTATTTATTTTTTTTCTGAGGAGACTAGCATAAGTAATGATGCCAGTGATAGACCAAGGACAAAATGACCATAATGGACTTTCTGTAGGAAAGGAAAACATGTGCCATTGTGATTTATCATGTTACTTGATAAATATTTTTCCTTGGAATTTCTGCAACAGGCACACTCTCCAAGCGAAGGGCATTAGCAAGTATGAATGGACAAATGGTAAAGTCAGACAAAAACCTTCATTAAACAGCAGATTTTAAGCAGCTATTGCTGCTTAGATTTCTTAAATAGGAACAAAAGGTCAAAGCCATTTTGGAAATGTGCCCGGGTCATATTCATCTTTGGTATAATGCCACCTACTTACATGGAAACACGCTGGGAATGTGTAAGGTTGGATCTTCCTTACAAACTACTAAGGCTTATCGTGTAGATATGCTTACCTTCTATTTAAAAATGGTTTGGGTAACTTCAGTGCTTTGTGCCACAGTGAGGCAGGGGCCTGGCAGACACATCTAACCTCCCAGAATAGATGTGGCACGAGATCAGTAGTATCTGCAGACTTCCTGCTACGAACTGCCCTCGAGTCTGATGATGAGAAAGTGTGGTTAGAACTGAGCTGTCTCTTGCCCCTGATTTCAGAAAAACGGGAGAGCAGCAGATGAAGTGGTCATGTGCAATTCAAAAGCTTGTTTGAAAGGAGCACTGGTTTCTCTTTGAACCCAGACCAATCACTCAGCACAAATAACTCCAGAGTTTGCATTTTAAAATTTATGAAGAGTGTTGGTCTTACATTTGCTGTCTGAGACCACATCCAGGGAACACAGTAGCAAGTTCACTCTATTTTGCTGAATAAGCAGGTAAGAGGTGATCAGCCATATTAAAAAATCACAGGCCAAATTCAGTATTTTCAATGTCATGCTATGAGGTAAGTCTTTTGTTAAGTAATTTGGAGAGTCTGTGTGAGAGAACTGTGATCTGGACAGGAAAAAGGTACTGTATTTAACCAAATGAATTAGGATGCTGTTTAAGATGATGCTCATACAGGAAGTTGTTTCCTTTTACAGAGAAAGTGTGGAGAGCCTTATCCAAAAGCATTCCTATGCCCGATCCCCCATTCGAACCTATGGAGGAGAAGACGATCTTGGAGATGAGAGCCAGGCAACACAAAGCAGAGGTAGGAAAATGTGCTCAATAGGTAAACTGTGGTGACTGAGTTATGCCTGAGAAAAGCAGGGCCACAATCAGTACTGTGGTACTCTAAAGCATTTCTCTGATGTGTCTCTCTGCCATGAATTCCTATAATGAAGAAGAGTATTTATTACTTTCTGGTTCTTTGGGACATCTGATGTGCCCACGGCACTGGTGTAAGTGGTTCAGTTCAGGAGGCAGCTCTAGGGTTGCTAATATAGTCTTTGCCATCAGAAGAGAATCAGCTCTGCTTCCTCTTCAAGATGTCTGAAAACCAGGCAACTTCATTACCATGATGCTGAGAACAAGATAACACTGCCCATCTCTTAGCAGGACTTACTAGCTGGGCCCTGCACCATTTGTAAAGTACCCTATAGATGTGCCACTTGCTGTCCCTCCAGCGTTCTGTGAACAGAGGACTTAGTTCTGACTATCTTCAACCAGCCTGTAGTTACTTGCTTTGCCTCCACAGGAAGAAAAGTCTGTAGCTCCCTGGAAAATTGATGTTTAATTGTTGTCTCTTAGTCTCTAAAAGGTGCTTTTCCTGTTGGGGCAATTAGCTCTCAAATGCTTTATCAGTTTGTCTGCTTTAGCAGTAACAAAGTAGTAGCAAGACAGATTTGTTCTTTGTAGGAATACTTACTGGACAAATTGCATCTGTCACAATTTGCCACTGGAAATAGATCTCAAATCCATCCTGTGGGATTGCTGACTAGCATAAACTTGTGTTGCATTATACTTTGCATGTTGACTTTGTGACCTGCCTGATATGCCACAGCCACTTGAGGTAAAGCAGTTCTATCTGTCTTCCGACTGGCAGTGCCCTTGTCTTGTCCTCTAACTTCATACAGTGTTGCTAAGATAAGAGCTTTATTTCTGGTCATAAGCTCTTTGGACTTGTGCAGGAAAAACACTTATTTTTAACTATGACTGGCTTTTCAATAAAATGTGATTAGGTGGGCTTGTTCTTACACATCTGTTCTAAGAGCAGGTCCTTAGATTATGGAGTTTCTGGAGCAACTCCTCACCTGGTATGATACCATCCTTTCACACACTTCTGGGGGATTACCTTGCTTCATGTCATCTTAGATCTTAGGCCAGCTATTGTTGAAGACTGTTAAATTTTCCCTTGTCAGAAGGGCTCAGAGCAAGGCATTTTCTTTTCAAAAACTAAATTTCTCCCTGGTATGCTGTCCTCCTTTGGGAGTAACAAAATGAACAAAGTAAACCTCAATATGAGAGCTGGCCATTAAATCCTTTCTCTTCCGAAAAGAATCCCTAGGAAGGTGTCATAGAAGGAAATAATACTTTATTACAATTAATTTTATGTATAATAAAAGGGTACAGTTCTGCATTTGCTCACAATATGGCAAGTGAGTAAGTGAGGAAGATTATGAATTATGGCAATGAACTTTTTTCTAATCTGTGAGCCATATGCTAGCGTGGGACGTGATTGTTCTGGGCAACCAGAGGCATGCACAGAGGGTAAAACATACTGCTCTTGCAGATGAGCAACTGGTACTGCCTTCGGTCTCTCTTTAAGTCTGGTATCCTCAAATAAGGAAAGGTCCTCCAAGATACAAGGAGAGAAATAATGTTCTTACTGAAAATCCATGGCTATTTTCATTTCTTCCAATGCATTTTAAAACAATCTTGCATGCAAAGCTGATGGATGTTCTTCCATACATATGAGAGTTGACAGCCAAATACATGCATGTTGCTGGGTGGCATGTGTTATAAGCTCTCTGAGGCCTCAATTGCCTCAGAATTGCTAGAGCACATTTCCTTGGTGCTGGCAAATACAGTATGTGACATTTTTTGGAGTACTAAGCTGCAATTAGAGACGATTGGAGTTGGAGGAGTAAAGGATGCTTGAGGAGGTTCCTTGTGAGATTCACAGAATAGGTTGGGTTGGAAGGGACCTTTAAAGGTCATCTAGTACAACCCCCCTGCAATGAGCGGGGACATCTTCAACCAGTTCATGTTGCTCAGAGCCCCACCCATCTCGACCTTGCGTATTTCCTGGGATGGGGCATCCAGCCCCTCTCTTGGCCACCTTTGCCAGTGTTTCACCACCCTCATAGTAAAAAATTTTGTCCTTATATCTAGTCTAAATCTAATCACTTTTAGTTTAAAGTCATTACTCCTCATCACAAAGGTCATGCTAAAAAATTTGTTCCCAACTTTCTTATAGGTCCTCTGTGTACTGAAAGGCTGCAGTTAGGTCTCCCAAAAGCCTTCTCTTCTCAAGGCTGAACAACCCCAAATCTCTAAGCCTTTCCTTACAGGAGAGGTGCTCCAGCCTTCTGATCATCTCACAATTGTTAATGAGAAAGAATCACATACTTTATTCTGCATAGAACAAAGAAATAAATAACAGTGATAGACTTTCTAATTACTTCAGCATCCTCCCAGAGCATTCTCTGCTCAGATGATTTCAGCCATCTAAAGATGGAAGCTGCTAGCCTACAGTAGCATATTCATCACAAGGCATGTATTTCCAAAGGAATTAACAGATAGGAAAGGTACAAATCCAATTAAAAGTCTTTAATGCAGATCTGCGTTCACACAGAGGATTCAGAGTAGCCACCTGGAACAGAGCCAAATGTAAACCTTCTAGGCAAATCCAGATTAGCGTTCTGCTTTTCCTGTGGCACAATAATGCTCAGATACTCCCTGACTTATCAAGGGTTTTGCTGTGGTCTGTGAGTAAAGTATTATCCTTAGAGTTCGTCTCTAGATCCTAACTTCCCAGTGACTAGGATTTGGTTCAGTTGTAGGGTCAGGATTTGGTTCAAGTTTGTTTCCACTGCTGAATTCACATGATTTATTTTTACTGTTACTGGATAGTTAATTGTAACTATCTGTCTTTCTGATTTGAGAATATATCCCTTAAGAGATTGATGATTTTTTAACAATAACAATTTGTATTTTTTCTTTCTATTGTTTTTTTAGCTTATAGTTTTGGTTTGAATATGTGTCTGTAATTGGTTACTATACTTAATTCAAGTAAGTTTACCTTGACAGATAAATGTCTTCATGTTTTTTTCATTTCACAATTTGGATGAACCTGTCTTTTAGAATCAGATTCGTGAAACTGGTTTTTTGTCTCTGAATGTTTTGCAATACTGGCTTGAAATTGTATTTTGTCAGACACTCTTGCCAATAAATTTATTTTCTAAATTAAGAAAATTGGTCAAGAGAGAAAACACAGAAGGGACATGAGTTGAATTATTGTTTGAAGAGGAATAAAGAGAGTTTATTTATGGTATTTTATTGTATTCCCCATTTCTAGAAATCAGACATATGATGATGACTAGATGCATAGAGGAACTACAGAAGTCAAGGGCAATACAGTAACCAGATTATTTGAAAATGACCATGTGTAATTATCCAAACAAATTATTGTTTCCCCCAACATTTTACTGTCAACATGAAACAAGTAATTAGTTCTAATTTTAAGAAACCATTTTTATTTTTCTTTATGATTCTTCAATCTTCAGAAAAAAATTATTTTAAAGAGTAGGAAGATTTGTGAAAATAATTTTTGGAACTTTTCAGATTAAACAAACCAAAAACAAAATGGCAAACAAAACACTTCCATTTGATCAAAAGCAGATAATTACCTTCCAAACAAGTTTGGCATCTTAATCATTTAGCATTAGTGTTGTTTCTTGAAGCACTGTACACAGTTGTACAACAAAAGTTTTGACATTTACATTTCTAGAATTTTTTGTTCTATATTGTAGAAATAGTCAGGTTGACCGGAAAGATGTAGGCTGACAAATTTTATTGGAGTAAAAAAAAAAAAGGAAAAACTTGTAGTGTAAATTACATTTTTCTGCATTTTTGCCACACTGAAATTTTAGGAAAAAAAAAAATAATTCTTATGAGGATCTGACGCAAAAAGCTACAAGCATGTCTTCAAAACAAGGACGTAAGGCAGTGAGATTCTGTGACAGAGTAGATACTTCAGTGTTTAGTGGCAGCATTACAAGGTGCTTCAGTGTTTAATACCAAAAATGTCTGATGTCCAAAGCTGATTTTACTGTTCAAGCCACTGCAAACAGCTTCTTAAAATGGAAATTCATCTAAGATGTAGTGATAAAGGACAGCAACCAGCAAATAATAATATAAAGAGAGAAGTATTTGGGAAGTATTTCCAGTGACAACTGGTCATTGAAATCAGCCTTGCTGTGAAAGACTGATTTTCTCCCTTTTTGCTGTTTTACCAGTTCTGTGTGTTGCAGTGCCAGTGTCAGGCATTCTTTCTCTCTACTTGCAGGGTCAGCCTTTACAACATCTGATAACCTGTCCCTCAGCTCCTGGGTTTCCTCTTCAACCAGTTTTCCAGGATTTCAGCATCCACAGTCTTTGAGTGCCCTGGGTACCAGCACTGCATCCATAGCTACACCCATTCCTCATCCGATCCAAGGATCTCTGCCTCCGTACAGCCGCCTGGGAATGCCTCTTACACCCTCTGCTATAGCCAGCTCCATGCAAGGTAGTGGTCCCACTTTCCCATCCTTTCACATGCCTAGGTACCACCATTATTTTCAGCAGGGTCCTTATGCAGCTATCCAAGGACTGCGTCACTCTTCCGCAGTGATGACACCGTTTGTATGAGTGACAAGAGAAACACAACATTTTAAATGTGCAAGTTTGGTATGGAAAATACAAGGGACCTTTCTGAAAGGCCTGTGGCAGGCGTGATGAACTTGTAACAAACCAGCTAAGAAAATGCATTATGGATATAGATTCCTCTTTCGAGGGATCACAAGAAGCGAGCGTGCAGCTTGGAGCTGCTCACAGATCTATGTGTAACACAGCCAGAATGGATCCCAAAGTCCCCAGGATTTTTGGTCACGTGCAGCTTGTTCCAAAGGTGCATTATACCTAGCAGAAAAAGATTATGTTTATGCAGCAGTGTACAAATTAATTGTCTATAGGTCTTTTTTCATATGCTAGATGGATTGTGAAAAAGGCAATACTCTCACTCATCTTCATCTCTTCTTGTGGCTGATGAGCATATAAACAGAAAAATGTATTGCTATAACTTTGAGCATGTTTTAGGTTATCTCAGCATACATTTGTGAAAACACAACAAAGTGGAGAAGACCACTGTTCTTTTTAAGACTGGCTTATATTCATGAAAACCAGTATTTCTTAGTTGCTATTATAATCACAAAGAGAAAATTATTGACAAATATTTCTTTCTTTGTTTCTTTCACAAAACACTTACCAGTTCAAGAAAAAAAAAAAAAAAAAGAACTGTGTTACTGGACTGTAGTAGTAAAAATGTATTTTCTCCTTCAGTCTAAAAATAAGTTTGTCCTATATCCTAGGAGAGCAATTTAACTGTCTGTTAAGGTATAATGAAGGAAAATTTTGATTTAGAAAAATGTGTTTCTTAAACTTAAAACCCCAAGATATCAAATTTTAAAACAGTGCTTGTTTGCTGCTGTGTTGCCACTGAAGACCTGTTTCTAGCTGCACATGTGTACTAGTTAACCAAATTCCAGGCTAGATCAATCTGTAGACTCTCCGGATCAAACTATATCTAGTGGACTAGTATGAGTGGAGTATCTTTTTACTTGTACTAATTTTCTTGGGTTTGGTCATGGCTGTTACTATACAAGCTCTTTGGTCAGGAACATGAGGGTTGTACTGCCAGTTTTAACATGTCCCACTATAATGGTGGAGTTTCGTTAGGAAAATATCAGTGCAGAACTTCACATGAAATTCTTCTAAAATTCATATCTGACATTTTTCAGTTAGTAATTCACGTTCTCACTCAAAGTACTGTCCATGTTTTCTAGTTTGTTTTGTCTGATGCAACAGAGGAACTGTAGAGGTATAAGAAAATAGTGACCTGTCTGCAGAGAGCTAACATGAATCCTTTGCATGGCTGAAAAGAGTACCAGTGTGATGTTGGTTTTCTGTGTGGCAGGAGCTGGGATTTCACTGTAAATAATAAGTCAACACAGAGTTTCTGTGAAGAGTTGCATCCAAGTTAGAGATGATAACACATTACTGACAAAAAAGAACTAGCAATCCAATCTCATATATTACAAATCTGTGTAAAGCTGGAACACAAAATAGAAAACAGACTTGTCCACTTTGGACCAATCTGTGTTGGTATCATATAGAAAAAAGCAGAGTACAGTACACTGAGCCACCTACCTCCCATCTCTGTGAAGTGCAAGGCATGTTACGTGCCTTTATTTGTCCCATTGCCTTGTTTTACGTGCCCCATCACACAGAGCAATAACAACCTTACAGGCTTTTCCCAGCTTCTACTGTAGGACAGTACTTGCATCCCACAGATAAGGGCCATCTTTATATATCTTCTAGTAGTTGAATTTAAAATCTTCTCAAATTGGCCACTTCAATCACCTTTTCAAGTTATCTGCTGTATTATCCTAATTCCCCTTTAATCACTGTTGGACCTGCTGATAAAAAATGACCTGGGGCAATTTGCAACTCCTGTGCTTTGTATGTGAGTGAAAATGAAAATTTATTTACAATTTCTGGGTTCAGAGCTGCTACAAGGAGTTTGATAAATGAATATAATAGGCCAAGCTCTGCAATATTTAAATGGCTTAAAATCAGACACTGAATTTGTCTTGAGGTATCCAAATATTAGATTTTGAAAAAGTGCATGTTGCAAGGTTGTATCTACTTATGACCAATTTTGATAAAAACCCCCTATTTTTCAGGAAATTAGATGATACTGGTCCCACAACAATGTAACTCTTCGAGTACATATGATTCTACAGACATGAGAATTACAGGGGAAATTTGGAAGAAAGTTTTGTTCCCTCACTTCAGTTGCTTGACTTCTGTTAGAGTTGTATGAAGACCCCAGGATGCCATGCACTAAGGCCTGTGGGGAAATTAGGTTTCTTTTATCTGGTTCCTTCTGCAGTTTCATTAACTTATCTAGAGTTGCAGAGGATATGGTTAGGTTCAGAACTCAAGCCAGTAGTTTTACTACTGATACTTCCATCAAGAAAGGGTCAAGTGAGTAGGCAGCCTTTATATGACTCCAGAAACAAGTTTAAACAGGTTGACTGATTTAGGCATGGTTAAGATGTGACATAAAGGCTGCTTGTATACTGACCTATGCTTCTTTCATGAAGCAAATTTGGAGACATAAACTGTACAGTCTCTTCAGCCCCGTCCCAGTCCCTGCTCTGAAAACACCAATATTTGGCATGCACAAATGTCCCTGATACTGTTTCAGAGAAAATTCTCCAGGCTATTTCTGGAGAATGAAACTAGATTTTGACAACTTCATTCACAAAAATATTAAATGAAAGACAAGTGCTTTTCACTAGCAATAAAGTGTGACTCATATCTGAAAAAAATATGGCAGTAGGCTGTCTCTATATAAAACGTGATAAAGCCAATTCCTCATCCAAATCTCAGTGATGAATTTCATATTATAGATGACGCAGAACCATCTGTCAAAATCCACAACTTGATTTTTCCAGTCAGATCAAGTCTCTCTCAGTGTGCTCCTTCCTCCTCATGCTGCTCTCTGGCATATGCTGCTCTCCAATGGTTTAATTCCTTTGCATCAGAAACCTACTGGGTTCCCCACTAAAGCAGAATCACAAGGAGATCCCAAGCAAGTAAACTAAAGTAGCTTGTGACAGCCTTCCCCAGGAATGAGATCAATAGGTATGTCCAGTCCTCACTTCCTCTTCTTTGACTTCACAATCCTACCTACAAAACCTGTTGCATAGATTTGAGGTTTAAGGGATTAAGTTCACAGAGACCACAGGACATCCAATGAAGAGGTTTTGCCGCCTTGCAATGTTTCTGCTCCCCATCCCTCTCACCCTTCTGTAGGCAAGGGACAGCATGGGAGTGATTCCAGGAATAAGATTCCTGCCCAACTGAAGTCAAATGGAAATTTATTGACTGTAAGGGGGGCAGGCTTTCATTCCATATTGTCATATAAAAATAAAGTCTAACAGTAAGAACAATGACTTTAGTGACAGCAACAATATAGGAACTTTTCTGAAAAGACTAAACCCCAAGAGCAAATCAACTTTAACACTGAACTCACAATTGAAAGAAAATGAATGTAAAGTCACAGTTAATTGGTTAAAGAGTGAAATCACTCTTTAAAATAAAAAAAAAATTAATTATCTCTACCGCTTTGACAATAACACAGCAATTTATTTGAGGAGTTGCTGTACAGCTGTCAAAATTATATCACTTTCAGGTCAGAACATCTGTTCTTGGTGGATGGGCTAGGAACGCCAAATATAACCTAGAGTTTATTTTCCAAATACAACTCACATTTTATATCCCATGAGAAGTGCTCTTCACCTTTATGAGCTTTCTTGGCTCAGCAAAATGGAGCTGGTTTATATTGTTGGGAGTTTTTTTAGGTTTGTTTGTCTATTTTTTAAGAAGGGTGGAGAGAACATACCTGAATACGGTTTTAAAAGAGAATGATAAGATTATCCTCAGAAGTTTTGCAAGTATTTTTCTGGGTTTTTTTGAATTACCATATTACCTATAGATAGTCAACACCCTCCAGTCTTTAATCCAACAAAAGCATCCTATGCACTAACAAAACTGACTTGGATGTATTTATCTGAATTTTTTCTCTTCTACTTTTGGAGCCTCAAGGATTTAAACATAAAAAAAATATTTTTAATCTGGCTCTTTGGTTTGCAGCATTGCTTTATATGGCCTGAGGCATTGTCAAAGACAGAAAATCAGTGCCACTGGGTTTCAGTCATGCTCTTCTAGGTATAAACTGAAAAACAAACATATACCAAGTAGATAAAGGTAGGGTTTCTAATGGGAATACTTCTTCATGAGTTCGAAGATGGTAAGTTGTATGATAGCTAACATGCTTGGTAATACAATCTTCAAAACGCAATTGCAAATTTTCTCCTAGAAGGCTTTATTAATGAAGGCTGTGACACTGCATGAACGTGTACTCATAGGGAAATGTTGTCATTTCCAACATCCAGCAAACACTAACCAGCACTTGAAAATGAACCTTTTTTTATAAAAAGCATTTGGACTGGCAACTTGATTATGCAATATGTCCTTTTTATGTGTGTGTACTATACAGAAACAGAAATATCAACGAAAATTATTGCAAAAACTTGGGGAGATTTCCAAAACTGTAGGTTAAAGTAAATTTAAATTATGGTAATTTACTCCTCGATAAGGGGTGAAAGCAACTGTGGGATCAGTGTAACACCTACAGTCTCTTATCTTGAGGGAGCTGTGGCCGCAGTGCTTATACCCATCATTTGCAGGGGGATGACATTCACTCACTGCAAGATTAATTTTTATTTTAGTGATATTTTATTCTCGCTATTCCTTACAGAGCATTTTCTGCTTCCGGAGATGTGGTTTCTTTACTAACCACATATTTGCTGGCCAGAGGATTTATGTATTAGTCTGTAATCAACTGTCCTTGCATATAGTCTCTAGATTATCAAATGACAACTTCTTTTTCTTTATTTTATCTTTTTAAAAGAAAACTAAGTGGTGATTTAAGTAAATTCTGAAGTAACTTTTTATGATAGTTTAAGGACAAAAAATACAGTTTGCTGTATTTTACCTTTAGCACATTTAACAATCTTTTCTTTTTTTTTTTTTTCTTAATTGTACCTTCAGAAACATGAGGAAAGATTTGGTTTAAAAATAAGAAAGGTAAAAAACTGGATGTAACCTCTTTAACAGAATGTACCACAGTTCTTCTGTTTGCTGTGTTGACTTTGTTGTTTATAATGCATTGCGTGAGCACATTCACCATGTACTGAAGTGTGTGTTTGTGTGTATGGGGTGGGGGTAGGGGGAAATCTTTTTATGGAAAAAGAAGTTGTGAACATGAAATATGAAGCAACATCTAATGAAAACTTTCTTTTTAAGTGCAATATATTTATTTCTGCTAGAAATATAATATCAACATTATGTAATATTTGAAGCATTAAATGTTATTTGTAAACAGCTTAAAATTATATATATCACAAAAACTGTACAGAAGTGCAAATGTGTGGATATTCAATTTCTTTCATTAAAATATTGGGTGTTTTGATATATCATTCTTATTTAGACAAATCTTTTTGCTTCTGTTGTTTTTCCTCTAACCAAGTCACTCAGTGCAGTGGAACCAGCAACAGATTTTTCTGAGAGTGCACAAAATTTGTTAGGGCTGCTCATCTGCAAAAGGTGTTCTTTGGGTCCACATGGAGCAACAGTTTTACTGTAGTTAAATACAACTGTAGTTTGCATATAGTTACACAAATTAATTTTTCAAAATGCTTTGCAAATATATTCATAAAAATAACTGGAATTACCAGCAGAACCCAAATAAGTGGCTGAAACAGGGGGTTTTCAAGGTTCCCATGATAAACTAAGTCTAAGAAGAAAGTGGAATTAGGTCTGTTAAGTTAGGAGAATTGAAGATTGTGGGAGGCTACAATAAACTTTTCAAATGTACGAAGAATGTAAAGAAGGGGGGAATAAATTCCTCCTGCTGCAGGCTTTCATTTACCAGGATTTTATTTCAATTATACTAACACATATTAAAGCAAGGGAGAGTTACGTGAGACATCTAAGGTATTTAAAGAGAAAGGATAGTGAAGCACAGCACTAGATAACCTAGAAAAGATAAGGAGCAATACCTATCACTGAAAGTCTTCTAGAACAGGTTGAACGTGCATTAGTCAAAAATGATGTGATGAAAGGTAATCTTGCCTTGGGACAACCAGATGATCTCTTGATGCTTCCAAGCTATCTATGAGAGCTACGCCTTAAAGAAGCTTCTGACAAAATTCTCATGTTTTTCCAAAAGCTTTTGTTACACACCTGTAGTTCAGCATGTCCTCAAATTGAGATCAGCTGCTGAGCCTTTTGCAAGGACATCACAAGAGTCTCTGGTTTGCAAAAATCTTAATGTGATAGAAGAGCTGCAAGGTCCTAAGGAACAGCAGTAGCAGTAGCGTTGTCTTGGTTTAGTTCTGTCTGTGAACGTAAGCAAGTAGAGAACAGCCTCAGGTAATTCAAATCTGCTTTTAACTATGCTGAGTTGAAACCGTGCATTAATGTACTTGTTACCATTTGGAATAAATGAAAATTAGGATAGGTTGCTGAGCTGGTAACTCTATATGGTGCCTTTTGTCTCTGTATTATATTTTCATGGCATCTTGGTAGCAAAACACATGTATCCTCTCATGGATATTCAGTGCTGTGAAAGTCTTTTGGTTAACCTTAGGCTAAGGTTAATTTCTTGATTACATGTAAGACTAAGCGTGTGCACTGGCACTTTCCTGAATCAGAACTATTGGCTGCGCACTGGTGCAAGATATACTTATGAAATCAGTAGGCTTGCTTGCTTAAATCAGGGCTTAAGTGTTGCAGTGGCTCTGCAACTGTAAAACTCCTTGTGCTTTGCAGAATTAAGACCTTAGGAAACAGGTTCTCTGAGCAACAAACACCTGTATAATTGGATCCTTTATTTGCTATTGTCCAAAGAGAAAACAGGGATTAAATAAAAATGAAGATTCTGAACTGCCTCCCAGCAGGGTTACTCTGAAGAGACTGATGAGTAGTAACGATGACTGTAGGCTGCCTTGTGTTTCACATTTAGAAAACAGATTTATATCCAAATTATCTATCTTGGAGATAAGCAGCACAGAAAACAAATTATTTGGAAAATGCTATTTTCTAAACTTCCTGTGCAAGAGCATGATGAATGCACTGATTTAATGGTATGATAGAAATACAGAGCAATAGACAATATTTTGAATCAAGATAATTTCAAATACACATAAAATATTTAGATTATACGCCAACAGTTCAACATATAAACAAACAATAATCAGTAGTGATAGTTCTAAAAATTAAACTGTCAGTGGTCTAATGTCCAAGATCTTTAATAAAGTTAATCATTGATATCAGGATTGGTCAGTAAGGCTTTAGGGACCTTTGTGGGAACTACTTTTTCTCCACAGTAATAATCAGAGGGCCCAGGAGAAACCTATGGGGATGTCTACTAGGAAAGTTGGACACAGACGTTTCTTTGAAGAGAAGGATAATAATTTCTCCAAATGCAAATAGTATTTGATAAATCTCTGTTAATATAAGATAAAGCTCTGTTAATATAAAATATAGTTTGAAAGGCAGACACAGAAAATCTGGTATTTTAAACACTTTTTAGGATGGAAAATAGGTTTCATACAGGGACTGTATTGACTAACTAATTTCTTGAATTAAAATCAAGCAACCATGCTCTAGAATTTTGGTCTATTTGTTGACTTTGATTTGCTTTATTCTCATTGTGAAGCCTGCCAAGAATATATGCAGTAATTCTGAGTGGCTTCAGGTTTCTGTGTTCTAGAGAATCTCCTGGGTTTGAGCCGTGTTTACACAAACTTCATGAGTACCTGCTTCAAAGGTCTCTGCTCGCCTCTGTTAGAAGAAGGCTGGTTAGCAAAGACGGTGATGAGCTGAATGATTGTCCTCCAGATACGCAAGCGCAAGCGGCACTCAGCTAGCTCTTTGTTTGCTTAAATTGCTAACGACTGTAGGGGAATAGCTCAAATAGCAAGATGAATTAAAAAAGGGAAAAGGCTTGAAAATGAATCTGTAATGGATGACATTTAGAGCAAACAACCCCCCAAAAGGTAGAGGTGATACAGTTCCTTAAACAGCTGCAGCTTTTCTGTGCTTAGATGCTTAACTTTGGTCAGTTGTTCTGAGAGATTAATAGAAGGAACAAAGTATGTGGCAAAAAATCTGTGTCTTTCACCTGTGTCAGAAGTCTGTTATCTGCTCTTTCAGAGGCAATGCATTCATATGTCTTTGTCACTTCAAACTAGGAATATTTTTGAGCTTTTTACCTGGGTCTCTGTCCTAAGCCATCTTAAAATGAAGTAAAAGCAATAATATGGATTTGGAGAAGTTAAAAGTTCATGATATCTTTGTTTTTAGTCTGCACTGTCTTCCAATCAGCTTCCAGGGACAATGCACAGCATAATTTTAGCTATAAAATAATAAGCAATTCAGGTGTCTGATGCCATCAGAAACCACTCTCCCTGAGTTCTCACAGAGGTAGAGGTAGCTGTGATTCCTAAACTGTAGTCTATGCTTAATAGGGGCTGCTGAAATTGGACTGCTTTAAATTAGGGGTCTTTCTGATGAAAATCCCATATGATTTTAGGAGACAACAAGTCTATGGTCTTCACTGGTGTTCTCTGGCGTAAAAGTATGGGGGAAGTGTGGGGGAGAGCAGCTTTTTTCTCTTTATCTTACTCCTTGTCTTAAAGCCATGGTTGATACATAGTCACAAATCAATTATTATTTCTTCCTGTGCTCTCTCATGGATCAATCCCAAGAGGAATTAATTTTTATCTTGATGCAAATTGTTGGTCATAAAATTTGCATTGATAATATCTGAACATGTACTGAGGGCTTTGGAATGGCAGGCTTCAATTACCTTCCCGCTGAATGTCATAGCTTTTAGACTTGAGACACCAGTCATACTACTCATCTTCAATGATATTACAAATAAGTTAGTAGTACTCAGGGGATTTATCAGCCTGACTTTATTTAATCACTCCATTTTCAGTTAACACAGTCACCCCAAACAGTGCATTTCCAGAGGATGATTAGATTGTTTCAGACAGTTAAAGACTTTGGCCTTCTTTGCTCCCTCCCTCGTTTTACAATGCACAAGGAACCTTGTGCATTTTTGTAGGAACATAAAAAAGTCTAACACTTCTGCCCCCGTAATTTCCTTTACAGGACTTTAAACACTTTCCAGTTGTTCTTAAATGAATTAGTATGTATTGTATAGCCTATCCAGCACTTAAGACAACTTGGCATGGTTTCCAGTAGTTCCGGATGGACAACTACTTGTGTTTTCAGTCACAGAAAATGTTTTCCTTCCTACATACCTGATGAGGGAAAAGACTAACAAGGAATATTATAGGCTGAGATTCCAAAGCTCTTATGGAAGCAGATGCACAGCTCCCACAAATTTTATCAAGAACCATGCTTCTAAGTCCTGTTTGGAAAGGCTGCGCTATAGTGTTTGCTATTTTAAAAGGTTTATGGTTTTTTCAGAGGCCAGCCTAAACGTTTTAACATTCCTTCCTGAATTATTTTACAGCTTCTTTTGCTCCATGCCATAATATTATGCCTTTATTCTCCTGTTCTTTCAACTTTGGCCAAACTGTTAGAGAACACATGGATACTTCCTTTTTATTTGCTACCTAAATAATAAGAGCACTCATGTAAGTTGCAGAGATTAATTTATTTTGTTTGTTTGTTTTTTGTTTGTTTGTGGGGTTTTGGACATGTTGGTTTTTGTGGATCCTCTTCTTAGGAGCTTAGTTGTTTTGTGTTTTGCAGAAGAATAGCCTGTATACTTGTCTCAAAACCAAAACTGCCATCATGACAATATAGGCAAAACTGAATTTTGCTGTCCAGAATTCGAGGGATGGGCTCGAGCTGTCTTGACAAAAGAGAAGTTGGGAGAAGTCAGAGTGTAAAAAGATATGGAGAAGCATTGCATTGGCATGCTCTTACCACAGCCAGGAAGTGGTGCCTCCCACCCTGCTCCTGAGCAGCTGCTGCCACTCTGCATGTAAAGTTTCCCCAACAGCAAAAGCAAAATATTTTCCTCTTCAGGGTTTTGGTATAGGCAGCAAAGCAGGCAGCAGGTTTGGGATTGGTTTGTCCCCACCTTGTCCAGGAACACAGAGACACACAGACTACTTGATGTTGAGAAAATGCCTTGTCAGCTTGTGCCTAGAGCCACTCAAGGCTGTAGATTCCTGGAGTGATCTAAGAGCCTAGAACCTAAGATCTGCAATGTACAGGTCTCTCTCTCACACACAAAAACTTACGGCTTAAAATATTTTTAATGCCTGTATTATTCTGGAAATGTGAATCCGCAGTGCAGCTGTGATGAGATGGACACTTTCACCAGAATGAGCACACTGGAAAATCTAGAAAGACTTAAATAGCAACTGTCCGGATGTTACAGTAGAAATAAATTGGAAGCTGATCATAAGATCTAAGTGGGTATTTAGAGTTAGTGTAAATAGAAATACCAAATTAAGCAAATAACATGTAATTTTGAGATGAATTGCTCTATGTGCCAAGCATAAAACTTTGTACTGACTATGCCCTGCATGATAACACGAGAATAGGGCAGACATTTTAAAACCTAAAATCACATGAGAAATTGCAAACCACAAAAAAGAATACTAAAAGTCACACGTGCAATATGATCATAAACAGAACTGCAGCATGGTTAAAGACAACTCTAGCTTAGAAAGAAAGTTTCCACTGACATATAACCTGAAGGCAAACCAGATCATACATCCAAATTTCAGCTACACTACGTCCTGACTGAAGAAAATTTTAAAAATCACCTGTGTAAGCATGCCTAAATACAGGAAATATGAATGCTTATTCTAATTCTTGTGTTAGAATACACTGCTATTTCCCTGTGTCCTGCTTTGGTTCTGGAGTAT
Source organism: Manacus candei (assembly GCF_025592945.1). Lineage (NCBI taxonomy): Eukaryota > Metazoa > Chordata > Aves > Passeriformes > Pipridae > Manacus > Manacus candei. Next base: position 4,884,238 of record NW_026138143.1, read on the forward strand.
GTCCATACAAAATAAGTTGCATGGCTGTGGCTAAACCAGTTATCCAAACACATAAAGACAACAAATGGGATGACAATAATGGATTTCTGCTTTATCTGGGATTCATGACAAGTGCTGAACATGCATCCAGATGGGGAAATTATTTAGAGAAGACAAAAAAGACCCCAGAAAAGGAAACATGGAACTGTGTATCATCTTCATTTAACTAATGAAAGCCATAAGAATTAATAAGTGCACCAATCTGTTGGAATAAAATTGAGAAAAGAAACAGAGGTCTGCAAAATTTCCCCCACCATTGAATATGACATAACTAATTTTAAAATGAACAATGACTTCATTTTTGTTTTGCTCCACACTTCACTGATGTTGAATTAACCAATGCCTTAAAATAGTTTTCTCCATGTGAAGTCACTTTTAAAATTAGTGTTTGAATGAAGCATTTTAAGCTAGTGAGGAAATCACAAGTTTAAAAAGAAAAAAGCAAGCCTTTACAAAAATGTTATGTGATGGTCTGCACTTTTGCTAGTAAAGAAAGCACTGATTCTTAAACATGACAAGGTTTGGGCATAAACCTGATTCTACAGGTACTGTGTATCTCTGTAATGGAAAGGACCGTAGCAGGGAACTTGTTCATGAATATAAGTGTGGTTTCAGCTGTTTTTACTAGATTTCCTTATTTACATATACGAGACATTATAAACTAGTTGTTCCACCCAGACCCACACAGATCAGATATCCAGGTGTAGAGCTATAAAGTACAAGACTAATTTTAAATTTGAATATGGGACGGCTGCCTTCCTCATAATCTAATTTTAAGACTAAATCATTTCAGTTCAGCATTAGGGAAACCTTTTTCCCTCCAAGCAACCCTCTGATTTTTCTTTTGTAATTTTATTGTAAATTTTGTGTTGTTTTGCTGTTCTTATTAAAAGATGGCCATGAGAAACAAAATTTCATGAGAACCCCATCTTCCATTAAAAAGAAAAAAGGTGGCAGGGAAATAGGTGGAGTAAATCTGCTTCAAAATTCAGGATAATAATATTTAAAACACCTTATAATTCTTGTTCGGACACTGTTTTTTTCTTTTTTTTTTTATATTTGGGACTGGAAACAGAATAACTTTTGCTGTTGTTGCTATGTCAGCAAATAATTTTTTTTCTAATATAATTTATTCCAGTAACATAACCAAAATAAACTATGACCACAAAGTGACTTTTCTCTGTCTTTCTTTACACAGCCCTAATTAGGACTCTAAAAAATTGGGCTTGTGCATGTTTTTTGGTTGGCTGATGAACTGGAAAAATAGGGGAAAATGAATTCAGAATTAAATGAAAATGCAAAACTCAAATTTGGAGGAGTATAAAGGGCTGATTTAAAAGAACAAGAAGATCCACGTATTTTGGGTAAATGCATACATTGTATTCACTGACAATATTGACTGTGTCCTCAGGTTAGTTATCACTCTTTGTTAACTTACTTATTTACATCAGTTTCAAATGAAATATTAAAATACTTTATCACCTATCAAATAACTTTTTTTAACTTCTGATATACTTCCCTCCTTCCATTTCCAGCTGAAAATCATTTGGTCTGAATTAGAAACTCATTTCCGTTTCCAGGAACCAGATTTTTTGTTTGACAAATTCACTTATCACTGAACTTCTTGGCCATGTGGGGTCTTAAGACACTATCTCATTTGAATATCTAATCTTTACTTTATTATACATTAGCACTCCATCACACATTTAATTGTTAGATGCAAAAAAAAAAAAAAAATCCAATGAAAAACTCCACCTTACATAAAATTATGGTCCTGACTACTGTAGAGGCTGAGACAATATGTAGCTTCATACCTTCTTCTGTGGCTTGGGGTACTGTGACAGATTTAGACCACCTTGCATGTGCGAGAGCAGTACTTTGAGGGCCACAGCTTCTTCCCCGCTACCCCAGGTACCACACGATCTTGAACTGTGGAGTGCCGACTCTGCTGAAGGATGGAGGTGCCGCGACCCTGCCTTTTCCAACCAGCCTCCTTCTACAGGTAGAGATGGGGCTCCTTTTTGTGTGCTCTGTGCCACAATCCTGCTTCTTTGCTGTGCCCCAGTGGCTGGAAGCTTTACAGCTGCTGCCCACACTGACGTCCTTATGTACACGTATACAACTCCGGGCCCAGATGTCCCCTTACAGCATAACCTTGCCATGAAACTTCAAAGCTCAGGGAAATGCTTCCAGCTCAGGTGCCACCACCATCGGGGAACTTCTTCTCATGGAGTAACTCACCGCAAAGGCCACGGCAGGGCAGGATGGAGTGTGCTGCCCTAAATGGAGGGCAGTCACCTTCGCAATTTCTTATTAGGCATCAGTGAGTTCCTCACCTGTGGCCCAGCGCTCAGCCTCACCCTAAAGCTACGCAGACACAGGACCAGTTCCCGTCTTTGCCTAACTAAAAACTAATGGCCTTTGGGATACCTTCTGTCCCGTCCCTGCCGTAAGTGAATGCAGCCATGAGACAAACCCACCCGGCAGGGAGAAATGCCGCTGTCCCAGGCGGGGGCCGCGGCCGAGCCTTTCCCGGGCGCCCTGTGCCCCCTGCTGGCGGCGGCGGACGGGCCGCACGGGCCCTCCCGGCCCTGCCCGCCCCGCCCCGGCACAGCGCGGACAGGGGGCTCGGCACCCGCCTCTTCGGGGAGGCGAACGGAGCCGGCAGGGTGAGCCGAGAAAGGGAAGAAGTCCGAAGGAGGAAACAGGAGGAGTTCTGTATCCAGTATTTTCCATGCGCCCCAGATGCCATCTCTGGTATTCCTTAAACTTCCCTGTTCCCGCTGGCCTCCCTCCTCTGACCTCAAGTCCCTGTAACACAGTGCTAACTCAGTTCTTGCTACAGGGACCTACTCTGCCACTGCTGCACAGTTTCACTGTACTGCTTCAGATGTTTTTCAGGCAGTAATATCCTTCCCCCCCCCCAGTACCTAACCTACAGTCTGCCTCCAGTATATTTTCCCTGATTTTCTACCAGGTCCTCAGGTGCAAAATCCACATGGTGATTGAAAGGGTGCTGGCCTGCATCAGCTATCTATTTATGTTCCTTAAGTTGATTAGGATTTTCTCTGGTTTGTTTTTATCTCAGTAGTTTTGTTTGGTTGTTGTCTACTTACTGATTGGATGGCATCCAGAAAGTCATAAACTGTAATGTCTTTTTGGATTATGGATGGTAAGACATATATTTTTTTTACTCTATTATTTTCAGCAAATATTAGCGTTGTCTGCAATAAATGAACCTGAACAAGAGAAAAGAGTTAGCTTGTATCCACTACTTCTAATTTCTTCCAGGTAGACAAAACAAGCCTATCAGTCTGTGCCTTAACAAAGAAGTAATCTTCAAATACTTTTGGAACATGTACTCAACACCATACCAGGCAGAAAATACACAGCCTGATTTTCATTGACACAAAAGGCAATTTATAAAGCTCAGGAAGCCTTGCAAGGATTAAAGCAGATGTCTGCACCCACTTAGAGCTTTCTTTCCGCACCAGTGTTGTGTAACTGAATAGTTGTTCAGGACTTGCTGCTGCTGAACTGGGTAAGTGTGCCACACCTAACACCTTACTCAGGGCAAAACTATGCAGATCAAATGTTTGCATAAAGATGCATGTATTTGCTTTGGTGGCAACCATTTTCATCTTTGCAGCCCTTCACTTTGAGTCTCAGAAAGCATGCTGACAGTGAGCTATAAAGAGACCTTGTGATTTATTCTCTTGTGGTGGTCTCAGCATTTTGTCCTCTTTTCCTTCCACAAATTGCATTGATCTAAACTGTTATTGATACAGAAGCCATCCAAATACAAAAAACCACACTACTATTTTAAAGTATGATGTTGAATGAAGTTAAAATTGGCTAAACTGTAAAGAATCATTTGGTATAATTAGACAAAGATATATAATATATACAGAGACATTTCTTTAGGTAACTGAGTAAAAATCATGAGTTTAAGGACTTATTTTCCTCTTTAATCTTCATGATTTTTGATTTTATATTCAAGTGGACACAATGAAAGAAAGGGATTCACTCCCTGAAATGGATGAATCAGTCTCTGAGAAAGGATCAGGTTGTCTCAGCTGAACTCCCTAGTGAAATGGGAATAAATATGTTTTTAATGGAAATGCTGAAGTCCAGAGCACGTGTCTGCCATAGCCCTACCAACTCCGGGGAGTAAAGATATATGACCGGTCTTGAGTTTGAATTCCTTCTTCTTCCAAGCCATATTTGGGGAGCTTTTTAGAAATAGGAGGGCTAAACCACAGAAAAGAAGATTCCATTAGTGTTAAAATTACAGAGACTGTACCACAAGGATAGGGCAACTCTGGAGAGTAAAGCAGAGATAGGACAGAAACCTGACAGTATTTATTGAGGTAAAGCTTACAACAAGAGAAATGTGATAAAAACTTGAAGGTGTAGTTGCAATCTTTCTTCTTGTAAGGCGTCTGTAGGTGTGAACTTCTTTGCCTGCTTTAACTTTCCTTCATGCTCAAGGGGTGCAGTTCTTCTACGTTCTTCTATGAAGTTTAACACAGGCAAGTGCCAGATTCTGCACCTGGGATAGGGCAAACCTGGTTGTGTGTATAGATTAAGGAACAAGAGGCTGGAGAGCAGTGCTGCAGAAAGGAACCTAGGAGTCCTGGCTGATGGCAAGTTGAATATGATTCTATTTCAGGTAGTAGTGACAATGAGGAGGGAGGACCATGAACATGTTCCCCATAAGACCTTTGGGACTTACCTGTGGAAATCCTGAGGAGGAAGAGACCTCAAGTCAGTTTAAAAGAAGACAGCAGCAAAAATCTACCAAGCAAGAGACAGTGAGACCCATTCTTGAACATGGGCAATAGAGTAAATATGACTCTTTGAGAAAGCAATATTTATTGTATCCTGGGGTAGAGAAGGTACATAGAAGGATGTCTTCTCAATCTCTTGGATTACATGCAAAATTTAACTATGACTGACTGAGCTTTTACACATCCCTGGGAGTCTGAGGTCTTGGGGCCTCTGAACTACTATAAGCAGCAGGTCAGGAGATCCAGGTTCTGGGGCCAAAATTCACTCCAGCACTTAGGTATTTCCTTTCCACCCATAGCACTACTTCAAAAACGTAAGGAACACTGAAAATAGCAGAATCTCTGTTGGAGTTAGGCCTCTGTTGCACTTGCACATTTAAGACTATTCTACAATATGACTTTTCCTCCCTCTTTTCTTTGTCCTCTGACTTTTCATTTTCTTCTCCATTTATTGTCTGTCCCTCTTCATTCTCATTCCACATACACAGACCCTGTTCTTAATGCTATTAATCAGTTATTGTCAACAACTCCCTTCCTTCCTTGTTTATTGCTCATTTTAGATCATCCATTGTACTTACAAAGTAGATCTGTGGTAAACCCATTAGAGAAACCTCTGTGCCTCTTTAAGACCCAAGCTAGTTTTTAACTACACACTCAGTGTTTCCTCCTTCTTATTTTGCTCTCCCACATCAAAAGAAAACCCAAAGTAAATAATACAGGTATGCCCTTGCTCTTTTGTTTTCAGAGTTCTTTCTCTTTTCTTGTTTGGTTTCTCTTTGATTTTTCAGGTGTTGTCAAAATCTGAAGGTGTTGCCGATGTATTTCATCTCCAAGTTACATACAACCTTCATGATAAACAACCAGAGAATGGCATATCAGGGTAATAATTGCATTTTCCTTGGTATTGAGGAGCTGGGTGGTCTCCAGCTCAAAGCTGGGTCAGGGCATACTTGGGATGAAATTTTTTCATAAATACTCATTGAGGGATTAGCTGGTATATAATAATAAAAAGTAGGGCAGGAAGGGATCATCAAAGATCATCTCCTTGGCTCAAGCCAAGATCAGTTTATAATTAAACCACCTCTGAGAGATGTTTATCTTATTTCCTTTTAAGAAGCCCCAACAATGGAGATTCCACAGGTCCTTTAAAGTTTCTGATGCTTAACTATTCTTTCCTTAGAAATTGGTCCTAATGTCCAACCTGACCCAGACTGAAATTTTAGCCCTTCACTACTTATCCAGTGCTTCTGTCTCTTCTTGTAGCAACCTTTTGCCTATTTGAAAACTGATATTGCATTCCCTCTGATTACTCTTCTCCAGGAAATTTTTCACAATCTCCCTCTGTAGACTTCAAGGGGGTTTTCTGCTGTATTTATGTGCTTCATGGAGGTGGAAATCTGCTTTGCAACTACCATTGCTGATGTAAAATAAGAATGACAGTAAGGGGTAAAGGAGATTAGGAAAACTCCTCATCCTTCAGTGGGTCCATATCTTTCCCAAAGTGCAGTGTTCATTACTAGACACATTCTTTTAACTGAGATCTCACCAGTGCTAACTGGAGTTAATAGATGACTTCATGAGTGAGATATGAAACTCTTTTTCACATACTCCAATGTAACATTTTGTTTTCCCAGAACTACAACATTGTTGACTGATTTCATTCTAATGTAAGAGATTTTTTATCAGTTTACTGTAAAGTAAGACTATCATAATTTATTTTGCATTCTTTCCTCTGTGGTTTTTCTAATAATGCTGGCAATAAGGCTTATAATGACAGCTGAAACGTGGAGGTTCTGTGCTGCTTGCAAAACACAATTCTGCATATGCATGTGGTATGCTAGCAGGAAATTACTTTAAACATGGTACAGGTAGCTTGTGAGTTGTTAGTAGGTAATGAATCCCCTTCTGTTTGAAAGGCAGACAGAATTTTTCCAAGTAACACATCAACAGATGGGAAAGATTTCTCTAAAGAAAAAACACTTTTTAAAACTTTATCACCTTTTTCTGATTCTGCATTCTGCTCTTTGACACTCTCTTATGCTTCCATTAAGTGGCAATTTTAAAAGCATCCTTCCCATGAAGTATTTCTTCAGCAAAACCCAGGTTTACTAGTGGGCCAGAGTTTCCTTGCAGTGCAGCCCTTGGGGTCATTCTGGAATGTCAGCTCTGCTCAGTATCAGTGAAATTCTCTGTAACTCTGTGATGTAACAGTTGCATGGGAGAAATGGCTAAAGATAAGTATGTCTTTTGAAATATGTCTTCCATGCCCAGCAGTGCAGTTTGATTTTTAGTGTTTTATAGATGCTTTTTATATATACATGCATGGAAACACATACACTTGTATATGCACACTTGAAAGCGCATTGTTTAGTGAATTCTCATTTTGCTATCAGGCTAACATGAGAAAATGAATACTGTCCTATATTCAGGCTTCAGTCCACAATCAGTATGTACATTGATACATATCACCAATGTAATCTCTCCAGAAGGTAAATCCTCTGAACTCCTACGTGTCATGCTATGAGGAATCATGCTACAAAACACCCTACTGGGAAACAAGTTGTAGCACCTCGAGGAGCTGGAGTGGCTGCACCTGCCTTGTGAAACAGTAAGTCAACTGCTGCTCTCTGAGTGTAATGAGTTGTTCTGACAAGCTTAAAAAAAAAAAGGCATCAAACTATATTTAAGAAGGAAGTGTTTCCCCTCCCCCGTCCTATAACCCCTTCAGTGCTACCTGCTGCACACTTCTTGAGAAGTGGGCTAGGCTAGGGATTTTTGTTGGCTATAGATACTTCTTTTGATTTGAATTCTCTTTGCTAAGAGAAAGGAGGATTTCCTTTCAAAAGAAAGGAGGATTTCCTAGTGGTAGGGATGGGGTGGACAGAGCAGCCCACATCTTGTGTAAAGGTTAATGGGGCTTTTAGGGTGAGAGAGGGAGTGTCACAAAGGATCTGTGGTTACTTGTGAGCAATGGTGTGAGGGCAGGGATGGTCCCAGGCTCACTGGCAGGACAGTCTGTGGTGCTCCAGGCAACACTCATGGGGAAGTGAAATTACCTAAAGTACCACATGCCATTCATGAAGAGAGATGGTGAAGGCAAACACAAACGGAAGAGGAGTTTGTAAAGGACATCTCTGTATCTTATAGGTGATTTGTATCTGCAGTCAGAATGATCACCTGGAGCAATACAAATCTGTGGCAGATGGATTTACAATTTGTACTTGAAACACAGGCCTGATTCTTCTTACTTTGCATGCATGTCAAAGCACTTCCTCATGTAGAATTACTCAACATTTACAAGTCAGGTGTGATTCAAGCTCTGCATAGATCAGTGGCTTAATTTAAATTATCAGCAACTCTGACAAAGCAGCATTAGAGTCAGCAAGAAATGACAATGGCCTGTTTAATCAATCAAACAACCCAGACTTGGCCTGCTAGTCTAGATGAAATTGAAAAAGAAATGAATGCATATTGAAAAAGAAATGAATGTGTTAATTCCGGGGGAGGAAAAAGTATATAAACACTTGGCATAATTTTAACTATGATGCAGAAGAGGATGCCTTGGACAGTAGAGGGCACTGTGACCTCAAAAATAACTTCAAACTGGGCTTTGGTCGTACCTGTTTGTGAGCACAGTTGATGGGACACAGACAAATGCCGTATTCCAAGTGAAAATGTGCTCTATTTGTTTCACAGTAGTTCAGGAGACTAGAGAGGCAATGTGAAAAAGCAAGGGGAGGGGAACATGATAGGCAATGTAAAGCCACAATGCCTACAAATACTCACTTGGAAAATTGAAAGAAAGGGATGAATTCTATCAAGTTGCTTGACACTGTGGTACATCTTTATGTTTAGGGAAGACAATCTTTAAAGCTTGATTTGAGTGCTATTGTTAACAAGGTTTAAGAATGTATCATGAAAGCACACAAGTATTCAGGATCATGCTTTGAGACAGATTATCAAAAATTCAAAATATGAGGTAGAAGATGAGAAGATGTAACTGCTGTTGCAAGTCACCAACAAGGACAATGTCCTATTTTTAGTTTTGCATGGGTATAAATTAAAGGGTTTGTAGCATCAGCAACATTTTCTTCTCTTGATAAGGTACCTAGCAAAAAGACAAGATTTATCAAGAAAGGACGCCCTGCGGCCCTTGAAGTGACCATGTTAGTCACTTCAGTTTGTCAGAAAGAATTCACCTTTTCTCAGTCATATAAAAGAAGCAAACAGCATTCTCAAGCCACAGCTTTGTTTGTCATTTAAGGGGTGTTCACTGTGTAGGATTATCTTGCCTTCAGTCTGGTCTTCCATTTTGCTTAGTTTGCCAGAGGTACTTTCTACTGCTGTTTTAATTTGCCTGTTCTCTACCTTCACTAACCAGGGCAGCATAGCACATACTGAAATCCCCACCGAAATGCGTGTCAGGTTAAGCAAAGTGTGAAACAGAAATAAACTTGTTAACATCTGAACAGGCAAGCTTAGACTGCTGCTGTTTCTGATGTAGTTGTTTGTATTACACAGTGGTCCGCAAGCTTCTCTCACTCTTGCCAAAACAGATTTGCCAGTAAATCTCCATCAGTGTAGATTTATTGACTTTGATATGGCAACATATTTCAAGAGCCCTACTGTTTCTCACATCTGGTTGCTCTGCCAGTTGGTCACTGAAAAGCTAATCTGTGAGCACTTCCAGATTATTGCTTTTCTCCTCTTTCTATTCTAAGTCCATTTCTGTCCCTCCCATATTTCCACTATAAATGGTGTCCATATTCTCAATCTCACAGAGATTTTGTCTGCCATGAAAAGTAACTCAGTCCATGTTCATATGGTCCTGTTCTGTTGTTATCACTTAGCTCCTGCTTGTCACTGCAGGACTGCTACTTAGAGACACAGCAGATAAACACTGACTCCACAAAACATTAATTAAAATCACAGTGGCTAGTAAATCAAGTTAGGGGGAACTGGATCCATCACTTCTGCTTGTAACAGTGAGTTCTGGGGTCCTCAGATAACTTACTCTACAATTTTCTCCTGCAAAGAAAAGCATAATGAGATGCAGTTGCTGTGGCTGTGAATCATGGCATCTATGCCAAATTAGCATGACTACTCACAGTGGCCAAATGCCACACGATGAGAATGTAGAGTGTACAGCAAGAGATCTTCATTTTGAAAGCTGTAAGGAGATTATGTTATGCAGAGGAGTTAAAAGTCCTCAGGACAGTGAAGAATTACAGAAACATTCCAGGCCTCAGTTGGGAGGAAATGATCACACTCCATGCTTTAGGAGGGGGCATTGGCAAATCTCACAAATCAGCTGCTCAATAGGACAAGTGAATGGCTGTGCTGCTTTCATCATTCTGTCTACAGCAAGGAAAGAAGGGCAACTGGAGATATGTTAATCCTAAAGGTTCCCAGTGTAGCCTAAATTTTTTTCCTGCTAGTCATAGCATCTATTGTCCTTTTTTCTTTAGCTATTATTTTTTCAGAGCTGCAGGGAAGCATTTAAGGTAGCATGAATATATGGTACTGGAAACCAAAAGCCAAGAAATCTGAAAAAGTCTGGTGGAGACTAATTAGGTTTTGTGACTCACCAATGTTCTTCACTGTTATTCTGGCAGCAGGAACTTTGAGATTTACAATCACTGTCATGGAAATGAAGGAAGTAATTTCTTTGTCAAAGAAAGAAGGGCCTTCAGGACCTCTCCTTGTAAATATGTGATTTTTTTTGTTGTTCTTTTTGCCAGGGTAGGCAAGCTGGGTAAATTGTTCTTATTTGTTTCTAGTAGAAACAAATTTTTGCTTGTTTGAGCAGTTAGCCATACAGACACAGATGTTCCAGTTCTATATAGTTTTTCATATATATAGCTGAAATGCAACTGCAACTATAAAAGTGAGAGAAGACACATATGAACACGGATGTGCAAGTAGAGATCAGATTGCTGTATAAATAACTCACCAGAAGCATATTTTTCCCTCTTCAGGATGTAGGCAATGTATGTTTAAAGGGGTTGACTCCAAGGGGAATAGTGATATCCTGCAGAAAGTGAACTGGTCCAACAATGCTGTTAAATAGGACAAGGTACACACTATAATAGTTTGCCACCGCATTCCACTGGGTTTTTTTCTGCCAGATTCCTCCAAGGGCAATCCTGCATTTTTACTTCTGCCTTAAGAGATTTCTTTGCCTTCTGCACTTCTATTCGGCTTGGTCTTCACAAGAAGAGGTCCCAACTATTTCTGTTCTCATAAAGTTCTTTCTGTAAGTAAGAATTTGTCTGCTTGGCTTTGACTGAAGCTCAATCAGTATTAATAATGAGTTAAGTCAGATATGGCCATATGGTGTGGAGCTCAAAACCCTCTAACTTCCCAGCTAGTTACCTGGGGCTCTGAGCTCCACATTGCTGCAGCTCTGTTGCTGTCAGCACTCAAAATGACTAGTTTAATGCTAGGTTGAGCACATCTAACCATGCAGCAGCCACAGAACTGTTTGGTGAAGCGACATACTTTACGAAACATGTTAACCTTGGATTAAATAAACCAAGGAAAAAGAGCCTGAAGTTCCCTAACTTGCTACAATGCAGTCCTGCTATTATTAAGTCTGCTGCTGAATGTGTGAAAGTGTGTGGGATCAACACAAACTTCACAGAAGCAAAGCCCCATGGTAGGTGGCAATGGCAGCTTTGTCAGAAAATCTGCAGAATATGCTCTGAGGCTGTGCCGCTGGAACAAAGCAGAGAAGTACAAGAAACATCATTATAGACTGAAAAAAGGAATCTCTACAGGCACTCTTATTCAGATCTCCTTGGGAGAGAGAAGGGGTTAGTAGTGGTAATAAACTGTAAAGTAAAGGTCTCACTTGAGGCAAGAGGAAGAGAGAGAACTGGTGTCAAGAAACAGTACAGAAGATGAGAATGAGTGGAAGAAAAGAAAGCAAGCTCTGGACTGTTTGATAATGAGGTGTGCCTGTCCAGTGTCCTGAGGAATGAATAATGTTAGAGAATATATAGGAACTGCCAAGGCCAGTGCGTTTCACTTGCAGGGTCTCATTCCTGAGGACTGTGAGTTATCTTCACTGACAGTGTGCCACAATCACTATCCAACTAAGGTTGCTGATATCTATCAGAGTGATTTGGAAATACGAAGAGACAGTCCAGTGATCATGGAAAATGTGCGAGCAAAGAGATAGAGAAGACCTAGAAGAGATAGAGAAGAATGTTGTGTTCCATGATGTGCCTTGTCCTGGGACGGTAGAAAACTGTGAAGCAACAGCTTATGGATTTTGCACTCCCTGGACAAAAGGAGTTAAGATAAACTGATTAAGAAGATGTCTCTCCTATGAACTTAACATATATCCTTCAACATCCTTGAGAGTTAAGAGAAATTAAATGTATCTTCAGAGATATATTTCCTTCTTCCCCTTCCTTTTTGTTATAAACAGTAAGGTCTGTGCTGATTTATTGGAATTACTCCTTTCGCTGTGATGTGCAGGATTAGTAATGAGCTACTCTGTCTGAAACGTGATGTTAGATATTAAACATAGCACTTCTGGAAAAAATATGCAATTCCTGTGATGATATAAACCCGAGGTTTATTTCTTACTACTTGTGTCTTACAGACTGAAACGTGTCATTTTATTTTTAGAGGTGTACCGCTCTACTGCAGCTCTTTTGAAGTAGTCTTGATGGTGTTCTATAGGATTTTATAGTTGCTGAATATGGGCACCTTTACATTTAAGAATGTCATGTTCTATTTTTCCATACTTATAGTAACTTTTAAAACCTTTAGAGTTGTTTAGTAGTGCGTGCCTTTGTAATCAGATTCTGTGGGTGGTACCCTTTGAAATAAATTGCCTGAAGAGCTTTAATAAAAGAAAACAGCCTGAAGGTAATTGGTTTGCTGAAGGCTGGAGCAGGCCCAGTTAACCTCAATGGTTGAGCCATCCCACAGCGATTATTTGAACCTTAATAATATCAACCCTTCAAGTTTCTAAGTGTTCCATGACTCTACTGGTTTTGGCAAAAATTGAAAATAGGTCTCAGGAGCTAAAAATCAGCAGAACATATCATACTGCTCTTTTTCTATGTCGGTTACATTAAAAACTCTATCTGGAGCCTGTACCTTTCAATCACTCAGACAGCAACAATAGACTCCTTTGGTTACTAAATTTACGACAAGGCTACTTGATTAAAATCAAATACAAAAAAGAGCAGACTGTGGAACTTTTTCTCTTGAAAAGCAGGTGGGAAAAATAGCATGTATTCTTCAAACACTTGAAGTGTCTTCCCTTTAATAAGCACAGATAAATGTTTCTTGCAATATGAAACTGGTACATGTAATTCACACTGGAAGAAGGGCCTACATACTCAGGAGACTGGTTGTTTTATATGAAAAATACTATTTCTTCCTTGCTCCCCTTTTGAGATCAATGTAAGACATGCCCTTCGCAATTATCTCCCCAAAAGAGCTAGTGAAGGGCTATTTTCCCTCAGCAAGGAAAGAAATGTGGAGCCAAGAGACACACAGACCCTCTGTCAGCCCCGCAGGCATTTGTTTAGTACCTTTACAGGTTTGTATCTTTACACCCTTACTGTGGTGTAAACAGCCTTCCTACTACCACAAAGACACAAAAGCCATCCTGTCCTTACACATTCGTTACCTCGGTAGCTATAAAACTATGTATATTATTGAACAATTTTTTATATACTATCAGTACGGTATTTGCCACATAGGGCTCAAACCATGTGTTTCACAGGCTAGCATTCATAAAAGTAATTTGGAAAAAGAGATGAAAAGAAAGAGGTGGTAAACATTTTAGAAAGAGACCTACATCTGTTATGACAGAGGAAAAATATGGAAAAGCCAGGAAAAAGAAGCAGAGAGTTTCAAACGTAGAAAACTTGAGAGTAGAACCAAAGAGAGAAATAAAGAGAGCAGAGGGATAAAGAAAAGCCTGAAGACAGCAATGATGAGCATCTAGGAGGCAGGGAATAGGTACGATCAAGAAAAGACTTCCAGGGGACAAAAACAAGATGTTAGGGAGGAAAGAATGAAATGGATCTGCTTGGAGAGGTTGCAGTTACTGATGATGTGATATTCTGCTATACTTAATCAAGACTATCAAAAAGTGGTAATTAAATTAATGTATCCCTATCGGATGAGCCGCTGCCTAAGCACTGCTCTGTGCTAAAGCACTGGTAGGAGGAGGAACGACAGTTTTCTGCAGCTGAGTCTTGTTTGACAGTTGTGCTGTACATTCAACACTCTTCAAAGAACAGTAATTCCAGCTGTTACAGTAGGAACTACAGTGGTTGCTGCTGAGAAGTTCCTGAGGAGAACTGCTCTGGAAAAGTCATAAAACAATACCTCAAGGGTCCGCGTTATGCAGAACTTGTGCATAATAAGGCCTTTTAACCTCTGAACCCAAAGCAAGGTTTGGGCTGGAGCTGCCTGGTGCTCCTGGGCTGAGAGGCCACATTGCTAGCACATGGTAAGGCAAACCCACGTTTAAATTCCATAACGAGGAGGTGCAAGAGGAGGAAAGAAGGATGTCTTCTGTGGCGGGGAAGCCCCTAGGACAATAAAAAACACAGGGTTACCTCCTGGCAGTTAAAATTTTGGCAATTTGGGCGGGGGGAAGGGCACTTCTGGGGTGGGCTCGGTTTAACAAACCGAGACAACGCTTACAAAGCTGAACGGCCCGGGGACGGGAAGGGCAACCAAGAGAAACACCAGAGACCACAGCTGCGTGAGGGTGGCGGCAGCCCCGCCCCCTCGGCGACCGGCGGGAAAACCTCCCCCGGCCCTCTGGCAACAGAGGGCGGGGGTGAGCGAGAAGAGCTTCACTCCCGCCTCCTCGTCCTCCTGCTCCTCCTCCCCGCCGGGCTGCGGGGGCGGTGCGTCCGTGAGCGGCGGGGCGGAGCGGGGGCGCGGGGGGCGCGGGGGCCGCTCCCCGCCCCGCCGGCAGCGCCGCCCCCTCCCCCACGTGCCCAGCCGGGCGGAGCGGGCGGCGGCGGAGCGCGGATCGGCCGTCCCCTCGCCCCGGTACTACGAGCCCGCCGACTGCGGCTCCGCCCCGTGGCCTCCGGGCCCTGCCAGGGGGTGGGGGAAGCTCCTCGCCGAGCGCCGCCCTCATCGGCTCGGCTCGGCTCCCCTCCCCTCCGGCGCGGCGCCCCGGCCCCGGCGGGGACTATGCGGAGATGGTCGTCCCGAGCCGAGGCAGGAACAAAGAGTCGCCGCCGCTCAAGCCCGGGCAGCAGCAGCAGTCGCCAGGCGCCAGCCCCAGCCGCGGCCGCCGGCCGCACTCGCCGGGCAGGCAGCAGCTCTCCGGCGGGGCCCGCACCATGCGGAAGGGAGGCGGCGGCCGGCGTGGAGCCCGGGGCGACCCTCGGGGATCCTGCCGGGAGGGGCCCGCGGCCCAGCAGGTCCCGCTCCCCCTCCGCCGCGGGCCCCTGAGGCTCCTGCGCGTCTTCGCAGAGCAGCTCCGAGGTGAGGCTACTACCCCGAAACCTGCCCCCTCCCCGCTCCCTGTGCCCCCGGCGGGATGGGGGGCAGCCCTTCCGCCCGGGGGGAGCGCGGCGGGGCTGGGTGTCGCCTCCAGCCCCTCTCTCCGAGTGTCCCGGCACGGCAGGCGAGCCCCCGTGGTACGCGGTGGCTGTTCTCGGGGAAGGGAGCGCCGGGACGTCCTTCCTCGGGAAGCAGCGGTCCAGGGGTGGCGGGCAGGAAGCGGGCACCCCGCTGGTCTCCCGGCTGGAGGGCGGTGTCTGGCACTGCCCGGGACAGGGGCCGGTCGCGCTCCCGCCCTGCCCGGGCCCGTCCTCCAGCCCCTCACAACGCGGTGGCGGGTAAAAAGAGAGAAAAGCTGACAAGAGCCACACGGGGATCGGCGAGAACCAGGGGCAAGGGGAAGGAAGAGAGTTTTTTTACCACTTCAGCATCCTTTGGGGGAGAGGTGGGGAAACGTGCTGTTTGTGTAACTAACTCTTGTTAAAACAGTCCCTCTGGTGGTGTTGACTAGCGCAGTTCATAGTGCTGGCATGACCAGCTTGTTTCTTGATAACGCTCTGCTGAAAGCGTGGAGGGTTGTGTGTACTTTAAAAGTCTTGACTTCCTGTTTGAACAAATTTGTCGGTAACATACCTGTATAGAAATCCTCCTTTGACAAGCTATTTTGTAGATATTCTTTCAGAAATAAATAACTTAATGATTTGTATAGTCACCTGAATAGTCTATCTGTGCTGTTTAAAGCTTTTATGTGTAATTACGAACTCTCTGTATGAAATTTCAGCATTTTTGAAGTCTAGTCAAGATTTTTACTTAAAACTGATGTTGCAAAGTTCAGAGTTCCTTTTACAGGGGCTGTTCTTAAGGTACTTGTGTTCTTTTGGCAGTATTTGTTGTCGACAAAAAGGCCTTCATCATAAAAGCTGATAGCAAGATATGGCTCACATTTCTTCTGGGTAAGTAGAAGAAATATATTTGGGAGTAAATGCTCTTCTTTTTACCTTTCTTTCTCTGGAATTGTAACCTGTCAAAATGTATTTGTAAATACAGCTTGGAAAAACACAAAAAACATAGCTTGTGTTGAAAATGGACAGGAAATAACTTCCTGCCTGGTAACTTTTGTAAAGCTGTTACTGTAGCAGTTGATGTGGTATCACAACATTTGTAGGAAAAAGAATTCCAGATATTTATGGATCTTTCCTATTCAGTCATTAATTTCCTGGGGGGGGGAAAAAGCAGCAATTCTTATTGAGTAATTTATTCAAAACAGCTTACTTGAGAAGAATTATGGATGGAAGAACATAGAGTTGTAGGGGGATGTAAGTTCAGATGTTATTTGGGAATATTTTTGAGTAAATAGTGAAATGGCTAATGGCCAAAGTCTTGAAAAGAGCACCTAAAGTGTTTGTGAAATTAAATAAGAAATGCATTCCTAAAGTCAACAAATGTTAAGTAGTAGCATATTTGTAAGATGCACAGTTATATATACCCTTAAAGGTATTATAGTAAAAGACTGTCATGGCACTCCAAAGATGCTGGTACTATTAATCACACCACCAGTAGTCCTGGTTGCCAAAGGGAGTTTCTTCAGTTTGATGAATTACATTGCAAAGGAATAGCAGGGAAATAACCCTTAGATTACAAACTAATTGACGAATAGTGTTCCTGAATTACTTTGCTTACATCTGTTTAGTCAGCATTTCCTAGACTCACAGTTACTTAAATGACTTAGAAACATTAAACTGATGGTCAAAATTGAAAAATTATTTTCTTTGATTGAAATTTGAGAGCAGATTAGGGAAAGAGCTTTATAATTTCTGGAATTTGAATTTGTCTGTGAAACTCAGATAATCAGTTAAATACATCAGGGAGGTATTTACATTTTTAATAGCAGTAAGACCTTGACAGCAAATTATGTGATAACATACAATATTTGCAGTAGCAAAGAATACACTAAATATGAAATAGTGGGGTTTGATTAGTTTTACTGGTATTTGAATTTTTGTTGTCATTTTGCTTAAGCTTTAGGGCCCATGCTTTAAAAACAGGCTCCCAGAGCTGGAGCTGGTTTTGTTATAGAGTGTGAAATTTTTTCTCATGCAAATTACCTCCAATGCAGCAATAAAATTGTCAAAAATTTCAAGGATAGTCTTATACTACACTTTACCCCCTTATGTTGGTTTTTTTTTTTTAAATGACCATTGACTTGAGGCCTTTTTCTTGAAAATGTCCTTTTTATATTGAACAGAATCTCAAAATGGAACAACTTAACTAAGTTGCAGAAGTAGTCTGTGCTTGCAGGTTCCTCATTGTTTCCGGTTTTGCTGTATTCCTACCTCAACACTTTGTGGGTATTTGCCAAGTATTAGTTTCTTGTATGCTTCACATCCTGCTAGATTACGGTATCTCAGCATCTGTTGTTCTCTTGGTAAATAAAGCCAAAGAATGGCTTTATTCTTCAGTATTTAATTTCCAGAATTAAAATCCTTTTTAGGTGCCATTCATATTGCTTTTCTTAGAACAGCACACAGGCAAAAATAGGAAATCTATCAGATTTTACATAATAGCCCTAGTCTGCAAAAATCTTATCATATGCTTTGCTTTTAGAGATTCTTAGGTTGGGAGAGAAAATGGCACCTGCAAGTTCAAGTACATAGTAGCTGTGTAAGTGTTTGTAGCATTAGACTATAGTATTCCCTTCCGGTCCTCTACTTCATTCTTTCCTCAGTAAGGACATTAATAGGATCAAAGGATGGTAATTTAAGAGAGCTGATCTGAATGTTTTGAATCAGAAACTAGGTTAATGCAGTGTGTTGAAAAATGCCGATTTGTACTCACAGTGGAAGTCCATGAATTAAGACCATTGTCTCTTGAAATGTGAGTAATTACATTGCTGTGCGATTATGAAAGGTCTTAATTTTGTATTTATAATAGAGTGATGTTGTGAATTTTTGTAAAAATGTGTATGAAATTCTCCAAAATAACTGTGAATGTATTTACTGTTCCTGCATTGACTTTAAATGAAACATTTACTGAAGAATAAGATTGAGAGATATTGTTTTCTCAATGAAATAAGTAGTATGTTTGAAAGTGAAATGTAATTTCCATATTAATAGATAATTTATTTGCATCAATAAAATACTGCATATTTGGCTTATTTGGAACCATGTGAATTTGAGATAATGAACAGTATTGGTAGCTACTATGCATTTGACTTTATTGTATATTCTTACCTAACATATAATCTGTCTTAAAATTGATTTTTTTTTATATTTTTTTTATAGATGTGGTATGTGTATATGTGAATGTATTTCAGCATCTGATCTTACTGGGAGTCTTAGGAATGTTGCTATGAAATGAAATAATGCCCTATGCCAATGTACAATTATTACTCAATAAGTAATAACTAAGAAAGATGTGGCCTGCTCTATTTCATTCCATAGAATTACTGCAAAATGTGTTTTTCTTACGGAATATGGTTTGCTGCATTGCTGATATAGCTAATGTGCTTACCCGGAATTCCATGTCAGATCAACATCTGCTTTTCTGAAAAAGAAATTTGCAGCTTTCCATGAGAACTAATGTAAATGTCCTTAGTATAAAAAAAAACCTGCAGCTCCTGAACCTTTCAGAAGACGTTAAGTTCTGCTTACACTGAGCAATTTTTTGGGGATTTTTTTTTCCAGAAAGTATATGTAATACTGTGAAGTTTTAAGTAAAAGTTTGAGGTCTTCATTTTCTAACTGGAATCCAGCCTTGCCTAACCTCAACTACTATGTGAAGTGTTCAACTTGAGTTAAATGTTAAATGGTACAGGCAGGTAGTGTAGAATTTTTTTTCCCTGTTAGGTAATTTTTGTTTCTTTTTTTTTTATTATTTTTAATTTCTGTCTTGCCCAGTTTCACCTTGCAGATCTTCATATACAAAACTTTAATTTTAAAATTAGATCATAATGCAACAAACTAATTTTGTGAACCTTGTGGTGACAATGATAACAAGTACTGCCATCACCAGCACTTCCAGGCCCTTTACTGGAGGAATATCTGGTTTGGATATGTATATACTAGGACATGAAACGTACATTAAGTCCACTCCCATTCCACATAAATTTAGTGCTTTTGCAAAGGTGTTTTTCTTTCTCTTATTCCTACTGCTTTCCAGAAGCAGCCAACCACACTCTTGTAAAATTCAATCTGAACACATGTGCATTCACTAACTCTCTGACTGTCTTCTGCATCAATGTGCAGGCATTGCTGTATGTTTTACCGATGTGTAAGCAATTTGATCCATTCCACATCGCCATAGAGGCAAGAGTTGTGTGCTGATCAGCACCCTGGAGAGAGACACAGTGCTCAGCACCTTTCTGGCCCCAGCTGGGTGTAAGTAGGGCAGGTGATTGTCTTCTCCACTTTCTCTCTATTCTGTATAGCCTATGTGAATAAGAGGGCTTTTCATTAATCATAAAGATTTTCATGGATTGAAGACAATTAGTCTGCCAGACCCTTCTGTGGCAGAAAGCCACTGTGTGCCTAGAGGGCAACCAAGACACCTTCAGTCTAGGAGGAGCACTGTGATCCCCCTAAATGCCTGCCCATTATCCCTCACTTATGCTGGCTTTGCTTCCATGCTGAGCGCTGTATATGTTGTCGGTGCTGCCCAAGGAAAATGGAGTGGTTTCTGCTCTCTGTGGATCTTGTCATGCTCAAGAGGTCAGAGACCTAGATTGTTAACCTACTGCTTTATCATCATTTGTCTTTTTCCTTTGTCCCTCAGATTACCTCCCTTGTTCTGTACTTTTGTGACAGCAGTGAAGACAGTCTTCGAATGGACAAATGGAACGTTACTGCATGCAGTCTATTTTTTCTAGCAATTATAGTTGCAATGAGATTTGTGTTGGTTGTCATGGTCTATTTGGATTTCTGATATTTACACCAAAATGTAATTTGTAAATTAAAATTTATTTAATGAACTCATGGGGAAAGAAAACAAACATGACAAACAAGGGCTCGGTCCACTTTGTAGAGACTAGTCTAACATGGGAATTTACTTACTCATCACTTAAGGCATGAGGGGTTGAACTCACAGGTTCTCTAATTCACAACTCAGCTTGAAGCTTCTAACCTGTGCACCTGTGAGCAAGATAATTACCTAGATGATGGTGGGAGTGTTCATCCGTCGTTTTTCATCATGATGCAGGCGTCCCCTGTATCACACTGGGAAGTATGAAAGCCTCACCAGTCCAGCAGCTTCAAAAACTTATTGGCTAAGCTGACATATTTATACCTTCCAGCTTGGAAGTTTGGTCTATAGCATTTCCATGAGTTAGCAGTTTCTGAGGGCACTGCCAGAAAATCAATATGCAAGGATTATGGCTGCAGGAGACAGCAAGCTGCAGGTGATAATGGCTGCATAGTGACCTTAAACCCTCTCTGGTCACCAGGTCCTGCCTGTTTTTTGCCCTTGCTTTGACCTAGCAGCGCTGCCTGTAGCATGCATCAGGCCTTAGCTCGAGTTGTGTGTTGGCAAAAATCTGAGCAGGAGTTGAGTGAACAGTCACAGGAGGTGTCATAAATGCTAAAAATATTTGTACTTATTAAAAAAAAATGCTTGTAATTCAGTTTTGTTGTTGGTAGATGTAGTATTTGCATTAGATGCTGGTGGTCCAACTTGAGTGATGCAGGATATAGGTGGAAACATTGCCTATTGCCTGATTAGCACTGCATAATTTCAGATTTTGAGAGACCTGGCCATGAAAGTTAATTCAGATGTTCCTATTCTTCTTTTCCTCTGGAGTCTTGAGTATTTTCTGTGCATCTGTGAAATAGTACTGTAATTACTACGATGAACGTGATTTCATGTTCAGTTATTTATTTGAGTAACTTCACACCTTTTGTTTCCTTTACAGCTGTTTTTGCAGGAGTCCTACATTGGTAAGGTTAAATTTATTGTTTGAGAGTAATATGGTATTTTAAAATAATAAAAATAGAACTTTTACTTATTTTTAGACAAGATATTGGGATAATTTATATTTAGATCTTTCCTCTCAAAACTAAATTGTCTGTGAGCCGAGTAGTTCTGTTCTTGTGAAGCTGATGTGACAGGTTTCTTAAGCCTAT
This sequence comes from Manacus candei, assembly GCF_025592945.1. NCBI lineage: Eukaryota > Metazoa > Chordata > Aves > Passeriformes > Pipridae > Manacus > Manacus candei. Next base: position 4,905,680 of record NW_026138143.1, read on the forward strand.
TCAGAGAAGAGTAAAGCCTGCTTTTCAGGTAGAAAATTGTTGCTTAATCATTAAATGTCTGCCCTTAAATTAAAATACAGTATTATATAGCATTATAGTATTATAATTAATGCTGTAATAGAATTTACTAAATACTCTATGGGTTCATATTTTTTCAATTTAAAATTATCTAAATAGAGGAGAATATTGCTATAATATGTGAGTAAATAAAATAGCAGTTTGTAAGTAAACTTCGTTTCTTCATTGAATGTCCCTTGGTATCTATGACTTAATACATTTTAAGCCTCTTTATTGGGTTTCAATTATTATTATTTTTTAACAGGTGTCACATAACAGCTCTATTTGAAAACGACCGTCATTTTTCTCACCTGTCAACACTAGAAAGAGAAATGGCTTTTCGCACGGAAATGGTTAGATTATGTTTCAGTGGTTGGAAAACTTCTGTCTGTAATCTGATCATGGGCTTCCCATGTTTTTTTAATGCGTTCTGGATAAGTAAATATATTGATCTCTTATAGCTAACATGCATTACACATGCAGAGGATTCGTGTGTCTTGTAGTTCATCACTGTATGTCGCTTCATGGTTCACTTTAAATATAATTTAAAAGTATGATTATTCTAAAGAATCTAAAATACAAAACTGTGCAAGTACCTTATACCTTGCTTTCAGTTTTAGTCTTGTTATGCAGCCATTTTTCTAAATAATTTATTTATTTAATAAATGTTGCATATGTATACACCTTTTGTCTGCTTTTGAGAATTGTGAAATGCTATGCTAGTGCATAGATACCAGATGAAATGAAAGATTTCCAGATATGCTGTGAAACAAGGTGAAAGGAAACCCACATTGCTTGTTTCAGTGACAGTAACAGAAGAGATTTGAGAAACTGGATAGTCCTCTTGAATAAGTTTGTCTTGTGTGTTACATTAGAAAGTTTGTTTAAAAATGAAGCTTGTATATGGCAGTTCATGAAGAAGTAGTGACCTCTTTAATTGTAAATAATAATTCTGCTCTCCTGTAGGGTCTTTATTATTCCTACTTCAAGATCATTATCGAGGCACCATCGTTTTGGAATGGAGTAGGGGCAATTATGAATGACAGACTAACTGAATATCCTTTAGTGATTAACACCTTACAAAGGTTCAATCTTTACCCAGAGGTGAGCTATATTTTAAAAATAATACCTTCTGTGAATCTTTTGTTTCTTTAACTTTGACTACAAATTTGTAAGAAATGTTACTCTGGAAAATTGTCAAGATAAGGTGACTAGTGAAGTGTTGCTTAAATACAGAATTTTAGTTCCAGATTTCAAATTATAAAGCTACTTCATACATTGCGATCAGTTTTCAGACCTTGAGTATGTTCAGTCAAATGTGAATGCTTTCTAGATCTTAGTATTTATTTTGTGCAGTCTTCAAGTTGCAGTCCAGTTCTATACTTCTTGTCTTCTTTTGTTCTCTTCACTGAGAGCAAGTAGGTTGCTGACATTATGTACTTCAGGAAATATGACATATGAAATATCAGTAGTATGTGATAATAATGACTGCAGTGATACAAGTAGCAAGAGGTTATTTTGTCTTGCATTTTGTATAGGACACATAAAACTAACAGTTCACTATGACCATAAAATCTGTGAGTGGTAATAGTTTACTTAGATGTTGCAAAGGAAATTCCTCTGTGGAAAACTGATTGCTGTTGTTTTGTACATACTTGATGTTAGACTTGTTACCTGGTTAGATTGCTTTCCTGCTCTTTTAGAAAGAACATGTGTTTAAGTACAGAAATGTTGGAGTCTTACAGTTTTGCCAGCGTGTCTCAAACATTTTGCAAAGGGGAAAACTCCCTCAGTTAAATGTACATTTCTGTAACTCCATGTATGAGCAACAGCCTATTTTTTGGAGAACCAACTAATAATGGCTGTAATTGTTGAGTACTAGCATTTTTACTCATTCTCCTGATCTGTTGGAGCAGAGCTGCTTTCAGGAACTATATGTGTAAGAGTTCTTGGCATGTGTGTATTTGTAGAAGTTGCATGTAGTGGTTTAGTTTGATTTCTTAATTCCTTACTCTGGAAGAACTAAATGCTAAATAGATGACTGCTTTTGTTGCCATATCACTTGTTTTGGGTTTGCTTGTTTGTTTGTTTTAACTCCAAAGGGATTGCAAATCAGTTGTAGCAATGTCACATTAGGAACATATGCCTTATTTGGTACTAAAAAATTATTTTCTTTAGGTGAGAAAGATTCTCACCTAAAGTTGACTTCAACTATAGTCTGACTTTCCAAAATCACAGATACTGGTCAAATGAACTTGTTCTTAGGGAGTCATCAGTATCACCATGAAACATGACTAAGTAAATTAGATGATTAAATCAAAACAAGAGCAATCAGATGTAGTGGCTGACATTCTGTAAGAACATTAGGTTGATTACTGTGCAAAATGTGTAGGCTTGTCTGTTCATTCAGATTTTTCTAGGATTATACAGGCTCGTAGAATTTGGTGATAAGGTATGAATTCATTCATCTTTTCTGTGCCTGTGTGGGCGTGCAAAGCAGACAAATAGTCTCCTTTGCTACTTTCAGTCATTTATTGTTTAACGTCTAACCTTTCTGTAAATAGTGATTTGGGGGTTGTTTTAAGTGCATTTCTTGAGTACTCTCGTTTGCACATAACTACATTTATAAAACTGTCAGTAGGTGCAACTTGACATTTGAAATGTGTTGTCCAAGTTTATCTAATTTTATGATTATGATTATAATGGGCGGTGGGAAGACGCTTGTGGATTTATTTGTTGGCAGTGAAATGTTTCTTTCTGATATTCAGTATCCAGTCATGTTTTCTGAAAGTGTTTCATTTCCTGTATGATCTTTTGGGATCTTTCCAGCTCTTTCAGCCCATTAGTAGCATTTAGGCTGAATTTTAATAAAATGTTTGTTTGTTTAGTGGATTTCAAAATTCAGTTAATCAAAACCAACCTGGAAATCCCATTGCTAAATAGGATGTCAAACCCATTAAGAAAAGTAAAACAATTCACTTGTATGTACAGCCAGTACTAGCGATGAAAACTTCAAGGGGGGAAAAAAAAGGGTAAAGGAGAAAAAAAAAAAGGTAAAATGAGTCTATAGCAATAACTGCATTGTTCATGTAAATTATAATTATAAATGGTAAAAAAAAACCCTATGGAAAGCAGCAAGGCAGTCTTTGTATTTGTGCAATGTTATAGTCCCAATGAAGTTGATTTTCTAAGTACTTGCTGCATAGTCAGGTTGTTCTAGTAATTGTGATGGTTTCATTTCAGATGCAAAATGGCAGAGGGATAATGTGTGATGGGGAGATAATGTATTAAGTTGGTTCTCTGGCTGTTTGTTGTTATGGAACAGTTGATATTTCAGTGTGTGGCAGTGATAATGAAAATTTGAGTTGAAATGAGGAGTGTTGCAAAGATGCATGTAGATGGCTTTAAAGTGCTCACTCTAAGGCACCTAGTAAAAAAGATTGACTGTTCTACATATTCTTTTACAGCAAAGGACTGACCTCATCTGCAGAGATCTCCTGGGCCTGAGAGCTAGTCTTTTGTTTTCCCAAGTTCTGTGTTTTCTGCCTCATCTAATACAGAACAATAAAAATTCCAGAAACACCACTGTGTTTTAATTGACCTAGCAGTTTTGTACTGCTTACTGATTTGCTTCCATTTTTATGCCCGTGTTAACTGTTTCATGTAAAGTAGCTTTTGGCAAGAAATCTTTGTTTTGTTTGATACCTTTGCTGGTACCTTTTTAGGAAGTATTCACTTGGAACACCTGCAGCAGATACAAACACTTGTGGCATAAAAACCTTAAGTGGTTAAGATGAATTAGTTTTGGATTTCTGTTGGGTTTTTTTGTGTGACAGTTCAGCAAGAACGTTTCATGTGCTTGGGTAATGTCAGCTTCAGGGCTGGTGATGCAAATATGCTAGACAGATGTCTCTAAGCTGCCATATGCATTTTGTTGATTATGTACAGAGCACACTCAGGTGACAAGAAGAAAGATATGGATTTGGTTCCCCAGTCATGTTGATGCCTGTCTGGAGATGGGGCAGGTGTGCACACATCCATGTATGCACCCATGCATTGTGAGAAGTACCAGGGCACAGATGTTCAGAAAACTTCCAGGAATTCAGGATAGCACGCTTTACAAGGCACAATGTTGAGGCACAGAGTCTTGATCTAGAAAGATGTATTTTAAATATAGAAGATTTACATTGGGAGTGTGTAAAGGCCACAGATGAAGTGAGCCATGATGATTGGAGCCCTGGTATTAAAAATGAGTTTTAGAATCACAGAACAGTTGTGGTTAGAAGGGATGTCTGAAGGTCATCTAGTCTCAATGCTCTGCTCAAACTAGGGTGAAGTAGAACAGGTTGCTCAGGGTCATCTCCTTTTAATTTTGAATATCTCCACCTCTGGGCAGCTTGTTCCAGTGTTTGACCACCCTCAAAGTAAGAAAGTTTTCTCCTATGTATGGGTGGAATTTCCTGTGTTTCAATTTGTTTTCATTGTCTCTTCTCTTGTCAACCAAAAAGAGTCTGTCTCAGTCATCTTTATTCTGTGTCCTTCTTGTTGTGGACTGCCCAGAACTGGACTCAGCACTGAAGATACAGTCTTAGCAGTGCTGAATAGAGGGGAAGGGTTGCTCCTCTTCTGGTGACATACAGCCAAGGATGTATGTGGCTTTTTTTGCAACAAGGGCTTATTGCTGACTCAAGTACAAATTGTCCACCAGGACTCACAGATCTTTTTCTGCGAAACTGCTTTCTAGCTGGTCAGCTCCCAACTGTACTGGTGCACTGCACTATTCCTCCCCAGCGTAGGAGATTTCCCTTTCATTAGATTCCTGTTGGCCCAGTTCTCCAACCTGTTGAGATGCCTCTGAATGGCAGCACAAGCATCAGCAACTCCTTCCAATGTGTATCATCATCATGCAAACTTGCTGAGGATGTTCTTTTGTACCGTCATCTAGTCTGAAGATGCAGAACAGAATTGGCACCAGATAAAAAGAAATATTCACAACTGTCCCCTTATCTATCAATTCAGTCATCTCAGGAGGCTATAAAGCTGGGCAGGTGTAGTTACAAATTTACCTTTGTAAATCCATGCTGATAGCTTCAAATCAATTTTTTGTGCTTTTTAAGTTTGGAAGTGTTTTCCAAGAGGATTTACTCCATCACATTCTCAGACATGTTCTCTGTTTCCCTCTTGCCCTTGTTGAAGATAGAAGTGATATTAAGAGTTTTATTAATTGTATGGGGAAAGAAAAGAGAGAATCATCTTTCTTATACATGTTTTCTGTGACACAGGGCTGAGACAGCTAATACTGCAGTGGTGAAACATATTTTCAATCTGAGAACCCCTGGGTTATAACTTTCAAAGCAGCTCAACTGGAATGGCCACATTACTCATTTATGAACTCTATAAAGTCACTTATATCCTGACAGAATAGCTTGGTAATGTTATTAACTAATGATTTTGCTGTGAGATGAGTTGTCATTTTTCTGTGTATAAAGTACTGATGTTTTCTGTGTCAGGTGTTGAGATTTAATTGGGTTGTTGTTATAAGGACATTACAGCCTTTGCATGGAAAATGGAACTGCTGTCTTACATTGCGTCTGGAAACCCTTTCTAATGCATGCTTAAATTTAACCTATATAAAAATTTATCAGAGTAAAACTCTGAAGATTTGGTCCGCTAATATTCTTGCCAGGTGAAATAAAAATTAGTTGTTTTTAACGGATTTTATTTGTCTAACTGTCCTATGTCAACAAGATCTGAGATTTTAATATCTGATAAACAAAAATACTCAAATGAGTAACCTTCCAGACAATACTGAAATTTATAGGTTGTTGGTTTGGGTTTTTTTTTTTAATATTGCAGTTTGATGCATGAAATTATTTCTGTTGTAAAGCAGGCATAATGTTAGTCTATTAATGAACACTTGGTCTGTGTTGGATGACTTTAGGAAACCATGGTCAAAAATCCCAAGTTTTTGAGATAAATTCCGAGTTTAAAGATAATCCCAGATGAGGCCAGTTGTCATGACAAGTTACCTTGGGCATTGAGCTAATCTCAAAGTTCCTGTTCAGAAACTTCAAATCCTGTTTTCCTCCTAGGTGGTCCTTGCCAGCTGGTATCGCATGTATACTGGTGTTATGGATTTCCTTGGTGTCCCAACAAAAACGTGTTGGACTGTAAACAGAGGAAAAGGGCTTAGTCCTGTTGAAAGCTGTGAGGGTAAGTTGTGTTTTATTCTGTTTGTTTCCTGGAAGCATATAATTGTGGCTTTATATATTTCAGAAGTAATAAATATTCCTGTGGGTTTTTTTGGCTAAACCCAGGGTTTTGTCAGGTTCACAGCATTAGTGAGAAGCATGAAAAAGAGAGACTTTTAAGAACACTAGGAGTGAGAATGTGGGCTTTGCTTATTAGATAGCTCCTCCTACCTGGGTTGAATTCCTATACTGCGCTTAGAAACTTCATAGTTGTAGTCTAAGCCTTCGTAATGTTGGACTATTACAAAGAATAAGATGTCCTAAATGTAATTGGAAGCCACTGTACATGTATTAAATTTCTGTAACTTCTGAACAATCCCAAATACATTCCAAGTTGCTACATTTCAGAATTTATCCTCTGTATTTCCTCACCTAATTTTAGAGATTTTTTTGAGAAATCATATGTAGTGATTCTGCTGGGAACAATCCTCTCCCTCTCATGACTATTCAACATAAGAATTTCTACCTTATACCTTGATTTTGATGCCAAAGCTTGGACACTACCACTTTTTTGTTAGTTTGGGGTTTTTTCCACATCTGAAATACTGGCTTGTCAAGTCAGTATTATATGATAAAAGTACCTTACCAAGAAGCACTTTCAAGATGTTCTACAGTCGATTAAAGCTGAATGGTAGATGGTAGCTTGTGAAGTTGTTTCATTTTATCATTTAAAATACCTTTGTGTGATGACAGGTTAGTATTTTTCCTTTGCACAAAGGCTATAACAACTTTCTTCAGAGCTTGAATGGTTCACTTTCTCTAAATCTGTTAGAAGCAATAAGCAGTGAATACATGTACAACTTTTCATTCCTGTTTTTTGTAAGAACAAAACCAAACCAATGAAAACACCAGTGACTGAGGCTACCATGTTTGGTGAGCATATCATCATCCTACTTTAGAGAACTGTCTTGCTGTATTTTCAGTAATGGTGAATAATCAGTTTTGCGTACGAAACTATGGAGTTTTGCTACCATTTTCTTTAATGAATAAGGCTTTTCATGCTGTTTTGCTGAAATGATGAGAGTCAGGAGGGTTTAAACAAATAGTGGGAAAGAGAATAACAGCAGAAGCATGAACACAGAAATGTCTGTTAATGAATAAATTGAAAGACTTGTGTTACTGGAAAATCTCTTGGCTTATAGTGAAAGAAAGCCAAGAGCATTGTGTGTGATATGTTTAAAGATGGATTTACTCCTGCAAGGGATGGGAAGTGAGAGTCTAGGGAGAACAAACCTGTTCTAAAAAGCTCTATGAAATCAAAATATAGTCTGTAGAAAATGTTCTTAGTGGTGCTTATACCTTCTAAACATTGCAGGATTTTCTCTGCAGTTAATGTGTCCCTCTTGGCTTGTTCTGTTGCTGACTGCCCCAGTGCCACCTCTACCCTTCCTCTTTCTGTGTTTTCAGAGCTATGGTCTTCTGATTGAATCTTTACATTAATGTTGATGACATTAACTTTTTTTTGTTGTCTTTCTGTAAATATATTAGGATTGTACACTGATTGTGTGGTGGGTTGTAAGCAATATGGCCTTTCTTCTGTATTTGACAGCATGTGTTAACTGTTTGCTCTTAGGGTTGGGAGACCCTGCTTCCTTTTATGTTGCTGTGATTTTTCTTTTGAATGGATTAATGATGTCACTGTTCTTCATATACGGTACATACCTCAGGTAAGGCAGTTGAGACTGAGCTGTTTAGTTGGTACTCGCTCTCAGTTTTGAAAAACTGAATTTGAAAACGTGAATGTTAAAATATTTTTATTGGATATTGATTTTTTGTTTTTACAGCAGGAATGCTTTTATTCCATATATATTGTCACTAAAAGATTACTGAAATAGAGAACCTTTTTGCTTAAAATAAATGATGATGCTGGAAAAAAATTGCATAAAATTCAGTGAAGAGGTATCTCATTGGTACCACCAGGTTGTGGGTAAAAGTAGATGCTGTACATGTTTTAAACAGCTTTTGACAGGTTTCTGCTCTAAAAATTGTCACCATAGCTCATTTTTAAACAAAGTTTAAATGATGGTGTACTTTTAACCAAGATTGGAGTTTTCCCAATGCTTTGCCTCAAGTCATATTGCATGTCTTTCAATTTTAACTTAACTGAGAAGGCAAAATATTTTTTAAGATAATGCATTCTTTGAGATAGATTTTATACACTTCCCCTTTTCTATAAATTTGTGTTTTCAGTATCTGTCCTTAAATTTCAGGAACTGTAATACACTTTCATACCAAAATAGACACCACATTCAGCAGAAAAACAGAAGTGGAAGTGCTTTTCTGTTTACCTCATGTATTGGTTTTCCAAAAAATTAAATGGCAGCTATATTTTCCTCTCAGAGATGTAACTGGTTGTCCTCCTCATTCATGCTCTGGCTTCACTCTCTTGTGATTTCTTCCTTCTCTCTCTGAAGCTTGTACTGATCATTCAAATAAGAAAAAGCACAGGGCAGACACTGACAATAGAAAAAGGTGTTTGGGAGTAAAGCGTCTATATTTGTATTCCTTAACATAGGAAATGAATATCTCATGTTTTGCAGAAGTAGATAGATTTGAATATTTGTGCAATTCACTTGTAATGTTTCTCTTAAGGGAGGTATATGGAAATCCACATTTTATATGTGAATGTCATTGAAAAATCAGTAAACTCTTCATTTCTCACTACTTTCTTTAGATAGCATAGACCTTGAATTTTATTTCTGGTTTAGGGTGGGTTTTTTTTTTGCAAATTTCACTTTGTTTCCGAGATTAACATTTTTAATGTTGAGCACATTATTTTGTCATTTTGCATTATAATGTTGACACTTTTAGAATTTATGGAATGTAAGGTTGAGTTTTATGTGCAAGAATGCACAATTCCTGAAGGTTGTTTTACCGCTCAGGTGATATCTTAAATCGTCTGATTTTGTACCTAGAACCTACTGATTCTGTTTAACCTGTATACTAGTGATGGGTGAAGGATCTGAGAGGATATGAAGGGGGTTTTTTGCTTGTTTGTTTGGGGTTTTTGTTATTTTTGGGTTTTTTAATAATCATAACAGCTGGCTGATGCTTTTGTTTAGTAGCAAAAATGGTATATTCTGTATATAATGGTACATTCGTTCACAGTAGTAGCGCACTTATGTGCACAAAAATGTTGCTTTATGTCATAGAACATGAGTAGTTACAAATCTGTCCAAACAAATTGCAACCTTATCTATTGCTGTTTTGAGATGGGTTAAATCTAAGCAATATCTTTGGGTTTAGTGTTGACTTCATGGTGCTATTTATTCAGTGGGTGAATTTGATTGCTATGGAAATGTAAAAAATCCTTAAGTCAAGGGTATTAAAGGTTCCTTGTGTTAACATCACAGTATTTCACATAAGAATTCAGTTGTATCTTGTATTGACCATATAGCGAGTTAATTTTTAAATGTGTTTTTTGAACATGCTTGATTTGATTACCCTAAATTAATCTTAGATTCAGACCAAAATTCTCTGTTGGGTGATTGAGCACACAAACTCTGAAATTTACTGCTCAGCATCTTAGGGAAGAAGTGTACTGCATTTGTATTGCCTGGTGTTTAAAAAGCACTCAGATGTAATGATCTAAACCAGAGTTTGTGAGGAGTGGAATAACTGTTTTACAAGTTATTAACATTAAAATTGGTGTTCTGCAGAAAATTGGTTTGCTCTGAAATAATTATCTAACTAGTATTTTAATACTGTATGTAATTTGTTGATTGCCTTCCCTTGATGCTTCAAAGCATTCCTCTCTCCCCCCCCAATAAACTTACCTGTACACAAGTCCTGCTTCATGTTTCAACGTTGACCATTATATGTTGTACCTGTTTTTCTTATTCTTTTCACAGTGGGAGCCGTCTAGGAGGCCTTGTTACCGTGACATGTTTCTTTTTCAATCATGGAGAGGTAGGTCTCTCTCCCCCACCCCTTTTTTTTTTAATTATTATTGAAGTTTAAGCTAATTCTAATTTCATTAAATGTAGTGATGTTGCAGTACTATTAGGGAATGAATTTAAATAACTTTTAATTCAATTTAGATACACAAGTAAGACATTGAAAGCAAAATAGGCTCTGACTGGAAAATGTGTAGCACAGTTCAATGTGTCACCTTGGTGCTTAAAATAAAAAATCAGAAAGGATATATATTGTAAAGTGGTCCTGAGATTTAAATCTTAGTAGCACAAGTTTCAAAACATCGAAACACTCTATTTTTCTGCCCATTCCAGACATCACCAGGCTTCATGTACCGTATGAGTAACCTTCAGGAATGGTGAAAGTTTACTTTAAATTGGTATATATCTTACTGGAAATTCATGAATACAAAAAAAAAAAAGCACAGAGAAACCTCTGTAGTACTGATGTTTCGTTTTGGGTTGGGTTATTTTGTAGTGCTCATTTTATGCGTGAAAATGTATATAAATACAAATAATATAATATATGTAATATATATATATATATACATATTTACTTTACTTAAAATGCAGATGGAAAATAACTACCTTATAATTTAGTTAAGTGTTGAATTTATGACTTGTTTTCTTATTTATCTGAACTGACCATGATAGAGAACACTGAGTAGTAAGAATATGTAGTTGCACATAACAGAATTAAAGATGCTTCTATTCATAGTGAGCTTTGACAGTTTATTATAAAACAAAAATCTGTGGGATGAAATAGCTATTTTATTTTTAAGTTTCATTTGAAATGTTTTTGTCTAAATATCCCGCATTAAGAACTTTCACCCATGCCTGGTTGAGACCAGATAAACATTACAGAGTTGCTGAACTTTTTTTGGTGCTATAAAAGCATAAATACATTTGTGTGGATTTTTGTTCTTCTTAATGGCCTTCTGGAGTAAAATGACCAGGGAATACTCATAGAATAAACACTGTTTTGCCAAATCTGTGAAGGTGATAAGTGTTACTTCAGAAAGAAATGACCTGAAAAATGGTAACAATAATGAAAAGAAACGCTTATTTCATTATGGCACAAACAGTTCTCCTATGCATCAGAGACTGTAGGAGAGCTTGTTACTCTTAATGGATGACTTGACTTGGGGGGAAAAGAACAGATAATGCATGTATTTTGGAGAAGGGCATGAAATCAGATCTGCATATCTCTACACAGATGTAGTCTGGGCTTAGGCAGAGCTTAAGTAGGATGACCCTGATTCAGGCTCAGTTGTATGGATTTCTGGAAAACAATAAGAATGACTTGCAGAGGGTGCAATGTTCGATCTCAGCTGGCTCTTTGTGTTTGTACTGTAGCTGATAAAATAATTCAGGAGTTGTTGGATATTGTTGTGTATATAATTATGGTAGTATATGTAGTTACATGTACGTAGGTGGTCTTGCTTCACTGTGCGAATACATGTGAATCACAGACTGTGGATGTGCATCTGTGCACACGTGTAGCTCTTCTATATGCCTCTGATTATGAGCAAATCACCTTGTATGTGGTTCAACAGTACGTACAGTCGAGCTAGACCAGTTGCTAAAAATTTGCTTTCCTCTTTGGGAAGGATAGGACTGAGCTGCATGAGTAAACCTGATCTGTAAGTCTTGGTATCTCAGCTCTAATGCTATGTAAAAGTAGGTATTTAAAAATGCCTTCTGGCTTTGAGGTAATGATCCTCAGGCTGTATGTTTTTATTTGTGCTGTGCTTGTGCTACTCTGTTTTAATGATTTCAAGCTTAGTCAAATCTGATACATTTATACCTGCGGCAGAGTTGGTTTACAGCCTTGATAAATCATCCAGAGATGATTGAGTTTAGCATCACATTTCAAATATAGAAAAACAGCATGGCCCGTGTTAGTCAATCTACTTTTAAGATAATGCTTCCTTTTTATGGTTCTATATTATAGTTGGCTCATCATTTCTTTCCTCTTTTATCTCTTCCAGTATTGAAAGATTTGGTAAATCAAATATTGCTGTCATCTTGAAAAATATTCAAAATGACTTCACTGCTTTAGAATAATCATGATTATATTTATTGCTTATAAAATAAAATTAACCAATCACATCTGTGCAGTCAGCTGAGGACAACACATTAGTATATATATTTATGAAAGCTTTATTTTAATGGTAATTGGTGTAGCTTTTGCAAAGAGTTCTTCTAGATGGCAAGAACTGTTATTAATGTGATGGTTTCTGTACTTTGCATTTATTTAACACTACTTCTATGCATTTTTTTTACACTAATAATTTAATGTGTTTGTGAAATAGCAAAACAATAAGCGAGGAATCATACAATGTTGATTCTAGTGACTTTAGTAAAACAGTATTTGAGAAGCAGTTTTAAGATGATAGGAAGCAAAGGAGAAGGAACATTCTTGCATCAACATCCTCCAGGGTTTTCACAGATTTATTGTGGTCCATGTTAAGATGAATTCCATTTTTTTCTGTAGTTGTAAAGAACCTACTTCTAATTTGTAGTGCAAATCTATTCATAGCCATTTTGAACCTATTTTTTGTATGTCAAAGTTGTCCTTTAAAGTTGTAATTTTTTTTTCTTGATGGTCAGTGCCATCTGCAAGCACTTTATAAAGAGCTGAATATAAACAATGACAGTTGTAGCTGAGCCATTTGCCATGAGACCCATTATTTATTTGCCATTCATCCCATTAGGAAATTATTGAAAAAGCTATTCAGTTGACTTCATTGTATTATGCTTTGCTTTATTAGTTTTAAAGAGTGAAATATATGAGTTAGTATAAACTCTGTATGAGCTTAATTTCTTGTGTTCAGTTTTGCTGACCTGGTTTGGAGGGCAGTTTCAGATTTTATACTTTATGTACTGTTGCTAGTAGAAATGTGAAATGTTTATAACCTAGAGAACTCTAGCTTATGAAGACTATGTTGGTTTATCCTTCAGATCCTCTCCCCCACACACTTTCTCCTTCTAAGTGTGGCAAGTCACTGTCTAAGTTTGAGAATGGTTTTAGTTACCTGAAGGAGTTGATACTTTCGGCAGAAGCAGGGACAAGCAGCTGCTGTCCTGGCTTTTTTCTTGTCTGTTCTGTAGCTGCCACATTTAATTTTGGAAAAGGAATGATCTATTTTAGTTAAAGAGTGCATCATAGGCCTCAAGTTGGGAAGCTGCTTCCTTTCCCTCCTCTTTTCTGCTTCCTGGCTTGTTTTTTATAACTTTGTGTCTAAATCGCTTGTAAATTGATTTTTGCTTTATTAAAGTATCTATAGTTATTAATGCTGAAATACAAGTGCATGGAATTATGGAAATGTATCAGTGAATGTTATCATCCAACCCAGTTCTTATTTTTAGTGCACTCGCGTCATGTGGACTCCACCTCTTCGTGAAAGTTTCTCATACCCGTTCCTTGTGCTGCAGATGTTGCTTTTGACCTATATTCTCAGGTACCTTTCAATTTGTACTTGGCTCTTTACAATGCTTTAAAAAAATTGAATGTCACAGGACATTTATTTAAATGCATTTATCTAAATATTTAAGTGCCTCTGTGTGCTGTAGCAATGTTATCATTAACATAGAAACTTTCCTGTGGCTGTTACATTGCAGACGCTGCACCAGTAGAACTGCAGTCATATTACTCACTTATTAAAAGGAAAAACTTTGCAACTTGAAGACATGATTAACATAAAAATCAGAATTACTGTGTTGGCAAATACGTATCTAAAGTAAAAATCAGAATTTTTGGTTGATGTCCCTTCCTTCCCATGAGAAACAAGCTGATACTTCATCATTTGGTTTTGTCCCTCTTGGAGAGTGGTATGTTGGTTGCACTTAGAATAAGCCTATGCTTTGCAACAGAGGATGCTATAGGCACCCGTAAGCTAGTATGTTCTTGCAATTTTCTATGACTAATTAACTAGTCTAATTAACTAGTTCAGTGATTTAGAGCAGTCTAATTACATTAATGCAGGGATGCTCTTGAGTTCATTAGCCCTGCTTTTCTGTGATTGTTTCTGGCTTGCTACATGATTGCGTTACTGTCTTGCCTCTGTTTTGGAAAATAAGCATGATTGTTCGTATGTAAGGGCTTTTCCACCAACTCCATTGCATCAGATTTGCAATGTATTTATTATTTAGCTGAACTTAGTATTTATAACAAGAGATTTTCCTTTATTAGGTCATACTGCTTTGTAGTTACTGATGTCTAAAGCAAAAATATTACATGCTTGTCACTTATTTGTGTTTTTATGCCAGGAAAAGATACGTACTGTCTAGAATTTAGGGAAATTTGAAACATAACATGTTTCTGAATTGAACTTGAAGCTAACACAGGATTAAATATTTTAAATAACACTTATTTCAGGACATTGAGAATGGGCTTGTTTCAGTTATAGATGAGTTTCACGTATTTGTCATTATCTCCTTCCCTGAAACATCACTCAGGATTTCTAGCAGAAAGTAAATATGGAAGAAGTGTATAAGTTAAATCACTTTCAAATGCAGACTGTTCTGAGAATAGTCGTGATTCCAGCTGAAGTGGAAGTGGTTGTGACCTGACTGTAGAGTTGTAACAAGAAGGTGAACTGCTTGCAAACAACACTTTGGCTTGCTGCATAGCAGGAGGAGACTTGTTTGGTAATCAGTGACTCATCAAATAGTTAAGAAACGTTAAGCATCAGAACTGTTGTCATGGAAACTCAAGAAAAAAAGGATAATAAATTTACTTGAGCAATGTTATTTGTAGTTGATCAATATTGTTAGCTAACTCCCAAGGTAACTGTGTTTTTATTGCATTTCCTATTGTGCTTTTCAATTATTTGCAAACACCTGTGTAATTGTACTTACTGATGCCTATTCTGTCTGTTTTTCCCAAGGATTCCGAATATTAATACAGGAAGCTTGATTGCACTGTGTGTTTCTAATATCTTTTTCATGCTTCCCTGGCAGTTTGCTCAGTTTGTTCTTCTAACTCAGGTAAGCCCATATTTACCTCTAAGGAGCCTCTTTGTCTAATCTGGGCAAATTAACTGCTTTGTATAGGCAACTACTGAATTCACAACTATACCAGTGCTTTCCTTTTAGCCAGATTTCACTCTTGTTCTCAGGAAAGATTCTCACCGTTTATCACATCAGTATTTTTCTAGTCTTAAGTTTGATAGTTGACCACTTACACCACTCAGTGTTCTCTTTCCAGGACTAAAAAATTTACTTTTCCCTTAAAAAGAGCCTCCAGACTGAGATCAGTACATAAGAACAAGAAAAAAAAATGTATTTTGAAGTACAAAAATAAAAAAAAAAGGCATTGATCTTGCATCTCTTAAGGCTGGTCTTAATTTTTAAATGAAGCAGTGTTTGCATGGCATGTAATATCTGGCATGATTTCGCATGATTTCCTATTTAATTTTGATGAGTCTGTGAGTGGTGCTGTAATCTTACTGTCTGAGATTTTAGACAGTTGAGGCAACTTTAGTTAGTGTTGAAATACAGCAAATGCTAATGTGAGCAGTAAGATACTGTCATACAGCACACCTTCTTAGTGTTTGAGTCAATTGAAATGTAGCCTGTTGACTGAAATCCATCCATGTCTCCATACCTTTTCACTTGTCTGTCCTACTTGAAGCAGATGTTGGTTAGTCTGAATTGATAACTTTGAACTATCAATATATGCTGTGGTATGCAAGTGTTCTAACTGCAGAAGAGGAAGCCAGTAAATTCTGTAAAATACTGTGAGAAACTCGTCACTATAACTTGTTTAAGATGCTGGGCCTGAAATTTGAAATTACAGGTTCACTTCATAATTTCATTAATTTCCCATGTGACTTTTAACAAGCGACCTTATCAATGAATCAACCAGTCTTATTTTCCTCAGCAACAAATTGGGGATGTTTCCATATTTTGCTGAAAAGTTAAATAATCCTAATGAATTATTCTTTAAGGTTTTTAGACTGATTTGGAGGGGGGTTTAATTTTTTTATTTTGTTTTGTATCTAAGGGTGAAAGGTAATTCTTTACTACTGTATTTTGGTGACTTGCATTTTTTATAAAGCTGAATACTTATTTCTTAAATATCTAACTATATTTGATATTTGTTATTCAGAGCACCACAATAGGTTTTTTGATAGAAATGATTATGAAATGCCTAAGTACTGACTTAGCAGAAAAATAGGAAGAAAAGTTAATGATTGTTTGAATAATCTCTTTTTTTGCATGAATGTATATTCTACTGGAAAGAGTACACCAGTACAAATTGTTTTAACTTCTCTTTCACTTTTCATTCTAGATAGCTTCGTTATTTGCGGTGTGTATTATGGGTTATATTGACTCCAACAAATTACAGAAGATACTAAATGCTCATATGGTAATACTTTTTTAAAAAATCTTTAATCTCCTTAAACATGTCAAAGCATCAAAAGAGACCATTTGTCTGACATGTTTTCCTTAGCTGCACAATGGTTTTCCTTAGCTGCATTAATGAGGCAGAGTGGGCCTGGATTTGAACTAAGATTGGGTTTTGAAAACTAGTGCAGTCTTGACCATGTAAAGATCTTGTGGTTTAACTGTTTGGAGAGTTATCTAGAAAGGAGAACAAGAAAATAAACTATTAACCTGAAGAGCAATTTTTTTTTTTCCAAACTTGTGAGAAAGTCAAGAAAGAAAGGGGTAATTAAAAGATGTGTAAGTTTCTGCGTAATATCTGATTTTTAACTTTTAAAGTTAAGATAATTGTCAAGTTTTGCTACTAGGAATTTTGCTCTTTGAAGTGAGATTGAAGTTTTAAATATAAAGGAAGATGTGAACAACTTTTTAAAGAAATATGATTGTCTTTAAAAATATTTTTTTGCTAAAATTGGGCTATGCTAACTCAATGGACAAAAAGAGAATATTTACCTCAGGAAAGAAACTAAATTGTATTTCATATGTTTTCAAACATTTTTTGAAATACTCTAAATGGTAAACTAAAGGCAGTAATAAGTTCTGTGCAAGTCACTTCTCATATAAACCTGGGACACTAAATACTTCTTTCCAGTCAGATTTACAAGGGAAAATTTGCAAAAAAGCATATTTCTTAAGAAGTTCTTTGACAGTAGCAACATGAAATACTTTAGCTTTTTGGCTTATGTCAATAGCTTTATGGGTGCTAAAGTGGCATAAATAGCCTATTTTCAGATAGATAAACAATCATGTTATATTACAGAGAAAGCTGAATGAGTCTGGGTAAACTACCAGTCTCTGTTTTGTGGCGTTTTCAATTTTTGCTGCCCCCTCTCATCTGTGGAAAATGAAAGTGTGAGGAAGAGAGTAGAAAAGTGTGCAAATAACTGCGTTATTTTTCTTTATTCCTGTGCGTAAAAGACAGAGCTTGCTCATTGATTTTGCTCTCCAGGTTCGAAAATGTAATTCAGATTGCTTTCTATCAAAATGAAAGCACAGTAGGAGATCAGGATGGTGGATAAAAGTTTTATTTCAACCTTGATTTCAAACTCATATAGTTAGGTGCATATGTCAAACAGTCAGAGTTCTACTTCCTTGACTTTGGGGATGATTGTATTTTAAATATATGCTTGTCAATTAGGAAGAAAGAATGCGACATTTTATTCAGCTTTTTTGTGTTTGTCCGGAATTCTGAAAGGTAACAGACAGGATGGAGAACTAAGACAACAATTTGAAAAAAAAAGAAAAATGTTTTTAGAAATAACTTCAGAAATGTAACTGTTGTATCACATAAAACGAATTACTCCTATGATCAGATCTTTTTGTCCTTAAGCACTTTAAAAATGTAAATTAACACAATAATATACTTGACTTACTGTTGCCATTAAGTCTTATAGTCACTGCTTTCAGAATGAATCTGCAAACTTGAGTATCAAGCTCTTATTTGCTGTGAAGCAGGTGGTTTTCAATTTAAAACTGTTGACAGAACAGGTAATTCTTACCTTTTCTATTTTAAATTTAATTATTTTTGTTTTCTTCTTTCAGGTATCTCTTTTAGTGTGTTTTATTCTGATGTTCGGTAATTCAATGTTACTGACATCATATTATGCTGCATCTTTAGTAGTTATCTCGGTAAGTTGTTTAGGAAAAAAAACATGACATGCTAAGACTGTAACGCTGTACTGCTATATATGTATTGATGTAAAATGTGAAACTGCTGCATTACCAGACATGAGAAATCTTTCACATGAGAGACAGAATTAGACCATGAAGATATCTAATGAATGGGTAAATACTAATTTTAAAAAGGATGGATTTGCACCAAACCCCTCTTCATAAGAGAAATTCAGTTAAGGCTCAGTTCACCTATTTTTATAGTGCTCTTCTTTTTATAAAAATATAAAATTTTACCAGGTTTGTATTTTTAACCAGAGTAATTGTAAAATAAGAGGAATTGTAAAGGAAGAGTTTCACTTAAATGCTTCTTTATTAATAGTGAACCCGCTAATGCAGAACAACTGACTAAAACATATATAACAGTGGTTTAAGACTATTTGAAACTACTGAATCATACTGCCACGTTAGTGATATTTTTCACTGAAGACCTGTCATCTTGTTGTTCATTGTCTTAATTTTTCCTTAAATAGGAAAAAAACCCACGATCTCTTTCAGTTTCATATAGTTTCTCTGAAGGTATTTATGTACTTAGGAAATAGGACTGTGTGAACAGATCTAGTTTGGCTTACTACAAATCATCTAAATTTCTGATTATTTTTGTCTCTTTTTTGTTTGTTTGTTTATATTTTGTCCGTCACCAAAAGAGTGATAATTTCTCACTTATGCTAACAATAAACTGCCTTGGCTTACATATTTGCTGTCATATAGTTTGCTTGTTATAAATCCATTCTAGTTTCTTGTAGCAGCTTTTGTAATTATATAGTAAGTACAGGTTGAGTTCCTTGCCTGTTTTCTGCTTTGAGAAAAGTATTTATTGTTTCCATGGTGTTTGGGTGCTTATAGTGGCCTCAGTCTCACATATGGACTGGATTTGTGGAAGCTTTTAATTGCATTGTTCATCAAATTAGCTTAAAATGAATCTTCCTTGTGTCATAAATAGAGGAACATAATGTGAAACAGAAAAATATGAGTAACTCCTACCACTCTCCATATTCTGATGCCTTACTTGAAAATTGTTTGTATTAGGCTCCCAGTAATTTATTTATTGCTTCAGATGTCTCTTGTCATTCACAAAGCAGACATAATTCAGTTTCCCATTGGCTTTGACTTAAAGATGCTTAGAACTGTATAATACAGAATCTCCTTACTTGTTAAGGAAAAAAGTAATCTTCCATTAATTGTATATAAACTGCAGTAAGAGTTTTTATGCTGGTGTGTTTTGCTAGTGCAGGGTGAATTCATACTGCTACATATTCATTTGTCTTTGAGGTTGTATTAATAATGGAAGGTCTTTTAATAAGTACCTGTTTGTTGCAATAGGCTTACCAAACAAAACAAAAAAAGCCTCATTCAGGGTACTAAAATGTCTTATTGTTACTATATTACCTGAAAATGTGCATTCATTTTTTATTAGAGAATTCTTGTTTGGAGTCCAAAAATCTTGAAAAGCCGCAGAAGGGAAGTCTATGTCTGGGTAAGGAATTTCATATATTTTGAATTTTAGAGAAAAACTAAGACTTTTCTTTGGTTTAGTGAAATACAGAAATAACTTAGTTTTTAATCATGGAAAATCAAGGAATATATCGTAACTACTGTCTTTAATAGATTGGTCATGTTCTCAGCAATTAATCCTAAAAGGGCAGAAGCATACATTTCTGTCAGAAAACTGAAATAGCCTTTGAATGACAACACATTTAATTTTAAATTAAAAACTTAACATGTTTACAAAACCTAAGATCTGTATGGAAACCCCTTTAAAATAAAGGTCAATTTAGAAAAGGCAAATGAAAGCCTAACAGTCCTTGCAGAAATGGAGATTAAGATACAGCTTTAGATGTTCACTAAAATGTGTCCTATATAATTTTTAAAACATGTTTTTATAATGACAGCAAACATCTTAAAATTACATAAGAAAGCACGTTGGAATAAAAGACTGTAGGGTGTGTGGGTGGCGTTTGAGGGCAGTAGAAGTCATTTCCAAACAGGGGACACTCCTAAAACTGTTATGAATAAAATACAACCCTGTAGAAAACATGAGAAGTGACTTGCTGCTTAAGACATAACATCAATGTGTAAAAACATCTGAAATGGGAGCCTACCTAGACTATGATTGACTTAAGACAGGCATTCTTATTAAATGAAGGATAACTTGTTAGGAAACCTGGATGGAATTTGTACAATTAGAATTAGAATAGAAAGGAATTAAAATATTTATAGCAAACTGCAATTCATGTATACATGCCTGCCAATGTAGTTGACTGTGGTACCAAGAAAAATCAGTAGAGACATATCCCATGTCAGCTTTTTAAAAAGGAGATCCAAGGCATTTGTGCAATGGTAGACTAATAAATCTGTTTTGTCTAAAAGAATAAAAACATGTGCAGTGATGAAGTTGTTAAGCTGTATGTACGTGCAGCATAATGAAAGAGATCCAATACAGCCTCTGTGGAAGGAAGTCATGCCTCGCAAATGTGTTTGACTTCTCTGAAGGATGTAGTTAAGGGTGTGTGGGTGAATGCAATGCATTTGGATTTCAGAAACCTTTTGGAGAAGTTATCTAACTGGAACTATAAAAGAAATTAAACTCATGGGATAAAGTGTGAATGTTAGAAGGTAAGAAACAAAGGGTGGGATTAAATGGTTAAGTTTTCAAAGGAGGACCACCACTGTAAATGTGTATATAAAATAATTGATGCAAATAAGGTCTTGCCACTCAGCAGAGAAATCTTGGTATTTTTATGGAAAGTTCTCTGAATACATCAATTCATTACTGAACAGGCATCAAAAAGGAAAATACGTGATGGAAGTCACGGAGAAGGAACTATAGTGAAAGCATAATTATTTCTTTTATTTTGGAAATTCACATGTAACATCATACATATTGCATGCAGTCTCAGGCAATGTGTCTTAGTTTAAAAAAAAAAATTAACAAACTAGAATGCCTTCCCCCAAGATCTACTACCATCAGATTTAAGTAGAGTATGAAGATAATTATTAACGTAGATTCACTAAATAGCTGAGATTTTAAAATAGGTTAGAATTCTACATCTTGTAAAATAAAGGTAAATATTACAAAGCCAGTGAATAGAAGTACGATATAATTATAGTTTTTTTTTTAGTGCCCCTGATGCTAGTAGCAATAAGCTTATAAGGAAGAGAAAAGTTACTATGGAAGCAAAAAAAAAAAAAAATAGAGGCATTCAGAAAAGGATTAGGATACCTCCTAGGTTTCTTAGCAGCCATTAAATGAGATGATTGAATGCAACCCATCATCACATAAAAACCCTGGTCTGGTTACATAAGGGCAAAGATCAGTTTGTATTTTGTTGAATTCTCTCTGAAAGCATCTGCTGTGAGTCCCAAATACAAGATACTGAGACAGGTTTTCCTATTCAGTTGATCCAGTTTTATAAAGAATTAAATAGATTAAGCGTCACTGCCAAGAATTTAATCTTTCTGCCACAGGGATAAACTTGATACGTAACTAAAAGTAATAACTGTACATATTTTGTTCATATTTCCTTCAAGTTCTAACTTGAGATTATCTTTACATGGTGCTATAAATCAGCTAATTCCTCCAAAGATTTGAACCAGAGTAGCACAACCTGAGAATATGAAATGGCTCTTGTTGAATAATAATCCTTACACACTGGTGTATGCAAAACAGATGGAACTGGCAGCCCCTGTTTAAAGTTAACTTTGGTGCCTCCTCTGTGATAATGTTGTATGCAGCTGTAGTGTAAATCAGCTGCACAAAATTATTTCAACTGTAACAGAAAATACAGAAACTTTAAACACCTCAGTGTACTGAAATCTGGCAGGTGTCATTGGTTAGAAATTACTGTACTTATGGGTGATAACATAGGAGAATTTGTAAGTAGTAGCTAAATTTAATAAGCCTTTTAAAAAATAAAAGATTTCTTTAAAAGTTCAAGAAATGTTTATTTCATTCCAAATGCATTTTTAAGGTTATTGAAGGATGTGCCTGGTTATTTGGGACAGTCACCTTGAAATACCTGACTTCTTTTGTGCTTGGAGTAGCCGATGATGTAAGTTCTCTTATTGGAGTATCTGGTTGGTGTCTTCCAAAACTTTTATAATTCTTAGTATTTTGAGTTTGACATATTATTGATAAACTTCCATGAAATTCCAATATTTGTTTTGCAGAAATGGGAGAGAGATTGTATATTTGCTTTCCCTTTCATTATGTGTTATCACTTTGAGATGTTATTACCAAAGTTTGTGAAAAGACAAATGTCTTTACTTTTGAGTTAGTAAATATTCCGCATTTGTTTTTAAATGTGGATTTATAGACCTTTGTTTATTTTGTATATCTTCTACCTACACCTTTTGTTTACTCAGTTTCTTAGCTCACTCTTCTCTGAAGCTAATTTTTAGGACAGTTTTGAAATGATTGTTGTAACAAGGTTGTCTTGCTTTACTTCAGCCGATTTGTTCTGTTGTTAAAAACTTGTCTGCAGATGTCTATCAAGAGGTAAAAGATGGGAAGCTCATATTTTAAAATATGACTGTATAAAACTATACGCTTCCTGAATCCAATCACAATGATAATACCTCTTTTTCTGCTTTTTATTTGACACCATTTAATCTGTATTACAGTCAAAGATGTCATTTAATACACTGGAAGTAGATTTTTACAACTCTTATAACAATATTGTAAATGCATAAACTTCTGTTCTAATTTACATTTAAACTACTTTGCTGTGGAAAACAGGACAGTTTTTGCTTACTACAGTTTGCATTTTTTTCCTGTATCAGGCTCATATAGGAAATATATTGAAATCTAAATTTATTGGCTACAAGGATTTTGATACATTAATGTATACCTGTGCTGCCGAGTTTGACTTCATGGAAAAAGAGGTAATTTGGTCAAAATATATGATTATGGAAAGGGGAGCTTCTTGTTTTATCTTTGTTTGTAACTTAAAACATCTAAGAACTATCACCTCCTACTGCCATCATAAGTTCAAGGGCGTACTTGTGAAAAGAGAAATTAATGAGCTAAAGCTAAATTTAACTGCTTTTATTGCATTTAATTGAACTAAAAACACTGTTTTGATTTTGGATCTAAGAAATATGCTTGCTTGAATGAAAGAAGTCCTTGCTCAGGGATAAATGAAAGGTTACAGATCTGCAAACTTAAGAGTTTCTGTGGCTCTCAGTAACTGGTTTTGAGTATATGGAAAATATACAGAGAGCTGCAAAGGCCTTATGTCGTAGATTTAGACTACAGAACAGCACTGAAACTTCATAATATGGCATTAGCAGATGTTTTTTAGTTCATCAGTATCTAGGTATGCATTTAGAATGTTTTTAGATTACTCAACCCGTAGTACTCAAATTCAGATGAGATACAATCTACTTCTAGGCTTTGAGTGGCTTGCCAAAGAATTAGAAATAATGTAGTGATGACCCCAGTGTTACGATTGCTGGGTAGAGTTTACATTTACGTTTTACTCAAGGAAAAACTCTTTATATTATTTCCTTTTAAATGACCACTGAAATAATTATAGATTAATGGAAAGCAATTAATGCAGTTAATTTCCATTTTAGACTCCAGTAAGATACACAAAGACTCTCCTATTGCCAGTTGTCCTGGTGGTTTTTGGGGTAATCATCAAAAGGGTAAGTGATTAATGTAGTGAATCACCTCTACCTGGAATTTAGTTTTCAGCTTTTGTAAAGAGATGACTATTTATTTTGAGGTGGGAAGAAGTTAGTGTGGTGGGTTAACCTTGGCTGGCTGCTAGGTGCCCGCTAAGCCATTCTCCCCTTCCCTGTACTCATTATGACAAGGGGAAAGAAGAGTTGAAAAATCTCATGGGTCAAGATAAATGTAGGGGGATCGCTCTCTGATTTCCCGTCATGAGCAAAACAGACTTGAATTGAGGAAGATCAATTTATTGGAGATGAAAAATAGAGTAGGATTATGAGAAACAAAAGCAAAACTAAAGACACCTTCCCCTCATTGCCTGGCTTAATGGGTCCCTTCCATAGGCTGCAGGTCTTTTAAGAACTGGCCTATCATAGGTCCTTTCCATGGGGCACAGTCTTCAGGAACAGACTGCTCTAGCGTGGATCCCCCACAGGTTGCAGCTCCTGCCAGAAAACCTGCTCTTTTGTCAGCTCTTCTCCATGAGCTGCAACTCCTGCTAGGAATTTGCTCCCTTGTGGGTTCTCCATGAATTTCAGCATCCTTCAGGGCATGTCCAACTGCTCTGGCATGGAGTTCTCCACAGGCTGCAGGTGAATATTGCT
Organism: Manacus candei; assembly: GCF_025592945.1. Lineage (NCBI taxonomy): Eukaryota > Metazoa > Chordata > Aves > Passeriformes > Pipridae > Manacus > Manacus candei. The sequence goes on from NW_026138143.1 coordinate 4,930,308, forward strand.
CCACTGTAGTCCTTCATGGGCTGTAGGGGGAAGAAACCTGCATCACCATGGTCTTCTCCAGAGCTGCAAGGGAATCTTGTGGCACCTACAGCATCTCTTCTCCCTCCTTCACTGACCTCAGTGGCTTCAGGGTTGTTTCTCTCCCATTTTTCTCACTGCCCTCTCTTAAACCTGCTGCACAGTTACCTTTTCTTAAACATGTCATCAGTAGAGGCCCCACCAGTGTCACTGATGGGTTCAGCTTTGACCAGTGATAAGATCTGGTTTGAAGCTCTCTGGAAGTGGCTCTGTCTAACATGGGGGCAGCCCCCGGTCTCTTTTCACAGAAGCTGCCCCTGCAGGCCCCCTGCTACCAAACCTTGCCACGTAAACCCAGTACAGTTAGATAAAATACAGGTTTTCAAAAACATTTACTTCAAATTCTTTGTTCTCTATATGAAGATTTTTGCAAAGGTTCAGTCCTGAGTCAATGGTAAGATTTGCTCTGATGTTGAGTGCCAAAAATATTTCTGTCACCTAGCTGATGAATACTATAACTGGAGTTTATAACTGGTTTTGTAAGTTTGATTATGTATAATTTGCATAAAAACAACTTACAGTTTACACAGGAACAGATGGGATAACTGCTAACTGCCTGGCTAATTAAACATCCTCAAAAAGAAGTTTTAGCTAAAACATTGCATGTCTTTTATCTTAGCATTTTCTCAAAATGAGATTACCAAGGTGTGGTTTAATTTAGCAAATGTTGAAAATGCTTTGGAATGCTTTTGAAAGTTTATTCATATTTTTTGTTCGCTCATGTTTTCTTCAGGCAATTAAATCTATTATGTGGTCCTTATCTCAGACAGGCCAATATGAAAGGTAAGTATTGCCGCCTTTTTTAATGTAAAACTGAATTTTCTGTGGAAAGTTCATTTGATTTGCTATATGCTACATAATTCAGAATTCTACATTATGTTGGTCCTTTTCGAAGGATGAGTTATATATAGTCCAGTAACTGAGTGGCTTGGATGTACTATATGTGGTATTTTTATATGGTATCTAAACCTAAGGTTAGCTGCTGAACTCGTTTTAGACATGTTAACCTATTTAAGCCTAGATTTTTTATTTAATAATTTACTTTTCTGCTCTGTTCCTAAACCAATATTTATATATATTTTTGCTTTTTTACTATAAATAGTGAATGCAAATTCTTTTCTCTCCATTATTTTTTCCCAGGTTATAAAGATACATGAGTTTAATCCTTAGGAAGGGATCCCAACTGTATTAATTTTATTATCTGAATATCTAATACATACTCTACCTATCAGAGCTGTTTGACATCACTTGTTGATGCCGTGCTAAAGAGAAATCAGTTTGTCCAATTGAGTGTCATCATTTCCCTGGCATGTCTTTCTGCTCCCCGTTTTTTTGTAAAATACCATTAATCATTTCAGTGATCTCTGCTATCTGTAGTCTACTGGACATTACCAAAATGTCAACAGATGTGAGCAGGATTCAGCATCCTATCTTCACAGATGTTTTTGGAGAACAAGAAGTGTACAAGATTTTGACTCTTTTTCTGTTGACAATCCAAGATCAATATATGTAGTGCCTGACTGACTCTTCTTTTGGTACCAGTGTTCTGCTTCTTCTCAGTGGTGCCCAGTGACAGGACAAGGAGTAATGGCTGTAAATGAAAACACAAGTTTCACCTCAGTTGAGGAAGAACTTCTTTCTTTTGAGGGTGGCAGAGTACTGGAACAGGCTGCCCAGGGAGGGCATGAAGTCTCCATCTCTGGAGACATTCAAAACCCACCTGGACACAATCCTGTGTCGCCTGCTTGAGGTGACTGTGCCTTGGCAGGGGCGTTGGATTGGGTGATCTCCAGAGGTCCCTTCAAACCCTAACAATTCTGTGATTTTTTTTTTTTTTATATTACTGAAATTTTATTTTCTAAATAAGCTGTTCTATAATTAATGGAATTAAAAAAACATACTAAAATTAATATTCATATTTCCAAATAGATACAGGGATTGAGGAAGATAGTTACTGATTTGCAGTATATTTAAAACTTTCACAGAGTGAAAAAAAATTCTGTGCAGACACTGACTCATGCTTACTGGATTAGTTGTGTTGTCTAATGCCACTATGATGATTTGAAATAAAACCAATGCTTCTGTAATACATAAATAATGTGGGGTTTGGATTTTCTTTTTTTTCAGAGAAGAACGTTTTAACCATGGTGAGGTAAGATTCTTTTTCTACATAATTTTTTTACTTGTACGTTAATGCAAATACTCAGTATTGAAATGCAGGTTGTAATGCTGTGATGCTGATAGACATGCTTTATTTGAAGCTAAGTAATTCACACCTTTTATTCACTCATCTTAAATTACATCTGTTATGTCACCAGAATAATTCTGGAATGTTGAACAAAAAAATATACTGGCTCATGGGGGTGACTGCAAGAGAGGAGTCTTGACCTTTTGCTGTAGCAGTACAAAAAGACACTGAAATTAGTCTGCATCTTCAGTTTTCTCCATATAGACTGAGAAGGAGATTGCTTCCTTTGCTGGGCTTTGACATGATAGATAATGTTAAAATTCTGTTTTGAAACATGCCATAATGAATATAATACTACACATGGTTCTTTTTAGTAAAGTTATGCAAAATAATGTCCTGTGTCCTGCTCTGGAGCCCTCAGCACAGGAAAAAATGGACCTGTCAGAGGAGGTCCACAAAAACAATCAGGGATGGAACAGCTCTTCTATGAAGACAGGCTGAGAGAGTTGGAGTTGTTCAGTGTGGAGAAGACTCGACTCCAGGGAGACCTTATTGGGGCCTTTCAGTGCTTAAAGGGGACCTATAAGAAAGATGGGAACAAACTTTTTAGCAGGACCTACTGTGATAGGACAAGGGATAATGACTTAACACTGAAATCAAGTAGATTTCAACTAGGTATAAGGAAGAAGTTTCTTACAAAGAGAGTGGTGAAACATTGGAACAGGTGGCCCAGAGAGCTGATAAATGTCTGTCAAGTTGCCTTAGGGGAATTTTAGATTGGATATTAGGAAAAATTTCTTCACCATAAGGGTTGTCAAGCACTGGAGCAGGCTGCCCAGGGAAGGAGTTGAGTCACCATCCCTGGAGGTATTTAAAGACATGTCGATGTGACACTGAGAGACATAGCTTAGTGATGGACTTGGTAGTGTTAGATTAATGGGTGGACTTTTTCCTAGAGATCTTTTCCAACCTAAATGATTCTGTGATAAGCAATCACTTAGATAAAAGCACTGATTGAAAAAATGCCTCTATGATTTACCACAGCACTTCGACAGGAAACATAGATTCAATGTCAGTAGTGGTGAGTGATATCTGATGCTTTTTAACATTTTCTGAGAATATTGGAGAAAGCTGCCTGTGACTGTGTGATTATCAAGGATGATTTTATTCTCTACTTTCATTCCATACTTGGGTATTCTGGACATTAAACAGCAAGGTCTCTTGACTTCTCTAAAGAGGTTATACAAGAAATTTTACATATGCCTGTTGTTTAAGGATTTTTTTTAATAGCTAGCCATTTCTCTAGCTCCTTTTGATTTTATTGTTAATGTTTACCTTCCTGTTGTTTCATTCCTTAGCATACTAGATACACTTTAGAAAAAAGATAAGAGAAAGTCATTATTACTATCTGAAATATGAAGATCTTTACTTTGATTTGTACTTTCAGACAAGCTCATAATTTGTATTGAAAATGAAGTTGCGTGTTTAAGACAGAAATGAAAAGTATGAAATATTATGCTCCTTTCTTGTGTTTTTTTTTTTTCCTTTCAGCTGGTATTCCATGCATTACAGCTGTTGGCATACAGTGTCCTAGCAATTTTAATCATGAGACTAAAACTGTTTTTGACACCACATCTATGTGTTATGGCTTCCTTGGTGTGTTCAAAGCAGGTAAGATCTCTTTTATCCTGTAGCTATCTCAGTACTTACAGTATTACAAAGATGTTTGTCCTAAAGCAGATTTCTCTGCATGTAATTGCTGAACCTGAGGGTAGCAGTTAAAAATAAAGCAGATTATATTGCCTGTCGAAAAAGAGTTCCATTCTCACTTCTTCCCAAATAAAGTAAATGCCATGTTTTATGCAACTTGTCCAATTGCATTAGTATATGAATTAACGTGCTGTGTATTCAGCTTGAACATAGGGAGACATATACTAGATTTTACTGCATTTACACACCTCTGTGCCATTGCAAGTTTTTATTGACCATTAATTTTATCTAGTGTTTGACTTTGTTTACACTGTGTTTTCACAGCTCTTCAGAGCTTATTGCCTTGCATATTTTTGTCTGTTATTTCTTTCTGGAAGTCTTGTTTGAAGTCTTGCACGTTGAAAACATTTCAGTCTTAAAAATCAAAGTCATATATCTAACTCGGATTTAATCTTTCTAGTTTGAAATCATCTATAACATAAAATGTTACTAGATTTTCAATCTATATTTAAATAGCTGTTTTAGAAGGCTTGCACTTGCAGCAAAAGTAGGGTAAGTAGTCTTTTGTCTGGGAAGTAGAGAGGGAGGCAAATAGAAAACTGTCTGAATGGCTGAGCCCAGAGAGGGGTGATCAGTGGTGCATGGTCTGCTTGAAGGCCAATAACTAGCAATTTACCCGAGGGGTCAGTGCTGCGTCCAGACTGTTCAGTGTCTTTGTTAATGGTCTGGATGATGGGACAGAGAGTACCCTCAGCAAGTTTGCTGATGATACAAAACTGGGGGGAATGGCTGGCTCTTTCAAGTGGTGGCCAGTGACGGGACGAGAGGCAGTGGGCACACAGTGAAACACAGGTGGTTGCCTCTAAACATCTGGGAACTTTTTCACTGTGAGGATGATTAGGCACTTGCTAAGTTAACATGTGCATGTTATTTACCTGTGTTAGACTTCTCTCCACAATACCATTCACCTTTCCAGGTATGACTGTATTAGTGTGGGTGCCTGATTTCACCAAGGCAGCATGTTTTTAGCAGTCATTTTGCAGAGTGATAAGAGCACAGTTTCAATATTCTGTGTTCATAAGATGATACCTGCAAATATTTGGTTCATCTACCAGTCAAGTTTAACAGTAGAAGCAGAGGCTACTTTAATCAGCTGTAATGTAATACATTAAACACATATTATTTCTGGAGGAAGGACTCTTCTTCTGGTACATTAGACATGCAGATGAGCAGCAGCATCATGCTTTAGAAACACTGAAGCACCTGCTGGCTTGTTCTCAGTAGTGAAGGAGAAGGCATGTACTCTGGAAAAGTCTGCTTGCAATCGGGACAAGTTTTTAGTTTTGGAAAGGAAGTGTGTTACGGACTGCCTGACAAGTCCTCACTCCGTGGTACGCACTTTCAACTCAGCTCAGCTCTGCTAAGAACGTGAGAACCGTTAATTCCAGGCAACCATGAAGTTCCAATTTGCTCTGCTACAAACATACTGCCTTTTGCGCCAGTGTAGAAATTTTCCAGGGGAAGAGGTGTGGTCAGAGAGCTGCTGTATCTTGCTGGTATAATCAACCCTTTGGGGATTATTACCAGCCAGTGCTTGATTACTGGGAAAATGAAAAAGTAGTGTAAATAATTACCTGTTTGGATTTTTAATGCACATGCAAACTGGGCTTCATATTTTTCAATCGGACCCTGACTTCAAGGAGAATTTTGTATGAATGAATGAATCCCAAAACAGTGGAGATACTCAAAAGCTGTCTGGACATGGACCTGGGCACCTGGCTCTGGGTGACCCTGCCTGAGCAGCAGGGCTGGATCTTCAGAGGTCTCTGTCACCCTCCACTCTGCAGTGATTTTTTAGAAAGTGTCTTAAAGGTGAATTAGGGTTGTATGATGAAGGCAGTTACTGTCTGTGAAACAGCTGATGCCTGTGTCAAACAACGGGAAGATGCGTTAATGAGACAGAATTATGCAAAGAGGAGAAAGCTATCCCATATTATGCCAACTGAACAAATGATTGTTTCCTAGAAAACTGAATTGTTTCCCTGCAGGTTCTTTAAGGGAAGGACAGTTCTTTATAATACTGGATGGGTTACACAGTATCAATCTGTTTAAGTGTTGTGCTCATCACTTTCTTCATGCCTGATTTGTTATTTGGCCTAGGTAGAAGTGCTTAGTGTTGGCCAACATCAAATCAGTCTGTACAGTTAAAATATAAAATGCTAAAAATTTGTCAAAACTTCTTCAAAAAGTAACTTTATTTAGCTACCCTCTTCTCCACAACTACATTTTAGGTATTAGAAACCTGTGATTAAAACCTTTTCTTCTCTAAGTTGAACAGAGATGAATAATTAAGCAGAGATGTTTCATACTGTAATATATATTAGGTTCCTCATAGAGAAATAAAAATGAATTGTTCTGCATACAACATTACAGAATTGTTGTCTAGGAATTAATCGATTCTTGCATTTCAGTTATTTGGATGGCTCTTCTATAAAATCCAGCCCAAAACGTTGGTCTTTGCTATTTTAGCATTGATGGCAATAGAGGGATCTGCAAACCTTCAAACTCAGTGGAACATCATGGGAGAATTTAGCAATTTGCCACAAGAAGAACTTTTGGAGTGGATAAAAGTCAATACCAGACAAGGTAAACTGTTTAATAGTGTAGGATGTTCCCCATTTACTGTGAGATCGAACCATAGAACTTGTCACGAATGATTGCATAGGTATTGCTACAGTTTGTGACTTTGCCTTGGGACAAGCCTAAAGCCAAGTCATATATACTTGTCTGTATAGAAGCTACTTCAAATGAGAAAAGCATTGAAAGCTTGCTTTGTTAGACTGCAGGCTACTGGTCTGGAGGTTCTAGCCAGTGATGTAGTATTTCAACAAAAACCTCTTTGCCAAGTCCAATTAAAATAAGTTTTTGCTTAAATGACACTGGTCCTCTATGTGGGTCCATGATCACCATTTTGCTAGAAGAGAATTAAAAACGTGTATGTGTTGTGGTTGCACCACTTCTTTTCCTAAAATAAGTAGAAGTGTCAGAAAACTGGCTGGAAACAAAGTAAAATACATTCAAGCCAAAGTGGACTGACATTTTATTGCCCATTTAACACTAGCATAAGAAGTGACAAAGTGAGTTGTCGTAATAACTATGTTATTCTACCCGTTCAAGAAAAATAAGATGCATTAAATCTTCATTCTTAGATGCTGAGTTATCTAATGGCTCATGTTGAATTCAAGGTTAAAAAGAAAACAGATTTTGTGCATCTCCTGTTCCTGCCGTGTCAGACCTTCTAAAAACTCTATGTTTTTTCTAGAGGATTACTGTTTAGATATTTGCACTGTTTCTCTACTTTTGCTGTTCGATTCTTCATGTCAAACATGCCTTTAATTGTGCATTTCAGATGCAGTGTTTGCTGGAGCAATGCCTACAATGGCAAGTGTTAAATTGTCTACACTGCGTCCTATTGTAAATCATCCTCACTATGAAGATGCAGGTTTAAGGTAAATTTTGCAGTTGAGGGTTTATTTGTGTTTGCTGTTAATTCTCTTAATGTTTGCAGTGTACTCTAGGAATGGCATCATGTTATATTGTAAAATTTGTTAAAACCCCATAGAACTTGGTTTGCTATTTTAGTCAGATTGAAAACTCACGCATTATTTCTTCAGGATTTATGTTCATCTGAAGGGATATACTGTAGGGATAGATATGGCTTCAAACTTATATAGAAAAAAAATTGCAATTAAATTGTGGAATTGAATTTAATGTGTACTCTTATGTCCTTTCTTCATTCTAGTTACTCCTGACATTGTAGACAGGTTTGATTTTTTTTTTTCTCAAGATAGCTAGTTTAGTTATTTCTGTTAACTCCCTGTGACTGGCTGTCATTTGTTTTGTGATCATTTGTTAATTATTGAAATACCAAGAGTAGTTGAAACTGAAATTTTATAATGGAATTACTAAGTTTTCTATTCTGTTATTTTCAAAATCAGGATATTTTGCTAAACGGAATTGATTTATCGGGAAAGGTCAAGAACTTTTTCTAATAAATACAATGTAGCATCATTTTTTGTTAATTTGGTAAAACTGGTTAAAAAACCCCAACACACAACAAGAAAACAGCAAGATAGAGAGGGATAAAAGAGAAAGGGCAGGGATTAATTTTATGTACCTTATGTCCTTAGTCCTCTGTTGGCATTAACTTGCTTTAACTTTTGGTCTGCCCTGAATTGGTCAGGCAGTTGGACTAGATGATTGATGTATGTCCCTTCCAATGGAAATATCCTATTTTATTCTAGCTACAAAAATACGGGACAGGGAATGTCTGGAGAAAATAAAGTACCGGCAGTACGGTATCAGAAAATGAATGTGAGTTAACAATGTCATGCTTTGCACATTCAAAGGAGGATATTACTGGGTGATAAAGAATGGCCTGGGCTGGAAGGGACCTTAAAGATCATCTAGTTCCAAAACAGGATCATGGTGTTCAAGTGCTGATTTTGCTTGATCAGCATAGGTGAACATCAGGTCTTGCACTCTGCATTTAGCAAAGTCTGAAAAAGGGCAGTGAGTGTGACCTTTTGCGGAGAGGCTCGGCGAATGATTCCTTCTGATCACCTACAGTCCAAGCAAGGTTGTTTCTGGCCTTCAGTATTATATAATGAATGCATTGCTTTGACATCTTCACACTTTCTGTTCACAGTAACCATGTCTCTTGTTACTAAGTTGTCTCCTGCTACAGAAAAATCAAAGGGCTATAAACATTGTGCTTGGAATCGTTAGATTTGTGAAGAAATAATCACATTTAAGCAAATAGTACTATTAATGTAAACTTTTTTTTAGCACAGTTATCTTGTGAAATAAAAGTCTCTCCAGTCTAAAGTTAAAGTTTACATTCTCATGCTAGATTGCTAGCTAACTTTTGTATTATTCTTTTTGAAGGGCCAGAACTAAAGTAGTGTATTCCATGTACAGTCGAAAACCTGCAAATGAAGTAAAAAGAGAATTGATGGAACTAGGAGTGAATTACTACATTCTTGAAGAGTCATTATGTGTAAGCAGAAAAAAGTGAGTAGTGTTCCTCTTTCTCACAAGAATGACACACCGCTCAAAAATGTAGTTTAAGATTCATACCAAGTGGTAGTTTTGAAATGTTGGTCTGTGCTTTGTTTATTAAAAGTATCAAAAATACATTTTTGTCCAGCATCTAGATACCTGGCCTGTATCAGGAACAGTGTGGCCAGCAGGACCAGGGAAGTGATTCTTCCCCTGTACTCAGCACTGATGAGGCCACACCTGGAGTGCTGTGTCCAGTTCTGGGCCCCTCAGTTCAGGAAGGATATTGAGGTGCTGGAGCAGGTCCAGAGAAGAGCAACGATGCTGGTGAAGGGACTCAAGCACAAGTCCTATGAGGAGAGGCTGAGGGAGCTGGTGCTGTTCAGCCTGGAGAAAAGGCTCAGGGGAGACCTCATCACTCTCTACAACTCCCTGAAAGGAGGTTGTAGCCAGGTGGGGGTTGGTCTCTTCTCCCAGGCAGCTGTCAGTAAGACAAGAGGGCGTGGTCTTAAGCTGTGCCAGGGGAGGTTTAGGTTGGATATTAGGGAGAAATTCTTTACAGAAAGGGTAATCAGACATTGGAATGGGCTGCCCAGTGAAGTGCTGGATTCTCCATCCCTGGGTCTGGCACTTAGTGCCATGGTCTAGAAACCACGGTGGTAGTGGATCAAGGGTTGGACTTGATGATCTCACAGGTCCTTTCCAACCCGGCTGATTCTATGATTCTGTGATAATTGGCTTTACTCATATTAACAACCTTGTGTTCTTGGTGTGCACCTGAAAAGCTGTGTTGTATGTGTGAAGAGATTCACTAAGGAAACAAGTCATTGTTCTGTAGTGGTAAGAACAGATGTGTGTGTATAATGAAAGCCTAGTATGAATAAAAGGTGCAGAGTAAAACATAGTTGGAGTACCAAAATATTATGACCACTAGTCACTAAAAATTTTGTCACATTTAAGCTGTCCTTCAGAAAGAGCTATGCTTTTTCCTTTTTCCCCCCCCTTGATTTCTCTTTTTGCCCTCCAGAACACAATTAGTTTGGATTTTTGATTTTATTTTATTTTCATTTAGAATAAAATTAAATGTATATGTTCTATTTCTTTGCTCTTATCTTTGTTAAAATTAGAAAATTTTCAGTAATTCTAACTTTGAAAGACAGGTGTCCAGGAAATATATGTTGGCTATGGTCCTTAATAAAAAGCAAGAAGTTACTTTTTTAAGGTGTTTTATTTCTTGAATTTTCTTTAGAAATGTTAGGAATGTGAATATCACCCCCCATTTTATAAGACTTAAGGGTCTCTGGTAATGTATATAGTATAATTTGTGTTGTTTTATATGCTTTCTGCTCCAAATTAATTATTTAATGATTACATAACGGCAAAAGCAGATCCATTTTACACATTCTCAATATTATTTTTAAATTACTACTATATTTACTGGTTTTGTAATCTGATAATGTCTAGTATAAAGACAAACTTTAAAAAATATATATGTCACAATCAAGTATTCATGGGGCACTATAAAACTGAGTTCAGCAAGCTAAATGTTCGGGGTTTTTTATGGCGTTTCTTCATTTCTCTTTTCATATTCGTGTGTTTTCTAGGCCTGGTTGCAGTATGCCTGAAATTTGGGATGTTGAAGATCCTGCCAATAGGGGAAAAATTCCTTTATGTACCCTTATGAGCAAGAATTCCAGGCCGTATTTCATCACAGTATTTGAAAATAGCAATTACAGAGTCTTGAAGATTCCAAAGGAATAACATTTCAATGCAATGAAGCATCGGTCTTTCAAATCTTTAAACTATTAACTATAAGAATTCTAAATCAGAAATACCTTTTCTACTAGACTTAAAATGGAAAAATGTGTATTTTATTTTTTACCATTTTAAGTGAATTCTGATTATAGAAATATCTTAAACCTAACAGTTTGAATTTCTATTTCAGGGTCAGTCCCTTGAGATTTGCTATGCAAATGATTATATGTTTGCACATTTTATTTAACACTGATCCAAAAAGAGTTAAAAGTAGCTATGGAAAAGTTTGTAGGCGGACTTGAAACTTCATTTTTTTTGGTGCATGTTCCTGGAATCCTATTGATATTAAAAAAGAAGACTAATAAGGGTAATATTTGCAGTAAGCAATAGTTTAGCTTCTCAGTGTCCAAGGGTTTTTAGCATTGTTATGCATTCACAATAAGCTGGCATAATATACATGAAATTTTTAAGGGAAAATGCTTTATTCAGGAAAAATCTGTCATAGCCTTAGAAAGATACTGAAATAAATCCTTCACTGCCTTAACTAGACCTTCAGCGCCTAACTTGATAAGAAATTACTTTCAAAATGTATTCCCTGTTTTATTTCCCCATATATTAGATCCTCCCTGGACTTTATCATCAGCATTAAAGAAAAATTAAGCCCCAGTTGTGATATGGGTGTAGTCAGTCGTGTGGGTGTAATTGCTTCAACATTATTAGACTGGTTCTGCAGTTTTTCTGTCATCTTGGTGTCACACCAATATTATAATTAGATAGAGAATTCACTTTCCAAGATACCCAGTGCAAGGACACCCTTTAGTCGTTTACCTGACCTGGTAGAATTTTTATATGTTTATTGCCATTGGGAAGTATCACAGTAATTGTGATTCTACAGTATAAGACTTCTCAAGTCTGATGTTTCGCTGTATATCATTCATGTTTTGGATTTGGTTTGACTTAGTTTTTTTTTTTTGTTCAGACATCAGTCTATTGATATGACTGATCTTTTTAGCCCTAATAGCATCTAGCAATTCTAGGTGCTATAGGGATACCATCCATCACGCCTATAACAGTATCAATTAAATGGGAACCTGTGATAAAGTAGTAGTATAACAACTGATCAGTATTGTAAAACTTCTTATTTTTTTAAAATCTGTTTTATTGAGAGGGTGAGGGAGAATGGCTGAAAATGCATTAGCTTTTTAACTTTTACAGAATAGCTTTTGGAAAAATTTCTATAAGGAAACTCATAAAGAAAGGGCTTTTGGAAAGTCACTTTTTAAAATGTTAATTGAATTCAAGGAAGCAGGAAAAAAAATCTTTATATAAACATTGTGACTAGTGTTTCGGCACAAAAAGGTACTGTATTTTTATGAAGTTTATGCCAACTGTTGACATGTACTTATGTGGTTAAATAAAAAAGAGAAAGATGGAAATTGTTCTCATGTTTCTGCTGGATGTTACACTTGTCTCTTATGTCCGTAAACTGAAGTTTAATACAGGTACCGCAGCAGATACGATTGAAGCTGAACCTTCAACTAAACCCAAACCCACACATCTCTTTCTAACCTCCTTTTTATTCAAAATATCAGTGCAGGAATATGTGAAAAGCACTGAGAAAATGTCAAATACTTATTTAGAAAGCAAAGTGAACTTGGAAGGCAGTTCAAAATTATTCCAGTTTTGTTCTAAGTTTCTAAGCTCTAGTAATCAAGAGTGAAGCTCTGATACTGGTAGAATGAAGAAACATTTGAAAGTTAAAGTTCAAATATGTGCTTTAGTAAAAATGTTCATCATTTGATGAGGAGGTGACTGTTACTGAGTACACAGCCAGACACTGTAAATTTTCAGCATGTCTTGAGATATATTATGCTGTCCCTCTCTTTAAACTGGATAAACTCAATTATTGTCATCTGATGTTAATCCGATAAAATTTAGTCATGAAAAAATATGAAGTAAAAAATGCAATATATAATTTTGGGGAAGAAATATGGGAATTCTTGAATTAGGTGTCTCATGTTATGAATTTCTTATTGTCTCAGTAATTTGCTCTCAGTTTCAAAGGAAGGAAATTGAGTTTAAATAACAAAACATCGTACACATAGGACCACCATGTTAAACATTAACCTTATCACTGCAGCTTGAACCAGAAAACACAACTTTGAGACTTCTGAGCTCTCACTGAAGTTGGCTTTCCCTTTGCAAGATCCTAATCAATAAACATGTAACACAAGTAAGTTCATCACTAAATATGTGCTGGCTTTGAAGTAATTTAGACACAAGACTGGAATACTTCCATACCTGAAAACAGTTTCTATTCAATTTTAGTAATATTGGATCATTGTGCTGGTTTTGGCTTGGATCTTACATTTTGGCTGCCACACTGGCAAAGAAGTTGGGGGTGCATTAGGAGAAGACACAGCCGTGACAGGTGTATCCTGTCCAAAATGACCAGAGGGATATCCCAGACGATATGACATTATGCTCAGTGTGTAAAGTGGAGGGAAGAAGGAGAAAGGGGAGGATGTTTGGAGCGATGCTGTCTGTCTTCCTGAGTAACTGTTAGGTGTGATGGGGCCCTGCTCTCCTGGAGATGGCTGAACACCTGCCTGCCCCTGTGCAGCAGTGAATTAATTCTTTCAGGTTTTTTTCCTTGTGTGCACAGCTTTTACTTTCCCTATTAAACTGTCTTTATCTCAACACCTGAGCTTTTTAGCTTCTATCCTTCTGATTCTCTCCCTAATCCTGCTGATGAGGGAGTGAGTAAGTGGCTGCTTTGTGGGGCTTGGTTGTGAACTGGGGTGAAACGTCCAGATTTGTCTGTTGGAATCTGAAATATTTATTGTTTTACATTAAATTTCTTCAGTACAATGGACACAATTACAATTTGGTATAAAACTTCTGATAATTTTGCAAGCTAATATTTCATATGGAGACCAAATGAGGCATCTATTTAGTAGTGCCCTGCACTTCATCATACTCATGCACACCATATAAAAAATGCCCTTTTGTCTTTTTTGGCAGTTCAGCTGAAACTGTGAAACTGAGTCAGTCAGTATCTCTTGGATTTTTATGACTAAGGCATTGAGTTCCACAACACAGGACTTGCTCCAAGTGAAAACTCCTTTAGCAACAGCAGATATGTAAGGAGGAGTATAAACCCAGGGTTGTCAGAAATCAGCATTGTTCTACATGGCATGCAGAACTTCTAAATGAGAGCTGGTCAGCAGGGCAGTGAAACCTTACTGCTACAATAAATTCTCAGCTGTAGCTGTACAACTTAAGTACAAAATCAAAGTCAAGTGTTGTGACAAACTGTAGCAGAGCTTTAAGCTGACCTGTTAGTTTGGAGCAGAGTAGTAGAAGGATTTACAGGGTTAGGCAGAATCTCCTCCTCAGCAAATTGGCTTCTTTCTGATCTCATGCTGTAATTCGCCATTACTGATGTAATTAATACAGTCTCTGAAGTTGTCAGTTGCTTGAGTGGGTTCATCATGTAGTAGTTCAACAACTTCATTACTTCCTGTTACAGCATGTGTAGAACACTTACTGCCAATACATCATGAGATGTGGATAGAACACACAGACTGAATGAATAATATTGATTTCATATCAATATTCTTCTGCCTGAGGACTCAGGCCGGATCCCTGTGGCCAGTCTTCCATCCTGTCAAGGTTACCAGTGTTTAAATTGAGTCATGATTGCAAGCAACACTAGTTTTGCCTGTTTGGTAGGAAGGATGAAGTCTGTTTTTTTGCCTGAAGAATGACAACTTACTGGATTGCATTTAAAGGTGATTCTGAGCCTGCAACAGGACAACCTCTGAAGGGGAAACCTCCCTCCTTTTGATGTTCACCTGAAAGGAAATGAATAACTCTAGTTCATTCTTTAGGCTTGACCAAGCTTATTTTAGAAGCCAGAGCACCAAATTCTTACTCCCATTACTAATTATTGCTGTGTTCAAGCACCCTGAACAGTATCATCTTCATGTTACTGAGCAACCAGTTGCTTGGCTTCTCTGACTACAGGTCCCTGGAGTGTCTCAGGATGCAGTTAGCAAACACTATTTGCAGGCAGTTAATGTTTTGCTGTAGATATCTCTGCTTGAGCTCTGCAAAAAATCCTAACCTCTTCTGAAGTAGTGGCTTTTATAATTTCACTATTTCTGAAAATCCAACTTTTTTTTTCTCGGCTAAAGCAAGTTAGCAAATCCTGAAAATACCCCAGAGTAGGATGTCTCCTATTTTTTTTCCTGAATTAGCTTCATGATGGTGTTTGAGTTGCTGCCTTGATTTTCTTTGATTTTGAAAGTTAAAATATAACGCATCTGTATTTGGAGGAGTTTGTCTTCTATTATTAAAAAAAAAGAGCTGAAGTTAGAATCAAGCTTAGTAAATGCATAGAGTAAAAATTTTTGCATTCCTGGAGTATTTCAAAGACCATTCAACTCAAAACACAAGTTGTAGAAAAGCAATAGGTATAGATGTTTTTCGTAACCTTAGTTTTCTTTGTTCTAGATCCTTGCTGGATTTAACTGCAGTTATCATGCTACAGGCTGCTGCATACAGAATCTTTGATTTGATAGTTTTTAGCTATTTTTGTGTTATTACATAATTTAATCATAGAACGGTTTGGGTTGGAAGGGCCTTAAAGATATCTGGTTCCAATGCCCTGCCATGGGCAGGGACACCTCGCTCTATTCCAGGTTGCTTAAAGCCCCATCCAATCTGGCCTCGAAAAATAAAAAGAATAATTATTTTGAGAAGGGATAAATGGAAACAAGATGACCAAAAGTAAGTTGTATTCCACAAGTTCTTTATTCAGAACTTTAATTTCAGAGTTTACCCTCAGTGCTTAAAACGAATGAAATGTTACTTAGCAAGTGGTGCTGTCAGACTCTGATTTTTAAAGTAGCAAAGTCTTGGCTACTTACCTGAATAATTGCAGGTTTGTTTCATCCATTAGGTTTTCGCCTGAAATAAAATGGGATTGTAAAGATGCCTTTGAATTAGGAGCTTGTGACATGTATTGCCTTCCTTTGAACCCTCGGTGTGCGACTGAATTCATATCTGAATTTAGAAAGAAATGTGTCAGCACTGATGGTTTGTTTGGTAAGGTTGTCCTTACACATAATGAAGTAGCGAAGCAATAAAGTTCCAACTGAAATAAACTGAAAAGCATAAATATTTGCGATGTTGAGCTGCAGCAGGATTGCCGAAAGGAAACATGTTTTCAATAAAGTCAGACTGTATGTGGAATGACTTTTTTTTTTTCTTTTCTTCCCCTCCCTCCCCGCTGTGTTCTATTTCATTTTATTCCATTTCACTTTGATGATGGGAAATGAGATAAAACTTAACAGAATAGACTTGAGAAAAATTGCGTAGCTGAAACTGAGGTGGTGTTTATATCTTCCAAACATGACCTGATTTTAATAAATCTTGTTAAGGTGTTTGGCTCATGCCAGTAAACTAGGTGATGGAAGATGTCCATGTTATCTGGTGTTCCTGTAAAAGGTAGAGTTCTGTCATTCTCTGTTGCTCTGCAATTCATTTATTAATGAGCTAAAAAGAGCCTGGCTTATAGCAAGGTTAAACCTGGAGTACACATTGTCATTAGGACCTCACAGAAAGGGTAACAAGCACAGCTGGAGAAAAAAAGAAGAACACACACTTCATTTTTGTTTGTTTATATGTATTAAAAATTACTTTCTTGGCTTCCAATTCTAGATGCAGCAGATCTCAATTAATTTCTGTGACATGGGTGCTCACCACTGTAAACTACTGAGCACATGCTGTGGGAACTGAAGGGGATGTATAACAACTATGACTGGACCACGTTGTCTTCTGTGTGGTCTTGAACTAGTGATCTAGTAGGAGCTGGATTTGTTCTTAGTGAGGACTAAGCATGTTGATACTTCCCTAAGCAGCAAATCCAGATGTGGATTTACTGAAGAATTACTTCAAGCTGCTATGAATCAGAATGACATCAGTGTTAGGTCAGAATGATTGGTGGTTTGACCAAGTTTCCTGGACTTTGACTGCAACATTAGAGCAGTTTGGACAAATGTTGTATACTGTGTCATGCTGTAATCCTTCAAAAGAAGGTCTGGCTAAAAATGTAACCAAGGAGAAGTGCACAGAAGAGGTACTCTGGACAAAATGAGGGGTTACTGGGATTCTTAATCGCTGGGAACACAGTGAAAAAATTTTAGCACAAAAGAGTTGAAAGAATGGCTTTTCTAAGGTCATAAGTGATTTTGTGTGCCTGCATTCTAGGGTGTGCAGTCCTGACCCAACATCCAGAAAAAAAGTATTGGTCAAGTCAGTCACTCAAAATTGGCTACTTGAACTGAAACTTTAACCCCAAGATGTTGTTTAAAGGAAAGGCAGAGAAACTGATATCCTACAAGTAGCTTACTCCAGGACACCTATATAATGGTAGCTACAGTAAATCTTAAAAGTGTTTCAAGAAAGAAACAATTAATTTTAAAAAGATTGTCTATGAGCAGTCTTCAAACTGCTTTTCTGCTTTAAATGTAGGACTAGAGCTTGCTAATTGATTTTGCTGCCACATGAAGAATTACACAGTCCTTCCACTCAAAAGCTCCTTTTTTTTTTCTTTCTGAGACCGATGTTAAAGCACCTTGAGACAAGTCATTGAAGAAGTAACAGGAGGATATTGTTCTGCTGTGCTAAGCATTTCATTTGGAAAGCTTTGATGAAGAGCTGCGCTTAACCTATGCAATCCCCCCTCCTGCTCTCAGAGATTTTGAAGCAGAAGATGACATGTCTGGTGTGTTTAAAACCACAAAATTGGGAGTGGTTTGTGGTTGGTGATGTCACTTCAAAGCAGCGTTGTTTGCTAGCTCAACTGTTTAGTTTATCTTTGTACGGGTGTGCTTTCTGGATTGCTTCCAATCATTTAGACCCTCCTAGACAGCACATGGTTGCTGTTGCCTTTGCTGTCAGTGAGGTGAGGCACAGGATCTCTGTTTTTCCTATTACAGTTTCCCCCTTTCTTCCCCCTTTTTCATTTCCTTATTACCACTGTGCTTCATCCAATGCCTTTGTATTATAGGTAGTAGTTCACTCTGTGGCCAAAGTGGTCACATCTGTGCAGAACAAGCAACTACAGTGGAAAGTTACCTGTTCTGTGCTCCCCTATTTACATTCCACAGATAAGTAACAGTGATGTACTTCTTGATGCTGCTACCACTCTGTAAATGCCTACACTTCCTTCTGGAACTTTCTTCTGCAAATTTGTGACAAGAAAATACAGAAAATACACATGAAAATTTTACTGAAAGCTTCACAAATCAGGGCAATTTCCTCTGATAAAGTGACCAAAATGTCAGTAGATATTCTCTGACAACGTTACAGATCACACTGTGTTTGGATGGGTCAGATTATACTCAGTAAGAACCAAGGGTGAGGGAAGTATGCAATTTGGAAATGCAACTGAGGGTGAACAGTACAGACATACTTCATCAGTTTCTGGTCTCCCAGTAGCCTTTCAATACTTTCTTATGTAAGGTGACTGTATGACTGCAGGCTGCCCGTTGCTGTTGTCATCTGAGCTGATAGCAGAGAGTGAGTGAGCAGAGAGACCATTTTAAGGTAAAAGGTAAAGGAGCCAGAGTCTCTTACTGGCTCAGCTCATTGAATTCTCTGTATCTGTTATTTCTGTGCAGTCAGTGTCAGACATCCATTGCAGCAACTGCAATCTTCCTGAACATCACCTGTGTCCTTGGAAGTAGACCAGTAAATGAACTTCACTGAGTCCTGCGTGACTACCTGATTCACAACTGTGAGAAAAAGATGAATGGCATCACGTGACCAGTAAGGTCCATCCAAAAGACACACTCAAAGTTGAGAAGGTGACATGCTGTGACGTGGGCTGCATCCTGACCTGCACAGCTGCCATGCCAGTGTTCAATCAGATTTCATCTGTGACAGGTATCACTGCCAGGGAAGATGCCATTCAAGTGCTACTCCAGTGACTTTAGGGAGATTACCCTTGCTATTAGTCTACTTTTCCTAGCATCCAGGAACCCTTTTTCTTTAGGCTTTGTTTCATTAGTGGTTGGATTCAGTCTCATCACTGGATGAAACCTCATTGCCCATTTACTAGCATGTGTGGTTGATTTTGGAAGGATTTAGAGGAGTTTAAACTAAACTTTCCCTGAGGCAGAGATTTTCTACTTCCTCAGGATTACTGAAGTCTAAAACCTACAATTTGTACAAGCTGTAACACCACCTCCCAGTACTATTTGCTGACCGAGAAAGATTGAAAGACTGAGAGGAAACGTAGCAATCACATTCACTTAGAGAAAAACATTAATAAATTATTCTTTTTCATTGTGTAAAAAATTGAATTAAAAATAAAATGAAGGATGAACATTTGAAGAAAAGTTATTTAACTCTGAGGGAATGGCTGACGCAAAATGCAGGTATGAGAATGTTTAATACAACCTTCTTCTAAAGGCTTTTTAATGATATTGAAGTGGTGGAAGGATTTAGTCTGGCTAAAGCTGTATTTCCGCATACGTGACCAGCGTAAACTGGAGTACAACTGATGAAGTCATTCTGCCCCAGCCAGCTCACATGCCAGCATGAAATTTCACACTGTCAGTGCCATAAACCAGATCGGGAATCAACCCTGATGAAACTCACCTGGCAAAGTAAATTGTTTGTTTTTTTTTATATCAGCTGAGTACATAGTCTCAATCATCATGCAACTACAGGAAACCTTGGAACAACCAAGGAGAAAAGGCATCATGAAAGAATATACAGACAGTCAACACCAGCTTTTTTCGGTGGTTGGGTCACACTAGACTGATTGAAAGTGCCTGTGATGCTGGGCCTTCAGGAGGGCCCCACTCTGTCAGTCCCCAGTAAAAAGCTTTTGAGATCCTACCTAATTTCAATGAAATCTGATAGATAATTTCTTTGGTACACAGGAGGTAGGCAGGAGAGATCAGCATTACCTCCCGCACTACAAAACCAACAGAATGAGTACTTCTGCCCCAATCACAACACTGCTGTTTCTCGTCTCTGCAGATGTAGTGAGGATATAGGAAAATGGGGTTATTATGGCAAAGGAGGGAAAGCGAAGGAGAACAGGCTTCACTATTCATAGGGATATCAGCTTTTTCCCTTTGGAAAGTCCTTATATTTCAGAGCTTTTTCCCAAACCTCTGCACAAAGGAGGCAGAGAGAGACCTTTCACTGGAAAGATCAAGATGTCCACAAGGTATCTATAAGGCATATTGGTTGCATCAGCTTAATTTTTAGATATTATTTCCATTCTCCTACTCCAGACAAAAAAACCCTTCTCCTGCCTTAAATCCATGGGCTGTGCTCAAGGAGTGTATGCATCTCCCCACCACTTTCTTGGCACCCCCCGTATCTCAAGGACTCAGAGGTGACTGCTGCAGCTGCAGCTCTTGCAGAGCAGCCCTTGCTGAGCAGCGCTGAGTCAGCACAGGTGGGACTAGCACCTGCTGCAGGGAGGAATGTTTGAATGTTACTTGAAGAGTTGTGGATACTCTGGCAAATCATCCTCTGGCCTGTGGGGACTGCAGTTCTGCTTCCAAAAGCACAACAAAAAGCCAGATGGGGCTGCAGGTAGGCTTAGCCCCCGGTCCTGTAGTCAGGGGTTCTACCCCGAAGGTGCAGCCATCTGTCAAGTCATAGGCATCAGTGCAGGCTTGAAAGGCAAGCCATGGAGCTGAGGGATTTCTGTGGGTCTGGTGCAGTGCACAGGTTTAAGGGGGACTGGACTGGGGACAACGAGGGTGGGAAGTGTGCATTTTTGTCTCCATTTGACCTGGAGAACCCCACAGCTCTGGAGGAGACAGTGATGTGTGCTTCTCTAACATAGTGGGTTATTTCCTAAGATGTGGTTGAGTCGTATCTTAACCCCTTTATTGTCTGCTGGTAGTTTACTAAGTCAGCCAAACTAAAGGGTGAACAAAGTTTTCCAGTGGTGTCCCCTTCACCAATGCAAGTGGAAACTGCTGTAAAGAGTGCTGAGCATTTGCAGTTGTCCATAAAGCCATTAGGAGGTTTGACTTAAAAACATAAATTTAGACCAGGTGGTGCAAGACTCCTCTTCTGTGTCTGTATGGCTTGGAAGGATGGACTTCCTCACAGAGGTGTTGAGGAGATAATTTCATTGATGTGTCTAATGTAAACTCATAGTGTGATGATTATGAAATAACAATCTAAGGCAGCAAATCTGAAAAGTGTGGAGTAAAGGTGTGTGGCCATGCACTGAAGACTTGGAATAAGGTAAACTAATGAAAAAGAATTAATCAAGGTGGTCTATTCCATCTGCTATATAAATCAAATATACTTTGCGGTAGTAATTCTGTTCTATATTGCGTTATGTCCACATGTAGAAAGAATGAATAAATTAGCTATTACAAACAACCTTAGTTTTGGCTTGTGCTAGTTTTGGAGGGATTAACTTTGACACATTTGTGGGTTTTCCAGTGTCTGGACGTGCATACATGTGCTGTGTGGTCAGAGAGCATGTGCATATCCAAATAGTGGATCAATGCTGGCTCAGAATTTTCATCCACGGTACCCTCACAATGCTTTGTCCTTGGAGTACGTTTTACCAGACGATTATTTTGGAAAGCTTTGACAGTTTGAAATGCTGCCTGCTTTGTGAGTACAAAGCCAATGTCAGCAGCTCCACAAGCTGCTGTTACTGCCAGAAAGCATGGCCTGCTGGCTCTCCGCCTCCACCACCCTCTCCTTTGGTTAGCTGAGGCATTTGTGCAGCATCACAGGGAATTGGATATAGGAACAGGTCAAGAGAATACTGTATTGCTGAAATTAAAGCTAATTTAAAGTGCTTGTGCAAATTAGGTGTGGACATGTGCAGCTGAGAGCTGAATGTGAGGGAAACATGCATGCTGGAAACCCTCTAAGCCCTCTAAGAAACTATGTTACAAAGTCACACCTTAAAGCCTGAAGTTGTGAAAAGTGAGGTCTGGTTTTGATGTTGTAGTTGAGGACCTCTGAGGCTAAGCAGTGAGAGGCTGTGAATGTGTCCTGGGTAGAGAACTGACCACATCTCACCCTCACCAGCACTTGTGGGGTCTCCTGTTCAAGGAGAGAAATTCCACATTAAAGCTGCAGATCTTTTTTCCCCATTATTTATAAAATGTTGACTGTTTCATGAAAATTGTTCAAGCTTATATTCAGGGTTTTTTTTTAATTAAGAGGGGAGGGCAGGTGCATGATAAATAAGGTACATGAGAAATATAGGTCATGACTTGGGCAGTCACCAGCTTTGAGTGTGCATGCACAGGTGGAGGGCATGAGCTTGTGTTGTAGGGTGAAGCTACATCTGTGTCTGAGATACCCTGTCTAAGGTAAAGGTTTGTTACTTTTATTTAGCATCCCCCCTGTTCTTCCTCAAATATAAAGAGAAGAAAACAATTGTGTGAGATGTGAAGAAAAGCCTCAGCCTGGAGAAATGGCTAAAAAGTTGGAGAACAAAGTTTTCCCATCCCATGTGTTGTCAACAGTTTACACTGACGTAGGTCTGAAAATCCAAGAAGAAATGTAAAGTGATTGAACTGTGCCAGATATGAGAGAAGCAAAGTTCTCATCCTCAGCTCAAATAGCCAGAGATTTGGTAAGAGTCAGGAAGTATGAGAATAAGTCTTTTGCTTCTGGTATATGGTTGTGTTGAATAAGCAAGCTTTGTAATGCTGTAGGTAGGTATCGCCCAGAAGGGCAGGTACTAGATACAGGCTGCCCACCCTGGCACTTGTCAGCTGTGTCTATCTGGGGGCAAAAGTGTTTTAGAATCATAGAATCATTTTTAGGTTGAAAAAGACCCTTAAGATCCTTGAGTCCAGTCACTAATCCAGCACTTCCAAGTCCATCACTAAACCACATTCCTAAGCACCACATCTACGTGTCTTTTAAATACCTCCAGAGATGTTGAATCCATCACTTCCTTGGGCAGCCTGTTCCAATGCTTGACAACCCTGTCGGTGAAGGAATTTTCCTTGCATCCAGTCTAAACCTCCCCTGGTACAGAACTGTAGGCTTTTAGCAGTTGTTGTCCTAGGCATTGAAGTGCTGAAAAAATAATGACTGATGTGTTGAGCATGACTCAGTAGCAGCCCCTATGGAGTGGGACAGATCCAGTGCCCTGCTACGCTGGAGGAACATGCAGAGGCCTGAAGGAGTTTCTGGAATCTTGCACATCCAGGACACTTGGCACCTAGAAGACCTGAATAACAGTGGTCTAGTTGAAAGAGCATTTATATGGTAAATAAGATCAGTTTGCTGTCTGGCAGCACAGCATAGTATCCGGTAATAGATTGGGAATGAAGCTCAAAGCAAGAAGGAACTTGGAAATACTGAACTGACTGAATGCACATTGTCAGCTTCAATCTAAGGGTACTTGGTCACGGTCCAAAATAGCTGGGGTTTGTTTTCAGTTCAATGTTTCATATGATATTATCTCTATAAATTCTGTATGTTGGAGCTCTAGAAAATTACTCTTGCCTTTTCATATTCTCTATATGTTTTTTGCTCAGGTAACTGCAAAAACATCGCTCATTTCAGTGTAAAAGTTCCTATGTCAATATATTGTCCTTTGTAAGCTGTATAACTAGATGAGATGCTAATATATGACCCAGAGAAGAATTCTTGCTTTAGATGGAAATGCAAAAATAATGGAATTTTGCCATTCTGGAAATAGTTGTCTTTGTTTTCTTTGGATTTAGGCTGATTTAAACCCTCTCTTTTCTCAAGTGCTGGCTTACAGCTAGGGACAAGGGGTGAGCCTGAAACCTGCAGCACTGTGACGGTCTGACGTGATGTTGCTGCCTGTGTACAAATAAGGATGGGGCGATTGAAGGGCTGGGAGCATACTGACTCTGCAGTCAGGGATTTAAAGATTGTAGCTGGCATAAAAGCAGAGACACAAAGCTTTTATCTGAACAGCTCAAATGACAAAAGCAAAGTAGCTGCAGCACTGCTGGCCTTGAATGTTTAGGCAGATACACCTCTGAATTGTGGTGGTCTTGATATCCTGCGCAGTCAGATGAAAAGCCACCTCATGTGCCTCTGTACAGACGTATTTGCATCCGTAATATTGCTCTGTCAGTGTGAGGGAGAGCAGAGAGACACCCAGGCACTGCTAAGCTGTGCCATCACCTCCTGCAGCCCAGAGAACAGCTGGGGACATTACAGGATCATGGAGCTCTTGTTTGAATTGTGAAGGGGCTGGGAAGAACAGCCCTGGCTCCTACCTCCAGGCAAGTATATTTCAAAGAAGTTAAAGAAACAGCCTCGGAGCAAGCTCAGTGTGGTGTAAATCCTTGAAGCAATGCAAGTAAAGAGGAATTCAAAGTGTAGTTAAAGGTCATGCACTTCACTATCAGTACTACAGTAAAATAGAATTAAAAAGAGGCATATAAATAACAAATGCTTGTGTCTGGATGAGATAACGGCATTTTGAAAAGGACAAAGGATTCTCCTGAATAATATTTAAAATTTCATGTTGCAAATTGCTTGAATGAATAAAAATGACATTTTTAGAAGGTCAGAAATAGCTGCAGAAAGGTATCTAATTTTTAAAGTTCAGTTAGGGAATCTGTTTCTTACAGCCATGCTTCTGCTCATATTGCGTGCGACTCACTTCCAGCTGAGGAAGCTGAGCTGTAGTGGAACTGACTCTCTTGCTCTGTGGGTTAAGGAGCATCAATCCGGATGGTGGTCCTTTCTGTACGATTTTCATTAACACAAGTGACTGTGTGAGCTACTTGATGAGCCTGACAAACATCTAGGAAAGTCCATCCCTGTTCCCAAGGAAAGATGAGGGGGAACTTCCAAGCATCTTGTATAAATCACAGTCTATGTGGCAAAGCAAAAATACTTGCTGCAGCTGGCAGTGGTGGCTGATAGGATTTTCTGTAGATGTGTGGTTGGCACACTTTTCCTTCAGCCCTGCATGGAGCACCTTAGTGACGTGCCTGAAGTGTCCCTGTTCTTGCTTTTATGCTTCTGGCCTCAGATTAGGGCTTTCCTCACTTTCTGGGAGATGTTTTGCCAGGGGATAGAGTATGCTGTGGCTCAGGGACTGGCAGAGCACAGAAGAAGCAGGGACTCCCCCAAAGCAGACAACTCAGTGTCCTGTACTTGGAACTGATGCACTGAACTCACATCTCAGTGCTCAGCCTGTCTCCATTCAAATACTTGCACGCTTTAATGTGGTTTTGGTGTCAATTATGTTATTGACACATCAGTTAATAGCATGCCACCATGTCAATGTAGTTTCCTTGCATCCCTACTCTTAGACCTTATCTTCCTGAAGCAAATGTCCCAGGAAAAGCAAGAGGATGGGGCTTGAGGGATGGTAGCATGAACTTTTGTAGAAAGGGTAATCGGTAGGATAAAGTTGTATTTTTAGGTACTCCTCTGAATTAGAACTCTACTGTGCTGCAGATTGATCCAATGTGTGAAGGGGCAGTGTCTGGCTTGCCTTGAAAAATGCATCCAGCAAGAAGCAATGTTATACTCTTGAAAATGTGCTTATGACCCTTCCTCCTCTCCCTCGTTGCCTGGCAGGTGAAGAGAGAAGGTGAGCAGGGGATAAACCACATTGCCATCATTTGTACTGGGTTAAACAAGGCTCATGTGAGTTTTGAGTTGCCAAACTAAAACTCGGAGTTTCCCACCCGGGGGAAATGACTGAGTGTTGAGGCACAGACCCACATCTTCTGGGGTTCAACCTCCCCATAGCAACTTCTCTGTCTTTTTTGTCTTATTCTCTGACCTATTAGTCTTTTACATGGTAATGGACTGTATGTCACATGGAAACTGCATGTGTTACAATGACCCTTTACTTGGTGGTTTCTTTCTATCAATTTTGTGCAATTCCAAGGCACAGTTACAGTGAGGGCTGAATTTTGTTGCTTTAAATGCCCTTTAAGTAATTATAGTTACAGAGACAATATCAACCTCCTTTCCTCTAAAGCTGTACCCTGGTAAGGCTGTTTTATCACTATTGCATTTTTGGTAGTACATTTGGTCTTCTTAGACTAGCACTGACTTAAAAGAAAAAGGATTTTTCTGTGCTATCGCTTAAGTGTAGCAAGCATCACACATTTGTTTTTGGGTGGATAGTCCCTTGGGTGCAGGAGTGGATGGCACAAGCTACGGTGAGATGTGTGGTTAGCACTAGATCAAGGAACTGAACGAACAGGAATGCTTGGCCTGATCTCATCTGCAAATTAGATTAAATAGTCTTTGCAGGCTGATTGAAGTGCTAGTTGTCACAGTGTCAATGAACCCTCATTCGTGAGCTGATTGGAAAATTGCAGTTTTCCTTCTGGTAACTTTGAATGCCTTCCCTTCCTTTCTCCTGCCCCCTGCTATTGTTTCACTCTGGTATTTCAGAGCTTGCTCATTGTGGCTGGTATTTCCAAAAAAACAAAGTCACGTTCAGCAGCAAAAGAAACATTGTTTGGAAATTTGCTATGGGTAAAGTTGTGGGAATTGAGTTTTTCTGGCAAATGTGTAAATAACTGAAACTTGGAGTTTCACCAGCTGTCTTCATCTGTTTCAGGTAAGCTGACTTGGGTGCACCTTTGAATAGATGCTGATATGTTGGAAAGGCAACTCCATTTCATTTTTTTCCCTACTCCATACTGACTGAGGAAGAAGTCAGCTCAAGGTCACTGTACAACCTGGTAAGACTGACTCTTTTCTTGTAATGGCAATGTCCTGCTCTTGTGGGACTACTGAAAGTTGTATAATGGCAAGCATCAAAAGAGCTGAATTAGGGGGCACAGAGGTTTCACAAATCTTTGGACCAAACCTCTCTGTCCTCAGTGGGGGTTTGTCAGCAGTGATTTCATTCTTCAGGATTTGTGGTGGGAAGTTCTGGTTAGGTCAATGCCATACATCCATCAGCTGATGTCCTGTGCACTGGTCTGATCACAGATGCACACCGTGCAAAGTGAGATGGCTCCCTTTGGGGAAGTGTGAAATGGCACTGGGGCCTGACTCTATCTCTGTCTTACAGTGTTAAAGAAATTTTGTCACTAGGCTCTCATCTCTGTTAGATAGATTTATTGACACAGATCAATCATAGTATCTGGTAGCTTGAGCCAGGTGCCTCAAAAGAGGGACCATGAACAAAGAAATTCCTGGGCAATTAAACTCTTACAATCTAAAGTCCCTATCTCTCACATGCCAGTATGGAGAAACAACTGAATTAGGGTCTGGGGTCTTCTCACTCTTTGTTGGTTCACTGTTTTCTTACCAAATGATTGTGATGTTGTTGTCTTCATACTTCCTTAGGTAGGATTTGGTGAGGGTTTCAGTTGATTCTGCAGTCAATGTTGTAATTTGGCTGTTACAGTATATATACCATGATCTGGGGTCTATCAACTCTAGCTATTAATTTTTAAGTAATATGTAAGCTGCTGGCTTTGTCTATTCTGCCCATTATTAATGTTCAGACTGTTAGCTCTAGATTTCACTATAATCCATCTTTGACTTACACAACATAGCCACAGAGTTCAGATAAAGTTCAACTCGCAGCCTATCAGTTCTAGCTACTTATGCCTACTTTCAAAGAATATAAAATTGTCAACATGCAGGTTAGCCAGAGACAGGTCTTACCTGGAGTACTCATGACTCGGTTCATTTTGTGTGTCTACAGGGTTAAGACCTTGGCAGGACACACCCAGTGTAGGAGGGAGGCAGGAGGGTATAGTGTGAAGAGTTTGCTACCTGTGGTTCCAGTTTTGTGTCAGTTAGAGGCATCTCATCAGGCTTGACAGTGTGTAGGCAATTTTGCACATGGATGTGTGCAGCTTTGAAGTGATCCTGGTGCAGATTTGATCTGTCAGGGCTGCTGCAGTTTGACCTCCCAGTCCTCCACAGCATGTCCCAAGCACCTCCCTGCATGCTAGTGGTTCCCAGAAATGATCTGTCTAGAAACAACCCTAACAAGAATAAATAGTTTTCTTTCTGACAGCCTGGTGGATGTGGTACCTCAGATTCAGACTGACTTCAATAGCTGTGATAAAATCCATTGGTTTCAAACTCCATGGAGAGTTGTTACCCAAAGGCCTAACAAGCTGTCAGCCTAAAAGCTGTTACAGGATGCCGACCCCTTCTTTCTCAGCACCCTTGTCTCTAAGTGCATGGAGGTGTAGGCGGAATTGGCTGCCCTGTTGGTATCTTCTGTGGAAATAATGAAGCTGAAGAAACCAAAGAAACACAAGGAAATGGGATTTATTCTAGCACAACTAAGAGTTCAGCTCATATTTTCAGTTTGCAGACTATGACCCAAAGAATTGTTAAGTGAGTAAGTTGCCAAGGCTTTGTTGTGATGGAGGATGAAAAAGAAATTAGATCAACTTTATCATTCAGAGTTTGGGTGACATTTGAGAAATGCTAAATGAACCTTCAAAATGTCTCCAAATGTCTTGTTTAGGAAAAAAAAAAAAAAAAGAGGAGGAAAGTCAAAGACGCTCAGTCTGGTTAACAGTGACAATGAATGAGTGCATGTAAACAAATTCCCTCAAGCATTCATGAATGCATTTCCTCAGCTACCAGTATTTCATCAGGTAATGAATTATTTTCACATCTGTCTTATTGAACAAAACGTACCATCATCTGAGCTTGAAGGTGAAGAGGGAGCAATATATTTAAAGTAAACCTGCTGGCAGTTGAACACAGACAGGTTATTAAAAAAACCCTCTGAATGTTCACAATATTGCCTCCCTGTTCCAAGTAGAAAAAATGAAAACAGGCTTGATTCTGTGTTTTTTTGATAGTACAACTTCACCATTAGTTTGTGTAATTACAATTTCAGACCTTAAAAAGCTGAAATAAAAATTGAATGGAATATTAGTATAGGTTAACTCTTGTGGAGACCCTTACCAGCCTGCCTTGTGCTTGTGGGTCCTGTGCTTGTGCTCCCACACATGAGATGCTGATATATATATATGTCCTTTCAAAGAGAACTTCTTTTGAGAATGGCTCAAGCATGCTGAAGCCCAGTGTTGTTGGTGGAACCATGGAAGGAATAGATTTTTTTCTTGCTGCTCTAGGGGCCAGGGTTCTCTCAGGGGGAAGCCTGACACATTCCTGCTTGGCTATGGGCATCTTGGCACTTAGACAAGGGCAGTTGTCAAATTTTTCTGAGTCAGAACTTCTCAATAGTCACTGTGTACCATGCTCCCTATGGGAAACTGCTTCAGGAAGGATTAATGCCCACTAATCCTCCATTCAGGAGAAAAAAGCTCAGGTGTTTGCCAAGCACCAACGAGGAGCTAGTTTAGTCCTTCCTTCCCTCCTTGCATTTCTTTTTTTTTAAATAAATCCTTCTCAAAATTACACAAGCAGATCCAAACAGTCACAGCGACTCAGCTGTAGAGCTATAAGCAGTCCACACTGCAGATTAAATTTGCAATTGGTAATATCACTGTTTCATCACCAAAATGAAAAATCACTCTTTTCCTACATGCTATATGCAAAGTACTACATGCAAAGATTTACATCAAACCAGAACAGTTGCTAGAAGAGAAAAAGAGTAAACCAACATCCTCAAAGGGGTTAGAAACCATCTCCCCCAAGGCCCTGTTTTACCAGTACTGTGATCTTGGCTGGGTTTATCTGCAAATGTAAAAGGAGACAGACCCAAAAGCAATATATGACAGGGCATTCATTCATAGACATATGTTTCATGGAATGGAATTTCTTTCTGATACCACCTGTGATATTTTTTTACCTCCAAAGGTAACAATCATGATATTTTTAATCTGAAACCCACCCAGAGCTACAGTAACTGCAGGTGCTGCTCATTTCAGTCAAGCATTGAAGAATTACAAAGAATTAAACTGATTAAGTATTAGCAAGGAATGATGAATTCCAAATACTGATATGCTAATTATAATAAGGTATTTGCAGTGATTATTTACAAGTGTAATTGCCTTTCTAATTGAATCCAGTGCTCTCCCTTGGTCATGGGACAAAATAGATAGGAGCATCCAGTCTTTTCTTTATCTCTGGTTTTTATATCTTTTTTTCTGTTCTTATAAGGCAAATGTCCCAACTGTTCATAAGTAGTATCACAATGTTGTCCAGATTCTGCTTTTATGACTTTCTCCCAGGTGAGCTAAACAATATTTGTGTGTTTCTTTTGAATTCAAAGGCAGAATTTCTATTGATGACAATAGGACCAGGAGATCTCCTTCACAGTCCTGCAAGTTTCTTCCTGCTACCCAGATGTAGTCTTATTCACCCCTTCTGTTAACATGCTCTGCTGAGATTAGGTTTCACTGTCCCACTTCAACAGGTCCTAGAAGATACCTGGGCACTTGACTCCTTCTGGTTCGTTATAAACAATCAATGTTTAGAGTTTGTTTCTATCCAAAACTAAGGATGCAAAAACCAGGTTGGAGACAGGACAACCATTTTACCTTTGGTTCTTACATTACCCATTATGGCTAACTACTGCTAAAATGATGCAAAGCCATGCAGAATATAACTTTGCTTTTCAAATATTTTAAACTGAGGAAGGACTGCTGAACTGTGCTTATAAAAAAGAGAAACTCCTCAACTTGGGTAAGAAGACATCAAAGGTAAAGAATCCCATACTTCTTTCTTGTGGCAATTTCCTCCACTACTTAAAAACACCTGCGTTTTGTAAAAGCTTTTTGAAAATTATGTGATTTCTACATCTGTCCTTCCCATTGTGTATGGAAGGGTATTGAATGATGCCTTATTTCTTTTCCCTGATCTCCTTTGATGCCCTGATAACACTGGGAGCTCATGCTTTGTAATGATAACAATCGTTATTATTATCATCTCTAGTTCCTTCCTAGTCTTGGGCTTTCCAGCCTCAGCACCATTTTCTCTAGATAGAGGGGACTTTTTTTTCCCCTTGATGCATTGTTTGGTGCTTGACTGTACTCCTACACATTTTGTATAGGACTAATTTACTGAAAAACCTTATCCTGCTTTTGTGAACTGTCCTAGTTAGGACAGCTGAGATCAGTTCATCATGGTGGGTGTAACCCAAAACTGTATTCTATAGCCTTCCATGTCATTTCCCAGAAACTAGACTATTGTTGTCAATAGACTATTCGCACCCTCTGCCCATAGAGCATGGTGGGTGTAACCCAAAACTGTATTCTATAGCATTCCATGTCATTTCCCAGAAACTAGACTATTGTTGTCAATAGACTATTCGCACCCTCTACCCATAGAGCCTGACTCCTCAGGCTATAAACTAGGTGTTAAGAGGCCTGTGAGATAGAAGGATGTTTCTGTCCTCACACCCTTTGTGAACTCCCCGCCCTGAGGGGAGTACCAAGCATTCCTGCCTGAACTGGAGGATATATAATCTTGGAGTTTTGGAACATTTTTTCAACCCACTCGTGGGATCCAGAGGACGGCTGCATCTCATCGCTCTCAACCAGACTTAGACCACCACTGGACTGCGATCACCAGTTCTGGCCAGACTGCAGCAGCTCTCCCACCAGCAGGTTCTTCCCCTCTCCCTTTACTTTGGACTCAAACAGGGCCCAAGGAACACCACTTTGTTCAGGCCCCAGGGTACTGGGTTATACATTTGGGTTTTTGTGGGTTGAGACCAATTGTTTGTTTGTATTATTGTACTTACTGTATTATTTTAATAAATTGTTATTCTGACTTATAATCTCTCCTTTGAGTTGGGTTCATTCCCCCTGCTGGTTAACTTTTAAACCAGCACATTTTGGCGCCCAAACGTCGGGCAGAGAGAGAGAAGTCAGAATCACAATTTCATTTGAAGCATTTGTCTATTTGAATATAGAAACTCCCTGATCACCATGTTGTTTGATGCACTCACATGGATGTTGTATTTGAGCCTGTTCATATTTCCACAGATGGCGTATTATTTGCCTGTTTTGATGCTCTCTTTAAGACCAGGGAGAGGGATCCAAATTGTTTTATTAATATATTATGTTTATGTCATTCTAACATCAGAAGCAATGAGTTTCATTGTAAATGTGTATTCAGTCCTGTTTGCCTGTCCTGGTTTGGGTTGCTACCTCTGGGGCCTCATTAAAAATCGTACCCAGCTTTTTGGGGGAACAGGGGTGGATGGTTTCCAGCCTCCCACCTCCTTCTTCCCCTTCAGACCTGCTAAAACAGTTTTTGAAAATATTGAGTTCCCTTTTGATGTTAAGGACAGCATAATGTTATTGTTAGTGTTGCTCTGTCTGCTCTGTACTGTGTACACCATGTTTAGGGTCAGAAAAGTGCCTTTTAGGGAGGTTGGTTGGACACCTGCCCTGGGAGCAGATAATGCTGAATGGCACGGGAAGTGGGAGGCCATCAGCCAGTATTTGGAAAAGTTTTCTCCTCCAATGACCTGGAAATTCACCCCTGAACAACTGCAGGATCCTGTTAGCATGATAAGACTGGTGAAGGAAAAATGCTCTGGCAGCTCCAGAGATGGCCAGCTCACAGCAACCTGCTGGGCCCTGGCCACTGCCTACCGGGCACTGCTTGACATGATACAGCACTGTCAGGGCGAGGAGAGAAGGACCAAATCCGCAGACACCACGTCCACCCAAACCACAGCTGAGTCAGAGGGAGAAAGAAATGAACCAACCAGCACCGTGTCCACACAAACCATCGAGGAGCCAGAAGAACAAGCAAAACCAATAGCAGTCGCCCCTGTCCAGAAAAGGAAATCAAAGACTAAATCAGTTCGCATAGCAAATGATGACGAAGAGGCGGGACCTTCACATCCACCGGAGGAGACAGAGCCAGAAATAATCACTCGGTCCCTATCCCTGGGTGAGCTACGTGAGCTCCGGAGAGAGTTCACACGACAGGCGAACGAGTCCATTCTGACCTGGCTGCTCCGAATCTGGGATGCCGCAGCTAACGATACGATCCTAGATGGGAGTGAAGCCAGACAGCTGGGATCCCTGTCTCGAGATGTAGTCATTGATCAGGGGATTGGAAGGAGGCAGGAAACTCTCAGCCTCTGGCGGCGACTGTTGTCCAGTGTGAGGGAGAGATACCTTTGCAAGGAGGACCTCCACGTACAGCAAGGACAGTGGAACACGATGGAACAAGGTATCCGGTGCTTAAGGGAGTTAGCTGTACTGGAGATAATCTTTTCAGAGGATGAAAGATTCCCTAAGAGTCCAGATGGCGTACAGTGCACCTCCCAAATGTGGTTAAAGTTTGCACGACTCGGGCCAGAAATGTATTCCCGCTACTTAGCAACGCTGCAATGGAGGGAGGGAGAGGACAAGGTGGGAGCATTGGTTAGCAAACTCAGGATTTATGAAGACACTGTCACCGCCCCATTACGAGCCCACGTCTCATCTGTGGAAACCAAACTGGCTGAACACGTCCGAAACCTGGAAGAGAAAATTGAAGAGGGACACCAGAAGCTAAGAGAAGAGATTAAGGAAGGGATTTTCCATATCTCGCCAGGACGAACAAGAGTCTCTGCTATCAGGAGCCAGCGTCCCCCAGCTAAGGAGAGAAGGTACACTCCACGTGGCGATCTATGGTTTTACCTCCGTGAGCATGGAGAAGATATGAGGAAGTGGGATGGGAAACCCACCTCTTCCTTAGCAGCCCGGGTACGTGAACTGAAAAGAGGAACAAATACCATAAAGAACTCTTCAAGGGTAAACGTTGCTCCAGTCTCTCGTGGGCAAGACTCCAGACGGTACAGGAATGATGATACGTCTGATCCTCTTGAAGGGACCTCCAGGTCATACCCACAAGAAGAGCACAATGAGTACCATGACCAGGACTAGGGGTGCCCTGCCTCTAGCCAGGTAGAGGAGAGGGACAATCGAGTCTATTGGACTGTGTGGATTCGGTGGCCTGGCACATCAGAGCCACAAAGATATAAGGCTTTAGTGGACACTGGCGCACAATGTACATTAATGCCATCAAGATACGTAGGGGCAGAATCCATCTCCATTTCTGGGGTGACAGGGGGATCCCAACAGCTGACTGTACTGGAAGCTGAAGTGAGCCTGACTGGGAAGGAATGGCACAGACACCCCATCGTGACTGGTCCAGAGGCCCCGTGTATCCTTGGCATAGATTACCTGAGGAGTGGGTATTTCAAAGACCCAAAAGGACTTCGTTGGGCTTTTGGCATAGCTGCTGTGGAGACGGAGGAAATTAGACAATTGAACACCTTGCCTGGTCTCTCAGAGGACCCCTCTGCTGTGGGACTGCTGAAGGTTGAAGAACAATTGGTACTGATAGCCACAGCAACAGTGCACCGTCGGCAATACCGCACCGACCGGGACTCTGTGACCCCTATACAAAAGATGATCCGTGAACTGGAGACCCAGGGGGTGGTCAGCAAGACTCGCTCACCCTTTAATAGCCCTATATGGCCAGTGCGTAAGTCCAGCGGAGAGTGGAGGCTGACGGTGGATTACCGTGGACTCAATGAAGTCACACCACCCCTGAGTGCTGCTGTGCCGGACATGCTGGAGCTCCAGTATGAGCTGGAGTCCAAGGAAGCCAAGTGGTATGCCACCATTGACATAGCCAATGCCTTTTTCTCCATTCCTTTGGCAGCGGAGTGCAGACCACAATTTGCTTTCACTTGGAGAGGTGTGCAGTACACCTGGAATCGACTGCCTCAGGGGTGGAAACACAGTCCCAGCATTTGCCATGGACTGATCCAGACTGCACTGGAAAAGGGTGAGGCTCCAGAGCACCTACAGTACATTGATGACATCATTGTATGGGGGAACACAGCGGGCGAAGTCTTCGAGAAAGGAGAGAAGATAATCCAGATTCTCCTAAGAGCCGGTTTTGCCATTAAACGGAGTAAGGTCAAGGGACCTGCTCAGGAAATTCAGTTCCTAGGAGTGAAGTGGCAAGATGGACGCCGCCTAATTCCAATGGAGGTGATTAACAAAATAGCAGCCATGTCCCCACCAACCAGCAAGAAGGAAACACAGGCTTTCCTAGGCGCTGTGGGCTTTTGGAGGATGCATATCCCCGAGTATAGTCAGATTGTAAGCCCTCTCTACCTTGTGACACGGAAGAAAAATGATTTCCAGTGGGGCCCCGAACAACAACAAGCCTTTGAACAAATTAAACAGGAGATTGCCCATGCGGTAGCCCTTGGGCCAGTAAGGACAGGACAGGACGTGAAGAACGTGCTCTACACCGCAGCCGGGGAGAATGGCCCTTCTTGGAGCCTCTGGCAGAAAGTGCCTGGGGAGACCCGAGGACGACCGCTGGGATTCTGGAGTCGGGGATACAAAGGATCTGAAGCCAGCTATACACCAACTGAGAAAGAGATCCTGGCTGCCTATGAAGGAGTTCGAGCTGCCTCAGAAGTAATCGGCACCGAAGCGCAGCTCCTCCTGGCACCCCGACTACCAGTGCTGGGCTGGATGTTCAAGGGAAGAGTTCCTTCCACACATCATGCCACCGATGCCACGTGGAGTAAGTGGATCGCTCTGATCACGCAGCGAACCCGGATAGGGAATCCTAATCGCCCTGGGATTCTGGAAATTATCACCAATTGGCCCGAAGGTGAGAGTTTCGGACTATCCTCTGAAGAAGAGGAGGAGAAGGTGACACGGGCTGAGGAGGCCCCACCATATGACAAGCTACCAGCAGATGAAAGGCGATATGTGCTCTTCACGGATGGCTCCTGCCGCATTGTAGGGACAAACCGAAAATGGAAGGCAGCTGTATGGAGTCCCACACGGCGAGTTGCAGAAGCGACCGAAGGACAAGGTGGGTCAAGTCAGTTTGCAGAGCTTAAAGCCGTTCAGTTGGCTTTGGATATAGCTGAACGAGAGAAGTGGCCAAGACTCTATCTCTACACTGACTCATGGATGGTGGCCAATGCTCTGTGGGGATGGCTGGAGCGATGGAAAAAGGCCAACTGGCAGCGCCAAGGGAAACCCATCTGGGCGGCGGAGATGTGGCAGGACATCGCTGGCCGGGTAGAGAAGCTGAGTGTGAAGGTCCGTCACGTAGACGCTCATGTAGGCAAGAAACGGGCTAATGAGGAGCATCATAACAACGAGCAGGCGGACCGAGCTGCCAGGATTAAAGTCTCTCAGGTAGATCTGGATTGGCAGCACAAAGGAGAATTATTTCTGGCTCGATGGGCCCATGACGCCTCCGGTCACCAGGGGAGAGATGCAACATACAGATGGGCTCGTGACCGAGGGGTGGACTTAACCAAGGACATTGTCTCACAGGTCATCCATGACTGTGAGACATGTGCTGCCATCAAGCAGGCCAAGCGGGTGAAGCCTCTATGGTATGGTGGACGGTGGTCAAAGTACAGGTATGGGGAAGCCTGGCAAGTTGACTACATCACACTCCCCAAAACCCGCCAAGGCAAGCACTACGTACTGACCATGGTAGAAGGAAGCACTGGATGGTTGGAGACATACCCCGTGCCTCATGCCACTGCCCGGAATACCATCCTGGGCCTTGAAAAACAAGTCCTGTGGCGACACGGCACCCCGGAGAGAATTGAGTCTGATAATGGGACCCATTTCAAGAATGGCCTTGTAGACACCTGGGCCAAAGAGCACGGCATTGAGTGGGTGTATCATATCCCCTACCATGCACCAGCTGCTGGAAAAGTTGAGCGGTGCAACGGACTGCTGAAAACCACTCTGAAGGCACTGTGTGGGGAGACTCTCAAACACTGGGAGCTGCATTTAGCAAAGGCCACCTGGTTGGTCAACACCCGAGGTTCCATCAATCGAGCTGGCCCTGCCCAATCAGAACTTTTGCATACTGTAGATGGAGATAAAGTCCCCGTGGTACATATGAGAGGAATGTTAGGGAAGACTGTTTGGATTAGTCCCACCTCAAGCAAAGGCAAACCCATCCGAGGGATTGTTTTTGCTCAGGGACCTGGTTCCACGTGGTGGGTAATGCAAAAAGATGGGGAGACACGTTGTGTACCACAAGGGGACCTAATTTTGAGTGAGAATGGTCTGTAATGTTTCATTGTATATATATAGATAGATAGATAGATAGATAGATGTATATAGTTTTAAAGGGATATAGTTTTTAAAGAGGGTTAATTTGGGCATGACATGGATGGCATAGAATAAGGGGTGGATAATGTCCTAGTTAGGACAGCTGAGATCAGTTCATCATGGTGGGTGTAACCCAAAACTGTATTCTATAGCCTTCCATGTCATTTCCCAGAAACTAGACTATTGTTGTCAATAGACTATTCGCACCCTCTGCCCATAGAGCATGGTGGGTGTAACCCAAAACTGTATTCTATAGCATTCCATGTCATTTCCCAGAAACTAGACTATTGTTGTCAATAGACTATTCGCACCCTCTACCCATAGAGCCTGACTCCTCAGGCTATAAACTAGGTGTTAAGAGGCCTGTGAGATAGAAGGATGTTTCTGTCCTCACACCCTTTGTGAACTCCCCGCCCTGAGGGGAGTACCAAGCATTCCTGCCTGAACTGGAGGATATATAATCTTGGAGTTTTGGAACATTTTTTCAACCCACTCGTGGGATCCAGAGGACGGCTGCATCTCATCGCTCTCAACCAGACTTAGACCACCACTGGACTGCGATCACCAGTTCTGGCCAGACTGCAGCAGCTCTCCCACCAGCAGGTTCTTCCCCTCTCCCTTTACTTTGGACTCAAACAGGGCCCAAGGAACACCACTTTGTTCAGGCCCCAGGGTACTGGGTTACACATTTGGGTTTTTGTGGGTTGAGACCAATTGTTTGTTTGTATTATTGTACTTACTGTATTATTTTAATAAATTGTTATTCTGACTTATAATCTCTCCTTTGAGTTGGGTTCATTCCCCCTGCTGGTTAACTTTTAAACCAGCACATGAACTCTCAGCCCTCATCCATGTTTATCGGTTTGACATCTGCATACCTTAGCAGAAGTGATTTCCTTTATATTTCCAAATCAGTGATAAGCGTACTGAATCAGATCAACACAATATTTCTCCACATTTTTTTGGTCTACCTACAGGGTTCAGATTGCATAACACTTGGTAGCAAAGCAATTGCAAGAGTCCTGGGGACAGGACCTTAAGTGGAAGGTGATTTCTCAATGCCCTCTCTGCCTGCACTGCCCTGGCAGAGGCACCTGCTGTCAGCCCTGCCTGTCTCTCACTAATCTCCACATTTCCTCCCATTCCTTGTCTGCATAGCAAGTGGATCTGGAGGATTAGACAGAAAGAGGATCCCTGACATCAGTAGGCTATTATAACATATTGGAATCCAACACACCGCAACATGGTGGTGGTAGAATTTCTGATGCTCCGTCAGGGATTTACGGTCCTGCAATGGGGTGGCAGGAGAAAGCCCTAAATGTGGGGGTTCAGTATACCAAAACACCACGCTGCTGTTCTGATGGTAGCTGGGGGTTGAAGTAAACAAACTTTCCTGAGAGTCACTCTCTACTAGAAAAGTCTTCCACCCCCCACTCCTCTCCTTTTCAGCAATGCTTTAAAGAACTGAAAAGCAGCTTTAGAGCAGAAGTGCCACTTCTGTCTCTGCTTGCAGATATGCCACCTGAAATAGTATGAACTGTAAATCACTTTAATAGATAACAGCAGAAGCTTCACAAATCCTTGTGATTCAAACTTCAGAGGCAGCTAATGTAGCAATTCAGAAGACAAAAACTGGGAAACTGCAGTTGTGTTTTGTGCTGGTGGCTGAAAAGATCATGAAATGAATTCAGCTAATCATATAAAGATTGTCAGTCAATAGAGTAATGGTTCTGTGTTTAAAGGGTTTAATGACTCCACTGGTGAATGTCCTGTATCTTGATAATCATTTGTCTTTGAGTTAATTATCTGAGCCATATTAGGTTTGTGAAGCAGAAATGAAGTGGTGGGTGGCTTTTATGACACCATAGACATATTAAAATCAAATTGCTATATTACTAATCTTAAAAGAGAATGTCTTGGCAGGGAAACACTTTTATTCCAAAGTTCACCTTTTCCTTGTGTCTCTTGAACAAACAGCAAAGCAATCAGTCATGCTGAGTCTTTTATCCAAAAGCCTTTAATTTACTGAAAAGGCAGATGTCAGACTCGGTGTGATTGTCTCCTAGACATAAGGGTGGTATATGTGCAGAGGCAGTGTCTAAGGATGCAGCTGGGTACAGCAGCATGCAGAGGTATCCAGACTGGCTCTGAATATGAAGTAGAATAGTCAGACAGGGTACTGTGGCCTCTGACTCTTTTCCTGTAACCTCACACGTGCACAGGAGTGCCATACAGAGGGCTACTCAAATAATGGGCTTGGACATGGCTTATTGGACCATGAGTAAATATTCCCTGGGCTTTTTCCAGTTTGATCCTTTCTGCAGACTGAGGTTCAGCCTGCAGACACCAGAGCACGTTATAATTTACCTCACATAAACCAGGATTTCCCCAAGGTGCAAAGAGAAGATGACAATGAATCCTCAAATTTTCCATGAAGAGAATCAAACCTGTGAAATACTCCAGGCCTGTTTTTGAAAGTCTATCTATGACTTTTCATCACACTCTGAGGGCAGGGTAGCAAATTTTCTTGAGTTTAAGACTTTTTGTCTACTGGGACCTTTGAACAGGTTCCATGAGTTTTATGCTGCTTAATCCCAGTTTGCAGTGGGAAGGAGTGAAACTGGTGTTCAGATCTTGAGTAGGAAGAGGTTTCCATTATTCCTTTAGTTCCTACAGATGGGACTCTGAGCATACTTGTGGACCCAGGAATTATGTTATACCAGTGCCAAACCCATACAAATGTCAAGAACATATCTGAGGTTCATGCAGTGATCTTGGAGAGATTTCTGTTTCATAGTGTCATCAAATACATGCTGTTTCAAGATTGTTGGTATTCCATGATATTCCTGTCTCTCCTGTCTGTAGTGTAATTTGAATCCACTGAATTTCAGCAGGATATCAGGACAGTCTTTTAAGAAACAGGAAACAAACTCCGCTACCATTTCAGTGATTTGTCTCACCCCATTTCTTGGGTGTTTTGTTAGATAATTCTGTGTCAGTGTGCACTATTTTTCTCTTAGCATTTTGCTTGGCCGACCTGGAAAAAAGTCTCTGCAACCTGTTTTTTAAATGTCAGTTTGTTTTGAGGTTGCAGTTAAATCAGTTCAGTCGTGCCCAAAATAGTAAATGTAAACACATTAAACAGGTCTTGTGTTCTCCCTGAACAGAGCCTGATCAACTCCTACTGAAACCAACAAAAAGAATCTTCCTGACTTGTGGTAGGGCTGTGTTAATCTACCAGAAATATTTATTCATCACCCAACAGGCCTCCTCCAACAATGCAAACTGACGATCATGCTGCTTTATCTAAGAAAAGAAATTAAATTGATATAGATACTTTCAAAATATAGCAGCTTAATTACCTTCAGGCTTTTGCAAAGTCTCCCACTGGGTAGACTACTAATCTTTTGCAATTATTCTCATAATTATAAAATTACAATTATGCCTGTTTTCTGATGATTGATCACGGTTTAGAATGGCTCACACTTAAATTCCTTGATACACAGATGTAGGCCTGATCTAATAAAACCCACCATATCTTCAATGAAAGATGATAAAGACCTGCTGAGATACACAAACAGAGAATCTGGCTCCAAATATGAAACAGGTTCAAAAATGTAATCCTGGGTTCCCAACAGGCCTTTTCTGATATCTTACTGAGTCCCTGTATGAGCCATACCAACAGTGTGCCTCCATATGTTGTTAATTAGGTATCTCACCCACGTCTTTAGGATTTGAAATGAGTGTTTATTGTAGTCAAGTAGCTTGGTATGTTGCAATGATTCTTCCTTGCCAAGTAAAGCTCTTTAAGAAAACTGAGGCAGAGCCTTGTTCCCCCTCTTGAATTAGGCTAGACTCATTTACACAAAATTCCTTTCTTTTTTATTCTTTTCCTAAAAATGCAGACATTTTTCCAGACTCAATAAGAACGCCCAAACTGCATGAAAATCTTGGTGTGGGAAGGAAGATAGACTGAGAAGGAGGGGAGGAGCTGCAGAGGGGTGCGAAAGCAAAGGCAGCTTGTCCTGGTTTTGGCTGGGATAAAGTTCATTACTTCTTAGTAGCTGATAGAGTGCTCTATTTTGCATTCAGAATGAGAATAATGTTGATAACACACTGATGGTTTAGTTGTTGCTGAGCAGTGCTAACCCTAAGTCAAGGACTTTTCAGTGTCTCATGCTCTGCCAGTGAGGAGGTGCATGAGAAACCGGGAGGGAACATGGCCAGGGCAGCTCACCTGAACTTGCCAAAGGGATATTCCGTACCACAGAACACCATGTCCAGTATACAAACTGGGGGACTTACCTGGAAGGGATTACTGGCTGTGTGGTTCGGGGATGGGGTTTGACACTGGTCAGCAGGTGATGAGCAACTGTATTGTGCATCACTTGTTTTTCTTGGTTTTCTTTCTCTTCCCCCACCCCCATGTATTATTATTATTATGATGTTACATTGTTTTGAATGGGGAGTCATGACATGGGCCTGAGGGGTTCAACACCACTGGGTGGATAGTGGACACCATGTGGGAGTAGTAGCCAGGGAGTGTGTCCTTACTTCTAGATCTGGGGGGTTTTGGTGTGGGAAGCTAAATCAAGACTTGCTTAAGCACATTCCTTAACCCTGTGGCCACAGCCATGGCCATGGCGATGCTGAGGTGCCTCTCTCTTCTGTTTGATCCAGGAGATTTTCTCTGCATGCAAAAAACTTCAAAATCAAAGTTTTCTCAAAAATTATAATGATTTACTGCAGGAGTTTGATTGACAATAACAATTTCCAGATGACCCTATACCCTGTCCCACATTAACAGTTCATTCTTTGGGGGATGTTCAGGGAACTGCCATGTG
The DNA here is from genome assembly GCF_025592945.1 of Manacus candei. Lineage (NCBI taxonomy): Eukaryota > Metazoa > Chordata > Aves > Passeriformes > Pipridae > Manacus > Manacus candei. The sequence continues at coordinate 4,972,004 of NW_026138143.1, forward strand.
TTTAATGACATTTGACTTTCCTCTATGAGTTATCCTACATCCATTTTATAAACACAATGCCGAGTTACCTTTAAATTGTTATTTTGGTGCCATATTAAAACAGAGCATGCTTCTTCCACCCACATTACATATATACAAATCAGTAATTCCCATGTCTATACTTTAAAAAACTCTCTTGAGTAATCCTTCCCTCCCAAATGAGAAGATTAAGCCATAGGGTCCAAATGGGACTTGGTGATATTTTGCTACTTGATCACTTCAAAGTCTCTTTTCACTCCCTGGTAGCTACATAAAGTACCTTTTAGCATGATCAAGGGAGTCTGACTTCTCTTTAATTTCCTGCGTAATGCATTTAAGGGACCCAAATCCTTTAAGTCTAGGACACTTTATCAATTTACAGCTACAAGAACTTCTCCCTTTAGGCATTAGTCTTTTCTGCCCAGAAGGTGCAGTTTTGCAATCACTCCATGCATAAATGTATCCCAAATTACAGGCTTTTAGTCACCTCTTTGTAAAACCACGCGCACTTGTGAAGGCAGTAGGGTGGGAACTCAGATACCAGTGAGTGGACCCAGGTTGTCTGCAAACCACCAGTGTAGCTGGAGGCTGGTGCTCTGACACAAGGTTGTCACGTGAGTGTCTTGGGCAAAGAGGAGAGAGTACTGTACTTCAAAGAGTAATGCTTGTATAACTCTGCCATCATCAGTATTGATCTCAACCTGAAAGTCTGTACACAATCAGAAAGGCCAGCTGCTACCTTGTACTTCCTTGAAACCTGAATGTGAGTTGGCAGGGCAGCAATGGGGAGAGCATGTTCATGCCTGACAGTTCATTGGCTTTTCCAGCTCTCTCTTCATGACTTAGGAAGATATTATCTCTCCAAATAAAATTCCCCTCTGATACTCTTCATATTAGATCTCCTTGTTGCACCGTTGCAAAGGCATGGCCATTACCAGGATCCAAAATGAGAGGAATCAGCTCCTGGTCCTCCTGAAAAGCTTGCACAGAAAGTCGTGCCTTGCCTTGCCATAGCACAAACTGGAAGGGTTCTCCTATAACCAAAAAGTTTGTTCCCAACCCACGCAATAAGATTTGGGCAGGCTGATCATCGTGTCAGCTGAATTTATTCGAATTTATTCATGGTGAGATTATTCCAGGGGCAGGGGTTTTTGTGGATTTATCATGTATTTTAACTATTTTTTCCTTTTCATCCTTTTCCCACTGATATTATTGACTTAACAGGCAGCAGAAATACCCCTTTTCAGCTTTCCATATTACCAACTCCAACAAACCGAAATCTCAGATTGTTCTTTTCCATGTTTCCTCTTTCTCTTGTTTTACACAGAGTGGTCTCAACAGAGAGGAACAGTGACACTAGCACAGCCTTAGCTCTTCTGAAAAATGCTTCACCAGATACATGTTGGGATCATATTAGTCCACCTGACCCCACTGGCTGTCATAGTGTCAGTGAACAGCTGATGAACATGCTTAAGGCTTTCTTCTCTTCAGATATTTCCAGCTGATTAGCTCCCAATTCATAACAGAATTTCTCATAATTGATGCAACTGATTATTAGCACACAGTGTGATACCTTTCTTCACATTTCTGCTATTTGGGTTCTGAAGTTCATCCAGTTCTTTCTATGTGATGCCTCAGACTCTGTTCATTTTTATTGAGCTTATTAAAGTTGCTGAATTTTAGCCCATTTTCATTTCCCTTGCTTGAGTGTAAACTAAAAATTAAGCTTCTAATTATATACCACCATAACCAACTCAGCCTGAGGAATTAGCGGTGTCTATTTGTAAATCTGTGCATGTGTTTGTGTGCCTGACCCTCTACCCCCATATTTTATGCATATTCAGAATAAGATGCCCTCAAACGTGACAGAAGATTATCTAATGAACCATTCGGCTATAAGGCTTATCTAAATTAAACACTGTGTAAAATAAATTACAGTTTGCTAAAGGAAATGAAACATATTTTACCTTTCACTAAAAATCGCATTTACTCCACAAATTAATCATGTTTCTCAAGGTTGATGAATAAACTAAAGTCTCAGCTCCTGTAAACACCAGGCTCTTGTTGGAAGGTAGAGACAGATAGCTTCTACACTAGTTTATTTTTGTCTGTGGAATGTCTCCTGACAAAAGGCAATTGTGCCCACAGCATATGTATATATATATATGTGTGTGTGTGTGTGTGTGTGTGTGTGTGTGTGTATGTAGTGCTTTCTGCAGTTTCTTTCCTTTGTGGTTGTTCTGTTTCTATCAAGTATTAACAGTACATGCCCCTCAGTCCCTGTGAGGGGTAAGGTGAAGTGGCAGGTAGCGTGAGGCCTTCTGGGTTCTTGTCTGAAACATATCTGCACAAATGGTGAATTAAGACTTTCTGAAGGGATGCAGAACTTGAGGCATCTTATCAGCAAGTGTATTCCTTTGTAGAGAGTTCCAAGAGACTCTTCTCAGTTAGCTCAGAGTTACCCCAAAGTGCTCATATCTTGATAAATTGTTTGCCAAAGTCACTTAGAAAATGTTGTGGGGTTTTAGTTGAGTTATTTTTCCTGTGTTTTTCACAGAGGCCAGTGTTCTGAGATAGGATTTTTCCAATTTCCTGCATCTTGCAGTGCCAAGAAAATATGAAATCTGAATAGACATAAAGATTTCTGGTATTCAAATGTCAGGGTTTGGACTAAAATAAGTGCCAGATTTGCTTTTATTCTGCTTCTGTGTCCTTGGAGACTGCTATTAGTAAGGGTCTAGTGCTCACAATAGCTTATACTCTAGAAGAAGCATATTCTGTAAGTCCACTTCCATAATGACCTGCATGTGCCTGATTTCCAATAGAACAATTCATATTTAAATGTCTAGGTAACCTGTAGAGTATGGATCTTCATTCATTCTGTGGAACTCAAATCATCCTATATCATCTCAAAAGGTGTAATTACTTTTCCATGAAAGATATCTTTCAAAAAGAGCCCCAAACCTGCAAACAACAAAGTAGTTTTTTTTGTTTGGTTGGGTTTTTTTGACTGATCTGCACCTCTAAGCCCTGGGTCAGCAGTGTGCAGGAGGATGCAACATGTTTCTGAGTAGATTTTGACTTACTGTTCTTCGATGGTTGCAATGTGGAATGTTGAATTTTGCTGCCTTGCATTATATTTTTTCAAAATAAAATTAAAAGAGGAGACAAATTTCAAAGGCAAAACCAAGTTAAAAGACAAAATATCACTTTACACTCTTAACAACAGATTGAAATCTGGACTTAGAGAATTGAACATTAAATAGCATCAAACATATCCAAAAGCAAGTTAAATTGCTTTCTTATTTATATTTTCTTGGACATTGACACAGAAGCACACATTTTCTATTCTCCTGAATTAGTGTTAGTTTGAAAAGTATCCTAGTCCTATGCTGTTTGATGTGACCTCTCTAAGGCATGAGTATCTGATTTTTCATCCTTTCTGAGAATCTATAATCATATAGGACTTTATTATCATATGGGATTTTATGTCTTAACAGTCATGCATATAAATAATTCTGGTCGCTGTGGAAATGTCAGAAGGATTTCACAGATGCATCTTGAAGTGTTAAAGCTGTTGAAAACCAGAGCTCCTCCTGGGTTGTCATGGACAAACCAGCTGGGTGCCCTCTTCTTGTTGTGTTCAGACTCCCTCTCGGGACAATCAGACCTTGACACTGACTTTTGCTGCCTCTCCTCATAGGTTTGAGGTCTGGTCGTAACAACTCTGACACCATTAAGCAACTAAACAGTCAACAGATGTAGAGCGAGTTGCAGACATGGAATAAGAACAAGAAACCTACTGGAGTCAGGTGAAATTCCCTAAATCTCTCTCCCCAGAGACAAAGGAGAGCTGTGCAAGTGTTTTCCAGACTAATGGAAAAAATCAACTTCTTCTGTTGCTTTACGACAGAAGATGTGGAGAGTATAAAAAGGTAGTAGAATGCCATCTCCTTTACAGTAAGAAAGCAGGATAGAAAATAAGACAAATTATTTATTTCTGTATTTAAGCACTTGGAAGGGATGCAGACAAAAGTGGTGTGAGGTCTTTTAAACTGAAAGAGTCTCATATGAGGAAAGGCATCACAATCATGTCCAGAGGAGAAAGGATATTAACAACATGTAAATGGTACATAATACAATAATGAATGAAACAAAAGGCTGTTTCTTTGAAAGTAAATGAATAATGACTTCATTTAAGTCTAGAGTTCTACATTAATTCATGCATATGCTTAATTTAGATGGGATAATTCCTGTGGTGACCACACTGAATTATGTGTAAATTTTAGTGGGACTGAGTCACATTAAATTTGCAAATCAAAGTACTGCTCAGAAATGTTATCTGATTTCCAGGTATTAAATCTACAAACTCCATTAATAGTTTGAAAGTAGAAACCCAGTGTATATGTATCAGATGAAAAAGTTAAATCCCACAATTTATATCACTATGAAACTTAAACCAAGCAGTCCACTTTTGGGAAAGTTACTACATGCTCTAGTTCTTATATACAGTCTATCCAAGGTGGCTGCTGTAAAGGCTGATATAGATTCATAGTTTTAATTAAGCAGTTATTAAAATTTAGACATAGAGTATAAGTAACAGAACTTCATGGTAATAAAGAGAGATACATAAAATTGTGGGGCTTTATGTTCTCAGTAAAATAAATAAGGTATCTCCTACTTAGGAAAAAGTATTTTAGTAATATAGGTAATTATAAATAAATTTTATTCAATTCTTGTTTTGCAGGGAACAAACTCATTGCAAAGGATCATAATAATAAAAAAAGGTTTTAATACTGACTCCACTTAAGTAAGAATAATTTTTTTACTGAGTGGAAACAAATACACTTGCCATACAGCTGGTTAGAGCGTATTATCGCACAAACACTTCAAGCTGCCTTGTGGCAAAATGAGCATTGGAGTTAATATCATTCCCCCACCCACTTAACCTGCATGAGAAATTTCTCCTTAAACTTGAGAAGAGTGTGGTGGGAGGATGCCCTGAGGGCTGGGGGAAGGGGATGCCCAACTGCTTGGGTGCTGTGCAGCAAAGCTTTGCCTGACGGATGGTGTTCTGTGAGCCTCACAATGAGTTTACAAGACTGGACCGTCAACAGCTAATTTTTTCTAAATGTAATTCGAGTTTTATGGTTTCACTTGGGTCTTTTTCAAGCTCTGAGTTTGTGCAAAGATATGTATGGTTCCTTGCATGATTTAAGTGGCAGGGATGATTTACATAGGGTAGGGGGTAGGGAAATGCTGCTGTGTGGGTGGCGAGATTAGTCTGCAGTGACAAAGTGCCCTGTATGGCAACTCCCCATAGGGCCCTGAAAAGACTGTTCAGGGCCTTTGTCACAGAAGCACATAAAGATCTGTTCGTGGGATGAACCATGGGGTCTGGGAGGGACTGGCAAACACTTTCTTAGTAGCCCAGAAATAAATGATTATTTGGATGTGTCATGTGGAGCCCTTCTGGGATCCTGGGGTGCCACTTGTGTGCCAAGGTAGCACAGCAGGGAAATATCGCACTGGATGGGGAAGAAGAGCTACAGGGATGGTGTGGCTGGCATGAGCTGAGAAGCTAGGCCAGGAGATGTGACAGGCAGTGACCCAAACCTTCATTCCCCTCTTGTCTGGCTATGACTTTGTAAGTGGTTCTGTATGAAAACAGATATAATATATAATTGAGTGGCAGGGGTGTGTTCTCATTGGAAAAGTGCCCGTGCTTTCATTTTAACTGGGGTCCTTGCTCTGTAATTATTTGTAAACACTCTATCAGTTATATGAGCCAGATGGTACAGTAGATGGCTTTTAGCAACTCCTGGAAAATAGAGAAGACTCTGACTAGACACCTTTAACTTTTTTTTTTTTTTTTTTTTTTGCTGTTTGGAGCATGCATAGATTACAACTTGCTTTAAACAGAGGGCCAAGATGAAGCCTCAAAACAGAGGCAGACAAAAACCTTGCTCTGAGTTTGGCACTGGCAGTGTGAGATTGCTGAAGCTGCAGTGCCGATCCAAAATATATGTGCTGTAAGATGCACAAGAGCAGCAAGTTGCAGGCTCTTGCCAGTCAGTGTCCATCTGCTTCACGATGACAGGGCTTGTGGGGACCTCTGTTGTCTTCGGTACAGGTTCCAGCGTGGCTTTGTGGAGCATCGTCTGTGCTAGATGTATTCTGGTTTGGACAGGACCTGCAACTTCTGCCCTCCATCACTCCTTTCCCGGAAAGTCCCTCCCAGCCTTTGAGTTCTTCTTTCCCTGTAAAAAATAAGGAATAATCAGAATTAAACCGGACAAAAATAGTTAGTCAGTTTATGGACTGTACCCTTCTTAGGGGGTAATCAGAGTGACAGTAAAGGAGCAATACTCGAAAGGGGGGCAGAGGCGGTTGCTGAAGAAGCAGTAGATGAGGGGGTTGATGGCACTGTTCAAGGCTGGCAGGTTCTGAATGATCACGGATGCGAAGAAGCGCTCTTTAGTCTCAGGGAGTATGTTGAAGTTGTCCAGGATATCAAAAAGAAAGTAAGGGCTCCAACAGAGAACAAATGCTGCAGAAGAGAGAGAGAGAGGAAGAGCTTGACGTTGGATAGTTGAGCAATTTAGGGAGGCAATTACACACTCATGGAGAGACTGTCATAACACATAAATATTTGTTTATGCAAAAAACCCTCTCGCTATTCAGGATCTTATTTAAGAGAATAGTTATTAGATTGTGCTTTTATTTGTCTTTATTTTTATTTTAATGCCTATAAAATATATTATGTGTACTCCTCTAAGCGTTTAGAATGCTCCCTTTAGACATATTTAGACACTTCAGAACACTACACAATGCATAAAGGGTAAATAGGTAGCCAGTTAAAGCTTCATCAGTTATAGTGAAGTGCTCTTTTAATGGTCCCCTGAGTGAGCAGCCAATCTAAATGTACACGCAGCCGAAGCACTGCTCCGTGACAGCACTGCCTGTCATAGCCACCTATTAAAAGAAGGCTCTCAGACACCCAGGAGCAAGGAATGACACTCTTTCACACCACATTACAGCAAACCAACATGTCATTTGGTATGCTGGCTGGAGGTGCTGTGTACATGGAATGTGCAGGAAGATTCTCTAATTTCCTGTACTGCCATTTGAGAGATGAATTTGAGAAAGGGAAAAGAAGACTGCATTGCTCATAGCCTCTGGTTTTTTTCAGAGGTGGTAGGGAAAAAAAAGGTCACAGATCTACCTTTATTTGCAAACATAGGGAATTAATCTGTCCTTCACAATTTTTTGTGTCATCTCTTCTCACAAAGGCTTATGATTCAGGATTTCCATAGAAATGCTTGGGACAGGCAGTTCACTCAACAACCTATAACTACCTGGGTTGCAAACAATTTGTAAAATCAGACACAATCTCTTCCTGACCCAGATGAGACAGAAGAGTGACCTCATGCCTGTTTCTTGTCACATTAATCAGTATTTCTTCTCTGTCACTTAGCTGAGTGCTCCTTGAAAGTGCCAGGAAGAGGTAAACTCACCTCCTGTATTGTAGAGTAACCAAACAGGAGATGTCTATGCACAGATATCCATAAAATAGCAGTACACAGTCCCAGCATGTGGATCATAGCACTAACTGTGCAGAACTTTTAAGTTACCTGTTTGCACATCAAGAGAGGCTGCGTGCCTAATATTACCAAGGTACACTGAAATACTGACCATCCATGTGAGATCTTAACACCTGATGGCCTTGCAATAGTAGTTGCATCTGACAAAATCTTTCTCAGAAAAGTTCAGACACAAAGAAGCTGTTCTTGGGCTTATGAAAGGTATGAATCACACCACCCTCTCTCACATCTGCAGACACTACCTCTACACGGTGAGCTAAGCAACTCAGTAGTGGCTATTATCACAGTATCCTCCAATCTGAATTTTGCACAGTATTGGAAAGAGAAGCAATCTCTTTTTCAGTGTCAGGGGATGATTGTCAGCCCTTGAGAGTAAACAGCTTTGGTCGCTTTCCTGCATTTCTCTGCAGTTAATCACAAGCCTTGTGTGACGCTGGTTTTATTTATTGAGATAGAATATCAGCCTCCTAATTGCATCAGAATAATGTAATTTCCCTGGGAGACAGAGAACGCCTGCACTGAGTCATCTGTTGCTCAGTCAGGAAAGGAGAGTTCATTCTTTCCATCTCGGCAGGCAACACACCTGTAACATCAAATGCAATCGCTCCACATCTTGCCTCTCCTTCCTCTGCCTTGCACCAGCCCAGCAGCTCACACGCCATACATAGTCTCTAAGCCTAAAAGACAACTCAGCTGCCAAATCTTTCAGCAGTCTGGATGGGAAGGAGATGACCCCTTCCTTTTTCCTTTTAGACGTTGTCTCTTCTTTACTTTCTTAATGCTGTGCATATAATTTCATTTGAGGCTTATGTCAGATGCCTAAAATAGGAGTGTGTCAGCCAGAGGAGAGAGGAAGGACAGGGTCAGAAGGCAAGTCAGGGATCTAAGTTCCTTCTTTGAGCTATCTACTGCACTTTGTCTGCTGCTGATGGAGGTTGCTAGGGAGAAGCAGCTTCCTCATGTCAGCATCCTCCCTAGTTATCAGCTGAGGGGCTTTTCACTTACCAAGGATAATTACAATGCTGTACTTGATAGCTTTCACTTTTGCCCTTGATATGAACCCACGACTGGTGCAGCCAGCAGAGGTTGTGCCACCTGGGGAAAGAAGAGTTCAGCTAGTAAGAGAATAGGGCTGGTGTGTGGATGTGTCAGTGTGTACCTTGGCAGGCAGAACAGGAATACATAGCCCCATCCTTCCCTGGTGTCAGTCAGGAGCTCAGTAGTTCCTGAAATTTGGGCACTTTCAAGTCTGCTCAAGTTGAACCCTTAAAACCTGAGCCACCCAAAATCAAAAAGGTAAATGTAATCAGAGTAGATCTTTCTGAAACATTTTGGCATTTATAGTCTTGGGATGGAATGCCCACTCATTTTATAGCCTTCTGTGGCCAAGAATTTCTGATCTTGAGCAAAATCCAGATTTGCCAAGGAAATGCGAAAACACAGAAAAAGTGTTACCTAGGTATATGCTAGAAAATATTTATTCTGAAAATGGACAAAGGTCTAGGAATAGGAATTCTAAGTTCTAGAATAAGTAGTTTTCACTTTTTAATAATTTTCTCACAGATTTTTCCTATTGTTTCTCTAAAGAGGGCTTAGTGTCAAAGCAAAGAAGGTAAACAATGTAGAAAAGAGTTATGAATGAACATTTACAGAAACCCCATTTCCACTGCTGTGATGGGGGCCCAACGCAACACTGCACATCCAGGCATTCCCAGATTTGTAAAAACCAGCCAGAACTGAACCATGAGGCTGGAGTCACGTGCATGCTGAGACTCACCAGGACAGCTGGATAGGATGACAGCCTGAGCTTTGCTCTTCATCCAGATGGTTCGAATCACGATTGAATATATGACGCTGCAGAAGGGAAAGAGTCATTGGTATTATTAGGCACAGTAAATTTAGCAGGCATCCCAGGTCATTTGTGCTCTATGATTACACTTATCTATGTGTAAGGAGTTCATTGAGATGATGGGGCTGCACAGGAATAAAAATAATAAATGGCAACAACAATAGTAAATAAGATATGACTCTCACATAGTATTTTTCTGAAGCAGATCTGAAGAGTTTTCACCACGGGAGTCCTTATGATTGTCCTGGCTTTGTAGATGTCAAATCTGAGGCTCAGAGGAAGGCAGTGATTAGGCCAAAATCTCACAGGCAAGAGCTCAGTGGGGATTTTGAGCTAGCCAAAGCCAAATCCTCCTGGGTACCAGCTCCAGGACACTAGCTTTGAAAAGAGGGAAGCAGGGGGAGGGACCTGGTACTGCTATATGTACATTTCTGTTTTGGTGTTACTTTGTGAGTGTGAAGCTAATGAATAATAAAATGGTACCCTGGGGAATTTGATAGGGGCGAGATCCACGAGAAATGCAGTTAAATACAGCAGTGCTCAGTTTTGGGTCTCAAGGTCCTGTGGTGGAAATCAAGGAGGACAGAAGTATCAGATAGATGATTCAAAACCAGATCTACCACAATTTGCATATTTAGAGAGAAATATATACTTTCCATGGGAATAGATGAAAAGTGCCCTAGTGCACAATGACCTTGGATAGTTATGATCTTTCCCTAAGGCAATAACCAATCTGAACTTCCATTCGTTTAGTATGGAATAGGTAAAAATAATTTCTTCAGGCCAAAGATCCGTTTGAACCCACATCCTCCTTGAGGATGTTACCTTTTCAGCAGTTTATATGCCAAAGATACGAGGCCTTGCTCTGACTGCCTTTTCTCCTGCAAGTGTGCATAACGTGCAGCTAAAATCACTAAGCAACAGCATACCTTTGACTGCTGTTTTCCTTTTTGGTTTGCTAAGGAAGACAAAAAATGACTTAAGAATATTTCAGGTAATGCACTCAGGTTGCCATGTTTTCCTGATGTAAAATCCAAGCATCATAACAGGAGTCGTTATGTACCATTTGCAATACAACACAGTGCTCTGGAGAATTTGGGGCAGCCTGAGCATTAATTGCCTTAAACCTTAGTGGTCCCTCTGTGAAAAAGGTGCAACTAAGAACATTGTTTCAGGGTGTTTTATAGAGGCAAAAACGTGTCTTACTGTTATTTGGTTTATTTTCATTGTCAGAAGAGGCATTAGTCTTACTAGACCTTTCAGATTGATTTATGAGCCTTTCCTACAGCACCATCAATTGCTAGACACGCTTGCAAAGGTGATATTTGTGCTCAAAAAGCTACTAGAAATTTGGAGGTTTCCTTTCTGTGGAAGTTTGAGCCATCTGGTTTCCAGATATAGTATGTGAGAGCTGTAAATTCATTGTGCGGTCTGGGCTGTGCAGTGGAGCCGTAACATCTTTGCCCAGTGGGGGGTTTGCATGCAGTTGCTGTGGACTACAACTTGCTCTCCTTAACCTCCTCAAAGGTCCAGCTTGGCTCCCAGCTGAATTGAACATTTTCCTTTTATCTCCTGGCTTTTCAAGAGGCTGTTTATTTAACAGCTCATACACTTGAGAGTTTCTTTCTACTTTGTACTGACAATGGTGGAAAATTCCCATATTATTTCTCCTTTGATTGTTCCAATGAATAAGAATGTATTATAATGATAATTGTTGTAATCTCAAAACAATTTCCAGCCAATTCTTAAAAATCCTGTTTCTATTTTCTCCCTAGCCTACTATCTCTAGCCTGGCCTTTGTATTTGTAGTTGAAACAACGTCCCCTCTGATGCAGACTTGCCTGTGTCCAGCAAGACATGTTCAGAGCTGCTTAAGCATCAAGACAAAGAGGTCTAATTCTGCAGTCAAAATAGTCAGACTTCCTACTTCCAGCCAAGTGCCACAAGGATTGAATTATAAAGTCAGGCTCCTCACTTGCTTTCCTTTTGATCCCAGAATGCTTTCCCTCTTAGCTGCAGAGTCTGGTAGGAACATGCCTTTTGCCAGATAGTTACAGCATTTTTTGTCTTCATTGGCATTTCACATATGAGATTACATGTGATTCATTTGTATCCCTAATTTTTAGGACTCCAGTGGAAAGCTGAATTCCTGTTTTAATCCAGAGGTTTATAAAGTGCTGCCAATATAGTGGGTTTGTGCTGGTGTTTTTGCCTCTGTTCATCTTTCATATCTCTATAGCTGAAACCATTGGAGCTTTCCTTATCAGGAGTGGACCAGGGGTGGTGTAAGGATGCTCAAGGTGGGTGTCAGGAAAGCCAAGTCACTTGTTATGCTAGGTAATCTTCTGAGTGATGGTTTTGCCAGCCACAATTATGCCTTTATGATTTGATCTCTCTGGGACTCCAAAGAGTGCCTAACTCGTACTAGTGCCTAACCAATTTTTTTTCCCCATAGAAATGTTGGCATGGAGCTAAGAAACTGGAGTTTCCAGAAATTTGTCACCTAAATCTTAAGATCATAGAAGGCAACTGCATGTGTGTTTCAAAGCCACAAGAGTAAAACACTTATGGAACAGAAGTTGTGTTTTTCTTACAACAGAAAGACAATTTTTTTTCAGAATGCATTTGTAGCTCCTTTCTTTCTGTAAAAGGCAGCTGAAGGAGAATGTGGAAGTTGGTCAGATCTCAAAGGGTGGGAAGAAATTCCCACTTGGAAATCGAAGTGGCAGATGAGCAAAGAGTAACAGGGAACAGATGATAACTGGTATTCAGAGGGGTGTTTGGCAGTGGTCTGCACCATTCTGACCGTATTGTAATATCGGTTCCCTTCCTCTGCATGTCAAGCTGCTCAGCTTTCACTATCAAGTGTAAAAGCACAATACACATTGCCACAAACCCATTTTTCAACCCATGTAACATGTCTGCATGCTGCTTGCTCTTGTCTCCACTGAAAGCACTGAGAGATATGATGTACAGTTCTTTAGGTCCAGATGTTGTCACGTTTCTTTGTATCTGTAAGCACAGAGTGCACTGGTCTTAAAGCCCTCGCTGAGGTTTCTTGGGGGCTACAGAAACATGTGCTCTAGTCATTGTAATACACACTGTGATATGAAAATACTATATGAGTTGTTGTGGCCCATTATTTTTAGGTGACAAACTAATGAAAGAGTACTATTTATCATGGAGTAGTCAAACTTGAATGGAAAATTCATCCAAGATATTTTGAAAAGGAGCTGCTCAGGCCTTGAAGACCACAGGATAAAAAGGACATGCTGTTGATCTGAAAATGTGACAATTTTTCTAGCCCTGATAAAATGCATATCTTGAGAGGTGGCAGGAAAATACAAGAATATTGTTCACATTATGGATATATCTGAGAAAAGGAAATTCTTTGCATCTCCAAAAACGACTTAACATGATCCAAATTCTGAGGGACTAAGATCCATTTACATCATTGCGTCTTATTAGTTAATGGTGTTGTTTAATAAGCCTCATTGGTAATTACAGCACTCTTTATCAAGTAAATATGTAACTTATGTTTAGTCATACATGAATAGTCCCACCCCATCTTTATTTTTAATTCATGGATCACTTTTTTTGGAAAATGAACTGTCTTCTGGTAAAGTTGTATATTCGTATTATCAATCATAAGAGTTATTGGTCTGCCCACTCTTTAACCACGGATTATTTATTTTAAGTAAATAATTGCATTGTGACAGTATCCCATCCAGCCTCAATATTTTCTAGTAAAATGAGCCTTTACCATGGCAAAAGTGCACTTAGGCTCCCTGCTAAATGCTTCTATTTATCATCCAGCGTTGCCTATTGTTCCTTATAATTTATTTGTGCAAAGTGATGCAGCTGCATTGTTTTATGGTAGCTAATTTACAGTGCTGCTTATCTAAAAAAAAAAGGCATATGTAATCTCATTTGAACAAACCATTGCATGTATATGTGATGGGTAAATGAAGAGATGAGCAGATATTAGAACATATGTGCAGGATCTATGCTTTCTTATTTAGAAATGGAAATTGCAGGCAAAAATAAATGTGCTCACTGAATCAAACTCAAAAAATGACCTTTAGTATTGTTATTAATGGTATTTCTAGTTCCTTTATTTAATTCAGAGAAATACCTTTTATTTAATCTATTTTTTTATTTCATTACAATGATTTGGGTTTAATTCCGTATATTTCCTTTTAATCAATTCTGGGTTTTCTCTTCTAATTATTTTTCAGCTGCTCCAAAGCAAATGTTCTCTTTGGAGTTTAGATTTTAAACAGCAGATGGCTATTTTTTCCTCTGTGCTTCAAGAGGAGGTTTAGCAATTTTTTTTAAACATGAATTTGCAATTATATTAGATAAATGCCTATGTATTACATTCATAATATAAAAATATATTTAGCAATCATGAATAACAGCTAAAACCCCTCTGAATTTCTGAACACTCAAGTACCAGAATATAATTATGTTTTGACAGAGTAGTGATACAGAATAGAAACCCAGTAGCTGTCCTGTCTCCCCATCACAGGAGATGATGGGCCCAGATGCAACTATTTGCAGGAGAGCAAACTTGACCTGTATCTAACCTCTGCTCAGCAATGCCCCAGTTTTCAACTATCACAGATGCCATTTGAGCTTTTCTTGGTGTACTTCAGCATAGGAGAAAAGGCTTTGGTTATAGTTGATGACACTTGTCCTCAAATAGGAGAGAACTAATTATTGCAGGTTCCCTAATTACTTTTTTCTGAATTTTCTGAGGTTTGGTAGGTTGACAATATCAACTGCAGAAGTGGTAGAATAGTGTAAATAAGAGGGAACAGAACAAATTTTTAAGCACTGTATAGAAATACCTGATGCAGGATCTGTGGCTCTCCCTGTACGACACTGAAATAGGGGGGACAAGGAAAGATTTTACATTAAAAGAACAAATATTCTCCCCTTTTTTCATCTCTCAGAGATAACCACACGCTTGGGTTAAAAATACTAATAACAGCTTTTCATTCTGTTTTCATTATTCATGTCTTGTTCATTTGTATTATAATCAGATGAAAAAACTTGCTAAAAAACCACAAGCTGTTTGATAACTGATTGCTGATTTCCCAGTTGCGAAGAAGTGGTAGGAATAGACCTCACAAGTATTTAAATCTTTCAGGCTGTTGCAGTTTTCTTCATAAATTACCTTTTTAAATATATGTTTAAAAAACCCCAAACAAAACAGGGGGACAGAATGTTTTCTTGTTTGATGTTTTGGCTTGGAATCTAAGTGCTCACACCACATCTGGGGGTTTAGCTTGTCAGTGGAAGGATTTTCCAGACTGAGCATAAGGTTATCAGCTAAATAATTCATTCCATGGGCTGCAGTGTTATGAATAGCACAACTCCTGTGAGTTAGTTGAAGGCTGTCAGGAACATGTAAAATCAGCTCTACTGAGAGAGCTGAGGGATGGATGAGAGAATCTAAAAGATGGTGGTGTCTGGACTGTAAAAAGTGAAAACAGCTCAGCCAAAGCAGTGTATCTAGTGTGGAATTAAGTCCTGCACCTGAAAAGTAAGATTTTATCCTTTTTATGCACTTCAGATGAACAGCACCAGAAAAAAGTGCTGTCATCAGTGAACAGCTTTGCTCTGGAGGTTTGGGTTTCAGCAAATTCAGGCAGCAGAACTAATTAAGAATTAACTCCGCCAGCCAGTGTCCCACATTGCATCAGGCACCTGCCGTGCAGCTAAATCAGAGTGCTTCAGCAGAGAAAATAAAGTAGCTGTGCAAACAATATGAATTTTAGCAGAAAAGATTTTATTTTTTCCCTGTGTGCACCCTGCCTTACTGACTCAGTAAGTGTGTCTTGTGCCTTGGTTTCTGGTTTATATGTAGTCACAGCTTCTTAGATAGTGATCCTTGACTTTTCAGTCACATCTATGTGACTTTTCAGTGCACGTCTATGGATCTTCTCTCTGTCATTATGTTGTGGCCTTTTTTAGGTAACATCTTCAGCTAAAGAGCATTAAAAAAAATAAATCACAAAATGCCTTCCTTCATTTACTAAATAAAACCTTTCATTTTTACAATTAATCTCTTGACAGAGTAACACACAACTAAGATGCACTTGATCTCTCTCACCCTTATGAAATCGTGTCTCATTTATCATCAAACCTACTGTGCATCTGAAAGTATTAAATGGAACAAAACATTTGCAGAGAAAGTGAGTCCCTGCAGATATTAACAGCCATTCATTTTGTTCTTGAGCCACAAACTGCTTACCAGAGTATTTACTTGCTGCAGCCACATCAGGTGGATTAGCTTTAAACTCCTGGACTGCCAATAATTTTTGACAAAATGGATGTCACACCTTCAGGCTGCATTGACAGATGTTTTACAGATACCTCAGCTGGGAAGTTGCAACCTTCACTTTTATGCTTGAGACTTGAAAAAACATTCTAAAAAATAGCCATTTCTTTCCAAATTGCATGGCATTTTTTCATAATGTCTCAGCTGACCTTGCCCTGATGATAATCCTCTTTTTCTGTAGTTCTAGACCATCCTCTGTGTTCTGAACAAAATGGTATCACTGACAACTAGAAATAAATAGGCACCAAAAAATCTTTCCCTGTACCACTCCCCTTCCTTCCTCCCAGTGCCAGACACCACTTAGGACATGTCAAAAATCTGACTTCTGCTGACACAGGAGCATTTGTATTAATATACACTGAAACCAGGGATGTGTCTGGACAGCAACCGGCACTGCGCTGCCCCCTGCCTCCAAGGCCAGTGTTTTAAGTTCCTGAGCTGCCATAAACTTCTTGTGTGAAAGTTGCTTAAGGTTAAAGGCACAAAAATTTTAGGATGTTTTATTCATGTCTCAGCTGTCAGGGCAATCTCATGAAATGCCAGTTTCACTGCCTTTCCCTTTCCTCTCATGTCTTCATCACCTTCTTGCTTCTGGGGATTTACTGTAAAGCAAGTCACAGAGCTGATCTGGTTTGAATATCTTCCTTTGGCAGGGAGGAGGGGAGTATAATGTCAACAGCTCTGAAATATTCGTTGCTCTGTAACTTGTCTTTTCTTGCCAAACAAGTATATATGGCATGTAAAAAGGAGTAGCTGGTCTGTAATAGAAAGCGTGCAAATCTGTATGTTTGAGGGGGAAAGAGATGTTTCACACACCTATGGAATTACTGGTAACTGGACAGGCTGTGGGTCTTTTTCTAAAAAACTTAAATGCTGGCTAGAATTTCCTGATTACTAGCTACTTGAGAAAGCTCATTAAAGAATCCTTCTAATAGTAACAGTCATCCTCAAAGTTTTCTAGTGCCATTTCTTTCCACTCTTAAATTGCTTTTTGCCTGTTCAGTGTGTGTTTATTTTTTTTGCTGCTAGTGGTGGGCTGCAGATCTACCCAAATTTTTATTTACATATTCCCAAGAATATTTTTTTGGTTTATTTAAAACTAGGCTGCTTTAAGAGACAGGACAACATATAGAGAAATGATCCTATCCAGGAAGGAAGAGCTATTGGACAACTTGGGAGTAATTTTTCTCTATTGCTATCACATCCTTTCTTTAAGGAGAATTTTCATGATTTTATTTATTATATCTGTGCAATCTGGCACAAAAATAGAAGGTTTAGCAAACTGACATGTTAAGAGCAAAGTGTTATAATCATCCCTTCTCTCTAGGGGAGCAATACCAGTCCATGTTGAATCCATATCAAAAAGTCAGGTAACTTCAAGTACCACATGGTTTTGATTCTATCAAAGATAAACTTGTTTCTATTAAAAGGTGCAGAACTTAATGTCCATGATAAAACAGTAAAAAACTTCAAGGCATTTAGCTTTTGTAGCCAGTCTTGTCATCAGCTGGAAAAGGTCAGCACCTTCTTCCACTCCCCACCCTGCTCTCACCCAGGGTGCTAATGAGCAGGAAGCTAACAGAGACTCATGGCTCATCACTTGTTGGAAAAGCAGATGGACTGAGAGATATATCCAAGGGACATGCAAACGTAATTCCCCTCTTAGAGTCCAAACAGCCTGTCATCAAATTATGTGGGGGAAAAGGAGTCCCAGCAAGTCTTCTTTTGCTGCTAAAAAGAAGAGATGGATACCAAGAAATCCTAGTAACCTTGCTACTGAAAGAGAAGAAAAAAAGGGGGAAAGAAAGATAAGGGCTCAGAGAACAAGTTACTGCCACTGGGAGCCTTTCTAGGCAGTTAAGAAACCTCAATCCCCTTCCACATCAGATTTTGGCTGCTCCTTTGCGTTGGTTACTCCTCATGGCTAGATAATTTTTGTTTAACGTCAACTAATGGCAGTGCCCTAGAGGGAGGCAATAAACTTCACTGATCACTGGGCACAGTCTGGGTTATTGGTTGGCCTCAGTTTAAAATAGATTCTGCAGCAGATTGCCTTTGTGATTTGGGGCAAATCAGTCTCAAATATTTGCAGCTTAGGTTCCCCATAACAAAACAGGAAGAATTGTATTTGCTCCTATTTTAAAAGTGGTTGGCAACTTCAAATGCTTGGAAGTTTCTTTCCAATCCTGGTGAAGGAATACTTGTCTAAAACTGTGAAGCTTGAGAGCACTTCAATTTAATTTTACTATAATTAGTGTTAAATGTAGTTTCCTGTGCTTTCATTAAAATTATCTTTTGTAATAATAGGTAGATATTCATACTGGATTTATGGAAGTATCTTTCAAGCCTGAAGCTGTGGAGATAAGTGGACACACTTAGAGATTCATTCCTCTTTTCAGAGAAAATGTTTCTGGCTCTTAATACCACATGGAGAACACCCAGGGCAAGTACAGCAACCCATGTATTATGTGATAAAAACCGAAGCAGCTATACAGCAGGCATGGAAATGAAATTGTAATGAATGAGTAGAAATTAAGGCATTATGCTGATTGCACACTTGACAGCTTTTACCACATGCTTGCTGATTGTGGTTCAGGCTTACCTGATAATGATCAGAGGAATGAAATACACCAGGAAAGCCACCACTGTCATGTAGGGTATCCAGTAGGAGTCATCAGGCCAGAGAGCCCAGCACTGCACTTCTCCGTTGGAGAGCTGCCGTTTCCCAAAAATAATCAGAGTTGGTATGGAAAACAGGAAAGAGAGGCTCCAGGCCACTCCAATAAGCACTTTCGCCTGTCTTTCTGTGCAACAGAGTCAAACAGACAGTGTTAATGGGGTTGTTGGTGAGAGTGAACCCTTGCAGCAGTACTGACAGAGAGGCAGGGAGGAGGAGGTAATCATGTAAAGAAAGGGAATTTTAGGCTTCAATTGGCTGATGCTGAAAAGACAATGAAGGAAAAAAGGGATTTCATCTCTTTCTCTTGATAAATAATTGATAAATAATCATGTCATTATGGGCTTGTACTTTACAAGTTTTATTTAAGGATGCTTAGGGTCTGTTGAATCTGAAACACTATGAGAAAGGCACTGGCCAGGGTCAGCAAGTCAGAAAAATGAATGTAAGTGGTTCCTCTATGCTACCAAGAGAACCTTGTGAATGGATGTAAAGGACTGCAGGCCTGCCCTACTGCCTGCCTATTGATGCACCTTGAAGTGAGAAAGATTGCAAAACCTCTCCTATCAGGAAAAAGAAAATGCCTCAGTTCAGGATCAGAACAGAACTGCACACCCAGCTGCCTTTACCTCCAGCTACAACTTTACAGTCCCACAGAAATGTGGTCCTGAGGAGCATGGGCATCTCCTGCACTTCTCTGTATCGTGATGGGGGCCAAACCCAGGTCCTGTTGAAAAGCATATGCCCAAGCCATGACAAGAGTGGACTGCTAACCATGAGACATAGCACATGACGGTGCTCAAGTGCTCAGCCCTGTTTTATCTGCTACAAGAGACATTGACTAGGAGATCTGTGACCTCATGGTGAAGAACAGGAGCTGAAGGATCCAAGAACACCCAACAGATTTGGGCTACTACTTCCTCTTGACTTCTGGCCTCCTCCACTGTCAAGTGGGGAAAACAAGTGGGCAACCAAATGTTGCCTGGTGGCATCCATGGGATTTTGTAAATATCAATGTATCAGAGCAAAATGTCCCAAGGCTTTCATTTTCACAAATCGGTATCTTCTGGCTAAAATCCAGGTAGCTCTAGCAAAAAAGTGTGGGGAAAAAGGGCTGATCTGTGGAATACTAGTGATTTTCAGTGACAGTCCTCAGTTAGACTGTGAGAGGAACAGATGGGGCAGCTTTTTTGATCTAGGAAGCTTTGGTGTTCAAATACTTTATTGCCCTAAAAAATACTTGAGGTGAAACAGAAAATCACTTTAAATTATGCATATCAAAAAGAATGTCTTTCCTCCTTGAAGCTCAAAGAGCAATACAAAAGCATGTGGGCGAAACATTCAAAAAGTAATTTTATGCTTTATAAAACATCAGTTGCAAATACTCAGTTATCCTGCTCATTTTTAAATGCTACCCACGTTCAGCAAAATACAGTCTTGCTAATCTAGGGCTTAAGGGAACTCTGATGACATCTGCCTAAGTGAGAGGGTTAGATTAAGTCTATAAATATTGCACAGGAGAAGGAGAACTGTAAAGTTTCCCAAAGCATAACAGAATAAACTTAGCAAAAGGAATATTAAGAATAAATTTCGCAAAATATTTCCTGACAGAAAGGATACTTCAAATGTGAGCTAACAACTTAAACTACATTCATACAAGTCTCAGTCGGGGTCACCTGTGTATTTCTAAGAGAAAAAGATCATACCTGGATAATATGCCTTATTTTATTTGCACTATATAACAATGACTGTAATTTGGACTGAAGTGGGCAATTTGAGTTGGACAAGAGTGGTATTATATCTTTGTATTTTATAAAACATTACCTGCAATGTTCATTTATTCTTGTTTTAAAATGTCCCTTGTGTTTGGTAAAATATGGCCTTGCTAGTCTAAAGGGCTTTACAGGGCAGTGATTGCATTCAGGGAAGCAGACTTTTGTTTTATCAGACTAATGTTGATTTGCTGCCTCACAAGCAGGTTTTGTTTGAGGTTTTTTTGTTGGAGTTTTTTTTAGTAGTTACTCTAATATGCTCTAAATGCCAGCAAATCATATAACTAGAACTATGTCTGTTATAAGCGGAATAAAAAAAATATCAGATTTTGAAATACAATACTCTATTTAGCCAGTCTCAGTATTTTCCTTTAAAAAACAACATTGCTGTTTAACTGGAGAGTTTTTCATACTGGATGGTCAAGACTAACTCCCAGGGTTGAGGTGGGAATCTCAGTTGTGAGCACTGACTCACATAAAGGATGTTTTCATGTGACTGTCCCCTTTACTCTGCTCCCACCGTCCTTGCACTGTGACAATGGTTTTGTGCACATCTCTCTGCTCCCAGCAACGTGTGGCAGGGAGGCACCTCTTGGAAGGAACTTTCCTTCCTGCCACCAAGAACATCAATGCTGTGCAACCCTTTGATAAAGTGACTGCCACTTTAAAATTAGGTTCTAAATCCAGAGAGAGTGGGCTGTTCCAGAATCTCATTGATCTGATGGACTTTAGCATGGTTTTCAGACTAAAGCCATGCCAGGGACAGTTTACACCTACTTGGGTTTCTTTTAGTTAAGCAGTTCTTCTGTCACCTCTTGTTTAGTTTGTATGTTGTTTGCATATGCCTTTTCAACACGATGAAATGCCTTCTTCTGTAACTTCTCAGTTTCTTTTCCTTTCGATCTTTATTTTACAATTTTTTATTAATGCCCCTTTCTGCTTACAGAATGAGGTGCCTCACAGTAAAAGTGTTAGGAGTAGAAGCCATACTTCTTTCACATCCTTTACTTTCTGTGGTCATTTATGTGTTTGCAAAATATAAAATATTCAACTGTCAAAGTCTGTCTTCTCAAAAACCGTACAAAGTACAACTCATTGCAAATGCTTTTTAACAGGACTTGAAGCTAATAACTAAACCACAATTTAAAAAAAAAGTTGGTTGACATTTTCAAAGCTCCTTAGTGATTTTAAAAATTATGTTTCCATGTGGCCTTGGAGTGTGATTTTTTTTCTCAAATCACACTCCAAGGCCACATGGAAACATAATTTTAAAAATCACTAAGGAGAAACAACTCTTTTGTTTCTTGATTGAATGATTGCGAGGGGATGAGTGTTTCATTTTGGAAAGAAATTTGCCACAGGTTGACTCAGAACTGTTCATGAAGTTTCTCTGTGTCATCACCAATAACAAAGTTTTGTAAATCTCTTTGTTCTCTATCTGCAGAATAACTAAGAGGGCATTTCAAAAGCCTCCCACATGGCACCTCTGCAAGAAGTAGCTGGGTTGCAAAAAGTGATTATTTTATATATATTCCAAAAAGTTGCTATCATAAATATATCTCTCTAGATTCTTCTTTTGGATTTACAGATGCTTTCTTTTCCCCTTTGAACATGGTCTTTGCTTGTCCATCAGTGAGTAGCCAACTCTTGCCAGAGGCAGGTGAGTTTTGTCAGTGCTTTTTCCTCTGCCCAGAGCTGCACCCAGCTGATGACTCTGGTACCCTTGACTGAGGGCAATGTTTGCTCTTCTCCATTTTTAAAAATAAAAGAAAAAACGTAATGGTATAGGTAGAGCAAATGTGACTTTTATGAAAATTTGAGGTGAGATTTGAGGTGATTTTGGTGCAGGTTCTTTTTCAACTTCAAAGTGTTTTTCAAAGATTAACCATCAAATTCTTTACTGTGCCCAGGCAGCAATTTAACAAGTGCTACTTTTCCTATACAATGAAGAAGAAAGACCAGCAGGTCTGTATCATCTTGCCCCACTCAGCTGGTTGCACCTGCCTTCCTGATGCAACATCAGCAGGAGCTGTAGGGCACACCACACTTACCAAAGCCTGCTGAGAAAACCTTGATATCAATCTCCCCGGCCTAATAAAGTTCATCTGCACACTGGAGAATATCAAGCTAAATTTCAGACAAGTATTTGAAGTTTTCAGATCTTAACATCTGCCAAAGCTGCACCACTGCCTTGGCTGTGATTGATTCATAGGTTTTTAAGGCCAGAGAGGATCATTAATCTGATCCCCTGAATAGAGCCATCTGGCAAAAGCCATCATTACTCCAAAACAAGAATATTTGCATTTGATTAAAGCACATTTTCCAGACCTCATGGTCCTTATAACTGTTCTTCTTCCTCCCCATCTGCTAATTCTGTTTATTCACTCAGTGCAACATACTTAATACCCCACTTTGTCTCTGTAGGAAAGAAGTAGTTTTCTTTAAACTGTACTTCTAAGAGAACAGGCGATATTTGACTGCTGTAAAAAAACCCATAAATCAAACCAAAACAAATAGAAGAAATTATAAGAAAGAGTAGGTGTCCAAACTTATACGCTATATCTTTTGAAGTTCTTATTAAACTGTTGTATGAATTCTCAGTACCATCCTCTCCATCAAGTTATTTTTTAGTGTGGATAAATAGAAAATATAGCTGTTGCAGCTTCTATAGTCAGTATAGTTGTACAAGAGATAACTTTTGCCTATAATTACCTTCTAATAATGCTGGAAAATAATGAAAACCACTATACATTTTAAAATGTCGTTTCATTCTTTGCTAACACAATACTTTTGAACGCTGCTAAGGGCTAAGTGGAGTTTAGTAAATCTTGAAATCAGAGTTCCTTTGTCATTTGAGAAACTGTAATGGAGTTCAAATGTAGCTACAGCAGGAATAAATAATTCATGGCAACAAGATTAAGAATTTTGAAAACTAAAAAACAATCCAGTAATATCCATAGCAATAACAAGGCACAGAAATTCTCCTACCTCCTTGCAAGAACTTCATTGGGTAAACTATGGCATGATACCGGTCTATGCTTAGTGACACAAGGACGTAAGTCGAGGCATAGAGAAGGACCACCTGGGGCAGAAGGTGTAACAAGAGAGCAGTTGAGAGAAATTTGTTGCAGAAAATTATGTCAGCAAGAACTCTGAACTAGGAATATTTGAAAACTTTTAAAGAAAGAAAAAAAAAGAGAAAAAGCAAAAAAACCACCACCTTTTGTATTCACCCCGATATTTTTCCTTTACCTCGTCCACAAAATTAAAAGATTTTATATGCTTTGATTAAAGTGTTTCAGTTTTAAATAGAAATTTTCATCATTCAGCACTTTTGAACAATTTTATACAGCATTTTTGTTGGGGTTTCCTGCTGTGGGGACACAAAGCACAGCAGCTTGGGCATACAGGGGAGCACGAGGTTTCTATACCTGGAAGTAGCGAACGATTCTGCAAACGATATCAGGAGCCATAAAATCTCCAGTGTAGCGCCAAATTATGTCAGTCATTATGTTTATGAGTCCCGTGAATGAATCTGCAAAGAAAATTAACTGAAGAAGCATTAAAAGAAGCAAATAATGGCCGCAGGTGAGCCACAGAGGTGGGTATGACCCTTGGGATGTACCAGCTCCCCCACTCCTGAGGGCAGCCAAGCCACAACTAGTCAGCTGAGAATACTAGAGGAGCTGGGAAAGCTTCCAAAAGTTTGTGTATTTATTTTCTTGCTTTCTTAATTTACCACCAATCCATTCAGGCAGACAGCAAGATTCCCCTAAGCACGGGAGCCCATAGCTGGCTTC
Organism: Manacus candei; assembly: GCF_025592945.1. Classification (NCBI taxonomy): domain Eukaryota; kingdom Metazoa; phylum Chordata; class Aves; order Passeriformes; family Pipridae; genus Manacus; species Manacus candei. The sequence goes on from NW_026138143.1 coordinate 4,996,073, forward strand.
TCATGCACACAGCTTTCCTCTGCCCTCTGGGTTGCAGTTCAGTCTGGCTGGCACTACAAACAGGTCAGATGAGCTGGGCCCTTAAAGTCCTTTCTCCTCTCCATTGCTTACAAAGAGATGTGAGGTGATCAGCACTCCAGCCCTAGGCTGGATGCAGGTCCTGGTCTGTACCTGCATGACTAAAATTAACTAGGATCCATTCCTCCTCAAATAACAAGTTGCCTTTTTTTGTGAGTAGAGGTGCATAAAAATTTCCCTATGGGTGTTAATCTCACATACACCTAAACATTTTAGGCTTATCTGTGAGAGAAATGGAAGGGACAGCCTGATGGGCCTGATCCTGCAGTATGCTGGGTTCACTGACATCTACAAAGGGTCACCAGGTTTTCCATGAGGTGTGGATAAAAAATATAGCACTAGGGATGCTATAGGTTAGTGTCTAAATGTGTCAGCTTCATCCCAGCTGTGCCAAATATTGAACTACTTAATGTCCTTTTTTCTTTTTCTGTTATTTCATTAAAAAAGTGTCTCCTACAAAAGCACCTGGAGTGACAACCAAATGTTGCTAAAATCAGAGGAAATTTTGTCAGGACTTAATTTGCAAACTTAATTAATTAATGACCAACCCTGTCTTGTCTGCTTAAGGTTAACCTACTTATGCCTGTACTTTTACTTTTGCCGAATTAAATACACCTCAGGCTATTTTTTTTTTTTGAGAAAATCTAAGGGGATATTCCAGCCTTTGTTCTGCTTATTGAACAAGTGAGTGCTCACAGAGATGCAGGTTTCATAAACAAATTGCAAGAACTGGTGCTCCTCTTGTACATATGGGCGATATTAAGTTTTGCCTCTAAAACCAAGTTCTCTCTGTAGGACCAAATTTTCTAAGTGCAGTCCACGGAAGAAAATGTGCATCAATCCAGTATCATGCCACTTCAAGTAACATAGCATATTGCTCTTCTTGCACAGATTACCATAAAGGGAGAGAACAGGTTAGGAAAACATTTTGTGAAATTTATCATTACAAAACCAAGCAATATGAAGAAATAGCTTCAATTTAAAAAAAAATTTAGGGTGGTAAAGTGTTTCATTTTGATATCACCATTTTACATTTGAAAACCATCTCTAAAGTTTAGTGTGATTAAGGTATTCTAACCCCCAAGTCAGAAGATTTTGATTTTAAATTTATGCCTTTGGACACAAGATATTTCAATAATTTTAAAAAAAAATTTTTGAGAAGTAAATAGTTTGAGCCAGTATTTCCAAGCAAACAGGCATGGGTTTTTCAAAACGGGTTTCTACTAAGTCCTTAGAAATTCTAGATATTTCTACCTGGAAACTGAGATCTCAGCTTAATGTTTCAGAAAAAGCAACTTGTTTTGCTTCACTGGAAAACCAGGATAATTTTTTCTGTATCAGTAATTCTTTATCTCCTCATTTTTTCCTTCATTTATCTTGTCTTTTTCTCCATGGGTCAGTTCAAAATTAAATTAGTGTAACAATATTACCTCCCTCTTTATGACTTTATTGTTCAATTAATAGTAGTTTGCTCTTTATTCTCACAGTGTTTCCCAACCCTGTATTGTCTCTCTTCTCCCTTCCCCTGCCTCCATAGAGAGGCTGGATCAGAGATGACCTCCAGAAGGAAGTTTGTGGTTTGAAGCCTTATGTTAAATGTTGCTCATTGATTAGAGTGATGGGGCACAGAATGATTGTTCCTTTGATGAGTATAGTGGCTTTAAGGCTTTACTGAAAAGACTGTAGGTTATTAAGGTGGTCTTTGAAAAAAAACACAGAGCGTTAAGTTTTTCAAAAAGTGAAATGCATCCTCCAGCAGTGGTTCCAACCCATCCCTTCCCCTTTCCTTACTCCTGAATTATTGATTCATATTCTCTCTCTCTCTCTCTCTCTCTCTCTCTCTCTCTCTCTCTCTCTCTCTCTCTCTCCCTCCCTCCAATAGTGAAATATTCATTGGTTCAAAGCAATGCACATCAATAGAATTTCACCTCAGGGTATCCTCTGGCTTTTCATGGTCTGAGCATCTGCCAAACAGGTGCTAAATGGGGGCTCAGCTTTCCTCCAGAGGGGGAGAGCTCAGGACTGCCCTCCTTCCTACCAATCTGAGAGCTCTGGAGAGAAAAGGGAGGGAGAAAGGAAAGCACCTCAGCTATCTGCTCATTTCCCTCTTCTCATCACCGTTTTCCTATACCTTTCCAATGCATCAGGATAGTGCTTTGAGGGTGCATTCTGCAGCTGTGGTGGGAGATGGGACAGTGTCCTGGTGCTTTCCTTCATGCAAGCAATTTGGGCAGTTCCAGAAGCTTATGGCCACATCAGCTTTTTAGTTTGCGTCAGTACTGTGGTTTTTAACCTGTGGGTGGCCCCCACTTCACTGACTTACATGATGGAGATCCACAGGGTCTCGCTTCAGCTGTTGCTCAACTCAAAGTTATTCTCCAGGGTGCCCTTCATGAATCCTACACTATGTACCTGCTAGCCAGTGCTCAGGCTGAGGGACCATACTCAGCTGAAGCAGACCCCTCTCCACAAATGCACAGAGTGAATATCAGCTCCATCCTTTTCATGCTACAGGTCTCTTCCTGCTGCATAGCATACCTACAAGTATATCTATAGCCTTAAGTACTTCAGAAGCTTTAAAGACAACTCTAAATTGTCTTTCCCTTGAGAGCATTGAGTGAGGTTTTTCAGGTGACTGCAGAGGTTTTTAAACGAGGTTTAAACTTCACAGCTTCTTTGTGCTGTCAGCCTCAGCTCCTCTCCCCCAGCAGTACATTTTAAGGGTTCTTTGTGCTGAGTTTCAGAATCACTGCAAAGGGCTCAGCATGCTCCTCTGACCATGTGCCCTGAGCACAACACACTGCATGCCAAAGCCAATGTAGACAGCTGTGAGTGTGCGCCGAGTTTAGCCAGATTTCTCAATGCCCTTTAATTAGAGAAATATTCTTCCACTCAGCATCCTCATGTCTTCTCAGGTTTTAGAAATCCCTCTTGTCTTTTCGGTCCTAAAAGTACCAGACCAACTTTTCTCACTTCTCCAGTCTTCTGCTGCCTGCTCCAGAGGGTGTTTCTTATCCTATCTCTGCAAAGCCAAAGCACCAGACTCTCTCACTATGACACAACTGCACACCTTTAGAGGATCTGTCCTGCAGACACATGTTACTTTATATAGGGCCACCAAGTAAATAATGTGCCTTGTGCAGGTGATCAGACAGTATACAGGAAACATTATATGTAATTTGAATTGCTGTAATAAAGGTTAGTGTGTGTAAGTCACCTGGTTTCAGCAATGAATTCTCAGCAGATCACAGATTCCTTGGCTGCTTTCAGCAAGCTTACACCTCAGTGCATGTCACTGGATGACATCATTGACATCCTAAGTGGTGAATGTCAGGTACAAAAAACTAAGAGAGCTGGTACGTTGCTCTAAACCTTGATGTACTCAGTGTAGGTATCCTCACCACTCCTTACTAAGCTGGTGGCTTGCATATTAGATACTTGCGTTCTTTCACTGATGAATGTTTGTGGGCCAAACAACACCAAGATCATTTCTGAAAACTGTGCTAATCAACCTTCACTCATAACTGTGTGCAAGCTTGTCATTGCAACTGCTTCTTAATACTCTTCTGGGTTCTTTTACTAAGAAGTGGCGTATGTAGCATGGTTCTGTGTAGTCATTGCTAGGCAAGAGTGTGGTTTATTTACTTAGAAAAATTGGTAGAAAATCAATTAATGAAATACATTCTCTTTTGATACAAAGTAAAGATAAGACAAAGTGCTAATTTGTGACTTTTAAGCCAAATGTAAATTCACAGAAGGATACAGATGAAATGATACTTTGTTGAAGAAAAGACATGGCACTAGTGTGATAGAGATGGTAGTAGTTTGCTCTTGATGGGAAGTGGAGTTTATATAAACTTATGTAAAAGAAAAATTCCATGAGATTTCAATAGTAAGGAAAAACAGAGGGAGGCAGGAAGGACAGATGGCTTTGCTTGGGCAGAGGGAGGAAGAAACAGTCTATTGGGGTTTGCAAAACTGGACAAATTTGCAACCCTTCATCTTCCTCCTCCCTGCCACCACCATGGCCACAGCCAGTCCTCAAAAGCAGAACTAGTTTCTACCTTTACAAACCTGTCAGCATTTCAAAATGCAATGTTTTTAAACAGTATTTATCATAAAGGCTGAGAAAATGTCTGAGAAGGAGAAGCACCCTGTTGTTCCCAGAGGAGACTGAAACACACTGAATATAGTGCTACAGCATCTATTGTTGGGAAATATCTCAGGTACTGAACACATTACAGATCTAAAGACAATGTAACCCAAGTTTCCATCATACTCAGTAAAATCTCTTCGGATTTTTTATGGGCATGACTGAGCGCAGGCATTGCCTCTATGTATATGAGCCCAGGAACTGCTTGGTTCAGGAGGTGATTACAGTAGCTCGGGTGGTGGGTGCTGCCTCGTAGGACTGAGGAGCTCAAAAATGTAAAAAAAGAAAACACTGCCCTTGCAGGGACAAATCTGAATACAGGCTTGCTGTTGCTATGAGTGAAACAAATTTTTATGTCAAAAATCCCTCCACAGAGATAGAAATCCATTATAGAAAACAAATGGAGGTAATTAGCAATCTGGCGTGGGAATACAGACAGGTTAAAACTGTCTCAGTTAATACGTTCATAGAAATTCATTGACTTGATGGCATTGCCAAAGGGATGTGCCTTGTGCAAACTTCAGGACATTTCTTTCATTACAACTAAGGAGGTTAAGACAAAAATCTGCATTAGCAACTCTGCAAGAAAATATCTCTATCATTTGATTATTAGTACTGACACCATGCTTCCCTGAAGACACTTACCCTAAAGATGCTCAAAGTCTTTTCTGTCAGAAGTGGAGAGCAGATTGCTGGTGAACTGTGGTGGGTTAAAAAGCCCCAAGTCATCTCAGCTGCAGTTTCATCATTTCCCACTGATTAAAACAGCTGATTAAAAATTTAGTTGGATGTGGTGATCCATCACTTCTTGGTGAGTCCGTACCTCTTACTGAAATTTCCTCTCTCTCTTCATGTCGCTTACAGAGGTATATTTTGTTCTGCTTTGTTGATGGCACCAAGCTGCACAAGGCATCTCAACATGGTGTGCCAGACAGGGTGTGCAAGCTCCTCGTCCTGGCTGAACATTTCATACGTCTTATTCTTTTTGGACGTCCCAATGTGCGTTCCTGTCACCTACCACTCCCCAAAGAGCACATCCTCTGGAAGGATCAGAAGCAGCAGTTTACTAACCCCTCCCTGCAATGGGGAGATAGACACTTAAAAACAAAAGAGGCATTGCTGCTCTATGACAAAAATAATGTCCTGTCTATGATTTTTGAACTGATGAGGCAGGCATTGCTGGTCTACCCTTGCTGCTCTGTGTCATGCTTGATGTGCTGTCAGGTAATAACAGTCAATGCTGTGAACTTGCCTTTCAAGTTAATAAAACTCGTAGCTGATTTTTTTAGACCTGAGGGTGCAAGCAATTTAAATTAAGAATTCTTAGGGGTCCTGAAGATTGGCTTGAGGACAGGCACAGGGCAGAGAGAGCAGGAAAAGCTGTCCTGACTCCTGCAGACACCCTTGAAGCTTGTTCTGTTACTCCCACTCTTCCCATAGCCTGTGCTTTCCACTGAAAATGTCACATGTGGCTTTGCAAGTATTCACTGCACTAGAAATAATTTTGTGGTCATGTTAACTAGAAAATATACCAAGCCCCCTGCTCTTATTCAGCAGCTATTGGTGAAATAGGTTATGTACCAGCTCTGGCAACTGTAGGACAAGATACTTTCAAGACACTTAGAGGATACCTTTTCAAATTATTATATTTTAGCTCATTAAATGCTGAGCCCCAAGAGCCTAGTGTGTTGCCTCTCCATGCAGTCATGGTGCAATGAGGGGCTGCATGTGGAGCAGGTGTGAATGTGAGAGTCACCCTCATGTTTGTATTTCATGACCTCTTTATTTATTTCAAGTGGTACCTAGCATTTTCCAGAAGAAAAAATACTTCTAAGATACCAAGTACCAAACAAGTCCATTTTAATTCTTTCCTTCCCCAACATCTTGTACATAGATTCTTCTGCTGTTTCTTCTAAATCCTCCTTACTGATCCTTTTGGCAACTCTTTACCTCAAGTATTTTAAGGACTTACTGTTCATATCTTGGTCACAACAGCAACTGCATGATTATTCTCATCTAAAAAATGTGGACTGTTGTAAGAATATTTTCTGTTGCTGTAGTTCAGGCACTCTGGTGATTATAGTCACCAAATAACCACACTTCTTATAATGCTGCCTTAATTGGCTCAGATATTGTTGATGTAGACACTTTAGTCTAAGTAGGAATGGTAAGGATAAAGCCTTCTTTCCTCCCTCACACCAAACTGTAAGATTCCCACGATGTTCAAGCAGTGATATTGCATGCTGCAGCTCAATTTTTGTCAAACCTTAGGCTTACCATTGCAGAATAGTAGAGCAATGTTCATTCCCATTTTTGTACCTGCTTTGTCTCCCCTGGTGTTTGCTGATAGCATGAACAAAAGCATACTGGCAAGATTCATTGGCGAATTCCCTTGAAAAATCACCACGTGGAAAAGACAGAACATGCAAATGTATACTGAGCTGCTTTCCATTAAATATCCTGCAATGCCAGAACAGGCTGAAAATTCATTACATGTGGTCTGGATCTCAGTCCTATAATTAAGCTGAATTTGGCTAAAATAGACTTCTAAATGTTTGGTCTTATTAGAACAACTAAGTCTCTGTAGCACTGTATGTGTATCTTTGACCTGAATTCCATAAATCCTGTTAAACTTTTGTAAACATTTGGTAACTGGCTAGGCAATGGAGTTAAAGGAAGTGACTCTCCAGAGAAAACCTGTAAAAGACATGAATGTGAGTTGGACAGATTGGCAGGGGACAAAGTACCCCATGAAAATGTTGGACGTATTGTCCTACAGCCCTTTGCATACATGGATAAAAGGAAATTTGTGTTATTGTTGGTGACACAAAGACAATATAACTCAGAATGATAAATAAATATCACTTGTTTTAATATGCAAGAAGGGAATAGAAAAAAACCCCTATCTTCTTAATGTAACTTTTTGTTTCACTGCTTTTTTAGTGCATGTAAAGGCTATTTCCAGCATACTTTCCATTTGGTTGCAATTAGAAACCCTGCAGAACAGATGATGGACTAAAAGATGTTAATGATATATTGGTACATCTAATGTCAAAATTTTAAAGTCTTGTCTTTTAATGAGTGCTAATGAGATCCTAAATGATGATTCCAAGTGTAGTCATTATGGCCATGCTGTTGGCAGCACCATGCTCATGCAGTCCTGTTTCTCAGTGTTTGCTGCCAGCATATGAAGAAGCTGGATAGAAAATTCCACATATCTACTTTCATTTAATAATAGAAGTCAAACTCTCATGGGGAGTAACTGTAAAATAAATGTCTCCTGTGTCAGATGAAAATCCTGCCTGTATATCCATCAGGGAATCAAACAGGTATCCATACAATTTAGAAGCAACATATTTTTCGAGCAATTCGGAAAGAAATCCACTTCCCCCCTTGATGCTGAAATGTTGGGCCCAAAGGATTATACAGTTTGTCTCTCAAGCACCTTTTATTGAAAACAAAAATAAAAACAAACATAGCACAACTGTCATTAGAATTTGAATGTCTGAAACAGGCTGAAGGTAGGAAAACCATAATCAGTCCTTCAGGACCACAGAACAATTCTGTAGCTGTCAAAACAAGAATTAAGGCTTCCTATAAAACTGGGATAAATTGGCACAGCAAAAGCAGACTGCTGCTGATGTAGAAAATACCTGATTCAGTCTGTTGACTGCCAAATGTATCTATATAGCATACTCAGGGCTACCACTAGGCCACAGGAAAGGTTATCAAAATACCAGCCATCCTAATGTCTGCTTTTGCTCTGGAACCCTATAGAAAACCCCTAGTTCACCTCTTGCCCTTCATGTTTCCTTGTGCCTCATTATATGCGATAGATGTGATAAGAATAAAAATGCAATTGTTCTTCTTGCGCTCTGCCTTGTCCAAAAAACCCATTGCTTTAAAGTAAGTAATTTATGAAAAGATGCATCAAACAGGACCAATGTTTTGCCAGCCAGACTTAGAGGTGCTGCTGCTCTGTTTTCCCAAAGTTACTAATATGAATAAAGGCTGTGCCTACGCCACCCAAACACCGTGTCTGTGGGCTGTGGCTTTGCATGGACCTGGTGCATCAGATGTTCATCAGTGTGGCCAAGTCAGACCTCTCTGACAGCACTGGATGTACACACTCCTTCCCTGGGGTCCCAAAGAGTTCAACCTGAGGCTGATATGGCGGCACAAAAAGCCTCTCAAAGACCTACACAGAACTTTGCAAAAAGGGAGTCAAAACCTCCCACCAGTGTCAAAAGTCTTTGGATTTCATGTGATTGTTGGTTTGAGGGCTAAGCCAGCCAGCAGCTGTGTCAAGGTTGGAATCCCAGCTCAAAACCAAAACCAGAATATTCTAAAATCATAAAGGAAGTTAGATTTTTCAAAGTGTCTGACTTCTTTTCCTGACCAAAGATTTATGAGTATCTTTGAGATGAATAACCAGATATTTGGATTTTCCCTGCAGGTAATTCACTGAGATTGATAAGTGTAAAGAGTATAAACAATAACTCCAATTTGAAAACTAAAATCAATTGACTTGTGTCTTTTCCACATCCTCTCAGTCAGCATTCTAGCAAGGTACTTCTGAAATTGGAATATCTTCCAAAATAATGAATGAATATGAAATTTTGTATTTATTTACAATTCACACTGAAAATGTAACTCTGTGGGAAAAGCTTCATGAAGATGAAAGTGTCTTTATCTACTTCTGAAGGAATGAAGGGTCAAAAAGGGATGTGAGTACTTTTAGAAACCTGTTAGTATCATAGGATAATTCAGGTTGGAAACTACCTTTAAAATCATAGAGGAATAAATAATGTAATCCACAGGCTGTATAAATTCATCAACCTGATGAATTTGTAATCCCTATCTTTTTAGGAACATTTTCTGCAAAGCACAAAAAATGCATTGTTGAAACATTGCTTGCTGAAAACAGTGCTAACCTACCAAAGCACTCATTTGAAAATGTATTTGATATATTAATGAGCAGATGCTTAAGGATTTGGAAATGAAATTGAAAATGTATAATGCTATCTTGCAAGAGTGGGTAGTCCATTCATTTGTGACATTTCAGGATGATCAAATTAATCTTCAGCAGGAGTAAAATATTTTGTTTGCAATATTATCTGCACACGAAGAGGTCCAATAAAAGAACTCAAAACCATTTCCTTTTACAGATCCTTTCAAATTTACATAGACATTATGAACATGTAAGTGAAGCACAGAGTTATTTAAAAGCATACCTCGAAGGGCATGGTTTTGAAAGCACTGCTTTGTTTTTCTGATGGATCTTATTGAATTGATTTTTTTCAGTCTATTTGTATTAGCTGGGTAGAACATTCACAGAAGTGCAATTGTGTATTGTAATTTCACTTTGATCACAGTAATTTTCTTTCTTGTGTCTCCCAAGCAGTCTTCTAGAAAACGCAGCAGTTGATATTGAACTGCTTGCAATCCACTCAGGCAGCTCATAAAAACATTATTAAAAGGCAAATGCCCTTTGTGCTCATTACTTCTAAACCACACAAGCTGAAGAGCCTTAATACTTCTAGGGCATTTTAATATATTGAGATGTGCTCTGCTGGACTTAGTGTCATGGCTTTCCAGCTGAAAACTTGTGCTCTCCTGTCAGTGACTGGTTTGATTTGCCTCTGACTCTCCTTCCAGTTCAAGAGGTCAGTTGTCTAAGTGTGGGTTGCTGGAAATTTCAATGACTGGCAGGTAGCACATGTATTCTTTCTGGAGTCATCTTTTATCTCTGACAGAAGGAAACTTTTCAGAGCATTCTGAAGCATCTCCTTGATACTAGTGAGTGTCCTCCTCCCAAACCATGGAGGCTCTGGAGATGCGCAGTCCTGCGAAGGTGCTCCAGCTCACCTGCTACTGTGAATCTGTCCCCAGAGTGAGAGTTCTGGGAGACCTGTGAAGGCCACAGAGGAAAAGAGCACTTCCTATGCCCATATGTTGTGTGCTCTTTACCAGGTAGAATAATAATGAAGCCATTTTAAAGATATCCTTGATGTTCACTGAGGAAGTGTCATAGTGCTTTAGTTTCTGATTGCATTAAACAACAATCATCTTCCCACCTCCTAAGATTATCCCTTGCTCAGCAACACCCATGAATGTGATCTTCAAACATGTGAGTTTTTTCCTTTACCTAAAGAATTGAGAGCACATCTGAGGATGTGCTTTCTGTCAAAATCAGTCACTGTGCAGGTGATCTGCAGCTTTCCCCAGAAAGTGGGGAGCAACAATACTTGCTGTAGAGTTCAACAGCTGAATAATTATTGCCTTGTAGTGTACTGGGGACTTTCTCCATCACAGCAGCTGTCCTGGGTTAGGGTATTCTTTTCCTCATTGTAGATTTTGTTTTCTGTAAATTTTGCAGTAATTATCTTCATCTTTTTTTGTATCTTGTCTATTTCTGCTGTAAACTAAGCATTAACTTTATATTGTCTACAGGGTCCAGGTTTTATAGCCTAAGAAGTCTTTCTGCAAATTGCAGTTATAAAGGATGCTGGAATATCTAAGACCTTCACACAGACAACAGGCACCACTCTAGTCAATATCAAATTGTCAACATATAATTTATTTTTTCAGTTGGCCTCAAAATCTTTATTCCAAATAACGATTTCTCTATTGGCATGTGATTTCCCCTAAAAGGGAAATTATTTTTCCTTTTGGTGTATTAGTGGAATATACTTCCCCTTTCATAATAAGTAAACTGTACTGCCTTCATTTTCTCCTCTCCACTGCTCCCCTCACCATCCTCCACTTCCAGCTCTCAATGTAGATATTTGATAATCGGATAACTGTGGTCTAAATAGAGTGTGTGTGTTCCTCCCAGAAAGAGCACCTAAAAGTTGTTTTCAGTGGTGGAGTTTATGCTTCCACCATAACCGAAAGAAATTAGTAGCCAATGACCTGAAATTCAGTTTTCAGTACACTAGTTGTTCCATACTGCATGCCTTTGGAGATGGTATGCACTTACAGTAAGGTAGCTTTGGAGTGCAATACATGCTGACAGAAAATCCATACTTGAGGCAACCTACACTCACTTTTCCCTGCCCCAGACACAATGCAAAACACTTTCATGCTGAGTTCCATCAACCACCCATTTTCTCCAAGGTGTCAGAACACTGAACACCTTTGTCTCACCCACTCTACAACCAGGTTCCAGTTAGCTCAGGTGCTACATGCCCACATTACTCAAAAATCTCTTGTTGAACAAGTGTTTGCTGTAGAAGAGGCAGGAGGTGGTTTTGAGAAATACCTGAGGGATGTAAGAGGTGCCCTATTTTGAACAAACCGAGTTGATTTACTCACTGCACGGAAGGCAAACTGGGAATTTGGGAGGTACTTGGTGAATAACATATTGTGGTGTTCCACTGAACTGTCCAAGCAGTAAAAGCTAGTATCCCTGTGCTGGGAGACTTACAGACAGTCTTCACTTACAGCCAGGTTGCAAGGGTAAAGGATACGTTATTGATTTGTTTATTTAAGAAGCTTCAGTGTTTGAGAGAGATAATATTTTACAGCATAATGAGAGGACACTCCAGAGAAACTAGGTTGATGTGCAATTCATGTGGTTGACACATATTAATATTAGATTAGACACCTCTGCAAAGCAAAGATTTCAGGTGGGTAATTTTATTGCTGTGCTGTCTTTTGTGCATTAAAATTTCATGACAGTTTCTGTCTTAGAGCAATGAGATTTGCCACTAATAATTCTTTGACACAAAGAAACTTACTCGATGTTTGAGTACTACAACACTATAAAAACTCATCAGAGAAGATGACCAGAGATTGGAAATGCATGCACTGGATGAGTGGATCGGTGTTGTAGTACAGAATTTCATGGGTCCCATGCAACCTGTACTGTGAGGAATACTTCAAATGGACTCTGCCATCTAACAAGCTCAGTATTTAAAATGTGTCAGCCTTGCTGTGTGCCTGCATGGGCTTTTGTCAGGGATAATCAGGAATCCAAATTTAAATTGATTCTGTGAATGAAAGATGGAAGATGAGTCACGGTATCCTCCTTTTAGAGAGGCGAACAAAACACTGAAAGACCCTTACTTTTCCAGGGTTATGTACAAAGCTGTCCTCAGAAGTGGTGACACTGGATTCCATGCTAAGGATGACAGAAAAAACCACTTTTGCTGTTCAGCCCTTTTAGAGGGGATCTGCTATCAACTTCCACGAATGAACATTTGTGACCTCGCAGTTCTTGAGAAAAGACTTTAAATAACAATGTCCCCTTGATTTCTAAAAATATTGCATGTTTCATAAAAGAAAGAATACTGAGCAACAAATGACATTTCTCGTATTTCAGTTGACTTATCAGATATCACTGGAGAGAGAGTTTCCTAACAAGCAGTGAAATTACCATAGTTAATATACCTTAAATTGTTTCTCTGGACTTCATAGTAATATAGCAGTAACTCCAGCAAACCCACAACACATTAGAAACCCACTGTATATACAATCCCTATCTCTGTAGCATGGGAAAGCCATTTTCCAAGAGGGCTGTCCATCCCTTCCACATGTGGCATCAGCTCTCGTTTTTTCCCTGCCTTTGGGAACTGGAAATGAAAATGGATAGAAATCAGTTCTTCTGTTCAAAACTAGAAAATATTCATCAGTAGAACAACACCATCTTAAAATGTAGAGGGGTTTTGGTTTTTTTCAGGAAATAGTTAAGCTTCTCTTTTTTGTCACATATCTTCAGGTTCCCACAACTTCAAAGCAAACTGTTTCCTCGTGCTGAAATCACTCTATTCACCTCCTCTAGTCTTGCAGGCTTCTGGATATTAGGATAATGTTTTTTCTATTTTTATTTTACAATGAAAGTAAAAATGTCTTGCAAGAAAAAATTCTTGCTGTTCGTTCATTATCAGTAACCTCTAAGAAACTGGCATGATCAACTGCGTCTGCTTTTCAGTGTTGTTAACGCTACTCCTTAAGAAGTAGCAAAAAGTCTGACTTGTAAATGAAATGTTTGGAGATTTATCCAGACGTGATATCCATCCTATTTTGACCAATCACGTTCTTGTTAAGCAGGTCTTCACTCTTCTCTCTTTCTTGCTACTGTCTGCTAATGTAATAGGAGTGATTTACCTGCAAGTTTCTTTTGAATTTCAAGGTTCAGGCTATGGAGTGTGTGTGTGTGTGTGTGTGTACGTGTATTAAATTTGTGCAGAAACAGAATGAACTGCTAAAACACATCAGATCCTTCAGGTTGCTCTTTTCAGCAACACAGTAGGGCACAACACTTACTGAACTCAATGATCTTGGAGGTCTTTTCTAACCTAATTGATTCTATGATCCTAAAGGTTCTCCTTTAAGGTTGATCAGGCAGCTGTACGTAGAGTTAATGCACAGGTTTGGAGTAAATTTTTCACTTAAACTACACTTCTATTCCAGATCCCATTTAGATCTCTGCAACTACCTGAAAGGAGGTTGTAAAAAGGTGGGTGTCAGTCTGTTCTCCTAAGTATCAAGAAATAGAACACGTGGAAATGGACTCAAGTTGTGTCAAGGGAAGTTTGCTTTGGATATTAGGAAAGACTTCTTCACAGAAAGGGTGGTCAAGCATTGGAACAGTCTGGCCAGGAAAGGGGTTGAGTCAGCATGACTGGAAGTATTTAAAAGATGTGTAGATGTGGTACTTAGGGACATGATTTAATGATGGAGTTGGCAGTGTTAGGTTGGACTCAATGACCTTTTCCAGCCTAAACAATTCTATGATTTTATAAATAAATTGTGTTTGGGGCAGTGCCTAGAAAAGCTTGGACAAATTCCAGATAGCAGTTTAGAAAAGAGCTGAGCACAATAGAAATATTCCTGTACTTTCCATCAGGTAACATGTTGCTATGCCTTGCTGTGTTTAAAAATGAACAAATAAAAAAGGTGGGGAGAAACAACGCTGTAAAAGTTTGTATTCGTGGATGGGATTTAAATCAGAGCCTTCTGAGGTCTGATTGAAATGGAGAAAGATTAGGTTCTTAGTTGTCAAAGACGAATAGTAATCCTGACATATTTGGTGACGTATGAACTCTGAAGGGATTTATATAGTCAACTTTAGAGATCAAAATTAGGAATTGAATCCTCCGGTACAAGTCAGTGAAACTTAAAGGCAACTTAGAGTGTTTTTTTCTATTGGCTATAAATGGAGCATGGGGCATCTTATCCTACAGTGAGGAGTCTAAAATAGATGGCATGAATAATCCCTAAAATGAGTACCACTGTGCAAGAATGCAGTCATGAAATTTAATCTAATTGTGTCTGTGACAGTTATGTCCCACTGTGCTTCCCAGGACTGTTTTCAAGATGTATGCTTCCTTTAGACCTAATTCTGTTCACATGGCAAGAAATTAGCAGAGCATTTTCCCTCTACCTTTCCTGCTTTAATGATGCTGTATAAAGCAAAAGGTGTAATGTTCCAAATAACAGTAACTTCCTCAGGTGAAGAAGGTCACAAATTAAAATCTTTTTGGCTCAAAGATCTGCAAATGTAAATTGTCACCTAGGTACTCAACCACTGAACTATAAGAGAACAAAGATGTCTGAAGATACTTGCCTAAGTCACATTTTACTCAGCTAACTAGAAAATTTACTAAGATAGGAATTTCATTGTTCTTTTTACATTGTTTCTTTCAAATAGCATATGGTCACTCTAGCATATGAGCCCAGACCACATTGCATTTTTGTTTTACAGCCCTCAAAGTGCTGTAGTTGCCCAGACAAACCTTTATAATCTCTACATAGCCCTATGGTATCAGCAGAGCTGTGATGGTGCCGTAATTTAGCTGCACAGTGCAAGTTTCATCACAGGGTTAGAGAAATTATATTGCAGGTGAAAGTGGGGGTAAAAAACTAATAACAAAAAAACAACCGAAAGGAAGTGCTTTCATTTTAGTCACACAGATGTCTAGTCAGGAAAAGCATTCACATGCAAAGATCTAAAAGAATGACAGCTCCTTTTGAAATAATACAAATAGAAAATGTGGACTGCCTATGTGGAAATCTGTAGGTGGTTAAGTGGAATCAAGTTTAGGCTCTGAGTGTGTGTGTCTATTGAAATGAGAAAATGATGCCTTTGCTAAGGACAGGGCATCTAATGTCCATTCATCATTTTTTAATCATTTCAGAAATTACTTATTAGCTGGGAAAAGCAAATAGAACAACTACTTCCATCTTAGTTTACAATTGTATGATCTAGGGTGAATTTTGGGAGATAGGATTATCACTAAGATGTTCCACTAATGTTATTATTATTTCCATTATGAGCCTTAGGGATGGCATTCAAAAACACTCCTGGATGGCTTAGAAACAGAAGTGGTGCCTGCTTTTTATTTTATACATACATATACACTGGAAAGGAATAATCATTGCATCATCATGGCTAGGCTTTGCGAACGAAGATTTGGGAATCATTGCATACTGTATTGAATATTTATAGGCATGTTTAGAAGCAGGAGGATTTATGAATTAAAACCTATTAAGTCTCTAGAGGTTATATAAGGATATACTCATTATTTTTTTTACAGGAATCCATACCCCTACTCAAAATACGTTATTACTCCACAAAATGCAAGTTAAAGAAAGATAGCTCTGGCTTCAGAGTGTTAAAGTGATTGAGATGCAGATGAAATGAGGGCATGTCATCTTTGTTGCTAAATTCTCAGGGTCCCAGATGGTCCTTTGCAATGTGATAAAAACCACATCCCCCAGATACTACACTGAAATTGATAGCAGAGCCACTGGCAAGTGAGGAGAGTGTGTCTGCTGTTTTGCAGTTGTGGAGGAGATGCAACTTATATCACTAGGCACTTTGAAAATCCCACTCTGAGCTCCTATGTATGATCAACACACAAACTGCCCCCTTACAGTATTAGGCACTGTACTTTGAGGAAAGAAAAGACCTTTTTAATGAGTTCTCCTAGCCTTCGTGGACCTCAGTTCTGTACATGGGATTATGCTGCAGAATGGTTTTTGCTGCCATTAGGGGATCTGAAGACCACTGTTCAGAGACAACAGACTAAAAATCATTCATTTAAGGATGTCCGCCTGGTGGCTTGTGATTGGATTAATTGCAAATGATGAATCATGGACATCTTGTTCCTGGATTTTTAGGATTAAAGTAGGCTATAAAAATAAAAGTCATTACAGGGTTTTTAAGTGGATGACTATTCCTGCTTCCAGTAGCAAATTTGGAAAGTTCATTACCTTTATATTGTCACTAATGGGAGGGACATTACATTCTGGGTTAAGAACTGGCTGGATGGTCGGGCTCAGAGAGTGGTGGTGAATGGTGCTGCATCCAGTTGGCAGCTGGTCACCAGTGGTGTCCCCCAGGGATCAGTGTTGGGCCCAGTTCTGTTTAATATCTTTATTGACGATTTAGATGAGGGGATTGAGTCCACCATTAGCAAATTTGCAGATGGCACTAAGATGGAGGGGGAGTGTCGATCAGCTGGAAGGCACAAGGACTCTGCAGAGGGACCTGGACAGGCTGGACAGTTGGGCTGATTCCAGTGGGATGAGGTTCAACAAGGCCAAGTGCCGAGTCCTGCACTTTGGCCACGACAACCCCCGGCAGCGCTACAGTCTGGGCACAGAGTGGCTGGAGAGCAACCAGGCAGAAAGGGACCTGGGAGTCTGGATTGACAGGAAGCTGAACATGAGCCAGAGTGTGCCCAGGTGGCCAAGAAGGCCAACGGCATCCTGGCCTGGATCAGGAACAGTGTGGCCGACAGGTCCAGGGAAGTGATTCTTCCCCTGTACTCAGCGCTGGTGAGGCCACACCTGGAGTGCTGTGTCCAGTTCTGGGCCCCTCAGTTCAGGAAGGATATTGAGGTGCTGGAGCAGGTCCAGAAAAGAGCAACAAGGCTGGTGAAGGGACTTGAGCACAAGTCCTGTGAGGAGAGGCTGAGGGAGCTGGGGTTGTTCAGCCTGGAGAAGAGGAGGCTCAGGGGAGACCTCATCACTCTCTACAACTCCCTGAAAGGAGGTTGTAGCCAGGTGGGGTTGGTCTCTCCTCCCAGGCGGCTGTCAGTAAGACAAGAGGGCGTGGTCTTAAGCTGTGCCAGGGGAGGTTTAGGTTGGATATTAGGAAGAAATTCTTTACAGAGAGGGTAATCAGACATTGGAATGGGCTGCCCAGGGAGGTGGTGGATTCACGGTCCCTGGAGGTTTTTAAGATGAGACTGGATGTGGCACTTAGTGCCATGGTCTAGTAACCGTGGCAGTAGTGGATCAAGGGTTGGACTTGATGATCTCGGAGGTCTTTTCCAACCCACATGATTCTATGATTCTGTGATTCTACTATTACAGTTACTGCACCTCAGCTTTTTTTCTTTTACTTTTGTACTAGTGATACTGTTTCCTACTGCAGTGAGCTAAGATGTGTAGAGGCACTGCAAACATGAATACTGTGTCCAGCCCTGCACATTTCACTGAGCCCTTGAGAAGATATCTAAAAATACATGAGCACTAAACAAAATACAGTGTAACAAGCTTGTGTTTGAGCTGGTTAAAAACACTTTGAATGCTCTTTGGAATTGAATGCTAAAGCAGAAGTAGTTGTCAGCAAACCTGCAGCTCATTTCTACACTCTTGGAGTGTCCCATTTCTACAGAATCACCCAGTCTGCTTTTTGGGGTACCTCATTCTAGGCTGAATCTCTCTGGTTACTGTATCAAGATCTGCTCCATTTTTGTTTTTTATCTTTCCTCACATACTTCCTTGACTCTAATTCTTTTGTGCATTTACATTAAAGGCAATCCAACTTAGACCACAGGATTACCCCAACTTCCCCAAGCCCACCTTTTTTCTTATAGCCCCAGTGTTGTGGTAACATATCTTTACCTTTTCAAGGGGAGTTCATTTTGCACCAAAAGCAGTTTCTTTACATTAAAGCTTATAAGGAGGTAATGTAACTAGATGGATTGTTTGTGTACTAGTCCCAAATTCAGTGCTGCTTCACGATTTCACCTCTAAAATGTGAAATCTACTCTGTTTTCTGTGAGCATTTTCATTTGACTCTATGACCAAATGAATGTGAAATAGAGGTCCTGGTACCCCTAAATAGATTATGTCGCCTTCTTCACATAAAGCTTTCTATTGTTCAGTTTTGATGCTGAAGTTCACTCCTGGTTTCCTTTCTTAACTTCTGAGGATATTCCACTTTTTACCCCATCTACTTCATGATTGGGTTGGGAGAAAATACATTTTAAGAGGGATGCATGTATTGGATATTTTCTGTTTTCCTTAGGAAAATAGAAACTATGTGTTGACTAACCATTTATGCAGAGGAAAATGATTATATACAGACATACAGAAATATTCCTGAATGTTTACATAAGAAATCTAAGAGTATAGTAAAGCATGATTCATAATATCAAACTGGAATTGTACAGTCAGTGTCCAAGCTACTTATTACAAACTAGGGGACTATGACTCATCTTCAAATCTGAGTTAAATTTCAAAAGACAATTTGAGTTCCTGCTAGGTGTTATTAAATTGCCAAAAATGGCAATAGATATCAAATCTGGTTTGCCTTGTAGTACTATGGGGTATTAGAGGCAGTGACCACATTTTTTCTTATCCTGCGTTATGTCTCAGTTTGTGGGCACACACTAATACATACCTAACCTAAAGTAAGTCCCATGGTGCTTCCTTGCTACTGAATTAAGTCTTCTTGGCAGAATCAAGATGGAAAATGATTGCTTCTTCTCCAGGCAACTAATGCAGCCATGTAACAAATTTTCCTATTCACATAGTTTCACGAGATACACTGAATAAGTAATGTTAATATTGCTGTGTTTACTCCCAGAGACTATTTTTGCTCTTGGTAAATTGAATCACATTTATTCTGTGAATGCAAAATGAACAGTTGTACTAAATACTATAGTTTCTCTAGCCTACAGAGGAAAGGTGGATATAATCTATTTCCTTCCCTGTTTATTAAGCCGTGTGTATACTCAGGTGATTTGCAGAGATGTAACACTTAGCTGGAAGCTAAGTGTTTGGCAAACAAGCTGCTTGCAAAAGTGGGGAATTTGGGTGCCACGGGGTACTCCAGAAAATTTCAGTGTCTGTGCCTGAGGGGATATTAACAAACTACACTGTTATTTCCCAATTTTGAGAAACTGCTTTCAGTAGTGACGAGACCATGTAGTGTAGAACATGGATGATCCATTACCAGAGACAGTTTCTTTAGATTAATTACACTTTGAAGAGGTTTAAAACATGATGAATATAAAAAATGCAGATATCCTTCTTTCAATTTTATCAATGAACTCTGCAGTACAATTGTAACTTCCTCCAAGTCTGCAGGTAGGGTGCAGACACCTCTCACCTTTCCTCAGCCTTTGTGTTTTTCCTACAAATTAGCAGACAGTAAGTGTGGAAAGGGGAGAAATATGTAGATTTCTGGGAATTATTTCAGTTCAGTTTTCTGCATTAGGTTTCTGCATCTTGGATGGGCAGTCATATAAATCAGATTGTCAGGTTCCAGCCAAGACCCAGCTGGCAAAGTGTAAGTTTTCCAGTATAACTGAAAACACTCTGAACTTTTTGGTTGGCAACAGTCCACCTCCATTAAGATGACCTGATGATTTGGCTGCTAATTGACTCTGTGCAATTCACTTCCAATGCTCATAATCACTGTGATATCTAAGGTACTTGTAAAACTGATGAATTTGTATGTATGATTTCTCTGAAGTGCAGAAATATTACAAGTACCATTTTCCAGATGAAAAGGTGGAGCAGAGACAATTATCTGTTAATAATGTTCTACATGTTAATTTTTGTAATGGTGTTACTATATCAAGCTTTTCCACAAATCATGGAGTAACAAGTCATCTTCATTCCTTCAAGTCACATAGACAAGGAAGAAAAATATTGAAGGACAGGCACACTTCAGTAAACCTAGTGGTTTTTGTGCAGGGAAAAAGAAGAAGAAGGGAAGGACAGCTTCTAATGCATTTGTTCACATTTAGCTGTTGTAGCAGTAGAGTTAGATGCACTTATTTAGCGCATTTAACTAGCAGATAATTTGGCAGACTCTTCCTTCAGTCATCTTAACCAAAGACATCCTAGAAGCCAGTAACTGAGCCCTGTTGGTTTTAGTCTCACAGTCATGCTCTCTCTGGGCAGAAGCAGAACAGAAAATAAACAATCTTTGCTTTAGCAGGGTCTGTTTCCACTTAAGTGCTTCCATAACCCTCTCATAGCAAGTTTTCAGTGTATTGGCTTTTCACTAAACACTGAACAAAATTAAGGCAGCTGATAAGGACCAAGGCCTGGTATGGTTCATCTTTCTAGGAGCAACTGAAGAAGGTGGCAATGATATAAATCTCTTTATGTCACTTTTAAAACTACCTCCCTGTCTTTTTAATGTCATTCTCAAGTAATCCCCTAGGATTTGGTATTTATATCACAATATAGACTGTAGCTACATACTTTTACCAAACATCTTTTGTTTTCACTGTTTATATGTAAGCTACCATAAAAGTTAGGGGATGTTCTTTCTGTTTTCTCTCTTCATTACAGCCACAACAAATTAGCATGTATTTCCAAACAAGACTGTCAGTCTATGGCTTAAAATTTGGCATGCAGTAAAGTACCTACATGTATTTCTACCCCTAACAGTGGACAAAATGTAATGGTGTTTTTAAAGTACTGATTTCTGCTAAATGTTGGAATAGAAAGAGAAACACACATGAGCTAAAGGTCATGATATTTCCAGCTCCAACTTTCCAGATGTTAATGTTGGAGAGAAAGAGCTAAACAAACTATGCACCTTTGGACATTAAAAGGAACTTAAATATATTCCTCTATCAGTAGTAATTGAAGTTGAATGGAGAAAAATGAGAGGTAAAATTCTTTTCAGCAGACTTTTTTTAATGTATTGCTTGATTAGTTTTAGAATCAGTCAAATGATAACAGTTTTTACTGAATGGACTCTTTAGCCCATAAATGACATTCCTTATCCACTGCTACTCAAATAATTATGTTTTATGTATGCCTGTGTACACTGCTTTTGTATTTTAAAAGTAGACTTAAGAAGATTACTTTGATAGAGCTGAGTAAACTGATCTAAATGGACATAAATGAGTGGATAAACTATCTTTTCTTAAAACAAATATATCTTCAATATTTCCAGCATTATACAGCGCCTGTGAACTCATCCCACTCTTTGATCTTGAACCACTTGGTGATTTCAGTCAGAGGCAAACATCTTAAAGACACTAAGATTCTGAAGTTATGTGAAATGGCATCAGGTAGGGGAAGCCATAAGAGATTTCCTGCCAGGAAATAGCTGTGCTATGAGCATAACTTATGCTAAACTCAGAAGAAATCTATTTGGGGAAAAGTGTTTAGAAATACCCTCCTCACAGGATAATCTTCAGAACTTGCACTTTCTGAGAAACTAAATTGCCTTGGAGATAGAAATCTGCAGGAAAGCTAGCTTTAGTCTCAGTCTTCACAGATGAACTTGTTTCTAAGAAAAACATTTTTACAGAAGAGGAATATGACCAAATGTAAACTGAACACAAGGCAAACATGGCAATATTCCTCTTTGTTAAATTAGCTGATGCTGAGTGATTAGTACTATTGTTCAGCTCAGCTGTTGACTCTTAGCTGATTTCCTAGTGCTTAATTCCCAGATAATTTCAAAGAGATTTATGCATGAACTGAGAGTTAGACATAGACTTAAATATGGTTCTGACACAGGCATTGTATAGGCATATATTTAATACCAATATTATGAATTCAGGCTTCAACAACATCTTTAAGCACTCTGAAGTTGAAGAGATTACTCATGCTCCTACAAACTCTTGCAGTTTTGAGCACCCTGTTTTGATTATGATGTAGTAAGGAATCAGTACGAGTCTTCTCTGAATCTGATGAGTGGCTTCAACCACTGAATTCTGGCAGTGTTGAAAGAGGCCTCAATCAGTTAGTTACTACTCTTCTGCATCTGGCTTGGCAACCAGTCAAGAAGAACAACAGTGCTCATTTCACATTCATGTATTATACACAATTTGCTTTGAATACCTTGTTTATTCTGACATGAAGGCTGTGTTTTAATTTCATTTTGGTACTACATTAGTGGGAAGACGTGAGAATTGAGGGCACTACTCAACTCTTGAGCCACAGATCAATAGACAAATAGTTTTTAAGTGGTTTTGAAATGCTTGCATTGATAAAGATATATCCATTATTCTTCTTTCTGCTACTGGGGCAGAAATTATAAATATTTTAAGAACCTCAAAATAGATGGAAGTAGTAGTATTATTGACTAAGCAGGAACTGTTTGCCAGGAGATTAGGCTTTAGTTGGTAGGATTTAAATATGCCTGGCATGTCAAAACAATGTGACAAATCAATGTTTTCATAATCTTCTGTGTCTACCTCATAACTTGTTGTGAAAGGCTGATGGCTGTTGCCAGCTTGCTTTGTTCTTAATAATATTTTTGAAGATAAGAAAGTGAAATGGCTCCATTTCAGGAATTGAGTAATTTCTTTGTGCCAAAATACTGACAAGAACTCTTGGTGCAGGACGATAAATTAGAGTTCTGACTCCTGCATCACAAAAAAGATGTCATGGTTTGAAAGGAGCCTGCTGTTCAAGCTGGTGTTACCTCTTTTAACATTGCAGATGTGAATTTTAAGTGAGTTTTCTATGTGAATTTCTGTAATGGGAAATGGAATAGACTGTTGAACTCAGGGAATTTTAAAAGTCAAGGATAATTTTAGGGAAGGGGAGGTCAGCAAGTGGAACATGTGGACCCCAGTCAAATTATAACATTAGCTATATAGCACTATTTGCTACCCACATCTAGTGGTATATTTGCCTTGTTGTCTTTGCCACTGATTATTTCAGCTCCCTCAAAACTGCATTTGCAGTGCCTTCCCCTTCCTTCATGTAGACAGTATTTGAACCCCTACTGAACAGCTCTCTATACACCTCCATTCTAATACAAAAAATCTTCTTTCCTACAGGTCCAAAATGGCAAGACTTCCCACTCAGACCCTTATTCAGTGCAGCAACAGCAGTAGCCTCCTCCTAGTACACCTCAGCTATCCTGATTCAGATACTTCTGTCTGCTTCTAGCCTTATTCCTTTGACCTGGACACCCATGTCCTTATACCAGTTCTTCCTCTGCTGCAGTAAATACATTTGTCTTCTTACTAGTTCAAGACCCTTTGCTGTTTAGCTGAACTCTTCCTATTGGAACCCATCTTCTATTACCATGCTGTTGTGAGTATTACACATCTTTGCTCTTTCAGCAAGCCCAACCCTTGTGGCCTCTGTGCCAGATGGATACACACAGTCATTTTTCACCCTTCTCTTTTCCAAAGCCTTTCTCATGATGGTTGCTCCTGGTACTTTGCTCACTGACGAAGTAAGTAGAAAATAGACAGTGTCCATCTGGGGCTTCAGTTGCTCTTCTGCTCTTTGCCTATATTACTTCTTGGTTGCCTAAGTATGTTCATCTGGGATAGGGAACTCTTTGAACAGAGACTGTTTATTTTGAAACTCCTGTGAACACTGTAACGCTTGATCTGTGGTTGATGCTTCCAAACTGTATGGTGAGGCTGTATTAACATGATTTACCTGATGGAAAATACCACTGGCACATGAAGGAAGTGACATAAAGGTCACAAATGAGATAAGAATTAAAATCATTTATTACAGATAACTCACAGGCAAATAGGAAAACCAGCTGTCAGCACTTCAGAAGAGGAGTCACAGCAAACCTTCACCTCCTCACCTTGTAATAATTCTTACATCACCTGTAGTTATAGGCCTGCCCTTTTACACCACTTTGCACACCTTGGTCTCTCTGTTTCAGCTGAGAGTAGTTCTTCAAACTGGACAAGCTCCTGGACAGATGTGGTTGAGACCATGAGCAGGAGTTCATTTGTTTACAAAGAATGCATGTTTAAAATTGGGCAGTATAGTCCTTTGCTTTTCCAGTTTAAACAGAAGTACGACAGACATCAAAGAAGGATGCAATACTGCTGGAAAATCAAATATTAAATATCTCTTTGGTGAAAAAGTGCTGTAATTCCTACTATAGCTTAGAAAAAAAATAGCAACAGAAAGCATATAAATATATCCTATATACAAAACCAGTACAACACAGCTGTCTTGTAAGCAGGGATTAGTAGCAGGACACTGTTATAGAAACAGCACATATTTTCCCTTGGGAAACTTAAATCCCCAAAAATTTAGTCCATTCAAGGCCACAGAGAAACAATGTGCTGCTTATGCTTATTTCTTTTCCTTGTTGCTGAGGTTGACATTTTACAAACCAGGCTTCTGTACATTTTACATTTTGTTTAAAAACTACAAAGTCCTTGGATCAACATCCTTTTTTTCATTTGAAAAACATCTAAATCCATTCCTCTCACCTTTATAATTTATATTTCACTTGCTTTATTAAACCAGATAACATGAAGTTATTTTCACTCTTCCCTGCAAGAGTATAATTGATAGAGCAGTTTTAGTAGAAAAACACAAGAGATTCATCTTAAACTAGTTTAATTTAAACAGCTCCATGACAACAGCTGGAAATATAGCTTCTGGGAAATGTGGATGCAAACTCAGATAAGATTTAGTGACATGAGTGAGTTGCAGCTGCTACATTCTGACACAGATACTACTACATCTAGCAACATCTTTTTCAATCAGAGTCAGAATGATCCCTAAGATAAGCAGCCATCCATTTGCTTTATGGCAAGCTGCAACTGGACATTAGATGGCAACTGAATTCTTCACAACTCAGCTTGCATTTTCTTATTTGCCATTTTAATAACAATTTTTGTACAGGTCAGATACCCTTTCCCCTCCCTGCACTACCTGTGATTGCCAGCTGTGTAACAAAGTAGGTCATTCGAGATTTCCGCTTCCTCCTCCAGGTAGAGAAGAGCACGGTGGCATTTCCAGCAATTGTGACAATAAAGAGAATCCAAAGAGTCACCAGCTGCTCTGTCTGCAATGGAGAGAAAGGAAAAGAGCACATCAATAGGTGGGTAGTGACTTGGGTTAAGACAGTCACTTATCCTTGAACAAATAAGATGAGAATGGAAAATGGGAGTGAAATGTGAGTTTTGCCAATTGATTTCAACTATTTAGTCTAAAAGATATTCTTGGTTTTTTTTCAGAAAACACTTAGATGCATCACTGCTAGTGATGTTCATTCCAGTCTGATTTGCAGTGGCTGTGTTACTTCTATCTTCACAAAATCACTAGCAGTGTCTGTATTCAGCACTTAACACTAAAATGAGAAGCTGCCCTCAGCTCTTGTGCTGCTCCAGCAAGCTGTGAAATAACCAGCTGCCTCACTTCATAAGGAATGTTGATAGATGGGCTCCTTTGGAGAAATGGGGGAAATAAATAATTCTCTCTTTCCCAGCTCCAGTGAGTCTGGGTCATCCACGAGCCCTACAAAATTCGGACATCCACTCCATGATCTAGATGTGCACCAAGACTGAAAAGGAAAAATGACCCACTAAGGAAAAGTATAGCTGTGTAGCCAGTGATACGTGATGACAAAACGTCCCCTAGTGGTGTGTGTACAAAGAAAAGAAAGTGAGAAATAAAGCTATTTGTGCTCTCCAAGCATCATGATCCTCTGTCTGCAAGAACAAGGGAGTATGTGTCCATGTTTGCTTGTTTGGTGAGTGCACATCCAGTCTTCACATCCTAGCAACTGGAAGGAGTTTCAGGTTATGTCAATGCAGTCGTTTGGGATCTTCCAGTTCCTGACACCAAACCCAAAATGTGGGAGTTAGAGGAAATTGGAGGAGATAAGTAAAGGCTGCAGCTGAAGAGGAGTGCCAGCTGCTGGCCGTACAGAACTGACCCCAAGGCGCTGTCCTGAGCAGGCTGGGGAAAGGAGGCTGCCAGTGAGACCCACACCTACCTGATTGGGCTGATAATAGAGCAGAACCAGGGGAGAATACTCATTAAAAGCATTCGGAAGCCACTAACCTGTGATTTTGTCATGGGTGAGCAGAAACCAGAGCTCCAACTGCTTGCAAACAAAATATCTCAGCTGTGAACGTGGGGAGGGAAGGTGA
The DNA here is from genome assembly GCF_025592945.1 of Manacus candei. Taxonomy (NCBI): domain Eukaryota; kingdom Metazoa; phylum Chordata; class Aves; order Passeriformes; family Pipridae; genus Manacus; species Manacus candei. The sequence continues at coordinate 5,022,398 of NW_026138143.1, forward strand.
AATGAAAGGAATGGAGCAGTGACAAGTAGCTTCTTGCTTCGCAGTGAGCTTTAGTGCCTCCTCAGCTCTTAGCCTCCAGCTGGCCAGAAGCCATGATGTCTCCTCTACTGGGGAGCCATAGCTTTGCTCCAGGTAGGGAGTCCTGCTGCACTGTGGATTATATGGTCATGTGGGGAAGGTGACGAGCAGTTTGAGGTTGCACTCTGTGCCTGAACCCAGAGATTAGATTACCATACAGTGAAGGCTTTGTTGAGATGGTTTCACTCTTCCCAGCATGATCGCTTTCACCAGTGTAATCTACCATTTGGGTAATCTCACCTAACTTTAAAATGCCAAAGAGAGAACAATTCTAAATTGTCATAGTGTTGTCTAGATAATAGCAGTGTCTCAGAGATGAGTCACCATTCATTGCACCTACCATGGGATGGCCTATCTCCACTGATTATAGTGTGACCTGGATAAGACAACTTGTGTGGGCTGGATGCTTAGTTTTTAGACAAAAAAAAAAAATAAAAAAAAAATCCACTTTTTTGGGGTATCTGCAAATCTCTTGAACTTCTTGGAAACAAATTCCCTTCAAAATGTGTGGCACAGGCATGGTAGAACTATTTTTATGGGGATGCTTTGCTTTGAACAGGAATTGGAAGGAAATGTCTTTTTGAAAGATAATAAAATTATAAAAGGTAAGATTTCACATCATTTTGGTCCTTGAAAACTGTGACTTCTCCTCGGGATTTGGTTTGTCTTTTCCATTTCAGAAAAGGTATTTCCTACATGAGGGAAACTAAGGGACAGGACTTGTTCCCATTTTCTCTGGTATAAAATCAGGAGACTATTTTCTTAAAAGTAATTCTGTATTTCTGTATTATACTGATGGTTAGGAACAGAACAAGGATCTGACACTCAAATGTTCTTACAATTCTCACAGAAGAAATAGCTATGGAGGAAGAGAGACTGTTTTAGAAGGGTGTTTCCTCACTATGGGGGAGCAGCACAAATGGTCAGCTTAAATCCCCTCCTGCCAAGTTAAAAAGCAATGATTAACAGTTAAGCAATTTTAGGCTGCAGAAACAAACAATTAAGCCAGACTGCAAAGATAAGTTAAAAAATACAAACACTGAATATAGTATAAGCCTGAAAGGTGATAAACAAAGAAATAAAGCCAAAGTGTCTGTTTGTTGGAGCTTTCATTCAGACAAAAGAGAAAAAGGTCTCATTCTTCAGGGTAAAGGAGCTATAACAATAGGCAACTTAAATCACTGCAGCCTCTCTCAGTCTGCGTTAACTTGCAGAATGAAAACTTCTGTGCTTATTAATGGGATGGCCACCTTGATAAAGGCCTTCATGGAGGCTAGGATTAGAATTCAAAATTACCTTCCTGAGTTGGAAACATGCACTGGGAAAAAAGCAAGATGCTGTTCAACGAAGTATAGGACTCTACGGTGTAGTGGGTGTAATCACAGTGGGTTGGACCAGTCTTCAAAACATCCTCCCTCACACACAGCACATATGTAAAGTGGCCCAGAAATGGAACATGACTTAGTAACATCATCCTACCATGAGAGTAACAGCCACTGTCATGGGATTGACACTAGTCTTGTGTGCCTCTGCTCTAATCCTTCCACCGTACTATGCCCACTCCTAGGCACAGTGCTTCAAGAGAGACACAGACAAATGAGTTGACAGCAGTCTAGAGGATATAGCCAGGGAAAAAGACTGAATGAATCAAGTTGCTAAATCCAGCAAAAATCAGACTGCAGCAAAAGATGAACATACCCTTGAAGACACAAAAAGACAGATATAAAAAAGGAAAGGACTAGGAAAGGACTAATCTCTTCTTTAGATCTACTGCATACTGGACAAAAAACAGTGAATCAAAACTATAGCACAGAATTCAGGATGAAAATTTAAAAAAATTGACTTAAAATATATCATACATATAGAGATTGATTGAGTCAGTGAAACCTCCATCTGTGAAAGTGTTAAAAATAGTTATTAGAGAGATAGCTGAAGAGAGATAGCTGATGGATCCTTGAATTTCACTCTAGATGCATTTTCTCTAATTTTGTTTTATTCATCACCTTCAGGTTGCTTAGACATAGAAGTGTTTCATTTCATGTCTTGTTCATTCATCAAACAAAAATCCTTGCTTAATAACAATCCTCAGCAAGGTAATTTACAAAAAAGCATTCTTTAACAACTTGTGCAGGCATCAGAAGCATTCTGATAAAAAGAAAGATACTAATATCTCCCAAATCTCTGTGTAGAAGCTTTTGACAAGGGCTTCTATTGCATGAGTGTTGATAACTACAGTATATGAGAATGCTATGAGAGAGATTAGTGTCATACACCAGTTATTTAGGTTAGAAAAGCCAGAGATACTGGTGACTCAAAGTCAAGAGAATTTCCTTGGCTTGACTAGAGCCATTATACATGCTGCTGTTCCACAAGGCTGCTGTGTTTGGAGCATGGAAGTGGTTGATATCTGGAGCGCATACTGATGTACTGCTAATTTGCTTTTAGATTAAAACCAGCTTTGGTCAATGAAAAAAGCCTCTTCATGGGTGAAATGTAAGCCAGAACACCTGCTGAAGATTGTGTGCATTTTCCTTTGGCTATAGAAGAGGCTTGTCATTCTGCTTCTCTGATAATATTTCTGAATCCATAGGCCATGATAAGTCTAGCAAGAGGAGTATTCTGCTTTATATTTGAGACAAAGATCACCCCTGTGAGCAGCTTTAATCAAGACCATAGCTAAATCCTTTTGGAGATATTGGGTAACATTTTGGTGCCATGATGCCATCCCTCCTTCTAATTCTCCCTAACCCACTTCCTTGCTCTGTCATCTTTCAGGATTTGTATCCCTTCTGTTGAGGGGCACCAGCTGTGTCTGTGGAAGAGGGTTCCTAATAGCCCATCCCTATGTAGGTGCTGTTGCTCATGTCTCGAGGTGCAGAGCCTTTGCCTGATAGCAGAGGAGCTGCCTAATACAAGAAGATGTTCAACTAGTAGTGCACAAAGCATGTTTGTACTTGAATGGGGACTCTACATAAAACAGTTTAGTTCTAGCTGCTGAGGCTGGTTGGGAAACAGCCTGGGAAAAATAAGTTTCTAGGTAAGAAATGAGCAAATAGGAAAAGAGAGAGAGAGGTACTCCATTCCTGGAGTGACTATCTGACCTCCTGATGTGAGGACAGGTGGCTTATGGTGAATTCATGGCCTTGCTGACATGGTGTCTTCCTACACTATGTCCTTGGTCACTTGAGTGAAGAAGAGGCACTGATTCCTCATATCACAGGTCAGTAGTTGCTTAAGTCCCCAAAGAGCTCCTTCCTGCCAGTTGATCAAACTCTGGGAATATTGATCTTACTGCTTGACTTTGGTATATTTTAAAAGTTATGGTTTTAGCATAGCTTATTGCAGAAATTGAGATTGTAAGAGAGCTGTAATCGTGGAGCAAGCCAAAGAATTTTGTAAGAATGTCCTTAACACGTAAGAAGAATATATAAAAGTCCTTTGTTAAATTGAGTAAACATCATGCTCACAGTCAGCTTCACTACTGGTAGATTGCATTGCACTTTCTTGAAGGAGGGGAAAAAAAAAAAGAAAAATCTTTTCTCACTTTTTAATTGCAGACCATGTAAGAAAATGGAGTAGTCTAGATTCACATTTTTTTGATCCTGTTGTAGAAGATCTGGATTCTTGAATGTTCAAAACTGAAAATGTTCAGGACAGATTTGCTGTTTTTACATCCCCTATGTAGGATGAAAAATAAAAGCCCTTAGAAAACTCAAACAAAATCCAACAACAAAACCAAAGCAAACAAAGCAAACCAAACAGGAAAAAAAAAAAAGCACACACACAAAAAAAGCCCCAAACCCAAACAAACCAGAAAAAAACAAAAAACAAAAAAACCCCCCAAACAAATAAACCAGGAAGATTAGTTTTCCAGAGGCAGAGAGGTGCCATACAGCTTGACTGATTTCAGTCGGGAATTTATAGTCAGCTTACCTCTAAGGCAAATTGCACTTTGGACTGCAACACTGAAAGGAATCAAAGAAATACACTAATCAACACAATTTAGTTAGGGAGTTTTAAAGTACTGGCACAACGTCTGATGTAATTCATAAAGTTATTTTAAATAAATAAACAAAGCAAAAATAAATTAAAAACCTCTCTGTCCTATACGTCCAGATTTCTCCCCAGCAGAAACCCTAGAGGAGCCTCCTGGGGTCTAAGTGTGGCCTACAGTTTCTAACAGGAGGGTGTGGAGAAGATGGAAGAAGGTTTTTCTTAGACATGCACAGTGAAGGGGCAAAAGGCCACAAGTAAGAGTTGTAACATGAGACATCTTGATTAGACATTAGGAAAAAAGTATTCATCATGAGGGTGGTCACACACTGGGATGGAGCCCAGAAAGGCTGCAGGCTCTCCACCCCTGGAGATATCCAAAACTTCAATGGGCACTGCCCTGAGAAATCCGGCATACTTTGAATTTGCTTTCGAGTGGTTGGCACAGGTGACCTCTAGAAGTCTTTCCCAACCTGAATTATCATGCACACACATAAGTATGCATCTGACCTATTTTCTTAAGGAATATTCTTAAAACTAGAAGGTACTTATACAGACGTAATCAGATGAGTACTTTGCGCAAGTCATTATGTTATTTATTGTATCACAGAAACATGAACAACTCATGGCTTTGTGTGAATCTTTATGTGAATTAAAGTTCACTCTGCAAGTAAAAAGTAGGTGTCTAAAGGCTACTGGCATGGAAATGGTACAAACAGAGAAGTCTTAGGAAAAGAACTTTAAAGGATAAGATAGTATTATTCTTATGCTTATTTGGAGGCCTGCCAGGTGTTGACCAGCTTAAACAGTGGGCTCTCAGAAGTGAAGTGTGATGACACTGAAGGGGTCATGACTCTTGTTATTCTTACTACCTACAAAATAAAGGTTTTTTAGTACATAAAAAAGAACGAACTCGATTAAACTGCCAAATGGAGACATCTTTATTTCTTCTTGTTTTGAAACTTTCTACACAAGTTGTGTTGTAAAGAATCCCACAACATAACAGTAATATGCTTGCGGATAAGCCGTAGGTGCATTACGTATACTTTAGTTGTAAACATCAATTCTGATTGTCAATAAGGAAAAAATAAGGGGCACTAAATGTCTTGCAAAAAGAGGCTCAGCAAATGGCATACTTGGGCTAGAAGCCAGCTTCATGCAGGAAATACTAATGACCTAAATGTAAAGATTCAGATGATTAATTTAAGCCATCCCCTATTGCTCAAGAAAAGCTGAAAAAATGGCTGAATCATTTTTGATTCATTTGCTGAGAGGTGTCCCAGTAAGAAAGAAACATGCTCAAACAACTGAGAAGGACACTGAAATCTTATGCCCTCATTGTTACAAGCAGCAGAAGTTGTACTGTCCACCCCTGTGATACAAACATGTTTCAGAAGGATGTCCTCCAGCTAGCAAGAAAAAACTGAGAAGATGTTTATACACAGAGTTCACACAAGATGTTCCTGAAAATTTTAGGAAAGCAATTTGATTGACACTTAAAAGCTCTGAGAAAACTCATGTGAAGATAAGAAAGACTGGGAAAAGGGAAAGTTTAAAGCTAAGTTTTATATTTTGTCTTTGAAACTACTTCTACTGCAATTGGATTTCAGAGGAACACATTTGGAAGGCAACAAGGCCTCTAGGAGCTGATTATTTTTTTTAATTAATGTGGCCTGGAATGGAGCCTGATTCAAAGTGCATAAAAACAAGTTCAGCCCTAGGTTTGACTCTGGGACTCCTGCTTTCCCATTTCAGTGTCACCAGTCATGCCTGATAGTTCTCATATCTCCTGCACAGAAGCTGCTTTATTGAAATGCTTTCTAACTGACTGCCTGTGTTATCCTCCCAGCACAAGGTTATGGGACATTCTGGAAATCATGAGATGCATTGCCAGACAAAGCCTTCACAACACATCAGAGGTGCTGGCGACAGTCACTTCCCAAGGGGTCTTTATGGCTTGGAGAAGGGCACAACTGGAAGGAACCCAAGCTGATTTTTTTCTATTCTGTTGAACTTGAGAAGGAGTTTTGAATGAACTTGTGTCTATATGGTATTGCACTCACAGTCTGTGAATGTTAATGTGTTATACAGAGGAAAGATCTATAACATTGTCCTCCTTTTAGACTTATGGAAATGGACAAGCTGAGAAAGTCTGTTCACTAAATCAGGGCACTCTCTCATGGAAACGTGTAATTATGTTAAGATAACTTTCTCTTCTTTTGAAATCTAGCAAAGATGTATCTATTTGTTTTCTGAACCCCCATTTTTAAAAAAACTTATTTCTTAGCTGTGACTTTACTGTCACAGATGAGGCAGGGTCCTTTCAGACCACAACATTGAATACATGATAATTGCTGTGATCTTTCCAAACTCAAATAACAGCTGAACAAGCCTGCACCCTGCCCCAGATTTCTGCATAGATGTGGCTGTGACAGTCAGTAACAAATGTTAATAATTCAATTCTACTAGCAGATAGTTCATATTTACCATTCTGCTGTGTTTTGGTACAACATGACTAATAAATGGGGACAGTTCTGTCCAGTTATTACCCATTGCACTCTAGGAAACTTCCACAGAATTAGATAAACAGATATTCCTGATTTAAATGTCATCAGGAAAGATATATTTTTACTATTTTCATTGTAGGAATTTTCAGTGTGAAGAGATAATATTAGGTCACTCAATGGTCCATCCATAATTGTATAACTTTGACAGCCATATTTAAAACTGTGAAATGCTGTTTTTCCTAATCACAAAAAAGAGTAAAATTATTAAGTATGCCTAACTTGTACAAGTAAAACATCTCAAAAAATGTAAAATATACTACTTTCCAGGCATATTTATATAGGAGAGGCAGACAGATGCAAATCATGTGGCTGTGTGGACCATAGAGACAGTAGTATGAGGGTTGCTAGTACAAAACTGCCCAAATTAGTTGGCTCAGCGCAGCTCCCAGTTGGGATGTCATATTGCCAGATCCTTTCTGTGTTGCACTTAAGCTGCTAGATGAAGCCAGCCTGGCCAACAGCACTGCAGCAGCAGTTTCACAAGGAGACCAGCTATTACATTCTCAGCTCAGCATCTCAGGAATAGCAAGTCATTATGGCATATTACAGAGGCTGTGTTCAGGAGTTCCTGACACCTTATTTGTGTAAACTTAATTCTCCTCCTTTCCCCACACTGAAAGATTGCAAAGTTACCTCTGAGTTATTTGATATGTCTATTTTATAAAATGTGTGATTGCATTTGCAGAGATAACTCCAGAAATTTGACAGCACCCATTATTATTTTCCTATTATGTATTCAAGCATGGGATGCTCTGTATATTACTTGAAAATCAGAATGAACAATAGGATAAGCAAATGCTTTCCAGGAGATAAAGCAACTCCTGCATTTGGATGAAAGGATAAGGACACCAGACTCTGACTTAAACAGGCTCTGAGGACACCTGGGGCCAAATCCATGGTACCTGATAGTCCTACACAACCTGTCATGTTGGTCTCCTCGGGTCTTTGCTGGAGATGGTAGGCCCTTTGTAAAGAGATTCCATGGATAAGCAGCACATGCTCCTAGATTTGTCCTAACTCAATCTAGGCTGTGATGTCCTGTTTAATATCTGAGCTACATGGGCTTAAACATGTAGGTACAGGGAATGCTACAGTGTAGGGAGAGGATATTTTCAGGCAGAGAATCAAACAGTCCTTCCTGAAACAAACTGGGAATTTACACTAAACGTTTAAAATAATCTGTTGTGCTTTTGATATGCACATAGTTCCTCCTGAGAGCTCTAACACTGCAGCGTCATTGCTGTGGTGAGGCTGGGCTCATGACCAGGGCTCATGGGCCCAGAGTGAGGGGGTGTCAACGTGTGGACCAGTGGCTAGGATTCCCACTTGGCAAAGGAGAGCATTGGGGCTCCTAGCGACTGTGGGTGTAAACAACAAAACCTTTGTGTCCTGCTGCTCAGGGGAGGATTCAGCTCTGTGCAGCAGAAAACAAAATAAGAAAATTAACTACCTGATGGAAGTCAGCCCACTCTGCTGGGAGGCAGGAGATGATGGTGGAAACACAGTGCCACCAAGAAAGTAATAGCGACTGTGAATTTTCTCCTTTTGAGCACTCTAACCTTTACTCTACTGCATAAAAGTAGGGCATCCCATTTCTCAGCAGACCTTTTAAAAGAGAGATGATCCCTACTCAATCCTCTCCTACCATTGGGGAAGCTTCTGGGGTGGTGAGTACTTGGCAAGAGGAGCTGCTTCCTCCAGCCCTGACAAAGCCTTCCAACTCTGTGGACAACTGGGGCAAACCTATTCTGAGATTTCAGCTTCTCCCCAGACAGGTTTCTGGTTTGTATCTTGTCAGGCTTATAGAGTAAAGTGGAAAAAGGCCATAGGTGTTCAGATGACCTCTGTTCCTTCTAGACTACTGCATTTGGCAGGGGGCAGTTGACACTCACTTAGGGCTCTTTTACACATGGATTAAACACATGTGGAGGAGATTGTAAAGGGATGTAATGAACACTCCTTTGGCCTGGAAGGTTGAAGCTGTAATTAATACCAATTTGCACATCTGTTCTGAATTAGGTGCTGAAACAGACAACAGAACTCCTTGTGGTTTAAGACAGTAACCTACCTGGATGCTTCTTGGAAAGGCATCTGGGCTTTCAGGGGGACCATTTGTCATAACACAGCAGCAAGACCTGAATGTTCGTGGGGATGAGGCAGTGCCTTTGCCATGGAAGCACCAGCTCATCTTTGATGGTGAGTCGTGCATGGGTACACATAGTCCTGCCCCAAAAGCTGCAACTCTGCATGCTGAGAACCACCCTAGGGAGCCCACATGGCCCCAAAACAGACTTTGTTAGCAGAGTCTTGGTGAGCAGCTGGCCCTTCTACAGTAAGGACCACCAGAAGAAAATGCGCGTTCCTCCAAGTGAAGGAAATGCTCCATTCTTGAGCCCCACCCCCCCCAAAAAAAAAAAAATAGGACTGAACTGGCAAAACACTCTGTAATCTGAAACAGTGCAGGATTTAATTGTTAAGCAGAGGAATAGACAGAAACTCCAATGCTTCCGAAAGTGAAGCACTCACAGGTCAGCCTGTAACAAGACTTTCTTGCACTAAGGCACATTATTTTACTTTTGTCACGTTGCCACCACAGTATAATACAGACAGTACCTTAGGTGGGTACAGGTTGTCCTTTTGAAGCATGGGAGGAAAAGAAAAAAGCAGCGCACGCTCCCATAGTCTGAGCAGCATGTGAGGTATCCTGCAAAGCTGTCATTGGATTAAACTGTTGAAAAGTCATTAACACAGGTACTGGGTGAGTGTCACTCCCCGGTCTCCATATATTAGGTTAGATCATGTTTTCCTCTGACTGCTTTGATAAGATATATTACACCTGCATTATCTGAGAAGAAATAGCTTGTTTGCCCTGTCTGCACCCTGGCACACAAGCTCTGAGATCAATCTGTGTGGTGGCCGCTCATCTAGCTGCTTTTACAGCTATCTAGAGGCTACAGTGTGTTTGAAAAACCCAATGAAAGGGCAAAACCCTATTTGTGGCTACATTTCGAACATAGAACTCTGTTTTTCAAATTCATACAGCCTATTCCAAACTGAAACTTATATTGCTTTAGCTGCTTAACCAGACCCTTGTGAAGAGGAAGGAGACGCTATTTGGCTTGCTGGAGGGGACAAGGGCACAGCCACAACATGGGCAGAGCTGGTGGAGGACAGCCAACAGAGTCAACAGGTACAAGCCATACCTTCCACACGTGAGCTTTTCCAGAGCACTGAAACTGCTGGCAGGGAGCCCCGTCTTCCCTGCACTCTAGTCATCAGAGCAGGTGTTCTCTCCTTCCTTTCCTGCAGCTGCACCAGCTGTCACTCGTCTCCAGAGTCAAAATATTTCCATGCCTATCAACAGCTCGTAATTGACGTGAAATCAGTGAATCTCCTTGCAAAGTTCATGCTATATATGCGAGAGCCAGGCATCTGGCAGAGGAGTGCAGATCTAATGAGAAGCTCTCATCTAACAGAACCAAGTTTCCTTTAGCAGTGGGTGAGCATGCATGACTATCCATGGTTTCCTAATTATTGTAATTTACTCAATCTCTCCGATTAACAAGCATTTTTCTGCCTGGGGACTTTCTAATAATGAAATTAATTGTCACTTTTACCATTATAAAATACTTCTCCCATGACATTGCTCAGATTTACAGCCCTAACTGTGAAAAGAAGAAAGGAGATAAAGAGAAATTTATTAAAAGTATTTTGCTTGTCACTTCTGATATTTTTTTCAAAAGCATTTTAGGAGTCTAACACGGAGAAGGGGAAAAAAAAAAAGGAAAAAAAAGAATTTTCTACCCTGAAATCCTAAATAGGAAAGTACTATCTTAACAATAAAAAAATGTATCAGCAGCATGTTAAAAGATGCCCTCATTAATTAAGAATAGAACCAGAGATCATCTCTTTCTTTATGAGGGGTGGAAACCTGCAGTAATGCCACTGATTCCACCAGCATTGTGTCTGAGCTCTACCAATCTCACAGCTGTAAAAATCGCTTTTGAATATGTCCCCTTTTACCTCACATGTTGTGAAATGATGTAAGTGCCTGCATCTTTCCAGTTGAAATTGATCTCTTTGGTCCTGAGCTCCAGAAGGAACAACAGGGTACTCCTTGTCAGACTTTTTAATAACTTGAACTTAACTTGTACAACATGCCACAACAGTAAAGGGAGACATGGCAATCAGCATGAAATTAAGCAACAGCAATGGGCATAGAAATCTTAAGGAAAGACAAATTTCAGTACCTCTTTAATCTTTTTCCTACATTCACATATTGCCAGGGTGATGGTTGGTTTTGGAGACGAATGAACATACTTCCCATGCCGCTCGGCAGCATTCACTACTGAATGACTCATCTGGTGCATTCTTAACAACAGCCTTTAAGAGACTACATCCCCTTCTCAAGTTAAAAACAAACAAACCAACTAATTAGAAGCTGTCCCTCATGGTAAAAACAAATAAACAAACAAATAAAAAACCACAAAACCCCAAACCAAACAAAAACCCAAACCCAAACAAACAATCAAAACCAACAAAAAACCCCCCTCTCACTTGTGTGCAATGTTTGTTACAGCTGGAAAATTGAAAAGAAATCCCTTACGTCATGACGATGCCTATAAGAAATTAAATAAAAATGTGTTAAAATCATACAAGCTTTTGATTAAAGATGCATGTATAATTACAATACCTCTACAAAAAACCAGTACTGTCCTCTCTTGGGAGGGGATACAATTGGCTAAGACACGTTCTCCAATTCCTACAAGTACTTTGCTTTTCAGTAAATGCCTCACACATGTTGTCGGCTGTCTTTGCAGGGTAAAAAACCACCGATATCTGGGCAAAAAAAGTTCAGTAATCCTAGTTGCCTCCCCACACAATTGCTGAAAATGCACCAAAGCTGCAAGCATGTGAGAAAAGTAATGCACGCCTTAAAAGAATACCTTAAAGGAATAGTAAAAGGATCCCCACTCCTCTTCTCTCACCACTTCAGTGAAAGTCACCGTTTCAGTACAGGTGACAAGGGTAAGATCCAGCCAGCCGGTGCCTCCCTGGGAGCTGCTGCTGGCTTCTGTGGAGCTGACCTCCATCACTGGGTTTTGTGCGAGTTGTCCAGGTGCTTGTTGTAGTAAGAGTTAATGCAGCCAGGCTTCTCCCGTAAAAGCGCAGCACAAAACCAGCTTCTCACTGCTCCACTACTGGCTACCAGAGGTGTCAGGCTTCAGTGCAGCTGAGTGATAGAAAAAAAAAACAAAGCCAAGCTGGCATCATTTTGAGCTTTCCTTTGGTACAACTCTGACGACAGCTATCCACGTGCTCTTTCCAGTAGCAGCAGCCAGTACAAAAGCCAGCACACATGGTCCCAGCCATGTGCTTTGTCGACTCTGGATTGCTTTGCACACCAAGTTGTTAGCTCTGGAGTCAGGCACACCTGTAAAAGCATGGACCTGCTCCCTGCATTAAGCTCAGGAGCCTGGGTATTCCACTCAGCAGATTTGCTTACTTTCCCTGGCTCAGCTCACTATGATTTTGATTACCTGCAGTATTACAATATATCCATACACAAGCACCAACACTCTCTCCTGTATTAGCAAAACCCTATTAAGTTTGTAGGCTTAAGCTATCACAACTTCCATGTCAATGTCTCCCTGACTTCATAAATAGGCCTCTCACTCACCTTTGCAAAGAGCTTGAGTGTGCTGCACACCCAGGAAAGGCAGGGCTTTCTTCACCATATGGAGAGCCTGTCTGGGAAGGCATGGCTCCTACAGACTGCTAGTGTCACTTAGAGGCTCAAGGACTCTTCAGAACAAGGTAATCAATTATCTTTCTACTTGTGGATTTTCTGGGCTCTGATCTCACCTACCCTCTGTTTATTCAGATGTTTTTACCTATCTCTAGTGACGTTACCTCAGGTTTACACCAAGATGGCAGATGAGAGTCACTTGTAAATCCAGAACTTGTTCAGCTTTGTGAAGATTCTCTGCCTCAATGACAATGCAACCCTAAGTAGAACGTGATGCATTTCACAGCCATACCCCACCAACTCCATTTCCTCTTACCTGCTCTTGGCAAAACCCAGTCCTGTGCTTATGTAAGCAAAGATGGCCACAGGAGAGATCAGGAATCTTTAAAATCCTCTCTCTTGCCAGCACAGCACACCCTCTTTCCAGCTGCTGGAGCAGGGGTCTCCACATAGCATCCATGCTCCCGATCCAGGTGGGACTGTGCCCCATCTACATAAGCAACAAGAGACAGGTCACTAAAAAAGGGCCCTCCAGCTCCCAGGGCCAGTAACAGCAGGGTGTGGGGCACAAACAGTGAAATTCCAAGGTCTGAATTTTGAATCTGAACCCTCCCAAGTTGGGACATGTCTAGACCCGGAGCTTTGGACCAGGCTGTTCTATGGACTGGAGAAACCTCTGAGTGTCTGAGCAGTATTCAGACCTCTCCAGAAGATGTTGGAGTCATTCAGAGGAGGGAATCAGTCTAGACCAATACAGATAATCAGTACCAGTCAGGATGAGAAGGGATCCATATGCACCAGTGCTTAATATTTAACAACAGTCGATGTTTCATAGGTTGGAATGTGATCAGATAAAAAAAATGTTGTAGAACCACCATGTTTTGCTTAAAACCACTGGGAAAGTGTTCATTTATATATTATAGGAAAGAGAGGGGAAAATTTTTTTGAAGTTTGTTCTGACTGATTGTACAGGTTGATTTTGAAACTCTGATAAGAATTATTTAGGTAGTGTCCAAACTTCTTGAAAACACAGTAACCTTTTTTTGACTCTTCTTCCTCCTTCTTACCTTGCTTTCTTATACTTACAGATTTCTCTTTGCTGCAGTTAAAATTTATTACACTGAACTTTTGGGTTTGGTTGTTTTTTGTGCTCCCATTCCTTGAGCTTTTAAGCTCAAGCATATTATCAGCTCTAAGAGGCTTTTCAGTAACTACATCATACGCCAGATCATGTGCAGCTCTCAGGACTAACCAAGAGTGACTTCTCTTGTGGCTTTGCCAGCTACTTGATCTAAGTAGTGCTTATGGTGCTGCAAAAGGCTACACCGGGCCCTGCTCCAGTACTCTCCAGTCTACACAGGGCTAATTCAGGTTTTCCATCACTATTAGCTTTTCTGCCCTTGAGTATTTCTCAGTCACTGTCACTGCCATGGTTTGTTGACATCTGGTTTTGCTGAAATGCTGTTTAGCCACAGATTTTGAAGCCATGGGCTGTCTGTTGTACCACATCTAGAATTAAGGTAATTCTCCAGAACACAACACTTTGTTTTAAAACCTCTACAAAGTCATACCATCTCTCTGAAATTTGGTGTTGATTGTTAGTTCCCCACCCTACTCCCCAAGCTGAGAATAAACAAACTCTGAAATGAATGGTGAAATAAAATACTTCTGTGATTGAATCTCAAAAGCTTAAAAAAGGCAAGATCAAATCCTAGCAATTCCTCTATGGTGAAGGAATAGCTGATTGATTCCTGTAACTGACTTTGTTGTTTTCCTCAGTCGGGACCTTGAAAAGGTTTTGAGAACTTTGAGTGATTTAAGAGACTTTTTTAGAGAGAGAGAAATCGAGTCTTCTCTGTGCTTTAATATAAAATGCTCTCAAATTATTATTGTAAGACAATTTTTTATCTAATATATGATAAAATATTCTTCTTCTTTCTTAACATTTCGAATGACTTTTTTTTTAAGTCATACTGTTGTACTGCACCACAGCATGCTTCATAAGTATCAAAGAATGGATTATTTGGAAGAAGAATAGAAAGAACTTGCTTTAGAGTCCTCTTCATTTGTCTTTCCCTTTATCTTGGTCTCAGAAGCTATTCAAATTTAATTTTCTTAAATAAAGCTTTGAAACAAAGGACCAGAAAACCTAAGAGCATAAACGGTTCCAGTGAAAGGTGAAGTTGCCATGGCTGCTGTGTGCAGTAAAACCAATGTGGAGACACATGAAGGGAAACCTGCAATGCCTATATTGTATCTCCCCATAGTGGCATGATGTTCCTGACTGGCAAGAAGAAGAAACCATGTACAACTGCAGAAAGTAAAATCAGGAGACTGATAGACTAGCTTGGTTAGTTAGAGCCTGGAGCTAATAACGCCCCTGTGTGGGCCATTCACTTAAGAGTTGGACTTAATGATCCTTCTGAGTCTCTTCCAACTCAGAAGATTCTGTGATTCTGTGACATGATGCAATAGGTGAAGGTGGGTAACTCTGGAAAGGAGAAAAGAAAAAAAAGAGAAGCAATGAATCAAAGTTTTTAAAGGTCAGACAAAAATTAGTGATTTTGATTATTTGAGCCAGAAAGTCCTCGTGCAGGGAGTCTGGTCTTTCCTGCACAACAGCTGTGAAACACAATAGGTGGAGATGGGTCATTTAGTACAGCACAGTGTGAACGCTCTATGGCAGGCAGAGGAGCCATCGCAGCAATGGTGGATGTTACATTCCAAAATTCACCAGTAGTAGGAGGAAGAATGATGCAGGAATATATGGTTCCTCCTATGCTATCCATTTCCACATTTTGTCTTCACTGGTAGAAATTATTGTGTGGCAGTATTTGTTGAGCATGAAGTTGATAACTTGCCAAAAATAAGCCAATCTAAATGTTCTGATGTGTCTAATTGTTTAAAAGATTACACACCTCTGAAATGGGCAGAAAAAAGTTCTGCTCAAGTATATATTATTTTTTACTGAGACTTTATAGTACATTTCTCTGCTGCATTTAGGCAACATTGGGAGTAATTTGAAAAAAATATTCAATTTTCTGCTCTTTGGAGCTTTGTGCACCCTGGAGTAGTTGGACATAATCATATTAAATGCAAAGAACAAATAATGCTATCAGACTGCAGGAAGAAAGAGAATAAGATATCTTTTACTTCTAAAAGAGTGGCAAGTTAATTGCTTTTCAGTAAAAAAACATGCTTATCCAAATCCTCATATGCCAGCTTTGGAAGAGGAAGGTTAGTCTGCTCTTACCAATGCACAACTCTTCTCCCCAAAAGCTGAACATATGGGATAATGCAAATGGGCTCAGCTGGTGACTCAGACAGTGTAGGATGACTGTAGAGCTGTGTTCCCTCATTCCCACTGCACAGGAGAGAAGAAATGACACATTAATGACACAAGTCTTGTCTCATGTAAGCTCATTTTCCTTTAATTTACAAGATGCCTAGCAGGTACATTGGTTTCCTTTGGCATTGTGCCTCCAGAGGGGTGCAGATCTGTGTAGCATGGGTAGGCAATGCCCAAACAGGCTGGATTGTTGCCCTCAAAGCAACAATCAAACCTGCATGTGGTCCCAGATCCTGGGCTGTGGCTGAGAAGGGAAGCTCTTGTTTCTGGACTCCTGGAGGTCATGCTGTGTGTGAAGAAAAGGGCTCCATATATGCCTCACTTAGGATGTAACTATTTCCCCAACGCATTTGCATTCACATTTATACAATTTTTTTAGCCCCTCCAGGTGAAGATGGCATCAAGTTTCTAAATCTTCAAAGACTTGAAGTGATGATCTTTTATAAGCTAAATATGCAGTCACTAGATTTTCTTGACAGAAACCCCTAGCACCCATTCTTCACCTTCAAAAATGAAGTGGCTGTAACTTAGGATTTGAAGACTCAGGAGTCAAAGCACGATTTCAGAAGCTGGTTTCAAATTCAATCCCAGGTATTTTATTTCAGGATCTATATCCCAAGGGCAGGACCAAGACGTGCTGCCTGTAAGTCTGACAGCAGCATACCAACACTGCCAATCTTAACCATTCCCAGGCTTCTCTTGGTGAGTGTGTGAATTTCAGCTACACTCTGCAGAGACCCTGAGGTTGTGACTCCATCCTATCTGTGCTGCATGGATCACCTTGGGCCACAGGGGCCAAGAGCCCACTGCATCCACTGCATCCTCGAATTTCTGGGTTCTAGAGTTAGAGAGACTAGCAGTTAGAGCTGAAGAGCCTTTCTCTTTTATGGAGAAAATTGCATTTGATTTTCATCCAGAATCTGAACAAACATAATTTTGAAATATTAGTAGTATCACAGAATGAGATAACTGCTCTCTGCTGGGCTCCAGCCTGATCTCTGAGCTGTCAAATATATATCTAGCTTTGAATGAGATCCCCAAACTGACAGCAAGTAGAATTTTCCTCTTAATTTAAGCTTTGAATCAGATCTTTTGTAAAAGTCTAGATTTTACCCATAGTGAAGTACTGAAGTAGTAGAAATCACAGAATGCTTTAATAATAAATGATAAAATATGAGCATGTAATTTCTCTTCTATATACAACTTAAACAAATTTTAAAAGGAGATTTCTTTCCCATCTCTATTAGTCTTTGTAGTCTTAATCTGGATTGGTTCATTTTACAAGAAGGATACACAGCCATTTCTCTGTTTTTGCTAAGAAAATTTTGCAGAAGAATAAGCAGTCCTTAAGGAATTACCTTTGAAAAGAAGCAAGGAGATGAAGAAAATATGTAGAGGAGTGCCATTAAATATGAGTATTGTGTCAGTGGAACCACCAGACACCTTGAGATTTCAAATCTCTTTGCTCTGTTCCTCTCAATATCAAGACAATAATATATTTTGCCAGGGCCTGATTCTCCATTCATTCATTGTGTTGCAGAGCAGGACTGCTTCCTGTTCTGTGACTGGAATTGCAAGTAGCTTCCACAAAAAAAGAACCAAGCACCATGAACTGAAACAGATGACTGATAAATGTGCATTCCAATAAAATATTGAAGCAGTCAACATAGTCACTTGGAATACTCTAACTTTTAAGGAGCTGAGCAGGTGGCCAAAATGTACGGCATCCATCAGGTGCTGGCATGTAGTTATGTGTAGAGATGCCAGTAAGTAGGTAGGATAAATTCACAGCTCACATCACCACCAGAAAGATTTTTCCTTCAAAATCTTTCGCTTCCAATTGCCAAGGCACCGTCTGCCCTTCTCAAAGCGCAGCAGCAGGAATGGGAAAAGAGCACAGAAATAAAGCTAAGCTGCCAAAAGGGAAAGGTGGCTTCAGGTAAGCCCTGGCGAGCTCCCAGCACACCCGGCAGGCATGCAGTCAGCCTGCCTGACTGCATCCCCCGGCAGACTGTGTGCTTATTAACAAGGAAACTGCAGAGAACAAAACACCAGCCATATGCTTGTCCTGTCCTGCTCTTCCCTCTGCTTAAGGTCCCAGTTAACTGCAATGAACACTAATGTACATTGAGAGAGGAGGCAAAGAGGCTGTGCAGACACAGATACTAGTTCCCATTTTGTCTACAGCTGGCATCAGCAGCTCGTTGTACAGTCTACTGAGCTACAAGCCAGAGCCTCAGCAGTGCCAGAGTTCTGTTTCACACAGTACAGGAAGGCCATTGGAGGCAAATTGGCTTCAAGGTTCCCACAAGCCAAACTTCTTGCAGTGTTTTAAGCAGCTACTACTGACACATAATGCCTTTTACATATATAAATATGTTCAGTTTTCATATGGTTGCTTAAAAGCATTTTTCTTCCCTTTGCCCATGTTTAGTTGAACTAAAATCAACTTAGCAGGCTGTTGGACTAGATGATCATTGTAGGTCCCTTCCAACTGGAAGCCCCTTCCAACTAGTCTAATCTATTCTAGTCTATTCTATATTAATTCTTACTCCATCTTAAGCTACACTTTATGGATAATCACATATATCTGTTCTGGGACATACTCTCCTCCCACTCCTTACCTCCCTGTCTACTACCTCTGGTGATTGCACACAAGATGTCAATTCCATTCAAGACTCTACTGATTTAGGAGTTGCTCCCCCATCAGAGTGAAGAGGATTCCTAGATTCGATAAACCTGTCTTCCTCTGCAGTGAATGAAGAATAATCCAATAGCTAAGTCACAGGTTTGGAATTCAGGGAAGATATTAAATTCCTTGCTCCTCTGCACTTTTCCATTCAGACCATGGCCAAGAAACCTCTGAAAGTGTGACACAAACTCCAAGTCTGACCCTTCTGGATGTCATTCCTCATTCACCTGGATGCTGCTGTCTGCGTATTTATCTCTGGGCACACAGAGCACTTGGAGTATCCAACTGAGTGTTCAACTGTAATTTTTGACAGACTCTCTATATACAGGGACCTGATTCTCTATTTAAAGAAAGGTGCACCCTTGCAGACCATGGTCCTTGCACACTAAATCTGAACAAATTAAATCAGCACTGAGCTAAAACTGTGCTGAGCCTCCTTTGCAAAGCAGGGCTAGGTAAAGCCACACAATAAGTGAGCTGTTCGTTTCACAGCAAACTGAACTTTTGCTATGAATTTCTGTTGGGTAGAAGGTTTCAAAAAAATACAATTCTAGGTAAAGTTTAAAATCAAAGAATCAAAGTTCAAAACATGGCAAAAAGAGAATAAATAAGAACATATTCTAAGACTATATTGCCAGCTTTAAACTCCAGTGAAATAGTACTACAGATGCTACAGTGAGAGAAGATGGTGATAAGGTGAATTAGTCTAATCCATCAACACAAAAAGCTTGGGCAAAAAAACCCCCACAAACCACGGTGTAGGTCCAAGAAATAGAAGAACTCTGTGTCCACAGGAAGGTAGGAGAATAAACCAAAGTGTGGGAAGAAAGAATTTTAACTGCCTGCATCCCAGTTCTCCTTTCTGTGGAAGAAGTTGTACCTGAAGTAATGAATACACTCTGTCTTGTGGCGATGAGCAGCAGAGTGGAATTACAGATTTACAACGGAGGTGGAAAGCGGGTAGATGAATTGCAGGACTTTTTATTGCCAATTACAATTTCATGGCAGGGTTATTATTTATTAAATATAGAAGCAGCCAGTTGAATTCCAACTTATAAAAAGGCTGAAGAAATTACACAGAGCTGGACTAAAAGTCTTTTGCAGTAGCAGGCATGCTTCTGTTGCCTTCACATGGATACACACACACCCAATTTACTTTAAAAAAAAGCCTAAGGTAGAGTAAAATAAATGTACTGTGCTGCTATCATTACTGCACCTGAAGAACAGTTTGAACAGCATAACTTCCTCAATTATTGAAGCTCAATTTTTTAGGATTTCCAGAAAAAGATACACATTACACACTGCTCTCTTATAGAAAACCTGTGTACAGACAGAAAAAACCCCCATGAAATATGTCTCAGGTCAGAACTGGTATGTGCAGAGAGAAGAAAAGACAACATTGGCCATAACAAGCAATTGTGTCCCAGACCATCTCCATCAAGGAGGATTTTGCATACATATATTTTTTTCAGGCAGCAAAAGGGATGAGTTATTCAAACACCAGCAGCTTTGTGTCAGCACTTTGAATTCACTAGACTGCAAGGCAGCAGAAAGTAAAAGGGGCCAGAGAGAAAGGAAGAAATACTCACTAAAGAAACTGTCTCAGCTTCATCAGAGAGCTCACATGGATAAAGTTTTTATACCTTTGTTCATGCTGATCTGTACCACTGCATATTAGTGCAAGCAGGGTGTTTAATAACATATGTTGGCCAGAACAACAAATCCTATCTGGTATGCCATAAAACAACTTCTTTCTTCTTTTTTTTTAGTGTTAGAAAAATAATTTAAAAAGATCCTACAGGAGAAAAAAAATATATAAAATATATATTAAATATATTTTTTATACAAAAAAATAGTCTTCTGCAGGCCAGTTCTTTTTAGACTAGAATACAGATGTAAATTAGTCTGGTGTGATTCAAAACTTCATTTCCAAAATGCCATAGTCTTTTGCTAATATAATTTTTAGGCATACTTCTTTGGATATTATCTGGAGTTCTTTAGCAGTGCATTGATGTTTCGGATCACATTATGAAATGTATCTTCAGTACAAATGTGGAAACGGACTGCTATCATTTCCATTTCTGTACAAATAAAACCGTTTGATTACCGTTCCAGTCCAATGAAGAAGGAGTGAAACAGGACCGACTCACATGCTGACTTGAAAGCAGAAAAGAAAAGACTGTCCAAGGAAAAATGCAAAATTTAGCAACCAACTTAAGGCTGTGGATACAGGTGCCATAAGTATTCACATCCCCTAGTGACCAAGCAGGCAGCAAATTGCAACTAGGCAATTGTGGCGATGAGCACACAATTCAATCAGTCCAGTATTTTTATGTCCCCACATTTTAATAGACTGCTGTGTCTCTTAAATCATCAGCATTTCAATAAGGTGTACACAACGATGTGGATATCTTAGGCTAATGATTCTTTGCTCACCATTGTAGGTGTGAGTATAATGATACAAATGCTCAGAGAACTGTGTAATAGATTGTTGTTTTCAGAAGGAGTATAATTACCCTCATGGTTGCATTACACTCAGGCAACCCTCATGAGCTGGCCAGGGACAACTGCTCCATTTGCAGTAAGTTATGGACCAGCAGTGCCAGATTTTCATGGAGATGAATGTGCTCAACTCTTTCCAGCTCACAGGCTGTGCCCATGCACATGGGCTGTTGATCTGGCTTGCTGACTACATTTGGGAGTAAGCTATCAATTTTTTTCACATTAGTGATTATATGCTTATATGTGTAAGCAGAGATGATTTACTGCCTATACAGACAAAACAACATCTCCTTTAGTTAGGCAAGAAATTTCTAGTCCTTGTCCAAACATACTTCTGGAGCAGGTAATATTGTTCTTATAATAAAGCTATAGAGGATAAAATAATAAATATCATCTAGGAAGTAGGAGTGCAAAAAGTTTCAAGTGTTTCTAAGAGTGGTGTGGGCAGAATATATGAAATAGCAAACACAATAACTAATTTGTTAAAGTCATTAGAAACAAGACAGAATTCAGTGTGGGAGACATTTGTTATGCCTGCTGCCCAGAGCTAAGTCTTCAGAACTTTTAAAAAGATCAAAATTGTTGAAGTGTTCCTTCAATTTTCTCTTTGGAACAAAAAGAAAATTTGAAGAGAAAAAAACCCATTGTTATGCATCCACATGTATCAAGCCAATGAGAGATTAAATGAAAGAAAAGGAAAACATCTCCACACTTGAAGCATTCAGAGTTTTTGTAGCACAATTTGCTTCAGGAAGAAATAATGTTTTCTGTGGTTATGAACAAGCAAAAAATTTGAGACTATATGTACTGCTCCTTGGGGATTACATGAGGATTTAATATCTTTCTCAGAGAAAGGATTAATTAAAGACTGTCTTCTTTGGGAAGGTGATGAGCAAAAAAATTTCGTATGCATATAGAACTTTTGATTTATTTCTCTACAGAAATAAAATGTATTTGATGATTTCTCATTTCATGTCCTTCTCTTCAAAAATAGGGATAATTTTAAATTTTTATTCATAGGAGTTGCTGAAGGGGTTTTAACATGCTTTCAAATGTCAAAAAAAAAAAGGAATCATGGGAGTCTCCTTTTGAAAACTGAAAATCTACTGCTAGGAGCTGAGGAAATACTGCTTAAACATCACTAAGAATCTGTCTTTTCATTGCATTTTTTCCCCATGCTTAAGTGAATTAGGTTAGAAACTGGTTAGGAAGTCGACTGGCTAGTGGTAGACCTAATAGCATTTTTCATTTCAGTGATCATCTTGTGAAAAATTTTACTATTCTTTCCATGAAATTTGATTGTCATCAAAAAGCTGAAGAGTCCACACAAGCAATTGTTTTTTATTTATTTACAGACCTTAGCAGCTGGTGGTTTAGAGAACTCAGGATAAAAATCCAACTAATCTGGCCCTGCCTCAGGGGGTGAAAGTCTGGAAATGTCTTTCACCACCTTCTCTAAGGAATGACACAAATTAGAGCATCTCACAGAAAACCTGCTGGTGCCTGGCCCCTGCCGTTCGCTTTCTCTCTACAAAGCAGCAATCCATGACAGTTATAGAAAAAAAAAAGAATTTAAAAATCATCCAATATTTGTTTCGTGATAGAAATACCAGCCAACATGTCTGAATTCCCTGCAATACTGATATGAAAGAAATAGATATTTCACTGAACAAATGTGATTTTAAAAAAGACTAAAAATATTCATTTTAAGCCATCAACACCAAAAAATTATGATTAACCTTTTTGTCAAAACTATTTGACCCCAAAGTAATTAATTTGACTCAAAACAAACAAGTATTTTTGTGAAGACCATGTTATAAGAATAATTTTTTATTATGCTTGTAATTATAATTCTTTTTTACTGTTCTTGTAACACCTTCCCTTTTATGAGGAGTTCAACACCAGAAATCCTTAAACTGTGCCACTTTTTTAATGAAATATCTGGCAAGTTTTACACATAAATTTATACATACTTACATACGTATATAGAATCAGTAGAAATTTAAATGGCTCAGGCCAAATTTCAGATCTTCCTGCTCTGAAAATGACACACAGTGAATGGATAGAGGAAAGTAGAAGGGTGGGAAGGGAAGAAGCAATGAATGGCAATCTGAGATTAAGACCTAAAGAAGCAATCAAGAACAAAGGCTCTACTGGAGAATTTCACAAACTTTCTTATACAGCTTCTGCTTATTAAAGCCTGGGACCCCAACTGGATTTTTTGCTTTGCATTTGTCTCATTTCTTCAGTTTCAAAATGCAAGATGTTTAAAGGCTTGACAACTTCTGCTACCCTTTTCAATGAGCACTTCTGTCCCTTGCTCAGGTGGACAAGATCTCTGTCATGCAGTGCAGCATGAGTATGATCAAAAGAAGCAAGTGATATTCCTTCTGATGAGCACACTTGAGTAATCACCAAATAGTTAGTACACCAGGGAACAGCATCTCTTGGATGGAGTAGAGCACAGTATTAGGTGATCTGGTCTACTATTTAAACATGGCTCAACTTCAAGGACTATTTTTGCCCGAACTTCATAAGGCAATCTGAGCCCATATGTTTATTATAGATCTCTTCCAAGGAGCTCAAGAAAGGATCGATGGCCTGCAATTTTACAGTCGCTGCATGGTCCTGTAAGATAAATATGGATTAGCTGCCCTGGATTAAATATTTAATGTAATAAAATGCTTTTTGAAAGTTATGGAAGTGTGACTTTGTCCTGCATTTTAATTATACTTAAAAAGACTCATGTCAGCATCTAACTTGTTCTATTCAAATCCCAACATGCTCCAAAGATAAATCTCTTCTGTTTGAAGAAGGTTAAGATAGTCAAGGGAGCAGATCAAATAATTAGGCATAGGTGAATTTAAAATCACTGTTCCAGGCTGTCAAATAAATTAGAGTTCAAAGACTGAACAGTAAATTATACATAAGTGTAATATATATGTACAATTTCTCATTCCATTTTTGTAATTGGAAAAAAATAAAAGAATGTATGTTTTATTAATTCATCTCAGACTCTCTAGATACGCAGTCTTAGGTCAGTAATTATATTAAATAAGTTATACTGAAATCTTTGTGGTACCTTCCAAAATTTAATATGAGCTAGTATCACATCACAGCATATCCACAGCTTAGCCTAGCTAAGACAGGGTATCACCTTCTATACCTTTTCTCCTATGCTACTTTTGAAATTATGTTAACGAGCTATGAGGAGAGGAGGTGCGAGCGAGCTCATGCAGTGAAATGAAAACTGAAAATTGAAAATTTGAGCTTTGTTGCTTCAGGTGGTTTTTTTTAGTTTAATTAAATGTAGATGAAACTATACTGTTTCAAGACTTGCAAAATGAAGAAAATTAAATATTCCACAGGAAACTGCTGAAGTCGTAGTTTCTCTGACCATTTATTTTAGCTGCAACTCTTTGCTAAGTTGAAGGCTACTTGTGAAAGCAAAAAGCTGTTAAGTTTTTACCACATTGGCCTCTTACTTATTCCTAGTGATTTGCCTGCAGTTGAGCTCAGACCCTCGCTGTGTGGCATTGCTTAGGAGCAGCACTCTTCAGCTCAGGTCAGAAGCAGAATATTTTTCCTCCTGTCCTCTGTTCCTCGTATCAGCCAAGCTGATGGGTAAGAAGAACTGAATAACGTAGAGGGGAGCATCCTCCTGCCTTTCTCACCTCTGCTCAGCTCCTTTGCTCACAGAGTAAAAGGGCTCTCCTCAAGTCCTAGGTGTCATCTAACAGGTTCAAGTTTTCCAGCTTAGGGAGCACAGTCATGTGAGGTTAGAGACATAGTTCTAGTGGCAGACAGGTTATGGTTTTTGACCACCACCTGCAGCATCAACATAGTGCCTAAGTTTTCAAGTGTTTTTTTATAGCACAGACCATTAAACCACAGAATGTCCCTCCTGAATGCTATAAAGTGGATAAATAATGAGTTCAGCTATCAGTGGTTTCTGTGCGTTCACTGCTACCTTTAAAATGGAAGAGCGAACCCGACAATTTAACACCAGCAATTAAAATGAAAGAGGTGAGCAACAGTTAATTTCACAGCATGAAGAACCGTGAAAGCCACCTAAGGCAATACTTTGCTAGTGGAGCCAGGTTATGAAGTGACTGCGCTGCCAGAGTGGCCATGTCCTGGTGATGTACTTAACTCCATAATGACACCTCATTAATGAACACATTTGCTTTTGATTGCTGATGGCAGAGTTTCAGCTGCAGCAGGACAGACTTTCTGGGAACAGGGAACTTGCTTGTGGGTCCGAGCAAACCAAATCCACTCACGAAGGTGAATTGCCAAGCTTGCCTTGGTACATCCTGTACATCTGTGCAGTGGGGAAAATGTCTGTATGTGACTAGTGTGATTTTGAAACGAAGCATCACACCTCTTGACACCCTCCTTTCTCCTGGAAACCAAAGCAAATGTGAATTTTTTTCCCCAGCTCACAGTGAAAGTTCAGTTTGATCCCCAACTTGAAGAGACAAGATCAAATTTCAATTGTCCCATAATTATATTTAAAAAATCAATCGCCACAGTTGTTCTGTGGCCTGCCTTTATTGTAAAGTACATCAATGCTACTAAAACCAGTAACTTTCCCAGAAGCCCATTGCCACAATCAGGTGATAGAAGCCTTAGATATGGCAGCTTGCAAGCAGCTGATCAGATTCTAGCATTTTGCAGCATCGTGATGCTTTTTTTACCTCCAAATAGCTTTCCAAAACCGACTTCAACTCCACTTGTTCTCTGAAAATAAAGCACACAGTACAGACTTTAAAAGGCGGAAATCAGATGCTGCCTCTGTGTGAGGCATCATGCTTGTTTCCAAACTCAGGTGGAAGTTTGAGGACAAAGCCAGCATATAAAAATTAGCTAAAATTTTATGAGTTGCCTTGAAAAGTTAATAGAGGCTTGACAGAGCATCAGTGACAGCAGGAAGAGCAGGTACTCCATGAGTTTTACTGCAGGAACCTGTGAAAAAGACAAATGAAAACTAACTATGCTGATGTTTAAAATTCAGCAAGAGCACTCATCTAGTCAGACCCTAGCATCTCCACCAGGAGCCCTGTGTGCTGCCCATTGGAACTAGAAGAAAATTCCTTACAGATGCAGAAGGCAGCAGGATGGATTTCTCGAGTCTTGCCCACACAGTTCCAGCAGAAAATTGGAGGAAGGACACAGGTGACAAATTACATAAAGCTCACCACAGTATTAGTCACACTGCTACACAGCTAGTTCTTCCATATCATTGAATTTTACACTGTCTCATATTCATGGGCATACCTACACCTTCAAGTATTCCCAGCTGCTGCATAGACACATTTCATTATCCTACCCTGACACAGAGGAAGATAAAAAGTAGGATTTCTAGCTCATGAAAAGTTTCTTCCCTTCACTCCCAAAGTCCCTAGTCTTCCACTTCATGTTTTCAAACCTTGTACAAATTGACAAGCCAAAGGTCTGAAGGGCTCTTCACTGAGCAGCTGTCTGTTCAGAGCAAAAAGTTAATGAGCTTTCAATTTCCTAAACTCAAACAGACACTATAAGGTCTGCTATGGTTCTGCAGGAGCTACCTGGGATTCAGAAAACACACACTAAGCCTGATATGTGTGATATCCAACACTTCAAATAAATCAGTGCCTTTCGACAAAAGAGAATCCTACCTCCTACTTTACCAGCAGCTGTTTTGTCAAGTTCTGCCTGTCCGTGAGTGATGATCCTTTTTACCGTCCATAAGATGTCAATACCATAAAAGGCATAAAATCTCCTTAATCAGGGTTTTGATGCCAACATCTGCTCATCTATAGCTCCTACTCAGTACAGTCTTAAAACAACTTTGTTGATGCAATTATGAACTCACAAGAGAACGTAGGCTTTGCACTGCTATTCTCCATCACCCTGTATGACACCCAGCTAGCAGAGCAGATAGCGCTGATTTTGGAAGGTAAGTTCCATATAGAGTGTGCCAGAAGAGATAGGTGCTTACAGCAAAGATCTTAAAAATCGACAAGTAGAACAACAGAACACTTCAGCTAATTAAGAGGAAACAGAGTGTTGCTTAAACCCCAGCTCTGTTTACAAATTAAGTATTCTCAGCTGCAAGAAACTTAAAATTTACAGCTCCTCCTGTAGGTGTAAGTAGGCATCGCAGTATTAGCATACAGTAAGATGAGTTCTCCGTCCAGAAATGTAATAGAGAGGAGCAAAGCAAGACAAGCCTATCATCTCTTCAGTAAACTGTCCAAACTTTCAAAGTTTTTGTGTTTTTTTTTTTACTTTAAAAACATTTGCGACCCTAAAACTACTGCCCTCTTCAGTGTTTTCAAAGAGCTATTGCAACCATCACTATTCAATAACACCTCTTCCCTTAGCAAAAGAGGAAAAAATAGTGCTAGCGAATAGAAGATATATGATATATAATGTGAACATTATTAAGTACCTTATTTAAGAATTAATCTTTAACCTTCACAAACATAGTGACAACATACAATGATATTTTCCGGAGGCAACTCTTTTTTCATCCTCACCCAACAGCATTATTTATAGTAACAGTGCATATCTGAACAACAAAGGAGAGGGAAAGGTAGAGATGAAAGATGTATTGTAACAAGCAATAAATCAGACAGCACTGAATCACTGAATGCTAAAGAAAAGGAAGCTATTTGAAAATAACATTGTGATTTAGCAAAAGTCCTTTAAAATGTGCTTAATGTACATATTTGTTTCTTACAGAAGCAGTGAAATTAAAGCTTTTATTCAGAATTAAATATGTTCTTAACTGCTCTGCAAAGCCAGGATCTAAAGGAGGATGACATTTACGGTATTTCCATCCAAGTCTACAGGATAAACAATGTTTCCAGGGAAATTCATAAAGCCATCAAACACATTGGCACATCTCAGTTGATAACAACAAATATCACTGACAAAATAAACTCCATTAGCATTCTTTTCAGATTGCGTAAGTAAGATTCCTGTAAGAATTCATTTTTCACCTTCCACCAAAGTGCTTTTGCTCATGAAAAACTGCTTTAGGAGACTTAAATATATCTAAGAGCTGTTACAGATAAACCTTTCTTCTTTACCCGTCATTTTCGTGCCTTTCTAGGGCAACAATTCAAAACAGTCAGATATGAAACATTGAATTTATATACTTGGTCTCTACCTTTGCAGACTGCCTGTGGTTTTCATATGTGTGGAATTCTTTAATTTGTGTGTATTTGTGTTTGTGCATGCATATGTATTAACTTAAATAACACTTTAAACATTTTTCTAAAGAATTCTCCATAATCATCACTTTTATTTAAAAAGTTCTGTTCATCAAGCCATTGGGATAGAGTCTTTACAGTTTCTAGCACGATTATTTTATACAAAGAATTACTTTTTCACTGATTTAAAATAAAACCCTGTAATAGTAAAAATGATCAAAAGTTTAGAGCATGCAGCCTATTACATGAAAGAACAGTTTAATCTGGAGAGAAAATGAATGAAGAAAGACATGGATCCAGTCTTCAAATTCATCAGCATGGGGTGGGACAAGACATGATGGACATAAATTGCAGCAGGGATTTTAAGGTGGACATTAAGAGCAAAAAAAATTCTCTAGTTACAAGGCAATGGAAATCTCTGGGATAGGTTGCCTGGAGATGTAATGTAAGCCCATCCTAGGGGGTTTTCTGGTTTGGTTAGTGAAACACCCATGAAGAAGAGTTTAGGAATAAATTTGTCTTGCCACAAGGGTAGTAGACAGATCTTTGACATGCTGTTCATCTGTTGTTTGTGGAATTTTTTCTAATTCCATGATAAAAGTTGAGTAGAAAGTATTAGAGAAAAGAGAACAGAAGAGAAATCATTACAGTTTCTCTCTGCTAGACTGAACAGACAGATGCTACATTGTTCTTGTATGGTTGTGGCTCTTCAGTTTGCTCACATTTTTATCACCTCAGCGGTAGGAATCAGCTGCCCAGATGCCCTGAAGTCTATAAACCACCCCACAGGGCTGGCACTGTCTGAGACATTTCCCACAGATAACTTGACAAATGTCTACAGTCAATAGGTAATTTCCATTTATTAAGATAAATGCAAATGCACCTCCTCTCTCTTAGTGGAAGTTTGCTCTCTGCTCAAGAAGGACCTTAGATTCCATTGCCATTTTCATATAAATACATGCTTTAGCTTAGTAAAACTAGGTCTCGCTGTTGGTCTTTGGTGATGTAAGGTAATATATCTGACTGCGGGAAGCAATCTTTGATATAGAGAGTATCCTCATTCATTAAATTAGTTTCATCCTGAGTCTATTAAAATGTGACAGCGTCTTAGCAGTGAAAGCCATTTGACTCATACTCCCTCTTTAAATACTGAGAATCCCAGCAGCTGCAGAGGTCAGCATCGAAATGTGAGTCATAAAATGAGTTTCAAACTCAGTTATGTAATGAATCTGAGCATATAGCCTCCTTTGCACAGAAATAAGGCAGAACTCTATGAATTAAATGAGAAATAGCCAGAAGTAGAAAATGTTTTCTAGTCTTTGATGTTTCACTGGTCTTTTTCAGTTTGAAGACCACATGAAAATTTTCCAGTGAAGCTATGTACTGTCTTCAGTGAATTTAAGCCACTGCTGATAGCTTTGCTCTGCTTAGTACTCCCACCAATCCCTTAGAAGCTGAAGAACACAGGCATATGTGAAATCCCTGAATCCAATGAAGTTTAAAAGGGAATAAAAATTATGTTCTTCACAAGCCTGCCTGAAAATGTTTGCAATTACCTTGCTGTTCTGGTTGCAATTAAGGAAAGAGCATCCAGCTTTGCGTAAGTAATCTAAAATTAACAACCTTTTCCCCTTAAAGACATGATACCTAAGGTTATAAGAACATGAGTATTTCAGAGCAGAATTAGGCTCCAGATAAGGTTTCTGTTGGCAGCTTTTCCAATTTCTTCATACTAAATTAAATTCAGAAGGCTTTTAGGGTACTATTCCAATATCAGCTGATGTCAGTGATATTGATACTGACATTAACAAGGAATAAAGACCAATAATTGCAGGTTTATCATGTTTTCAGTTTTCTATGAACAATTAGCTAATGACCAATAAATTCTGGGCAATTTTGCACATCTGGTCTAAGCTAGGAACTTCTTAAGTCAATTCATTCCAGCTGCAATTACAATTAGCCCAATTATTAAAATTATTTCAGTAAAGTTTGCTTAATTCAGTGTGCAAATCTGTAGGACTTTGGCCACCAAATTCTCCAGCCTTGTCTGCAACCATGGGAAGAATCCAACAGAGCATTCAAAAGAGCTTTTGCAATGAACAGAAAGGTCCACACTTCAACTAACAAACGTTACCTCTCCACCAGTTGGTGCTTTGATCAGTCCATTACACCGATGCTACAAAAGTGATGTAAAGCACAGCCAGGACCACACGGTAGCTGTTTTTACATGCTCTGAACAGCTGCACAAAACAACACACCAAAAAGAGAAGACAATGAGATTTGATGTATCCTCCTCTGGGTCTTTTAACCACCCATTTATTATTTACGCCAAGCTGTAAAAATTATCTGTGTTTGATAGTTCTGACTGGATTGAAATTATCTAGGTGAATTGACACTGTTCTCAGCAGCTGACCTTCCTGCAAGTAGGACACACCTGATGCATTGGATTTTAATTTAAAAAATAGTGTTTTATTTTTCCAGTAAGAAAAATGGTACAGCAATTTTCCTCAGCTATATCTCAGGATACATTTTAAATGTGGTGCCATTTTATTTAAATGTCACAACCTATGTACATATTTGACAGCTTTCATCCAGAAGCAGCACAGAAATATCAGATATCATCATAGAACTATTTAATTTTCAGAGGGAATATTGTTGATAGCAAAAATATGATTCTACTAATCCTTATTTATTGAATTTCTCTGTCTTGCACTGAAAAGGATGCGCTTTCCTAACCTCTCTTCCCTCTTTGGTGATTCACTTCAAATTTACTACATTTAGAGCTTTTCCATTCACGTATTGTCAAAATCTAGGCAGAACAAATCTCCAGGTTCATATCCAAACTGTAAACTCTATTCTCAAAGCCTCCATCTTTCAACACGTGTTGTATGCTACAGCAAATCACTTTCACAACCATTTCCTTTCCTCCTTCCAAAAAAAGCTATTTCAATCCATTGCACCATCTAGGTCTTTTTAAGTAAACTGCCTCATCCTTCTTCTGGGTCTTTTCATGGGTAGAGATTGGATATGTTTCTGTTTACCCTTTTTTATCTATATCTTGCGGGAGATCTAGAATAAAAACATGAATTATCTTCTAACAACAAAAAAAATAAATAAAGGGCCTTCTGAAATATGTGGGAAACTTCCCACCAAATTTAGTAAGATGACAATTTCATTCTTAAAAAAACAGCATATTTTCTGGTGCTGGCTCATGGATATGTTTTTAGACACACATGGATACCTTTTTTTCAGTAGGATTTAGACATGTATATCCTTCTTCATGTCTCCATGTACACACTATTTGAATTTAAACCAGTAATAGACTCTGGTCAGAGAAATATTAATTTACCATGCAATAAACCAAACAAAACCCACCACTAAAATATTTGGAAGCACCATTTAATACTAGTTAATGTACTGTTTACAGAAACAACTGTGCATGTCACAGCTTCCCTCTCCTACCCCCACCTGGTACAGTTACTGTGCATTACTGACATAACACTTTCTTTGATGATACAGGGAATCCCTTCTTTCTGCACTTGGACAGACGTGAAAAGCATCCTTGTTGACTGACCTGCTACTTCACTTCCTTTTTGTAAGGGTGATCATATGTTCTGGAGCTCCTTAAAGACTTTTGTATGCTGGAGCATTGGCATCCATTATCCCTAGTGTGAGTACAGCTCACACTGAAACATCTTGGCATGTACATCAGAAAGTCCTAACTCTTAACCCTTTGCCCTGCCATAATGCCATTGTTATACAGTTGCTAGTGGCCAAAGAGGGTTTTCCACAAGAGCACTACAAATAGGCGGATACAGTTTTTTGATGGGGGAAAGACAACTTATTTTGGTAGTATTTTCGTTTTCCAGAACTCACATCAATTTTACAAGCTGCAGACCTCTTCATCAAAGATCTTTTATTTGCCACAAACAATAACACAATAAGAGTGTTTTTACATCATCAGCGTATTGTGTAACTTTTTGTTGCTGTGCACTTGCCATCATAATAAGCCATCATCCACTTACAAACTATCATATATGAGAAATTAAAAAAACAAAAGGAAAAAGAAAAACATTTGAGTATTTTTATAACATTGTTTAAATTGTTTTTATTTCACAATAGATTTTTGCACATTCCTGACAATTTTTCTCAGCCTATCTTTGTAGCCAGTGTAGAACTGTTCAAGCTTACCTTTCCCAAAGAACAAGATGTACTGATATTCAGCTTCCATTTTCCTATTTTGTTCTGTTTTCCTTCCTGGGAAGTCCAGCAGAGAGTAAGAAAGAGTACAGTGAAAACAGTATTGTCAGAAAAAGGCACCGTATTTTACAAATAGAATGGCATTTTTTCCATTAATTCAAAAGCTATCTAGTCATAACTTCAAAATTTAATCTAACTCTAACATCATAAAGCATCATCTTTCCAGTAATTTTCCTAATCAGTCTCTTTCTTTAGAAGTTTAGAACAGGAAAGCAATTTTAAGGTAAACCTATATAGCAGTACTCTTCTGCAGCAAAGAAGCAAAAAATACCCATATGGATTCTGTCTAATTACATGATATTTTCAATATTTTTCAAACAGAGGTTTGTTTCATCATCTGTGTTAGGTTAAGAACACATTCAAGAAGCACCTTTCACTGTCAGGTTCTTACTGTTATATTAGTTTTGGAGGCATTTTGTTTTCCCATTCTTTTTTCTTTCTCACTGTATACCTGATTCACTTGGGGGGGAAGGTTTTTTTAACTAATGTTTCACAGCAATTGTCTTGTTCCTATTATTTTATTTACAGAGTATCTTCATAAACTCAAGCACCCAGAATTTAACAACAAATATTCATTCTCTGTTCGGGGGGGAAAAAAAAAAGGAGTTGATTTTCTAAGTTAAACTGACATACTCAACTTCCCTTTGGGTAAAGCAAGCAAAACTTGGAAAATTCTGATTCTTCTGTCCCTCAGATTGAATCATGAGATTTCTGGTTTCTTAAGTGGTTTACTCAGTCCTTCTACTAACGAAAGGCAATAAGTTTTCTTGAATGAGTAATAGGAATGACATTCAGAAAGCTTCAACTGAGTAGCCTTGGCATTGTAACTCTAGAGCTCTCAGTGAAACTGTAGAGCTCTAGACCTTGGCTGATTAAAAGTTGGTCTTCTCATGAAATGTTTAAGATATATGCAGAGCATTCAAGTTTCACCGTAGTGCAATGCAAATTTAGCTTCATTAATTATAATGGAACAATGTTTTATTAAACTGCTACATAGTCTCATTTTGCAAAGCAAATCAAAATAAATGTTTTGTCATGATTCTCTCCTTTTCCATTTCATCCAAATCCACTGCTGTAAGCTAATCTGTCTGTATGTATCTTCTTTATATGTTTGCTCATGCAATGGCACAAGACAGAAAAATTAATGCTCTACACTCCTTGCTATGTTTCAACTGCTGTTCTCCTCCTCTTTCAGATTGCAATTCTACAAAATATTTTTCAAATGTTTTCAAAGGGGGATTGTTTGAGGGGCAAGATGTCCATTCTCTTTCTTGTGTGGAAGCTTTATGGGTATTTATTTTTTCTGTGCACTCATGTTGAACTTCTGTCATGGACACTCTCAGTTACTCTAATTGTCACTGCTTAAAGTTCCTGAATTTTATCTCCTATACTATTTAAGGGGACATGTTTTAAACACAGCCCTAAATCCCACACTGAACAAATCTGAGGTGTCTGACACAACTTACTTGTCCTTTCAAGCAGTCCTTTCCCACCAAGGGCAGAGACGCAGAAGGGTGCATCATTGCAACGTGTTTCCTGGGACTATTTCTAAACAATCTGCTCAGAGACTATTCTGACAGGACTTGTGGCCCACAGGAGACCCACCAAGCTGAAGCAGTTTATTCCTGAAGAACAGGACCCTCTGGAAAAGATCCATGATGGAGCACTTCTTGAAGCTTTGCAACCCATGGGAAGGACTCACATTGATGAAGGTCTGTCTCCTATAGGTAGAATCCCAGATGAAGTAGGGGAAATGTGTGAGGAGGAAGGAGAAGTGGAAAGAAGGGCTATCAACAGACCACAATCCCCATTCCCCATCTCCATATGACAAATGGGGAACAGGGGAAGAGGTGGAAGAGTCAGGAGTGAAGTTGAGCTTGGAAAGAATGAGGTGGGGAGTGGGGGGAAGGTGGTTGTATTTAATTTCTCACTATTCTTCTCTGTTATTAATTGGCAATAAAGTAAATTACAATTCCCCAAATTGAGTCTGTTCTACTTGGGACAATGATTGGTAGGTGATCTCCTTGTCCTTATCTCAACCCATAAGTTTTTCATCATATTTTCTCCTTCTGCTGAGGGTGGGGAATAAGTAGGCAGCTTGATGGGCAACTGACAGTCAGACAAGATCAACCCACAGAGAGAGGAGTGGAGGGTTGATGAAGGTATCCTGCTTCACCTGCTTTCCTCTAGAGATGTGTGGGACTCCTTTTCTCCTTTTTGCTCTGAGCAGTTGCTGGTAATGGTGAGTCTTTTAAAACTTAGCTTGCTTGAGCTTGCTTGCTGTTAATTTCTTTAGGCAATGAATTAAAAAATATACAATCTAAGCAAATTAATCTGAAATAAAAAAGGGAAAATTCATTGAACAAACCTTTTGAACAAACTCGTAAAGATCAGCTATTCCCAGTTAGTGTTCTTTCTTTTTCTGTTTTTGTAACTTTCTTTATACACCTACAAGTGTCTCAACACCAAGAGAAACATTACCCTCCCCACCTGCTCTGGAAAGGACAAATTCCTGTGAGGCTACAAAAGCAGATCAAACATCAGTTCCACCCTGAGAGAGCTTGTGTAACTCAGTGCCTTGAGTGTCTCTCTGCAGAGAGACATTATAAGCCCAGATGTGCTAAGCACTTCATGTCCTTGAAAGAAAAGGAAGGGTCCTCCCTGTGTTATGACAAGTATTTTTGGAAAAGAAATATAGTTAAAATAACCTTTAATTTTGTGAGAAGCACCTGCACTTAAATTTTACAAGGAATTTGGTAGAAGCCACAGATATGACCTCTGTCTCACATACTGGTCTGCATGATTGAAGGGATGCAAGCTGGACCAGCCAGGAGGTGTGGTGCATTCTTACTTAATATGTGTTACTGTTGCCAAGTAACATAAATTCAGTACAACAGTCAAATACTGCCATAAGTCAACAGCTCCCCTCCAGCTAGCCATCAATCTTGAAATGAGTTGCTAAGATGCAAACATAACCTTTTCATCATTTGTCTGCAATGGAGTATTATTTTATCCATCCTATTTTCCTATATTTCTTTCTTCTCCCACCATACTATGGCAAAAATATTTGCTGTTTGTCATAATTTCTTTAATAAGAAATTGTGGTCTGTCATCATTTCAAGTCAACAGTTACTCCTCTCAGTCCAATGTTTTGGCATACTGCTTCCTAATTAGCTGATTGAACCTGGAGTCTGGACTTCAAAGAGTTTCCTTCCTTCTCCTGCTACGATTTACCAAACTGGTTGTCCTTACAGGATTCAAGGCAGTGCAAGCTTTGAGCCTCAGGTGGTCAGAGAGAAAACATCTCTATGGTCCCCAATGCACAATTAAGATGGAAGCAGGAGGACAAGATGTCCTCCTGGTATGCAAAGCTCTGCAGCTTTTCAACCTAAGGGTCATAAGCAAGACCAGATTTAAAAAAAAAAAAAAGAAGAAAATGGAAACCCCAAACCCGTTCAGACTGTGCTGGTTTTGGCTGGGGTAGAGTTAATTTTGTTTACATTGCCTAGTGTGGGGCTGTCTTTTGGAATTTTGCTGAACACAGGGGTGATAATACAGCGATTTTCCTGTTATTGCTGAACAGCGCTTACATAGAGCCAAGGCCTTTTCTGCTTTTTGTACTGCCATGCTGGCAAGGAAGTTGGGAGTGCATGGAAGGCTGCAAGGAGACACAGCCAGGACAGGTGACCCAAATTGACCAAAGGGATATTCCAGACCATATGACACGCTCAGTATATAAAGTGTAGGGAAGAAGGAGGAAGGGGGATGTTTGGAGTGATGTGTTTGTCTTCTCAACTCACTGTTATGTGTGATGGGCCCCTGCTCTCCTGGAGATGGCTGAACACCTGCCTGACCATGGGAAGCAGTGAATGAATTCCTTGTTTTGATTTGCATGCATGCAGAGCTTTTGCTTTCCCTGTTAAACTGCCTTTATCTCAACCCATGAATTTTCTAACTTTTACCCTTAGTATTCTCTCCCCGATCCTGCTAGTGGGGCACTGAGGAGCGGCGGAGGGGGATACTGGTTGCTGGTTGGGGTTAAATCACAAAACACATACCCTTTGGACATGATCAAGCAAAAAGTTTATGTGTATGGAATCTCAAAATACACAAAGCCCCATTGGCTTCAATGAAAATGTAAAGATGTGTTTATGCACCTTGACAGGGCAAGGCCTTTTTGAAAGTTATGCAGAGTTAGTTAAATGCTCTGAGAGCTTTTTATGGTGGCACTACGTAAGTGCAGGCCATAGGGGACATCTTACAGCTACTGAAGTCAGTGACACAAACTCTTTCTACTGGACAGCAACAGATGCCAGGATTTCTTGAGCCAGGATATCCAGAGGTTGGGGTTATAATATTAGGCTCAGCCTTTCAGCATGGAGAAAAGAGTTCAATCATTTATTTGGGTTTAACTCAGGCTTTAGTTAATTCATATTTATGGATTTAGGTTCAGTCCCTATTCAACCAACAAACACAGATGGAACTTAAAATATTTACTCATTGTTTACAAATCACTATCCTGCAAAATAATTTGCTCAATGCTGTTAGGACTTGAAACTTTGAACTATTTTTAAATTCCACTATTTGACTATTTTCAAATTTCACTAGGTACAAGACTTTTGCATACTTGAGAAATTCATAAATGAAATAAGGATCCTGATACAACATAATTTTTATTTGCTCAGTTTTCTTATCCCGCAAAAAGACTGGTAACACTGAGAGCCAGTAAGACGTACCGAAATAGCTGGACTACACAGAACAATTTTTGCTAGTTGATACAGCCAATCACATAATTTCAGTGATGGCCTCAGAGACTTAGTGTAGATTCTTGCTTGTTGAGACTTGGTTCATCAGCAATACATTGGTCAGATTCTTTTTCAGAGCATTCCTCCATCCAGATCTCTGTACACAGTTAATGAAACCTTAAAACTGGAAGAAAGAAATTCCAGTTCTTTGTCTGTACTTTCAAGTTAGGTATGTTTAACATTGTCTCTGTAATGCCATTTTTTTTTGTGAACGTTAAGATATTTCTTTTCGTTTATGTGTATACTAGACAAAACTTTGTGCTACCATTAGTCAAATTTGAGGACAAGTGACCACTATACACATCCAATGAAATGCATATGTTCATAGACTGTCTGCTTTTTATCTTTTCTTCAATGACATTTATAAAGCTTCAGAAGAAGAAAAACCCCAAAGGCTATAGCTGACCTTTTAATAAAATATCATGAGGTTCCCCATAGCACATAGACTCTCACATCAGACAGTCTTTGCTCTTGTCTTAGCAGGCTTCAGCACCATCCATAATTCCTTCAGTGGTATCCCATGCTCATTTCTTTTCAGGGTATGTACTTCAGGTCATTTTAAGTGGCAGTCAGGTGTTTCATAAGGTGGAAGAAGTACACGGGCTCAAAATATTGCTTAAGCATACTTCAATGCTGCTCAGCAGGACAAACTAAGAGGGGTTTAACTTACTATTCTAAAAAAACCAAAACCTGTATAATCACACTGTACCTCTTTCCAGTTCTTAACTTTTTAGTCCACTGGCAGCTTGTCACATATGGTAGAGTGCTGGATGTGTCCAAGATATAAATATGTTACAATTTCATGAACAACAGCCACAGAAAGCACTGGTGTCTCTACAGAGGTCCAACAAAGGAGAATGTTCTTTTTTCTTCTGGAATGGTTTTCCATGTTCCTGGGCAACAAGAGGCCACCCAAAATATATACACAGGCGTGCACACACAGAAGCCACCAAAATGTACAGTACACCAAGCCACCAAACTGCATGAACTATCTATTGCACATGGTTGCTTCTGCCCAGCCAAAACAGAAGGGAATATAAAAGAATAGTGTAGTGAATACGATATGGCATTTCACAACTATTTTTTTAAGGAGACATACATATCATGCTTTAAGAATTATAGGAGAGATTGCACTAATTTTAACTTTGAAAAATAAAGGAAAACCACCTCCTTCTTATTTAAAATGCATCAGTTTTAATGCCCAGAGAACATTGTGTCCTGCAACAACACATTTATTTCTTCTAGTCTTGAGACAAAATGCTCAATCAGTAAAATCTGTCTTCCCTTAATTTTTATTGATGGTAATGATCATTGTCACTATCCTTATACATCTGAAGTGTTCATAATTTAAGCATTTGTTCAAAGTTTCAAGTTCTAACATCGTTAAATCAATTATTTTGCAGGATGGTAATTTGTAAACACAGAGTGACTGAACTGAGGACAAGACACAGGAAGCAGTTTGCTGCACTTTTTGTAGTAGTGACCATAACATAAAAAGCTTGTGTTGCAGTATCCTTCTTCAACATGGGTTTAACTGAGAATATGTTGTTGAAGGAAGAAGTTGCTTAGTATTTGAAGGAAAGCCAAGTGCAGTAGTTTTCTCAAGACGGTGTATTTGAGCAAGTCTTCACAGACTGGTTCCCTCATTTAATCACTGAATTTACCTTTTTACCTCAGCACTATTATACCTTTAAGAACATTCTTTTTTTGCCATTCTTTCCTGGCTCCAGCTCAACTGTTGCTGTAATGTACACTGCAAACATAATTTCATGAGTTAACCAAAGGCAGGAGAGATGTCTGCTTACATGTTCACAGAATGGAATTAAGGATAGCAATGTGTTTTTTGAAAAATAACAGCAAGCAGTCTGAGGTGCTACACAGTGATATTGATTCATAGATGGTCCTTTGACTTCAAAACCGAGTGCTCTACACAAGATTTCTCCTATCCTTACATGGCCAAGGGAGTGAATTGAGTGAAAAATGACCTCCCCCCTGCCCCACAAATGCCAAATGGATCAGCATCTGCTTTTCTATGTCACCCCTATTCCATCTGTCACTCCAAGCATAGCTCAAGAAATCAGTATTTACTAGATGCTACTAAAGAAAAAGAAAAAAAAAGAAAAAAACCCAGACCAAAAAACCCAAACCCAAACCACAAAAGACCTACTAAAATGTGCTTTCAAACATAAGACAGTTTTGATTTTGTTTTTTTTTTTTTTAATATGTCTGAGAGGTTATTCCTTACACACACACATGTGCACATGCACGCATGCACACACACACGCACACACACACACATGCACACGCACAACACACACACATACACACTTTCTTTCTGGTTTGGATTTGGTAGAACTGCTGTGGTCTAAATGAAAGCATTCATCCCCACTGACTTTCTGCTTTAACTCTTTGCTGGACAGTAATCTCAGGAGCATTTGATAACCACTTCAAATGCCATGACTCACTGAACCCCGGAGAAAGGGTTGATCTTTGATTTCAGCAGCCTTTCCGAGGCTATCTCATGTGAGCATGTGCTTTCTCCCCAGCCATGTGGGAGCCCACCAGGCAGCTGGTTCAGTGCCACGTTAAACTGCAGCGCTCCAAACTCACCACTTAGTAAGCCAGGCAGCATCCTACCTGCTGTGCTGGTAGTATATACCCAGGTCTGCTGCCTAAACAGCCCTTGTTTTCACTTTCCTCAGTGGGCAGCCTGGACTTGTTTCACAGCCTGCTCACAGCACAGCAATTTCACAGAGGGACCCCAAAACAGACCCCAAAGATGTAAAGAGAGGGAGGACTCAACTTTTGCCCTAATGAGAACCCACAAACACTCACCCTCATCTGTTCCCCTATCCAAGGCAAGCCTACATGCCCTCTGTGGTTGGGGCATCCTGCAGAAGCCTCCTCAGGCAATTCACTTGACAGCTGTGCTTCAATATAGGATGGTACTGGATGGGCCTTTGAGCAACTTGGTCTAGTGGAAGGTCCATAGAACAGATGCTGGAATTAGATGGTCTTTAAGGTCCTTTCGAATTTTTCTCCAGCTGATCAATCCTGCCTCTGGCTCCTCCAGCAACCCTCTGGGAATACCCTCCCTCAGGGAACTTGTGCTCACCTGCTTCAGGGGACATGCCCCATACTCAAGAGCACTGCAATATAATAATAATAATAGTAATACTGTCAAAGTCCAACTGTTGCATTGGCCCTACTGAGACAATGCTGCCACATTCAAACTTGTAACTGTTGAGGTACTGCACTATACTCATCTGAAACCAATATTGGACAAAAGTTTTGCATCTTTTTGTTTACTTTTTACAAGCCATGCTGCCCATTAAAATTTCCACATGACCACTTTACTGAGCAATTTTAAACAAAGGACTGCTTTCATTAACAAGTTTACTGAGTTGATTTGTGTTGTGCTTCAATCATTAGAATCCAATCTGTGTGCAATATAACATGCTGGACTGCATTTCCTCTAGTGTCAAAGTTAAAGGCAATTATCCTGCTTTAAACAGTTATTTTTTAACTCTTTCCACAGTACTGATCATAGAAAGATCTCTTCAATATAGATTAATATTGTACAACCTTCTCGGCTCTCCACATGTGTTTTGAATTAGTCTTCCCTCAAGACATTGAGAGTGCAAGATACTGCAGATATCCTGAAGGACAACAAAAGCCATCTTTTAGAATAATCTAATCTTATTAAACCAAATGTGCATCAAGTTCTCCTTTTTAATGGATATGTCTCTTCCACAGTGTCTCTTGGTACTCTGGAATCTTTGGAGACACAGAAGCTGCGTAACAGTGGTTGTTCCACAAATGCTTACCCACTAACCCACAAATGCTTCCCCACAATTAGTGGACCAATTATCTGTCTTTCTCTCACTGGTAAAAGATCCTACGTCCTCAGTCCTATTTAACCACAGTCTTCCCTCAAGACTATATTCATCTGAAAGACCTTGTCTGGACAACATCTAGCGTGTGACCAACAGGTCAAGGGAGGTGGTCCTTCCCCTCTACTCTGTTCTAGTGAGACCCCACCTGGAGCACTGTGGCCAGTACTGGAGCCCCATATACAGGAAGGATGTGGACCTGTTGGAGTGAGTCCAGAGGAGGGCCATGAAGGTGATCCAGGGGCTGGAGCACCTATCCTATGAGGACAGTCTGAGAGAGTTGGGTTGTTCAGTCTGGAGAAGAGAAGACTCCGGGGAGATCTTATAGCAGTCTTCCAGTACCTGAAGGGGGCTACAGGAGAGCTGGAGAGAGACTTTTTACAAGGGCATATAGGAACAAAACAAGAGGCGATGGCTTTAACTGACAGAGGGTAGGTTTATATTAGATATTAGGAAGAAATTTTTTACTATGAGGGTGATGACACACTGGAACAGGTTGTCCAGAGAAGTTGTGGATGCCCCATCACTGACAGTGTTCAAGGCCATGCTGGATGGGGCTTTGAACAACCTGGTCTAGTGGAAGGTGTCCCTGCCCATGACAGGAATGTTGAAACTATTCGGTCTTTAAGGTTCCTTCCAACCAAAACAATTCTATGATTCTATGATTCTATGACTCTATATTTGTTTGAACAAACAGCATGTAGGAGGGTCCAGATATAGCTATCCAAGAGAGCAGCCAGATCATAGCACCTCTCTGTATATATTTAATCAAATCTTCAAACACTGCATCATGTACTTTCCCATTAGTTAAAATGCTTCATTTCATTAAGCACACAGTTGAGCCTCAGTCATCACCAGCAGCATGTGTTCAACTTAAACCATGTGTCTTCAATTGCTGTATTTGGCTGTTTCCAGCCTTCATAGCCCCAGTGCACAATACTGCAGGCATCTTGCACAGAACTCTTGTTTTTTTTGACAGCCTACAAAACCTCAGTCATTAGCCTGTTACCTGCCTGTTCACCAGTTGCAATCCTGACAGTCACACTTCATTACCTCATCCATATTGCTGTAATAATTAGCCTTCCTGCTTACAGACGTGTGTAGCAAAATGCAGGCAAGCAAAACCAGAATATATCCAAACCTAATGCACAAGGAAGAATACAATAATCATTTGACCTCTGTATTGGATAATGTACTTGTATCAGTAAAGATAACAACACTGCACTTACTTTGATGGCATTTCACATTTACAATATGATCCTAAGGAACCACATTTATTAAATTATTTATTTATAAAAATATCTGCTTTTACATGAATTGAATTTTCCCCTTGTTTTCTTTAGCATGTTCTAACAGCTCTATATCAGAACATAGAAATTGAAGGGGCATCCTGAAGGGTCATTTTATCCTGTCCCATCCTCTTGCAGGCACAACCTCATACTATTCCTTTCACAAAGTATTATCCAGCTCAGTCTTAGACAGGAATTTTTGCCCCCAGTAGTGTCAGAAAGGTGGTTCAGAACCTCCCACTTCTGGTGGCTGGAAATTAAATTTGCCTGTTAGGTTTATTCATGGCTTTTTGATAACCATTTGTTCATGCGCTTCTGTTGTCACTTTGTTTAGATTTGTCCTTCTGACTGGGAAGTTAGCACTCTCAAGTGTTTACATGCTCACCTGCCACTGTGTTTTTATTTCGTTTGGCTAGAGAAACCATGCTCTTTTATTTCCCCTACATTGACATTAGGCTCCCTGTCCCACTTATTGACCCTTTTGTAACTGTCTGTCTGACTTTTTCTTTCAAGAGGAAAAACTGCAAGTTTACACAGTTGTTCAAATAAAATCTTTCAGTGTCTTGTTCCATAACCCAAACTCCTTCTCTGTCTTTTTTGAAAAGCTACCTCTGAAACTAGATTAATTATCTCAGTTGGGGTTTTTTTCCCCAGATAATTTCACCTTTTTAAAGTCACCGTGGAATGGCTGAACCATCTAAATTTTCCACATGAGATCCTGGCTTTCAGAGGTCATTAGTAAAACCCTGCTGAACTTACAGTAGGGAAATGATTTCACA
The DNA here is from genome assembly GCF_025592945.1 of Manacus candei. Lineage (NCBI taxonomy): Eukaryota > Metazoa > Chordata > Aves > Passeriformes > Pipridae > Manacus > Manacus candei. Next base: position 5,065,556 of record NW_026138143.1, read on the forward strand.
TTCTGAATTCTGATCAGCGGCTTCAGCTTCCTCTCACCACCCAGACCATGACACACAAAGAATAAGCTTCTGTAATCATGTACGAAGCTCCAGCAAGTTCAGCACGTAAATATTAATTCACCCTTGTATCCCATTCACCTCCCTCAGCTCTTACATGTTTGAAAGACTGTTCTTCAAATCTGTTCACCTTCAGCTGGTGAAAAAGCCCACAGTATAAAACAGATGAAAACTTCAGTCAAGCAACGCTGGTAGGTGTTTGAGCTTGTGCTTCTGCTCCACTGGAAAACACAATTAAAGCTGAACCATTTGCTTCTGGATCACAGTTCCATAAAAGCCCCTTGGCAATTTCATTGTAGGAACACTGCCACAGAAAACATAAACCAGAATTTTGTTCCTCTGGCAAATTTCATTAAATGCAGATTCACTTCCTCCTGTGTCTTAAGAAATTCCTTCAGTTTTTATGTGCCCTTAATGATACTTGAATAAAAACAGTAATTTGGCTCTCGAGCAAACAGTCTGTGTGGGCTGCTAGACTGCAGCAAATTGGCCTTTCTAAAAACCCGAAGACACACAGTGAATTTTATCACCAATTAAACAAAGTACTTGATCGATAACTGGACATTTGGCTTGGAAAAAATATTACCTTTGTCAGTACTGTGATAAGAAATTAATGTGAGATCTCTGTAGAGCTTTCAGATTTGTGCAGCAGTTTCCTACACTACTTACTAGAAATCCACAACAGACTGGGAAAGATTACAGGTGCATCTATGTTAGCCCTTTAGCTCAGATCAAGAGTGCCGTTCTGAAATGAACCTCTCAATTGTTCCCACTTTCCATATTTTAGTTCACACAGCTGAGCAGTACTGGAGAACACAAACTGAATGTCTTTCAAATAAAACTTAGAAGCTTTCCGAGACTGCCCATAAGGCACTCCAGTCACTGACAAGACATGGGGTTCACAGGACTAGACTAATCTAAAGTATATCCCCCTGAAATGTGCATGTCTTGGCATGCTGGGTTTTCGGTGTCAGCTGTTTTGCTCTACAGATGCACTCCTACTACTCTGCTGCACTTACTAATGCAGGCAGACAGCCCAGGCCAACCCAGATGCCATGCTCCTCAGGCACCTCCTTCTGCTGTTTAGCTTCATTGCTGTGAACTTTCAGAAATTTCAGGGCTGGAATTCAGTTATGCCTCAGAATATTTGGATATCTCTTCAAACGCATCTGTGCCTCTTAAGGCAGCACAACAGGTCTAAAAATATTGTATGTATTTATCCACTTGCCAGAAATATGGTGTTTCTGCTGGAGGTAGCATAAGGCAGACTCTTCTGAAGTTTGAGCAATTCTTCTTCCACACCTGGCTGGAATCCAGTGAGAAAAAGGAATAAACACAAATCAATAAACCAGAAATAACTAATATCCCTCAATCAACTGAAACGTGTCTGTTTGGCTAGAATAAATCATAATACACAGTGAAGTTGGAGATGTATAAGCCTGCCCATGTTCTGGCACCGTCTGAAAAATATATGGCCATGAACTGCTTAAGATCGGCCTGAATACTGTGTATATTTAAGTCAGCCAGTTCCCTTATGAGCATCTCTGAGCATCCATTTGCTTGTGGAGTGTTAGTTTTTTGACCACAAGGCTCAGAGGGATGAATGTACATTCTGGTGGGTGCAACACCATCGTAAGGACACTTTTATCAGAGATCAATGAGAAGCAGTTTCTGGGGTGAAGCAGTACAGCAGCTTAGAATTGTACAGCAAAAAGCAACAGCTGGGCGCAAGCCATACAGCCTGATAATCCTTACAAGAAAGACTCAGAAAGGCAGCACTATAAGGCACTTTTAATACCACCAATATGCCAAACTCAAAGCAGAAGGGCTTATTCATTTAAGCAAGGGAATACAAATATAACCACATATAAGCATCTCGCCAGTATTATTTCATCCTGTCCTGTCACACACACAGAGACTAGAGCCACATGCATCTATCCCCTGCCAAGAACAGTCTCCAAGGAGAGATTACTATGTGTTATCATCCTGACATGCATTAATTTGATCAAGTGAAGTTATTAATAGTGACCAACTTCTTCAGCAAATTTCAACCTCATTTGCTGCCAGTATGTCATCTACAAACATCCATAAATCCCAGACTACTGATGGTTTTGTGAGTCTTGATAACATTAGAGCTGCTGCCAGGGCCTTGAGGGTATGAATAGCCCTTTGTGTCCCTCCCTGACCTCTCCTGGTGACACCCCTACCTCTGCCTACAGCCCAGGACCCCATTTTATCCCATGTCCCAGCGTACAGCAATGCCAGTCTTCAGCTCCCCACAGCCCTGCCCTACCTGGCTATAGGACCTGCTAATCCTGTCCCCCATCCCTGGGCTGATGTCCCAACCTGGGCTCAGCCCATCCCAAACTTCGTGGAGGTGCCTGATGCCACAGGCTGGACCCCCCATGATGTCCCAGTCCCAGCGAGCAGCTGCCCTGGTAGCACACTGGGACCACTGCTGCATCCAGCACTTATCACTCACAGTCAGGGACTCACTCCAGATGGTTCATATGGATGACTTTTTCTCCCTCGCAGGGTTCTTCATGAATACCACTGCTATAAATGCATTTGTTAACACATCTTTGCAAGATTACTTGCACAGCAGGGCCATGTGTCCCTTTGTGCAGCATGTGATGAACTTTCTGAAAATAGTTTCAATAAGAAGAAGTGAACAGATTTATTTACAAAACATTGAAAATGCAAAGGAAAACATAACAAGGCCCTGGGTTGATCGAAATATCATCCAGCTGACAAGAAGTATCTAAAAAATGAAAAAATAAAAATGTCTTTTTCACATCTCAGAAGCCACTGTATAAAGACAAAGGAGAGAGGAAAGCTTTCCACAAATAAATTTGGATGTTAGTCTGAGAAACCTCTAGGCAAGTGGATACTTCTGTTTTGTCTGTTTAGCCTGAGCTACCTGGGAATAGTCTAACTTTCCAAGAGGCTCTGCCAAACATTAAGAATTAATTCCTTTTAAAATGTCATCCTGAATGCAACCCACATCACTCAGAAAGCACCTGTCAGTTGTGAAAATCCTGACTTTCATCTCTGAACTTAAGAACAGTAACACGTAGAGCACACAAGTAAAATTAACCTCTGACTGGCAGAACCATTAATTTAGTAATTTTTTTTTTATGGATGCCTAATCTTTTTTTAACTAATAACATGAGAGTGACAAGGACTTGACGAGACACAGGCAGAGACACTGAGTAAGGTTACTAAAATGGTGGCTCAGTAAAGGTTGTCTACTTGTATTCATTTTAAATATAAGGCATGTCTGCCAGAATGCTGCACATAAGCTTCATGACAAAGCAAAGCTTTCTACAAAGTCTGCAGTAGGATGAACTCAAGGAAAACATATAGCTTAGGATAAAATTATCCAGTATGGTAAGTGGTGAAACATTAAAAGATTTCTTGGGAATCTAAGCTCAACTGGGAGCTGTATTTAATTCTCTTCCAAAATTAAAATTTAGCCAATGTTCTTCACAATTCTGCATACACAATTAGTGTATGTAATCGGGTAAAAAAATATTGTAGGTAGGTCTTTACGAGAAGACATTTCTAAACAGCTGAGTATCAAAGCAGCAGTGAAAGAAACAAGAGGACTTTTACCATGCCAAGTCTGCAAACTCGGGGCAGAGGTAGCCAAATGCCCATGGAAAGCTACTATCTGTTGGAAGATACCACCTTTGACACGTCACTTGGCTATCTCTTCCAAGACCACCTCTCCTCTCCTGCTCATCTCAGGTTCCTAGCAGTTTCCCCAAAGGATATCTGCATCGGCCTGTTCAGAAGGCAAGAAAATAAGCTCTTGTTTGAACTGCCAGCCAGCAGGATCACAGTGGCTGGAAAGCAGTCTTTAAAAGGAAAGAGGACAAATATTTTATGAAAGAGTTGTCTCCAAATTAATAATGTCTGCACTAAAAAGCATGCAATAAAGAAAGTTAACTTAAGTCAGAACTGTTTTAACAACTCCATGCAGTGAAGAATCACAGAATATTCTGAGTTGGAAGGGATGCCCAAGGATCATTAAAGTCCAACTTCTGGCCCTGCACAGGACCATCCCCAAGAGTCACACCATGTGCCTGAGACCATTGTCTAAATGCTTCTTGAACACTTTGTCAGGCTGGGTGTGACCACTTCCCTGGGGAGCCTGTTCCAGTGATCTGGGTGAAAAGCTTTCTAATATCTAACCTAAACATCCCCTGACCCTCAAGTTCTGTCACTGGTCATCACAGAGAAGAGATCAGTGTCTGCTCCTCCTCTTCCCCTCATGAGGAAGTTGTATACTACAATGAGGTCTTCCCTCAGTCTCCTCTTCTCTGGGGTGAACAAGACAAGTGACCTCAGCATCTCCTCAAATGGCTTCCCCTCAAGACCCTTCCCCCTTCACTGCAGCTCCTGTGAAACCATTCCAAACTTGATAAGGATCAGGCAAAGGTGACTGGAGCAAAGATTCTTTTCCCACATCCCTTCTCATCCCTGTCCAACCTCAAAGTCAACCCATGGGAGTGCAGAGACCTGCACAACCCCCATCAGCCTGGGCCCCTCCTGCCCGTGGGATGAGGAGGGAACAGGGTCACACCAGTGCCCTCTTCCCTTGCCTTTCCTTTGGAAGTGAGTGAGTACTGATTCTCTCTTACTCTGGAGCTATAGGAGGTGAGAGATTCCCAAAATACAGTGCCAGACAGCACTGCCCTTCCTATGGGGCCCCTCCTGTGGACTCTGAGTGTCCACAAGGTGTGCAAATTGATACTTGTGAAGGAGTATGTCAACCAAGCAAGAAGAGCACTGTCCCTATGGCATTCAGTGAGTTCACATTCACGTCAAATCTTGCAAATAATGCAGGTTTACAGAAGGTGAAATCACTCACTCAAGGCAGGATGCCACATATTCCATACCTAAGCTTTGGATCAAGTAGTGAAAAGAAATAGTTTTTCAGGGATTAACAGTCAGATTTTCTGTGTTTGATTCATTATTTTTAAACTGATTTTGAGAGGAGCTCTTAAAAATATGTATTTCAGTCTTCATCACAAGGCCTTGCAATGAACATGGTGAGATTGAGAGTATTTCCTCTTCCCATACAAAGTGTTATTAACAATGAAATAAAATCTTCAAAGATTTATTATGCTAAACACAACATATTCTGTTCAAGAACAGAGTTGTATAAAAGTCTAAAATTTAAATAAGATGTTACCTTGGGCAATATTCATAACTAAGGTATTTTATAGAAAGACACACAATCAGCCAGCTTATGTTCTTTGCACACCAGGATGAATTATGCTTGCAGAAGTTACATGAACAGGGAGGCATATGACTTACTTGTTCATATTCTCCACAACCACTCATTCTCCTCTCATAAACAAGTCCATAAACTTAATAAACTGAAGGAAAGAAGGATTGGTGTAGCATAAGACAATTTTGGAGTCAAACAACAATGTACTGCACTTAGGATTAATTTTCATTGGAAGTGGCGGTCATTCCATAATCAAGTCGTATTAAACAAAATATAAAATGTTAGTGCTTCAGGCTTGTCTTCACTGTTGTATTAACACCAGGAACAATCCCATCATTACTGCCACAGAAACACCAACTCATGCCCACACACCGAGATCTCAAATCTCCATTTAAACTGTCTAGCAAATCCTTCAAACGGGCTGAGGAAAAGCAGCTGATAAACTTGCAGGGCTAGAGGCACAGGCCATGGTTGGTGTTAGATTAATTAATCATCTGTTAATATTAAAGTATTCTGTCTTTCAAATATTTCTTCAACATGTAGTCCTTCTTTCTCAAGTCAGAGCACCTCAAATACAGTAATGCAGGATCAGGTCCTGAGCAGTGCAGTCAGACAAGCCCTGTTCTGCACCTCTCCGAACATAGGGACTGCAAGCACAGCTCACCTTGAACGAGATGAAAAATCATCAAAAGGATTAGCTGTTCCTAGTCCTTGTTATGGTAAATATACCTGAGTAGAAGGCAGATAACCAGTTTGTTATTCTTCCTGTTAAAAGGCAGCATTTTTATGCTAATAAGCAAGACTTAAAGATAGAGCTTTTATGCTTTCAACACCAAGGAAAGAAAAGTCAATATATGCAAATGCAGGGTTTAAATCTGTCATGTTAACTCAAGCCTTCAAATATTAATCCACCTCAGTGTAGATTTTACTAGTACAATTGTCTTCTTTATCCCCAAATTGCTATTTATGAGTCAGTATGTTACCAAGGGATACCGTCCAAAGGTATCTGTTTCAATGAGGTGAATATGTTGTTGGATCCTGATCTTGATTACCAGTGATGTACTTCTGCATTCATACACGGGAGGAACAGCCAGTTTGCACTCCTCTGCTAGTTTTGTGTGCTTGTCTAAAGGTAGGATAAACACCCTGTAGCAGATAAAAAGTAATAAAGATAGATGTAAAGACATTATAAGGGCAAAGGAAAGTTTCATGCAGGTATGATCTACCTATACCACCCCCTCAGAGAGCCAGGAAACAGGGGCAGACGACTAAGCCTATGTCTGGAATAGCAAGTAATGTGAACCATGGGGGTGGGCCTGTAGAGTGAAACGTTTGGTGCTGAGGACCTGATTTCCAGACTGTGCTGTGCTTGTTTTTACATTCAGCTATTTCTACTCTGGCCTCCTGGTCAGCATGTCCATTTGTGGCTGAAGTGCTGCATTCCAGCACATATTCGACCTTCATTTCCTCTTGAAACAACACAAATCATGAGCTCTGAGACCACTCTATGGTACAAAATTAAGTGCAGTAAGCGTGAGAAACCAGGAGGTTCACTTAAAACCTTTGCTCTGATCCAAACAAAAACATTAATCTAAGTGCTTAATTGATGCTACCAAAATGCAGCTTTAGTCCATGATACACAGTGTGATGGGTGGAGGAGAGAGAGACCAGAACAGAGGAATCCACTCAGAAGTCTGGCCAACTTGAAAATATTTCTGCCAAGAACTGAAGGACTAATCAAACAGGTCATAATGGTACCATATATCTTTTCTTCTACCGAGCTGTCCAACATTTTTCTCTTGTCGTTTATTGCACTGACTATTGGTTGTGCTTTATATAGAAAAATCACACCTGATTTCAAGCATTTAAGACTGTGGGGGCACAGCTGAGAGGGAATAAGATTACTTTCAGTAATCATACTAGAGGAAAGGAGCAACTAATTGTCCACCAGAAAGAAGAGTTTTTAAAGTAAAAGATGACATTGGAACCAGAGCAAAAGAACACAAAATGGCAGTGAGTAAATAGAGTATGGGAAAACAAGGGGTTTATAATCATCAGAGAATTGGAAATGTGGAACCAGTTTCCAGCAGAACCCTAGAGACATATTTTTTAGGTAAAATTCAATAATTTGCTAGAGGAAACTGCTAGACATCACTGCCTGCAGTGCTGGGCTACCACCATAAAGTCCCTCCCAGTTCCATAAGGACTGCACCAAATTCCAAAGTCAGTAAAGGCCATGAGGGACCATTCATCCCCATGCACAAGGAAGTGAAGTTTCTGTTCTCACAGTGGAGGGGTGGTGGGTTTGCATCCTGTCTGGATGAGTGTTTAGGACATTTAAAGCAGTGGCATTAGACAGAACTCTTCACATCTCAAAAGTCATTGTTTGCCCCCTTCTTTGGCATACAGATAAATATATTCATGGGCTCAGGTCCAATTTTGAATATACATCTCTTGTTACAAAGTTTATTGCTCCAGCTTGCCAAGCAGCAGATTACTGTCTTTGGGAATGACATTACTATCCTGGGAACACGCAAATGCCCTTCTTTATAAACTACCACATATCTGTTACGATTTAGACCAGCCTCCCAGTAATGTCAGTACCTACCAGATCAGTGATCTGCACTATCTCCCAGTGCATTCAAATAACACTGTCTGAAGATTAGCTCATCTCCAATGTCCTACTTGTTTTCAAATGCCCACATTCTGGGTTTTTAACCATATGGAAACCTACTAACTACTGCTTATGAATATATATACAAAAACCCCAGCCTTTCACTAATGATTTATTGCAGTGTTCCTATGGAAATGGAAAGAGATCTGTCCTTGAGCTTGAAATTAAAGAGAGGCACCGGACTGTTGTTATGGAAATGTTTTTCACTTTTTGTAAATGCCAACTCTATGAAAACAAAAAGCAGGCTGAAAAAGTATAAAGTTATTTTCTGCACTGTAGTATTTCAAAGAGGTATATTGACAGGCCTCGTGAGATAACAGATAAAAAGAGCAAACCAGGAATAGCTAATTGCTAGGTTTGGTCTGTAGCAAATGTCAAAAAGGAATCAAAACACAAAAGGTATCAGCTAAACCATCATGAGCTGCTAGTCTTGCTATCTTCCCTTTTGAAACTGCTGCTTTTTATTAACTTGGTTTAATTCAGTTATTGCATTCACACACACTCTGGCACACAGAGCCACAATCTTTGTGCTCAGGTTCAAGACAGAAAATGGTAAAAAATAATATTACTCATATTTTGTTTTATATAAAGTCGAAATGTTTCAGCACTATTTTTCAAGTGCACCCTAGGACACTTGAAAGAATTACATTTGAAGAATGTAATTTTGAAACAAGTATCACAATGCTTTTACTTAAATAGAGCCTCAGTTCTTCTACTTTCTTTTTTCTTTTTGCTTATGGCTAAAACTGTCCATTAACTTCTGCACAAATTCTTTCAGCTAGCCTGAAAGTACACTTTACACTTCTTTTAAAACTAAAAGGCTATTTGTCCCAAAATTTTCACCAAACACACGTACAGCACATGCAGTGCTAATACACTAATACCACAGACCTTGCCACCTCTTTTGGAGCACATCTTGCACCCATGGCAACATAGTGATTAAGTAATTAACTACAGTGATACAATATTACAGTCACTCTCTATTTCATGGAAAAAGAAGGTTTTTGAGGTAAAAACGTCACAGGAGGTTTCAGAGTCACTTCAGAACAAAGCAGGTAATGAAAGAAATCATTGCCATCACAGTTATGATCACATTAATTACCATTCTCAACATGCTCTTTGTAACCATTTCTGTAATTATTCAGCTGCTTGTTGATGTTTGTATCAGTTTCAGATTTCAGTACTTTCTCTTTCAGTATCCCCTTCTTCCAAAAGAATTAAAATCAAATCAATGCACACCATTTCCTGTGTATGCTCATGCTTTAGTGTTCTATCAGTACATTTTGCTATTAACTACCTATTTAACTACCTTTCCTCCCCAACCCCTTCACTGCTTATCATTTGAAAAAAACATGCTTTTAAGAAGCCTAGTATTTACTGGCATCATTATCAGCACAGCTTTTTTTCTATCATTGAAATTCATATTTACACTGGTAAATATGCAAGGGGATATCTCAGGAAGAGAAAAGGATGTGTGCATATCTCTGTGTGTGTGTGTGAGTGCAAAATGAACCACGAATATGGCACAGGTAAACTTCTCACAGTCCCTGGTTACACAGACACCCAGACCTTTCTGGCCTCTTTGGATGACAATGTGCCTATTCCCCCTGACTATTTTTGCCATGTGAAGGTGACTCTTTACTAGAAGTTTCATGCACTGGGAGATCTCAAAACACCTTCCAAGAGAGGTGATGTTGAACCAGCCAAGTAGAATAGGGTACCTGCAATTGGGCAGAAGCCTGATTCCCCTAGTACCAAGCCCACACCCCATGTGCTGGACCACATGTTACCCAGTGTTACCTTCAGGTAATTGAAAGGAGACTCTTCAAACTTGAGGTCCACTTGTCTGACAGTAGCACAAAAGCACAGGCACTCCCTGCAGCGGTCTCAGAACAAACTCTCATGTTTTATGACACACACACCTCTTCCTCCTCTCTCACGCTTTTGCAGTTGCACAATTTCAGCGCTTGTCTGTAACATAAAATTACTCCTCTGATGAGCTAGAAAATACTATTTTTTTCCAGTTTAGCTACTCAATGTTGAATGCCATAAGCCCACTAAAATGTTAAAGGCGTCAAGACAGTCTGCAGATCATTTTAATGGCAAATCAGTCTTGTAATGCTTAAATAATGAAGTCTCATTTTCAGTAGGGACATCATAGCAGATTTGTAAAGGCCCTCTAGTGCTTTAGCCCTTACACATGTTCCTATCAGGCGTCTTTGAAATAAAGAGGCACAAAAGTGTAATTAAAAATAATTGGAGCTGAGCATATAGCTACTTCGGAAAAATCTTCCAAGTACCTACATCTATCTTTAAGCATCTAAATACTTTTAAAATCTGGGCTGAAGAGAATGTAAGTAATCTGTATTTCCTGCCAAGCACTAGTTTTATTATTTAATTAAAGCAATGCTATTTCTGTTGATCCCATCGGCCCTTTCAGTGACCAAATGCCAGATACAAGTTCTAAATTAGTGTTTTGAAGGTGGGATGGAGCAGCACCAATAACTTGTTTAATGAAAGCTTACCCCATTCCAAAGCTTTTGGGGCATACAGCAATCAGCAAAGAAGGCACAGGGGTCAGACTTCACCTGCAGGCTAATTTTCTGTAGTCAGTAAAGCATATGTCATAGTGTAAGCTGCAATTCAAAACAAAGCATGAATTCACCATATTAAAAAAAAATCCTCCAAATACATAAAATGAACATGTTTCCTTTCAGAGACTTAGCAGCTTACTTGACTACTTCTGCATTTACCTTGGATTTTAAAAACAATCCATCCAAGACATTCCAGTGCATATAGCTCACAGCCTTAAGCGAGTCCAAATTCACACCTCTTGGAGAGATGTATAAACTATCTCCCAGTCACAAGTCAGAGACCATCATATAGACAGATTAAGTAACCTTGTGCCATACACTTGAGACCTGCAGCATATCAGAAAACTGAGAGTGCTATGCTACTACTCATTACACATCTGCACCTCTGCTTGTACAGATTTCCTGCTGATCTATACGTAAAAACTCTCAGTGTCTTTGTTTACCCCATGGGTCTCAAAACTCGACCCATTCCGCAGCTAACACTCTTGATTTACCAATGCCAGGTACGCCTGCAGTGCTCCTGCTACAAGTAAATTATTCCTAAGGCAATTTTTCCTATAATACTATAGCTTTAACTATGTGGTTTTGAGAATGAAAGGAGGGTTTGTGTACCCAAAAGTCCTTTCCACCAGTTTTTTCTCTTCACCTGTTCACAAAAACTTTTCTTAAGACCTTCATGACTGCAGTGCAATCACTAATCACTACGGTGTCTTCTACTGGGAGAAAAAGCTTGAGCTGAAACCAAATATTGAGGTCCAAAAAGTGAACTGCAGAAACAAAATAAGTCTGAAGGTAACTCGGCATTTGTACATTCACCTCTGAGGTGGCCCGGTCCCAAACCTCCACCATGAATGCACATGGAGTGAGAATCACTTACCTGTCAGAGAGGTGAGGGCCGAATAAGCACTCTATACATCAGTTCTCTATTTTAAATCCATCCATTTTCCTATTTCATAGCCCTGCCTCATCAAGTGGAGATCTGCTGATTTAACTGAAATACTTTTTGTGCCTTCACAAACAAGACGCTTGTATATTGACAATTATCTCCAGAGATCTGTAAAACCGCCTATTAGATTTACTATTTTTGTCATTTATGCATCATTGTTTCATATTTTCTCAGCCTCAATCTATCTCCTTTTTTGCAGGTATCCCAATCAGGAAATCCTATCCTCACACTGTATTAAAGTAGCACTTTAACATATCAATATTGCCTGGAATTGTTTCTATTGTACAGTATGAAAACTTCTGGAAAAAACTAAAATCTTGCCCAGCAGATTTATCATCTCTGATAGTCTGGGTTTGAAACTACAAGCATTGTTGAAGTGTATCAATGCCAAAATATATGATAATAATTGAATACTATTATCTCCATTAAGATAAGGAGAGGGAAAGGTTGAAGAACACTGAGATACAGGTATTTTTGTGATGCTCTTGCTCATCAGTTCATTCTACTTTGATTGCACTGATTAAAGTAGTGGTACAAGTTCAGGGGAAACCTGAACTGAAAATCTAAAACATTTATTTATTACATCACTCTGATGTAGGGCTTATTTTTCTACTATTGAGGTAAACATAGTAGTTTCACTTGTTTCTCTTTTTCTTTCAGCTGTGACAGATCTAGCCTAACAAGGCTTTATTCAAGGACTGAAGGAACTGAACATTTCCATTTCTAGGAGATGCTGGCTCCTGAGAAGAAAAAACATTTATCCTGCTTAATTCTAGCCTGATAGGAAACAAAACCTCCAAACTAAGAAAACCAGTCATTGAGCTGGTTTTCAGGAAAGAGAAAGTTTTATAGAAAATTATTCCCCCTCTTCTGTATTATGTTGGTGCACTTTTGAAATTGCTTTTTCTCTGCCTAGCCAAGGGAGAGAGTCGAGGTGACAACTTAAACTGAACACTTAGCTTATTAATGCTAAGCTGAGGAAGATTAGTCCGTTCCTTGGACTCACAGAAACTCATTCCTGCCAGGACAGGTAAAGAAAGGAGTTAGCTACTGGGTTACTCTCAGCTGCAGACGTTGAAAGAACAGGAGTGGAACTATCTGCTGGAAGGAAGGCCACTTGACAACTTGGCTGTTTCCTGTTTATTCTGTGGTAATACTGATAGGGAAAAAAAAAAGCCAGAGAAAGAGCAGGTATTTCACTGTTGTCAAAAGGAGAGAATGAAATAAAGAGACAGAGTGCTGAAATGAAGACAGGATTTTGAAGACAGACAACATGCAAGCAGGATTCATAAAAAATACCCATTTAAAAAGCTTTACTAAATCTAAATGTTAAACATGCACATATTCCTGTTAATCTTTCTTTCACTTGCAAAGGTGCAGCTGTTCCACTGAAGCAAATCATCTACCAAAGGAAACAGGCTGTGGAAAACCTCTCCCAAAAGGTAGGTTTTAAATCAGAAAAAAAAAGAGCTGATGTCTAGCTGAAGTCTCTGATTACAGGTATGCTTCCCTAGTTTGAAGTCGCCAGAGATATTCAAATCCTAAGCCCAGATAGAAAGGCTGTCAGCATCCCTGAACTGCTCTGACTGCACTCCTTTTTCCCCATGCATACAGCAAGAACAACTTCCACCAGAGAAGAGCTCTGCCAAAAATAAATATTGAATCGACTGGCTCACTTACCTCCTCCTGTGATTTTAATCTCACATTTTGGCAAATTAAGCAGAATCCTTTTGATTTCGCAGGAACCAGATGAACCCCATTCACGAGAGCAGTATTTGAGTGTTAAACATCTGCCTTTCCCAAGTCAGCCTGATAAAACATCAAAGAGCATACGGGCCATTTATTCAAGTAAAGAGTGTGTATTTGGTTATACATGTTTCAGCTGTCTCAAGATTACCTAGAAATTAACAGTTTAGAGTTTGGATGATTTTAATTAGCCCTCCAGAAAGGAAATGTGTAACCTACCACCATGACCATGAGTGGGAGACTTCAAGAAAAAGCAATTTACACAGGACTGCAGCTGCAAAGATAAAATAATGAGTGTATGTATAACACGAGCATTTTCCTACAACAAACAAACACTTAGCTTTCTTATTTTAAGCCTCTGAACTTCATGAAGACACAAAGAAACACAGAGCAATGTCAAAGCACCTTATATAGCTCAAATTGTTGCAGCTGCTTAAATTGATTTAAAGTGCCTGTTGTTTGTTCTGAAATTACCTAATGATACATTGCATACTTAAAAATCACAGCTGAAGATGGGTCATTTCCTAATGAACATGGAACCACTCGAGGGCACTGAACTATTTTTACCAGCTCTTGTGAACTTTCAGAAGAGCCTTGTGGCAGGAAGAGGCAAGAACAGGACAAGAGTTCCCAGGAACCATGACACAGCTGGGCCATGGACAGGTTTTTTCCACAGTTTTGTTTCCCTTTGGAGATTGAGGTAAAAAAGGCAGGAGTGAGGAACATAACCCTACATATATTCAGGAGCCAGAACTCTGCCCACTGTGATTTGGGTGATAAAAAATTGGTAGAACTGCTAAACTCTCATTCTTTTTAAGACCTGGTATGATTTTTTCTTTTTTCATAAAATTTCACAGAGCTCTGGAAAGTGGAAACATTTGAAAATTATAAAATCTAGGAAAGGAGTCCAGTAGTTAGTCTCTAGTTCAGGTAGTGATTTCAAGTCTTGGTGTAATTTTCAAACTTCAAATTTTATGGTAATTTTAAAAATAGGTGTTTTACTTCATCTGCGATTATGATTTTCAAATAATAACATGAATTCAGCCACTAGAACTTTAGAAATAACACCAAGAAATACTACACCAATACCACAAGACTAAAGATTTTTAAGAAGAGACCCAAGACAGTTCACCAGAGGTTACAGTGATGGGGTTCCCAATACAGCACTGCTACTGTGTCTAGACTCCTCTGCTCTTCAGTCCCCAGTCATGGCTGAGTAGAGAATTTTCTTGGTAAGAATGCACCAGATGAAGTTTCCTCTTCAAAAGAAATGTTTTTGCTGGATATTAGCAACCTTTTCATGACTGATCCACTGGGAAAAACTGCTTAATTAAGTTCCTGTGCCCAGCTCTGAATTGTTATCTAGTCCAAAAAGGCCATTAAGATTGCATTATAATGAGATGCTACAAAATACTCCTAGCAGTTCTAGATTTTAAAATTAGTTTTACAAAAGTTTCAAAACATCTATATTTGAATTAGACTATAAAGAACACAAAACTGGCTTTTCAAATAAATTTAATGTAAAAATTAATGAAATGTGGCACCTTTTTCTGGTTCACATAGAAGCCAAGCCAAAGAAAGTATTTAAAATCAGCCTGAATACAAGGCAGTTTAGGACTGATCTTTCCCATTATGTTATTGCATTTATGCAAACTGTTGGACTTCAGCAGAGTTAAATTAGTCTCTGACTTGATAATGCATATTCCTAATTCAAAAAGTCTGCCTTCCTATTCTCTGCAGGTCTGGGTCACTCCTAATCAGGGACTGCTACCCTGAATTTCTTTACTGTAAGGATTCAAGGTCCAAAGAGATAATGCTTGAGTACAGGTAGGCATAAAAACCACGTAAAATCCACCCAGGAGCTGAGTTAGTTCTTTTGCTTCCTCAGACATTCAGGGCTGCATTTCCTTCTTTTCAGCATTCAAGGCAGAAGATAATTTAGTAAGAAATCAAGGCATCCTATTACCTACCTGCTACAAACTAGGGTGGTCCCAGGCTGCTCTGACTTGGATCGGGGCAAGTGCCACTGGCCAGCCCTAGCAGCAGGGAGCCTGCTGAAGGTGTTGAGAGCCACTTCTGCATTGCTGCTCAGCACATGCAACATCGTATGTCTTCATCACACTCCCTGGGTGATCCTCCAGTGATTATTGCTTGCTCAGATGCTAAAGTTTCTCATACCTCATTTTCAGTTGAAGGTGACTCAAGAGTAGAGGGCCTCATTCCTGCAACGTATTGCCCTGTGAAGTAGCGAAGGCTGTTTTCACTTTCATGTCATCTGGAAAAGGCTTCTGGAGGTTAATCACAACCTCATACATTAACAACGTTTTGTAAGAACCCTGAACTGTGAGGTGTAAAAATCAAATACACATGCAGGCAGAATCATGGCTGCACTTCAGGCTTCAAAAAGACAGAGAGGACTTAGTCATTAATAGAGGAAGCTTCTTAGATTAAACTGTATTTCTTTAAAAAAATTAACAAAAGAAGGGAATGACAGATAATAAATAGTTAAATGCTTCCAACTGCTTGACTTGTCTCCAGCATCCTCTCTTTGCATGAGAGGATTGTACTGATTGTACAGTCCAGTATTTGCAAACACTCCAAAAAACCTGGAGACACAGCCTTTCAGGCATCAAACCTGGAAATACTAACAAACACTGTTTACCTCTCATTTTTCCCTTGGTTTATTCTGCTCGTTTTTCTGATTACCAAAGCCACGTTTGGCATTGATGCATTTTGCATGCACAGAAAGCCTCGCTGGAGACAGAAGCATGTTCACCTAATTGAATCTACCTGACAGATGTGATGCAGCCAGATAATGAATATGCAGTTGCTAGATGTCTATGCCATGTACATACACATATTAGGAAGCAGGGACATAGATTTCCTGCCATGGAAAACAGAGAGAGCTGCTCACTGGAGTTGAGCTCAGAGTTGTTGTAGATCAGTTTCACTTAAGATAATGACACAGTTTGAGCCTAGGGAGAATTTGGGGGAAGTTCAAGACCACCAGCTGAATGAATCAAGACTCACTGCTGCTCCAAAGGGCCTTCCCTTACCACTTGGGTCACACAGCCCTCCTGTCTGCCTTCCAGGGCCTCAGACACTTGTTACAACCCCTCCAGGCCAGGGCTCAGCAGGCAGAAGAGCCAGGACAGGGACTCCCTGCTACCAAAAGAGAACATCCTCATTATTGTGCTCTGGCTCATCACTTCCTATTCCTGCCCATACTGTTCCCCTTCCTCTCCAACTCTGCCATTTTTTCAGGGAAAAATCAATCCCTTTACAACAGTATAGCTTTACAACAGTACAGCACATGGAACATGCCAGTCTGGCTGCAAACAGTGGTGATCATTTTAACACTTTCTCTGTGCCAGTGATTACTTGATCAAGTATTCTGCAATTAGCACCAGAGACAACAGAACAGCAAGGAGTGGCTGACAGGGGGTATCACTACAGGTAATGATGGCAGCTGGATTTTCACTGGTAAATGTTGCAAACCCAGCATTCCAATCCCATATGTCATTGTAAAAACTAAAATGCTGTAGAAACCAGGCTCGGGCAAGGACTGCAGATGAAGACAGTATTTTAAACATCACCAACGATGTGGTAGGGTCACTGCTGATTTCATACTAGTTTAAAAGCTTAGATGAAAACTACCAGAGGGAGTATAATTGTCACAGTACCTGGTAATGACTTCCCCATCCAATTTCTGAACAGTGTCATTTTGATACTTGCTGTGCAAAAATTATGTCCACAGACTGGCAGTCCCTACATTTTCTGCTTGTGTGTCAGTCTAGAATTTCCTCTGAGACTCTTCACAGGATCCAGAGCCTCTGCCAACTTCTTCTGTCAATGCCAAAGGCATGAGAAACTTGGAGCTTCTCCTGAAGCACTGATTTTCAACGGAAATTGGAAAGTAGTATGAAATTAAATGAAAAAAATCAGATCTGCATCTGTAGCAATCAAAGCTGAATATTATGTGAACAGAGGCAGTGATAGGCTGGTCTCTTTCTCATACACTTTATAAAGTTGATCTGGCTTGCTGCCAACCATGTCTCAGTACTCTCAAGTGCTCACAGCTTCCATCAGCCTCGCAAAGAAAAGAAGGTGCTCGGCACCTTGCAGGACTGCACAGCCCAAGAAAATGTGCGGCAGGTTTCCTTTCATCCCAGACTGGATGCTTGCCATGTGCCTTGTAGAAGCCTAATAGAAAGCACAGGAAATTCTGGGGTCATTTTTCATGCAGTTGGAAGTCCCCCATCAGTGAAGGCAGTGAGGTGTATGTAATGCAACCATGAAACAGCAAAACTGGGACTTCAGGGACTTCTTATGAGTCATATAACTCTACTTCATGCAGGACTAGCCGTCTGTTTCTCAAATAATAAAAGCCAAACACATAATTCCTTAAGGATATATAATTCCCTCTAAACCAAGTAAATAATAAAAGACCAAAGACAAGTATTTTTTTTTTTTTTGGTGGGAAACTGCAGCAGAAAGGTATTAGACTTGTACCAGACCTTTCTGTCTTCAAAACTAAATGGGTATCTCAGCCTCATGCACAGTGCAAACCTTCCTTGCACGTATTTGTTTTGAAGGTAGTTAATCCCAAAGAAAAACAACACTAACCAAAGGAGAGAACTGTTGGTGAGTGAGCAAGAGGTAAAGCAGGAGCCCATGGATTTTACTGCTTTTCCCATCTGGAGTGCAAATGGAAGTGGCTATTACACAGCCCCATAAGACGTAGGTGAGAAAATCAGCCTTGCTTCCACCTGTCTTTTTGTCCTGTATGTTAAACATTGTTTTGTGGGTTTATGATTTTAGAAGATCCTCTCTGTGGGACATTCCTACCTAGCACTCACACTAGGTAGGCATGGAGAAGCATACACTTGGTTCACAGTACCATAGTAGGATACAAAAGTTTTCATCAGGACAAGGTACTGAAATGCCTGCATCTGTACACACTCTTATACACAGGCTTCACAGATAGATATATTTCTATAACAAATTGACCTGAATCTGTAATGTTTGTAATTTGAATAATGGATAATAAATTATTTGGTCATTAACACCTTCAGCTGCCTCCTTTTTTTCTGTGGGTTTCCAAGTTGAAGCTAATACAAAAAGCTAATACAAATGATTGAATAAAGTTTGCTCATGTTTGATCAAAAAATGGTTCTGTGTCAAGTTCAAGCTTTGTCAAACTTATGCAAGGCACAGATCCAATGCAAGCTTCTGTTCAGAATATTGTACTGGATGATTAAGGCAATTATAATGGTATAACTACATAAAATGGAAGAGAAGGTCAAGCAAACCAGCACACTCAGATAAAATAAAAAAAATGCTGACTTACACAAGCCCAGATCTACTTATCAAATGGCTGCATAGCATCATTTTGTGTTGTTTAATGATAGCACCATATAGCAGTGTCATGGAGATCAGGGAGTTTCTTCATCCATCCCCCAAAATCTCAGTTTAGCATGTCAGGCACTTTAACACTGTAAATATGAGTAAGGCAATATTGACAGTAAAATGCACAGTAGACTGTAGCAGTTAATCAAGCTTTGCATACATTACTGCAATCTAAAATGATTTTGTATGCCTTCTGAGATTAGTAAAATGAAAAGATATAAACTTGTACTTCGTGTAATTGTTTTCAAAGCTTGGTAGCATCAAAAATCAACATTCTGCAAAACTGTGTGTTATGAAAATTTTCTCAAGTAAAAATTTAATGTTAAAACAGTACTATCTGTTAAAATGTACATACCATAATAAAACACAGAGGGGCTTTCTGTTTTGCATTTAGAGAAGGGGCTTCAATCATGTTGCCGTATTTGCACTATGTAACAGGTTTTTCTTTTTAATTTGACAAGGATCATTAGAATTCCTTCTGTGAGCCAAGGATGTGCACTAAAACAGTTTTAATTAAATGTTTGGTGAATGTGTGCACTGTTAGAATAGTCACTGACTATCAAAAGCCTTATAATTAGTATTTTGCAGGTGATAAGCAAACATGCCTTGGGGCTTTCTGGAAAAGTCAAATGGTAGCAAAGCATAGACAGATGACATTTCCTCTCTCAGAACTGCCCCATTCTGACAAGAACTTTAGTCTTAAAAAGGGTTAGCTTAACTCATCTCTCATTTGACAGGAAATAGAAAATCAAGATACCACCACAGAGAAGGAAAAAGTGAAACTGGCAGCAGTCAGACTTGGAAACAGCAAGATGCCACCCAGAAGATGGCTGTAATGGCTAGCAGTAAATAAGTGGGCTCAGAAATGCTCGTTTCCAAAAGCACGTCCCCATCTGGTTTTGCACATGCAGCACTGCAACAGCAGGTACCTTCCAGCTGTATTTCTTGGCAACCATTAAACTTGTCAACTGGGGGCTGTGCACCTGGCGCTAAAAGATCAATTAAAAATGCCAGCATGCTGTCAACTGCCAAATTTCTGTTGTCAGTTGTGAAAAATCCACTCAATATAATTGCTTTTTCTCTATTTAAAATTACATTTAAAAGAAAAAAACCCCAAACTACAGTAGCAGTGAATGGAAGGGAAAGATATGTAGTTCAACAGCTAGAGCATCCCTCCCCCTCTCCCAATGCCTGTGTCTCCAATAGACACAGACTTTCTACAGTTTTGGGTTTCTTATATTTCAGATTAAATATCCAATTACAGAAATCACAGATCTATGAAAGCAATAATTATCCTTACAGTTTTGCTTCTCAGAGTATATGTTTATATATGCTGATCACCTACTTCATAGATAGTAACATAAAACACTCAAGTAGCCTGATTGAAGGATACTACTTCTGTATAAGCCAGATGCTGCTGGGCTTGCTGCTTCCACAGCCCAGGGGATGCTGTGAGGCAGCTGCCTATTTCATCTACACTAAATGGCCTCATGTAGTCATGGATACACAGTGAAATGACCTTGCTCATTACCTGTGGTGTGGTACCTTTTCAGGACCCTGTGTTGTACCTTTGGCACGTAGCACTTCAGGTATGACAGAGATCTCATTTCTATGTCCCAGAACAAACAGAGGAAGGAATGTATACATTTTTTTTGATGGCATAGGAATTTGGCTGAGGTTATGGATATGAAGAAATTTCAGGAATAGGAATTTTATAGAAAGTTCTCACGATAAGGAGAGCTGTAGGTAAAAATGCTCTTGTTGTAAAAATGCTGATAAGTGGTATTTTCTCACCTAAAAAGATGCATTCAATGCATATATTCTTTTTGCCTGGATATTGTTGTTATTTCTTTCTGTCTCTCAGGTAACTTTCAGGCTGCACAAAAGCAAAAAGACATAGAAATTATGTAAAAAAACTTCACATCGTACTGTGGTCCAAATTTCATCAATCAGGCATACTAGTCTAGACAGGCAGATTAGAAGCTACCACCACTTTAAGTGCCAATTAATATTAATCTGCTTGATTTTTTTCATCATGAAGACATTCTACAATCCTTTTAGTATTCACAAATACCAGAAAAGATAAAACAAAACAAAATTGCTTGAAGAGTAATTTTTGGAAGAATAAGGAATTCAGTCAAAAGTCAGAAGGAAATCTAAGCAATATTTTTTATACGTGCCCTCTCTTAAATTGATTTCTGGATATGAAAAGTTGGTACATTACACACAGTTGGGCTAGTGAAAGTTTAACAAAACACAGAATCTTTTAGCAGCTAGAGAACTGAGAGATGCTTAAACTGATCATTATTTCAGAAGACTTAGATTTCCCCTGTCAACAAATCTTTTACCTGCTGAATGAAAACCAGGAAAAAAAAGTGTATACTACAATGATTCAGAAGGGTACAAGAAGGGCCTGTCATTGACGTCTCTTGTCTGCAGAAGCACCAAATACAGCCTTGATGCCAAAATCAAGAACAAAAACACTGAGAAAAGTAAAGGGCAAAAGCAGTCAAATTCTTCACTTCAGAATTTTTATGTTTCAAATCACATGCACAGTCTCGGTCAATAAATAAAAAATTCAACATTTTTTTCATGCAGAGAAATGTTAATCTTTAACCTTGTGAAACCAGCTGTCAGGGAACACGGCAACAAGCCCCTGCAACTCACTGGTAGCAAAACTATTTCCTGAAAATATTTACTGTTTTACCCAAATACTGCAATATTTTGAAAGCCACAACACAGCATTTCAATAAGCTGCTTGAGGGGAGAAAGGAATTCCCTAAAGATTGCAGTGCAGGTGTAATGCTAGAACAAAGAAATGAGCAAAAGGACTTGGACTGGTTTGTGGTCAGAAACAGCATTTCTTGAAGCATTTCTTATATGTGAGAGAAAAAATGGATGACTTATAATGTAATGGAAATTTACATAATGGTTTATTCATATTGCATAATAACATTAACAACAACAATAATAATATTATTATTTTTATTAGTGTTAAAGATAGTACTAGTATTATCCAAGATAAAAGTGAACATACACTTGGCTCCAACATCTTCTCAGAAGAGACACTTGTTTCTTCCCACAAGGTCTGAAAAATTCAGTGAAGCCTGTGGTGTTTCACAAGGAAAACTGGAAGAAAGTCAGCAGATTTTCAAATAGTATTAGACCAAATGTACACAGCAGCACTCTCTGTCAATAAGGTCAAGTAATGCAAAGCAGACAGCATTTATAGTCTTGATCTTTCTTACCCTCCAAAGCGAGACAGCCCCATCTAAATTGCCCACTGAGAGTGGCCCCTGGCCAAAGCTAGCCTCTGGCCCTTGCTCAGGAATTGTTTAGGAGAGCTCTACTTGCCATCATAGCTGACAAAGGCCTTCCTAAGAATTTAACAGTACCACAGTCAATCTACAGTGCTCAAGACTAATCCCTGGCACCACGCACTGTCAGCCATCCTCTTTCCTGAGTAATCAGTGTAAGATTATGAAATAAATCTGCAACTTCTGCGTTATAAGAGATGACCAGCCATTTTAGAAGTACTAGTATGGACTCTACCACAGCTAACACTTCAGGTCTCTTTCAGTTAATTTATGTCTCCAAAATTCTCTTTCATGATATTTTGTAATACAAGGTAAAAAGTCTTCTGTGGGCATTTTATCAATGTTTTATAAAATAAACTTTACCTTGTTTTATTTTTTTCAGTAAGATTTAATAACAGAGATGAAGTTCCAGTCCCTCTCCTTAGAGCAGTTTTCCAGATTTGTTTTGTTAATAAGGAATCAGGTAAGTTGATAGGAAATTGATACCTTGCTCAGGAGAAGGGTTCTCCTGTGGCTTGATGGCTGTGTTGAGCTAATCATTCAGATGGTGAGGGGGCACATGCAACCTGTAAGCACCTTTAAAATTCCCCATCACAATATCATTAATCCTTCCTAATAGAAATCTCAGATGTTAGGAGCTACAAAGCTATTGGATAATAGATAGCTCTCACACTGAAAGCTCTCCTTCCACGTCCAGCAGAGCTCTCTGATTCCCATCCAGTTTTCTACATAGGGAAGAAACATCTGTGTTCACATACAGCAGGACACAGCACCTCCTCCACATGATATTTAACAGACATCTAATGGGAACCCCAATTTCACAGGGAAGAGGGTAGTAAGTCTGGGGAATGTCTTCACCTTTTATATGAAAGGAGGTATGTCACTCCCTTAATTGCCAAAGGTCCATGTTAAAATTAACCATCCCCTGATCTACCAAAGTGTTAACATCTTTCGCACCTCAAATGTGTCTAACAAAAAACAGGACATGTAGTACTGCAATCTTTTTTTTCCCCTCCTTTAATAGTGATTTCATTTATTCAAGACACTATCATGGCAATATGACAATAATGGATGACTTTAGCGAACACAGACAGGATTTTTATGTTCCAATCAGTACATGGCAATACCCTAGTTTAACTGTAAGTAGACTATTAAGTTCCTGGAAAGCCACTTAGTCTTCTGGACAGTCTCCAGAATACCTCTGCACCTAACATCTAAAACTACACAAATCAAAAGTTTTTATTTTCCATCCACTCTTAATCTGAGCTCATTAACAACCTTATAGGATTGAGCTCTCTCTGCTCCTGTGATGAGCCAGTGCAGTCCTACCAGAACAACAAAATACACACTCTCAACATCTGGCATAAGCTGATCTAGCCCTGTGTACTGTCAGCAAACTCCTCCAAGGTAACTGAATCTGGTTTTACTGCCACTTTATTCATCATAAACTAAATGTATGAGCAGGGGGCAGCGTTGTGCAGCACAATTCAATTGTGTTTTCTTATGTTCTCAGTGCTAATTGACTTGCTCTCAGTTCAAGTCCTTGCAAAGGGTGATCTTGAGTCAGACATGCTGGTGCTACGGACAAAACCCTTTCCAAGTACAATGCAGAAAGCCAGTCAGTCTGCTTCCAGTTAGTTCTATTTGCACACAAGTTTATATTAGTAACTCATAGAAAACCTTGAGCAAGAACTATGGTATTAGCTATGCTCTAATTGACATTCGTGTATCAAGAGCAACCACTAAAACCACTTAAGCTGAAAAAGACAAATTCTGCATTAGGCAAGAGGTAAGTGTTCTTGTTCAGCTTTTGAGGCTGTATGGAGACATCAACCTGTGAAGAACATGGTCTGTAACATCCCGTATTAAAATCCTATTTGTACACTTAAAAAAGTCAGGGACCTTTTTCCTTTCAGCATGGTTATTTATACTGCCTTTCAGGTGCTTTTCCAGCCTATTATTCTCCATGAAAGAAATAAAAAACCCAACAAACATCTAGACCTGAGCAGATATATATCCCATTTATATGGCACTTCCTTTATTCTGGTAAATGTTCTACAAAGCAGCAGAGACTAAGACATAGCCAGTAAGCACAGAGGAAAGCTGCATGTCTCCCCTGTGTTAGGCATTATTACTCATTGCAAGAGGATCAGGTAGTACAGAAAGACTGTAGGACACCTAATTCTCATAATTGGTATACACATACCTAAGTAAAGAAAAAAAAACCCCACAATTACAAATGACATCACAATTACTACGTTTTGAGATTGGGAGTTTGAGAATATAACTGCATTAAAGCCCTTCTGGCAGAAAACCCATTCTTCTGCATAAACATTTTCTTTGTACTCGGGCAGATGAGACAGTACTTTTTCTCTCAATACCCTTCGCAATACCCTTCCCAGCATTGCTCAGGACATGTCAGTCACCTGTGGAAGCTGCAGTACTGTGCAAGACTTATAAACCCAGCACAGACAGTGCTGCAATCACCTTCTTCCTCCACCAGAAACAAGGGAAAATGCTTGACAAGCAGCACTAAGAGATGTGCTCCTTCGGCATACCTGATCATATCCTTCAGGTTTATCTTCTTAGAGCTGAAGTCAGACAAGACATATTGAAAAGCAACATAAATCA
This sequence comes from Manacus candei, assembly GCF_025592945.1. Classification (NCBI taxonomy): domain Eukaryota; kingdom Metazoa; phylum Chordata; class Aves; order Passeriformes; family Pipridae; genus Manacus; species Manacus candei. The sequence continues at coordinate 5,090,169 of NW_026138143.1, forward strand.
GGAGACTTCAATCAGAGATTTCTTCTTTCATTATGAAAGGCAATTGGTAATTTGACGGATCTTTTTTAGTATTCTCTGGGAATAATCTTTTTTTGTCGCTTTGTTACCATTATTTAAAGTTCTACTGGAGACAAAGAGAGATAGAGAAAAAGATCTAATATATAGCTAAGATATATTTACCACACCATCTCATCAACACACATATCACACTTTATGCCTTTTTTTGCTGCCTGTGGATATTTTATTAAGCCTTAATTTAAGAATAGGCCTTGAAATGGACTATTCCTGAATTAAGACACCTGATACGTGTCATCTAGTATTTAGAAGAATTTTAATGTTGTATTCTATAAGCTCAAACCTCCAGTCTCATGGCTCAACAGATAGATATCAGTGGCCTTAAAGGTTTGTTTTAAATCCATTAGCTCACATGAGGTGAGAATCAGGCCTCTGAGATACCTCTAGAAAGAAAATACAGTGTTGTGGACAACAAACTTTTGTGAAAAAGACAAACACATTATGCACTTTTCCAAGCAGAGATGTCACAGGGCACCTGTGCCACCACATAGGTCCGCTAACTGGGCAGGAGGCTGCTCCAGTAGGAATGCTTTGAGAATTCTTTATGAAGATCCAGCCAATGGAGAGAAGCATTTTGAAAAGCTGCAAAGAAATCTGGGGCAAAAAAAAGAGCAGTCACTTGTGGGCCTGTGAGGCAAGCTGCTGGATTGTCTGAACAATCACTAATACACTCAATAATTCAGACCGCATTTTTTCTTTATCAAATTGTTACATTTAGCAGAATTTTTAATCTGATACCAGCTTCAAATCCATTTTTATCCAAAAGCATTCAAAACTTCAAGACCATGACTAACAAATTATTGTTAGAACAAGTCTTTTTAAGCAGCCAAAAACCTTTATAACATGTCTCCAGAAGGAGAAGTGGGAAACAGCAATGAAATCCACTGGGAAAGAGGAAAGCAACAACAGCAAGAATTTTTAGTTTAACCACAAAGCATCAGTGTTAAACATTTGATAAGTCTCGTGGTTTTGTTCTGAAAATAGATGAGAGGGAGTGTTTTCGTGCATGACTAGTCCCACAGCAAATAAATTCATGCTTAAAAATATAGTTATGCACAGATGGCTGCAGAACAATTACTATGTATTAGTGTTTCTCATTCCATATTAAACTTCTGATGTACCATGAACTCCCTCTTCTCCCACTCTGAAGATTTCCAAGAGAGATTTTATCGCATCATTAGTGCAATAATTATGACATGGCCATGTTGCATTTAACCTTGTTTTATTTCTCCAAATGCATAATAAGTCTCTTTCTTTTTAACTAGTTTCTTTCATCTAACAAAGTCTGATAAAGAAGCAGGCAGTCAGATGCCATCTTGGCAATACAACAGCCTGCTTACTGTCCACACACATCACCCAGAGTAAAAAAAAAAAAAAAAAGAATAGCCAGGCTATCTATCTGCAGTTTAAACATTAAATATCTCAAGATGCCATACATTAACAGCAGCCTGTGGTTTTGGTACATGTACCATTCATTCAGCTTGACAAGGAATGCTCAGCCTGTAATGAGGACATGCCAGATACACTCCAAGAAGGATTCCACTTCCGAAAACAAATACAGTAATTCTGACAAAATGCAGACCTGACATTCAGATTACAGTCCCTTTAGCTCAGATTTGGTTTACAATATGGAAATAATTACTGGCACAAGTAGACTTGAATATATAGGCTCATTTTCTCTTGTTCACTTCTAGAAGAGCGTGAAAAGTAACACCTTTAATGCTATTATTCTATTTAATTCTAGAACGCTTCACTTTTTGTGTAAAGATTTAGATTTAGTTGCAAAAACATATGTTTGGTTATAGGATCCTTTTTTAAATTCAGTTTTCACTTATCAGGACTGTTCTGGCACAAAATCAATTTATATCAGTGATTATTTTCCATGTCTTCAAATCATAACTTTGCCCAAGTGTTGTTTTCTCCATCTATCATGTTCTCTCCTTTTATGATTAGAAGTCTTTGACAGAGGAATGATGTCGTGTATATTTACAAAGGCAACTGGAAAACAGCATATATTTTTCCTTTTTTTGAAAGCTACACTAATGTAGTTTGTTCTTCAAGATGGCATTATCAAATAGTATTTTGGTTTTGTTAAATTGAGTAATTTTTATCAGATTTGAAAATAAAAATCTATTTGACTATTTATACCTCTGTCACAATGCTCTCTTCCTTTTCCAAGTTCTCAGGGAAGTTGACCATTAAACTCACACTTGCATACCATCTGATACAGCTCCTGTCTGACCCAGCTGGATACTACCTGTTCACTCAGACAACTGAACAACCCAGAGACCCTCCTGCCAGGGTATACATTAATACATCACACCATGATGTACAAAGTGCACAACTGACACCACAGTGGGAGAGGAGGTAGATCTGCTGGAGGAAAGAGTCACCTCATAGAGACACCTCAACAACCTGAAAAAGAGCAGGCCAACAAGACCTGCATGAAGTGTAACAAAGATAAATGCTAAATGCTGCGCCTGGGATGCAGCAATCCCATGCAGCAGTTGAAGAGATGTCTGACTGCCTGGTGTGCAGCTTGGGTGCTCCTGATGTATGGCAACCTGAATGTGTTTTAGCAGTGTGCCCTTGCAGCAATGAAAGCAAGCCTTGTCACAGATTGCACCAACAAGCGTACAGACAGCTAATCGAGGGCTGTGATTATTCCAGTCCATTTAGCTCTTGTTAAGGCACACCTCTAATACTGGGTCAAGGTTTGGTCTCCTCAGTTCAAGGGAGATACCAAAAAAATTGGAGAGGGAAGGGCCACCAACATGATGAGATGATAGTAGTACTTGACAGATGAATAAATATTGAAGAAACTTGGTATCTTCAGCCTAGAAAAGTCTTGGGGGAATTCAATCACATTTTTACAATGCTTGAAATGTAATTACAGGGGGAAGACAGCAACTCCTTCCACAAGGATGCACAGTGACAGAAAAGGAGCAATAAGTGCAAATGACTTTAGAAGAAATTCCATATAATTAGGAAAAAAACTTGCACCATGAGAAAAAATGAGTATTAGAATAGGTTGTCTTATAGTATCTCCTTTGCTGGAAATAGCAAGATTTGATGGGGAGCAGGATAACTCAGTTTAAGTCCCTGCTTTCAGCAAAAGGTTGGACCATACAATCTCCAGAGGTCCCTGCCAACCTCAACTTTCATATGGTTCTGCAACGCTATGCAGGTCTGTTGACTGGTCCATGTTCAAACCTGACGGATGTAAACTTGAGAGACTAAAACTCTGCAAAGAAACAAGTGTCAAAAGCAAGAAGGTGCTGCTCTCATCTCTAACCGGAAAGGTGAAGTTCCTTGGCATGAAGAAATACTTATTTTTGTTATCTACAGCATTCTGTACCAGTACTTTTGATACACAGTCAAAAATAGACCAGTAACTATGTAAAAGTTGCTCCATATCTCAGAATATAATATTTTATGAATTTAAGTAAAAACAACGTCAGGACAAGCACTTTCTTACTTTCCCTCTTTCACCGCCTGTGAAAATCTGTGTCATGTCTACTTCCACTTCTCTGACAGCTGTCTTCAAATTTCAGGGGTTTGGGATTGTTCTGAAACCAGTGTGTTGTTTGAGGTCCCATCTCCAATGGTGACAGAATGCCTAACTTGTCTGCCAGGCTGAGCATCACACAAGTAGCGCCACATCCCCTTCACCTTGCCTGCATACCATCAGACAGAGGTTCTAAGAGAGGAAGAGAACCTGGGAAGAGGGGAAGGGAAATCAAACAGGTTAAAGAGATGGTTCCATACTGGTAAATCACTGCTCACACAGACCACTCCATCTGCTAGGAGCAGAAGTATCCAAAAAAGTACAGAAGTCTACCTTGTGAAATAATTTGCTATTACACAGGCTCAGCATTATACCAATAGAATCATATTTCATAGGGTTGGAATTATAAAAGAAGAGAAAGAAATAACAGAAAACACTCAAATAGACATTATGGCTGTGGTTATATGTCACATTTCACTCAACTACAAAAAGGTGGAGGCAAAGATATGCAGAAGTAAAATAAAAATAGACTTACAAAAGTAACTCTTCACAAAGATGTTTGCTAAAAGGTTTTTGACCAAGCAAAAATAGAATTATTGTGACAGTTACTCATATGCATTCCCACCACCACTGCCCAAATTACTACCAGTACTAAGTAGTTCCTACTCAGTGCCCAAATTTTGGACGCTGTTTGGATGCATCACTTTCTTCCCCTACATGTATGTAGAGTGTAGGTATCCCACATTGGATTGCCAGCTTTATCACAGGTCTGGATGCACACATAACCAACATAAATACTTAGGCATTGCAGTGCCTAAGTCCCCTCATCAGTCTAGGCACTCTTCAGAAGCTTCCTAGCTTTTTCATCCACAGCATAATAATACTTAGGTGTTTACTTAAAAAAAAAATCATTTCAAAGAAAAGAAAATTTCACCTATTTTCTCCCTTCCAGCTAGAAATTATTTCAACCCTGGAGAGGAAAACCCCAAGTCTTTAACTGCCAACAATTTAAAATTCTAAGTTCAGCTTAAAAAAATTGTTTCTGGAGATCAGAAGAACAACACTTTGACATATGAATCTTACCCATGAAGAAAAAAGCCCTTTACATTCCATTCCTAAGTTATTCCTGATGGCAATGAAAGCTCATTTTATCACTGAATACGCCCTTCAGTGCAGTCTTTCAACAACACACTTATGTAAGTAAGAAAACAAACATTAGTCTTTCTTCGAAACCATTTTATCCAGAGTGTTTCCAAAGCACTGTGAAACCCTCTGAATCCTGATTTAGTGCACAGTAGGGTTTTCAGGAGAGGCAGATACCCAAGTCTTTATTTAGTGCCCCAAATTTACACGAATGCTACTAACGCAACTTAAATGTCTTCAATATTAAAACATTATCAGTACTCCCTCTAGTGTGTATCTAAATGAATCAAATATTCCCTACTGACTACCGAGGAAAATATTTTGTTATCTATAAAGTTACTCTGAAACTGAGCATGTAAGCATTTGCAGCTATCAGAAAACAGGTTGTTACTGAGTATCTCAGGAATTTTTGTTTCTTCAGAAGTTGCAGGGAGCCAGCAACAGCCTACACTAGACTTTTCCTGAAACTGGTAGGAGCAAGCCAGACACAGAAAAAATCTGTTCCTAAAGAAGTAGGACTCAAAGACACTGGTTTCCTTTGGATGTGCATCCTGCATCCCTGCACAGCCCTTCACAAAGCCATAAGTACTCTTTTCCTTTGTGCACGCACATAGATTTGTCCCTCCCCGACTAGATCCCTCCCAAACACTGGTGGCTGGGACAGAGGAAGCATGTACTTTGGCTTACCTTTTTGGTTTATTTTCTATTTCTCTAGCAGAACATGAAAAAGGGTGGAAAATATTAGAAGACTCACATCTGAAGGCGGGGGAAAAAATCCTCTTCTCTCCCCCCACTCCCAACAAGAGCAGCAGGCACTATCCTTTGACCAGATTTACTGTCGATGGAAGAAATTCTGACTGATTTAAATGACCAAAGTAAACAACAAAACTCTTGCTGAAATCTTTGCTTTCTCGCTAGAGCAAATGAAAGGAAAGCAATGTAAAATTAGAACACTAATTGGAAGAACAGTTCTGATTTATGTGCTCATTTTATACACTTTCTGAGTCAAAATTTAGCTTCTTTTTCCTCCTCTAATAGAAAAAGAATTACAAATGCACACCACAGACAGAGAGAAACCTTCTACATGTAAATCACTACCAGATTATGCAATGGCAGCAGTTATTTATGAATACATTGCATCGTTCCTATGTTTTAGACCATAAGTTTTGTTGAAAACATCTTTCCAGTTGATTGAATAGTTTGAAATGTCATCTCTAAAAGATGATCCATTTCAGAGGGTTTAATACAAGCTTTTAGAATAGGAAAAAATTATGGGTTACTTTATAAAAATAGCTATATCAAGAACATACTCATGTTCTACATTTCAGGGCTAGCACAGCACTATTCCATCATAGAGAAGCCACTTAAGACTGAAGAAACCCGTTCAATGGGTTTAGATGCTTGTGTGATCCCTTGGAAATTTTTTGGGAAAAAAATCTCTCTAAATTTACTAATCAGGAAACAATCTTGTTTTCTCTGTGCTGCTACTCGTCACTTTTTTTGTTTACCTTGCACCCCTTTCCTTTAAGGACTCTGTATTTGATAATATTGTTTGCATGACCATAGACCGATTACAGATCAGACTCTAGGAGTGCACTTGTACCAGAACATCCCTCACAATTCCTTTTTTCAAATATGAGATGGAAATACTCCAGCTATAGATATTATACTTATTAGAATAAGGATAATAGCTCACCTAGAGGTGAGCTGCTAATGTAGCTGCCTCAACCACAATTTCAACTATAAACCCAACCTTTTTCTTCCAGTTATCCATAAGAAAAGAAACAGCATGGTTTTTCTGACTATGTACAATGACAAGACATGAAAATTAAAATGGGAAACCAAAAAACTTTGCTTTAGAAAGCTGCTATTTATACAGCAACTAAGCATACAAGAGGAAGATCTACCATTAACTGTCACAGAAAATTGCTATGTTTGTTTGTATTTTGTATAAACTGTGGGCAAAATGGCACAACAGGAGATTAAAAGCTTTACATGAGAAACAGAGTAATTAAACAGAAGAAAAAAATCACAGGAATTAATGATTTTGAATGTGAATGATTTCTAAAATCCAATCTGGAGTCTTTCACTCTGTAATTATCCTAATTATCTAAGCATTTATCCTTCATTAGTCATCAGACATCAGACCATTACCATAATACCTAGATCTTGTTTTTTTCCCCAAGAATTACAATTTGATGCTGAAAGACATGAAAACTATTGCTTTCTTGCACTTGCACTTCTCAAATCCTGTTATGAAGGTACATGCATATGTTGAACTAGTACAAAGAAAACCAGTGGTTTCAAAAAACAGGCTTTTAAGTTCTGGTGTTGTTCTCTGTCTCCAGAGGTTACAGGGCCTTATGCATCTCTCACCTGCAAGTGGAAGGCATTCCTGTGCCCATGTCTGAAACTGGGGAGAATCAGTCTGACCGCTGTCATGGGGTTCCAGCAACTGTGACACCAGAAGAGGGCATTTAAACTTCCAATCAAAGTGACTAAAAAAGTCCTAGTAACCTAATAACAAAGAAAATGTGATAGACCATGGAGAATCTTTTTCTAAACTGCATTTGTCCAAGCTATGAAAAGGTACTTGCCATTTAGCCTGCACAGTTGAGATGCTGTGTTAGTTGTAAACCAAGAAATGTTGTAAAACACACGTCAGCATGCTAACAAATCTGAATGTCAAGAATTGAGTAAAAATAGAACTGTTTCATGAGCAAAGTGGTGACATTTAGAGCATATCTCATTAATTACAGGCCACAGGGTTCTTTCATGAAGCTAAGTGTGGGAAATATTAAGATGACTATGAGGCCTTCAGTCACAAAAAACAAACTAAATGATCAGAAAGATGTAAAGAAAAGTGATACAGCCTTAAAGAGAGCATTTTACCTTTCCAAGTGGCCATTCTTCTGACCATCTAGAGACACTTATGAAGTTAAGACAGATTCAAGACTGAAAAAAATAATTAAAGAGAAAAAGAAAAACAGGGCACTCTCCACCAGGTCTTTTTTTGTAATTCTTTTTCATGATCCAGGAATTCATATCAAGGTACAACCTGACCTTATGCCAAAATCTGAAAAAAACATGACCTGGGAGTGTTTCCCTACAAATAAGACAAAAAAACTGCTGGATATCAGGAACTGTGAGACAATTATAGAATCATAGAAACTTTAAGTTTGGAAATTGCCTCCAAGATCGAGTCCAACTGTTAACGTAGCTCTGCCATGTTACCATTAAATCATATGCCCAGGTACCACATTCACAGGTTTTTTTGAACAGTTTCAGGGACTGCGATACCACCATTTCCCTGGGCAGCCCGTTCCAATGCCTGACCATCCTTTCAGTAAAGAAATTTTTCCTTTTATCATATCTAAACCTCTTCTGGTGCAACTTGAGTCCATTTCCTCTTGTTCTATCGCTTGTTACCTGGGAGAAGAAGCCAACTCCCATCTTGCTACAACCTTCCTTATAGAGAGCATTAAGGTCTCTCCCAAGCCTCCTTTTCTATAGGCTAAACAACCCCAGTTCTGTCAGACGTTCCTCATCAGCCTTTTGCTCCAGATCCTTCTTCAGCCCTGTTGCCCTTCTCTGGACTTGCTCCAGCATCTCAATGTCTTTATGGTAGTGAGGGGCCCAAGGTTGAATGCACCACAATGTGAAGACACCATTAACTTCCTATTCAGATGTAACTGAGCAAAACTCTCAGTGAAATCAGTAGGAAATTGTCCTAAATAAAAGGGCTGAGTAGTTAACTCAGGATTGAAAATCAGATTTGCTAAAGAAAAGAATAACATGATCTGCCACTTACTCAAGAGTAAGTTGAAAATATGTATGCATATATATGCATACTCACAGATATAGATACTCTCACACTCCAGTGTAACCAACATTGTGAAGGAATTAAGCAGTTTAACAACAGGCAAAATGAAATCCTCTAAGTTAATATTTCTAAGTGCTTTGTGCATTTTGCACAAAGACTACTGTTTCATGTTTAGGGATTTTTGTTAAAACAAAAGAAAATTCCTTTTATCAAAATGGAACATTTAATTTTGCAGAGAACTGCTTTTGGAAAGTGTGCTGATTTAAAGGTAAACCAGAAGGAGAAATGAACCCAACTCAAAAGAGATTATAAGTTAGAGTTACAATTTAATAACAATAATACAATAAATAAAATTATACAGACAAACAATTGGTTTTAACCTACAAAACTCAGATGTATAACACCACACCCTGGGGCACGAACAGAATGGTGTTCATTGGCTCTTGTGCTGAGCTACAGAGTCCAAAGTAAAAGGAGAGGGAAAACCTGTTGGTGAGAGTGCTGGTTGCAGTCTGGTTGAGAGTGGTGGTTACAATGCGGTCGAGAGTGGTGGTTGCAGTCTGGTCGAAGTTCTGGTCCTCCTCTAGATGTGACAAATGGGGCCAGAAGGCCCAAGACCCCAAGATTATATACTCTCAGCTTCGAGTGGAAATGCCCAGTACCTCCCCCTGGGGGGGAAGTTCCACAATGGGTGATTATGTCATGATATATTTTTGAAATCCTTGGTGAGTCATTAGCAAACATGACCACTCAGGTTAGATATGGAGGTGCAGATGACTGAGGGGAGTTATCACACCTGAGTTCACTGGTATGAGGATAGGAACATCCTCCTATCTCACATACTTTTTAATACCCAGTGTACAGTCTGAGAGGTCAGGTGTGCTCTGGTCAGCTGCTGCAAATGGTCTATTATTAACAATAACTGGGAAAAAACATAGAAGGTGTAGAATACAAACTATCGGTTATGTCCACACACTGATGAACTGCTCCAGGATGCTCTTACGAGGACAAGGCCTCTAAACAGCACTGTGAGCAGGAGAACACTTGAAGAGAAAAGAAATAAGAGCACAAAGGAGAAGCAGGAGATGTCGGGCCTTTTGCATGGGGCACCACAGGATGGGCTCCTCTGCGCCCACTGTTCCACTGTGCCCGTTGTTCCCACCCAGCTGCAGCACTGGCTTCACACACAGCCTGGGGAGAGCAGAGGGAGCTTTCATCTCCTCTGCCTTCCTGACTCTGCTCGCGGCGCACAAGCCACAGCAAAAGCATGCGCGGTGCCCAGGGAGCCAGTCCACCCGGACAGCGGCAGCAGCACTGCCCCACCCGCTTGTTGCCTTAGATGCTGTGCCCCGGCTGCTCAGAGGGAAGCATCCCAGCTCTGTCAAATTCAAGGGACTTGGATTCTGTTGCCAAAGCCTTGGGATCTGCAGAGGACCTTGGAGCTGCACAATCCCCAACTAGACTCAGGTCGCAACCTCTCTCCGCAAGCTCCCGTGTCTGTCTGGAGGCGCTGGCAATATTGTTCTCGCCGGGCTGATCCATGCAGAGTCTCTTGCCCCTGTCTCTCTGTGGGAGCTCGTTCTTTCTAAGCAAAACCAATCAGCAAAACTAGAAACTTCTCCCAAGCCCACCTCTGTGGCAGGCCTGGGAAAGCCATGACATTTGTCTAGGAGCTCTACCGTCCACCCGGCCGGAGCAATTCAAAGCAAACCAGGCGGAGCAGAGGAAGACCTGCTGTAGGCCTACTCTGTCCCATCAGGACTTTCAGGGTCTGCAACTGAGCTCTCGAGGTGACAGGTAAACTTCCGCCTGGGAGCTCAAGCTAGAGCTGCACCTCCCATCTCCACAGCCCACAGTATCCCTGAGGCACTGTCTTCTGTCTTACGCAAAGCCTTTCCTTCTTCAAGGCCGCTCGGCCTTAGGAATAAAGAGAACAGGCAAGTCCGAGTCTCTGCCCATTGGCGAGGTTTATTTGCTATTGCCGAGGCACACGCCAAACTTTAGCCTCCAGAAGACCAGGTTCAAGCTAAGCCAAGCTCAGCGCCATCTAAAGGCTCCTTTGCAACTCCTAGTCCCCTTCTGATTCTGCCAGCCAGGGAGATCTTTGGTCTGTGATGGTTGCAGCTCCTTGCTCACTTCCACAGCTGGGCTGGGCTGGGCTGGGCTGGGCTGGATGGGGGTATGGGCAAATGGCCAGGGGACTTTGTAAGCCAAAGCAAGAGATGGAAGCCCCGTGGGGCCAGGCGCAGTTCTGCCACTGGGGCTGTCTCGGGGGGGCTCAGGGCTCTCTGTGGTGGCTCTGGGGCTTTGTCCGTTTGGCCAAGAGACCCCCCGGGATCTCCCGAGGAAGAGTTGGAGCTGAGTGTGGAGAGGATGCCCAGAAGCCCCTGAGCAGGGGGGTGGGGATGAAGGGCGGGGCTCGTGGGCCGGCTGATGTGTCCCTGGTGGCTGTGACATCACAGCAGACAGGTCACAATGGGAGCTGTCCCTAAGGAGCACAGCAGGCAGCGCCAGGGCAGTTGGACTTGGGCGATCAGTGAGTGCAGATGCAGGGGCAAGGCTGGGATGGATGGGGGAGGGGGAAGATGCCCGGGGGGGTGGTTGGAACCCTGAGCCAAAGCTGAGTCCCTCCCGGCAGGGCCCAGTTGTGCCCCTGGGGCCTGGCACACAGGTGCTCAGGGCTCTCTGTGTTGGCAAGTGCCCAAAGAGCCTTTGGGGATGGGCCGACTGCTCCCGGCTCCACGGGACGCTGTGGTGTGGCGGGGATGGGGCCTGGGGAGACTCTGCTCGGCTGCCTCTTGCCTTTTGCCGGGGCACAGCCCAGCCAGGGCCTGACAAGGAGGGTCCCGGCTGGGGCAGGATGGGCCCTGTGCCTGCTCTGCAGCCAGGGGCTGCATTCCCTTCAAGCCTTCATCCCCGTGCTCCCTCCCGCCCCGAGCCACTGGGGAAACTTGTCTCCCATCTCCTGCAGGCCATGGATTCAGCAACTGTGCTCCTCCTGGCTGTGCTGGCCATCCTGCCCAAGACGACACAGGATCCCCAGAGCGATGCGGTCAGCGCGCGGCGGATGACCGAGCGTGCGCTTTTTGTGGAGAAGAAGATGACGGAGCTGTGGGAGGAAGTCGAGTGGAGGAGGGCCCTGGACGATCTTCCACTCCTTTGGATCTTGCAGCACTGGCTCTTCTGGCTGGCTGCAGCAGCTGTGCTGGGCTGGCTGGCCTGGCAAAGGGAGGAGGCCTCTCGCCGGCGCCGTGAGCAAGAAGAGCTCAGCGCAGCAGCCGCTGCTGGCGGGCGTTTTGCAGCGCTCAGCCTGTCACCGCTGCAGGACCTGCCCTTCATGGGCCAGACCCTGAAGAAGCTGCTGCGGGACCTCCTGGAGGTGTGCCAGGTGCTCTCCCAGAACACCTTCATGCCAGAGCTGCACCTGGCCACTGGGCAGCAGGGCACCTGCATCGAGTCCTGGCATGACCTGGGGCACTGCACCCTCTACCAGCTGGTGCTCTTCCTCAGGCCACCCCCCTGGCACTCTTTCCGGCTGCAGCTGCCCGAGGCCATGGACGTGCCACACTCCATCCGTGTGCTGCTGGAGTGCTCGTGTTCCAGGACGGCAGGGAACATCTTCTGCTTTGTCCACCCCACCTACAACCATCAGCACTCGCCCCTCGTGCGCACCCTCTGCACAGACTCCCACTTGGAGGTGCAGAAGGTCGCCGGTTGGCTGCCCAGACTGGTGGAATCAGCCTGGGAGCGTTTGCCTCAGTGGCACCACTGGCAGCTCCGGCTGCTGCCCTCCTCCCGCTCCTGCAGGCTCCTGCTGACCGGCCCCGGCCAGGTGCGGCTCTGCGCTGTGCTGCTCTTGGCACTGCAGCAGGGCCGCCCGGGCACCTTCCTGCTCCTGGAATAGGCAGTCGCAGCTTTCCCGGGGGCTGCTTTGGGCCGGGGCTGCGCGGCGACTTGGGAGCGCACCCAGTCGGCACGGCACAACAGACCCTTGTGCTGACTGCACTGAAGAGCAGCAGTCCTGGCTCTGTCCACTCCCAACTCCCCATGTGCCCTGCTGTGCTTTAAGCCCAGCTGCAAATGGAGCACCAGCAGCCACTCCCTCAACTGCCTTCCGTTCCCTGCCACCCTGGTGGAATGGGGGCAAGAATCCAAACTCCAACTTGGCAAAAAGTTAACTTTAAGACCACCCCCAAGAATAGGTTTAGGAGTAAGTTTAAGAGTAAGTTTAGTTCCTAGGCATAATAATAATAATAATAGTAATAGTAATAATAGTAATAACTAGTTTAAGATAGATCATTTTAATAAGAATTTAGTTTTATAAGACTCGAAACAGTAAGTTAGATAACGTTAGCTCCCAACTCCCCACGTCCCCTGTCCTACTTTAATCCCAACTGGAAATGAAGCCCCAGCAGCCACCCCCTCAAGCCCCTTCCCTTCCCCGCCACCCTAGTTTCATAATAGCTTTCATTAGAACTTTAGTTAAGTTTAATAATTATAAGTGAAACATAGATAGGTTTATTACTAACAAGTTAGTTTTAAAAAACTCAACCCCAAAACCTTTATAAAGGTTTCTAGTGAAAAGCCAAGTGGAGTTCAGTATCAGCAGTAATTAAGAAGGGAGGGGATCACACAAAAGGCGAGGAAAAAGCCCAGACAAGTGGTGCCCAATAGAGCGGCTCACCGACAGCTGAGCCATGCCACACCCCCCTTGCGGAACCCAGATGGGCCCCCCTTCCAGCTCCCTCGCCCGGTTTCTGAGCTGGACATGACCTTGGGCGGTGTGCAGCAGAAAGACAGAACGGAACAGTGTGCAAAGGCCCAGGGGAAAGCACCTAGGAAAGGGAGAAACCTGGACTAGTGTGAGAGAAAGATCCCGGTCCTTCTGGCTGGACCTTCAAGCGTTCAGCCAGCAGGGCATCCCCCACAAGGTGCCTCAGTCCTGGGGCACGTGGCGTCCTGCTGCTGTCAAAGGCCCTCTCGAGGCAGCTGCTCCAGCACTCCTGGGGCAGCAGGACAAGCCATCAGGCTCAGAACAGCCCGTGGAGCCTTGAGACCGAAGGCAGCAGCAGAGCAGCAACTGCACGGGGAACGTTCTCAGGTGCAGACACAGCGCAGCTGCTCGAGATCTACTGCGCCCCGAGCAGAAATAAAAGAAAGGAATGATCACACACGACTGTTTGCGTGGTAATTCTACAAGGATTTCCCCGGCCCGCATAGCTTGGGAGGCAGGGATTGCCCACCCGCACTGGTGAGGGACAAACCGCTCTGGTGCGGCCGGATGTCACTCAGAGCGCAAGGCCGAAACCCAAAGCCCACGTCCAGCGCTTTCCCTCTTGGACAAGGCCTTGGGGGGGGTGGAAGACACCTGAAAGGCAGCAACTCGAGAAGCCCATCTTGGCAGAGAGTGCAGCACAAGTCCTCCAAACACGCACGGGGCACCCACAGGATGGGCTCCTCTGTGCCCACTGTTCCGCTGTGCCCGTTGTTCCCACCCAGCTGCAGCACTGGCTTCACACACAGCCTGGGGAGAGCAGAGGGAGCTTTCATCTCCTCTGCCTTCCTGACTCTGCTCGCGGCGCACAAGGCACAGCAAAAGCATGCGCGGTGCCCAGGGAGCCAGTCCACCCGGACAGCGGCAGCTGCACTGCCCCACCCGCATGCTGCCTTAGATGCTGTGCCCCGGCTGCTCAGAGGGAAGCATCCCAGCTCTGTCAAATTCAAGGGACTTGGATTCTGTTGCCAAAGCTTTGGGATCTGCAGAGGACCTTGGAGCTGCACAGTCCCCAACTAGACTCAGGTCGCAGCCTCTCTCCGCAAGCTCCCGTGTCTGTCTGGAGGCGCTGGCAATATTGTTCTCGCCGGGCTGATCCATGCAGAGTCTCTTGCCCCTGTCTCTCTGTGGGAGCTCGTTCTTTCTAAGCAAAACCAATCAGCAAAACTAGAAACTTCTCCCAAGCCCACCTCTGTGGCAGGCCTGGGAAAGCCATGACATTTGTCTAGGAGCTCTACCGTCCACCCGGCCGGAGCAATTCAAAGCAAACCAGGCGGAGCAGAGGAAGACCTGCTGTAGGCCTACTCTGTCCCATCAGGACTTTCAGGGTCTGCAACTGAGCTCTCGAGGTGACAGGTAAACTTCCGCCTGGGAGCTCAAGCTAGAGCTGCACCTCCCATCTCCACAGCCCACAGTATCCCTGAGGCACTGTCTTCTGTGCAAAGCCTTTCCTTCTTCAAGGCCGCTCGGCCTTAGGAATAAAGAGAACAGGCAAGTCCGAGTCTCTGCCCATTGGCGAGGTTTATTTGCTATTGCCGAGGCACACTCCAAACTTTAGCCTCCAGAAGACCAGGCTCAAGCTAAGCCAAGCTTAGCACCATCTCAAGGCTCCTTTGCAACTCCTAGTCCCCTTCTGATTCTGCCAGCCAGGGAAATCTTTGGTCTGTGATGGTTGCAGCTCCTTGCTCACTTCCACAGCTGGGCTGGGCTGGGCTGGGCTGGGCTGGATGGGGGTATGGGCAAATGGCCAGGGGACTTTGTAAGCCAAAGCAAGAGATGGAAGCCCCGTGGGGCCAGGCGCAGTTCTGCCAGTGGGGCTGTCTCGGGGGGGCTCGGGGCTCTCTGTGGTGGCTCTGGGGCTTTGTCCGTTTGGCCAAGAGACCCCCCGGGATCTCCCGAGGAGGAGTTGGAGCTGAGTGTGGAGAGGATGCCCAGAAGCCCCTGAGCAGGGGGGTGGGGATGAAGGGCGGGGCTCGTGGGCCGGCTGATGTGTCCCTGGTGGCTGTGACATCACAGCAGACAGGTCACAATGGGAGCTGTCCCTAAGGAGCACAGCAGGCAGCGCCAGGGCAGTTGGACTTGGGCGATCAGTGAGTGCAGATGCAGGGGCAAGGCTGGGATGGATGGGGGAGGGGGAAGATGCCCAGGGGGGGTGGTTGGAACCCTGAGCCAAAGCTGAGTCCCTCCCGGCAGGGCCCAGTTGTGCCCCTGGGGCCTGGCACACAGGTGCTCAGGGCTCTCTGTGTTGGCAAGTGCCCAAAGAGCCTTTGGGGATGGGCCGACTGCTCCCGGCTCCACGGGACGCTGTGGTGTGGCGGGGATGGGGCCTGGGGAGACTCTGCTCGGCTGCCTCTTGCCTTTTGCCGGGGCACAGCCCAGCCAGGGCCTGACAAGGAGGGTCCCGGCTGGGGCAGGATGGGCCCTGTGCCTGCTCTGCAGCCAGGGGCTGCGTTCCCTTCAAGCCTTCATCCCCGTGCTCCCTCCCGCCCCGAGCCACTGGGGAAACTTGTCTCCCATCTCCTGCAGGCCATGGATTCAGCAACTGTGCTCCTCCTGGCTGTGCTGGCCATCCTGCCCAAGACGACACAGGATCCCCAGAGCGATGCGGTCAGCGCGCGGCGGATGACCGAGCGTGCGCTTTTTGTGGAGAAGAAGATGACGGAGCTGTGGGAGGAAGTCGAGTGGAGGAGGGCCCTGGACGATCTTCCACTCCTTTGGATCTTGCAGCACTGGCTCTTCTGGCTGGCTGCAGCAGCTGTGCTGGGCTGGCTGGCCTGGCAAAGGGAGGAGGCCTCTCGCCGGCGCCGTGAGCAAGAAGAGCTCAGCGCAGCAGCCGCTGCTGGCGGGCCTTTTGCAGCGCTCAGCCTGTCACCGCTGCAGGACCTGCCCTTCATGGGCCAGACCCTGAAGAAGCTGCTGCGGGACCTCCTGGAGGTGTGCCAGGTGCTCTCCCAGAACACCTTCATGCCAGAGCTGCACCTGGCCACTGGGCAGCAGGGCACCTGCATCGAGTCCTGGCATGACCTGGGGCACTGCACCCTCTACCAGCTGGTGCTCTTCCTCAGGCCACCCCCCTGGCACTCTTTCCGGCTGCAGCTGCCCGAGGCCATGGACGTGCCACACTCCATCCGTGTGCTGCTGGAGTGCTCGTGTTCCAGGACGGCAGGGAACATCTTCTGCTTTGTCCACCCCACCTACAACCATCAGCACTCGCCCCTCGTGCGCACCCTCTGCACAGACTCCCACTTGGAGGTGCAGAAGGTCGCCGGTTGGCTGCCCAGACTGGTGGAATCAGCCTGGGAGCGTTTGCCTCAGTGGCACCACTGGCAGCTCCGGCTGCTGCCCTCCTCCCGCTCCTGCAGGCTCCTGCTGACCGGCCCCGGCCAGGTGCGGCTCTGCGCTGTGCTGCTCTTGGCACTGCAGCAGGGCCGCCCGGGCACCTTCCTGCTCCTGGAATAGGCAGTCGCAGCTTTCCCGGGGGCTGCTTTGGGCCGGGGCTGCGCGGCGACTTGGGAGCGCACCCAGTCGGCACGGCACAACAGACCCTTGTGCTGACTGCACTGAAGAGCAGCAGTCCTGGCTCTGTCCACTCCCAACTCCCCATGTGCCCTGCTGTGCTTTAAGCCCAGCTGCAAATGGAGCACCAGCAGCCACTCCCTCAACTGCCTTCCGTTCCCTGCCACCCTGGTGGAATGGGGGCAAGAATCCAAACTCCAACTTGGCAAAAAGTTAACTTTAAGACCACCCCCAAGAATAGGTTTAGGAGTAAGTTTAAGAGTAAGTTTAGTTCCTAGGCATAATAATAATAATAATAGTAATAGTAATAATAGTAATAACTAGTTTAAGATAGATCATTTTAATAAGAATTTAGTTTTATAAGACTCGAAACAGTAAGTTAGATAACGTTAGCTCCCAACTCCCCACGTCCCCTGTCCTGCTTTAATCCCAGCTGGAAATGAAGCCCCAGCAGCCACCCCCTCAAGCCCCTTCCCTTCCCCGCCACCCTAGTTTCATAATAGCTTTCATTAGAACTTTAGTTAAGTTTAATAATTATAAGTGAAACATAGATAGGTTTATTACTAACAAGTTAGTTTTAAAAAACTCAACCCCAAAACCTTTATAAAGGTTTCTAGTGAAAAGCCAAGTGGAGTTCAGTATCAGCAGTAATTAAGAAGGGAGGGGATCACACAAAAGGCGAGGAAAAAGCCCAGACAAGTGGTGCCCAATAGAGCGGCTCACCGACAGCTGAGCCATGCCACACCCCCCTTGCGGAACCCAGATGGGCCCCCCTTCCAGCTCCCTCGCCCGGTTTCTGAGCTGGACATGACCTTGGGCGGTGTGCAGCAGAAAGACAGAACGGAACAGTGTGCAAAGGCCCAGGGGAAAGCACCTAGGAAAGGGAGAAACCTGGACTAGTGTGAGAGAAAGATCCCGGTCCTTCTGGCTGGACCTTCAAGCGTTCAGCCAGCAGGGCATCCCCCACAAGGTGCCTCAGTCCTGGGGCACGTGGCGTCCTGCTGCTGTCAAAGGCCCTCTCGAGGCAGCTGCTCCAGCACTCCTGGGGCAGCAGGACAAGCCATCAGGCTCAGAACAGCCCGTGGAGCCTTGAGACCGAAGGCAGCAGCAGAGCAGCAACTGCACGGGGAACGTTCTCAGGTGCAGACACAGCGCAGCTGCTCGAGATCTACTGCGCCCCGAGCAGAAATAAAAGAAAGGAATGATCACACACGACTGTTTGCGTGGTAATTCTACAAGGATTTCCCCGGCCCGCATAGCTTGGGAGGCAGGGATTGCCCACCCGCACTGGTGAGGGACAAACCGCTCTGGTGCGGCCGGATGTCACTCAGAGCGCAAGGCCGAAACCCAAAGCCCACGTCCAGCGCTTTCCCTCTTGGACAAGGCCTTGGGGGGGGTGGAAGACACCTGAAAGGCAGCAACTCGAGAAGCCCATCTTGGCAGAGAGTGCAGCACAAGTCCTCCAAACACGCACGGGGCACCCACAGGATGGGCTCCTCTGCGCCCACTGTTCCGCTGTGCCCGTTGTTCCCACCCAGCTGCAGCACTGGCTTCACACACAGCCTGGGGAGAGCAGAGGGAGCTTTCATCTCCTCTGCCTTCCTGACTCTGCTCGCGGCGCACAAGGCACAGCAAAAGCATGCGCGATGCCCAGGGAGCCAGTCCACCTGGACAGCGGCAGCTGCACTGCCCCACCCGCATGCTGCCTTAGATGCTGTGCCCCGGCTGCTCAGAGGGAAGCATCCCAGCTCTGTCAAATTCAAGGGACTTGGATTCTGTTGCCAAAGCTTTGGGATCTGCAGAGGACCTTGGAGCTGCACAGTCCCCAACTAGACTCAGGTCGCAGCCTCTCTCCGCAAGCTCCCGTGTCTGTCTGGAGGCGCTGGCAATATTGTTCTCGCCGGGCTGATCCATGCAGAGTCTCTTGCCCCTGTCTCTCTGTGGGAGCTCGTTCTTTCTAAGCAAAACCAATCAGCAAAACTAGAAACTTCTCCCAAGCCCACCTCTGTGGCAGGCCTGGGAAAGCCATGACATTTGTCTAGGAGCTCTACCGTCCACCCGGCCGGAGCAATTCAAAGCAAACCAGGCGGAGCAGAGGAAGACCTGCTGTAGGCCTACTCTGTCCCATCAGGACTTTCAGGGTCTGCAACTGAGCTCTCGAGGTGACAGGTAAACTTCCGCCTGGGAGCTCAAGCTAGAGCTGCACCTCCCATCTCCACAGCCCACAGTATCCCTGAGGCACTGTCTTCTGTGCAAAGCCTTTCCTTCTTCAAGGCCGCTCGGCCTTAGGAATAAAGAGAACAGGCAAGTCCGAGTCTCTGCCCATTGGCGAGGTTTATTTGCTATTGCCGAGGCACACTCCAAACTTTAGCCTCCAGAAGACCAGGCTCAAGCTAAGCCAAGCTTAGCACCATCTCAAGGCTCCTTTGCAACTCCTAGTCCCCTTCTGATTCTGCCAGCCAGGGAAATCTTTGGTCTGTGATGGTTGCAGCTCCTTGCTCACTTCCACAGCTGGGCTGGGCTGGGCTGGGCTGGGCTGGATGGGGGTATGGGCAAATGGCCAGGGGACTTTGTAAGCCAAAGCAAGAGATGGAAGCCCCGTGGGGCCAGGCGCAGTTCTGCCAGTGGGGCTGTCTCGGGGGGGCTCGGGGCTCTCTGTGGTGGCTCTGGGGCTTTGTCCGTTTGGCCAAGAGACCCCCCGGGATCTCCCGAGGAGGAGTTGGAGCTGAGTGTGGAGAGGATGCCCAGAAGCCCCTGAGCAGGGGGGTGGGGATGAAGGGCGGGGCTCGTGGGCCGGCTGATGTGTCCCTGGTGGCTGTGACATCACAGCAGACAGGTCACAATGGGAGCTGTCCCTAAGGAGCACAGCAGGCAGCGCCAGGGCAGTTGGACTTGGGCGATCAGTGAGTGCAGATGCAGGGGCAAGGCTGGGATGGATGGGGGAGGGGGAAGATGCCCAGGGGGGGTGGTTGGAACCCTGAGCCAAAGCTGAGTCCCTCCCGGCAGGGCCCAGTTGTGCCCCTGGGGCCTGGCACACAGGTGCTCAGGGCTCTCTGTGTTGGCAAGTGCCCAAAGAGCCTTTGGGGATGGGCCGACTGCTCCCGGCTCCACGGGACGCTGTGGTGTGGCGGGGATGGGGCCTGGGGAGACTCTGCTCGGCTGCCTCTTGCCTTTTGCCGGGGCACAGCCCAGCCAGGGCCTGACAAGGAGGGTCCCGGCTGGGGCAGGATGGGCCCTGTGCCTGCTCTGCAGCCAGGGGCTGCGTTCCCTTCAAGCCTTCATCCCCGTGCTCCCTCCCGCCCCGAGCCACTGGGGAAACTTGTCTCCCATCTCCTGCAGGCCATGGATTCAGCAACTGTGCTCCTCCTGGCTGTGCTGGCCATCCTGCCCAAGACGACACAGGATCCCCAGAGCGATGCGGTCAGCGCGCGGCGGATGACCGAGCGTGCGCTTTTTGTGGAGAAGAAGATGACGGAGCTGTGGGAGGAAGTCGAGTGGAGGAGGGCCCTGGACGATCTTCCACTCCTTTGGATCTTGCAGCACTGGCTCTTCTGGCTGGCTGCAGCAGCTGTGCTGGGCTGGCTGGCCTGGCAAAGGGAGGAGGCCTCTCGCCGGCGCCGTGAGCAAGAAGAGCTCAGCGCAGCAGCCGCTGCTGGCGGGCCTTTTGCAGCGCTCAGCCTGTCACCGCTGCAGGACCTGCCCTTCATGGGCCAGACCCTGAAGAAGCTGCTGCGGGACCTCCTGGAGGTGTGCCAGGTGCTCTCCCAGAACACCTTCATGCCAGAGCTGCACCTGGCCACTGGGCAGCAGGGCACCTGCATCGAGTCCTGGCATGACCTGGGGCACTGCACCCTCTACCAGCTGGTGCTCTTCCTCAGGCCACCCCCCTGGCACTCTTTCCGGCTGCAGCTGCCCGAGGCCATGGACGTGCCACACTCCATCCGTGTGCTGCTGGAGTGCTCGTGTTCCAGGACGGCAGGGAACATCTTCTGCTTTGTCCACCCCACCTACAACCATCAGCACTCGCCCCTCGTGCGCACCCTCTGCACAGACTCCCACTTGGAGGTGCAGAAGGTCGCCGGTTGGCTGCCCAGACTGGTGGAATCAGCCTGGGAGCGTTTGCCTCAGTGGCACCACTGGCAGCTCCGGCTGCTGCCCTCCTCCCGCTCCTGCAGGCTCCTGCTGACCGGCCCCGGCCAGGTGCGGCTCTGCGCTGTGCTGCTCTTGGCACTGCAGCAGGGCCGCCCGGGCACCTTCCTGCTCCTGGAATAGGCAGTCGCAGCTTTCCCGGGGGCTGCTTTGGGCCGGGGCTGCGCGGCGACTTGGGAGCGCACCCAGTCGGCACGGCACAACAGACCCTTGTGCTGACTGCACTGAAGAGCAGCAGTCCTGGCTCTGTCCACTCCCAACTCCCCATGTGCCCTGCTGTGCTTTAAGCCCAGCTGCAAATGGAGCACCAGCAGCCACTCCCTCAACTGCCTTCCGTTCCCTGCCACCCTGGTGGAATGGGGGCAAGAATCCAAACTCCAACTTGGCAAAAAGTTAACTTTAAGACCACCCCCAAGAATAGGTTTAGGAGTAAGTTTAAGAGTAAGTTTAGTTCCTAGGCATAATAATAATAATAATAGTAATAGTAATAATAGTAATAACTAGTTTAAGATAGATCATTTTAATAAGAATTTAGTTTTATAAGACTCGAAACAGTAAGTTAGATAACGTTAGCTCCCAACTCCCCACGTCCCCTGTCCTGCTTTAATCCCAGCTGGAAATGAAGCCCCAGCAGCCACCCCCTCAAGCCCCTTCCCTTCCCCGCCACCCTAGTTTCATAATAGCTTTCATTAGAACTTTAGTTAAGTTTAATAATTATAAGTGAAACATAGATAGGTTTATTACTAACAAGTTAGTTTTAAAAAACTCAACCCCAAAACCTTTATAAAGGTTTCTAGTGAAAAGCCAAGTGGAGTTCAGTATCAGCAGTAATTAAGAAGGGAGGGGATCACACAAAAGGCGAGGAAAAAGCCCAGACAAGTGGTGCCCAATAGAGCGGCTCACCGACAGCTGAGCCATGCCACACCCCCCTTGCGGAACCCAGATGGGCCCCCCTTCCAGCTCCCTCGCCCGGTTTCTAAGCTGGACATGACCTTGGGCGGTGTGCAGCAGAAAGACAGAACGGAACAGTGTGCAAAGGCCCAGGGGAAAGCACCTAGGAAAGGGAGAAACCTGGACTAGTGTGAGAGAAAGATCCCGGTCCTTCTGGCTGGACCTTCAAGCGTTCAGCCAGCAGGGCATCCCCCACAAGGTGCCTCAGTCCTGGGGCACGTGGCGTCCTGCTGCTGTCAAAGGCCCTCTCGAGGCAGCTGCTCCAGCACTCCTGGGGCAGCAGGACAAGCCATCAGGCTCAGAACAGCCCGTGGAGCCTTGAGACCGAAGGCAGCAGCAGAGCAGCAACTGCACGGGGAACGTTCTCAGGTGCAGACACAGCGCAGCTGCTCGAGATCTACTGCGCCCCGAGCAGAAATAAAAGAAAGGAATGATCACACACGACTGTTTGCGTGGTAATTCTACAAGGATTTCCCCGGCCCGCATAGCTTGGGAGGCAGGGATTGCCCACCCGCACTGGTGAGGGACAAACCGCTCTGGTGCGGCCGGATGTCACTCAGAGCGCAAGGCCGAAACCCAAAGCCCACGTCCAGCGCTTTCCCTCTTGGACAAGGCCTTGGGGGGGGTGGAAGACACCTGAAAGGCAGCAACTCGAGAAGCCCATCTTGGCAGAGAGTGCAGCACAAGTCCTCCAAACACGCACGGGGCACCCACAGGATGGGCTCCTCTGTGCCCACTGTTCCGCTGTGCCCGTTGTTCCCACCCAGCTGCAGCACTGGCTTCACACACAGCCTGGGGAGAGCAGAGGGAGCTTTCATCTCCTCTGCCTTCCTGACTCTGCTCGCGGCGCACAAGGCACAGCAAAAGCATGCGCGGTGCCCAGGGAGCCAGTCCACCCGGACAGCGGCAGCTGCACTGCCCCACCCGCATGCTGCCTTAGATGCTGTGCCCCGGCTGCTCAGAGGGAAGCATCCCAGCTCTGTCAAATTCAAGGGACTTGGATTCTGTTGCCAAAGCTTTGGGATCTGCAGAGGACCTTGGAGCTGCACAGTCCCCAACTAGACTCAGGTCGCAGCCTCTCTCCGCAAGCTCCCGTGTCTGTCTGGAGGCGCTGGCAATATTGTTCTCGCCGGGCTGATCCATGCAGAGTCTCTTGCCCCTGTCTCTCTGTGGGAGCTCGTTCTTTCTAAGCAAAACCAATCAGCAAAACTAGAAACTTCTCCCAAGCCCACCTCTGTGGCAGGCCTGGGAAAGCCATGACATTTGTCTAGGAGCTCTACCGTCCACCCGGCCGGAGCAATTCAAAGCAAACCAGGCGGAGCAGAGGAAGACCTGCTGTAGGCCTACTCTGTCCCATCAGGACTTTCAGGGTCTGCAACTGAGCTCTCGAGGTGACAGGTAAACTTCCGCCTGGGAGCTCAAGCTAGAGCTGCACCTCCCATCTCCACAGCCCACAGTATCCCTGAGGCACTGTCTTCTGTGCAAAGCCTTTCCTTCTTCAAGGCCGCTCGGCCTTAGGAATAAAGAGAACAGGCAAGTCCGAGTCTCTGCCCATTGGCGAGGTTTATTTGCTATTGCCGAGGCACACTCCAAACTTTAGCCTCCAGAAGACCAGGCTCAAGCTAAGCCAAGCTTAGCACCATCTCAAGGCTCCTTTGCAACTCCTAGTCCCCTTCTGATTCTGCCAGCCAGGGAAATCTTTGGTCTGTGATGGTTGCAGCTCCTTGCTCACTTCCACAGCTGGGCTGGGCTGGGCTGGGCTGGGCTGGATGGGGGTATGGGCAAATGGCCAGGGGACTTTGTAAGCCAAAGCAAGAGATGGAAGCCCCGTGGGGCCAGGCGCAGTTCTGCCAGTGGGGCTGTCTCGGGGGGGCTCGGGGCTCTCTGTGGTGGCTCTGGGGCTTTGTCCGTTTGGCCAAGAGACCCCCCGGGATCTCCCGAGGAGGAGTTGGAGCTGAGTGTGGAGAGGATGCCCAGAAGCCCCTGAGCAGGGGGGTGGGGATGAAGGGCGGGGCTCGTGGGCCGGCTGATGTGTCCCTGGTGGCTGTGACATCACAGCAGACAGGTCACAATGGGAGCTGTCCCTAAGGAGCACAGCAGGCAGCGCCAGGGCAGTTGGACTTGGGCGATCAGTGAGTGCAGATGCAGGGGCAAGGCTGGGATGGATGGGGGAGGGGGAAGATGCCCAGGGGGGGTGGTTGGAACCCTGAGCCAAAGCTGAGTCCCTCCCGGCAGGGCCCAGTTGTGCCCCTGGGGCCTGGCACACAGGTGCTCAGGGCTCTCTGTGTTGGCAAGTGCCCAAAGAGCCTTTGGGGATGGGCCGACTGCTCCCGGCTCCACGGGACGCTGTGGTGTGGCGGGGATGGGGCCTGGGGAGACTCTGCTCGGCTGCCTCTTGCCTTTTGCCGGGGCACAGCCCAGCCAGGGCCTGACAAGGAGGGTCCCGGCTGGGGCAGGATGGGCCCTGTGCCTGCTCTGCAGCCAGGGGCTGCGTTCCCTTCAAGCCTTCATCCCCGTGCTCCCTCCCGCCCCGAGCCACTGGGGAAACTTGTCTCCCATCTCCTGCAGGCCATGGATTCAGCAACTGTGCTCCTCCTGGCTGTGCTGGCCATCCTGCCCAAGACGACACAGGATCCCCAGAGCGATGCGGTCAGCGCGCGGCGGATGACCGAGCGTGCGCTTTTTGTGGAGAAGAAGATGACGGAGCTGTGGGAGGAAGTCGAGTGGAGGAGGGCCCTGGACGATCTTCCACTCCTTTGGATCTTGCAGCACTGGCTCTTCTGGCTGGCTGCAGCAGCTGTGCTGGGCTGGCTGGCCTGGCAAAGGGAGGAGGCCTCTCGCCGGCGCCGTGAGCAAGAAGAGCTCAGCGCAGCAGCCGCTGCTGGCGGGCCTTTTGCAGCGCTCAGCCTGTCACCGCTGCAGGACCTGCCCTTCATGGGCCAGACCCTGAAGAAGCTGCTGCGGGACCTCCTGGAGGTGTGCCAGGTGCTCTCCCAGAACACCTTCATGCCAGAGCTGCACCTGGCCACTGGGCAGCAGGGCACCTGCATCGAGTCCTGGCATGACCTGGGGCACTGCACCCTCTACCAGCTGGTGCTCTTCCTCAGGCCACCCCCCTGGCACTCTTTCCGGCTGCAGCTGCCCGAGGCCATGGACGTGCCACACTCCATCCGTGTGCTGCTGGAGTGCTCGTGTTCCAGGACGGCAGGGAACATCTTCTGCTTTGTCCACCCCACCTACAACCATCAGCACTCGCCCCTCGTGCGCACCCTCTGCACAGACTCCCACTTGGAGGTGCAGAAGGTCGCCGGTTGGCTGCCCAGACTGGTGGAATCAGCCTGGGAGCGTTTGCCTCAGTGGCACCACTGGCAGCTCCGGCTGCTGCCCTCCTCCCGCTCCTGCAGGCTCCTGCTGACCGGCCCCGGCCAGGTGCGGCTCTGCGCTGTGCTGCTCTTGGCACTGCAGCAGGGCCGCCCGGGCACCTTCCTGCTCCTGGAATAGGCAGTCGCAGCTTTCCCGGGGGCTGCTTTGGGCCGGGGCTGCGCGGCGACTTGGGAGCGCACCCAGTCGGCACGGCACAACAGACCCTTGTGCTGACTGCACTGAAGAGCAGCAGTCCTGGCTCTGTCCACTCCCAACTCCCCATGTGCCCTGCTGTGCTTTAAGCCCAGCTGCAAATGGAGCACCAGCAGCCACTCCCTCAACTGCCTTCCGTTCCCTGCCACCCTGGTGGAATGGGGGCAAGAATCCAAACTCCAACTTGGCAAAAAGTTAACTTTAAGACCACCCCCAAGAATAGGTTTAGGAGTAAGTTTAAGAGTAAGTTTAGTTCCTAGGCATAATAATAATAATAATAATAGTAATAGTAATAATAGTAATAACTAGTTTAAGATAGATCATTTTAATAAGAATTTAGTTTTATAAGACTCGAAACAGTAAGTTAGATAACGTTAGCTCCCAACTCCCCACGTCCCCTGTCCTACTTTAATCCCAACTGGAAATGAAGCCCCAGCAGCCACCCCCTCAAGCCCCTTCCCTTCCCCGCCACCCTAGTTTCATAATAGCTTTCATTAGAACTTTAGTTAAGTTTAATAATTATAAGTGAAACATAGATAGGTTTATTACTAACAAGTTAGTTTTAAAAAACTCAACCCCAAAACCTTTATAAAGGTTTCTAGTGAAAAGCCAAGTGGAGTTCAGTATCAGCAGTAATTAAGAAGGGAGGGGATCACACAAAAGGCGAGGAAAAAGCCCAGACAAGTGGTGCCCAATAGAGCGGCTCACCGACAGCTGAGCCATGCCACACCCCCCTTGCGGAACCCAGATGGGCCCCCCTTCCAGCTCCCTCGCCCGGTTTCTGAGCTGGACATGACCTTGGGCGGTGTGCAGCAGAAAGACAGAACGGAACAGTGTGCAAAGGCCCAGGGGAAAGCACCTAGGAAAGGGAGAAACCTGGACTAGTGTGAGAGAAAGATCCCGGTCCTTCTGGCTGGACCTTCAAGCGTTCAGCCAGCAGGGCATCCCCCACAAGGTGCCTCAGTCCTGGGGCACGTGGCGTCCTGCTGCTGTCAAAGGCCCTCTCGAGGCAGCTGCTCCAGCACTCCTGGGGCAGCAGGACAAGCCATCAGGCTCAGAACAGCCCGTGGAGCCTTGAGACTGAAGGCAGCAGCAGAGCAGCAACTGCACGGGGAACGTTCTCAGGTGCAGACACAGCGCAGCTGCTCGAGATCTACTGCGCCCCGAGCAGAAATAAAAGAAAGGAATGATCACACACGACTGTTTGCGTGGTAATTCTACAAGGATTTCCCCGGCCCGCATAGCTTGGGAGGCAGGGATTGCCCACCCGCACTGGTGAGGGACAAACCGCTCTGGTGCGGCCGGATGTCACTCAGAGCGCAAGGCCGAAACCCAAAGCCCACGTCCAGCGCTTTCCCTCTTGGACAAGGCCTTGGGGGGGGTGGAAGACACCTGAAAGGCAGCAACTCGAGAAGCCCATCTTGGCAGAGAGTGCAGCACAAGTCCTCCAAACACGCACGGGGCACCCACAGGATGGGCTCCTCTGTGCCCACTGTTCCGCTGTGCCCGTTGTTCCCACCCAGCTGCAGCACTGGCTTCACACACAGCCTGGGGAGAGCAGAGGGAGCTTTCATCTCCTCTGCCTTCCTGACTCTGCTCGCGGCGCACAAGGCACAGCAAAAGCATGCGCGGTGCCCAGGGAGCCAGTCCACCCGGACAGCGGCAGCTGCACTGCCCCACCCGCATGCTGCCTTAGATGCTGTGCCCCGGCTGCTCAGAGGGAAGCATCCCAGCTCTGTCAAATTCAAGGGACTTGGATTCTGTTGCCAAAGCTTTGGGATCTGCAGAGGACCTTGGAGCTGCACAGTCCCCAACTAGACTCAGGTCGCAGCCTCTCTCCGCAAGCTCCCGTGTCTGTCTGGAGGCGCTGGCAATATTGTTCTCGCCGGGCTGATCCATGCAGAGTCTCTTGCCCCTGTCTCTCTGTGGGAGCTCGTTCTTTCTAAGCAAAACCAATCAGCAAAACTAGAAACTTCTCCCA
This sequence comes from Manacus candei, assembly GCF_025592945.1. NCBI lineage: Eukaryota > Metazoa > Chordata > Aves > Passeriformes > Pipridae > Manacus > Manacus candei. Next base: position 5,117,665 of record NW_026138143.1, read on the forward strand.
AGCCCACCTCTGTGGCAGGCCTGGGAAAGCCATGACATTTGTCTAGGAGCTCTACCGTCCACCCGGCCGGAGCAATTCAAAGCAAACCAGGCGGAGCAGAGGAAGACCTGCTGTAGGCCTACTCTGTCCCATCAGGACTTTCAGGGTCTGCAACTGAGCTCTCGAGGTGACAGGTAAACTTCCGCCTGGGAGCTCAAGCTAGAGCTGCACCTCCCATCTCCACAGCCCACAGTATCCCTGAGGCACTGTCTTCTGTGCAAAGCCTTTCCTTCTTCAAGGCCGCTCGGCCTTAGGAATAAAGAGAACAGGCAAGTCCGAGTCTCTGCCCATTGGCGAGGTTTATTTGCTATTGCCGAGGCACACTCCAAACTTTAGCCTCCAGAAGACCAGGCTCAAGCTAAGCCAAGCTTAGCACCATCTCAAGGCTCCTTTGCAACTCCTAGTCCCCTTCTGATTCTGCCAGCCAGGGAAATCTTTGGTCTGTGATGGTTGCAGCTCCTTGCTCACTTCCACAGCTGGGCTGGGCTGGGCTGGGCTGGGCTGGATGGGGGTATGGGCAAATGGCCAGGGGACTTTGTAAGCCAAAGCAAGAGATGGAAGCCCCGTGGGGCCAGGCGCAGTTCTGCCAGTGGGGCTGTCTCGGGGGGGCTCGGGGCTCTCTGTGGTGGCTCTGGGGCTTTGTCCGTTTGGCCAAGAGACCCCCCGGGATCTCCCGAGGAGGAGTTGGAGCTGAGTGTGGAGAGGATGCCCAGAAGCCCCTGAGCAGGGGGGTGGGGATGAAGGGCGGGGCTCGTGGGCCGGCTGATGTGTCCCTGGTGGCTGTGACATCACAGCAGACAGGTCACAATGGGAGCTGTCCCTAAGGAGCACAGCAGGCAGCGCCAGGGCAGTTGGACTTGGGCGATCAGTGAGTGCAGATGCAGGGGCAAGGCTGGGATGGATGGGGGAGGGGGAAGATGCCCAGGGGGGGTGGTTGGAACCCTGAGCCAAAGCTGAGTCCCTCCCGGCAGGGCCCAGTTGTGCCCCTGGGGCCTGGCACACAGGTGCTCAGGGCTCTCTGTGTTGGCAAGTGCCCAAAGAGCCTTTGGGGATGGGCCGACTGCTCCCGGCTCCACGGGACGCTGTGGTGTGGCGGGGATGGGGCCTGGGGAGACTCTGCTCGGCTGCCTCTTGCCTTTTGCCGGGGCACAGCCCAGCCAGGGCCTGACAAGGAGGGTCCCGGCTGGGGCAGGATGGGCCCTGTGCCTGCTCTGCAGCCAGGGGCTGCGTTCCCTTCAAGCCTTCATCCCCGTGCTCCCTCCCGCCCCGAGCCACTGGGGAAACTTGTCTCCCATCTCCTGCAGGCCATGGATTCAGCAACTGTGCTCCTCCTGGCTGTGCTGGCCATCCTGCCCAAGACGACACAGGATCCCCAGAGCGATGCGGTCAGCGCGCGGCGGATGACCGAGCGTGCGCTTTTTGTGGAGAAGAAGATGACGGAGCTGTGGGAGGAAGTCGAGTGGAGGAGGGCCCTGGACGATCTTCCACTCCTTTGGATCTTGCAGCACTGGCTCTTCTGGCTGGCTGCAGCAGCTGTGCTGGGCTGGCTGGCCTGGCAAAGGGAGGAGGCCTCTCGCCGGCGCCGTGAGCAAGAAGAGCTCAGCGCAGCAGCCGCTGCTGGCGGGCCTTTTGCAGCGCTCAGCCTGTCACCGCTGCAGGACCTGCCCTTCATGGGCCAGACCCTGAAGAAGCTGCTGCGGGACCTCCTGGAGGTGTGCCAGGTGCTCTCCCAGAACACCTTCATGCCAGAGCTGCACCTGGCCACTGGGCAGCAGGGCACCTGCATCGAGTCCTGGCATGACCTGGGGCACTGCACCCTCTACCAGCTGGTGCTCTTCCTCAGGCCACCCCCCTGGCACTCTTTCCGGCTGCAGCTGCCCGAGGCCATGGACGTGCCACACTCCATCCGTGTGCTGCTGGAGTGCTCGTGTTCCAGGACGGCAGGGAACATCTTCTGCTTTGTCCACCCCACCTACAACCATCAGCACTCGCCCCTCGTGCGCACCCTCTGCACAGACTCCCACTTGGAGGTGCAGAAGGTCGCCGGTTGGCTGCCCAGACTGGTGGAATCAGCCTGGGAGCGTTTGCCTCAGTGGCACCACTGGCAGCTCCGGCTGCTGCCCTCCTCCCGCTCCTGCAGGCTCCTGCTGACCGGCCCCGGCCAGGTGCGGCTCTGCGCTGTGCTGCTCTTGGCACTGCAGCAGGGCCGCCCGGGCACCTTCCTGCTCCTGGAATAGGCAGTCGCAGCTTTCCCGGGGGCTGCTTTGGGCCGGGGCTGCGCGGCGACTTGGGAGCGCACCCAGTCGGCACGGCACAACAGACCCTTGTGCTGACTGCACTGAAGAGCAGCAGTCCTGGCTCTGTCCACTCCCAACTCCCCATGTGCCCTGCTGTGCTTTAAGCCCAGCTGCAAATGGAGCACCAGCAGCCACTCCCTCAACTGCCTTCCGTTCCCTGCCACCCTGGTGGAATGGGGGCAAGAATCCAAACTCCAACTTGGCAAAAAGTTAACTTTAAGACCACCCCCAAGAATAGGTTTAGGAGTAAGTTTAAGAGTAAGTTTAGTTCCTAGGCATAATAATAATAATAATAATAGTAATAGTAATAATAGTAATAACTAGTTTAAGATAGATCATTTTAATAAGAATTTAGTTTTATAAGACTCGAAACAGTAAGTTAGATAACGTTAGCTCCCAACTCCCCACGTCCCCTGTCCTACTTTAATCCCAACTGGAAATGAAGCCCCAGCAGCCACCCCCTCAAGCCCCTTCCCTTCCCCGCCACCCTAGTTTCATAATAGCTTTCATTAGAACTTTAGTTAAGTTTAATAATTATAAGTGAAACATAGATAGGTTTATTACTAACAAGTTAGTTTTAAAAAACTCAACCCCAAAACCTTTATAAAGGTTTCTAGTGAAAAGCCAAGTGGAGTTCAGTATCAGCAGTAATTAAGAAGGGAGGGGATCACACAAAAGGCGAGGAAAAAGCCCAGACAAGTGGTGCCCAATAGAGCGGCTCACCGACAGCTGAGCCATGCCACACCCCCCTTGCGGAACCCAGATGGGCCCCCCTTCCAGCTCCCTCGCCCGGTTTCTGAGCTGGACATGACCTTGGGCGGTGTGCAGCAGAAAGACAGAACGGAACAGTGTGCAAAGGCCCAGGGGAAAGCACCTAGGAAAGGGAGAAACCTGGACTAGTGTGAGAGAAAGATCCCGGTCCTTCTGGCTGGACCTTCAAGCGTTCAGCCAGCAGGGCATCCCCCACAAGGTGCCTCAGTCCTGGGGCACGTGGCGTCCTGCTGCTGTCAAAGGCCCTCTCGAGGCAGCTGCTCCAGCACTCCTGGGGCAGCAGGACAAGCCATCAGGCTCAGAACAGCCCGTGGAGCCTTGAGACTGAAGGCAGCAGCAGAGCAGCAACTGCACGGGGAACGTTCTCAGGTGCAGACACAGCGCAGCTGCTCGAGATCTACTGCGCCCCGAGCAGAAATAAAAGAAAGGAATGATCACACACGACTGTTTGCGTGGTAATTCTACAAGGATTTCCCCGGCCCGCATAGCTTGGGAGGCAGGGATTGCCCACCCGCACTGGTGAGGGACAAACCGCTCTGGTGCGGCCGGATGTCACTCAGAGCGCAAGGCCGAAACCCAAAGCCCACGTCCAGCGCTTTCCCTCTTGGACAAGGCCTTGGGGGGGGTGGAAGACACCTGAAAGGCAGCAACTCGAGAAGCCCATCTTGGCAGAGAGTGCAGCACAAGTCCTCCAAACACGCACGGGGCACCCACAGGATGGGCTCCTCTGTGCCCACTGTTCCGCTGTGCCCGTTGTTCCCACCCAGCTGCAGCACTGGCTTCACACACAGCCTGGGGAGAGCAGAGGGAGCTTTCATCTCCTCTGCCTTCCTGACTCTGCTCGCGGCGCACAAGGCACAGCAAAAGCATGCGCGGTGCCCAGGGAGCCAGTCCACCCGGACAGCGGCAGCTGCACTGCCCCACCCGCATGCTGCCTTAGATGCTGTGCCCCGGCTGCTCAGAGGGAAGCATCCCAGCTCTGTCAAATTCAAGGGACTTGGATTCTGTTGCCAAAGCTTTGGGATCTGCAGAGGACCTTGGAGCTGCACAGTCCCCAACTAGACTCAGGTCGCAGCCTCTCTCCGCAAGCTCCCGTGTCTGTCTGGAGGCGCTGGCAATATTGTTCTCGCCGGGCTGATCCATGCAGAGTCTCTTGCCCCTGTCTCTCTGTGGGAGCTCGTTCTTTCTAAGCAAAACCAATCAGCAAAACTAGAAACTTCTCCCAAGCCCACCTCTGTGGCAGGCCTGGGAAAGCCATGACATTTGTCTAGGAGCTCTACCGTCCACCCGGCCGGAGCAATTCAAAGCAAACCAGGCGGAGCAGAGGAAGACCTGCTGTAGGCCTACTCTGTCCCATCAGGACTTTCAGGGTCTGCAACTGAGCTCTCGAGGTGACAGGTAAACTTCCGCCTGGGAGCTCAAGCTAGAGCTGCACCTCCCATCTCCACAGCCCACAGTATCCCTGAGGCACTGTCTTCTGTGCAAAGCCTTTCCTTCTTCAAGGCCGCTCGGCCTTAGGAATAAAGAGAACAGGCAAGTCCGAGTCTCTGCCCATTGGCGAGGTTTATTTGCTATTGCCGAGGCACACTCCAAACTTTAGCCTCCAGAAGACCAGGCTCAAGCTAAGCCAAGCTTAGCACCATCTCAAGGCTCCTTTGCAACTCCTAGTCCCCTTCTGATTCTGCCAGCCAGGGAAATCTTTGGTCTGTGATGGTTGCAGCTCCTTGCTCACTTCCACAGCTGGGCTGGGCTGGGCTGGGCTGGGCTGGATGGGGGTATGGGCAAATGGCCAGGGGACTTTGTAAGCCAAAGCAAGAGATGGAAGCCCCGTGGGGCCAGGCGCAGTTCTGCCAGTGGGGCTGTCTCGGGGGGGCTCGGGGCTCTCTGTGGTGGCTCTGGGGCTTTGTCCGTTTGGCCAAGAGACCCCCCGGGATCTCCCGAGGAGGAGTTGGAGCTGAGTGTGGAGAGGATGCCCAGAAGCCCCTGAGCAGGGGGGTGGGGATGAAGGGCGGGGCTCGTGGGCCGGCTGATGTGTCCCTGGTGGCTGTGACATCACAGCAGACAGGTCACAATGGGAGCTGTCCCTAAGGAGCACAGCAGGCAGCGCCAGGGCAGTTGGACTTGGGCGATCAGTGAGTGCAGATGCAGGGGCAAGGCTGGGATGGATGGGGGAGGGGGAAGATGCCCAGGGGGGGTGGTTGGAACCCTGAGCCAAAGCTGAGTCCCTCCCGGCAGGGCCCAGTTGTGCCCCTGGGGCCTGGCACACAGGTGCTCAGGGCTCTCTGTGTTGGCAAGTGCCCAAAGAGCCTTTGGGGATGGGCCGACTGCTCCCGGCTCCACGGGACGCTGTGGTGTGGCGGGGATGGGGCCTGGGGAGACTCTGCTCGGCTGCCTCTTGCCTTTTGCCGGGGCACAGCCCAGCCAGGGCCTGACAAGGAGGGTCCCGGCTGGGGCAGGATGGGCCCTGTGCCTGCTCTGCAGCCAGGGGCTGCGTTCCCTTCAAGCCTTCATCCCCGTGCTCCCTCCCGCCCCGAGCCACTGGGGAAACTTGTCTCCCATCTCCTGCAGGCCATGGATTCAGCAACTGTGCTCCTCCTGGCTGTGCTGGCCATCCTGCCCAAGACGACACAGGATCCCCAGAGCGATGCGGTCAGCGCGCGGCGGATGACCGAGCGTGCGCTTTTTGTGGAGAAGAAGATGACGGAGCTGTGGGAGGAAGTCGAGTGGAGGAGGGCCCTGGACGATCTTCCACTCCTTTGGATCTTGCAGCACTGGCTCTTCTGGCTGGCTGCAGCAGCTGTGCTGGGCTGGCTGGCCTGGCAAAGGGAGGAGGCCTCTCGCCGGCGCCGTGAGCAAGAAGAGCTCAGCGCAGCAGCCGCTGCTGGCGGGCCTTTTGCAGCGCTCAGCCTGTCACCGCTGCAGGACCTGCCCTTCATGGGCCAGACCCTGAAGAAGCTGCTGCGGGACCTCCTGGAGGTGTGCCAGGTGCTCTCCCAGAACACCTTCATGCCAGAGCTGCACCTGGCCACTGGGCAGCAGGGCACCTGCATCGAGTCCTGGCATGACCTGGGGCACTGCACCCTCTACCAGCTGGTGCTCTTCCTCAGGCCACCCCCCTGGCACTCTTTCCGGCTGCAGCTGCCCGAGGCCATGGACGTGCCACACTCCATCCGTGTGCTGCTGGAGTGCTCGTGTTCCAGGACGGCAGGGAACATCTTCTGCTTTGTCCACCCCACCTACAACCATCAGCACTCGCCCCTCGTGCGCACCCTCTGCACAGACTCCCACTTGGAGGTGCAGAAGGTCGCCGGCTGGCTGCCCAGACTGGTGGAATCAGCCTGGGAGCGTTTGCCTCAGTGGCACCACTGGCAGCTCCGGCTGCTGCCCTCCTCCCGCTCCTGCAGGCTCCTGCTGACCGGCCCCGGCCAGGTGCGGCTCTGCGCTGTGCTGCTCTTGGCACTGCAGCAGGGCCGCCCGGGCACCTTCCTGCTCCTGGAATAGGCAGTCGCAGCTTTCCCGGGGGCTGCTTTGGGCCGGGGCTGCGCGGCGACTTGGGAGCGCACCCAGTCGGCACGGCACAACAGACCCTTGTGCTGACTGCACTGAAGAGCAGCAGTCCTGGCTCTGTCCACTCCCAACTCCCCATGTGCCCTGCTGTGCTTTAAGCCCAGCTGCAAATGGAGCACCAGCAGCCACTCCCTCAACTGCCTTCCGTTCCCTGCCACCCTGGTGGAATGGGGGCAAGAATCCAAACTCCAACTTGGCAAAAAGTTAACTTTAAGACCACCCCCAAGAATAGGTTTAGGAGTAAGTTTAAGAGTAAGTTTAGTTCCTAGGCATAATAATAATAATAATAGTAATAGTAATAATAGTAATAACTAGTTTAAGATAGATCATTTTAATAAGAATTTAGTTTTATAAGACTCGAAACAGTAAGTTAGATAACGTTAGCTCCCAACTCCCCACGTCCCCTGTCCTGCTTTAATCCCAGCTGGAAATGAAGCCCCAGCAGCCACCCCCTCAAGCCCCTTCCCTTCCCCGCCACCCTAGTTTCATAATAGCTTTCATTAGAACTTTAGTTAAGTTTAATAATTATAAGTGAAACATAGATAGGTTTATTACTAACAAGTTAGTTTTAAAAAACTCAACCCCAAAACCTTTATAAAGGTTTCTAGTGAAAAGCCAAGTGGAGTTCAGTATCAGCAGTAATTAAGAAGGGAGGGGATCACACAAAAGGCGAGGAAAAAGCCCAGACAAGTGGTGCCCAATAGAGCGGCTCACCGACAGCTGAGCCATGCCACACCCCCCTTGCGGAACCCAGATGGGCCCCCCTTCCAGCTCCCTCGCCCGGTTTCTGAGCTGGACATGACCTTGGGCGGTGTGCAGCAGAAAGACAGAACGGAACAGTGTGCAAAGGCCCAGGGGAAAGCACCTAGGAAAGGGAGAAACCTGGACTAGTGTGAGAGAAAGATCCCGGTCCTTCTGGCTGGACCTTCAAGCGTTCAGCCAGCAGGGCATCCCCCACAAGGTGCCTCAGTCCTGGGGCACGTGGCGTCCTGCTGCTGTCAAAGGCCCTCTCGAGGCAGCTGCTCCAGCACTCCTGGGGCAGCAGGACAAGCCATCAGGCTCAGAACAGCCCGTGGAGCCTTGAGACCGAAGGCAGCAGCAGAGCAGCAACTGCACGGGGAACGTTCTCAGGTGCAGACACAGCGCAGCTGCTCGAGATCTACTGCGCCCCGAGCAGAAATAAAAGAAAGGAATGATCACACACGACTGTTTGCGTGGTAATTCTACAAGGATTTCCCCGGCCCGCATAGCTTGGGAGGCAGGGATTGCCCACCCGCACTGGTGAGGGACAAACCGCTCTGGTGCGGCCGGATGTCACTCAGAGCGCAAGGCCGAAACCCAAAGCCCACGTCCAGCGCTTTCCCTCTTGGACAAGGCCTTGGGGGGGGTGGAAGACACCTGAAAGGCAGCAACTCGAGAAGCCCATCTTGGCAGAGAGTGCAGCACAAGTCCTCCAAACACGCACGGGGCACCCACAGGATGGGCTCCTCTGCGCCCACTGTTCCGCTGTGCCCGTTGTTCCCACCCAGCTGCAGCACTGGCTTCACACACAGCCTGGGGAGAGCAGAGGGAGCTTTCATCTCCTCTGCCTTCCTGACTCTGCTCGCGGCGCACAAGGCACAGCAAAAGCATGCGCGATGCCCAGGGAGCCAGTCCACCTGGACAGCGGCAGCTGCACTGCCCCACCCGCATGCTGCCTTAGATGCTGTGCCCCGGCTGCTCAGAGGGAAGCATCCCAGCTCTGTCAAATTCAAGGGACTTGGATTCTGTTGCCAAAGCTTTGGGATCTGCAGAGGACCTTGGAGCTGCACAGTCCCCAACTAGACTCAGGTCGCAGCCTCTCTCCGCAAGCTCCCGTGTCTGTCTGGAGGCGCTGGCAATATTGTTCTCGCCGGGCTGATCCATGCAGAGTCTCTTGCCCCTGTCTCTCTGTGGGAGCTCGTTCTTTCTAAGCAAAACCAATCAGCAAAACTAGAAACTTCTCCCAAGCCCACCTCTGTGGCAGGCCTGGGAAAGCCATGACATTTGTCTAGGAGCTCTACCGTCCACCCGGCCGGAGCAATTCAAAGCAAACCAGGCGGAGCAGAGGAAGACCTGCTGTAGGCCTACTCTGTCCCATCAGGACTTTCAGGGTCTGCAACTGAGCTCTCGAGGTGACAGGTAAACTTCCGCCTGGGAGCTCAAGCTAGAGCTGCACCTCCCATCTCCACAGCCCACAGTATCCCTGAGGCACTGTCTTCTGTGCAAAGCCTTTCCTTCTTCAAGGCCGCTCGGCCTTAGGAATAAAGAGAACAGGCAAGTCCGAGTCTCTGCCCATTGGCGAGGTTTATTTGCTATTGCCGAGGCACACTCCAAACTTTAGCCTCCAGAAGACCAGGCTCAAGCTAAGCCAAGCTTAGCACCATCTCAAGGCTCCTTTGCAACTCCTAGTCCCCTTCTGATTCTGCCAGCCAGGGAAATCTTTGGTCTGTGATGGTTGCAGCTCCTTGCTCACTTCCACAGCTGGGCTGGGCTGGGCTGGGCTGGGCTGGATGGGGGTATGGGCAAATGGCCAGGGGACTTTGTAAGCCAAAGCAAGAGATGGAAGCCCCGTGGGGCCAGGCGCAGTTCTGCCAGTGGGGCTGTCTCGGGGGGGCTCGGGGCTCTCTGTGGTGGCTCTGGGGCTTTGTCCGTTTGGCCAAGAGACCCCCCGGGATCTCCCGAGGAGGAGTTGGAGCTGAGTGTGGAGAGGATGCCCAGAAGCCCCTGAGCAGGGGGGTGGGGATGAAGGGCGGGGCTCGTGGGCCGGCTGATGTGTCCCTGGTGGCTGTGACATCACAGCAGACAGGTCACAATGGGAGCTGTCCCTAAGGAGCACAGCAGGCAGCGCCAGGGCAGTTGGACTTGGGCGATCAGTGAGTGCAGATGCAGGGGCAAGGCTGGGATGGATGGGGGAGGGGGAAGATGCCCAGGGGGGGTGGTTGGAACCCTGAGCCAAAGCTGAGTCCCTCCCGGCAGGGCCCAGTTGTGCCCCTGGGGCCTGGCACACAGGTGCTCAGGGCTCTCTGTGTTGGCAAGTGCCCAAAGAGCCTTTGGGGATGGGCCGACTGCTCCCGGCTCCACGGGACGCTGTGGTGTGGCGGGGATGGGGCCTGGGGAGACTCTGCTCGGCTGCCTCTTGCCTTTTGCCGGGGCACAGCCCAGCCAGGGCCTGACAAGGAGGGTCCCGGCTGGGGCAGGATGGGCCCTGTGCCTGCTCTGCAGCCAGGGGCTGCGTTCCCTTCAAGCCTTCATCCCCGTGCTCCCTCCCGCCCCGAGCCACTGGGGAAACTTGTCTCCCATCTCCTGCAGGCCATGGATTCAGCAACTGTGCTCCTCCTGGCTGTGCTGGCCATCCTGCCCAAGACGACACAGGATCCCCAGAGCGATGCGGTCAGCGCGCGGCGGATGACCGAGCGTGCGCTTTTTGTGGAGAAGAAGATGACGGAGCTGTGGGAGGAAGTCGAGTGGAGGAGGGCCCTGGACGATCTTCCACTCCTTTGGATCTTGCAGCACTGGCTCTTCTGGCTGGCTGCAGCAGCTGTGCTGGGCTGGCTGGCCTGGCAAAGGGAGGAGGCCTCTCGCCGGCGCCGTGAGCAAGAAGAGCTCAGCGCAGCAGCCGCTGCTGGCGGGCCTTTTGCAGCGCTCAGCCTGTCACCGCTGCAGGACCTGCCCTTCATGGGCCAGACCCTGAAGAAGCTGCTGCGGGACCTCCTGGAGGTGTGCCAGGTGCTCTCCCAGAACACCTTCATGCCAGAGCTGCACCTGGCCACTGGGCAGCAGGGCACCTGCATCGAGTCCTGGCATGACCTGGGGCACTGCACCCTCTACCAGCTGGTGCTCTTCCTCAGGCCACCCCCCTGGCACTCTTTCCGGCTGCAGCTGCCCGAGGCCATGGACGTGCCACACTCCATCCGTGTGCTGCTGGAGTGCTCGTGTTCCAGGACGGCAGGGAACATCTTCTGCTTTGTCCACCCCACCTACAACCATCAGCACTCGCCCCTCGTGCGCACCCTCTGCACAGACTCCCACTTGGAGGTGCAGAAGGTCGCCGGTTGGCTGCCCAGACTGGTGGAATCAGCCTGGGAGCGTTTGCCTCAGTGGCACCACTGGCAGCTCCGGCTGCTGCCCTCCTCCCGCTCCTGCAGGCTCCTGCTGACCGGCCCCGGCCAGGTGCGGCTCTGCGCTGTGCTGCTCTTGGCACTGCAGCAGGGCCGCCCGGGCACCTTCCTGCTCCTGGAATAGGCAGTCGCAGCTTTCCCGGGGGCTGCTTTGGGCCGGGGCTGCGCGGCGACTTGGGAGCGCACCCAGTCGGCACGGCACAACAGACCCTTGTGCTGACTGCACTGAAGAGCAGCAGTCCTGGCTCTGTCCACTCCCAACTCCCCATGTGCCCTGCTGTGCTTTAAGCCCAGCTGCAAATGGAGCACCAGCAGCCACTCCCTCAACTGCCTTCCGTTCCCTGCCACCCTGGTGGAATGGGGGCAAGAATCCAAACTCCAACTTGGCAAAAAGTTAACTTTAAGACCACCCCCAAGAATAGGTTTAGGAGTAAGTTTAAGAGTAAGTTTAGTTCCTAGGCATAATAATAATAATAATAGTAATAGTAATAATAGTAATAACTAGTTTAAGATAGATCATTTTAATAAGAATTTAGTTTTATAAGACTCGAAACAGTAAGTTAGATAACGTTAGCTCCCAACTCCCCACGTCCCCTGTCCTGCTTTAATCCCAGCTGGAAATGAAGCCCCAGCAGCCACCCCCTCAAGCCCCTTCCCTTCCCCGCCACCCTAGTTTCATAATAGCTTTCATTAGAACTTTAGTTAAGTTTAATAATTATAAGTGAAACATAGATAGGTTTATTACTAACAAGTTAGTTTTAAAAAACTCAACCCCAAAACCTTTATAAAGGTTTCTAGTGAAAAGCCAAGTGGAGTTCAGTATCAGCAGTAATTAAGAAGGGAGGGGATCACACAAAAGGCGAGGAAAAAGCCCAGACAAGTGGTGCCCAATAGAGCGGCTCACCGACAGCTGAGCCATGCCACACCCCCCTTGCGGAACCCAGATGGGCCCCCCTTCCAGCTCCCTCGCCCGGTTTCTAAGCTGGACATGACCTTGGGCGGTGTGCAGCAGAAAGACAGAACGGAACAGTGTGCAAAGGCCCAGGGGAAAGCACCTAGGAAAGGGAGAAACCTGGACTAGTGTGAGAGAAAGATCCCGGTCCTTCTGGCTGGACCTTCAAGCGTTCAGCCAGCAGGGCATCCCCCACAAGGTGCCTCAGTCCTGGGGCACGTGGCGTCCTGCTGCTGTCAAAGGCCCTCTCGAGGCAGCTGCTCCAGCACTCCTGGGGCAGCAGGACAAGCCATCAGGCTCAGAACAGCCCGTGGAGCCTTGAGACCGAAGGCAGCAGCAGAGCAGCAACTGCACGGGGAACGTTCTCAGGTGCAGACACAGCGCAGCTGCTCGAGATCTACTGCGCCCCGAGCAGAAATAAAAGAAAGGAATGATCACACACGACTGTTTGCGTGGTAATTCTACAAGGATTTCCCCGGCCCGCATAGCTTGGGAGGCAGGGATTGCCCACCCGCACTGGTGAGGGACAAACCGCTCTGGTGCGGCCGGATGTCACTCAGAGCGCAAGGCCGAAACCCAAAGCCCACGTCCAGCGCTTTCCCTCTTGGACAAGGCCTTGGGGGGGGTGGAAGACACCTGAAAGGCAGCAACTCGAGAAGCCCATCTTGGCAGAGAGTGCAGCACAAGTCCTCCAAACACGCACGGGGCACCCACAGGATGGGCTCCTCTGTGCCCACTGTTCCGCTGTGCCCGTTGTTCCCACCCAGCTGCAGCACTGGCTTCACACACAGCCTGGGGAGAGCAGAGGGAGCTTTCATCTCCTCTGCCTTCCTGACTCTGCTCGCGGCGCACAAGGCACAGCAAAAGCATGCGCGGTGCCCAGGGAGCCAGTCCACCCGGACAGCGGCAGCTGCACTGCCCCACCCGCATGCTGCCTTAGATGCTGTGCCCCGGCTGCTCAGAGGGAAGCATCCCAGCTCTGTCAAATTCAAGGGACTTGGATTCTGTTGCCAAAGCTTTGGGATCTGCAGAGGACCTTGGAGCTGCACAGTCCCCAACTAGACTCAGGTCGCAGCCTCTCTCCGCAAGCTCCCGTGTCTGTCTGGAGGCGCTGGCAATATTGTTCTCGCCGGGCTGATCCATGCAGAGTCTCTTGCCCCTGTCTCTCTGTGGGAGCTCGTTCTTTCTAAGCAAAACCAATCAGCAAAACTAGAAACTTCTCCCAAGCCCACCTCTGTGGCAGGCCTGGGAAAGCCATGACATTTGTCTAGGAGCTCTACCGTCCACCCGGCCGGAGCAATTCAAAGCAAACCAGGCGGAGCAGAGGAAGACCTGCTGTAGGCCTACTCTGTCCCATCAGGACTTTCAGGGTCTGCAACTGAGCTCTCGAGGTGACAGGTAAACTTCCGCCTGGGAGCTCAAGCTAGAGCTGCACCTCCCATCTCCACAGCCCACAGTATCCCTGAGGCACTGTCTTCTGTGCAAAGCCTTTCCTTCTTCAAGGCCGCTCGGCCTTAGGAATAAAGAGAACAGGCAAGTCCGAGTCTCTGCCCATTGGCGAGGTTTATTTGCTATTGCCGAGGCACACTCCAAACTTTAGCCTCCAGAAGACCAGGCTCAAGCTAAGCCAAGCTTAGCACCATCTCAAGGCTCCTTTGCAACTCCTAGTCCCCTTCTGATTCTGCCAGCCAGGGAAATCTTTGGTCTGTGATGGTTGCAGCTCCTTGCTCACTTCCACAGCTGGGCTGGGCTGGGCTGGGCTGGGCTGGATGGGGGTATGGGCAAATGGCCAGGGGACTTTGTAAGCCAAAGCAAGAGATGGAAGCCCCGTGGGGCCAGGCGCAGTTCTGCCAGTGGGGCTGTCTCGGGGGGGCTCGGGGCTCTCTGTGGTGGCTCTGGGGCTTTGTCCGTTTGGCCAAGAGACCCCCCGGGATCTCCCGAGGAGGAGTTGGAGCTGAGTGTGGAGAGGATGCCCAGAAGCCCCTGAGCAGGGGGGTGGGGATGAAGGGCGGGGCTCGTGGGCCGGCTGATGTGTCCCTGGTGGCTGTGACATCACAGCAGACAGGTCACAATGGGAGCTGTCCCTAAGGAGCACAGCAGGCAGCGCCAGGGCAGTTGGACTTGGGCGATCAGTGAGTGCAGATGCAGGGGCAAGGCTGGGATGGATGGGGGAGGGGGAAGATGCCCAGGGGGGGTGGTTGGAACCCTGAGCCAAAGCTGAGTCCCTCCCGGCAGGGCCCAGTTGTGCCCCTGGGGCCTGGCACACAGGTGCTCAGGGCTCTCTGTGTTGGCAAGTGCCCAAAGAGCCTTTGGGGATGGGCCGACTGCTCCCGGCTCCACGGGACGCTGTGGTGTGGCGGGGATGGGGCCTGGGGAGACTCTGCTCGGCTGCCTCTTGCCTTTTGCCGGGGCACAGCCCAGCCAGGGCCTGACAAGGAGGGTCCCGGCTGGGGCAGGATGGGCCCTGTGCCTGCTCTGCAGCCAGGGGCTGCGTTCCCTTCAAGCCTTCATCCCCGTGCTCCCTCCCGCCCCGAGCCACTGGGGAAACTTGTCTCCCATCTCCTGCAGGCCATGGATTCAGCAACTGTGCTCCTCCTGGCTGTGCTGGCCATCCTGCCCAAGACGACACAGGATCCCCAGAGCGATGCGGTCAGCGCGCGGCGGATGACCGAGCGTGCGCTTTTTGTGGAGAAGAAGATGACGGAGCTGTGGGAGGAAGTCGAGTGGAGGAGGGCCCTGGACGATCTTCCACTCCTTTGGATCTTGCAGCACTGGCTCTTCTGGCTGGCTGCAGCAGCTGTGCTGGGCTGGCTGGCCTGGCAAAGGGAGGAGGCCTCTCGCCGGCGCCGTGAGCAAGAAGAGCTCAGCGCAGCAGCCGCTGCTGGCGGGCCTTTTGCAGCGCTCAGCCTGTCACCGCTGCAGGACCTGCCCTTCATGGGCCAGACCCTGAAGAAGCTGCTGCGGGACCTCCTGGAGGTGTGCCAGGTGCTCTCCCAGAACACCTTCATGCCAGAGCTGCACCTGGCCACTGGGCAGCAGGGCACCTGCATCGAGTCCTGGCATGACCTGGGGCACTGCACCCTCTACCAGCTGGTGCTCTTCCTCAGGCCACCCCCCTGGCACTCTTTCCGGCTGCAGCTGCCCGAGGCCATGGACGTGCCACACTCCATCCGTGTGCTGCTGGAGTGCTCGTGTTCCAGGACGGCAGGGAACATCTTCTGCTTTGTCCACCCCACCTACAACCATCAGCACTCGCCCCTCGTGCGCACCCTCTGCACAGACTCCCACTTGGAGGTGCAGAAGGTCGCCGGTTGGCTGCCCAGACTGGTGGAATCAGCCTGGGAGCGTTTGCCTCAGTGGCACCACTGGCAGCTCCGGCTGCTGCCCTCCTCCCGCTCCTGCAGGCTCCTGCTGACCGGCCCCGGCCAGGTGCGGCTCTGCGCTGTGCTGCTCTTGGCACTGCAGCAGGGCCGCCCGGGCACCTTCCTGCTCCTGGAATAGGCAGTCGCAGCTTTCCCGGGGGCTGCTTTGGGCCGGGGCTGCGCGGCGACTTGGGAGCGCACCCAGTCGGCACGGCACAACAGACCCTTGTGCTGACTGCACTGAAGAGCAGCAGTCCTGGCTCTGTCCACTCCCAACTCCCCATGTGCCCTGCTGTGCTTTAAGCCCAGCTGCAAATGGAGCACCAGCAGCCACTCCCTCAACTGCCTTCCGTTCCCTGCCACCCTGGTGGAATGGGGGCAAGAATCCAAACTCCAACTTGGCAAAAAGTTAACTTTAAGACCACCCCCAAGAATAGGTTTAGGAGTAAGTTTAAGAGTAAGTTTAGTTCCTAGGCATAATAATAATAATAATAGTAATAGTAATAATAGTAATAACTAGTTTAAGATAGATCATTTTAATAAGAATTTAGTTTTATAAGACTCGAAACAGTAAGTTAGATAACGTTAGCTCCCAACTCCCCACGTCCCCTGTCCTGCTTTAATCCCAGCTGGAAATGAAGCCCCAGCAGCCACCCCCTCAAGCCCCTTCCCTTCCCCGCCACCCTAGTTTCATAATAGCTTTCATTAGAACTTTAGTTAAGTTTAATAATTATAAGTGAAACATAGATAGGTTTATTACTAACAAGTTAGTTTTAAAAAACTCAACCCCAAAACCTTTATAAAGGTTTCTAGTGAAAAGCCAAGTGGAGTTCAGTATCAGCAGTAATTAAGAAGGGAGGGGATCACACAAAAGGCGAGGAAAAAGCCCAGACAAGTGGTGCCCAATAGAGCGGCTCACCGACAGCTGAGCCATGCCACACCCCCCTTGCGGAACCCAGATGGGCCCCCCTTCCAGCTCCCTCGCCCGGTTTCTAAGCTGGACATGACCTTGGGCGGTGTGCAGCAGAAAGACAGAACGGAACAGTGTGCAAAGGCCCAGGGGAAAGCACCTAGGAAAGGGAGAAACCTGGACTAGTGTGAGAGAAAGATCCCGGTCCTTCTGGCTGGACCTTCAAGCGTTCAGCCAGCAGGGCATCCCCCACAAGGTGCCTCAGTCCTGGGGCACGTGGCGTCCTGCTGCTGTCAAAGGCCCTCTCGAGGCAGCTGCTCCAGCACTCCTGGGGCAGCAGGACAAGCCATCAGGCTCAGAACAGCCCGTGGAGCCTTGAGACCGAAGGCAGCAGCAGAGCAGCAACTGCACGGGGAACGTTCTCAGGTGCAGACACAGCGCAGCTGCTCGAGATCTACTGCGCCCCGAGCAGAAATAAAAGAAAGGAATGATCACACACGACTGTTTGCGTGGTAATTCTACAAGGATTTCCCCGGCCCGCATAGCTTGGGAGGCAGGGATTGCCCACCCGCACTGGTGAGGGACAAACCGCTCTGGTGCGGCCGGATGTCACTCAGAGCGCAAGGCCGAAACCCAAAGCCCACGTCCAGCGCTTTCCCTCTTGGACAAGGCCTTGGGGGGGGTGGAAGACACCTGAAAGGCAGCAACTCGAGAAGCCCATCTTGGCAGAGAGTGCAGCACAAGTCCTCCAAACACGCACGGGGCACCCACAGGATGGGCTCCTCTGTGCCCACTGTTCCGCTGTGCCCGTTGTTCCCACCCAGCTGCAGCACTGGCTTCACACACAGCCTGGGGAGAGCAGAGGGAGCTTTCATCTCCTCTGCCTTCCTGACTCTGCTCGCGGCGCACAAGGCACAGCAAAAGCATGCGCGGTGCCCAGGGAGCCAGTCCACCCGGACAGCGGCAGCTGCACTGCCCCACCCGCATGCTGCCTTAGATGCTGTGCCCCGGCTGCTCAGAGGGAAGCATCCCAGCTCTGTCAAATTCAAGGGACTTGGATTCTGTTGCCAAAGCTTTGGGATCTGCAGAGGACCTTGGAGCTGCACAGTCCCCAACTAGACTCAGGTCGCAGCCTCTCTCCGCAAGCTCCCGTGTCTGTCTGGAGGCGCTGGCAATATTGTTCTCGCCGGGCTGATCCATGCAGAGTCTCTTGCCCCTGTCTCTCTGTGGGAGCTCGTTCTTTCTAAGCAAAACCAATCAGCAAAACTAGAAACTTCTCCCAAGCCCACCTCTGTGGCAGGCCTGGGAAAGCCATGACATTTGTCTAGGAGCTCTACCGTCCACCCGGCCGGAGCAATTCAAAGCAAACCAGGCGGAGCAGAGGAAGACCTGCTGTAGGCCTACTCTGTCCCATCAGGACTTTCAGGGTCTGCAACTGAGCTCTCGAGGTGACAGGTAAACTTCCGCCTGGGAGCTCAAGCTAGAGCTGCACCTCCCATCTCCACAGCCCACAGTATCCCTGAGGCACTGTCTTCTGTGCAAAGCCTTTCCTTCTTCAAGGCCGCTCGGCCTTAGGAATAAAGAGAACAGGCAAGTCCGAGTCTCTGCCCATTGGCGAGGTTTATTTGCTATTGCCGAGGCACACTCCAAACTTTAGCCTCCAGAAGACCAGGCTCAAGCTAAGCCAAGCTTAGCACCATCTCAAGGCTCCTTTGCAACTCCTAGTCCCCTTCTGATTCTGCCAGCCAGGGAAATCTTTGGTCTGTGATGGTTGCAGCTCCTTGCTCACTTCCACAGCTGGGCTGGGCTGGGCTGGGCTGGGCTGGATGGGGGTATGGGCAAATGGCCAGGGGACTTTGTAAGCCAAAGCAAGAGATGGAAGCCCCGTGGGGCCAGGCGCAGTTCTGCCAGTGGGGCTGTCTCGGGGGGGCTCGGGGCTCTCTGTGGTGGCTCTGGGGCTTTGTCCGTTTGGCCAAGAGACCCCCCGGGATCTCCCGAGGAGGAGTTGGAGCTGAGTGTGGAGAGGATGCCCAGAAGCCCCTGAGCAGGGGGGTGGGGATGAAGGGCGGGGCTCGTGGGCCGGCTGATGTGTCCCTGGTGGCTGTGACATCACAGCAGACAGGTCACAATGGGAGCTGTCCCTAAGGAGCACAGCAGGCAGCGCCAGGGCAGTTGGACTTGGGCGATCAGTGAGTGCAGATGCAGGGGCAAGGCTGGGATGGATGGGGGAGGGGGAAGATGCCCAGGGGGGGTGGTTGGAACCCTGAGCCAAAGCTGAGTCCCTCCCGGCAGGGCCCAGTTGTGCCCCTGGGGCCTGGCACACAGGTGCTCAGGGCTCTCTGTGTTGGCAAGTGCCCAAAGAGCCTTTGGGGATGGGCCGACTGCTCCCGGCTCCACGGGACGCTGTGGTGTGGCGGGGATGGGGCCTGGGGAGACTCTGCTCGGCTGCCTCTTGCCTTTTGCCGGGGCACAGCCCAGCCAGGGCCTGACAAGGAGGGTCCCGGCTGGGGCAGGATGGGCCCTGTGCCTGCTCTGCAGCCAGGGGCTGCGTTCCCTTCAAGCCTTCATCCCCGTGCTCCCTCCCGCCCCGAGCCACTGGGGAAACTTGTCTCCCATCTCCTGCAGGCCATGGATTCAGCAACTGTGCTCCTCCTGGCTGTGCTGGCCATCCTGCCCAAGACGACACAGGATCCCCAGAGCGATGCGGTCAGCGCGCGGCGGATGACCGAGCGTGCGCTTTTTGTGGAGAAGAAGATGACGGAGCTGTGGGAGGAAGTCGAGTGGAGGAGGGCCCTGGACGATCTTCCACTCCTTTGGATCTTGCAGCACTGGCTCTTCTGGCTGGCTGCAGCAGCTGTGCTGGGCTGGCTGGCCTGGCAAAGGGAGGAGGCCTCTCGCCGGCGCCGTGAGCAAGAAGAGCTCAGCGCAGCAGCCGCTGCTGGCGGGCCTTTTGCAGCGCTCAGCCTGTCACCGCTGCAGGACCTGCCCTTCATGGGCCAGACCCTGAAGAAGCTGCTGCGGGACCTCCTGGAGGTGTGCCAGGTGCTCTCCCAGAACACCTTCATGCCAGAGCTGCACCTGGCCACTGGGCAGCAGGGCACCTGCATCGAGTCCTGGCATGACCTGGGGCACTGCACCCTCTACCAGCTGGTGCTCTTCCTCAGGCCACCCCCCTGGCACTCTTTCCGGCTGCAGCTGCCCGAGGCCATGGACGTGCCACACTCCATCCGTGTGCTGCTGGAGTGCTCGTGTTCCAGGACGGCAGGGAACATCTTCTGCTTTGTCCACCCCACCTACAACCATCAGCACTCGCCCCTCGTGCGCACCCTCTGCACAGACTCCCACTTGGAGGTGCAGAAGGTCGCCGGTTGGCTGCCCAGACTGGTGGAATCAGCCTGGGAGCGTTTGCCTCAGTGGCACCACTGGCAGCTCCGGCTGCTGCCCTCCTCCCGCTCCTGCAGGCTCCTGCTGACCGGCCCCGGCCAGGTGCGGCTCTGCGCTGTGCTGCTCTTGGCACTGCAGCAGGGCCGCCCGGGCACCTTCCTGCTCCTGGAATAGGCAGTCGCAGCTTTCCCGGGGGCTGCTTTGGGCCGGGGCTGCGCGGCGACTTGGGAGCGCACCCAGTCGGCACGGCACAACAGACCCTTGTGCTGACTGCACTGAAGAGCAGCAGTCCTGGCTCTGTCCACTCCCAACTCCCCATGTGCCCTGCTGTGCTTTAAGCCCAGCTGCAAATGGAGCACCAGCAGCCACTCCCTCAACTGCCTTCCGTTCCCTGCCACCCTGGTGGAATGGGGGCAAGAATCCAAACTCCAACTTGGCAAAAAGTTAACTTTAAGACCACCCCCAAGAATAGGTTTAGGAGTAAGTTTAAGAGTAAGTTTAGTTCCTAGGCATAATAATAATAATAATAGTAATAGTAATAATAGTAATAACTAGTTTAAGATAGATCATTTTAATAAGAATTTAGTTTTATAAGACTCGAAACAGTAAGTTAGATAACGTTAGCTCCCAACTCCCCACGTCCCCTGTCCTGCTTTAATCCCAGCTGGAAATGAAGCCCCAGCAGCCACCCCCTCAAGCCCCTTCCCTTCCCCGCCACCCTAGTTTCATAATAGCTTTCATTAGAACTTTAGTTAAGTTTAATAATTATAAGTGAAACATAGATAGGTTTATTACTAACAAGTTAGTTTTAAAAAACTCAACCCCAAAACCTTTATAAAGGTTTCTAGTGAAAAGCCAAGTGGAGTTCAGTATCAGCAGTAATTAAGAAGGGAGGGGATCACACAAAAGGCGAGGAAAAAGCCCAGACAAGTGGTGCCCAATAGAGCGGCTCACCGACAGCTGAGCCATGCCACACCCCCCTTGCGGAACCCAGATGGGCCCCCCTTCCAGCTCCCTCGCCCGGTTTCTAAGCTGGACATGACCTTGGGCGGTGTGCAGCAGAAAGACAGAACGGAACAGTGTGCAAAGGCCCAGGGGAAAGCACCTAGGAAAGGGAGAAACCTGGACTAGTGTGAGAGAAAGATCCCGGTCCTTCTGGCTGGACCTTCAAGCGTTCAGCCAGCAGGGCATCCCCCACAAGGTGCCTCAGTCCTGGGGCACGTGGCGTCCTGCTGCTGTCAAAGGCCCTCTCGAGGCAGCTGCTCCAGCACTCCTGGGGCAGCAGGACAAGCCATCAGGCTCAGAACAGCCCGTGGAGCCTTGAGACCGAAGGCAGCAGCAGAGCAGCAACTGCACGGGGAACGTTCTCAGGTGCAGACACAGCGCAGCTGCTCGAGATCCACTGCGCCCCGAGCAGAAATAAAAGAAAGGAATGATCACACACGACTGTTTGCGTGGTAATTCTACAAGGATTTCCCCGGCCCGCATAGCTTGGGAGGCAGGGATTGCCCACCCGCACTGGTGAGGGACAAACCGCTCTGGTGCGGCCGGATGTCACTCAGAGCGCAAGGCCGAAACCCAAAGCCCACGTCCAGCGCTTTCCCTCTTGGACAAGGCCTTGGGGGGGGTGGAAGACACCTGAAAGGCAGCAACTCGAGAAGCCCATCTTGGCAGAGAGTGCAGCACAAGTCCTCCAAACACGCACGGGGCACCCACAGGATGGGCTCCTCTGCGCCCACTGTTCCGCTGTGCCCGTTGTTCCCACCCAGCTGCAGCACTGGCTTCACACACAGCCTGGGGAGAGCAGAGGGAGCTTTCATCTCCTCTGCCTTCCTGACTCTGCTCGCGGCGCACAAGGCACAGCAAAAGCATGCGCGGTGCCCAGGGAGCCAGTCCACCCGGACAGCGGCAGCTGCACTGCCCCACCCGCATGCTGCCTTAGATGCTGTGCCCCGGCTGCTCAGAGGGAAGCATCCCAGCTCTGTCAAATTCAAGGGACTTGGATTCTGTTGCCAAAGCTTTGGGATCTGCAGAGGACCTTGGAGCTGCACAGTCCCCAACTAGACTCAGGTCGCAGCCTCTCTCCGCAAGCTCCCGTGTCTGTCTGGAGGCGCTGGCAATATTGTTCTCGCCGGGCTGATCCATGCAGAGTCTCTTGCCCCTGTCTCTCTGTGGGAGCTCGTTCTTTCTAAGCAAAACCAATCAGCAAAACTAGAAACTTCTCCCAAGCCCACCTCTGTGGCAGGCCTGGGAAAGCCATGACATTTGTCTAGGAGCTCTACCGTCCACCCGGCCGGAGCAATTCAAAGCAAACCAGGCGGAGCAGAGGAAGACCTGCTGTAGGCCTACTCTGTCCCATCAGGACTTTCAGGGTCTGCAACTGAGCTCTCGAGGTGACAGGTAAACTTCCGCCTGGGAGCTCAAGCTAGAGCTGCACCTCCCATCTCCACAGCCCACAGTATCCCTGAGGCACTGTCTTCTGTGCAAAGCCTTTCCTTCTTCAAGGCCGCTCGGCCTTAGGAATAAAGAGAACAGGCAAGTCCGAGTCTCTGCCCATTGGCGAGGTTTATTTGCTATTGCCGAGGCACACTCCAAACTTTAGCCTCCAGAAGACCAGGCTCAAGCTAAGCCAAGCTTAGCACCATCTCAAGGCTCCTTTGCAACTCCTAGTCCCCTTCTGATTCTGCCAGCCAGGGAAATCTTTGGTCTGTGATGGTTGCAGCTCCTTGCTCACTTCCACAGCTGGGCTGGGCTGGGCTGGGCTGGGCTGGATGGGGGTATGGGCAAATGGCCAGGGGACTTTGTAAGCCAAAGCAAGAGATGGAAGCCCCGTGGGGCCAGGCGCAGTTCTGCCAGTGGGGCTGTCTCGGGGGGGCTCGGGGCTCTCTGTGGTGGCTCTGGGGCTTTGTCCGTTTGGCCAAGAGACCCCCCGGGATCTCCCGAGGAGGAGTTGGAGCTGAGTGTGGAGAGGATGCCCAGAAGCCCCTGAGCAGGGGGGTGGGGATGAAGGGCGGGGCTCGTGGGCCGGCTGATGTGTCCCTGGTGGCTGTGACATCACAGCAGACAGGTCACAATGGGAGCTGTCCCTAAGGAGCACAGCAGGCAGCGCCAGGGCAGTTGGACTTGGGCGATCAGTGAGTGCAGATGCAGGGGCAAGGCTGGGATGGATGGGGGAGGGGGAAGATGCCCAGGGGGGGTGGTTGGAACCCTGAGCCAAAGCTGAGTCCCTCCCGGCAGGGCCCAGTTGTGCCCCTGGGGCCTGGCACACAGGTGCTCAGGGCTCTCTGTGTTGGCAAGTGCCCAAAGAGCCTTTGGGGATGGGCCGACTGCTCCCGGCTCCACGGGACGCTGTGGTGTGGCGGGGATGGGGCCTGGGGAGACTCTGCTCGGCTGCCTCTTGCCTTTTGCCGGGGCACAGCCCAGCCAGGGCCTGACAAGGAGGGTCCCGGTTGGGGCAGGATGGGCCCTGTGCCTGCTCTGCAGCCAGGGGCTGCGTTCCCTTCAAGCCTTCATCCCCGTGCTCCCTCCCGCCCCGAGCCACTGGGGAAACTTGTCTCCCATCTCCTGCAGGCCATGGATTCAGCAACTGTGCTCCTCCTGGCTGTGCTGGCCATCCTGCCCAAGACGACACAGGATCCCCAGAGTGATGCGGTCAGCGCGCGGCGGATGACCGAGCGTGCGCTTTTTGTGGAGAAGAAGATGACGGAGCTGTGGGAGGAAGTCGAGTGGAGGAGGGCCCTGGACGATCTTCCACTCCTTTGGATCTTGCAGCACTGGCTCTTCTGGCTGGCTGCAGCAGCTGTGCTGGGCTGGCTGGCCTGGCAAAGGGAGGAGGCCTCTCGCCGGCGCCGTGAGCAAGAAGAGCTCAGCGCAGCAGCCGCTGCTGGCGGGCCTTTTGCAGCGCTCAGCCTGTCACCGCTGCAGGACCTGCCCTTCATGGGCCAGACCCTGAAGAAGCTGCTGCGGGACCTCCTGGAGGTGTGCCAGGTGCTCTCCCAGAACACCTTCATGCCAGAGCTGCACCTGGCCACTGGGCAGCAGGGCACCTGCATCGAGTCCTGGCATGACCTGGGGCACTGCACCCTCTACCAGCTGGTGCTCTTCCTCAGGCCACCCCCCTGGCACTCTTTCCGGCTGCAGCTGCCCGAGGCCATGGACGTGCCACACTCCATCCGTGTGCTGCTGGAGTGCTCGTGTTCCAGGACGGCAGGGAACATCTTCTGCTTTGTCCACCCCACCTACAACCATCAGCACTCGCCCCTCGTGCGCACCCTCTGCACAGACTCCCACTTGGAGGTGCAGAAGGTCGCCGGTTGGCTGCCCAGACTGGTGGAATCAGCCTGGGAGCGTTTGCCTCAGTGGCACCACTGGCAGCTCCGGCTGCTGCCCTCCTCCCGCTCCTGCAGGCTCCTGCTGACCGGCCCCGGCCAGGTGCGGCTCTGCGCTGTGCTGCTCTTGGCACTGCAGCAGGGCCGCCCGGGCACCTTCCTGCTCCTGGAATAGGCAGTCGCAGCTTTCCCGGGGGCTGCTTTGGGCCGGGGCTGCGCGGCGACTTGGGAGCGCACCCAGTCGGCACGGCACAACAGACCCTTGTGCTGACTGCACTGAAGAGCAGCAGTCCTGGCTCTGTCCACTCCCAACTCCCCATGTGCCCTGCTGTGCTTTAAGCCCAGCTGCAAATGGAGCACCAGCAGCCACTCCCTCAACTGCCTTCCGTTCCCTGCCACCCTGGTGGAATGGGGGCAAGAATCCAAACTCCAACTTGGCAAAAAGTTAACTTTAAGACCACCCCCAAGAATAGGTTTAGGAGTAAGTTTAAGAGTAAGTTTAGTTCCTAGGCATAATAATAATAATAATAGTAATAGTAATAATAGTAATAACTAGTTTAAGATAGATCATTTTAATAAGAATTTAGTTTTATAAGACTCGAAACAGTAAGTTAGATAACGTTAGCTCCCAACTCCCCACGTCCCCTGTCCTGCTTTAATCCCAGCTGGAAATGAAGCCCCAGCAGCCACCCCCTCAAGCCCCTTCCCTTCCCCGCCACCCTAGTTTCATAATAGCTTTCATTAGAACTTTAGTTAAGTTTAATAATTATAAGTGAAACATAGATAGGTTTATTACTAACAAGTTAGTTTTAAAAAACTCAACCCCAAAACCTTTATAAAGGTTTCTAGTGAAAAGCCAAGTGGAGTTCAGTATCAGCAGTAATTAAGAAGGGAGGGGATCACACAAAAGGCGAGGAAAAAGCCCAGACAAGTGGTGCCCAATAGAGCGGCTCACCGACAGCTGAGCCATGCCACACCCCCCTTGCGGAACCCAGATGGGCCCCCCTTCCAGCTCCCTCGCCCGGTTTCTGAGCTGGACATGACCTTGGGCGGTGTGCAGCAGAAAGACAGAACGGAACAGTGTGCAAAGGCCCAGGGGAAAGCACCTAGGAAAGGGAGAAACCTGGACTAGTGTGAGAGAAAGATCCCGGTCCTTCTGGCTGGACCTTCAAGCGTTCAGCCAGCAGGGCATCCCCCACAAGGTGCCTCAGTCCTGGGGCACGTGGCGTCCTGCTGCTGTCAAAGGCCCTCTCGAGGCAGCTGCTCCAGCACTCCTGGGGCAGCAGGACAAGCCATCAGGCTCAGAACAGCCCGTGGAGCCTTGAGACCGAAGGCAGCAGCAGAGCAGCAACTGCACGGGGAACGTTCTCAGGTGCAGACACAGCGCAGCTGCTCGAGATCCACTGCGCCCCGAGCAGAAATAAAAGAAAGGAATGATCACACACGACTGTTTGCGTGGTAATTCTACAAGGATTTCCCCGGCCCGCATAGCTTGGGAGGCAGGGATTGCCCACCCGCACTGGTGAGGGACAAACCGCTCTGGTGCGGCCGGATGTCACTCAGAGCGCAAGGCCGAAACCCAAAGCCCACGTCCAGCGCTTTCCCTCTTGGACAAGGCCTTGGGGGGGGTGGAAGACACCTGAAAGGCAGCAACTCGAGAAGCCCATCTTGGCAGAGAGTGCAGCACAAGTCCTCCAAACACGCACGGGGCACCCACAGGATGGGCTCCTCTGCGCCCACTGTTCCGCTGTGCCCGTTGTTCCCACCCAGCTGCAGCACTGGCT
Source organism: Manacus candei (assembly GCF_025592945.1). Taxonomy (NCBI): domain Eukaryota; kingdom Metazoa; phylum Chordata; class Aves; order Passeriformes; family Pipridae; genus Manacus; species Manacus candei. Next base: position 5,143,198 of record NW_026138143.1, read on the forward strand.
TCACACACAGCCTGGGGAGAGCAGAGGGAGCTTTCATCTCCTCTGCCTTCCTGACTCTGCTCGCGGCGCACAAGGCACAGCAAAAGCATGCGCGGTGCCCAGGGAGCCAGTCCACCCGGACAGCGGCAGCTGCACTGCCCCACCCGCATGCTGCCTTAGATGCTGTGCCCCGGCTGCTCAGAGGGAAGCATCCCAGCTCTGTCAAATTCAAGGGACTTGGATTCTGTTGCCAAAGCTTTGGGATCTGCAGAGGACCTTGGAGCTGCACAGTCCCCAACTAGACTCAGGTCGCAGCCTCTCTCCGCAAGCTCCCGTGTCTGTCTGGAGGCGCTGGCAATATTGTTCTCGCCGGGCTGATCCATGCAGAGTCTCTTGCCCCTGTCTCTCTGTGGGAGCTCGTTCTTTCTAAGCAAAACCAATCAGCAAAACTAGAAACTTCTCCCAAGCCCACCTCTGTGGCAGGCCTGGGAAAGCCATGACATTTGTCTAGGAGCTCTACCGTCCACCCGGCCGGAGCAATTCAAAGCAAACCAGGCGGAGCAGAGGAAGACCTGCTGTAGGCCTACTCTGTCCCATCAGGACTTTCAGGGTCTGCAACTGAGCTCTCGAGGTGACAGGTAAACTTCCGCCTGGGAGCTCAAGCTAGAGCTGCACCTCCCATCTCCACAGCCCACAGTATCCCTGAGGCACTGTCTTCTGTGCAAAGCCTTTCCTTCTTCAAGGCCGCTCGGCCTTAGGAATAAAGAGAACAGGCAAGTCCGAGTCTCTGCCCATTGGCGAGGTTTATTTGCTATTGCCGAGGCACACTCCAAACTTTAGCCTCCAGAAGACCAGGCTCAAGCTAAGCCAAGCTTAGCACCATCTCAAGGCTCCTTTGCAACTCCTAGTCCCCTTCTGATTCTGCCAGCCAGGGAAATCTTTGGTCTGTGATGGTTGCAGCTCCTTGCTCACTTCCACAGCTGGGCTGGGCTGGGCTGGGCTGGGCTGGATGGGGGTATGGGCAAATGGCCAGGGGACTTTGTAAGCCAAAGCAAGAGATGGAAGCCCCGTGGGGCCAGGCGCAGTTCTGCCAGTGGGGCTGTCTCGGGGGGGCTCGGGGCTCTCTGTGGTGGCTCTGGGGCTTTGTCCGTTTGGCCAAGAGACCCCCCGGGATCTCCCGAGGAGGAGTTGGAGCTGAGTGTGGAGAGGATGCCCAGAAGCCCCTGAGCAGGGGGGTGGGGATGAAGGGCGGGGCTCGTGGGCCGGCTGATGTGTCCCTGGTGGCTGTGACATCACAGCAGACAGGTCACAATGGGAGCTGTCCCTAAGGAGCACAGCAGGCAGCGCCAGGGCAGTTGGACTTGGGCGATCAGTGAGTGCAGATGCAGGGGCAAGGCTGGGATGGATGGGGGAGGGGGAAGATGCCCAGGGGGGGTGGTTGGAACCCTGAGCCAAAGCTGAGTCCCTCCCGGCAGGGCCCAGTTGTGCCCCTGGGGCCTGGCACACAGGTGCTCAGGGCTCTCTGTGTTGGCAAGTGCCCAAAGAGCCTTTGGGGATGGGCCGACTGCTCCCGGCTCCACGGGACGCTGTGGTGTGGCGGGGATGGGGCCTGGGGAGACTCTGCTCGGCTGCCTCTTGCCTTTTGCCGGGGCACAGCCCAGCCAGGGCCTGACAAGGAGGGTCCCGGCTGGGGCAGGATGGGCCCTGTGCCTGCTCTGCAGCCAGGGGCTGCGTTCCCTTCAAGCCTTCATCCCCGTGCTCCCTCCCGCCCCGAGCCACTGGGGAAACTTGTCTCCCATCTCCTGCAGGCCATGGATTCAGCAACTGTGCTCCTCCTGGCTGTGCTGGCCATCCTGCCCAAGACGACACAGGATCCCCAGAGCGATGCGGTCAGCGCGCGGCGGATGACCGAGCGTGCGCTTTTTGTGGAGAAGAAGATGACGGAGCTGTGGGAGGAAGTCGAGTGGAGGAGGGCCCTGGACGATCTTCCACTCCTTTGGATCTTGCAGCACTGGCTCTTCTGGCTGGCTGCAGCAGCTGTGCTGGGCTGGCTGGCCTGGCAAAGGGAGGAGGCCTCTCGCCGGCGCCGTGAGCAAGAAGAGCTCAGCGCAGCAGCCGCTGCTGGCGGGCCTTTTGCAGCGCTCAGCCTGTCACCGCTGCAGGACCTGCCCTTCATGGGCCAGACCCTGAAGAAGCTGCTGCGGGACCTCCTGGAGGTGTGCCAGGTGCTCTCCCAGAACACCTTCATGCCAGAGCTGCACCTGGCCACTGGGCAGCAGGGCACCTGCATCGAGTCCTGGCATGACCTGGGGCACTGCACCCTCTACCAGCTGGTGCTCTTCCTCAGGCCACCCCCCTGGCACTCTTTCCGGCTGCAGCTGCCCGAGGCCATGGACGTGCCACACTCCATCCGTGTGCTGCTGGAGTGCTCGTGTTCCAGGACGGCAGGGAACATCTTCTGCTTTGTCCACCCCACCTACAACCATCAGCACTCGCCCCTCGTGCGCACCCTCTGCACAGACTCCCACTTGGAGGTGCAGAAGGTCGCCGGTTGGCTGCCCAGACTGGTGGAATCAGCCTGGGAGCGTTTGCCTCAGTGGCACCACTGGCAGCTCCGGCTGCTGCCCTCCTCCCGCTCCTGCAGGCTCCTGCTGACCGGCCCCGGCCAGGTGCGGCTCTGCGCTGTGCTGCTCTTGGCACTGCAGCAGGGCCGCCCGGGCACCTTCCTGCTCCTGGAATAGGCAGTCGCAGCTTTCCCGGGGGCTGCTTTGGGCCGGGGCTGCGCGGCGACTTGGGAGCGCACCCAGTCGGCACGGCACAACAGACCCTTGTGCTGACTGCACTGAAGAGCAGCAGTCCTGGCTCTGTCCACTCCCAACTCCCCATGTGCCCTGCTGTGCTTTAAGCCCAGCTGCAAATGGAGCACCAGCAGCCACTCCCTCAACTGCCTTCCGTTCCCTGCCACCCTGGTGGAATGGGGGCAAGAATCCAAACTCCAACTTGGCAAAAAGTTAACTTTAAGACCACCCCCAAGAATAGGTTTAGGAGTAAGTTTAAGAGTAAGTTTAGTTCCTAGGCATAATAATAATAATAATAGTAATAGTAATAATAGTAATAACTAGTTTAAGATAGATCATTTTAATAAGAATTTAGTTTTATAAGACTCGAAACAGTAAGTTAGATAACGTTAGCTCCCAACTCCCCACGTCCCCTGTCCTGCTTTAATCCCAGCTGGAAATGAAGCCCCAGCAGCCACCCCCTCAAGCCCCTTCCCTTCCCCGCCACCCTAGTTTCATAATAGCTTTCATTAGAACTTTAGTTAAGTTTAATAATTATAAGTGAAACATAGATAGGTTTATTACTAACAAGTTAGTTTTAAAAAACTCAACCCCAAAACCTTTATAAAGGTTTCTAGTGAAAAGCCAAGTGGAGTTCAGTATCAGCAGTAATTAAGAAGGGAGGGGATCACACAAAAGGCGAGGAAAAAGCCCAGACAAGTGGTGCCCAATAGAGCGGCTCACCGACAGCTGAGCCATGCCACACCCCCCTTGCGGAACCCAGATGGGCCCCCCTTCCAGCTCCCTCGCCCGGTTTCTAAGCTGGACATGACCTTGGGCGGTGTGCAGCAGAAAGACAGAACGGAACAGTGTGCAAAGGCCCAGGGGAAAGCACCTAGGAAAGGGAGAAACCTGGACTAGTGTGAGAGAAAGATCCCGGTCCTTCTGGCTGGACCTTCAAGCGTTCAGCCAGCAGGGCATCCCCCACAAGGTGCCTCAGTCCTGGGGCACGTGGCGTCCTGCTGCTGTCAAAGGCCCTCTCGAGGCAGCTGCTCCAGCACTCCTGGGGCAGCAGGACAAGCCATCAGGCTCAGAACAGCCCGTGGAGCCTTGAGACCGAAGGCAGCAGCAGAGCAGCAACTGCACGGGGAACGTTCTCAGGTGCAGACACAGCGCAGCTGCTCGAGATCCACTGCGCCCCGAGCAGAAATAAAAGAAAGGAATGATCACACACGACTGTTTGCGTGGTAATTCTACAAGGATTTCCCCGGCCCGCATAGCTTGGGAGGCAGGGATTGCCCACCCGCACTGGTGAGGGACAAACCGCTCTGGTGCGGCCGGATGTCACTCAGAGCGCAAGGCCGAAACCCAAAGCCCACGTCCAGCGCTTTCCCTCTTGGACAAGGCCTTGGGGGGGGTGGAAGACACCTGAAAGGCAGCAACTCGAGAAGCCCATCTTGGCAGAGAGTGCAGCACAAGTCCTCCAAACACGCACGGGGCACCCACAGGATGGGCTCCTCTGCGCCCACTGTTCCGCTGTGCCCGTTGTTCCCACCCAGCTGCAGCACTGGCTTCACACACAGCCTGGGGAGAGCAGAGGGAGCTTTCATCTCCTCTGCCTTCCTGACTCTGCTCGCGGCGCACAAGGCACAGCAAAAGCATGCGCGGTGCCCAGGGAGCCAGTCCACCCGGACAGCGGCAGCTGCACTGCCCCACCCGCATGCTGCCTTAGATGCTGTGCCCCGGCTGCTCAGAGGGAAGCATCCCAGCTCTGTCAAATTCAAGGGACTTGGATTCTGTTGCCAAAGCTTTGGGATCTGCAGAGGACCTTGGAGCTGCACAGTCCCCAACTAGACTCAGGTCGCAGCCTCTCTCCGCAAGCTCCCGTGTCTGTCTGGAGGCGCTGGCAATATTGTTCTCGCCGGGCTGATCCATGCAGAGTCTCTTGCCCCTGTCTCTCTGTGGGAGCTCGTTCTTTCTAAGCAAAACCAATCAGCAAAACTAGAAACTTCTCCCAAGCCCACCTCTGTGGCAGGCCTGGGAAAGCCATGACATTTGTCTAGGAGCTCTACCGTCCACCCGGCCGGAGCAATTCAAAGCAAACCAGGCGGAGCAGAGGAAGACCTGCTGTAGGCCTACTCTGTCCCATCAGGACTTTCAGGGTCTGCAACTGAGCTCTCGAGGTGACAGGTAAACTTCCGCCTGGGAGCTCAAGCTAGAGCTGCACCTCCCATCTCCACAGCCCACAGTATCCCTGAGGCACTGTCTTCTGTGCAAAGCCTTTCCTTCTTCAAGGCCGCTCGGCCTTAGGAATAAAGAGAACAGGCAAGTCCGAGTCTCTGCCCATTGGCGAGGTTTATTTGCTATTGCCGAGGCACACTCCAAACTTTAGCCTCCAGAAGACCAGGCTCAAGCTAAGCCAAGCTTAGCACCATCTCAAGGCTCCTTTGCAACTCCTAGTCCCCTTCTGATTCTGCCAGCCAGGGAAATCTTTGGTCTGTGATGGTTGCAGCTCCTTGCTCACTTCCACAGCTGGGCTGGGCTGGGCTGGGCTGGGCTGGATGGGGGTATGGGCAAATGGCCAGGGGACTTTGTAAGCCAAAGCAAGAGATGGAAGCCCCGTGGGGCCAGGCGCAGTTCTGCCAGTGGGGCTGTCTCGGGGGGGCTCGGGGCTCTCTGTGGTGGCTCTGGGGCTTTGTCCGTTTGGCCAAGAGACCCCCCGGGATCTCCCGAGGAGGAGTTGGAGCTGAGTGTGGAGAGGATGCCCAGAAGCCCCTGAGCAGGGGGGTGGGGATGAAGGGCGGGGCTCGTGGGCCGGCTGATGTGTCCCTGGTGGCTGTGACATCACAGCAGACAGGTCACAATGGGAGCTGTCCCTAAGGAGCACAGCAGGCAGCGCCAGGGCAGTTGGACTTGGGCGATCAGTGAGTGCAGATGCAGGGGCAAGGCTGGGATGGATGGGGGAGGGGGAAGATGCCCAGGGGGGGTGGTTGGAACCCTGAGCCAAAGCTGAGTCCCTCCCGGCAGGGCCCAGTTGTGCCCCTGGGGCCTGGCACACAGGTGCTCAGGGCTCTCTGTGTTGGCAAGTGCCCAAAGAGCCTTTGGGGATGGGCCGACTGCTCCCGGCTCCACGGGACGCTGTGGTGTGGCGGGGATGGGGCCTGGGGAGACTCTGCTCGGCTGCCTCTTGCCTTTTGCCGGGGCACAGCCCAGCCAGGGCCTGACAAGGAGGGTCCCGGCTGGGGCAGGATGGGCCCTGTGCCTGCTCTGCAGCCAGGGGCTGCGTTCCCTTCAAGCCTTCATCCCCGTGCTCCCTCCCGCCCCGAGCCACTGGGGAAACTTGTCTCCCATCTCCTGCAGGCCATGGATTCAGCAACTGTGCTCCTCCTGGCTGTGCTGGCCATCCTGCCCAAGACGACACAGGATCCCCAGAGCGATGCGGTCAGCGCGCGGCGGATGACCGAGCGTGCGCTTTTTGTGGAGAAGAAGATGACGGAGCTGTGGGAGGAAGTCGAGTGGAGGAGGGCCCTGGACGATCTTCCACTCCTTTGGATCTTGCAGCACTGGCTCTTCTGGCTGGCTGCAGCAGCTGTGCTGGGCTGGCTGGCCTGGCAAAGGGAGGAGGCCTCTCGCCGGCGCCGTGAGCAAGAAGAGCTCAGCGCAGCAGCCGCTGCTGGCGGGCCTTTTGCAGCGCTCAGCCTGTCACCGCTGCAGGACCTGCCCTTCATGGGCCAGACCCTGAAGAAGCTGCTGCGGGACCTCCTGGAGGTGTGCCAGGTGCTCTCCCAGAACACCTTCATGCCAGAGCTGCACCTGGCCACTGGGCAGCAGGGCACCTGCATCGAGTCCTGGCATGACCTGGGGCACTGCACCCTCTACCAGCTGGTGCTCTTCCTCAGGCCACCCCCCTGGCACTCTTTCCGGCTGCAGCTGCCCGAGGCCATGGACGTGCCACACTCCATCCGTGTGCTGCTGGAGTGCTCGTGTTCCAGGACGGCAGGGAACATCTTCTGCTTTGTCCACCCCACCTACAACCATCAGCACTCGCCCCTCGTGCGCACCCTCTGCACAGACTCCCACTTGGAGGTGCAGAAGGTCGCCGGTTGGCTGCCCAGACTGGTGGAATCAGCCTGGGAGCGTTTGCCTCAGTGGCACCACTGGCAGCTCCGGCTGCTGCCCTCCTCCCGCTCCTGCAGGCTCCTGCTGACCGGCCCCGGCCAGGTGCGGCTCTGCGCTGTGCTGCTCTTGGCACTGCAGCAGGGCCGCCCGGGCACCTTCCTGCTCCTGGAATAGGCAGTCGCAGCTTTCCCGGGGGCTGCTTTGGGCCGGGGCTGCGCGGCGACTTGGGAGCGCACCCAGTCGGCACGGCACAACAGACCCTTGTGCTGACTGCACTGAAGAGCAGCAGTCCTGGCTCTGTCCACTCCCAACTCCCCATGTGCCCTGCTGTGCTTTAAGCCCAGCTGCAAATGGAGCACCAGCAGCCACTCCCTCAACTGCCTTCCGTTCCCTGCCACCCTGGTGGAATGGGGGCAAGAATCCAAACTCCAACTTGGCAAAAAGTTAACTTTAAGACCACCCCCAAGAATAGGTTTAGGAGTAAGTTTAAGAGTAAGTTTAGTTCCTAGGCATAATAATAATAATAATAGTAATAGTAATAATAGTAATAACTAGTTTAAGATAGATCATTTTAATAAGAATTTAGTTTTATAAGACTCGAAACAGTAAGTTAGATAACGTTAGCTCCCAACTCCCCACGTCCCCTGTCCTGCTTTAATCCCAGCTGGAAATGAAGCCCCAGCAGCCACCCCCTCAAGCCCCTTCCCTTCCCCGCCACCCTAGTTTCATAATAGCTTTCATTAGAACTTTAGTTAAGTTTAATAATTATAAGTGAAACATAGATAGGTTTATTACTAACAAGTTAGTTTTAAAAAACTCAACCCCAAAACCTTTATAAAGGTTTCTAGTGAAAAGCCAAGTGGAGTTCAGTATCAGCAGTAATTAAGAAGGGAGGGGATCACACAAAAGGCGAGGAAAAAGCCCAGACAAGTGGTGCCCAATAGAGCGGCTCACCGACAGCTGAGCCATGCCACACCCCCCTTGCGGAACCCAGATGGGCCCCCCTTCCAGCTCCCTCGCCCGGTTTCTGAGCTGGACATGACCTTGGGCGGTGTGCAGCAGAAAGACAGAACGGAACAGTGTGCAAAGGCCCAGGGGAAAGCACCTAGGAAAGGGAGAAACCTGGACTAGTGTGAGAGAAAGATCCCGGTCCTTCTGGCTGGACCTTCAAGCGTTCAGCCAGCAGGGCATCCCCCACAAGGTGCCTCAGTCCTGGGGCACGTGGCGTCCTGCTGCTGTCAAAGGCCCTCTCGAGGCAGCTGCTCCAGCACTCCTGGGGCAGCAGGACAAGCCATCAGGCTCAGAACAGCCCGTGGAGCCTTGAGACCGAAGGCAGCAGCAGAGCAGCAACTGCACGGGGAACGTTCTCAGGTGCAGACACAGCGCAGCTGCTCGAGATCCACTGCGCCCCGAGCAGAAATAAAAGAAAGGAATGATCACACACGACTGTTTGCGTGGTAATTCTACAAGGATTTCCCCGGCCCGCATAGCTTGGGAGGCAGGGATTGCCCACCCGCACTGGTGAGGGACAAACCGCTCTGGTGCGGCCGGATGTCACTCAGAGCGCAAGGCCGAAACCCAAAGCCCACGTCCAGCGCTTTCCCTCTTGGACAAGGCCTTGGGGGGGGTGGAAGACACCTGAAAGGCAGCAACTCGAGAAGCCCATCTTGGCAGAGAGTGCAGCACAAGTCCTCCAAACACGCACGGGGCACCCACAGGATGGGCTCCTCTGCGCCCACTGTTCCGCTGTGCCCGTTGTTCCCACCCAGCTGCAGCACTGGCTTCACACACAGCCTGGGGAGAGCAGAGGGAGCTTTCATCTCCTCTGCCTTCCTGACTCTGCTCGCGGCGCACAAGGCACAGCAAAAGCATGCGCGGTGCCCAGGGAGCCAGTCCACCCGGACAGCGGCAGCTGCACTGCCCCACCCGCATGCTGCCTTAGATGCTGTGCCCCGGCTGCTCAGAGGGAAGCATCCCAGCTCTGTCAAATTCAAGGGACTTGGATTCTGTTGCCAAAGCTTTGGGATCTGCAGAGGACCTTGGAGCTGCACAGTCCCCAACTAGACTCAGGTCGCAGCCTCTCTCCGCAAGCTCCCGTGTCTGTCTGGAGGCGCTGGCAATATTGTTCTCGCCGGGCTGATCCATGCAGAGTCTCTTGCCCCTGTCTCTCTGTGGGAGCTCGTTCTTTCTAAGCAAAACCAATCAGCAAAACTAGAAACTTCTCCCAAGCCCACCTCTGTGGCAGGCCTGGGAAAGCCATGACATTTGTCTAGGAGCTCTACCGTCCACCCGGCCGGAGCAATTCAAAGCAAACCAGGCGGAGCAGAGGAAGACCTGCTGTAGGCCTACTCTGTCCCATCAGGACTTTCAGGGTCTGCAACTGAGCTCTCGAGGTGACAGGTAAACTTCCGCCTGGGAGCTCAAGCTAGAGCTGCACCTCCCATCTCCACAGCCCACAGTATCCCTGAGGCACTGTCTTCTGTGCAAAGCCTTTCCTTCTTCAAGGCCGCTCGGCCTTAGGAATAAAGAGAACAGGCAAGTCCGAGTCTCTGCCCATTGGCGAGGTTTATTTGCTATTGCCGAGGCACACTCCAAACTTTAGCCTCCAGAAGACCAGGCTCAAGCTAAGCCAAGCTTAGCACCATCTCAAGGCTCCTTTGCAACTCCTAGTCCCCTTCTGATTCTGCCAGCCAGGGAAATCTTTGGTCTGTGATGGTTGCAGCTCCTTGCTCACTTCCACAGCTGGGCTGGGCTGGGCTGGGCTGGGCTGGATGGGGGTATGGGCAAATGGCCAGGGGACTTTGTAAGCCAAAGCAAGAGATGGAAGCCCCGTGGGGCCAGGCGCAGTTCTGCCAGTGGGGCTGTCTCGGGGGGGCTCGGGGCTCTCTGTGGTGGCTCTGGGGCTTTGTCCGTTTGGCCAAGAGACCCCCCGGGATCTCCCGAGGAGGAGTTGGAGCTGAGTGTGGAGAGGATGCCCAGAAGCCCCTGAGCAGGGGGGTGGGGATGAAGGGCGGGGCTCGTGGGCCGGCTGATGTGTCCCTGGTGGCTGTGACATCACAGCAGACAGGTCACAATGGGAGCTGTCCCTAAGGAGCACAGCAGGCAGCGCCAGGGCAGTTGGACTTGGGCGATCAGTGAGTGCAGATGCAGGGGCAAGGCTGGGATGGATGGGGGAGGGGGAAGATGCCCAGGGGGGGTGGTTGGAACCCTGAGCCAAAGCTGAGTCCCTCCCGGCAGGGCCCAGTTGTGCCCCTGGGGCCTGGCACACAGGTGCTCAGGGCTCTCTGTGTTGGCAAGTGCCCAAAGAGCCTTTGGGGATGGGCCGACTGCTCCCGGCTCCACGGGACGCTGTGGTGTGGCGGGGATGGGGCCTGGGGAGACTCTGCTCGGCTGCCTCTTGCCTTTTGCCGGGGCACAGCCCAGCCAGGGCCTGACAAGGAGGGTCCCGGCTGGGGCAGGATGGGCCCTGTGCCTGCTCTGCAGCCAGGGGCTGCGTTCCCTTCAAGCCTTCATCCCCGTGCTCCCTCCCGCCCCGAGCCACTGGGGAAACTTGTCTCCCATCTCCTGCAGGCCATGGATTCAGCAACTGTGCTCCTCCTGGCTGTGCTGGCCATCCTGCCCAAGACGACACAGGATCCCCAGAGCGATGCGGTCAGCGCGCGGCGGATGACCGAGCGTGCGCTTTTTGTGGAGAAGAAGATGACGGAGCTGTGGGAGGAAGTCGAGTGGAGGAGGGCCCTGGACGATCTTCCACTCCTTTGGATCTTGCAGCACTGGCTCTTCTGGCTGGCTGCAGCAGCTGTGCTGGGCTGGCTGGCCTGGCAAAGGGAGGAGGCCTCTCGCCGGCGCCGTGAGCAAGAAGAGCTCAGCGCAGCAGCCGCTGCTGGCGGGCCTTTTGCAGCGCTCAGCCTGTCACCGCTGCAGGACCTGCCCTTCATGGGCCAGACCCTGAAGAAGCTGCTGCGGGACCTCCTGGAGGTGTGCCAGGTGCTCTCCCAGAACACCTTCATGCCAGAGCTGCACCTGGCCACTGGGCAGCAGGGCACCTGCATCGAGTCCTGGCATGACCTGGGGCACTGCACCCTCTACCAGCTGGTGCTCTTCCTCAGGCCACCCCCCTGGCACTCTTTCCGGCTGCAGCTGCCCGAGGCCATGGACGTGCCACACTCCATCCGTGTGCTGCTGGAGTGCTCGTGTTCCAGGACGGCAGGGAACATCTTCTGCTTTGTCCACCCCACCTACAACCATCAGCACTCGCCCCTCGTGCGCACCCTCTGCACAGACTCCCACTTGGAGGTGCAGAAGGTCGCCGGTTGGCTGCCCAGACTGGTGGAATCAGCCTGGGAGCGTTTGCCTCAGTGGCACCACTGGCAGCTCCGGCTGCTGCCCTCCTCCCGCTCCTGCAGGCTCCTGCTGACCGGCCCCGGCCAGGTGCGGCTCTGCGCTGTGCTGCTCTTGGCACTGCAGCAGGGCCGCCCGGGCACCTTCCTGCTCCTGGAATAGGCAGTCGCAGCTTTCCCGGGGGCTGCTTTGGGCCGGGGCTGCGCGGCGACTTGGGAGCGCACCCAGTCGGCACGGCACAACAGACCCTTGTGCTGACTGCACTGAAGAGCAGCAGTCCTGGCTCTGTCCACTCCCAACTCCCCATGTGCCCTGCTGTGCTTTAAGCCCAGCTGCAAATGGAGCACCAGCAGCCACTCCCTCAACTGCCTTCCGTTCCCTGCCACCCTGGTGGAATGGGGGCAAGAATCCAAACTCCAACTTGGCAAAAAGTTAACTTTAAGACCACCCCCAAGAATAGGTTTAGGAGTAAGTTTAAGAGTAAGTTTAGTTCCTAGGCATAATAATAATAATAATAGTAATAGTAATAATAGTAATAACTAGTTTAAGATAGATCATTTTAATAAGAATTTAGTTTTATAAGACTCGAAACAGTAAGTTAGATAACGTTAGCTCCCAACTCCCCACGTCCCCTGTCCTGCTTTAATCCCAGCTGGAAATGAAGCCCCAGCAGCCACCCCCTCAAGCCCCTTCCCTTCCCCGCCACCCTAGTTTCATAATAGCTTTCATTAGAACTTTAGTTAAGTTTAATAATTATAAGTGAAACATAGATAGGTTTATTACTAACAAGTTAGTTTTAAAAAACTCAACCCCAAAACCTTTATAAAGGTTTCTAGTGAAAAGCCAAGTGGAGTTCAGTATCAGCAGTAATTAAGAAGGGAGGGGATCACACAAAAGGCGAGGAAAAAGCCCAGACAAGTGGTGCCCAATAGAGCGGCTCACCGACAGCTGAGCCATGCCACACCCCCCTTGCGGAACCCAGATGGGCCCCCCTTCCAGCTCCCTCGCCCGGTTTCTAAGCTGGACATGACCTTGGGCGGTGTGCAGCAGAAAGACAGAACGGAACAGTGTGCAAAGGCCCAGGGGAAAGCACCTAGGAAAGGGAGAAACCTGGACTAGTGTGAGAGAAAGATCCCGGTCCTTCTGGCTGGACCTTCAAGCGTTCAGCCAGCAGGGCATCCCCCACAAGGTGCCTCAGTCCTGGGGCACGTGGCGTCCTGCTGCTGTCAAAGGCCCTCTCGAGGCAGCTGCTCCAGCACTCCTGGGGCAGCAGGACAAGCCATCAGGCTCAGAACAGCCCGTGGAGCCTTGAGACCGAAGGCAGCAGCAGAGCAGCAACTGCACGGGGAACGTTCTCAGGTGCAGACACAGCGCAGCTGCTCGAGATCCACTGCGCCCCGAGCAGAAATAAAAGAAAGGAATGATCACACACGACTGTTTGCGTGGTAATTCTACAAGGATTTCCCCGGCCCGCATAGCTTGGGAGGCAGGGATTGCCCACCCGCACTGGTGAGGGACAAACCGCTCTGGTGCGGCCGGATGTCACTCAGAGCGCAAGGCCGAAACCCAAAGCCCACGTCCAGCGCTTTCCCTCTTGGACAAGGCCTTGGGGGGGGTGGAAGACACCTGAAAGGCAGCAACTCGAGAAGCCCATCTTGGCAGAGAGTGCAGCACAAGTCCTCCAAACACGCACGGGGCACCCACAGGATGGGCTCCTCTGCGCCCACTGTTCCGCTGTGCCCGTTGTTCCCACCCAGCTGCAGCACTGGCTTCACACACAGCCTGGGGAGAGCAGAGGGAGCTTTCATCTCCTCTGCCTTCCTGACTCTGCTCGCGGCGCACAAGGCACAGCAAAAGCATGCGCGGTGCCCAGGGAGCCAGTCCACCCGGACAGCGGCAGCTGCACTGCCCCACCCGCATGCTGCCTTAGATGCTGTGCCCCGGCTGCTCAGAGGGAAGCATCCCAGCTCTGTCAAATTCAAGGGACTTGGATTCTGTTGCCAAAGCTTTGGGATCTGCAGAGGACCTTGGAGCTGCACAGTCCCCAACTAGACTCAGGTCGCAGCCTCTCTCCGCAAGCTCCCGTGTCTGTCTGGAGGCGCTGGCAATATTGTTCTCGCCGGGCTGATCCATGCAGAGTCTCTTGCCCCTGTCTCTCTGTGGGAGCTCGTTCTTTCTAAGCAAAACCAATCAGCAAAACTAGAAACTTCTCCCAAGCCCACCTCTGTGGCAGGCCTGGGAAAGCCATGACATTTGTCTAGGAGCTCTACCGTCCACCCGGCCGGAGCAATTCAAAGCAAACCAGGCGGAGCAGAGGAAGACCTGCTGTAGGCCTACTCTGTCCCATCAGGACTTTCAGGGTCTGCAACTGAGCTCTCGAGGTGACAGGTAAACTTCCGCCTGGGAGCTCAAGCTAGAGCTGCACCTCCCATCTCCACAGCCCACAGTATCCCTGAGGCACTGTCTTCTGTGCAAAGCCTTTCCTTCTTCAAGGCCGCTCGGCCTTAGGAATAAAGAGAACAGGCAAGTCCGAGTCTCTGCCCATTGGCGAGGTTTATTTGCTATTGCCGAGGCACACTCCAAACTTTAGCCTCCAGAAGACCAGGCTCAAGCTAAGCCAAGCTTAGCACCATCTCAAGGCTCCTTTGCAACTCCTAGTCCCCTTCTGATTCTGCCAGCCAGGGAAATCTTTGGTCTGTGATGGTTGCAGCTCCTTGCTCACTTCCACAGCTGGGCTGGGCTGGGCTGGGCTGGGCTGGATGGGGGTATGGGCAAATGGCCAGGGGACTTTGTAAGCCAAAGCAAGAGATGGAAGCCCCGTGGGGCCAGGCGCAGTTCTGCCAGTGGGGCTGTCTCGGGGGGGCTCGGGGCTCTCTGTGGTGGCTCTGGGGCTTTGTCCGTTTGGCCAAGAGACCCCCCGGGATCTCCCGAGGAGGAGTTGGAGCTGAGTGTGGAGAGGATGCCCAGAAGCCCCTGAGCAGGGGGGTGGGGATGAAGGGCGGGGCTCGTGGGCCGGCTGATGTGTCCCTGGTGGCTGTGACATCACAGCAGACAGGTCACAATGGGAGCTGTCCCTAAGGAGCACAGCAGGCAGCGCCAGGGCAGTTGGACTTGGGCGATCAGTGAGTGCAGATGCAGGGGCAAGGCTGGGATGGATGGGGGAGGGGGAAGATGCCCAGGGGGGGTGGTTGGAACCCTGAGCCAAAGCTGAGTCCCTCCCGGCAGGGCCCAGTTGTGCCCCTGGGGCCTGGCACACAGGTGCTCAGGGCTCTCTGTGTTGGCAAGTGCCCAAAGAGCCTTTGGGGATGGGCCGACTGCTCCCGGCTCCACGGGACGCTGTGGTGTGGCGGGGATGGGGCCTGGGGAGACTCTGCTCGGCTGCCTCTTGCCTTTTGCCGGGGCACAGCCCAGCCAGGGCCTGACAAGGAGGGTCCCGGCTGGGGCAGGATGGGCCCTGTGCCTGCTCTGCAGCCAGGGGCTGCGTTCCCTTCAAGCCTTCATCCCCGTGCTCCCTCCCGCCCCGAGCCACTGGGGAAACTTGTCTCCCATCTCCTGCAGGCCATGGATTCAGCAACTGTGCTCCTCCTGGCTGTGCTGGCCATCCTGCCCAAGACGACACAGGATCCCCAGAGCGATGCGGTCAGCGCGCGGCGGATGACCGAGCGTGCGCTTTTTGTGGAGAAGAAGATGACGGAGCTGTGGGAGGAAGTCGAGTGGAGGAGGGCCCTGGACGATCTTCCACTCCTTTGGATCTTGCAGCACTGGCTCTTCTGGCTGGCTGCAGCAGCTGTGCTGGGCTGGCTGGCCTGGCAAAGGGAGGAGGCCTCTCGCCGGCGCCGTGAGCAAGAAGAGCTCAGCGCAGCAGCCGCTGCTGGCGGGCCTTTTGCAGCGCTCAGCCTGTCACCGCTGCAGGACCTGCCCTTCATGGGCCAGACCCTGAAGAAGCTGCTGCGGGACCTCCTGGAGGTGTGCCAGGTGCTCTCCCAGAACACCTTCATGCCAGAGCTGCACCTGGCCACTGGGCAGCAGGGCACCTGCATCGAGTCCTGGCATGACCTGGGGCACTGCACCCTCTACCAGCTGGTGCTCTTCCTCAGGCCACCCCCCTGGCACTCTTTCCGGCTGCAGCTGCCCGAGGCCATGGACGTGCCACACTCCATCCGTGTGCTGCTGGAGTGCTCGTGTTCCAGGACGGCAGGGAACATCTTCTGCTTTGTCCACCCCACCTACAACCATCAGCACTCGCCCCTCGTGCGCACCCTCTGCACAGACTCCCACTTGGAGGTGCAGAAGGTCGCCGGTTGGCTGCCCAGACTGGTGGAATCAGCCTGGGAGCGTTTGCCTCAGTGGCACCACTGGCAGCTCCGGCTGCTGCCCTCCTCCCGCTCCTGCAGGCTCCTGCTGACCGGCCCCGGCCAGGTGCGGCTCTGCGCTGTGCTGCTCTTGGCACTGCAGCAGGGCCGCCCGGGCACCTTCCTGCTCCTGGAATAGGCAGTCGCAGCTTTCCCGGGGGCTGCTTTGGGCCGGGGCTGCGCGGCGACTTGGGAGCGCACCCAGTCGGCACGGCACAACAGACCCTTGTGCTGACTGCACTGAAGAGCAGCAGTCCTGGCTCTGTCCACTCCCAACTCCCCATGTGCCCTGCTGTGCTTTAAGCCCAGCTGCAAATGGAGCACCAGCAGCCACTCCCTCAACTGCCTTCCGTTCCCTGCCACCCTGGTGGAATGGGGGCAAGAATCCAAACTCCAACTTGGCAAAAAGTTAACTTTAAGACCACCCCCAAGAATAGGTTTAGGAGTAAGTTTAAGAGTAAGTTTAGTTCCTAGGCATAATAATAATAATAATAGTAATAGTAATAATAGTAATAACTAGTTTAAGATAGATCATTTTAATAAGAATTTAGTTTTATAAGACTCGAAACAGTAAGTTAGATAACGTTAGCTCCCAACTCCCCACGTCCCCTGTCCTGCTTTAATCCCAGCTGGAAATGAAGCCCCAGCAGCCACCCCCTCAAGCCCCTTCCCTTCCCCGCCACCCTAGTTTCATAATAGCTTTCATTAGAACTTTAGTTAAGTTTAATAATTATAAGTGAAACATAGATAGGTTTATTACTAACAAGTTAGTTTTAAAAAACTCAACCCCAAAACCTTTATAAAGGTTTCTAGTGAAAAGCCAAGTGGAGTTCAGTATCAGCAGTAATTAAGAAGGGAGGGGATCACACAAAAGGCGAGGAAAAAGCCCAGACAAGTGGTGCCCAATAGAGCGGCTCACCGACAGCTGAGCCATGCCACACCCCCCTTGCGGAACCCAGATGGGCCCCCCTTCCAGCTCCCTCGCCCGGTTTCTAAGCTGGACATGACCTTGGGCGGTGTGCAGCAGAAAGACAGAACGGAACAGTGTGCAAAGGCCCAGGGGAAAGCACCTAGGAAAGGGAGAAACCTGGACTAGTGTGAGAGAAAGATCCCGGTCCTTCTGGCTGGACCTTCAAGCGTTCAGCCAGCAGGGCATCCCCCACAAGGTGCCTCAGTCCTGGGGCACGTGGTGTCCTGCTGCTGTCAAAGGCCCTCTCGAGGCAGCTGCTCCAGCACTCCTGGGGCAGCAGGACAAGCCATCAGGCTCAGAACAGCCCGTGGAGCCTTGAGACCGAAGGCAGCAGCAGAGCAGCAACTGCACGGGGAACGTTCTCAGGTGCAGACACAGCGCAGCTGCTCGAGATCCACTGCGCCCCGAGCAGAAATAAAAGAAAGGAATGATCACACACGACTGTTTGCGTGGTAATTCTACAAGGATTTCCCCGGCCCGCATAGCTTGGGAGGCAGGGATTGCCCACCCGCACTGGTGAGGGACAAACCGCTCTGGTGCGGCCGGATGTCACTCAGAGCGCAAGGCCGAAACCCAAAGCCCACGTCCAGCGCTTTCCCTCTTGGACAAGGCCTTGGGGGGGGTGGAAGACACCTGAAAGGCAGCAACTCGAGAAGCCCATCTTGGCAGAGAGTGCAGCACAAGTCCTCCAAACACGCACGGGGCACCCACAGGATGGGCTCCTCTGCGCCCACTGTTCCGCTGTGCCCGTTGTTCCCACCCAGCTGCAGCACTGGCTTCACACACAGCCTGGGGAGAGCAGAGGGAGCTTTCATCTCCTCTGCCTTCCTGACTCTGCTCGCGGCGCACAAGGCACAGCAAAAGCATGCGCGGTGCCCAGGGAGCCAGTCCACCCGGACAGTGGCAGCTGCACTGCCCCACCCGCATGCTGCCTTAGATGCTGTGCCCCGGCTGCTCAGAGGGAAGCATCCCAGCTCTGTCAAATTCAAGGGACTTGGATTCTGTTGCCAAAGCTTTGGGATCTGCAGAGGACCTTGGAGCTGCACAGTCCCCAACTAGACTCAGGTCGCAGCCTCTCTCCGCAAGCTCCCGTGTCTGTCTGGAGGCGCTGGCAATATTGTTCTCGCCGGGCTGATCCATGCAGAGTCTCTTGCCCCTGTCTCTCTGTGGGAGCTCGTTCTTTCTAAGCAAAACCAATCAGCAAAACTAGAAACTTCTCCCAAGCCCACCTCTGTGGCAGGCCTGGGAAAGCCATGACATTTGTCTAGGAGCTCTACCGTCCACCCGGCCGGAGCAATTCAAAGCAAACCAGGCGGAGCAGAGGAAGACCTGCTGTAGGCCTACTCTGTCCCATCAGGACTTTCAGGGTCTGCAACTGAGCTCTCGAGGTGACAGGTAAACTTCCGCCTGGGAGCTCAAGCTAGAGCTGCACCTCCCATCTCCACAGCCCACAGTATCCCTGAGGCACTGTCTTCTGTGCAAAGCCTTTCCTTCTTCAAGGCCGCTCGGCCTTAGGAATAAAGAGAACAGGCAAGTCCGAGTCTCTGCCCATTGGCGAGGTTTATTTGCTATTGCCGAGGCACACTCCAAACTTTAGCCTCCAGAAGACCAGGCTCAAGCTAAGCCAAGCTTAGCACCATCTCAAGGCTCCTTTGCAACTCCTAGTCCCCTTCTGATTCTGCCAGCCAGGGAAATCTTTGGTCTGTGATGGTTGCAGCTCCTTGCTCACTTCCACAGCTGGGCTGGGCTGGGCTGGGCTGGGCTGGATGGGGGTATGGGCAAATGGCCAGGGGACTTTGTAAGCCAAAGCAAGAGATGGAAGCCCCGTGGGGCCAGGCGCAGTTCTGCCAGTGGGGCTGTCTCGGGGGGGCTCGGGGCTCTCTGTGGTGGCTCTGGGGCTTTGTCCGTTTGGCCAAGAGACCCCCCGGGATCTCCCGAGGAGGAGTTGGAGCTGAGTGTGGAGAGGATGCCCAGAAGCCCCTGAGCAGGGGGGTGGGGATGAAGGGCGGGGCTCGTGGGCCGGCTGATGTGTCCCTGGTGGCTGTGACATCACAGCAGACAGGTCACAATGGGAGCTGTCCCTAAGGAGCACAGCAGGCAGCGCCAGGGCAGTTGGACTTGGGCGATCAGTGAGTGCAGATGCAGGGGCAAGGCTGGGATGGATGGGGGAGGGGGAAGATGCCCAGGGGGGGTGGTTGGAACCCTGAGCCAAAGCTGAGTCCCTCCCGGCAGGGCCCAGTTGTGCCCCTGGGGCCTGGCACACAGGTGCTCAGGGCTCTCTGTGTTGGCAAGTGCCCAAAGAGCCTTTGGGGATGGGCCGACTGCTCCCGGCTCCACGGGACGCTGTGGTGTGGCGGGGATGGGGCCTGGGGAGACTCTGCTCGGCTGCCTCTTGCCTTTTGCCGGGGCACAGCCCAGCCAGGGCCTGACAAGGAGGGTCCCGGCTGGGGCAGGATGGGCCCTGTGCCTGCTCTGCAGCCAGGGGCTGCGTTCCCTTCAAGCCTTCATCCCCGTGCTCCCTCCCGCCCCGAGCCACTGGGGAAACTTGTCTCCCATCTCCTGCAGGCCATGGATTCAGCAACTGTGCTCCTCCTGGCTGTGCTGGCCATCCTGCCCAAGACGACACAGGATCCCCAGAGCGATGCGGTCAGCGCGCGGCGGATGACCGAGCGTGCGCTTTTTGTGGAGAAGAAGATGACGGAGCTGTGGGAGGAAGTCGAGTGGAGGAGGGCCCTGGACGATCTTCCACTCCTTTGGATCTTGCAGCACTGGCTCTTCTGGCTGGCTGCAGCAGCTGTGCTGGGCTGGCTGGCCTGGCAAAGGGAGGAGGCCTCTCGCCGGCGCCGTGAGCAAGAAGAGCTCAGCGCAGCAGCCGCTGCTGGCGGGCCTTTTGCAGCGCTCAGCCTGTCACCGCTGCAGGACCTGCCCTTCATGGGCCAGACCCTGAAGAAGCTGCTGCGGGACCTCCTGGAGGTGTGCCAGGTGCTCTCCCAGAACACCTTCATGCCAGAGCTGCACCTGGCCACTGGGCAGCAGGGCACCTGCATCGAGTCCTGGCATGACCTGGGGCACTGCACCCTCTACCAGCTGGTGCTCTTCCTCAGGCCACCCCCCTGGCACTCTTTCCGGCTGCAGCTGCCCGAGGCCATGGACGTGCCACACTCCATCCGTGTGCTGCTGGAGTGCTCGTGTTCCAGGACGGCAGGGAACATCTTCTGCTTTGTCCACCCCACCTACAACCATCAGCACTCGCCCCTCGTGCGCACCCTCTGCACAGACTCCCACTTGGAGGTGCAGAAGGTCGCCGGTTGGCTGCCCAGACTGGTGGAATCAGCCTGGGAGCGTTTGCCTCAGTGGCACCACTGGCAGCTCCGGCTGCTGCCCTCCTCCCGCTCCTGCAGGCTCCTGCTGACCGGCCCCGGCCAGGTGCGGCTCTGCGCTGTGCTGCTCTTGGCACTGCAGCAGGGCCGCCCGGGCACCTTCCTGCTCCTGGAATAGGCAGTCGCAGCTTTCCCGGGGGCTGCTTTGGGCCGGGGCTGCGCGGCGACTTGGGAGCGCACCCAGTCGGCACGGCACAACAGACCCTTGTGCTGACTGCACTGAAGAGCAGCAGTCCTGGCTCTGTCCACTCCCAACTCCCCATGTGCCCTGCTGTGCTTTAAGCCCAGCTGCAAATGGAGCACCAGCAGCCACTCCCTCAACTGCCTTCCGTTCCCTGCCACCCTGGTGGAATGGGGGCAAGAATCCAAACTCCAACTTGGCAAAAAGTTAACTTTAAGACCACCCCCAAGAATAGGTTTAGGAGTAAGTTTAAGAGTAAGTTTAGTTCCTAGGCATAATAATAATAATAATAGTAATAGTAATAATAGTAATAACTAGTTTAAGATAGATCATTTTAATAAGAATTTAGTTTTATAAGACTCGAAACAGTAAGTTAGATAACGTTAGCTCCCAACTCCCCACGTCCCCTGTCCTGCTTTAATCCCAGCTGGAAATGAAGCCCCAGCAGCCACCCCCTCAAGCCCCTTCCCTTCCCCGCCACCCTAGTTTCATAATAGCTTTCATTAGAACTTTAGTTAAGTTTAATAATTATAAGTGAAACATAGATAGGTTTATTACTAACAAGTTAGTTTTAAAAAACTCAACCCCAAAACCTTTATAAAGGTTTCTAGTGAAAAGCCAAGTGGAGTTCAGTATCAGCAGTAATTAAGAAGGGAGGGGATCACACAAAAGGCGAGGAAAAAGCCCAGACAAGTGGTGCCCAATAGAGCGGCTCACCGACAGCTGAGCCATGCCACACCCCCCTTGCGGAACCCAGATGGGCCCCCCTTCCAGCTCCCTCGCCCGGTTTCTAAGCTGGACATGACCTTGGGCGGTGTGCAGCAGAAAGACAGAACGGAACAGTGTGCAAAGGCCCAGGGGAAAGCACCTAGGAAAGGGAGAAACCTGGACTAGTGTGAGAGAAAGATCCCGGTCCTTCTGGCTGGACCTTCAAGCGTTCAGCCAGCAGGGCATCCCCCACAAGGTGCCTCAGTCCTGGGGCACGTGGCGTCCTGCTGCTGTCAAAGGCCCTCTCGAGGCAGCTGCTCCAGCACTCCTGGGGCAGCAGGACAAGCCATCAGGCTCAGAACAGCCCGTGGAGCCTTGAGACCGAAGGCAGCAGCAGAGCAGCAACTGCACGGGGAACGTTCTCAGGTGCAGACACAGCGCAGCTGCTCGAGATCTACTGCGCCCCGAGCAGAAATAAAAGAAAGGAATGATCACACACGACTGTTTGCGTGGTAATTCTACAAGGATTTCCCCGGCCCGCATAGCTTGGGAGGCAGGGATTGCCCACCCGCACTGGTGAGGGACAAACCGCTCTGGTGCGGCCGGATGTCACTCAGAGCGCAAGGCCGAAACCCAAAGCCCACGTCCAGCGCTTTCCCTCTTGGACAAGGCCTTGGGGGGGGTGGAAGACACCTGAAAGGCAGCAACTCGAGAAGCCCATCTTGGCAGAGAGTGCAGCACAAGTCCTCCAAACACGCACGGGGCACCCACAGGATGGGCTCCTCTGCGCCCACTGTTCCGCTGTGCCCGTTGTTCCCACCCAGCTGCAGCACTGGCTTCACACACAGCCTGGGGAGAGCAGAGGGAGCTTTCATCTCCTCTGCCTTCCTGACTCTGCTCGCGGCGCACAAGGCACAGCAAAAAGCATGCGCGGTGCCCAGGGAGCCAGTGCACCCGGACAGCGGCAGCTGCACTGCCCCACCCGCATGCTGCCTTAGATGCTGTGCCCCGGCTGCTCAGAGGGAAGCATCCCAGCTCTGTCAAATTCAAGGGACTTGGATTCTGTTGCCAAAGCTTTGGGATCTGCAGAGGACCTTGGAGCTGCACAGTCCCCAACTAGACTCAGGTCGCAGCCTCTCTCCGCAAGCTCCCGTGTCTGTCTGGAGGCGCTGGCAATATTGTTCTCGCCGGGCTGATCCATGCAGAGTCTCTTGCCCCTGTCTCTCTGTGGGAGCTCGTTCTTTCTAAGCAAAACCAATCAGCAAAACTAGAAACTTCTCCCAAGCCCACCTCTGTGGCAGGCCTGGGAAAGCCATGACATTTGTCTAGGAGCTCTACCGTCCACCCGGCCGGAGCAATTCAAAGCAAACCAGGCGGAGCAGAGGAAGACCTGCTGTAGGCCTACTCTGTCCCATCAGGACTTTCAGGGTCTGCAACTGAGCTCTCGAGGTGACAGGTAAACTTCCGCCTGGGAGCTCAAGCTAGAGCTGCACCTCCCATCTCCACAGCCCACAGTATCCCTGAGGCACTGTCTTCTGTGCAAAGCCTTTCCTTCTTCAAGGCCGCTCGGCCTTAGGAATAAAGAGAACAGGCAAGTCCGAGTCTCTGCCCATTGGCGAGGTTTATTTGCTATTGCCGAGGCACACTCCAAACTTTAGCCTCCAGAAGACCAGGCTCAAGCTAAGCCAAGCTTAGCACCATCTCAAGGCTCCTTTGCAACTCCTAGTCCCCTTCTGATTCTGCCAGCCAGGGAAATCTTTGGTCTGTGATGGTTGCAGCTCCTTGCTCACTTCCACAGCTGGGCTGGGCTGGGCTGGGCTGGGCTGGATGGGGGTATGGGCAAATGGCCAGGGGACTTTGTAAGCCAAAGCAAGAGATGGAAGCCCCGTGGGGCCAGGCGCAGTTCTGCCAGTGGGGCTGTCTCGGGGGGGCTCGGGGCTCTCTGTGGTGGCTCTGGGGCTTTGTCCGTTTGGCCAAGAGACCCCCCGGGATCTCCCGAGGAGGAGTTGGAGCTGAGTGTGGAGAGGATGCCCAGAAGCCCCTGAGCAGGGGGGTGGGGATGAAGGGCGGGGCTCGTGGGCCGGCTGATGTGTCCCTGGTGGCTGTGACATCACAGCAGACAGGTCACAATGGGAGCTGTCCCTAAGGAGCACAGCAGGCAGCGCCAGGGCAGTTGGACTTGGGCGATCAGTGAGTGCAGATGCAGGGGCAAGGCTGGGATGGATGGGGGAGGGGGAAGATGCCCAGGGGGGGTGGTTGGAACCCTGAGCCAAAGCTGAGTCCCTCCCGGCAGGGCCCAGTTGTGCCCCTGGGGCCTGGCACACAGGTGCTCAGGGCTCTCTGTGTTGGCAAGTGCCCAAAGAGCCTTTGGGGATGGGCCGACTGCTCCCGGCTCCACGGGACGCTGTGGTGTGGCGGGGATGGGGCCTGGGGAGACTCTGCTCGGCTGCCTCTTGCCTTTTGCCGGGGCACAGCCCAGCCAGGGCCTGACAAGGAGGGTCCCGGCTGGGGCAGGATGGGCCCTGTGCCTGCTCTGCAGCCAGGGGCTGCGTTCCCTTCAAGCCTTCATCCCCGTGCTCCCTCCCGCCCCGAGCCACTGGGGAAACTTGTCTCCCATCTCCTGCAGGCCATGGATTCAGCAACTGTGCTCCTCCTGGCTGTGCTGGCCATCCTGCCCAAGACGACACAGGATCCCCAGAGCGATGCGGTCAGCACGCGGCGGATGACCGAGCGTGCGCTTTTTGTGGAGAAGAAGATGACGGAGCTGTGGGAGGAAGTCGAGTGGAGGAGGGCCCTGGACGATCTTCCACTCCTTTGGATCTTGCAGCACTGGCTCTTCTGGCTGGCTGCAGCAGCTGTGCTGGGCTGGCTGGCCTGGCAAAGGGAGGAGGCCTCTCGCCGGCGCCGTGAGCAAGAAGAGCTCAGCGCAGCAGCCGCTGCTGGCGGGCCTTTTGCAGCGCTCAGCCTGTCACCGCTGCAGGACCTGCCCTTCATGGGCCAGACCCTGAAGAAGCTGCTGCGGGACCTCCTGGAGGTGTGCCAGGTGCTCTCCCAGAACACCTTCATGCCAGAGCTGCACCTGGCCACTGGGCAGCAGGGCACCTGCATCGAGTCCTGGCATGACCTGGGGCACTGCACCCTCTACCAGCTGGTGCTCTTCCTCAGGCCACCCCCCTGGCACTCTTTCCGGCTGCAGCTGCCCGAGGCCATGGACGTGCCACACTCCATCCGTGTGCTGCTGGAGTGCTCGTGTTCCAGGACGGCAGGGAACATCTTCTGCTTTGTCCACCCCACCTACAACCATCAGCACTCGCCCCTCGTGCGCACCCTCTGCACAGACTCCCACTTGGAGGTGCAGAAGGTCGCCGGTTGGCTGCCCAGACTGGTGGAATCAGCCTGGGAGCGTTTGCCTCAGTGGCACCACTGGCAGCTCCGGCTGCTGCCCTCCTCCCGCTCCTGCAGGCTCCTGCTGACCGGCCCCGGCCAGGTGCGGCTCTGCGCTGTGCTGCTCTTGGCACTGCAGCAGGGCCGCCCGGGCACCTTCCTGCTCCTGGAATAGGCAGTCGCAGCTTTCCCGGGGGCTGCTTTGGGCCGGGGCTGCGCGGCGACTTGGGAGCGCACCCAGTCGGCACGGCACAACAGACCCTTGTGCTGACTGCACTGAAGAGCAGCAGTCCTGGCTCTGTCCACTCCCAACTCCCCATGTGCCCTGCTGTGCTTTAAGCCCAGCTGCAAATGGAGCACCAGCAGCCACTCCCTCAACTGCCTTCCGTTCCCTGCCACCCTGGTGGAATGGGGGCAAGAATCCAAACTCCAACTTGGCAAAAAGTTAACTTTAAGACCACCCCCAAGAATAGGTTTAGGAGTAAGTTTAAGAGTAAGTTTAGTTCCTAGGCATAATAATAATAATAATAGTAATAGTAATAATAGTAATAACTAGTTTAAGATAGATCATTTTAATAAGAATTTAGTTTTATAAGACTCGAAACAGTAAGTTAGATAACGTTAGCTCCCAACTCCCCACGTCCCCTGTCCTGCTTTAATCCCAGCTGGAAATGAAGCCCCAGCAGCCACCCCCTCAAGCCCCTTCCCTTCCCCGCCACCCTAGTTTCATAATAGCTTTCATTAGAACTTTAGTTAAGTTTAATAATTATAAGTGAAACATAGATAGGTTTATTACTAACAAGTTAGTTTTAAAAAACTCAACCCCAAAACCTTTATAAAGGTTTCTAGTGAAAAGCCAAGTGGAGTTCAGTATCAGCAGTAATTAAGAAGGGAGGGGATCACACAAAAGGCGAGGAAAAAGCCCAGACAAGTGGTGCCCAATAGAGCGGCTCACCGACAGCTGAGCCATGCCACACCCCCCTTGCGGAACCCAGATGGGCCCCCCTTCCAGCTCCCTCGCCCGGTTTCTAAGCTGGACATGACCTTGGGTGGTGTGCAGCAGAAAGACAGAACGGAACAGTGTGCAAAGGCCCAGGGGAAAGCACCTAGGAAAGGGAGAAACCTGGACTAGTGTGAGAGAAAGATCCCGGTCCTTCTGGCTGGACCTTCAAGCGTTCAGCCAGCAGGGCATCCCCCACAAGGTGCCTCAGTCCTGGGGCACGTGGCGTCCTGCTGCTGTCAAAGGCCCTCTCGAGGCAGCTGCTCCAGCACTCCTGGGGCAGCAGGACAAGCCATCAGGCTCAGAACAGCCCGTGGAGCCTTGAGACCGAAGGCAGCAGCAGAGCAGCAACTGCACGGGGAACGTTCTCAGGTGCAGACACAGCGCAGCTGCTCGAGATCCACTGCGCCCCGAGCAGAAATAAAAGAAAGGAATGATCACACACGACTGTTTGCGTGGTAATTCTACAAGGATTTCCCCGGCCCGCATAGCTTGGGAGGCAGGGATTGCCCACCCGCACTGGTGAGGGACAAACCGCTCTGGTGCGGCCGGATGTCACTCAGAGCGCAAGGCCGAAACCCAAAGCCCACGTCCAGCGCTTTCCCTCTTGGACAAGGCCTTGGGGGGGGTGGAAGACACCTGAAAGGCAGCAACTCGAGAAGCCCATCTTGGCAGAGAGTGCAGCACAAGTCCTCCAAACACGCACGGGGCACCCACAGGATGGGCTCCTCTGCGCCCACTGTTCCGCTGTGCCCGTTGTTCCCACCCAGCTGCAGCACTGGCTTCACACACAGCCTGGGGAGAGCAGAGGGAGCTTTCATCTCCTCTGCCTTCCTGACTCTGCTCGCGGCGCACAAGGCACAGCAAAAGCATGCGCGGTGCCCAGGGAGCCAGTCCACCCGGACAGCGGCAGCTGCACTGCCCCACCCGCATGCTGCCTTAGATGCTGTGCCCCGGCTGCTCAGAGGGAAGCATCCCAGCTCTGTCAAATTCAAGGGACTTGGATTCTGTTGCCAAAGCTTTGGGATCTGCAGAGGACCTTGGAGCTGCACAGTCCCCAACTAGACTCAGGTCGCAGCCTCTCTCCGCAAGCTCCCGTGTCTGTCTGGAGGCGCTGGCAATATTGTTCTCGCCGGGCTGATCCATGCAGAGTCTCTTGCCCCTGTCTCTCTGTGGGAGCTCGTTCTTTCTAAGCAAAACCAATCAGCAAAACTAGAAACTTCTCCCAAGCCCACCTCTGTGGCAGGCCTGGGAAAGCCATGACATTTGTCTAGGAGCTCTACCGTCCACCCGGCCGGAGCAATTCAAAGCAAACCAGGCGGAGCAGAGGAAGACCTGCTGTAGGCCTACTCTGTCCCATCAGGACTTTCAGGGTCTGCAACTGAGCTCTCGAGGTGACAGGTAAACTTCCGCCTGGGAGCTCAAGCTAGAGCTGCACCTCCCATCTCCACAGCCCACAGTATCCCTGAGGCACTGTCTTCTGTGCAAAGCCTTTCCTTCTTCAAGGCCGCTCGGCCTTAGGAATAAAGAGAACAGGCAAGTCCGAGTCTCTGCCCATTGGCGAGGTTTATTTGCTATTGCCGAGGCACACTCCAAACTTTAGCCTCCAGAAGACCAGGCTCAAGCTAAGCCAAGCTTAGCACCATCTCAAGGCTCCTTTGCAACTCCTAGTCCCCTTCTGATTCTGCCAGCCAGGGAAATCTTTGGTCTGTGATGGTTGCAGCTCCTTGCTCACTTCCACAGCTGGGCTGGGCTGGGCTGGGCTGGGCTGGATGGGGGTATGGGCAAATGGCCAGGGGACTTTGTAAGCCAAAGCAAGAGATGGAAGCCCCGTGGGGCCAGGCGCAGTTCTGCCAGTGGGGCTGTCTCGGGGGGGCTCGGGGCTCTCTGTGGTGGCTCTGGGGCTTTGTCCGTTTGGCCAAGAGACCCCCCGGGATCTCCCGAGGAGGAGTTGGAGCTGAGTGTGGAGAGGATGCCCAGAAGCCCCTGAGCAGGGGGGTGGGGATGAAGGGCGGGGCTCGTGGGCCGGCTGATGTGTCCCTGGTGGCTGTGACATCACAGCAGACAGGTCACAATGGGAGCTGTCCCTAAGGAGCACAGCAGGCAGCGCCAGGGCAGTTGGACTTGGGCGATCAGTGAGTGCAGATGCAGGGGCAAGGCTGGGATGGATGGGGGAGGGGGAAGATGCCCAGGGGGGGTGGTTGGAACCCTGAGCCAAAGCTGAGTCCCTCCCGGCAGGGCCCAGTTGTGCCCCTGGGGCCTGGCACACAGGTGCTCAGGGCTCTCTGTGTTGGCAAGTGCCCAAAGAGCCTTTGGGGATGGGCCGACTGCTCCCGGCTCCACGGGACGCTGTGGTGTGGCGGGGATGGGGCCTGGGGAGACTCTGCTCGGCTGCCTCTTGCCTTTTGCCGGGGCACAGCCCAGCCAGGGCCTGACAAGGAGGGTCCCGGCTGGGGCAGGATGGGCCCTGTGCCTGCTCTGCAGCCAGGGGCTGCGTTCCCTTCAAGCCTTCATCCCCGTGCTCCCTCCCGCCCCGAGCCACTGGGGAAACTTGTCTCCCATCTCCTGCAGGCCATGGATTCAGCAACTGTGCTCCTCCTGGCTGTGCTGGCCATCCTGCCCAAGACGACACAGGATCCCCAGAGCGATGCGGTCAGCGCGCGGCGGATGACCGAGCGTGCGCTTTTTGTGGAGAAGAAGATGACGGAGCTGTGGGAGGAAGTCGAGTGGAGGAGGGCCCTGGACGATCTTCCACTCCTTTGGATCTTGCAGCACTGGCTCTTCTGGCTGGCTGCAGCAGCTGTGCTGGGCTGGCTGGCCTGGCAAAGGGAGGAGGCCTCTCGCCGGCGCCGTGAGCAAGAAGAGCTCAGCGCAGCAGCCGCTGCTGGCGGGCCTTTTGCAGCGCTCAGCCTGTCACCGCTGCAGGACCTGCCCTTCATGGGCCAGACCCTGAAGAAGCTGCTGCGGGACCTCCTGGAGGTGTGCCAGGTGCTCTCCCAGAACACCTTCATGCCAGAGCTGCACCTGGCCACTGGGCAGCAGGGCACCTGCATCGAGTCCTGGCATGACCTGGGGCACTGCACCCTCTACCAGCTGGTGCTCTTCCTCAGGCCACCCCCCTGGCACTCTTTCCGGCTGCAGCTGCCCGAGGCCATGGACGTGCCACACTCCATCCGTGTGCTGCTGGAGTGCTCGTGTTCCAGGACGGCAGGGAACATCTTCTGCTTTGTCCACCCCACCTACAACCATCAGCACTCGCCCCTCGTGCGCACCCTCTGCACAGACTCCCACTTGGAGGTGCAGAAGGTCGCCGGTTGGCTGCCCAGACTGGTGGAATCAGCCTGGGAGCGTTTGCCTCAGTGGCACCACTGGCAGCTCCGGCTGCTGCCCTCCTCCCGCTCCTGCAGGCTCCTGCTGACCGGCCCCGGCCAGGTGCGGCTCTGCGCTGTGCTGCTCTTGGCACTGCAGCAGGGCCGCCCGGGCACCTTCCTGCTCCTGGAATAGGCAGTCGCAGCTTTCCCGGGGGCTGCTTTGGGCCGGGGCTGCGCGGCGACTTGGGAGCGCACCCAGTCGGCACGGCACAACAGACCCTTGTGCTGACTGCACTGAAGAGCTGCAGTCCTGGCTCTGTCCACTCCCAACTCCCCATGTGCCCTGCTGTGCTTTAAGCCCAGCTGCAAATGGAGCACCAGCAGCCACTCCCTCAACTGCCTTCCGTTCCCTGCCACCCTGGTGGAATGGGGGCAAGAATCCAAACTCCAACTTGGCAAAAAGTTAACTTTAAGACCACCCCCAAGAATAGGTTTAGGAGTAAGTTTAAGAGTAAGTTTAGTTCCTAGGCATAATAATAATAATAATAGTAATAGTAATAATAGTAATAACTAGTTTAAGATAGATCATTTTAATAAGAATTTAGTTTTATAAGACTCGAAACAGTAAGTTAGATAACGTTAGCTCCCAACTCCCCACGTCCCCTGTCCTGCTTTAATCCCAGCTGGAAATGAAGCCCCAGCAGCCACCCCCTCAAGCCCCTTCCCTTCCCCGCCACCCTAGTTTCATAATAGCTTTCATTAGAACTTTAGTTAAGTTTAATAATTATAAGTGAAACATAGATAGGTTTATTACTAACAAGTTAGTTTTAAAAAACTCAACCCCAAAACCTTTATAAAGGTTTCTAGTGAAAAGCCAAGTGGAGTTCAGTATCAGCAGTAATTAAGAAGGGAGGGGATCACACAAAAGGCGAGGAAAAAGCCCAGACAAGTGGTGCCCAATAGAGCGGCTCACCGACAGCTGAGCCATGCCACACCCCCCTTGCGGAACCCAGATGGGCCCCCCTTCCAGCTCCCTCGCCCGGTTTCTGAGCTGGACATGACCTTGGGCGGTGTGCAGCAGAAAGACAGAACGGAACAGTGTGCAAAGGCCCAGGGGAAAGCACCTAGGAAAGGGAGAAACCTGGACTAGTGTGAGAGAAAGATCCCGGTCCTTCTGGCTGGACCTTCAAGCGTTCAGCCAGCAGGGCATCCCCCACAAGGTGCCTCAGTCCTGGGGCACGTGGCGTCCTGCTGCTGTCAAAGGCCCTCTCGAGGCAGCTGCTCCAGCACTCCTGGGGCAGCAGGACAAGCCATCAGGCTCAGAACAGCCCGTGGAGCCTTGAGACCGAAGGCAGCAGCAGAGCAGCAACTGCACGGGGAACGTTCTCAGGTGCAGACACAGCGCAGCTGCTCGAGATCCACTGCGCCCCGAGCAGAAATAAAAGAAAGGAATGATCACACACGACTGTTTGCGTGGTAATTCTACAAGGATTTCCCCGGCCCGCATAGCTTGGGAGGCAGGGATTGCCCACCCGCACTGGTGAGGGACAAACCGCTCTGGTGCGGCCGGATGTCACTCAGAGCGCAAGGCCGAAACCCAAAGCCCACGTCCAGCGCTTTCCCTCTTGGACAAGGCCTTGGGGGGGGTGGAAGACACCTGAAAGGCAGCAACTCGAGAAGCCCATCTTGGCAGAGAGTGCAGCACAAGTCCTCCAAACACGCACGGGGCACCCACAGGATGGGCTCCTCTGCGCCCACTGTTCCGCTGTGCCCGTTGTTCCCACCCAGCTGCAGCACTGGCTTCACACACAGCCTGGGGAGAGCAGAGGGAGCTTTCATCTCCTCTGCCTTCCTGACTCTGCTCGCGGCGCACAAGGCACAGCAAAAAGCATGCGCGGTGCCCAGGGAGCCAGTGCACCCGGACAGCGGCAGCTGCACTGCCCCACCCGCATGCTGCCTTAGATGCTGTGCCCCGGCTGCTCAGAGGGAAGCATCCCAGCTCTGTCAAATTCAAGGGACTTGGATTCTGTTGCCAAAGCTTTGGGATCTGCAGAGGACCTTGGAGCTGCACAGTCCCCAACTAGACTCAGGTCGCAGCCTCTCTCCGCAAGCTCCCGTGTCTGTCTGGAGGCGCTGGCAATATTGTTCTCGCCGGGCTGATCCATGCAGAGTCTCTTGCCCCTGTCTCTCTGTGGGAGCTCGTTCTTTCTAAGCAAAACCAATCAGCAAAACTAGAAACTTCTCCCAAGCCCACCTCTGTGGCAGGCCTGGGAAAGCCATGACATTTGTCTAGGAGCTCTACCGTCCACCCGGCCGGAGCAATTCAAAGCAAACCAGGCGGAGCAGAGGAAGACCTGCTGTAGGCCTACTCTGTCCCATCAGGACTTTCAGGGTCTGCAACTGAGCTCTCGAGGTGACAGGTAAACTTCCGCCTGGGAGCTCAAGCTAGAGCTGCACCTCCCATCTCCACAGCCCACAGTATCCCTGAGGCACTGTCTTCTGTGCAAAGCCTTTCCTTCTTCAAGGCCGCTCGGCCTTAGGAATAAAGAGAACAGGCAAGTCCGAGTCTCTGCCCATTGGCGAG
The DNA here is from genome assembly GCF_025592945.1 of Manacus candei. Classification (NCBI taxonomy): domain Eukaryota; kingdom Metazoa; phylum Chordata; class Aves; order Passeriformes; family Pipridae; genus Manacus; species Manacus candei. The sequence continues at coordinate 5,174,284 of NW_026138143.1, forward strand.
GTTTATTTGCTATTGCCGAGGCACACTCCAAACTTTAGCCTCCAGAAGACCAGGCTCAAGCTAAGCCAAGCTTAGCACCATCTCAAGGCTCCTTTGCAACTCCTAGTCCCCTTCTGATTCTGCCAGCCAGGGAAATCTTTGGTCTGTGATGGTTGCAGCTCCTTGCTCACTTCCACAGCTGGGCTGGGCTGGGCTGGGCTGGGCTGGATGGGGGTATGGGCAAATGGCCAGGGGACTTTGTAAGCCAAAGCAAGAGATGGAAGCCCCGTGGGGCCAGGCGCAGTTCTGCCAGTGGGGCTGTCTCGGGGGGGCTCGGGGCTCTCTGTGGTGGCTCTGGGGCTTTGTCCGTTTGGCCAAGAGACCCCCCGGGATCTCCCGAGGAGGAGTTGGAGCTGAGTGTGGAGAGGATGCCCAGAAGCCCCTGAGCAGGGGGGTGGGGATGAAGGGCGGGGCTCGTGGGCCGGCTGATGTGTCCCTGGTGGCTGTGACATCACAGCAGACAGGTCACAATGGGAGCTGTCCCTAAGGAGCACAGCAGGCAGCGCCAGGGCAGTTGGACTTGGGCGATCAGTGAGTGCAGATGCAGGGGCAAGGCTGGGATGGATGGGGGAGGGGGAAGATGCCCAGGGGGGGTGGTTGGAACCCTGAGCCAAAGCTGAGTCCCTCCCGGCAGGGCCCAGTTGTGCCCCTGGGGCCTGGCACACAGGTGCTCAGGGCTCTCTGTGTTGGCAAGTGCCCAAAGAGCCTTTGGGGATGGGCCGACTGCTCCCGGCTCCACGGGACGCTGTGGTGTGGCGGGGATGGGGCCTGGGGAGACTCTGCTCGGCTGCCTCTTGCCTTTTGCCGGGGCACAGCCCAGCCAGGGCCTGACAAGGAGGGTCCCGGCTGGGGCAGGATGGGCCCTGTGCCTGCTCTGCAGCCAGGGGCTGCGTTCCCTTCAAGCCTTCATCCCCGTGCTCCCTCCCGCCCCGAGCCACTGGGGAAACTTGTCTCCCATCTCCTGCAGGCCATGGATTCAGCAACTGTGCTCCTCCTGGCTGTGCTGGCCATCCTGCCCAAGACGACACAGGATCCCCAGAGCGATGCGGTCAGCGCGCGGCGGATGACCGAGCGTGCGCTTTTTGTGGAGAAGAAGATGACGGAGCTGTGGGAGGAAGTCGAGTGGAGGAGGGCCCTGGACGATCTTCCACTCCTTTGGATCTTGCAGCACTGGCTCTTCTGGCTGGCTGCAGCAGCTGTGCTGGGCTGGCTGGCCTGGCAAAGGGAGGAGGCCTCTCGCCGGCGCCGTGAGCAAGAAGAGCTCAGCGCAGCAGCCGCTGCTGGCGGGCCTTTTGCAGCGCTCAGCCTGTCACCGCTGCAGGACCTGCCCTTCATGGGCCAGACCCTGAAGAAGCTGCTGCGGGACCTCCTGGAGGTGTGCCAGGTGCTCTCCCAGAACACCTTCATGCCAGAGCTGCACCTGGCCACTGGGCAGCAGGGCACCTGCATCGAGTCCTGGCATGACCTGGGGCACTGCACCCTCTACCAGCTGGTGCTCTTCCTCAGGCCACCCCCCTGGCACTCTTTCCGGCTGCAGCTGCCCGAGGCCATGGACGTGCCACACTCCATCCGTGTGCTGCTGGAGTGCTCGTGTTCCAGGACGGCAGGGAACATCTTCTGCTTTGTCCACCCCACCTACAACCATCAGCACTCGCCCCTCGTGCGCACCCTCTGCACAGACTCCCACTTGGAGGTGCAGAAGGTCGCCGGTTGGCTGCCCAGACTGGTGGAATCAGCCTGGGAGCGTTTGCCTCAGTGGCACCACTGGCAGCTCCGGCTGCTGCCCTCCTCCCGCTCCTGCAGGCTCCTGCTGACCGGCCCCGGCCAGGTGCGGCTCTGCGCTGTGCTGCTCTTGGCACTGCAGCAGGGCCGCCCGGGCACCTTCCTGCTCCTGGAATAGGCAGTCGCAGCTTTCCCGGGGGCTGCTTTGGGCCGGGGCTGCGCGGCGACTTGGGAGCGCACCCAGTCGGCACGGCACAACAGACCCTTGTGCTGACTGCACTGAAGAGCTGCAGTCCTGGCTCTGTCCACTCCCAACTCCCCATGTGCCCTGCTGTGCTTTAAGCCCAGCTGCAAATGGAGCACCAGCAGCCACTCCCTCAACTGCCTTCCGTTCCCTGCCACCCTGGTGGAATGGGGGCAAGAATCCAAACTCCAACTTGGCAAAAAGTTAACTTTAAGACCACCCCCAAGAATAGGTTTAGGAGTAAGTTTAAGAGTAAGTTTAGTTCCTAGGCATAATAATAATAATAATAGTAATAGTAATAATAGTAATAACTAGTTTAAGATAGATCATTTTAATAAGAATTTAGTTTTATAAGACTCGAAACAGTAAGTTAGATAACGTTAGCTCCCAACTCCCCACGTCCCCTGTCCTGCTTTAATCCCAGCTGGAAATGAAGCCCCAGCAGCCACCCCCTCAAGCCCCTTCCCTTCCCCGCCACCCTAGTTTCATAATAGCTTTCATTAGAACTTTAGTTAAGTTTAATAATTATAAGTGAAACATAGATAGGTTTATTACTAACAAGTTAGTTTTAAAAAACTCAACCCCAAAACCTTTATAAAGGTTTCTAGTGAAAAGCCAAGTGGAGTTCAGTATCAGCAGTAATTAAGAAGGGAGGGGATCACACAAAAGGCGAGGAAAAAGCCCAGACAAGTGGTGCCCAATAGAGCGGCTCACCGACAGCTGAGCCATGCCACACCCCCCTTGCGGAACCCAGATGGGCCCCCCTTCCAGCTCCCTCGCCCGGTTTCTGAGCTGGACATGACCTTGGGCGGTGTGCAGCAGAAAGACAGAACGGAACAGTGTGCAAAGGCCCAGGGGAAAGCACCTAGGAAAGGGAGAAACCTGGACTAGTGTGAGAGAAAGATCCCGGTCCTTCTGGCTGGACCTTCAAGCGTTCAGCCAGCAGGGCATCCCCCACAAGGTGCCTCAGTCCTGGGGCACGTGGCGTCCTGCTGCTGTCAAAGGCCCTCTCGAGGCAGCTGCTCCAGCACTCCTGGGGCAGCAGGACAAGCCATCAGGCTCAGAACAGCCCGTGGAGCCTTGAGACCGAAGGCAGCAGCAGAGCAGCAACTGCACGGGGAACGTTCTCAGGTGCAGACACAGCGCAGCTGCTCGAGATCCACTGCGCCCCGAGCAGAAATAAAAGAAAGGAATGATCACACACGACTGTTTGCGTGGTAATTCTACAAGGATTTCCCCGGCCCGCATAGCTTGGGAGGCAGGGATTGCCCACCCGCACTGGTGAGGGACAAACCGCTCTGGTGCGGCCGGATGTCACTCAGAGCGCAAGGCCGAAACCCAAAGCCCACGTCCAGCGCTTTCCCTCTTGGACAAGGCCTTGGGGGGGGTGGAAGACACCTGAAAGGCAGCAACTCGAGAAGCCCATCTTGGCAGAGAGTGCAGCACAAGTCCTCCAAACACGCACGGGGCACCCACAGGATGGGCTCCTCTGCGCCCACTGTTCCGCTGTGCCCGTTGTTCCCACCCAGCTGCAGCACTGGCTTCACACACAGCCTGGGGAGAGCAGAGGGAGCTTTCATCTCCTCTGCCTTCCTGACTCTGCTCGCGGCGCACAAGGCACAGCAAAAAGCATGCGCGGTGCCCAGGGAGCCAGTGCACCCGGACAGCGGCAGCTGCACTGCCCCACCCGCATGCTGCCTTAGATGCTGTGCCCCGGCTGCTCAGAGGGAAGCATCCCAGCTCTGTCAAATTCAAGGGACTTGGATTCTGTTGCCAAAGCTTTGGGATCTGCAGAGGACCTTGGAGCTGCACAGTCCCCAACTAGACTCAGGTCGCAGCCTCTCTCCGCAAGCTCCCGTGTCTGTCTGGAGGCGCTGGCAATATTGTTCTCGCCGGGCTGATCCATGCAGAGTCTCTTGCCCCTGTCTCTCTGTGGGAGCTCGTTCTTTCTAAGCAAAACCAATCAGCAAAACTAGAAACTTCTCCCAAGCCCACCTCTGTGGCAGGCCTGGGAAAGCCATGACATTTGTCTAGGAGCTCTACCGTCCACCCGGCCGGAGCAATTCAAAGCAAACCAGGCGGAGCAGAGGAAGACCTGCTGTAGGCCTACTCTGTCCCATCAGGACTTTCAGGGTCTGCAACTGAGCTCTCGAGGTGACAGGTAAACTTCCGCCTGGGAGCTCAAGCTAGAGCTGCACCTCCCATCTCCACAGCCCACAGTATCCCTGAGGCACTGTCTTCTGTGCAAAGCCTTTCCTTCTTCAAGGCCGCTCGGCCTTAGGAATAAAGAGAACAGGCAAGTCCGAGTCTCTGCCCATTGGCGAGGTTTATTTGCTATTGCCGAGGCACACTCCAAACTTTAGCCTCCAGAAGACCAGGCTCAAGCTAAGCCAAGCTTAGCACCATCTCAAGGCTCCTTTGCAACTCCTAGTCCCCTTCTGATTCTGCCAGCCAGGGAAATCTTTGGTCTGTGATGGTTGCAGCTCCTTGCTCACTTCCACAGCTGGGCTGGGCTGGGCTGGGCTGGGCTGGATGGGGGTATGGGCAAATGGCCAGGGGACTTTGTAAGCCAAAGCAAGAGATGGAAGCCCCGTGGGGCCAGGCGCAGTTCTGCCAGTGGGGCTGTCTCGGGGGGGCTCGGGGCTCTCTGTGGTGGCTCTGGGGCTTTGTCCGTTTGGCCAAGAGACCCCCCGGGATCTCCCGAGGAGGAGTTGGAGCTGAGTGTGGAGAGGATGCCCAGAAGCCCCTGAGCAGGGGGGTGGGGATGAAGGGCGGGGCTCGTGGGCCGGCTGATGTGTCCCTGGTGGCTGTGACATCACAGCAGACAGGTCACAATGGGAGCTGTCCCTAAGGAGCACAGCAGGCAGCGCCAGGGCAGTTGGACTTGGGCGATCAGTGAGTGCAGATGCAGGGGCAAGGCTGGGATGGATGGGGGAGGGGGAAGATGCCCAGGGGGGGTGGTTGGAACCCTGAGCCAAAGCTGAGTCCCTCCCGGCAGGGCCCAGTTGTGCCCCTGGGGCCTGGCACACAGGTGCTCAGGGCTCTCTGTGTTGGCAAGTGCCCAAAGAGCCTTTGGGGATGGGCCGACTGCTCCCGGCTCCACGGGACGCTGTGGTGTGGCGGGGATGGGGCCTGGGGAGACTCTGCTCGGCTGCCTCTTGCCTTTTGCCGGGGCACAGCCCAGCCAGGGCCTGACAAGGAGGGTCCCGGCTGGGGCAGGATGGGCCCTGTGCCTGCTCTGCAGCCAGGGGCTGCGTTCCCTTCAAGCCTTCATCCCCGTGCTCCCTCCCGCCCCGAGCCACTGGGGAAACTTGTCTCCCATCTCCTGCAGGCCATGGATTCAGCAACTGTGCTCCTCCTGGCTGTGCTGGCCATCCTGCCCAAGACGACACAGGATCCCCAGAGCGATGCGGTCAGCGCGCGGCGGATGACCGAGCGTGCGCTTTTTGTGGAGAAGAAGATGACGGAGCTGTGGGAGGAAGTCGAGTGGAGGAGGGCCCTGGACGATCTTCCACTCCTTTGGATCTTGCAGCACTGGCTCTTCTGGCTGGCTGCAGCAGCTGTGCTGGGCTGGCTGGCCTGGCAAAGGGAGGAGGCCTCTCGCCGGCGCCGTGAGCAAGAAGAGCTCAGCGCAGCAGCCGCTGCTGGCGGGCCTTTTGCAGCGCTCAGCCTGTCACCGCTGCAGGACCTGCCCTTCATGGGCCAGACCCTGAAGAAGCTGCTGCGGGACCTCCTGGAGGTGTGCCAGGTGCTCTCCCAGAACACCTTCATGCCAGAGCTGCACCTGGCCACTGGGCAGCAGGGCACCTGCATCGAGTCCTGGCATGACCTGGGGCACTGCACCCTCTACCAGCTGGTGCTCTTCCTCAGGCCACCCCCCTGGCACTCTTTCCGGCTGCAGCTGCCCGAGGCCATGGACGTGCCACACTCCATCCGTGTGCTGCTGGAGTGCTCGTGTTCCAGGACGGCAGGGAACATCTTCTGCTTTGTCCACCCCACCTACAACCATCAGCACTCGCCCCTCGTGCGCACCCTCTGCACAGACTCCCACTTGGAGGTGCAGAAGGTCGCCGGTTGGCTGCCCAGACTGGTGGAATCAGCCTGGGAGCGTTTGCCTCAGTGGCACCACTGGCAGCTCCGGCTGCTGCCCTCCTCCCGCTCCTGCAGGCTCCTGCTGACCGGCCCCGGCCAGGTGCGGCTCTGCGCTGTGCTGCTCTTGGCACTGCAGCAGGGCCGCCCGGGCACCTTCCTGCTCCTGGAATAGGCAGTCGCAGCTTTCCCGGGGGCTGCTTTGGGCCGGGGCTGCGCGGCGACTTGGGAGCGCACCCAGTCGGCACGGCACAACAGACCCTTGTGCTGACTGCACTGAAGAGCAGCAGTCCTGGCTCTGTCCACTCCCAACTCCCCATGTGCCCTGCTGTGCTTTAAGCCCAGCTGCAAATGGAGCACCAGCAGCCACTCCCTCAACTGCCTTCCGTTCCCTGCCACCCTGGTGGAATGGGGGCAAGAATCCAAACTCCAACTTGGCAAAAAGTTAACTTTAAGACCACCCCCAAGAATAGGTTTAGGAGTAAGTTTAAGAGTAAGTTTAGTTCCTAGGCATAATAATAATAATAATAGTAATAGTAATAATAGTAATAACTAGTTTAAGATAGATCATTTTAATAAGAATTTAGTTTTATAAGACTCGAAACAGTAAGTTAGATAACGTTAGCTCCCAACTCCCCACGTCCCCTGTCCTGCTTTAATCCCAGCTGGAAATGAAGCCCCAGCAGCCACCCCCTCAAGCCCCTTCCCTTCCCCGCCACCCTAGTTTCATAATAGCTTTCATTAGAACTTTAGTTAAGTTTAATAATTATAAGTGAAACATAGATAGGTTTATTACTAACAAGTTAGTTTTAAAAAACTCAACCCCAAAACCTTTATAAAGGTTTCTAGTGAAAAGCCAAGTGGAGTTCAGTATCAGCAGTAATTAAGAAGGGAGGGGATCACACAAAAGGCGAGGAAAAAGCCCAGACAAGTGGTGCCCAATAGAGCGGCTCACCGACAGCTGAGCCATGCCACACCCCCCTTGCGGAACCCAGATGGGCCCCCCTTCCAGCTCCCTCGCCCGGTTTCTAAGCTGGACATGACCTTGGGTGGTGTGCAGCAGAAAGACAGAACGGAACAGTGTGCAAAGGCCCAGGGGAAAGCACCTAGGAAAGGGAGAAACCTGGACTAGTGTGAGAGAAAGATCCCGGTCCTTCTGGCTGGACCTTCAAGCGTTCAGCCAGCAGGGCATCCCCCACAAGGTGCCTCAGTCCTGGGGCACGTGGCGTCCTGCTGCTGTCAAAGGCCCTCTCGAGGCAGCTGCTCCAGCACTCCTGGGGCAGCAGGACAAGCCATCAGGCTCAGAACAGCCCGTGGAGCCTTGAGACCGAAGGCAGCAGCAGAGCAGCAACTGCACGGGGAACGTTCTCAGGTGCAGACACAGCGCAGCTGCTCGAGATCTACTGCGCCCCGAGCAGAAATAAAAGAAAGGAATGATCACACACGACTGTTTGCGTGGTAATTCTACAAGGATTTCCCCGGCCCGCATAGCTTGGGAGGCAGGGATTGCCCACCCGCACTGGTGAGGGACAAACCGCTCTGGTGCGGCCGGATGTCACTCAGAGCGCAAGGCCGAAACCCAAAGCCCACGTCCAGCGCTTTCCCTCTTGGACAAGGCCTTGGGGGGGGTGGAAGACACCTGAAAGGCAGCAACTCGAGAAGCCCATCTTGGCAGAGAGTGCAGCACAAGTCCTCCAAACACGCACGGGGCACCCACAGGATGGGCTCCTCTGCGCCCACTGTTCCGCTGTGCCCGTTGTTCCCACCCAGCTGCAGCACTGGCTTCACACACAGCCTGGGGAGAGCAGAGGGAGCTTTCATCTCCTCTGCCTTCCTGACTCTGCTCGCGGCGCACAAGGCACAGCAAAAGCATGCGCGGTGCCCAGGGAGCCAGTCCACCCGGACAGCGGCAGCTGCACTGCCCCACCCGCATGCTGCCTTAGATGCTGTGCCCCGGCTGCTCAGAGGGAAGCATCCCAGCTCTGTCAAATTCAAGGGACTTGGATTCTGTTGCCAAAGCTTTGGGATCTGCAGAGGACCTTGGAGCTGCACAGTCCCCAACTAGACTCAGGTCGCAGCCTCTCTCCGCAAGCTCCCGTGTCTGTCTGGAGGCGCTGGCAATATTGTTCTCGCCGGGCTGATCCATGCAGAGTCTCTTGCCCCTGTCTCTCTGTGGGAGCTCGTTCTTTCTAAGCAAAACCAATCAGCAAAACTAGAAACTTCTCCCAAGCCCACCTCTGTGGCAGGCCTGGGAAAGCCATGACATTTGTCTAGGAGCTCTACCGTCCACCCGGCCGGAGCAATTCAAAGCAAACCAGGCGGAGCAGAGGAAGACCTGCTGTAGGCCTACTCTGTCCCATCAGGACTTTCAGGGTCTGCAACTGAGCTCTCGAGGTGACAGGTAAACTTCCGCCTGGGAGCTCAAGCTAGAGCTGCACCTCCCATCTCCACAGCCCACAGTATCCCTGAGGCACTGTCTTCTGTGCAAAGCCTTTCCTTCTTCAAGGCCGCTCGGCCTTAGGAATAAAGAGAACAGGCAAGTCCGAGTCTCTGCCCATTGGCGAGGTTTATTTGCTATTGCCGAGGCACACTCCAAACTTTAGCCTCCAGAAGACCAGGCTCAAGCTAAGCCAAGCTTAGCACCATCTCAAGGCTCCTTTGCAACTCCTAGTCCCCTTCTGATTCTGCCAGCCAGGGAAATCTTTGGTCTGTGATGGTTGCAGCTCCTTGCTCACTTCCACAGCTGGGCTGGGCTGGGCTGGGCTGGGCTGGATGGGGGTATGGGCAAATGGCCAGGGGACTTTGTAAGCCAAAGCAAGAGATGGAAGCCCCGTGGGGCCAGGCGCAGTTCTGCCAGTGGGGCTGTCTCGGGGGGGCTCGGGGCTCTCTGTGGTGGCTCTGGGGCTTTGTCCGTTTGGCCAAGAGACCCCCCGGGATCTCCCGAGGAGGAGTTGGAGCTGAGTGTGGAGAGGATGCCCAGAAGCCCCTGAGCAGGGGGGTGGGGATGAAGGGCGGGGCTCGTGGGCCGGCTGATGTGTCCCTGGTGGCTGTGACATCACAGCAGACAGGTCACAATGGGAGCTGTCCCTAAGGAGCACAGCAGGCAGCGCCAGGGCAGTTGGACTTGGGCGATCAGTGAGTGCAGATGCAGGGGCAAGGCTGGGATGGATGGGGGAGGGGGAAGATGCCCAGGGGGGGTGGTTGGAACCCTGAGCCAAAGCTGAGTCCCTCCCGGCAGGGCCCAGTTGTGCCCCTGGGGCCTGGCACACAGGTGCTCAGGGCTCTCTGTGTTGGCAAGTGCCCAAAGAGCCTTTGGGGATGGGCCGACTGCTCCCGGCTCCACGGGACGCTGTGGTGTGGCGGGGATGGGGCCTGGGGAGACTCTGCTCGGCTGCCTCTTGCCTTTTGCCGGGGCACAGCCCAGCCAGGGCCTGACAAGGAGGGTCCCGGCTGGGGCAGGATGGGCCCTGTGCCTGCTCTGCAGCCAGGGGCTGCGTTCCCTTCAAGCCTTCATCCCCGTGCTCCCTCCCGCCCCGAGCCACTGGGGAAACTTGTCTCCCATCTCCTGCAGGCCATGGATTCAGCAACTGTGCTCCTCCTGGCTGTGCTGGCCATCCTGCCCAAGACGACACAGGATCCCCAGAGCGATGCGGTCAGCGCGCGGCGGATGACCGAGCGTGCGCTTTTTGTGGAGAAGAAGATGACGGAGCTGTGGGAGGAAGTCGAGTGGAGGAGGGCCCTGGACGATCTTCCACTCCTTTGGATCTTGCAGCACTGGCTCTTCTGGCTGGCTGCAGCAGCTGTGCTGGGCTGGCTGGCCTGGCAAAGGGAGGAGGCCTCTCGCCGGCGCCGTGAGCAAGAAGAGCTCAGCGCAGCAGCCGCTGCTGGCGGGCCTTTTGCAGCGCTCAGCCTGTCACCGCTGCAGGACCTGCCCTTCATGGGCCAGACCCTGAAGAAGCTGCTGCGGGACCTCCTGGAGGTGTGCCAGGTGCTCTCCCAGAACACCTTCATGCCAGAGCTGCACCTGGCCACTGGGCAGCAGGGCACCTGCATCGAGTCCTGGCATGACCTGGGGCACTGCACCCTCTACCAGCTGGTGCTCTTCCTCAGGCCACCCCCCTGGCACTCTTTCCGGCTGCAGCTGCCCGAGGCCATGGACGTGCCACACTCCATCCGTGTGCTGCTGGAGTGCTCGTGTTCCAGGACGGCAGGGAACATCTTCTGCTTTGTCCACCCCACCTACAACCATCAGCACTCGCCCCTCGTGCGCACCCTCTGCACAGACTCCCACTTGGAGGTGCAGAAGGTCGCCGGTTGGCTGCCCAGACTGGTGGAATCAGCCTGGGAGCGTTTGCCTCAGTGGCACCACTGGCAGCTCCGGCTGCTGCCCTCCTCCCGCTCCTGCAGGCTCCTGCTGACCGGCCCCGGCCAGGTGCGGCTCTGCGCTGTGCTGCTCTTGGCACTGCAGCAGGGCCGCCCGGGCACCTTCCTGCTCCTGGAATAGGCAGTCGCAGCTTTCCCGGGGGCTGCTTTGGGCCGGGGCTGCGCGGCGACTTGGGAGCGCACCCAGTCGGCACGGCACAACAGACCCTTGTGCTGACTGCACTGAAGAGCTGCAGTCCTGGCTCTGTCCACTCCCAACTCCCCATGTGCCCTGCTGTGCTTTAAGCCCAGCTGCAAATGGAGCACCAGCAGCCACTCCCTCAACTGCCTTCCGTTCCCTGCCACCCTGGTGGAATGGGGGCAAGAATCCAAACTCCAACTTGGCAAAAAGTTAACTTTAAGACCACCCCCAAGAATAGGTTTAGGAGTAAGTTTAAGAGTAAGTTTAGTTCCTAGGCATAATAATAATAATAATAGTAATAGTAATAATAGTAATAACTAGTTTAAGATAGATCATTTTAATAAGAATTTAGTTTTATAAGACTCGAAACAGTAAGTTAGATAACGTTAGCTCCCAACTCCCCACGTCCCCTGTCCTGCTTTAATCCCAGCTGGAAATGAAGCCCCAGCAGCCACCCCCTCAAGCCCCTTCCCTTCCCCGCCACCCTAGTTTCATAATAGCTTTCATTAGAACTTTAGTTAAGTTTAATAATTATAAGTGAAACATAGATAGGTTTATTACTAACAAGTTAGTTTTAAAAAACTCAACCCCAAAACCTTTATAAAGGTTTCTAGTGAAAAGCCAAGTGGAGTTCAGTATCAGCAGTAATTAAGAAGGGAGGGGATCACACAAAAGGCGAGGAAAAAGCCCAGACAAGTGGTGCCCAATAGAGCGGCTCACCGACAGCTGAGCCATGCCACACCCCCCTTGCGGAACCCAGATGGGCCCCCCTTCCAGCTCCCTCGCCCGGTTTCTGAGCTGGACATGACCTTGGGCGGTGTGCAGCAGAAAGACAGAACGGAACAGTGTGCAAAGGCCCAGGGGAAAGCACCTAGGAAAGGGAGAAACCTGGACTAGTGTGAGAGAAAGATCCCGGTCCTTCTGGCTGGACCTTCAAGCGTTCAGCCAGCAGGGCATCCCCCACAAGGTGCCTCAGTCCTGGGGCACGTGGCGTCCTGCTGCTGTCAAAGGCCCTCTCGAGGCAGCTGCTCCAGCACTCCTGGGGCAGCAGGACAAGCCATCAGGCTCAGAACAGCCCGTGGAGCCTTGAGACCGAAGGCAGCAGCAGAGCAGCAACTGCACGGGGAACGTTCTCAGGTGCAGACACAGCGCAGCTGCTCGAGATCCACTGCGCCCCGAGCAGAAATAAAAGAAAGGAATGATCACACACGACTGTTTGCGTGGTAATTCTACAAGGATTTCCCCGGCCCGCATAGCTTGGGAGGCAGGGATTGCCCACCCGCACTGGTGAGGGACAAACCGCTCTGGTGCGGCCGGATGTCACTCAGAGCGCAAGGCCGAAACCCAAAGCCCACGTCCAGCGCTTTCCCTCTTGGACAAGGCCTTGGGGGGGGTGGAAGACACCTGAAAGGCAGCAACTCGAGAAGCCCATCTTGGCAGAGAGTGCAGCACAAGTCCTCCAAACACGCACGGGGCACCCACAGGATGGGCTCCTCTGCGCCCACTGTTCCGCTGTGCCCGTTGTTCCCACCCAGCTGCAGCACTGGCTTCACACACAGCCTGGGGAGAGCAGAGGGAGCTTTCATCTCCTCTGCCTTCCTGACTCTGCTCGCGGCGCACAAGGCACAGCAAAAAGCATGCGCGGTGCCCAGGGAGCCAGTGCACCCGGACAGCGGCAGCTGCACTGCCCCACCCGCATGCTGCCTTAGATGCTGTGCCCCGGCTGCTCAGAGGGAAGCATCCCAGCTCTGTCAAATTCAAGGGACTTGGATTCTGTTGCCAAAGCTTTGGGATCTGCAGAGGACCTTGGAGCTGCACAGTCCCCAACTAGACTCAGGTCGCAGCCTCTCTCCGCAAGCTCCCGTGTCTGTCTGGAGGCGCTGGCAATATTGTTCTCGCCGGGCTGATCCATGCAGAGTCTCTTGCCCCTGTCTCTCTGTGGGAGCTCGTTCTTTCTAAGCAAAACCAATCAGCAAAACTAGAAACTTCTCCCAAGCCCACCTCTGTGGCAGGCCTGGGAAAGCCATGACATTTGTCTAGGAGCTCTACCGTCCACCCGGCCGGAGCAATTCAAAGCAAACCAGGCGGAGCAGAGGAAGACCTGCTGTAGGCCTACTCTGTCCCATCAGGACTTTCAGGGTCTGCAACTGAGCTCTCGAGGTGACAGGTAAACTTCCGCCTGGGAGCTCAAGCTAGAGCTGCACCTCCCATCTCCACAGCCCACAGTATCCCTGAGGCACTGTCTTCTGTGCAAAGCCTTTCCTTCTTCAAGGCCGCTCGGCCTTAGGAATAAAGAGAACAGGCAAGTCCGAGTCTCTGCCCATTGGCGAGGTTTATTTGCTATTGCCGAGGCACACTCCAAACTTTAGCCTCCAGAAGACCAGGCTCAAGCTAAGCCAAGCTTAGCACCATCTCAAGGCTCCTTTGCAACTCCTAGTCCCCTTCTGATTCTGCCAGCCAGGGAAATCTTTGGTCTGTGATGGTTGCAGCTCCTTGCTCACTTCCACAGCTGGGCTGGGCTGGGCTGGGCTGGGCTGGATGGGGGTATGGGCAAATGGCCAGGGGACTTTGTAAGCCAAAGCAAGAGATGGAAGCCCCGTGGGGCCAGGCGCAGTTCTGCCAGTGGGGCTGTCTCGGGGGGGCTCGGGGCTCTCTGTGGTGGCTCTGGGGCTTTGTCCGTTTGGCCAAGAGACCCCCCGGGATCTCCCGAGGAGGAGTTGGAGCTGAGTGTGGAGAGGATGCCCAGAAGCCCCTGAGCAGGGGGGTGGGGATGAAGGGCGGGGCTCGTGGGCCGGCTGATGTGTCCCTGGTGGCTGTGACATCACAGCAGACAGGTCACAATGGGAGCTGTCCCTAAGGAGCACAGCAGGCAGCGCCAGGGCAGTTGGACTTGGGCGATCAGTGAGTGCAGATGCAGGGGCAAGGCTGGGATGGATGGGGGAGGGGGAAGATGCCCAGGGGGGGTGGTTGGAACCCTGAGCCAAAGCTGAGTCCCTCCCGGCAGGGCCCAGTTGTGCCCCTGGGGCCTGGCACACAGGTGCTCAGGGCTCTCTGTGTTGGCAAGTGCCCAAAGAGCCTTTGGGGATGGGCCGACTGCTCCCGGCTCCACGGGACGCTGTGGTGTGGCGGGGATGGGGCCTGGGGAGACTCTGCTCGGCTGCCTCTTGCCTTTTGCCGGGGCACAGCCCAGCCAGGGCCTGACAAGGAGGGTCCCGGCTGGGGCAGGATGGGCCCTGTGCCTGCTCTGCAGCCAGGGGCTGCGTTCCCTTCAAGCCTTCATCCCCGTGCTCCCTCCCGCCCCGAGCCACTGGGGAAACTTGTCTCCCATCTCCTGCAGGCCATGGATTCAGCAACTGTGCTCCTCCTGGCTGTGCTGGCCATCCTGCCCAAGACGACACAGGATCCCCAGAGCGATGCGGTCAGCGCGCGGCGGATGACCGAGCGTGCGCTTTTTGTGGAGAAGAAGATGACGGAGCTGTGGGAGGAAGTCGAGTGGAGGAGGGCCCTGGACGATCTTCCACTCCTTTGGATCTTGCAGCACTGGCTCTTCTGGCTGGCTGCAGCAGCTGTGCTGGGCTGGCTGGCCTGGCAAAGGGAGGAGGCCTCTCGCCGGCGCCGTGAGCAAGAAGAGCTCAGCGCAGCAGCCGCTGCTGGCGGGCCTTTTGCAGCGCTCAGCCTGTCACCGCTGCAGGACCTGCCCTTCATGGGCCAGACCCTGAAGAAGCTGCTGCGGGACCTCCTGGAGGTGTGCCAGGTGCTCTCCCAGAACACCTTCATGCCAGAGCTGCACCTGGCCACTGGGCAGCAGGGCACCTGCATCGAGTCCTGGCATGACCTGGGGCACTGCACCCTCTACCAGCTGGTGCTCTTCCTCAGGCCACCCCCCTGGCACTCTTTCCGGCTGCAGCTGCCCGAGGCCATGGACGTGCCACACTCCATCCGTGTGCTGCTGGAGTGCTCGTGTTCCAGGACGGCAGGGAACATCTTCTGCTTTGTCCACCCCACCTACAACCATCAGCACTCGCCCCTCGTGCGCACCCTCTGCACAGACTCCCACTTGGAGGTGCAGAAGGTCGCCGGTTGGCTGCCCAGACTGGTGGAATCAGCCTGGGAGCGTTTGCCTCAGTGGCACCACTGGCAGCTCCGGCTGCTGCCCTCCTCCCGCTCCTGCAGGCTCCTGCTGACCGGCCCCGGCCAGGTGCGGCTCTGCGCTGTGCTGCTCTTGGCACTGCAGCAGGGCCGCCCGGGCACCTTCCTGCTCCTGGAATAGGCAGTCGCAGCTTTCCCGGGGGCTGCTTTGGGCCGGGGCTGCGCGGCGACTTGGGAGCGCACCCAGTCGGCACGGCACAACAGACCCTTGTGCTGACTGCACTGAAGAGCAGCAGTCCTGGCTCTGTCCACTCCCAACTCCCCATGTGCCCTGCTGTGCTTTAAGCCCAGCTGCAAATGGAGCACCAGCAGCCACTCCCTCAACTGCCTTCCGTTCCCTGCCACCCTGGTGGAATGGGGGCAAGAATCCAAACTCCAACTTGGCAAAAAGTTAACTTTAAGACCACCCCCAAGAATAGGTTTAGGAGTAAGTTTAAGAGTAAGTTTAGTTCCTAGGCATAATAATAATAATAATAGTAATAGTAATAATAGTAATAACTAGTTTAAGATAGATCATTTTAATAAGAATTTAGTTTTATAAGACTCGAAACAGTAAGTTAGATAACGTTAGCTCCCAACTCCCCACGTCCCCTGTCCTGCTTTAATCCCAGCTGGAAATGAAGCCCCAGCAGCCACCCCCTCAAGCCCCTTCCCTTCCCCGCCACCCTAGTTTCATAATAGCTTTCATTAGAACTTTAGTTAAGTTTAATAATTATAAGTGAAACATAGATAGGTTTATTACTAACAAGTTAGTTTTAAAAAACTCAACCCCAAAACCTTTATAAAGGTTTCTAGTGAAAAGCCAAGTGGAGTTCAGTAACAGCAGTAATTAAGAAGGGAGGGGATCACACAAAAGGCGAGGAAAAAGCCCAGACAAGTGGTGCCCAATAGAGCGGCTCACCGACAGCTGAGCCATGCCACACCCCCCTTGCGGAACCCAGATGGGCCCCCCTTCCAGCTCCCTCGCCCGGTTTCTAAGCTGGACATGACCTTGGGCGGTGTGCAGCAGAAAGACAGAACGGAACAGTGTGCAAAGGCCCAGGGGAAAGCACCTAGGAAAGGGAGAAACCTGGACTAGTGTGAGAGAAAGATCCCGGTCCTTCTGGCTGGACCTTCAAGCGTTCAGCCAGCAGGGCATCCCCCACAAGGTGCCTCAGTCCTGGGGCACGTGGCGTCCTGCTGCTGTCAAAGGCCCTCTCGAGGCAGCTGCTCCAGCACTCCTGGGGCAGCAGGACAAGCCATCAGGCTCAGAACAGCCCGTGGAGCCTTGAGACCGAAGGCAGCAGCAGAGCAGCAACTGCACGGGGAACGTTCTCAGGTGCAGACACAGCGCAGCTGCTCGAGATCCACTGCGCCCCGAGCAGAAATAAAAGAAAGGAATGATCACACACGACTGTTTGCGTGGTAATTCTACAAGGATTTCCCCGGCCCGCATAGCTTGGGAGGCAGGGATTGCCCACCCGCACTGGTGAGGGACAAACCGCTCTGGTGCGGCCGGATGTCACTCAGAGCGCAAGGCCGAAACCCAAAGCCCACGTCCAGCGCTTTCCCTCTTGGACAAGGCCTTGGGGGGGGTGGAAGACACCTGAAAGGCAGCAACTCGAGAAGCCCATCTTGGCAGAGAGTGCAGCACAAGTCCTCCAAACACGCACGGGGCACCCACAGGATGGGCTCCTCTGCGCCCACTGTTCCGCTGTGCCCGTTGTTCCCACCCAGCTGCAGCACTGGCTTCACACACAGCCTGGGGAGAGCAGAGGGAGCTTTCATCTCCTCTGCCTTCCTGACTCTGCTCGCGGCGCACAAGGCACAGCAAAAGCATGCGCGGTGCCCAGGGAGCCAGTCCACCCGGACAGCGGCAGCTGCACTGCCCCACCCGCATGCTGCCTTAGATGCTGTGCCCCGGCTGCTCAGAGGGAAGCATCCCAGCTCTGTCAAATTCAAGGGACTTGGATTCTGTTGCCAAAGCTTTGGGATCTGCAGAGGACCTTGGAGCTGCACAGTCCCCAACTAGACTCAGGTCGCAGCCTCTCTCCGCAAGCTCCCGTGTCTGTCTGGAGGCGCTGGCAATATTGTTCTCGCCGGGCTGATCCATGCAGAGTCTCTTGCCCCTGTCTCTCTGTGGGAGCTCGTTCTTTCTAAGCAAAACCAATCAGCAAAACTAGAAACTTCTCCCAAGCCCACCTCTGTGGCAGGCCTGGGAAAGCCATGACATTTGTCTAGGAGCTCTACCGTCCACCCGGCCGGAGCAATTCAAAGCAAACCAGGCGGAGCAGAGGAAGACCTGCTGTAGGCCTACTCTGTCCCATCAGGACTTTCAGGGTCTGCAACTGAGCTCTCGAGGTGACAGGTAAACTTCCGCCTGGGAGCTCAAGCTAGAGCTGCACCTCCCATCTCCACAGCCCACAGTATCCCTGAGGCACTGTCTTCTGTGCAAAGCCTTTCCTTCTTCAAGGCCGCTCGGCCTTAGGAATAAAGAGAACAGGCAAGTCCGAGTCTCTGCCCATTGGCGAGGTTTATTTGCTATTGCCGAGGCACACTCCAAACTTTAGCCTCCAGAAGACCAGGCTCAAGCTAAGCCAAGCTTAGCACCATCTCAAGGCTCCTTTGCAACTCCTAGTCCCCTTCTGATTCTGCCAGCCAGGGAAATCTTTGGTCTGTGATGGTTGCAGCTCCTTGCTCACTTCCACAGCTGGGCTGGGCTGGGCTGGGCTGGGCTGGATGGGGGTATGGGCAAATGGCCAGGGGACTTTGTAAGCCAAAGCAAGAGATGGAAGCCCCGTGGGGCCAGGCGCAGTTCTGCCAGTGGGGCTGTCTCGGGGGGGCTCGGGGCTCTCTGTGGTGGCTCTGGGGCTTTGTCCGTTTGGCCAAGAGACCCCCCGGGATCTCCCGAGGAGGAGTTGGAGCTGAGTGTGGAGAGGATGCCCAGAAGCCCCTGAGCAGGGGGGTGGGGATGAAGGGCGGGGCTCGTGGGCCGGCTGATGTGTCCCTGGTGGCTGTGACATCACAGCAGACAGGTCACAATGGGAGCTGTCCCTAAGGAGCACAGCAGGCAGCGCCAGGGCAGTTGGACTTGGGCGATCAGTGAGTGCAGATGCAGGGGCAAGGCTGGGATGGATGGGGGAGGGGGAAGATGCCCAGGGGGGGTGGTTGGAACCCTGAGCCAAAGCTGAGTCCCTCCCGGCAGGGCCCAGTTGTGCCCCTGGGGCCTGGCACACAGGTGCTCAGGGCTCTCTGTGTTGGCAAGTGCCCAAAGAGCCTTTGGGGATGGGCCGACTGCTCCCGGCTCCACGGGACGCTGTGGTGTGGCGGGGATGGGGCCTGGGGAGACTCTGCTCGGCTGCCTCTTGCCTTTTGCCGGGGCACAGCCCAGCCAGGGCCTGACAAGGAGGGTCCCGGCTGGGGCAGGATGGGCCCTGTGCCTGCTCTGCAGCCAGGGGCTGCGTTCCCTTCAAGCCTTCATCCCCGTGCTCCCTCCCGCCCCGAGCCACTGGGGAAACTTGTCTCCCATCTCCTGCAGGCCATGGATTCAGCAACTGTGCTCCTCCTGGCTGTGCTGGCCATCCTGCCCAAGACGACACAGGATCCCCAGAGCGATGCGGTCAGCGCGCGGCGGATGACCGAGCGTGCGCTTTTTGTGGAGAAGAAGATGACGGAGCTGTGGGAGGAAGTCGAGTGGAGGAGGGCCCTGGACGATCTTCCACTCCTTTGGATCTTGCAGCACTGGCTCTTCTGGCTGGCTGCAGCAGCTGTGCTGGGCTGGCTGGCCTGGCAAAGGGAGGAGGCCTCTCGCCGGCGCCGTGAGCAAGAAGAGCTCAGCGCAGCAGCCGCTGCTGGCGGGCCTTTTGCAGCGCTCAGCCTGTCACCGCTGCAGGACCTGCCCTTCATGGGCCAGACCCTGAAGAAGCTGCTGCGGGACCTCCTGGAGGTGTGCCAGGTGCTCTCCCAGAACACCTTCATGCCAGAGCTGCACCTGGCCACTGGGCAGCAGGGCACCTGCATCGAGTCCTGGCATGACCTGGGGCACTGCACCCTCTACCAGCTGGTGCTCTTCCTCAGGCCACCCCCCTGGCACTCTTTCCGGCTGCAGCTGCCCGAGGCCATGGACGTGCCACACTCCATCCGTGTGCTGCTGGAGTGCTCGTGTTCCAGGACGGCAGGGAACATCTTCTGCTTTGTCCACCCCACCTACAACCATCAGCACTCGCCCCTCGTGCGCACCCTCTGCACAGACTCCCACTTGGAGGTGCAGAAGGTCGCCGGTTGGCTGCCCAGACTGGTGGAATCAGCCTGGGAGCGTTTGCCTCAGTGGCACCACTGGCAGCTCCGGCTGCTGCCCTCCTCCCGCTCCTGCAGGCTCCTGCTGACCGGCCCCGGCCAGGTGCGGCTCTGCGCTGTGCTGCTCTTGGCACTGCAGCAGGGCCGCCCGGGCACCTTCCTGCTCCTGGAATAGGCAGTCGCAGCTTTCCCGGGGGCTGCTTTGGGCCGGGGCTGCGCGGCGACTTGGGAGCGCACCCAGTCGGCACGGCACAACAGACCCTTGTGCTGACTGCACTGAAGAGCTGCAGTCCTGGCTCTGTCCACTCCCAACTCCCCATGTGCCCTGCTGTGCTTTAAGCCCAGCTGCAAATGGAGCACCAGCAGCCACTCCCTCAACTGCCTTCCGTTCCCTGCCACCCTGGTGGAATGGGGGCAAGAATCCAAACTCCAACTTGGCAAAAAGTTAACTTTAAGACCACCCCCAAGAATAGGTTTAGGAGTAAGTTTAAGAGTAAGTTTAGTTCCTAGGCATAATAATAATAATAATAGTAATAGTAATAATAGTAATAACTAGTTTAAGATAGATCATTTTAATAAGAATTTAGTTTTATAAGACTCGAAACAGTAAGTTAGATAACGTTAGCTCCCAACTCCCCACGTCCCCTGTCCTGCTTTAATCCCAGCTGGAAATGAAGCCCCAGCAGCCACCCCCTCAAGCCCCTTCCCTTCCCCGCCACCCTAGTTTCATAATAGCTTTCATTAGAACTTTAGTTAAGTTTAATAATTATAAGTGAAACATAGATAGGTTTATTACTAACAAGTTAGTTTTAAAAAACTCAACCCCAAAACCTTTATAAAGGTTTCTAGTGAAAAGCCAAGTGGAGTTCAGTATCAGCAGTAATTAAGAAGGGAGGGGATCACACAAAAGGCGAGGAAAAAGCCCAGACAAGTGGTGCCCAATAGAGCGGCTCACCGACAGCTGAGCCATGCCACACCCCCCTTGCGGAACCCAGATGGGCCCCCCTTCCAGCTCCCTCGCCCGGTTTCTGAGCTGGACATGACCTTGGGCGGTGTGCAGCAGAAAGACAGAACGGAACAGTGTGCAAAGGCCCAGGGGAAAGCACCTAGGAAAGGGAGAAACCTGGACTAGTGTGAGAGAAAGATCCCGGTCCTTCTGGCTGGACCTTCAAGCGTTCAGCCAGCAGGGCATCCCCCACAAGGTGCCTCAGTCCTGGGGCACGTGGCGTCCTGCTGCTGTCAAAGGCCCTCTCGAGGCAGCTGCTCCAGCACTCCTGGGGCAGCAGGACAAGCCATCAGGCTCAGAACAGCCCGTGGAGCCTTGAGACCGAAGGCAGCAGCAGAGCAGCAACTGCACGGGGAACGTTCTCAGGTGCAGACACAGCGCAGCTGCTCGAGATCCACTGCGCCCCGAGCAGAAATAAAAGAAAGGAATGATCACACACGACTGTTTGCGTGGTAATTCTACAAGGATTTCCCCGGCCCGCATAGCTTGGGAGGCAGGGATTGCCCACCCGCACTGGTGAGGGACAAACCGCTCTGGTGCGGCCGGATGTCACTCAGAGCGCAAGGCCGAAACCCAAAGCCCACGTCCAGCGCTTTCCCTCTTGGACAAGGCCTTGGGGGGGGTGGAAGACACCTGAAAGGCAGCAACTCGAGAAGCCCATCTTGGCAGAGAGTGCAGCACAAGTCCTCCAAACACGCACGGGGCACCCACAGGATGGGCTCCTCTGCGCCCACTGTTCCGCTGTGCCCGTTGTTCCCACCCAGCTGCAGCACTGGCTTCACACACAGCCTGGGGAGAGCAGAGGGAGCTTTCATCTCCTCTGCCTTCCTGACTCTGCTCGCGGCGCACAAGGCACAGCAAAAGCATGCGCGGTGCCCAGGGAGCCAGTCCACCCGGACAGCGGCAGCTGCACTGCCCCACCCGCATGCTGCCTTAGATGCTGTGCCCCGGCTGCTCAGAGGGAAGCATCCCAGCTCTGTCAAATTCAAGGGACTTGGATTCTGTTGCCAAAGCTTTGGGATCTGCAGAGGACCTTGGAGCTGCACAGTCCCCAACTAGACTCAGGTCGCAGCCTCTCTCCGCAAGCTCCCGTGTCTGTCTGGAGGCGCTGGCAATATTGTTCTCGCCGGGCTGATCCATGCAGAGTCTCTTGCCCCTGTCTCTCTGTGGGAGCTCGTTCTTTCTAAGCAAAACCAATCAGCAAAACTAGAAACTTCTCCCAAGCCCACCTCTGTGGCAGGCCTGGGAAAGCCATGACATTTGTCTAGGAGCTCTACCGTCCACCCGGCCGGAGCAATTCAAAGCAAACCAGGCGGAGCAGAGGAAGACCTGCTGTAGGCCTACTCTGTCCCATCAGGACTTTCAGGGTCTGCAACTGAGCTCTCGAGGTGACAGGTAAACTTCCGCCTGGGAGCTCAAGCTAGAGCTGCACCTCCCATCTCCACAGCCCACAGTATCCCTGAGGCACTGTCTTCTGTGCAAAGCCTTTCCTTCTTCAAGGCCGCTCGGCCTTAGGAATAAAGAGAACAGGCAAGTCCGAGTCTCTGCCCATTGGCGAGGTTTATTTGCTATTGCCGAGGCACACTCCAAACTTTAGCCTCCAGAAGACCAGGCTCAAGCTAAGCCAAGCTTAGCACCATCTCAAGGCTCCTTTGCAACTCCTAGTCCCCTTCTGATTCTGCCAGCCAGGGAAATCTTTGGTCTGTGATGGTTGCAGCTCCTTGCTCACTTCCACAGCTGGGCTGGGCTGGGCTGGGCTGGGCTGGATGGGGGTATGGGCAAATGGCCAGGGGACTTTGTAAGCCAAAGCAAGAGATGGAAGCCCCGTGGGGCCAGGCGCAGTTCTGCCAGTGGGGCTGTCTCGGGGGGCTCGGGGCTCTCTGTGGTGGCTCTGGGGCTTTGTCCGTTTGGCCAAGAGACCCCCCGGGATCTCCCGAGGAGGAGTTGGAGCTGAGTGTGGAGAGGATGCCCAGAAGCCCCTGAGCAGGGGGGTGGGGATGAAGGGCGGGGCTCGTGGGCCGGCTGATGTGTCCCTGGTGGCTGTGACATCACAGCAGACAGGTCACAATGGGAGCTGTCCCTAAGGAGCACAGCAGGCAGCGCCAGGGCAGTTGGACTTGGGCGATCAGTGAGTGCAGATGCAGGGGCAAGGCTGGGATGGATGGGGGAGGGGGAAGATGCCCAGGGGGGGTGGTTGGAACCCTGAGCCAAAGCTGAGTCCCTCCCGGCAGGGCCCAGTTGTGCCCCTGGGGCCTGGCACACAGGTGCTCAGGGCTCTCTGTGTTGGCAAGTGCCCAAAGAGCCTTTGGGGATGGGCCGACTGCTCCCGGCTCCACGGGACGCTGTGGTGTGGCGGGGATGGGGCCTGGGGAGACTCTGCTCGGCTGCCTCTTGCCTTTTGCCGGGGCACAGCCCAGCCAGGGCCTGACAAGGAGGGTCCCGGCTGGGGCAGGATGGGCCCTGTGCCTGCTCTGCAGCCAGGGGCTGCGTTCCCTTCAAGCCTTCATCCCCGTGCTCCCTCCCGCCCCGAGCCACTGGGGAAACTTGTCTCCCATCTCCTGCAGGCCATGGATTCAGCAACTGTGCTCCTCCTGGCTGTGCTGGCCATCCTGCCCAAGACGACACAGGATCCCCAGAGCGATGCGGTCAGCGCGCGGCGGATGACCGAGCGTGCGCTTTTTGTGGAGAAGAAGATGACGGAGCTGTGGGAGGAAGTCGAGTGGAGGAGGGCCCTGGACGATCTTCCACTCCTTTGGATCTTGCAGCACTGGCTCTTCTGGCTGGCTGCAGCAGCTGTGCTGGGCTGGCTGGCCTGGCAAAGGGAGGAGGCCTCTCGCCGGCGCCGTGAGCAAGAAGAGCTCAGCGCAGCAGCCGCTGCTGGCGGGCCTTTTGCAGCGCTCAGCCTGTCACCGCTGCAGGACCTGCCCTTCATGGGCCAGACCCTGAAGAAGCTGCTGCGGGACCTCCTGGAGGTGTGCCAGGTGCTCTCCCAGAACACCTTCATGCCAGAGCTGCACCTGGCCACTGGGCAGCAGGGCACCTGCATCGAGTCCTGGCATGACCTGGGGCACTGCACCCTCTACCAGCTGGTGCTCTTCCTCAGGCCACCCCCCTGGCACTCTTTCCGGCTGCAGCTGCCCGAGGCCATGGACGTGCCACACTCCATCCGTGTGCTGCTGGAGTGCTCGTGTTCCAGGACGGCAGGGAACATCTTCTGCTTTGTCCACCCCACCTACAACCATCAGCACTCGCCCCTCGTGCGCACCCTCTGCACAGACTCCCACTTGGAGGTGCAGAAGGTCGCCGGTTGGCTGCCCAGACTGGTGGAATCAGCCTGGGAGCGTTTGCCTCAGTGGCACCACTGGCAGCTCCGGCTGCTGCCCTCCTCCCGCTCCTGCAGGCTCCTGCTGACCGGCCCCGGCCAGGTGCGGCTCTGCGCTGTGCTGCTCTTGGCACTGCAGCAGGGCCGCCCGGGCACCTTCCTGCTCCTGGAATAGGCAGTCGCAGCTTTCCCGGGGGCTGCTTTGGGCCGGGGCTGCGCGGCGACTTGGGAGCGCACCCAGTCGGCACGGCACAACAGACCCTTGTGCTGACTGCACTGAAGAGCAGCAGTCCTGGCTCTGTCCACTCCCAACTCCCCATGTGCCCTGCTGTGCTTTAAGCCCAGCTGCAAATGGAGCACCAGCAGCCACTCCCTCAACTGCCTTCCGTTCCCTGCCACCCTGGTGGAATGGGGGCAAGAATCCAAACTCCAACTTGGCAAAAAGTTAACTTTAAGACCACCCCCAAGAATAGGTTTAGGAGTAAGTTTAAGAGTAAGTTTAGTTCCTAGGCATAATAATAATAATAATAGTAATAGTAATAATAGTAATAACTAGTTTAAGATAGATCATTTTAATAAGAATTTAGTTTTATA
Source organism: Manacus candei (assembly GCF_025592945.1). Lineage (NCBI taxonomy): Eukaryota > Metazoa > Chordata > Aves > Passeriformes > Pipridae > Manacus > Manacus candei. The sequence goes on from NW_026138143.1 coordinate 5,198,288, forward strand.
AGACTCGAAACAGTAAGTTAGATAACGTTAGCTCCCAACTCCCCACGTCCCCTGTCCTGCTTTAATCCCAGCTGGAAATGAAGCCCCAGCAGCCACCCCCTCAAGCCCCTTCCCTTCCCCGCCACCCTAGTTTCATAATAGCTTTCATTAGAACTTTAGTTAAGTTTAATAATTATAAGTGAAACATAGATAGGTTTATTACTAACAAGTTAGTTTTAAAAAACTCAACCCCAAAACCTTTATAAAGGTTTCTAGTGAAAAGCCAAGTGGAGTTCAGTAACAGCAGTAATTAAGAAGGGAGGGGATCACACAAAAGGCGAGGAAAAAGCCCAGACAAGTGGTGCCCAATAGAGCGGCTCACCGACAGCTGAGCCATGCCACACCCCCCTTGCGGAACCCAGATGGGCCCCCCTTCCAGCTCCCTCGCCCGGTTTCTAAGCTGGACATGACCTTGGGCGGTGTGCAGCAGAAAGACAGAACGGAACAGTGTGCAAAGGCCCAGGGGAAAGCACCTAGGAAAGGGAGAAACCTGGACTAGTGTGAGAGAAAGATCCCGGTCCTTCTGGCTGGACCTTCAAGCGTTCAGCCAGCAGGGCATCCCCCACAAGGTGCCTCAGTCCTGGGGCACGTGGCGTCCTGCTGCTGTCAAAGGCCCTCTCGAGGCAGCTGCTCCAGCACTCCTGGGGCAGCAGGACAAGCCATCAGGCTCAGAACAGCCCGTGGAGCCTTGAGACCGAAGGCAGCAGCAGAGCAGCAACTGCACGGGGAACGTTCTCAGGTGCAGACACAGCGCAGCTGCTCGAGATCCACTGCGCCCCGAGCAGAAATAAAAGAAAGGAATGATCACACACGACTGTTTGCGTGGTAATTCTACAAGGATTTCCCCGGCCCGCATAGCTTGGGAGGCAGGGATTGCCCACCCGCACTGGTGAGGGACAAACCGCTCTGGTGCGGCCGGATGTCACTCAGAGCGCAAGGCCGAAACCCAAAGCCCACGTCCAGCGCTTTCCCTCTTGGACAAGGCCTTGGGGGGGGTGGAAGACACCTGAAAGGCAGCAACTCGAGAAGCCCATCTTGGCAGAGAGTGCAGCACAAGTCCTCCAAACACGCACGGGGCACCCACAGGATGGGCTCCTCTGCGCCCACTGTTCCGCTGTGCCCGTTGTTCCCACCCAGCTGCAGCACTGGCTTCACACACAGCCTGGGGAGAGCAGAGGGAGCTTTCATCTCCTCTGCCTTCCTGACTCTGCTCGCGGCGCACAAGGCACAGCAAAAGCATGCGCGGTGCCCAGGGAGCCAGTCCACCCGGACAGCGGCAGCTGCACTGCCCCACCCGCATGCTGCCTTAGATGCTGTGCCCCGGCTGCTCAGAGGGAAGCATCCCAGCTCTGTCAAATTCAAGGGACTTGGATTCTGTTGCCAAAGCTTTGGGATCTGCAGAGGACCTTGGAGCTGCACAGTCCCCAACTAGACTCAGGTCGCAGCCTCTCTCCGCAAGCTCCCGTGTCTGTCTGGAGGCGCTGGCAATATTGTTCTCGCCGGGCTGATCCATGCAGAGTCTCTTGCCCCTGTCTCTCTGTGGGAGCTCGTTCTTTCTAAGCAAAACCAATCAGCAAAACTAGAAACTTCTCCCAAGCCCACCTCTGTGGCAGGCCTGGGAAAGCCATGACATTTGTCTAGGAGCTCTACCGTCCACCCGGCCGGAGCAATTCAAAGCAAACCAGGCGGAGCAGAGGAAGACCTGCTGTAGGCCTACTCTGTCCCATCAGGACTTTCAGGGTCTGCAACTGAGCTCTCGAGGTGACAGGTAAACTTCCGCCTGGGAGCTCAAGCTAGAGCTGCACCTCCCATCTCCACAGCCCACAGTATCCCTGAGGCACTGTCTTCTGTGCAAAGCCTTTCCTTCTTCAAGGCCGCTCGGCCTTAGGAATAAAGAGAACAGGCAAGTCCGAGTCTCTGCCCATTGGCGAGGTTTATTTGCTATTGCCGAGGCACACTCCAAACTTTAGCCTCCAGAAGACCAGGCTCAAGCTAAGCCAAGCTTAGCACCATCTCAAGGCTCCTTTGCAACTCCTAGTCCCCTTCTGATTCTGCCAGCCAGGGAAATCTTTGGTCTGTGATGGTTGCAGCTCCTTGCTCACTTCCACAGCTGGGCTGGGCTGGGCTGGGCTGGGCTGGATGGGGGTATGGGCAAATGGCCAGGGGACTTTGTAAGCCAAAGCAAGAGATGGAAGCCCCGTGGGGCCAGGCGCAGTTCTGCCAGTGGGGCTGTCTCGGGGGGGCTCGGGGCTCTCTGTGGTGGCTCTGGGGCTTTGTCCGTTTGGCCAAGAGACCCCCCGGGATCTCCCGAGGAGGAGTTGGAGCTGAGTGTGGAGAGGATGCCCAGAAGCCCCTGAGCAGGGGGGTGGGGATGAAGGGCGGGGCTCGTGGGCCGGCTGATGTGTCCCTGGTGGCTGTGACATCACAGCAGACAGGTCACAATGGGAGCTGTCCCTAAGGAGCACAGCAGGCAGCGCCAGGGCAGTTGGACTTGGGCGATCAGTGAGTGCAGATGCAGGGGCAAGGCTGGGATGGATGGGGGAGGGGGAAGATGCCCAGGGGGGGTGGTTGGAACCCTGAGCCAAAGCTGAGTCCCTCCCGGCAGGGCCCAGTTGTGCCCCTGGGGCCTGGCACACAGGTGCTCAGGGCTCTCTGTGTTGGCAAGTGCCCAAAGAGCCTTTGGGGATGGGCCGACTGCTCCCGGCTCCACGGGACGCTGTGGTGTGGCGGGGATGGGGCCTGGGGAGACTCTGCTCGGCTGCCTCTTGCCTTTTGCCGGGGCACAGCCCAGCCAGGGCCTGACAAGGAGGGTCCCGGCTGGGGCAGGATGGGCCCTGTGCCTGCTCTGCAGCCAGGGGCTGCGTTCCCTTCAAGCCTTCATCCCCGTGCTCCCTCCCGCCCCGAGCCACTGGGGAAACTTGTCTCCCATCTCCTGCAGGCCATGGATTCAGCAACTGTGCTCCTCCTGGCTGTGCTGGCCATCCTGCCCAAGACGACACAGGATCCCCAGAGCGATGCGGTCAGCGCGCGGCGGATGACCGAGCGTGCGCTTTTTGTGGAGAAGAAGATGACGGAGCTGTGGGAGGAAGTCGAGTGGAGGAGGGCCCTGGACGATCTTCCACTCCTTTGGATCTTGCAGCACTGGCTCTTCTGGCTGGCTGCAGCAGCTGTGCTGGGCTGGCTGGCCTGGCAAAGGGAGGAGGCCTCTCGCCGGCGCCGTGAGCAAGAAGAGCTCAGCGCAGCAGCCGCTGCTGGCGGGCCTTTTGCAGCGCTCAGCCTGTCACCGCTGCAGGACCTGCCCTTCATGGGCCAGACCCTGAAGAAGCTGCTGCGGGACCTCCTGGAGGTGTGCCAGGTGCTCTCCCAGAACACCTTCATGCCAGAGCTGCACCTGGCCACTGGGCAGCAGGGCACCTGCATCGAGTCCTGGCATGACCTGGGGCACTGCACCCTCTACCAGCTGGTGCTCTTCCTCAGGCCACCCCCCTGGCACTCTTTCCGGCTGCAGCTGCCCGAGGCCATGGACGTGCCACACTCCATCCGTGTGCTGCTGGAGTGCTCGTGTTCCAGGACGGCAGGGAACATCTTCTGCTTTGTCCACCCCACCTACAACCATCAGCACTCGCCCCTCGTGCGCACCCTCTGCACAGACTCCCACTTGGAGGTGCAGAAGGTCGCCGGTTGGCTGCCCAGACTGGTGGAATCAGCCTGGGAGCGTTTGCCTCAGTGGCACCACTGGCAGCTCCGGCTGCTGCCCTCCTCCCGCTCCTGCAGGCTCCTGCTGACCGGCCCCGGCCAGGTGCGGCTCTGCGCTGTGCTGCTCTTGGCACTGCAGCAGGGCCGCCCGGGCACCTTCCTGCTCCTGGAATAGGCAGTCGCAGCTTTCCCGGGGGCTGCTTTGGGCCGGGGCTGCGCGGCGACTTGGGAGCGCACCCAGTCGGCACGGCACAACAGACCCTTGTGCTGACTGCACTGAAGAGCAGCAGTCCTGGCTCTGTCCACTCCCAACTCCCCATGTGCCCTGCTGTGCTTTAAGCCCAGCTGCAAATGGAGCACCAGCAGCCACTCCCTCAACTGCCTTCCGTTCCCTGCCACCCTGGTGGAATGGGGGCAAGAATCCAAACTCCAACTTGGCAAAAAGTTAACTTTAAGACCACCCCCAAGAATAGGTTTAGGAGTAAGTTTAAGAGTAAGTTTAGTTCCTAGGCATAATAATAATAATAATAGTAATAGTAATAATAGTAATAACTAGTTTAAGATAGATCATTTTAATAAGAATTTAGTTTTATAAGACTCGAAACAGTAAGTTAGATAACGTTAGCTCCCAACTCCCCACGTCCCCTGTCCTGCTTTAATCCCAGCTGGAAATGAAGCCCCAGCAGCCACCCCCTCAAGCCCCTTCCCTTCCCCGCCACCCTAGTTTCATAATAGCTTTCATTAGAACTTTAGTTAAGTTTAATAATTATAAGTGAAACATAGATAGGTTTATTACTAACAAGTTAGTTTTAAAAAACTCAACCCCAAAACCTTTATAAAGGTTTCTAGTGAAAAGCCAAGTGGAGTTCAGTATCAGCAGTAATTAAGAAGGGAGGGGATCACACAAAAGGCGAGGAAAAAGCCCAGACAAGTGGTGCCCAATAGAGCGGCTCACCGACAGCTGAGCCATGCCACACCCCCCTTGCGGAACCCAGATGGGCCCCCCTTCCAGCTCCCTCGCCCGGTTTCTAAGCTGGACATGACCTTGGGCGGTGTGCAGCAGAAAGACAGAACGGAACAGTGTGCAAAGGCCCAGGGGAAAGCACCTAGGAAAGGGAGAAACCTGGACTAGTGTGAGAGAAAGATCCCGGTCCTTCTGGCTGGACCTTCAAGCGTTCAGCCAGCAGGGCATCCCCCACAAGGTGCCTCAGTCCTGGGGCACGTGGCGTCCTGCTGCTGTCAAAGGCCCTCTCGAGGCAGCTGCTCCAGCACTCCTGGGGCAGCAGGACAAGCCATCAGGCTCAGAACAGCCCGTGGAGCCTTGAGACCGAAGGCAGCAGCAGAGCAGCAACTGCACGGGGAACGTTCTCAGGTGCAGACACAGCGCAGCTGCTCGAGATCCACTGCGCCCCGAGCAGAAATAAAAGAAAGGAATGATCACACACGACTGTTTGCGTGGTAATTCTACAAGGATTTCCCCGGCCCGCATAGCTTGGGAGGCAGGGATTGCCCACCCGCACTGGTGAGGGACAAACCGCTCTGGTGCGGCCGGATGTCACTCAGAGCGCAAGGCCGAAACCCAAAGCCCACGTCCAGCGCTTTCCCTCTTGGACAAGGCCTTGGGGGGGGTGGAAGACACCTGAAAGGCAGCAACTCGAGAAGCCCATCTTGGCAGAGAGTGCAGCACAAGTCCTCCAAACACGCACGGGGCACCCACAGGATGGGCTCCTCTGCGCCCACTGTTCCGCTGTGCCCGTTGTTCCCACCCAGCTGCAGCACTGGCTTCACACACAGCCTGGGGAGAGCAGAGGGAGCTTTCATCTCCTCTGCCTTCCTGACTCTGCTCGCGGCGCACAAGGCACAGCAAAAGCATGCGCGGTGCCCAGGGAGCCAGTCCACCCGGACAGCGGCAGCTGCACTGCCCCACCCGCATGCTGCCTTAGATGCTGTGCCCCGGCTGCTCAGAGGGAAGCATCCCAGCTCTGTCAAATTCAAGGGACTTGGATTCTGTTGCCAAAGCTTTGGGATCTGCAGAGGACCTTGGAGCTGCACAGTCCCCAACTAGACTCAGGTCGCAGCCTCTCTCCGCAAGCTCCCGTGTCTGTCTGGAGGCGCTGGCAATATTGTTCTCGCCGGGCTGATCCATGCAGAGTCTCTTGCCCCTGTCTCTCTGTGGGAGCTCGTTCTTTCTAAGCAAAACCAATCAGCAAAACTAGAAACTTCTCCCAAGCCCACCTCTGTGGCAGGCCTGGGAAAGCCATGACATTTGTCTAGGAGCTCTACCGTCCACCCGGCCGGAGCAATTCAAAGCAAACCAGGCGGAGCAGAGGAAGACCTGCTGTAGGCCTACTCTGTCCCATCAGGACTTTCAGGGTCTGCAACTGAGCTCTCGAGGTGACAGGTAAACTTCCGCCTGGGAGCTCAAGCTAGAGCTGCACCTCCCATCTCCACAGCCCACAGTATCCCTGAGGCACTGTCTTCTGTGCAAAGCCTTTCCTTCTTCAAGGCCGCTCGGCCTTAGGAATAAAGAGAACAGGCAAGTCCGAGTCTCTGCCCATTGGCGAGGTTTATTTGCTATTGCCGAGGCACACTCCAAACTTTAGCCTCCAGAAGACCAGGCTCAAGCTAAGCCAAGCTTAGCACCATCTCAAGGCTCCTTTGCAACTCCTAGTCCCCTTCTGATTCTGCCAGCCAGGGAAATCTTTGGTCTGTGATGGTTGCAGCTCCTTGCTCACTTCCACAGCTGGGCTGGGCTGGGCTGGGCTGGGCTGGATGGGGGTATGGGCAAATGGCCAGGGGACTTTGTAAGCCAAAGCAAGAGATGGAAGCCCCGTGGGGCCAGGCGCAGTTCTGCCAGTGGGGCTGTCTCGGGGGGGCTCGGGGCTCTCTGTGGTGGCTCTGGGGCTTTGTCCGTTTGGCCAAGAGACCCCCCGGGATCTCCCGAGGAGGAGTTGGAGCTGAGTGTGGAGAGGATGCCCAGAAGCCCCTGAGCAGGGGGGTGGGGATGAAGGGCGGGGCTCGTGGGCCGGCTGATGTGTCCCTGGTGGCTGTGACATCACAGCAGACAGGTCACAATGGGAGCTGTCCCTAAGGAGCACAGCAGGCAGCGCCAGGGCAGTTGGACTTGGGCGATCAGTGAGTGCAGATGCAGGGGCAAGGCTGGGATGGATGGGGGAGGGGGAAGATGCCCAGGGGGGGTGGTTGGAACCCTGAGCCAAAGCTGAGTCCCTCCCGGCAGGGCCCAGTTGTGCCCCTGGGGCCTGGCACACAGGTGCTCAGGGCTCTCTGTGTTGGCAAGTGCCCAAAGAGCCTTTGGGGATGGGCCGACTGCTCCCGGCTCCACGGGACGCTGTGGTGTGGCGGGGATGGGGCCTGGGGAGACTCTGCTCGGCTGCCTCTTGCCTTTTGCCGGGGCACAGCCCAGCCAGGGCCTGACAAGGAGGGTCCCGGCTGGGGCAGGATGGGCCCTGTGCCTGCTCTGCAGCCAGGGGCTGCGTTCCCTTCAAGCCTTCATCCCCGTGCTCCCTCCCGCCCCGAGCCACTGGGGAAACTTGTCTCCCATCTCCTGCAGGCCATGGATTCAGCAACTGTGCTCCTCCTGGCTGTGCTGGCCATCCTGCCCAAGACGACACAGGATCCCCAGAGCGATGCGGTCAGCGCGCGGCGGATGACCGAGCGTGCGCTTTTTGTGGAGAAGAAGATGACGGAGCTGTGGGAGGAAGTCGAGTGGAGGAGGGCCCTGGACGATCTTCCACTCCTTTGGATCTTGCAGCACTGGCTCTTCTGGCTGGCTGCAGCAGCTGTGCTGGGCTGGCTGGCCTGGCAAAGGGAGGAGGCCTCTCGCCGGCGCCGTGAGCAAGAAGAGCTCAGCGCAGCAGCCGCTGCTGGCGGGCCTTTTGCAGCGCTCAGCCTGTCACCGCTGCAGGACCTGCCCTTCATGGGCCAGACCCTGAAGAAGCTGCTGCGGGACCTCCTGGAGGTGTGCCAGGTGCTCTCCCAGAACACCTTCATGCCAGAGCTGCACCTGGCCACTGGGCAGCAGGGCACCTGCATCGAGTCCTGGCATGACCTGGGGCACTGCACCCTCTACCAGCTGGTGCTCTTCCTCAGGCCACCCCCCTGGCACTCTTTCCGGCTGCAGCTGCCCGAGGCCATGGACGTGCCACACTCCATCCGTGTGCTGCTGGAGTGCTCGTGTTCCAGGACGGCAGGGAACATCTTCTGCTTTGTCCACCCCACCTACAACCATCAGCACTCGCCCCTCGTGCGCACCCTCTGCACAGACTCCCACTTGGAGGTGCAGAAGGTCGCCGGTTGGCTGCCCAGACTGGTGGAATCAGCCTGGGAGCGTTTGCCTCAGTGGCACCACTGGCAGCTCCGGCTGCTGCCCTCCTCCCGCTCCTGCAGGCTCCTGCTGACCGGCCCCGGCCAGGTGCGGCTCTGCGCTGTGCTGCTCTTGGCACTGCAGCAGGGCCGCCCGGGCACCTTCCTGCTCCTGGAATAGGCAGTCGCAGCTTTCCCGGGGGCTGCTTTGGGCCGGGGCTGCGCGGCGACTTGGGAGCGCACCCAGTCGGCACGGCACAACAGACCCTTGTGCTGACTGCACTGAAGAGCAGCAGTCCTGGCTCTGTCCACTCCCAACTCCCCATGTGCCCTGCTGTGCTTTAAGCCCAGCTGCAAATGGAGCACCAGCAGCCACTCCCTCAACTGCCTTCCGTTCCCTGCCACCCTGGTGGAATGGGGGCAAGAATCCAAACTCCAACTTGGCAAAAAGTTAACTTTAAGACCACCCCCAAGAATAGGTTTAGGAGTAAGTTTAAGAGTAAGTTTAGTTCCTAGGCATAATAATAATAATAATAGTAATAGTAATAATAGTAATAACTAGTTTAAGATAGATCATTTTAATAAGAATTTAGTTTTATAAGACTCGAAACAGTAAGTTAGATAACGTTAGCTCCCAACTCCCCACGTCCCCTGTCCTGCTTTAATCCCAGCTGGAAATGAAGCCCCAGCAGCCACCCCCTCAAGCCCCTTCCCTTCCCCGCCACCCTAGTTTCATAATAGCTTTCATTAGAACTTTAGTTAAGTTTAATAATTATAAGTGAAACATAGATAGGTTTATTACTAACAAGTTAGTTTTAAAAAACTCAACCCCAAAACCTTTATAAAGGTTTCTAGTGAAAAGCCAAGTGGAGTTCAGTATCAGCAGTAATTAAGAAGGGAGGGGATCACACAAAAGGCGAGGAAAAAGCCCAGACAAGTGGTGCCCAATAGAGCGGCTCACCGACAGCTGAGCCATGCCACACCCCCCTTGCGGAACCCAGATGGGCCCCCCTTCCAGCTCCCTCGCCCGGTTTCTAAGCTGGACATGACCTTGGGCGGTGTGCAGCAGAAAGACAGAACGGAACAGTGTGCAAAGGCCCAGGGGAAAGCACCTAGGAAAGGGAGAAACCTGGACTAGTGTGAGAGAAAGATCCCGGTCCTTCTGGCTGGACCTTCAAGCGTTCAGCCAGCAGGGCATCCCCCACAAGGTGCCTCAGTCCTGGGGCACGTGGCGTCCTGCTGCTGTCAAAGGCCCTCTCGAGGCAGCTGCTCCAGCACTCCTGGGGCAGCAGGACAAGCCATCAGGCTCAGAACAGCCCGTGGAGCCTTGAGACCGAAGGCAGCAGCAGAGCAGCAACTGCACGGGGAACGTTCTCAGGTGCAGACACAGCGCAGCTGCTCGAGATCCACTGCGCCCCGAGCAGAAATAAAAGAAAGGAATGATCACACACGACTGTTTGCGTGGTAATTCTACAAGGATTTCCCCGGCCCGCATAGCTTGGGAGGCAGGGATTGCCCACCCGCACTGGTGAGGGACAAACCGCTCTGGTGCGGCCGGATGTCACTCAGAGCGCAAGGCCGAAACCCAAAGCCCACGTCCAGCGCTTTCCCTCTTGGACAAGGCCTTGGGGGGGGTGGAAGACACCTGAAAGGCAGCAACTCGAGAAGCCCATCTTGGCAGAGAGTGCAGCACAAGTCCTCCAAACACGCACGGGGCACCCACAGGATGGGCTCCTCTGCGCCCACTGTTCCGCTGTGCCCGTTGTTCCCACCCAGCTGCAGCACTGGCTTCACACACAGCCTGGGGAGAGCAGAGGGAGCTTTCATCTCCTCTGCCTTCCTGACTCTGCTCGCGGCGCACAAGGCACAGCAAAAGCATGCGCGGTGCCCAGGGAGCCAGTCCACCCGGACAGCGGCAGCTGCACTGCCCCACCCGCATGCTGCCTTAGATGCTGTGCCCCGGCTGCTCAGAGGGAAGCATCCCAGCTCTGTCAAATTCAAGGGACTTGGATTCTGTTGCCAAAGCTTTGGGATCTGCAGAGGACCTTGGAGCTGCACAGTCCCCAACTAGACTCAGGTCGCAGCCTCTCTCCGCAAGCTCCCGTGTCTGTCTGGAGGCGCTGGCAATATTGTTCTCGCCGGGCTGATCCATGCAGAGTCTCTTGCCCCTGTCTCTCTGTGGGAGCTCGTTCTTTCTAAGCAAAACCAATCAGCAAAACTAGAAACTTCTCCCAAGCCCACCTCTGTGGCAGGCCTGGGAAAGCCATGACATTTGTCTAGGAGCTCTACCGTCCACCCGGCCGGAGCAATTCAAAGCAAACCAGGCGGAGCAGAGGAAGACCTGCTGTAGGCCTACTCTGTCCCATCAGGACTTTCAGGGTCTGCAACTGAGCTCTCGAGGTGACAGGTAAACTTCCGCCTGGGAGCTCAAGCTAGAGCTGCACCTCCCATCTCCACAGCCCACAGTATCCCTGAGGCACTGTCTTCTGTGCAAAGCCTTTCCTTCTTCAAGGCCGCTCGGCCTTAGGAATAAAGAGAACAGGCAAGTCCGAGTCTCTGCCCATTGGCGAGGTTTATTTGCTATTGCCGAGGCACACTCCAAACTTTAGCCTCCAGAAGACCAGGCTCAAGCTAAGCCAAGCTTAGCACCATCTCAAGGCTCCTTTGCAACTCCTAGTCCCCTTCTGATTCTGCCAGCCAGGGAAATCTTTGGTCTGTGATGGTTGCAGCTCCTTGCTCACTTCCACAGCTGGGCTGGGCTGGGCTGGGCTGGGCTGGATGGGGGTATGGGCAAATGGCCAGGGGACTTTGTAAGCCAAAGCAAGAGATGGAAGCCCCGTGGGGCCAGGCGCAGTTCTGCCAGTGGGGCTGTCTCGGGGGGGCTCGGGGCTCTCTGTGGTGGCTCTGGGGCTTTGTCCGTTTGGCCAAGAGACCCCCCGGGATCTCCCGAGGAGGAGTTGGAGCTGAGTGTGGAGAGGATGCCCAGAAGCCCCTGAGCAGGGGGGTGGGGATGAAGGGCGGGGCTCGTGGGCCGGCTGATGTGTCCCTGGTGGCTGTGACATCACAGCAGACAGGTCACAATGGGAGCTGTCCCTAAGGAGCACAGCAGGCAGCGCCAGGGCAGTTGGACTTGGGCGATCAGTGAGTGCAGATGCAGGGGCAAGGCTGGGATGGATGGGGGAGGGGGAAGATGCCCAGGGGGGGTGGTTGGAACCCTGAGCCAAAGCTGAGTCCCTCCCGGCAGGGCCCAGTTGTGCCCCTGGGGCCTGGCACACAGGTGCTCAGGGCTCTCTGTGTTGGCAAGTGCCCAAAGAGCCTTTGGGGATGGGCCGACTGCTCCCGGCTCCACGGGACGCTGTGGTGTGGCGGGGATGGGGCCTGGGGAGACTCTGCTCGGCTGCCTCTTGCCTTTTGCCGGGGCACAGCCCAGCCAGGGCCTGACAAGGAGGGTCCCGGCTGGGGCAGGATGGGCCCTGTGCCTGCTCTGCAGCCAGGGGCTGCGTTCCCTTCAAGCCTTCATCCCCGTGCTCCCTCCCGCCCCGAGCCACTGGGGAAACTTGTCTCCCATCTCCTGCAGGCCATGGATTCAGCAACTGTGCTCCTCCTGGCTGTGCTGGCCATCCTGCCCAAGACGACACAGGATCCCCAGAGCGATGCGGTCAGCGCGCGGCGGATGACCGAGCGTGCGCTTTTTGTGGAGAAGAAGATGACGGAGCTGTGGGAGGAAGTCGAGTGGAGGAGGGCCCTGGACGATCTTCCACTCCTTTGGATCTTGCAGCACTGGCTCTTCTGGCTGGCTGCAGCAGCTGTGCTGGGCTGGCTGGCCTGGCAAAGGGAGGAGGCCTCTCGCCGGCGCCGTGAGCAAGAAGAGCTCAGCGCAGCAGCCGCTGCTGGCGGGCCTTTTGCAGCGCTCAGCCTGTCACCGCTGCAGGACCTGCCCTTCATGGGCCAGACCCTGAAGAAGCTGCTGCGGGACCTCCTGGAGGTGTGCCAGGTGCTCTCCCAGAACACCTTCATGCCAGAGCTGCACCTGGCCACTGGGCAGCAGGGCACCTGCATCGAGTCCTGGCATGACCTGGGGCACTGCACCCTCTACCAGCTGGTGCTCTTCCTCAGGCCACCCCCCTGGCACTCTTTCCGGCTGCAGCTGCCCGAGGCCATGGACGTGCCACACTCCATCCGTGTGCTGCTGGAGTGCTCGTGTTCCAGGACGGCAGGGAACATCTTCTGCTTTGTCCACCCCACCTACAACCATCAGCACTCGCCCCTCGTGCGCACCCTCTGCACAGACTCCCACTTGGAGGTGCAGAAGGTCGCCGGTTGGCTGCCCAGACTGGTGGAATCAGCCTGGGAGCGTTTGCCTCAGTGGCACCACTGGCAGCTCCGGCTGCTGCCCTCCTCCCGCTCCTGCAGGCTCCTGCTGACCGGCCCCGGCCAGGTGCGGCTCTGCGCTGTGCTGCTCTTGGCACTGCAGCAGGGCCGCCCGGGCACCTTCCTGCTCCTGGAATAGGCAGTCGCAGCTTTCCCGGGGGCTGCTTTGGGCCGGGGCTGCGCGGCGACTTGGGAGCGCACCCAGTCGGCACGGCACAACAGACCCTTGTGCTGACTGCACTGAAGAGCAGCAGTCCTGGCTCTGTCCACTCCCAACTCCCCATGTGCCCTGCTGTGCTTTAAGCCCAGCTGCAAATGGAGCACCAGCAGCCACTCCCTCAACTGCCTTCCGTTCCCTGCCACCCTGGTGGAATGGGGGCAAGAATCCAAACTCCAACTTGGCAAAAAGTTAACTTTAAGACCACCCCCAAGAATAGGTTTAGGAGTAAGTTTAAGAGTAAGTTTAGTTCCTAGGCATAATAATAATAATAATAGTAATAGTAATAATAGTAATAACTAGTTTAAGATAGATCATTTTAATAAGAATTTAGTTTTATAAGACTCGAAACAGTAAGTTAGATAACGTTAGCTCCCAACTCCCCACGTCCCCTGTCCTGCTTTAATCCCAGCTGGAAATGAAGCCCCAGCAGCCACCCCCTCAAGCCCCTTCCCTTCCCCGCCACCCTAGTTTCATAATAGCTTTCATTAGAACTTTAGTTAAGTTTAATAATTATAAGTGAAACATAGATAGGTTTATTACTAACAAGTTAGTTTTAAAAAACTCAACCCCAAAACCTTTATAAAGGTTTCTAGTGAAAAGCCAAGTGGAGTTCAGTATCAGCAGTAATTAAGAAGGGAGGGGATCACACAAAAGGCGAGGAAAAAGCCCAGACAAGTGGTGCCCAATAGAGCGGCTCACCGACAGCTGAGCCATGCCACACCCCCCTTGCGGAACCCAGATGGGCCCCCCTTCCAGCTCCCTCGCCCGGTTTCTAAGCTGGACATGACCTTGGGCGGTGTGCAGCAGAAAGACAGAACGGAACAGTGTGCAAAGGCCCAGGGGAAAGCACCTAGGAAAGGGAGAAACCTGGACTAGTGTGAGAGAAAGATCCCGGTCCTTCTGGCTGGACCTTCAAGCGTTCAGCCAGCAGGGCATCCCCCACAAGGTGCCTCAGTCCTGGGGCACGTGGCGTCCTGCTGCTGTCAAAGGCCCTCTCGAGGCAGCTGCTCCAGCACTCCTGGGGCAGCAGGACAAGCCATCAGGCTCAGAACAGCCCGTGGAGCCTTGAGACCGAAGGCAGCAGCAGAGCAGCAACTGCACGGGGAACGTTCTCAGGTGCAGACACAGCGCAGCTGCTCGAGATCCACTGCGCCCCGAGCAGAAATAAAAGAAAGGAATGATCACACACGACTGTTTGCGTGGTAATTCTACAAGGATTTCCCCGGCCCGCATAGCTTGGGAGGCAGGGATTGCCCACCCGCACTGGTGAGGGACAAACCGCTCTGGTGCGGCCGGATGTCACTCAGAGCGCAAGGCCGAAACCCAAAGCCCACGTCCAGCGCTTTCCCTCTTGGACAAGGCCTTGGGGGGGGTGGAAGACACCTGAAAGGCAGCAACTCGAGAAGCCCATCTTGGCAGAGAGTGCAGCACAAGTCCTCCAAACACGCACGGGGCACCCACAGGATGGGCTCCTCTGCGCCCACTGTTCCGCTGTGCCCGTTGTTCCCACCCAGCTGCAGCACTGGCTTCACACACAGCCTGGGGAGAGCAGAGGGAGCTTTCATCTCCTCTGCCTTCCTGACTCTGCTCGCGGCGCACAAGGCACAGCAAAAGCATGCGCGGTGCCCAGGGAGCCAGTCCACCCGGACAGCGGCAGCTGCACTGCCCCACCCGCATGCTGCCTTAGATGCTGTGCCCCGGCTGCTCAGAGGGAAGCATCCCAGCTCTGTCAAATTCAAGGGACTTGGATTCTGTTGCCAAAGCTTTGGGATCTGCAGAGGACCTTGGAGCTGCACAGTCCCCAACTAGACTCAGGTCGCAGCCTCTCTCCGCAAGCTCCCGTGTCTGTCTGGAGGCGCTGGCAATATTGTTCTCGCCGGGCTGATCCATGCAGAGTCTCTTGCCCCTGTCTCTCTGTGGGAGCTCGTTCTTTCTAAGCAAAACCAATCAGCAAAACTAGAAACTTCTCCCAAGCCCACCTCTGTGGCAGGCCTGGGAAAGCCATGACATTTGTCTAGGAGCTCTACCGTCCACCCGGCCGGAGCAATTCAAAGCAAACCAGGCGGAGCAGAGGAAGACCTGCTGTAGGCCTACTCTGTCCCATCAGGACTTTCAGGGTCTGCAACTGAGCTCTCGAGGTGACAGGTAAACTTCCGCCTGGGAGCTCAAGCTAGAGCTGCACCTCCCATCTCCACAGCCCACAGTATCCCTGAGGCACTGTCTTCTGTGCAAAGCCTTTCCTTCTTCAAGGCCGCTCGGCCTTAGGAATAAAGAGAACAGGCAAGTCCGAGTCTCTGCCCATTGGCGAGGTTTATTTGCTATTGCCGAGGCACACTCCAAACTTTAGCCTCCAGAAGACCAGGCTCAAGCTAAGCCAAGCTTAGCACCATCTCAAGGCTCCTTTGCAACTCCTAGTCCCCTTCTGATTCTGCCAGCCAGGGAAATCTTTGGTCTGTGATGGTTGCAGCTCCTTGCTCACTTCCACAGCTGGGCTGGGCTGGGCTGGGCTGGGCTGGATGGGGGTATGGGCAAATGGCCAGGGGACTTTGTAAGCCAAAGCAAGAGATGGAAGCCCCGTGGGGCCAGGCGCAGTTCTGCCAGTGGGGCTGTCTCGGGGGGGCTCGGGGCTCTCTGTGGTGGCTCTGGGGCTTTGTCCGTTTGGCCAAGAGACCCCCCGGGATCTCCCGAGGAGGAGTTGGAGCTGAGTGTGGAGAGGATGCCCAGAAGCCCCTGAGCAGGGGGGTGGGGATGAAGGGCGGGGCTCGTGGGCCGGCTGATGTGTCCCTGGTGGCTGTGACATCACAGCAGACAGGTCACAATGGGAGCTGTCCCTAAGGAGCACAGCAGGCAGCGCCAGGGCAGTTGGACTTGGGCGATCAGTGAGTGCAGATGCAGGGGCAAGGCTGGGATGGATGGGGGAGGGGGAAGATGCCCAGGGGGGGTGGTTGGAACCCTGAGCCAAAGCTGAGTCCCTCCCGGCAGGGCCCAGTTGTGCCCCTGGGGCCTGGCACACAGGTGCTCAGGGCTCTCTGTGTTGGCAAGTGCCCAAAGAGCCTTTGGGGATGGGCCGACTGCTCCCGGCTCCACGGGACGCTGTGGTGTGGCGGGGATGGGGCCTGGGGAGACTCTGCTCGGCTGCCTCTTGCCTTTTGCCGGGGCACAGCCCAGCCAGGGCCTGACAAGGAGGGTCCCGGCTGGGGCAGGATGGGCCCTGTGCCTGCTCTGCAGCCAGGGGCTGCGTTCCCTTCAAGCCTTCATCCCCGTGCTCCCTCCCGCCCCGAGCCACTGGGGAAACTTGTCTCCCATCTCCTGCAGGCCATGGATTCAGCAACTGTGCTCCTCCTGGCTGTGCTGGCCATCCTGCCCAAGACGACACAGGATCCCCAGAGCGATGCGGTCAGCGCGCGGCGGATGACCGAGCGTGCGCTTTTTGTGGAGAAGAAGATGACGGAGCTGTGGGAGGAAGTCGAGTGGAGGAGGGCCCTGGACGATCTTCCACTCCTTTGGATCTTGCAGCACTGGCTCTTCTGGCTGGCTGCAGCAGCTGTGCTGGGCTGGCTGGCCTGGCAAAGGGAGGAGGCCTCTCGCCGGCGCCGTGAGCAAGAAGAGCTCAGCGCAGCAGCCGCTGCTGGCGGGCCTTTTGCAGCGCTCAGCCTGTCACCGCTGCAGGACCTGCCCTTCATGGGCCAGACCCTGAAGAAGCTGCTGCGGGACCTCCTGGAGGTGTGCCAGGTGCTCTCCCAGAACACCTTCATGCCAGAGCTGCACCTGGCCACTGGGCAGCAGGGCACCTGCATCGAGTCCTGGCATGACCTGGGGCACTGCACCCTCTACCAGCTGGTGCTCTTCCTCAGGCCACCCCCCTGGCACTCTTTCCGGCTGCAGCTGCCCGAGGCCATGGACGTGCCACACTCCATCCGTGTGCTGCTGGAGTGCTCGTGTTCCAGGACGGCAGGGAACATCTTCTGCTTTGTCCACCCCACCTACAACCATCAGCACTCGCCCCTCGTGCGCACCCTCTGCACAGACTCCCACTTGGAGGTGCAGAAGGTCGCCGGTTGGCTGCCCAGACTGGTGGAATCAGCCTGGGAGCGTTTGCCTCAGTGGCACCACTGGCAGCTCCGGCTGCTGCCCTCCTCCCGCTCCTGCAGGCTCCTGCTGACCGGCCCCGGCCAGGTGCGGCTCTGCGCTGTGCTGCTCTTGGCACTGCAGCAGGGCCGCCCGGGCACCTTCCTGCTCCTGGAATAGGCAGTCGCAGCTTTCCCGGGGGCTGCTTTGGGCCGGGGCTGCGCGGCGACTTGGGAGCGCACCCAGTCGGCACGGCACAACAGACCCTTGTGCTGACTGCACTGAAGAGCAGCAGTCCTGGCTCTGTCCACTCCCAACTCCCCATGTGCCCTGCTGTGCTTTAAGCCCAGCTGCAAATGGAGCACCAGCAGCCACTCCCTCAACTGCCTTCCGTTCCCTGCCACCCTGGTGGAATGGGGGCAAGAATCCAAACTCCAACTTGGCAAAAAGTTAACTTTAAGACCACCCCCAAGAATAGGTTTAGGAGTAAGTTTAAGAGTAAGTTTAGTTCCTAGGCATAATAATAATAATAATAGTAATAGTAATAATAGTAATAACTAGTTTAAGATAGATCATTTTAATAAGAATTTAGTTTTATAAGACTCGAAACAGTAAGTTAGATAACGTTAGCTCCCAACTCCCCACGTCCCCTGTCCTGCTTTAATCCCAGCTGGAAATGAAGCCCCAGCAGCCACCCCCTCAAGCCCCTTCCCTTCCCCGCCACCCTAGTTTCATAATAGCTTTCATTAGAACTTTAGTTAAGTTTAATAATTATAAGTGAAACATAGATAGGTTTATTACTAACAAGTTAGTTTTAAAAAACTCAACCCCAAAACCTTTATAAAGGTTTCTAGTGAAAAGCCAAGTGGAGTTCAGTATCAGCAGTAATTAAGAAGGGAGGGGATCACACAAAAGGCGAGGAAAAAGCCCAGACAAGTGGTGCCCAATAGAGCGGCTCACCGACAGCTGAGCCATGCCACACCCCCCTTGCGGAACCCAGATGGGCCCCCCTTCCAGCTCCCTCGCCCGGTTTCTAAGCTGGACATGACCTTGGGCGGTGTGCAGCAGAAAGACAGAACGGAACAGTGTGCAAAGGCCCAGGGGAAAGCACCTAGGAAAGGGAGAAACCTGGACTAGTGTGAGAGAAAGATCCCGGTCCTTCTGGCTGGACCTTCAAGCGTTCAGCCAGCAGGGCATCCCCCACAAGGTGCCTCAGTCCTGGGGCACGTGGCGTCCTGCTGCTGTCAAAGGCCCTCTCGAGGCAGCTGCTCCAGCACTCCTGGGGCAGCAGGACAAGCCATCAGGCTCAGAACAGCCCGTGGAGCCTTGAGACCGAAGGCAGCAGCAGAGCAGCAACTGCACGGGGAACGTTCTCAGGTGCAGACACAGCGCAGCTGCTCGAGATCCACTGCGCCCCGAGCAGAAATAAAAGAAAGGAATGATCACACACGACTGTTTGCGTGGTAATTCTACAAGGATTTCCCCGGCCCGCATAGCTTGGGAGGCAGGGATTGCCCACCCGCACTGGTGAGGGACAAACCGCTCTGGTGCGGCCGGATGTCACTCAGAGCGCAAGGCCGAAACCCAAAGCCCACGTCCAGCGCTTTCCCTCTTGGACAAGGCCTTGGGGGGGGTGGAAGACACCTGAAAGGCAGCAACTCGAGAAGCCCATCTTGGCAGAGAGTGCAGCACAAGTCCTCCAAACACGCACGGGGCACCCACAGGATGGGCTCCTCTGCGCCCACTGTTCCGCTGTGCCCGTTGTTCCCACCCAGCTGCAGCACTGGCTTCACACACAGCCTGGGGAGAGCAGAGGGAGCTTTCATCTCCTCTGCCTTCCTGACTCTGCTCGCGGCGCACAAGGCACAG